>NC_140074.1:32049699-33423291 GCF_964194135.1 Talpa europaea
AATGATTTTTCTATATAGCTTTATATTTTCTTACCAAACCAGTTATCAAGTATTTATATATATTTTCAAACAAACTTGCTTTCACAGTATATCTTTTTTTTTTTAAAGATTTATTTATTTATTTATACAAGCACTGGGTATAGTCAGAAGCGCGGGAGGGTGAGAGAATTCACCAGAGCCAGAGCAGGGAACAGAACAGGCAGACTGACAAAAGACACTGCTGAGGGGAGCAGCAGGCAGCAGGAGAGGTCTGCGCGCCATGTGGGACCCTTGCAGACAGCCGGGGATTGAACCAGCGCTGCAGAGGTTGCGGGCAGCTTCACAGCCCAGCATTCAACCGCTGCACCACCAGGGGAGGCCCCACAGTATATCTTGCATATACATAAAATAAATATTTAATTTTCATTGTTGACTCTTAAGTGAAAAATACACTAACTGGTATAGTTTTACATACTGCTCTTGTCCTGGTGGTACCTTTGGCCAGTCACATATCTACTCAAGAAACCTTAAAACTAGATGAGGATCTGAAACATGTCCAACATCCACCAACTAGACATTGATTACTAGATCAAGTATAAAGTGTAAAACATTTAACTGACAATAAGTTTAACTGCAAGTGGCTTCTGATTTTGGTTTTAATTCAGTGAATTGTATATAAACAGTTTAAAATTATGTTCCTGATTTTGAGATAATAAGTAGTACTGCAAAGCTGTCACTTTATTGAATGTGTACAATAGTCCATGAAGTTTATAAAGGGTATGTCGTATAGCTTCAGGTGCTAGAATAAAAATTGATTTTATCACAAAAATGCACTGAAAATAAACAAAAAAGTAAAAAAATAAAAAGCTACAACTGAAGTAAATAATTCAACAAATATAACTGGCATGGTTTATTATCTAGAATACATTTTAAAGTCCAAAGAATAAGAAAAATAGGGAAAGGACAATTTATAAAAGAGAAAACACAAATGGCCAATAAAGACATGAAAAAATATTTTACATCATTTTTAACCAGAAAAATGTATATTCATACAAGACATTTTACAGCTACCAAATTGGCAATAAATAATAAAGTATGCAATATTAATGCTAAAGAAGATATATGTTAGCAGGAGGAAAATTTGGAGGTAACAAACATTCTAAGACTGGATTGGAGGTTAACAGCACAAAAACCACTGACTTATACATTTAACATGGGTGAATTTTGTGGTATGTACATTATTACCTCAATAAAACTGATTTTTTTTGGGGGGGGTCTCCCCTGGTGGCGCAGCGGTTGAGTGCTGGGCTGCAAAGCTGCCTACAGACTCTGCAGCGCTGGTTTGATCCCCGGCCGCCAGCGAGGGTCCCACATGGCACGCAGACCTCTCCTGCCACGCCCACTGCTCCTCTCAGCAGTGTATTTCGTCAGTCTGCCTGCTCTGCTCCCCGCTCTGGCTCTGGTGAATTCTCTCACCCTCCCGTGCTTCTGACTATACCCAGTGCTTGTATAAATAAATAAATCTTTTTTAAAAAACAAATAAAGCTGATTTTTAAATGAATATAGTTTGCTGGAAGAGCATAAACTAGTATAAATTCTTTGAAAACCAAGTAAACCTGATAAATTTGAACACTATGAGGCAACACTTCCATGCCAGGTAATATTTTAGAGAAACTAATACATACATGCACACCAGGAACCATATACAAGAATGTCTTCATAGGAGTTGTAAATACACACAAGAGCCTCCCCTGGTGGCACAGGCGGTTGAGCGCAGTGCTGTGAAGCTGTCCACAGCCTCTGCAGCACCGGTTTGATCCCGGCCAACCAGCGAGGGTCCCACATGATGCAGCAGACCTCTTCTGGTGTGCCCACTGCTCCCCTCAGCAATGTATTTTATCAGTCTTCCTGTTCTGTTACCCGCTCTGTCTATGGTGAATCCTTTCACCCTCCCGCAAATCTGGCCCGTACCCTGGTTCTTGTATAAATAAATAAATAAATATTTAATAAATAAATACACACACATATATTAAGAAAAAAAAGAAAATGTCCCCTGCAAGATAATAATAAAATAAAACCTATATTCAAAAAATTAAATATTTTATAGCAATCAAAATTATTTAACAATCACCCACATAATAATATGGACAAACCAAACCCAAGAACTTTATTGTTTGGTGAAAAAAAAAAATCAAAATCTCTTACACTACATAAAATGATACCATTTTAATAAGGTCAAAAATAAGCCAAACTCAGCATATTGCTTAAAAATATATATATTAGTAAAAAACCAAGATGAAAACGCATACATTGTGCAAAAATGAAAATGACATAAAAAATATATAAAATAAAATGTAATATATATATATATATGTGTGTGTAAGTAAAAAAGATACGTTTTAGGGCCTCCCCGGTGGCGCAGCGGTTGAGCGCTGGGTTGCGAAGCTGCCCGCAGCCTCTGCAGCGACGGTTCGATCCCTGGCTGCTCCCCGGCCACCGGAGGAGGGTCCCACATGGCGCGCAGACCTCTCCTGCCGCCCGCTGCTCCCCTCAGCAGTGTACTTCGGTCCTTCTGCCTGCTCTGCTCCCCGCTCTGGATCTGGTGAATTCTCTCACCCTCCCACACTTCTGACTGTACCCAGTGCATGTATAAACAAAAAAAAAAAAAAAAAAAAAAAACCAGCAAACAAGTAAATAAAGCATGCCTCTATAAAAAAAAAAAAAAGATACGTTTTAAAATGCAAGAAATCAAACACCCCTGGACGAGAGGTCAATGATGCAAAGAAGCAGGAAAGGGCTATAGAAAGAATAGCCGATGAGCGACATTTTTAATATTGGACTGCATGGTAGGTTGGGGGTATTCAATATATCACTGTGCTTTAAAACTTGGCAAATATATAATCAGATGTTATATACATTTCAAACATATGATTAAGGAAAAAGTTCATAAAAAACAGAATATCTACTGAATTATATTCCATTGTACAATTTCTGGTCCTGATACTTTTCTTACTGGCAAGATGGTGGCATATTTCTTTTTTTTTTTTTTTTTAAGATTTATTTACTTATACAAGCACTGAGTACTGTCAGAAGCGCGGAGGGTGAGAGAACCCATGAGAGCCAGAACGGAGAGCAGAACAGGCAGACCGACGAAGTACACTGCAGAGGGGATCAGCGGGCGGCAGGAGAGGTCTGCATGCCATGTGGGCCCCTCGCAGGTGGCAGGGGATCGAATGGGTGCGGCAGAGGCTGCAGACAGCCTCGCAGCCCAGCACTCAACCGCTATGCCACCAGGAGAGGCCCAGTGGCATATTTCTTAAAAATAACAGGGGCATTTTCTTAAGAAATAACCCCTAAACAAACATCTTTCCTGGCTCTGATAGGATTGGACACATAGGTAGAAAGTATAAAGTGGGGGGTTTCAGGCTGGACTTTCTCATAAACAACAGCTACAGAATAGAATTCTTCACAACTCTGTCGGTCAGAAATCAACTACTAAACATCTCATTACAGCCTCTAGATTTTTTTTTTTCACTTTAACATTACTCCTGGCAGCATCTAACATTTCATACTATGGAGCAGGCCCTATACTTGGTGTTTGATTTATATCCCCTCATTTTAGCCTATGAGGCAGACACTACTGTCGTCTATTATCACTGCAGCAAAGAGAATGAACTACAAGAAACTGCAGCAAAGAGAAGTCAGATAACTCATCGAAGATCTCACAGCTCATAATCATGAAGCAGGGATTCAAGGGCAAGAATGGAAAATTAACCCACACTGACTCTATTGTTTCTGAAGCCTGCAGCCAAACAATAAAGGAGCAATTCAACTCTAAACTACATACTTTTACATAATTCCTTCCATCCCGCAATAATTAGAAATGAAAGATAGTAATTTGGCAATTATGCTTTTTACTTACTTTTTTTTAAAGGACTAGATGTCAAGATAATGATTTAGAAATACTGACTTAGGGCAAGAATAAGAATCATGGATCCACTACAGACATGTATTTCTACATATTTTTTTTTAAATCACAGAAATAATAAAACAGAATTAACTTTATTTTACACATTTAGAGATGGCTCTTGTAGAAAATCCTAAAGAGAACCTGAAGCATGTAAAGATCTCTTTTTTTTTTTACTTCTCTCTCCCTTTTAATCAGCATCCATTCAATATTATTTCCAGTAAAAATAAAAATAATAGTTTTAGGTGTCTCATTTGCATGGTTTACTTCCAAAACCTAGTTAAATCATTTTTTTAATTGAATTAACATTGATTTACAACAGTGTATATGATTTAGGGGAACAGGTTAACTCCTCTGTAGTTGTATGTCATTATTCCATGCCCATCCATACCCACCAGCAAACCACACACAGACTGCTACCATAAACCACTGTTTCCCTGTTCTCCTTTAAAAAGGATCACTATTAATTTCAGCATTTAACAAAACAGTAATATCCCATGCTGGAAACCTAACAAGTTATTTTTGCATGTAGGAAATTAAAAACACAACCATCTTTACTAATGTATTCATATTTTCTAAACTATTATGATCCTTATCACATTCAACTCTTTAACATATACAATATATTACAATATTTTGAAATCAACATCTTAAATATTTTTAATAGAGACTAAAAATTTAGTGTCTATTTTACCTTTAATAATAAAAACTTCATTTAATTGAAAGTACAACGTAGCTGGATAAAAACTACATTTCCAGCTTTCTTTGTAGTTAAAGCTAGTTATGATAGAAGGTTTTGGCCAATAAAACCTTCCAGGAGAAAGACTTAAAGGAGCTGCCTCAGTAAGCACAGCCTTTGCTACCCTCTACCCTTCTCCCCCTTCCCCCCACCAAACATTCAGACATAATTAGTAGAAGAGACAAGGAAACACCAGGAAAACACTAGGGTAAGGGTCTCATTACAAAGAAGACAGAACTTACTATAGTAAGGGTCTATCATGCATCGTGGAATTAACACATTGGTCCAGGTCCAACTGCCTCAAATTTTTACATGAAAAGTAAATGCTGAATTTGCCTCAACTATTGATTCTGAGGTCTCTATTACTGACTACAAAATAATGCCTGGCCAATGTACTTCCTCCTTAGTAACCAAATCCATAGGGTTCCCAATGCCCCCATTCTCCTGTTGATGAAAGTAAGAAAGTAAATCCATCAGTGTCTGTGACAGTAATATGATACTATTAAAGAAAATTTGAAGTCCCTTAGCTTTTTAAAGGTGCCAAAGTATGGGGTGGACGTGAGTCTTTTTATCACTACTAATTCCAGGAAAATCCCCATGTAGATAAAAAATATTTCTGTCCCAATTCCTCTATAGGAATCTAGTTTTTCTTCTGTTCTTCCCAGGTGTTTGTTTTCTCCACCTTCCTTCATTTCTCTCACATTGCTATTTCTCACTTAAAGCAATTTTATATTTAACACACTTTCATAACACTTGGTGGAAGACTGATACTATTGTTTCCTTTTCATTCTTCACAAAGAAAAGCAATAAGGTATTGCAACAATAAGGTCTCATTTTCATTCTTCATAATATAAAATTTTGGATCAAATACACAAGCTCAACATCATTCCTACAATGAAAAAGGAAGAACCAACAACAATTTTCATGAATATTTAACTATATTTTGTCATTGTAAAACATTTGAAATAAAAAAATTTAAATAAAAGTTACTTACAATAGTAGAAAACCACTTTATCACTTTAGTGGCATCTTATTAAAAAAAAACTCTTATACTTTAAAATTTGTATTTGATGCCAAAACTTATAAAATATACAAAACACAGTGAATGATTTTTTCAGTTGACACAAAGTTCTATGTTTTGTCCTCTTTTTTGCAAAAAGTACGTTTGATACTCCATAATTTCTAGGTTTTTTTTAATTGAGGTAACATTAATTTACAATACTGCATAAATTTCAAGTGTATATTTTCTCATCTCAGCAATAGTATAACACACCACACCTATCACGAATGTCCAATCACCATTCACCACCAACAAATCAGTCTCCCCGAACCCTTCCTTCCCTTTTCCCTCTGGTAATCACCACTCTGTTGTCAGGGTTTAATGGTTTATATTTTAGTTCTGTATATCTGTTAGTTTGTTTTTCCTTTTTATTCCACAAATTAATAAAATCATCTGATATTTGACAGCTTCTCACTTATTTCACCTAGCACCTCTCCTCACGGTCCATCCATGTTGTTGAAAATGGCAATATTTTACCTTTGGGGGTGGGCGGGGGGAGTGTGCATGTGTGCACCTAAACAGCATTCAATGTTCTAATAATCATTCCTGCTAACAGTGTAAAACAGCAGAAATAGTATGGGAAAGAGGTCTCCCAGTTTCACCAGTAAGTAGGAGTCATCATGGATTAAATTCTATTATTTCAGTCTGAGGTTCCTCATCTATAAATGTGTTGACTACATTATATGTGCTCCACAACTCCTTCCAGTTGAAATCAATGATTTTATGATCACCAGGCAAGTTTAGCAGTAAAACTCTGGTTTTTCACCTCTGGGTTTCATGTTCTTTCCTTTTCAGTAATTCCCACTGCTGTCTCCCTAACACTTTTCTATATATATTTGTCCCTCCAGACATGCTGACCATTCAACAGCTCCAGAATACTTTGAACATCTACATCCCTCAATACTACTTACATGGCTAATGCCTACGATGTCCTGAATTCTCACCACAATCTGGAAGACTGTGACATTCCCCAGGAAGGTTAACCTCTTAACACTCATAAGGTGCATAGTATTCACACTGGAACAACCTAGTCTTCACTGCATGTGTTGGAAATTATTTATAACTATCTAGTCACCTTGCACTGAAAAACACCTAGTAGTCTCACAAACCACTCAGCATGCTAATCCACATATATTTCTCCAGTTTATCCATTTAGCATTGTATTGAACATGTAAGTATACTTTAATTGTGAAGTTTAATGGCTGAGTGGCAAAGAGCACTTAAAACAGAAAGCACCAATTCTATGATTTAAATGATATGAAAAAATCATTTCTGACATAAGATCAGAGAGGTTTCTCATGAATAGTCCAAGGTCAGTAGTAAATAGGGTGGCAGTCCAATCAATCTGTTCTAGGGCAGTTATATTCTTTACAAAGTTCATCCAGAAACAAAACTGAATTTCCCCATGGTGATACTACTTAACCCTTCAAATGCTCAAGGGCATTTGACCAGATACTCTGAGGTCAACCTGTACCTGGCGTTCATCTGCTCTGCTCTTCCATTCCCAATTCCCATATGATCCTCCTAGCCATGTTTTTCTGGCAATACCCCTCTGAAAACAGTTTCCAGAACTGATAAAACATTCTACATGTAGCATATGAAGGATGAATTAGAATTATCATGACCTCCCCTGTCTGCATGGCAATGTTTGGGATTATGCAAAATAAGATTTCATTTACTAATGATCATCTATAATATGCTGGCAGATAATGATTTTTGATTAACTAGAAGTCTTAGTCCACAAAACTAAAATCTGAAAGTCACTATCTCACACAGCTCTCAGTCTGAATCAAACCATGTCTAGAATGGTATTTTGCCACAGATGTGAAAATTAACATACAGTTAAATGTTCTAGCTTCAAATTATTTCTTATTTCAAGATAAATGAATTACTTATATGAAAGTACAAAACAGAAAGGAGCTCTCCTGGTAGCTCAAGTGTTCAAACTGTCTTGTCTCATTTGGAAACCCAGAGCCTTAGGTAAATTTGCTGTCCAAGAGCACCATCTGGTGGATGCAGGTATTTAAACTATCCCATTGTGAGAAGAAAAAAAATTTCATCTGTTGGGCCTCCCTGGTGGCACAAGGGATTAAGCACTGCACTATGAGGTGGTCCAAGGCCTCTACAGCATGAGTTTCATCCAGAGCTGGCCAGGGAGCAACCCACATGGCGCAGCAGACCTCTCCTGGGTCGCCCGCTGTTCCCCTCAGCAGTGTACTTTGGTCAATCTGCCTGTTCTGTTCCCCACTCTGTCTCTGGTGAATCCTCTCACCCGCCGCATCTCTGGCCTGTACCCCAGCTCTTGTATGCATAAATAAATGAATTTTTTTTATTTCATTTGTTGATATAAGGCCAAATGTCATTAAGACTAAAATCTTGGTGTGACAACAATGGACAATACCTGGAGAGACTGGTTTGCTTTCCAGTGGGAACCCTGAGAAAAATTTTCATCTGAGACTGCACCCCAGCATCCATACATTTGATCTTCAACACCATGGAAATGATGGCAAAAAGTGAAGCTAATTCCATATTATGGCTTGTGGATGCCACCCCCACTCCATCAAGACACTGGGAACTACAAATCCCAGGATCCCAAAAGGGAAGTGGCGAGGACCTAAGAGCACAGTTAAGCAGCCATTTTCTCTGTTTGTAAATAAAAACCAGCCATGTTAGTTGGGGGGTAAAAAATCTTGGTGTGACAAGATTGCAGGGTTTTGGTCAACAGATTTCTTATGAAAGGCCTCTTGACAAAACCTGAATAGAAAAGAAATTTAGAACTCACAAAAATTCACCATCAAAGAGTTTAGGTCCCCTTGAAGAAATGTTGCTTATCAAAAAGCAAACATTTTAAAGCTGGGAGAAACCTCAAGAGCAGTTAATTCTACCCCTTCCCCTTAGGGATTCTAACGCAAAGAGAGAGCATTCTCAAAAGTTATAGCTAGGATGTCAGGGATTGCTTGTATAAATAAGGAAATAGGCCAATGTCCTGCACTGTTTAAGGTAGACTTCTATTTCAAGAGACTGTGGTGGAAAGGCAGGAAACTATCTGTTGGTGTCTGTGGTCAAGTGCCACTCTTCCAGTGAGCAAGGGTTTGGCCACCCCACTGTGGACTGTTTCCTAATTCCACAATGACCAACATAAGACTCTCCCAGCTTCCGCAACCTGCCTGAATCTTCTTCACCTTAGATTTTGCTGCTGTCCCCTGTGTGAAAAAGATCCTACCAATAAAAAGAGGACAAATAAAGGTTAAATCACCCAGTTTAAAACACACAGCCTCATAGGAAAGCATTTACAATGTGTGAAAAAGGGAGAAGGAAAAGACAAGACCAATCTATACTCATTATGACATTATGTATGTTAAAGAGATATATACATATAATCATAGAGCATTAAGTACAGAACAAAATGCTAGACAGGAATACACTAAACTTTTCTGATAGCTAGTGTCTCTGAATGTCAGCATTATGAGTGATTTCAATTATTTTATACTTAACATATTAACAAAAGGTTATTTTTACCTTAAAATTTTAACACTTGCATCATACATTATAAAGAAAATTGAAAAGAGAATCCTTTCGATATATGCATAGCAATTCCCAAGGAGAAATACCCAGCAATGATGTATTTTTAGCTTAAGGTTTGTCACAGTATTTTTTTGAATAGCTTTGATTTTTCTATCACTTTTTTAATACCTGGATGACAAAAGCAACAGACTTGCAAATTAATATTAAATAAAATTTTTGGAAATAAATTTTTAACTGTTTCTATATTTTGAAGACTTGAGTCCATATCCCAAGTCCACTTTCTGCTAATAAAATTTTGTATGAATTATTTCATAAAGTATATGGCATTTTGGTTATCAAGAACTCCTTAGTTTCCAGTTTCACAACACTGCCTCCTAGTGTGACCTGGCCTTTGAGGTATATATCAACAGACACAGTTGCTTGAAAGTGAGAACAAGAAGGAAATAAAGTGCCTCCCTGGTGGCCTAGGGGTTAAGATTCAGTGCTGTCACCACTTTGCTTGAGTTCAATCCCAGCCAGGAAGCTAACCCACACATGGTGCAGCAGACCTCTCCTGTCTCGCCTGCTGTTCCCCTTAGCAGTGTATTTACTGGTGGCACATGGGGTTAAGACACAACCTATGAAGGTATCCGGCAACCTAGGAAGCTATCCGCAGCCTCTGCAGCATGAGTTCAATCCCCGGCTAGGGAGCTACCCACATGGAGCTACCCACATGTCTCGCCTGCTGCTCCCCCAGCAGTGTATTTCAGTCTGCCTGTTCTGTTCCCCACTCTGTCTCTGGTGAATCCTCTAGCCTGTACCCCAGTTCTTGTATGCATAAAGAAATTTTTTTTTTTTAATCTCAGAGCAGAAAAAAAAAGGCATTTGGTAAATATCTCAGGGTAGCAGTTTCAAAATGTTATTTGGGCACGATTCTAGATTCCTTCAAAGGACATCAAAACTGTTTTCATAATTATACCAAGATATTACTTGCTTTTTCCACTCTTATTCTCATATGAATGTAAGGTGATATTTTGTAGAGGCTACATGATAACACAACAGATTAAATGAAGAAAAAGACTAAGAATCCAGATTTCTTCTATTTAAGTAGACACTGGATATTTAAAAATATATGATATTGCACTCTTCTCCCTACAATTTTTGTTTGGGAAAATATAGGCATTTTTAATAAAAATATTTACATTATTATGCAATGGACTGTTTTTAATGAACTAAATACCTTTAAACTTTGCAATTTTAATATCAGAAAATATAAAGCCTACCTAAACAAAAATGTTTTGAAGTCTATAATAAATTATTTGAAGTGGAAAGGGCATCCTGAAACCAAAAAACTTAAGAACTACTGTCTCAGGATACATGTTCAGAAAAAAAGGTACCAGGAAGATCCCTATAAGAGCCCTCCTTCCTCATTCAAAGCACTTTCTAAGCCTCTTGCTATATAACCAGTCTATCTGGTAAATCATTATCTGTATCACGAGCATGATTGTGAGCCTATCACTTCCCAAATAAAACAATTCTTCATGAAGTACAATCTTCATGCATTGTTATTTTTCAGGTTTATTTCAAAAGAAAGAAGTACCTGAACATAAAGCATCCAAAGCAGGCTAAATTACACTTAAGTGGGAACTGCTATAATGAGGATAAGCTAAACTTCTTGCTGATGCATTACCTTGAAACATGGGTTCAAATGGGTCATTGCAGACTGCACTGCTTGTTATAATACGAAAGCATTCAAACTGGGAAGCCTAGGCAATGGAGGAGGTAGTGAGGTTTAGGGGAAGAGCTCTGTTACCACTAACAAAGCAAAAATCTTGCAAATACATTTGAGAGCAGGTAACACTCTTAGAAATCCTTTTAGAAAGTAGCCATAACTAGATAACAGCCAATTTAAGCAAAGTATATGGAGCTTCATTTTAAACCTCACTTTAACAAACAATTATCACCATTATACTTTATGACAGGTATTGCCAGAAATGCAGCCTGTAGTGGCATAGAATGCAAACCTGAATGACTCACTTTCCCTGCACTAGTGAACATAAGTTATCTTGACGCCTATTCATGACTCATAACACACAAAGAGATGCACTGTCTTCCAAGGTCTGTGGAAGTACACATGGCTAATGGCTATGTTTACAAAAAAATTTCTGTTGAGTTTCACATCCCTTAGCCAGGTCAAAACATGCCAGTTATTCTATTCTCCCTTTTTCTCTTTTTTGTCTTCATTTTAGTATGTTTATTCCCTGAAGAAACTCCTATGCTTCTTTTAACAGTTGATTTTAGAATGTACAGTTAGTAAAGGCTAATTAAAATACTAGTTCTTGGGGCCTCCCCGGTGGCGCAGCGGTTGAGCGTTGGGTTGCGAAGCTGCCGGCGACCTCTGCGGCGCCGGTTCGATCCCCGGCTGCTCCCCTACCACCGGAGGAGGGTCCCACATGGCGTGCAGACCTCTCCTGCCGCCTGCTGCTCCCCTCAGCAGTGTACTTCGGTCCTTCTGCCTGCTCTGCTCCCCGCTCTGGCTCTGGTGAGTTCTCTCACCCTCCTGCGCTTCTGACTGTACCCAGTGCATGTATAAACAAAACAAACAAATAAATAAATAAAAATAAAAAACATGCCTCTATTAAAAAATAATAATAATAAAATAAAATAAAATACTAGTTCTTTATTAGTGGATTAATCTTTAGTGAAATATAAAAATTTTAAAAAATTCATATCTTAGGACTCTTGTACTTATGAACAAGGGACCATCTAGGGCCACCCAAGACCACAGAAGATGGCTGGCTGTATTTCTAAGTTTAGGACCTTTCTTTAAATACAGAAGTTTCCTGACATCACCAAGCACTTCAATTTCACTATCTCATGCATCCATGTAGTCAATTACATTACTCTAATTCTCCTGAGAAATTTAGAATTTCATTTATATCCCATCCACCTCAAAAAGGTTTTAAGTATCCTTCCCCAATAACAAATAACGATGCCTCTACTGTAGTGGTTGGCAAACTCTTTCTGCAAAGGACCAGAGAGAAAATATTTTAACCTCCACGGACCATAGAATCTCTGTCACAACTACTCAACTCTATTATAAAACTCCATATATTCAGCTAATCCTTTGCCCTCAGCTCCCACAGACACTATTCCAGGTCTGCCTCACACTCCTCAAGCTCTTGCTCAGCAAAAAGCCTCCAAATTCAGTAAATATACACAGACTTGTAAATGCAGTCTTACCTCAAATCTACCTACTTACTGCCCCATCTTCCCTTCTCCATCCTTTACCTGACTTGAATTACCTAGGCCAAGTGAAGATGTCCTCTCTCCTCCAGAAAGTCTTCCATCAATCCATGCCTGTTCTAAGTGCTTCTCCTCCAGGTCCCATGAAACCCCTCACTTGCCTTTATGGCCAAATTCATTGTACTTTTTTGACTCATTGCCCTTCTAAGTCTATCAACTACTTGAGAAAAAGGATCCTTTACATATCTTTGTGCCTTACTCAAACTACTACTCTTACCTCCCCATATCCTCTGCAAGAACTCCCACTGGGGGAGGGTGTGGGGAGGCTATGATTTCTCATTATAAGAAAGTAGCCATAACTAGAAATTAGACAGGAAAGTGAACTACAGCTGACAACAATATTCCTTTCAAAATAATGTTATGAACCTTAACCAACCCATTCCAAATACAATTTAAATATTGAGCTGAATACTTAAACAATGCAATGATAAAATAGCAAAGAGCAAAACAATCGTAAGTTTTTTCAGTGCACATTCATTGAGATGATTTCAAATGCTCCTGACAGTTAGAGGTTATTATTACACTCACTATTCATCACTCTCTTTAATTCACTTTCTCTTGTTACTCCCCATCGAACTCCAGGGGGTAAATACAAGTTATTTTTCATTTGTTGAATTTAACTGTCTTGAGTGTGATTGGTTTTATTTACCAGTAGCAGTTTACAACATCTCTCTGAGGCCTTTCTTTATGCTATAAAAGCACTGAAAATGTCAGCTTAGCTCTGTAGCTACTAAATGCTCCCGCAGAGCCTACAGAAATTCCATAGAACGCTGTGCCTTTTAGGACCTACCAAAATGACAGATTCCTGGCTCCAAAACCTGTAAATAATGAGGATGTTTTAAAACTTTATGTTTACAAACTAGCAGATTTTTTTCATGGGATTTTAATAACTAAAGTTACTCAAATCTGAAGTCTAAAGTCAATGTTCCCTTGAAGCAATGCCAATGTGTAACTGCTTTTCAAACACAAGCAGTAAACTGATAAGCACAGCAAATCAAAGTTCACCAGCCTCATCTATAGAGTTAACAATTATGTTACTTCACTATTAAATATGGAAAGTTAATGTGCAGGGCATTTTTATGTCAATTGTTCTGAAAAATCATCCCAAATATGCTGCTTCTAACTCTTCATTATTTTTTTTAGAGATTTATTTATTTATGCATACAAGAGCTGGGATATAGGCCAGAGGTGTCGGGGCAGGTGGCAGGGGTGAAAGGATTCGCCAGACAGAATGGGGAGCAGAACAGGAAGACTGACTGAATTACACTGCTGAAGGGACCAGCAAGCGAGACAAGAGAAGTCTGTTGAGCCATGTGAGTTAGCTCCCTGGCAGGGGATAGAACTCATGCCGCAGTGGCTGCAGATTGCTTCATAGTGCTGATACTTAACCCCCTGCATCACCAGGGAGGCCCCCTGACTCTTAAATATATATGCAAAAAGAAACAAAGAGATGGTTACATAAAAGTAACCCAGACTGAGTTTTATCTTCTTTTAGAGTATTCAGACATACTCTTCTCAGTCCAGGATCCAGATGATTCCTGAACTCAGACTTCTCTGAAAAGCCTGAAAGCTAGTCAGGATACCATAAGGAAGAAATCATAGAGAAGGCACAAAATAAACCACTGATCCAGGGTAATTATGTACCTGACCTCAATTTAGTTTTATACATTTCTACTATGAAACTGACAATATACAACTGCTTCCTTAAAACCTGTAGTCCCAGAACTGGCCTGGGAACTTTGCAAAAACCTTTCTGGGGCCCAAGTGTAAAATATCAGCAACCATTCCTCTGGTTCACCCATCCCAATAGAATTCCCACAGGCACTGGTTTATTAAGACAAGGTACCATGTTCTTTAAGAAGTCTTACTGTTAATGACACTCATTTGTCCAAATAGAAATAACCATATATATTCAACATAAAAAGAGATTTGTTATTACTAAAGAATAAATCACTATGAATGTACTTGGAATTGAAATATTAAAAAACTGGAGAAAGAAAACCCACTGAGCTTGGGCCTCTCCTGGTGGTGCAGTGGTTGAGCGCTGGGCTGCGAGGCTGCCCGCAGCCTCTGCGGCGCTGGTTCGTTTCCCTGCAGCCGGTGAGGGTCCCACAAAAAAAAAAAAAAAGAAAAAGAAAAAGAAAAAGAAAAACCACTGAGCTTGATTCTAGTCTAGCACTCTGAATAGACATGAGAGCTGTAGAATAAGTAGGAGGCCCCAACCCATCCCCGGAAGCTACCGGTGAAATACCACTACTCTGAAATACAAAAAAAATACACAGCAGTGATTTAACACAATGAAACTAGCAATGTAGCAATGCTTGGATGGAATATACACTGAAATGATCCTGTAGCAAGCAATACTGAAAATAACTCCAAAGCAAAAAAAAAACTTAAAACCTCCTATTTGTATGTGGAGAAACATATACACGGGTAAACACGTATGTGTATGTGTATACACACAAAAAATAAGCCAGTGGCTCCCTGGTGTTGCAAGGGTTAAGGTCTCAGTGCTATCAAGCTATCACCAGCCATCGCAGCATGAGTTCAATCCCTGGTGAGGGAAGCAATCCGCACATGGGGCAGCAGACCTCTCCTGTCTGGCCCGCTGTTCCCCTCAGCAGTGTATCTCAGTAGATCCGCCTGTTCTCTTCCCCACTGTCTCCGGTGAATCCTCTCGCCCCCAACTCCCCTGCACCTCTGGCCTACACCCCCATCTTGCATGCATAAAATAAAAATTAAAAAAATAAATCTAAAAAAGTAAAATGAAAGTCCAAAAGGAAATCACAGAAAGATCATTTGTTTGCTAGGCTTATAAGTCATTTTCCACTTCATATTTTTCTATCTTTTAATTTTCTTCATGAGTATATACTACCTTGATAAAGTGAAGTCTCAACACAGAATTTACTTATACTAGTGAAAATCAAAAACCAGAATAGAGGAAAGATGTTTTTGCTTTTTTAACTTTTACATTTAATACCTAACATAAATATATTCAAAATATTTTTATCCATAGTTTAGATTCAACTGCCAATATTTTGCTTATCTTCAATTATATCCATTTTACTATACTGTATGAAGTATTTTTAAAATAAATCACGGACCCCATATTATTTTACTATATATTTTTAAATGTACATCTTTAAATTGGTAAGAAAAAATACAAATAAACAGATAGAGTCACCATGCCATCACTGCATATAACAACAGTAATTTCAATTCTACAATATTTCCTATTATCCAATATATTTTCAAATAAGAAAGGTCCTTTCAAAAAGAGTGTTCAACAATTGGAAAGCCATATAGGAAATGTGAAATTGTGCTACTAGCACATGTCCAAAAGTGTAAATAAGTCAAGAAAAGCATGACACAAAAGAAAAATATGCAAAGTCTTGAACAGGCATTTCAATAATGGAAACGAAAAATCCAATAAGCCAATGAACAAACATAAGGGGGAAAAAGTCATACTGCAATTCAAAACCATAAGATACTACTACACACACCCAACAGCCCAACAATACAAAGTGTCAGGGAGGAAGTGGAGCAATGGGAACCCATAAACATTGCTACTCGAAGTTATGAACAGGAAAAGAATTAACCAAGTGTGTATATATATATATATATATATATATATATATATATACCCTATAAACATTCCTGGTATAAACCCAATAGACGCGTATACTTCTCTGCTCTGGAAATTGTGCAGAACAGATACAGAAATTTTGCTAATAAAAGTCAACATTAAAGGCAACGAAAAAATGATCACTAGAAACAAATATAAATAGGCTATGGTACAGTACATCCATGTAATAATATATAGGAATGAAAATGAGTGAACCATAGCTAACTACATACAGTACAGAGAAAGTTTAGAAATGTAGTAAAGTGTGACAGATTTAGACATGAATGATTCTTCCAGTTACATGAAATTCAGAAACAAGATAAAATGAACTGCATTTTTAGGTCTCCCTGGTGGTGCAAGGGGTTAGGACTGAGCCTGTGTGGCTGCCTGCAACCACTGCAGCACGAATTCGATACCCGGTCAGGGAGCTGCCCACACAGCGCAGCAGACCTCTCCTGACTCGCCTGCTGCTCCCCTCTCAGCGTATTTCAGTCAATCTGCCAGTTCTGTTCCCCACTCTATCTCTGGTGAATCCTCTCATGGCCCCCACCCCACACCTCTGGCCAGTGCTCCAGTTCTTGTATGCATAAATAAATAAATCTTTCAAAAAAAAAAAAAAATGAATGAACTGCATTTTTAAAGAAGTGACTACTACCATTAAGTTTAAATAGTGGGCCTCCCAGGTGGCGCAGGGGTTGAGCGCTGGGTTGCGAAGCTACCCGCGGCCTCTGCGGCGCCGGTTCGATCCCCGGCTGCTCCCCGGCCACTGGAGGAGGGTCCCACATGGCGCGCAGACCTCTCCTGCCGCCCGCTGCTCCCCTCAGCAGTGTGCTTCAGTCCTTCTGCCTGCTCTGCTCCCCGCTCTGGCTCTGGTGAATTCTCTCACCCTCCCGGCTTCTGACTGTACCCAGTGCATGTATAAACCAAACAAACAAACAAACAAATAGATAAATAAATAAGACGTGCCTCTAGAAAATTAAAAAAAAAAAAAGTTTAAATAGTAATAACTACCTTTGGAGGAAAGAGGGAGACCATGACAGGTAAAGGGGACATGCAGGCAAACTCTAGGGTGTTGGTAATGTTTTTCCTGATACCAGTGATGGTATTTAAGTACCTTGTAATAATTTGTGAAATTCTAAGTTTATATTTTATGCACTTTACAGCTTGTTTTACATTTCAATATATGAAAGGTTTAATTAAAAATATTGTAATAATTGTCAAGCAAAAATTATCAATATATGGCAAATTCACTGAATGAAAGGCCAATGGAAAAGAGGATGTTCATCTAATCTCTCTCACCTTATGTAAGACTGCTTATCACTTATAAAGGGAAATCCTGGAGTGGATCCTTCATATAGGGAAGGAAAGTTTGTAAAGATATTGGGAAAAGTAAGGATCGATGGAAATGGTCAATATATTAGATGATAATATGTAAATAGTAAATTGCTTTGTAATTAAAAGATACATGCTGAAATTATTAAGGGTGAGTTGTCATGTCTGCAACTTAATTTCAAACATAGTAGCAGAGAGACAGAGACACAGCAAGGCAGGAATCACAACCAATAGAGAAACAAAACACAAACGTGACAAAATATTAACCACTGGTGAATGTGCATGAAGTGTCTAGGTGTTCACTGCACTACATTTCAACCTCTTGGTAAGTAAGAAATTTTTCAAACTAAAACAGTGGGAGGGGGATAAAAGTTTTGAAAAAATAAAGAATTTTTAAGAATTGGGTTTACAGTTAGAAGAGGCAAAAAGGACTCCATTATATGCTCTCATGAAAAATAACTGGAAAGACTATAATAGTATGTACTTCATTATTAAAAGAAGAGAAATCTCAACATTATCTGTGGTAAAAAGGGATATTATAAGCCAGTTCAAGTATAGCTTTTATAAATGATCAAAGAAAACTGCCAGAAACAAATGAAAATACTTCTTTTGCCTTAATCATGAAAAATAATTTCAGTTTTCCAAATATTTTTACAAGTGATTGTGTTAAAAATTTTTAATGGAATCTAAATATTAGTCAGATAACTACACACTATATTACCATTCAATAATATCAGGTTATTTGTATAATTAGCTAGCTTCAATTTGTAAAATGCCAGTAGCAAAAGGCCTATCAATGTGTTTTTACTTCCTCTTGTCCTGTGAGGAATTGTAGATCATTCAAAGAACAACAATGACCACTTCTCAACTACCTAAAATGGTATATAAAGCAATAACATGAAATCATCCTTTATAAAACCCAATATATTATAAACATACCTCATCATATATGCTCCCATTAATGTCTGCTCCATAGATAGGGGCCACAAAGGTTAAGTTCTTCCAGTACTTGCGTTCTAAATCTTCATAATCCAAGTACCTTGGAGTACAGTATCTGGAAAAGGCGGATGAATAAAGAACACAAACCAGTAAGACAATATTAAGATTTTCCCAATCATTTGACTTAAATCACTTTCTAAACAAAATCCTATCAAAATGAAAATGCTGCAGGAACTCACACTGGCAAAACTAGCAAGTAAACATAAAAATGCATTTATTATAGATTATCTGGATATACTTAAGATTACAAAGTATCTGTACAGGTAACTTCAGATTTTTGACTAGTAAAGAAAATACTTTCGTGAAAGTATTAGTAGTAAGAAGCATAAATCAGTTAAAAATTCATTACTTCAAATATTTTCTAGTCTTTAAATAAACAACTCTAATATACTAGGAAATTTTACAAATTTACATGTACAAGACAAAACATAAAGCAAAACTGACAAAGGACAATCTTGCTAAACATCCAAGAAAGTAAAACAAAAATAAAATAATTAGTTATTAGATTGGCAAATGCTTAATATATTAATGGTAGAAAAAAGTGAGACCTCTCTTAACATAGCTGGAGTTGGAACATAAACTGGTAAACAAAAAAAAATTCTAGAATAATTTTTAAGACATCAAAAGACTTAACAAATGTACTTTTGACCCTAAAATCCAATGCTAGAAAATCACCCAAAAAACAAAGACATATGTACAATAACAGATAACCCACGGGGTTTGCTGCAGCATTTTGAAAATTCTGGGCTAATGTCAGCAATTAAGCGTGGGACACAAAATAAAGTAAATGTTTCCACAGTGAATAAAGCAGGTTACAGAACAGTAAATATACTAAGGTACTATTTATGAAAAAAATCTATAATTACATATTAAATGGACAGAAACATCAAATTAATAATATCAATAGCTACCTCACATAGGAATTACAAAAAGGCACTTACTTCTCTGGTTATTTGAATTTTAAACAATAATCATTATTATTACAAAGCAAGAATACCAATGTTAATCATGAAAAAAAGCAATCAACAAACAGGCATATACATAGTAAAACAAACACAGTAAAAATAGTGGTTAGCAGGAATAGCAAACTACTGAATATTTTAGATTTAATAAATATGAAGCAATAAACTTCTGTTGTACTGAGGACCCCAAACTAATCATCTAAGCAATAAGAATACCAAACTACTTAATTTGACAACTGTATTTTAGTTAGATACATTATAATTTGTTGACTTACTGAGATTAATCTCAGAGGACAGCCTAAACTAAAAAGAATGGACATAAAAGCCTCACTATTAATTCTACTTCCACCAGTTTGATTAGCCAGTACTAACAGAATTTCCAAGTACAGGCTAGCTAAACAAGTTAACCAGGGGTCAGAGTAAGATGATTATTAAAAAAGTTAGCAGAAACTTTTCATTAAGACTAGAAAAACCCCGGGGCTCCCTGGTGGCACACGTATTACAGTTTCAGGGTTATCAAGCTATCGCCAGCCACTGCAGCATGAGATTGATACCTGAACAGGGAGCTAACCCACATAGTGCAGCAGACCTCTCTTGTCTTGCCCACTATCCCCTCAGCAGTGTATTTCAGTAGATCCACCTGTTCTGCTCCCCATTTCAGTCTCTGGTGAATCCTCTCACTCTCCACACCTCTGGCCTACACCCCAGTTCTTACATGCATAAATAAAAATAAATAATTTTTTAAAAAGACTAGCAAAACTTCTAGGACTTTAGAAACTGAAGCCTAAATTGCCTTTCAAGATAGAAAACCTAAAGAGGCATTCAGGATGGGGTACATGCTGTGGATGAAGGGGGGCTAGTGGGATAGAGACATCCTGGAGAGGGATAAGGCAGAGCTGTAGAACATCCACCAGCTCAGTTCTTGGTCCACATGGCCAGTTCACTGCCTGCACCTACTTCGTTCCCGCAGAAATGAGAGAGGGCAATTGGTGGCCAGACCTGAGTTGTACACTACACTGGGATGCTTGAAGATGGAAAGAAATTTGATTTCTCCCCAGACAGAAACAAACCCTTTAAGTTTATGCTAAGCAAGCAGGAGGTGACCAAAGTTGCCCAGATGAGTCTAACTGAGTACCTCCTAAGACTATACCACTATACTTATGGTGCCATTTAGCATGTAGTTATCATCCCACCAAATGCCACTTTGTCTTTGATGTGGAACTTTTAAAACTGGAATGGCAGGAAAGGCCTCCATAGCTCCCCATTTTCAGATATGCTCTGATAGGATCTGGCACCCCCAGATACATGCACGTGAACCCACACATAGCTCTTCTTTATGTTCCACTGCAATCTTTGTATAAACATCTACCTGACTGAACGTGTTCTATCACCCAGCTTTGCTCTTTCACGTTCTCATTGTATTGTAATGACCTAAACTATACACCAAAAACTGCAATTACTTTATTTCTTTGATTTTCAATGTGGAGTGAAAATTCCGTTTCAGTCTTCTGGATTAGATTTCCAATTAAATACTGGTCAAGCATGTAATAGGTTAACTTAGAGTAGGAATTGATGTGAGAAGTGCAAGACTCTTTAATAGTTTTGGGGCCTCCCTGGTGGCACAAGGGGTTAAGACGAAGCACTTAAGAACTATCCGTAGCCACTGCAGCACGAGTTCAATCCGGGCCAGGTAGGTGACCTACATGGCACAGCAGACCTTTCCTATCTCCCCCACTGCTCTCCTCAGCAGGGTATTTCAGTATATATCTGCCTGTTCTGCTCCCCACTCCGTCTCTGGTGAAAGAATCCTCTCACCTATTGCATCTCTGGTCTGTACCCCAGCTCTTGTATGCATAAATAAATAAATCTTCAAAAAAAGGGGAATCTTTAATAGTTTTTTTTGATAAAAATTTTATCTATTATATATTACACATTCTTACAGATTTGAGGTTCTATTGATGGTCAAATTATTCTTCAAGTTGAGAGCTGTCATTGGGTTGAAAAAAAGCCCTACCAAAATTTAAGAGTGGGCTGGGGCAGTTAAGTCTGACTCCACTGCCCAGCCCACCAACCCTTAAACTCTCAGCCTTTTGAAACCAGAATGTTCTCACTGTGCTCTTGGACAATACAGATATCTGTCTCCAGAACAGCAGAGACTAAGGAAGCCTTTGTAGCCTGGCCTTTTTTTTAACCCCTCTCCTGTGGTTTTTCTAACAGAAAATGTTTTCTAACATTCAAGGCTTTTTCAATCTCATAGCTATACAAACTTTGTTCTAAAATCTAAGAACTTTACTGGAAAATTTAAATTGAAGAAACTCTTTGTAGATACTTAATACCCAATGAAAGTCCAGTCACCATGACAAAGCCTTCAGTGTTCTCATAAGAAAATGCTGCTGGTCACCAAAGCTTCAGCTCCTCCTACTGATCTGAAAGTTTCACTGCTTTTCCTATCTTTCTCTCACCCTTTTGCTTTCCCCTGTGTAATGATTTGGTGAGAGAAGTTATTTCTACCTATCCCTAACCCTCCTCCCCACCCCAGTACTACATGAGTTTCAAGTTTTATTATTGCAATACATGTACTTTATGTCAGCTTATCTCAAATAAAGTAAAAACCTAAAAAACTATCACTACACAATCACGATCATTTTTTAACAACTCGAAACTCTAAAGGAGAAAAGTTATACTTTGGTGTTGGGAAGTGAGGTTAAGTTCTAAAACTTTTGGCTATTTGAAATGAGAGCTGATTCTAAACTTGAGAAAAAGTAACCAGTTCCTTGGTTGGTACCTGATTGTAATGAAACCTAGCTACAGATTCCATCCCTAATATTAAATAATCACAGCTATTTCACAAATCCAGTGTCAATTTGCTCAAAACTAATTCAACCAGACCTCCTTACCCAGAACCTTTAGTTAACAATAGCATAATAGTTAAGACGTGTGACTTCAGCCACATTCAAAGCCTCCAGACAGTTTAGGTTTGAACTCAGGCTTTGCCACTTAAAGGCAACATAACCCTGGGCAAGAGACTGAATCTCTCTAGACCTCTCTCATTTCTCCATAAAACAAGGATAATAACAGTTGAGCTCTTGCAAGGACTTCATCTAATAATTAAAAAGCACTTAAACCATGCCTAGAAGAAATCACATATCAGTTATATAAGTTCTACAAGAGCACCTAACACTCACCTCCAAAAGTTTTATAGTAGAGCTACAGTACAGGTCTCTACATTTGCTTTGGACTATGTTATTAATCAAGTGAGCATGCTCTTCTCTCTACTGTTTACACCAAGCCCATCATGTACTGTGTGGTCATCCAAGGGCATGTACTGAAGGAAAACATGAAGAGAGATGCCAAAGAGGGTAACTTCTGCCTCCTAGGGCATTTAGCCTCTTCTAAAAACAATTCCATAATAATATAAAGACCAAGTGATTCCAGTGTAGCTATGAGGAAACAAGCAAGAGCCTTGGTTTGAGGCTTAAAAACCCATTTCACTGGCATTTGAAATATATTTCCCTCATGAAACTAAAGGAAATATAGAGAGAATTTTCAAATGTATTTTAACATTGTAACAAATAGTTACTTATTTTTTTGTAATAGTTATTTAAACTCAAACGATAAATTAACTGGGCCTCCCTGGTGGCGCAGCACAGCTTAGCACAGCACTGTGAAGCTGTTCGTAGCCTTTACAGCACAGGTTCAATTCCTGGCAGGCCAGGGAGATTCCCACATGGAGGAACAGACCTCTCCTGTCTCGCCTGATGCTCCCCTCAGCAGTGTTTTCAGTTCATCTGCCTGTTCTGCTCCCTGCTCTGTCTCCGGTGAATTCTCTCACCCTCCCGCACCTCTGGCCTGTACCCCAGTTCTTGTATAAATAAAATAAATCTTAATTTAAAAAAACGATAAATTAACTTCAAAAGAAAATTTAACACTGAAGCAATATTTCAGAAATTTCTCATAGTAGTCATATTTCACAACTAAAAAAAGAGCCAACTATTTTTTTCAAATAATTTTTAAGCTTGTTTCATGGGAAAACTATTTTAACTATATTCTTTCTCTTCTCTCTATTGCACATCAATTGGATTAAAGTTCTTTTTTATTAAAAAATAATTTTTAGGGGCCTCCCTGGTGGCATAAGGGTTAAGCACGGCACTGTGAAGCTATCCACAGCCTCTGAAGTTCACAAGTTCGATCCCCAGCCGGCCAGGGAGCTACCCACATGGCGCAGCAGACCACTCCTGTTTCACCTGCTGCTCCCCTCATCAGTATATTTCAGTCAGTCTTCCTGTTCTGTTCCGCAGTCTGTCTCTGGTGAAACCTCTCACCCCCACACTTCTGGCCTGTACCCCAATTCTGGTATGCATAAATACAATAAATCTTAAAATAATTTTAAACTTCAGCATATCAAGAAATATATATTCTATTAATAAGTAATCTTTACAATGTCTAATAATTTACACCACTTCAACTATATTTTTAGCTCCCATGACACTATTTATCATTCAATCAACACACATATAAATAGCACCTACTTCCAGATACCATACCAGACACTGAGTCTTACAGAGAGTGGTACACAAAATAGACAATGTCATCTGAATGGCTATTTCAGAGACAGTCAATCTATAACTAAGCCACCACAGTAAAAAAATTCACCAGAGATATGCATAAAATCAGTACCTACTTAAATAAATCCCCTCTAAACAGAAATCTGATACCATTCGAGGATTACCTAGTAGACTAGAAATGGTAATAAAAGTTTCTCTATAATAAGTAAATAAAGGACATCAAAGCTCTGTTCTTGTTAATACTTTGAAATACTATTTATTATTAATAATCATTGTCTTGGGAAATAAAATCACATGTTCGTAAAATGCTTGAATTTTAAAGTAAGTATGTATTACTTTTGTAAATTGTAAAAATGTTTTTGATCCTCCTTCAAAATTCATCTCAAAAGTACCTAAAATTAAAATTACTCCATTCCTGATTAACAACCACAGAAGTCTTATCTTACTTTGTACCTACCCTATGGTATTTATGATGATTGAGTATTAGGCATAATATTTTCTAGTAGCTATAATATGATTAAAATTACAAATTGTCTCTTGAAATACCAAAGCAGCCAACTTCCACTAAATTAACTAAAATAGTTAACACTTTTAGAATGATTCTGCAAATGGGTACTAGATGATGGATAACAGATACAGTAAACTGTACTTATTAAAAGTTGGGTAAAATATCTTCTGCAATCTTATTTCAATAATACCGAACTTATTAAAGAATTCCTGAAGAGTTTGAAAGTAAACCAGTCCAATTTATCTATAATTAAAGTTTCACATTATCTAATGAGATCTGGAATAAGACTTTACTAACTGCTACCCAAAAAAATTCCAAAAAAAAGGGAACTATGGGCCTCCCCTGTGGCGCAGTGGTTGAGTGCTGGGTTGCAAAGCTGGCCGTAGCCTCTGCAGCGCGGGTTTGATCCCTGGCTGCTCCCCGGCCACCTGAGGAGGGTCCCACATGGCGCGCAGACTTCTCCTGCCGCCCGCTGCTCCCCTCAGCAGTGTACTTCAGTCCTTCTGCCTGCTCTGGTCCCCGCTCTGGCTCTGGTGGGTTCTCTCACCCTCCCGCACTTCTGACTGTTCCCAATGCTTGTATAAATAAATAAATAAATCTTAAAAAAAAAAAAAAAAAACTACTTATTAAAAAAAAAAAAAAAAAAGGGAACTCAATTCTCAACTAAATATAAAATTTTCAATTCCTTTGAAATAGCCAGAATGCTCCACCGCACAAATTTCATGTGCAGAATTAATATTCTTCAAGTACCATCAAGTTAAACATAAGTTAAAAATATATATGTATGTGTATTTATGTGTGTGTGTATGTGTGTAGTTATATATATATATCAACTAAATTCATCCAAAGGACTTAATTTCATGCCCACTCATCTAAAAAATCTAGGTCCTTAACCATCATATTGGAAAGGTTTTTTTTTAAGGTAATTTAATAATAATCATTACTGTAATAGCTTCTAAATGGGTCCACAAATTATTTTAGACTTCTCCCTTCCAGGAGTGGCGCTTAATTCTCCTCCCTTTTAATACAGGATACACTTAGCAACTGACTTGTAACAAAAAGAAGATGGCAGATGTAATAGTCAAGAAACAGGTCATGTAAAGACATTGTAGCTTCCATTTGGTGACTCTCACTTGGATTGCTTGCTCTGGAAGAAGACTGCCAAATAAGGATCAGTCCATGTGGCAAGAAACTAAGGACTCTAGTCAACAGCCATGTAAGAAGAGCAAATCTTGAAAGAGGATCATCTAGTCTTTCAAGTGACAGCTGCCTCAATCAACATCTTAACATGAGAGACCCTAGGCCACAACCACCCAACTAAGTCCTTCCAGATTCTTGACCTTCAGAAACTGAGATACAAAATGTATGTTGGTTTAAGCTACTAAGATTTGCACTAATTTGTTGACACACCAACAAATGTTAGCCTGTCAAGTCATTCAAGCATTTACTCATCTTCTAACCTTCAAAAGTACATAATTTATCACTTAAGACTTAAGCACTATCACACAAAGAAAATTTACTTACAAAGATGAAGTATGTATAGAAGCAAAAACTCGTAAGTAAAAAATAGAAAAAAACATTTATAGATATTCTGAGTGGGATGATAAAATGAGGACCTAAACTAAATAAGTAGGCAACCACCTTTAAGAGCAAAGCAAAGAAAGTGGTAAATGAAGGGCCTCCCTGGTGGTACAAGGGGTTAAGATGCAACCTATGAAGCTAGCCGCAGCCACTGCAGCACAAGTTCAATCCCCCGGCCAGGGAGCTACCCACATGGCGCAGCAGACCTCTCCTATCTTGCCCGCTGCTCCCATTAGTGGTATATTTCAGTCAATCCGCCTGTTCTGTTCTTCCATTCTGTCTCTGGTAAATCCTCACCTCCCACAACTCTGGTCTGTAACCCAATTCTTGTATGTATAAATAAATATATCTTTAAAAAAAAAGAGGTAAATGAGGATTAAAAGAGATCATGCATGACTCCTGTTTTTCATCGCAAGCTCCTCTGTCTCTAAGTTTTCTTATCAGGTTCACATATATCTTTGAAAGAAACAAAAATAACAAACTGAATCCACTTACTTGCCACTGTTAGCCAGTTGCCTAAACTCTTTCACAGTCATGGCTTTTTTTTGGATGTTGTACTGAGTGTATAGTCCCGACTGCCCTGTGACCATCTGCTGAATTGGTGCTGGAATAAGCAAATTATCAATGTCATCATAGCACTTCCTTGGCTTCCACTCCTTAGGAGGAATCACCTAAAATAAAATAACAAAATGTTATCTTGAAAATATTCCTGGTAGTTAGTTTTTGTATTCCAAAACAATACAGGAGACAAATTTCTCAACATTATTATGACAAATGTATAAAATATTCATGAAGATTCACAGTAAGATAATCACCTTATAGATGATTTTTCAACAGCAAAATTTATTACTTACTAGACCAAATACTGTACTTGTAATATTTTTTAGTTGATACTGTTAGGCTCTCAATTTTAAAGGTAAATTTGAGAAACACATAGAAGTAAATTAAGTTGCTGATGTTCAAATGTTGTTTATATTAATATGAGAAAAGTAAGTAAATATTTGGGGCCTTCCTGGTGGCATAAGGGGTTAAATCTCATCAGCACTATGAAGCTATCCACAGCACTACAGCCTGAGTTCTATCCCCAGCCAGGTTGTTAACCCACCATGGCGTAGCAGATCTCGCCTATCTTGCCCACTGCTCCCCTCTCAGCAGTGTAGTTCAGTCCATCTGCCTGTTGTGCTCCCCACTCTATCTGTAGTGAAGCCTCTCAACACCCCCTACCCCTCACACCTCTGGCCTACACCCCAGCTCTCGTATGCATAAATAAATAAATCTTTAAAAAAAAAACTAAATATTTGTTTGTCAATTTTATTTCTTTAAATACCTATCACACAATATAGCAAAGTGATATGCAAGTAAATGTTTAACAGTCAGATTTCTGGGAAGGTGAGCAAAATATGTATTTGTAGCTTTTGCCTAGTTTCACCATGGCCAATCTGAGCTTACCAGTGCAATGTCACTGAACACAGAGTTGGAACAAGGTGTGTACTATTGATTCTTATGTCTATAAGATGACTCAGCACACCACTGCTTTCCCATAGCATTTAAACACTTAATTACTCACAGTAGAAAAAATTAATGAACATTAAGATCAAAAAGACATTCAGATGAATAAAAATCAGAATGGCAAAGTTATGAATTAAGTCATGATTTGCAGCTGAAATTTATCCACCTTTAGAAGTTGTTTTAACTTTTTAAGGTAAGTTTTTAAAGAATAATTGCAAAATATAGATAGCACACATACAGAAAATGCATAATGAAAAATATGCAGTTTTGTCGAATTATTGTAAAGGAAACACCAGAGTACCTACTGCCCAGTTATGAGCAGCAGGATATTGTTGGCACCCCAGAGGCCCTCCAAATGCCCTGAAATACATTCCCCTCTCTTCCAAAAGGCAACACTATGGTTTTTATGATACTCATTTCCTTGATGAACTTCATAGTTTTGTGTCTAGGTGTGCAAATTTAACACTAATTTTTAAACTATACAGCAATGTAATCAATCATATATGCATATGTTCTTCAAGGTTTATCTTTTTTACTTCACTCAATAATTTTAATGGGATGCAAGTATAATGTTGTATGGAGCTGAAGTTCATTGAATTTCATTACTACTCAGTATTCCTTTATAATATTTATTCATAAATTGGTGACCATTGGTGGTCACTGGTTTTCTAATTACATACTATTACAAATGATATGCCATTAACACTGCTGTACATATCTGCTGCATATGTGCACATGATTTTCTAAAATTCACAGACAGAAATACTCCTAACCATGAAATTACTGGGACATAGGCTATATATATGTAGATCATATTGAGTAAATGTTATCAACCTTTTGCCAAAGTGGTTGTAACAATTCATACTTCCGCTAGCAAAGGATGAGAGTGCCTGCTATTCAACATCTTCATCAACACCTTGTATTGACAATCACTGAAACTTCGGTCTTGTGTATGCATCTGTCTCAAATATTTTCTCTTATCCTATAACTTTTCCACTAATTTTATAAGAGGTATCTATTCATAAAAATAAGTTCTTAATTTCACTGTAATCTAATTTGCTTGTTTTTGCCATTATGGGAAGTGTATTGATCTTCTGATTAAAAATCTGTATCTTCCCACTACAGCACATACAGACATACTATTTTATAATCTAAGAGTTTTAAAGTTTTATCTCTTAATTAGATTTACAATGTACCTGCAAGTGAAAGATTTGGATCAAGTCTCATCAGGTAAGAAATATGAGGTCAAGTGATGAGTGGCTTGGTCACTGTTAAACAGTTGATAAATGACTACATAAACTCAAAAAAAAATTGAAAGTGACCTGTGAATTCTAACAATAATTTAGTTTTCATCGGCAACCTGTGGATATTAATTTCAAGGTATATTAGTTTAAAATGAGAATATAGGCAACCATACATATACCTTATCTTTTATACTTTAAAAATATGATGGAGAATTATACTTAATGAATATGTATAAACATACTACATTCTCTTGATAACATTCAAAGAAGAGGGGGTTATATTTAAGAAAGTTAAAAGTACTAACTTTTTCTTTGCCTGAACTAAGTCTGATTATTCAGAAACATGAAACATGGATTAATCCAGGCTACTGTTTAGAAAAAAAAAACTATAATCAAAATTAATATTATGTTAAGAATTAAATATTTCATGTAAAAAATAATAAATGTTAAAATTTAAAAATCTATTAAAAAATAAAACAAACAAACAAACAAAAAAAGAGTTAAAGATTTCCTGTCTTGGGAAAAATAAGGCAGCTATTTACCCAAAAAGTTTACAGCAATTTTTCCTTTTCGAAAGTTAGCAAAGCATGGAATGCAAATAAATTTACAAATATCTAAATGTTATCTTTGTAAGTATTCATGCAGGTTCATTTACTTTCCATTAAAACATTCAAATAGAACTTAAAAAATTTCTAAGTACATGCCTATGACAAAAGTTTTAATTTTGGACTGTAATTTTAGTTCTTAACATATCAGATTTTCCAACATAGGAACAAGTTTTACAATTTAAGGAGACTGTCACTATTTTCACTTTCCCAGCTTGACCATCATCTTTATAGACAGAAAGCCAGGGTATCAATCCTCTCACTTTGGAAATAAAATTTAAGGCTGAAATATAAACCTAAAAATGCTGATGAAAGGAAAACCTCAGACCATAATCTTAGGCCAAAGTCACTACTACTAGAACTGTTCAACCATGTTCTTCAAATCATAAAATAAGACCAATTCATTAAATGGTGCATTAACAAAGACTCTTCATGAGCAGCTCTTTCCCCAGGGCTAGCCTCCAAAGCAAACTAACAACATTAATGAAGTTTTGATTTGCATGATTTGATTTAGTACAGTTTATACACTTGCTGTTGCTGCAACTTCCAGGGAAATAGGGAAAGTAGATGAAACTGAGATTTATGTGACTTGACATAAAAAAGGGCAAAAATAACTAGAAACAAAGGGTTCATTGTATTCCTAGTATAAGTAATAGGAAAGAATCACAGGATTGCATAAATAAATATCTCCAACATTGTCAATGAGTCTCAGAAAAATTAAAAAGTCAGGACTCAGGTGTGCTTTATTCAACAACCAGAAAACTAATTGTAGCTCTCATTAATTTCATTCTGTTATATAACACCAACAGCCACACAGGTGTACTCTTTGTGCCTGCAACTCCCTCTTGAGGGTACTTGCTACTTCCTCTTCTAATGTTACTAAAGGTGCACAGGACATTTACCAATCTCAGTGGAACACAGTAAGATATATGTTTTCAAGAAACAAAAGGAGAACAGGACAAAGGGCTGCATTCAGAGTCCAAAGAAGGGGATATAGTCACCGCCCCCCACCAATTTTCCTCCACCCAAATAAAGTCCACAAATTCTTGCTAACCTAATGCAAGTTGAGAACCAAAATTACATGTGTCAAATGATTCTGAAATAATAGCATTCTCTTCAACTAAAAAATGATTTTTCTCCACAAAGATAATCTGTAACTGTGGAGGTTTCAAAAACGGGATCTTTAAGGATACACTAAACTAAGGATAGCTCGTCTGAGTTCATTATCAACCTTTACACTCTCTTTACCTTCCTTTTCTCTCTCTCACCTACCCATAATAAGGTTTCACTCATCTTAATATCAAATTTTAAACCTTTCTAGGAAGGATCTGAATTACACACAACAAAATGGCAGGCCCCAAGGATACATCCCAGATGCAGTAAGTGGACCGGAGAGCAGGAAGGCCTGAACACTGACCCTGCAGTTATGGAAGTTCTCTCCTTGACTAGGACTGGAGAAAGGCAGGGAGTACAGAAAAAATAAAGAGAACAAAAAAAGAGAAGAAACAAAGAGGAGGAGAGAGGGAGGGAAGGAAAGAAGGAGAAGGAGAGGGAGGAGAACAGTAGTCAAGCTTCGGAACAATTAATACCATCCTCCATGAGAAAAAGATAAAAGCTAGGAATACTCTCCTACCTCTGAAACCCATATGAAGTTCTTTGGCTTCTAGGTTTAAAAAAAAAAAAAAAGCCCGAGAACACAACCTAGCATAAATAGCTGAAAGAAAAATAAGATAATTATTTTGTGAAGAATCAAATGTTCCATATGGATTAAAGTGAACAAAGACTTTGCAATTATCTTACTTTAGAAGAAACAATTTCCCACATCATGAAGATGATTTCCCACTTCACAGAAGTAACTGAAAGGTCAAATGACCATTTTGCTTTAAAGCATCTGAGGATAATCACCTTTGCAAGACCAGCTCGGTGGGCTCCTTTAGACTCCATATATGCAAGGTATTTGTTGAACTCCCGGAACTCTTCCATTGAGGGTCTGAAGGTCATGATCTTACAGCTGGGGTTCAGAGGACTCTCCGCCTCAGCCACCTCCATGATTGCTGCAACAGTCTCTGCAGAGAAGATGACATAATCATCAGCACTGAATAACTGCATGGGGAGGTTAGAGGTCATTCCTCCCAAATATCACGTAAGCTCCCCCAGCTGGAAATCTTCTCTTTTAGTTACGTATTACCAATCCTTCCTACTAACCTAACAGGGAGATTCCCTTGGCCTCTCCTGAACGCCTAGGAAAAAAAACAAAAACTACTTCTAATCACTCCTCCTGCCAAGCTCCTATTCCTGGCATTGAATCACTAATCTAATTATATTTCTCACCCCCCTCAAAATCCTTCCTGGCAAGAATGTATGTTAGAATTTTTCAAATTTACAAAAGGCCTTGTTCCCAAGTACTAGTTCTGAAAAATCTCATGCACGTATCTGTGTAAAGCCCTAGTCCAGGATGAGTAGAGAAAGGACAATGATCAACACCCCCGGCACAAAGTTTACTCAGGTGTGCCGGCTCCTGTCATAACACGCTTCCCTATAATAATTTACAAACCATCCTTTCAGTAAAACCACCAGGCACCACATTAAAATACTGGAGACAAAGAAGTAGTGACATTTATCTTCACCTTCCAGCTCACCATCTAGAGACCGAATAAGCTGTAACACAAAATTGTACAGGGGAAGGAGTAACCACTTTCACCAAGTTAAAAACAAATGACTTCCCCAGAAAGGGGCAGTTAAGACTTATGAGAAAGGATAGGAATTTGCCAGATAGGAGAACACCCTAGGCAGTGGAAATATTTGGAAATACTGAAGGATGGAGGGGGGAATTTAGTTAGTCTGGATCTTAGAAAGAAAAGATTATAGGAGATCAAAAACAGACAGTAGAGTTTGCTATGCAGTCACAAACTTAGTCCTGCTATCAAGAAATAGGATGATCCTTCAGCAAACATTAATTGAACACATAATATGTGCCAAGTACAAAGATGGCAAAAAAATACCTCCCCAGAAAGAAGTCCCACCCTCAAGCCCTTTCCTGATGCCAGCATTAGTGCCTGGCATCAAACAACAAATCCTATCAGAACAGATTTCCCACCCTTTTTTAAAAATTAATTTGCCTGGGCCTCCTCTAGTGGCGCAGCAGTTGAGTGCTGGGCTGTGAAGCTGCCCGCAGCTTCTGCAGCGCTGGTTCAATCCCCGGCAGCCGGCGAGGGTCCCACATGGCGCTCAGACCTCTCCTGGTGTGCCCGCTGCTCCCCTCAGCAGTATATTTCGTCAGTCTGCCGGTTCTGTTCCCGGCTCTGGCTCTGGTGAATTCTCTCACCCTCCCGCGCTTCTGACTGTACCCAGTGATTGTATAAATAAATAAATAAATCTTTAAAAAAAAAAACAATTAATTTGCCTGACAAAAAGAAATACTTGCAGTGAGGGATGAGGTGGGTAAGAGGGAGAAACATGCTACAGGAAAATAAGAAGTTAAAACAGATCAGAGCTATAGATAAAGATATAATCATTGTTGATTTAAGGTTTAAGTGTTTATCTCACAAAGCACATGTGATGAGAATCAGGAACATCAAAATCAAATCCTGCCACCCTCTATAAACAAACAATATAAAGGAGAAAATAATCTGTGTGGTGACATATAAATATATGACAGAAAACATTCTGCATTTTCCCTGCTGTGGAGAGGGGTAAGGCCAAAGAAAAAACCTTCCAGGACACCTTCCACTCACCTTCATGTTTAGAGACACACAGGCTCCAATCCACGAAAAATCTCTTCTCTAAACAGATACATAATCCATTAGAAGCATCTAGATCTAGCCTTACCATTGCCTTCTTCACCACCACAACCTGCATTAAACCTTATGTTCCAACAATGCTCACTGTGCTTCTCTAAAGAAGTAGAGCTCAGGCCTCCCTGTTGGCACAGGGGTTAAAGTCTCAGTGCCAGGCCTCCCTAGCGGTGCAAGGGGTTAAGACGCAACCTATGAAGCTAGCAGCAGCCACTGCAGCACGAATTTGATCACTGGCCAGGGAGCTACCCACATGGTACAGCAGACTACTTCTGACTTCTCACCCACAGCTCTCCTCAGCAGTGTATTTCAGTCAATCCATCTGTTCTGTTCCCCACTCTGTCTCTGGTGAATTCTCTACCCCCTATACCTCTGGCCTGTACCCCAGTTCTTGTATGCATAAATAAATATATCTTTAAAAAAAAAATTCTCAGTGCCATCAAGCTATCACCAGCCACTGCGGCCTAAGTTCAATCCCTGGCCAGAGAGCTAACCCACATGGAGCAGCAGACTTCTCCTGTCTCACCCACTGCTCCCCGCAGCAGTCTATTTCAGTAGATCCGCCTGTTCTGTTCCCCACTCTATCTCCGATGAATCCTCTTAACACACACCTCACATCTCTGACCTGCACCCCATTTCTTCTATGCATAAATAAAAATAAATCTTTTTTAAAAAAGCAGAGCTCTCTTTATGCCTTTGCCCAAGTTATTCCCTTCCACTGGAGCAACCTTTATTTGCTTCCTCACCTGGCAAAGTACTGTCCACTGTCAAGATGCCCATCCTTTGGAGCAGGAATGGGCTAAACACCCAAAACACCCTATTTGTTTCCACCCCTCTCTGTCTCTCTTCTCTCTCTGAATTCTTACAACAGTTGTATGTCCCAGTGGGTTGCACTTCCAACCACAAACTGAGCTCGAAGTTCCTCACAGGAAAAACAGACTCTCCATCTTCTTAAGCCCTGGCATCCAATCTGGGATCCAGCCTGGCTTATAATAATTGCTGAAATAACTATTTGCTAAACTGAATAAAGGAAAATATGCTGAAATGTTAAAATATTTATAAAATGATATCCAATGCAGGAAAAAGGAAAGAATTGGTCACGAAACAGAAAGATCATCTAGAAAACACACTCATTTGCCTGAACTGGGAAAAAAATGTTAGGAAAAAAAACCTAAGCAGTAAGAAAGGGAAGTCCTCAGATTACCTTTGATACATGGAATGAAGCCTTATTTCTCCCCTGCCCAGAGAACAAGGGTGGTTTGATTATTTCTCTAGGCAGAGCAAGAAGCCACTAAAGAGAGAAACAGAAATCCCGCCATTCAACAAACTGCTACCGAATGCCTAACTGCTGGGCAGACATTCATGAAGGAATGAAAACAAGTCCTAACACTAGTGAAGTAAAACAGACAAGTAATAAGTGTTCTGAGGGTAACAGGATAGAGTGTAATGAAGAGGGGTAACTATTTTTAAGGGGGTAGGCAAGGGAAGGCAAGTCAGCCCTGAAGGAGGGAATAACTCAAGCAGACATCTCAAAGAAGAGCATTTTAACAGATGTAACAGCAAGGAGCCTATTGGGCTCTTCAAGAAACACCAAGGAGTGGGTGTGGCTAGAACAGGTACGTGAGGAAAGTGGGAAGAAAAGAACTTAAACATTACTCCAAGTAAGATGGGAAGTACTCTTTGATAATAGTTAGGTTGATGATTTTTGGACATTCATTACGCTTTTCATTTCATTTTGGTTTGCCCACTTATGTTCTTTACCTTTAAAAGGTAGTTCATAAATTTCTGCTACTTGAGTACTTTCCAATCCACTTTTATCATTATTAAGCTTAATGAAGTTACTAGAGTCAAATTCCCAGTCTCTCCTGTTTTTATTTTACCTTTATTTGTTCTGAGTAAAGAAGAAAAGTAGGTTTAAAGTGCTTTTGCAATATCTCCTAGTCAGAGGAAGACTGTTACATTTTGCAAGAAACAACTCTGATTTTCAGCTGAAGGTGATGCAATAATCCTTTTTTTTTAATACTACACCTCTTTAGAGACTCAGTCCCCAAAGTGAATGACAAGAATATCTGTAATGATAACTTTGTTATTCTGCTTCTACAGAGCTATTCTTCAATATTTTTGAGACTCCCTACACCAAGTAACCATATTAAATAGTAAGTACCCTTAGGATTTTTCTTCTTTTTTTTTTTTTTTAGAGCCAGAGCCATCTTTTATTTATTTATTTATTTGTTTGTTTATTTATTTATTTATTTATTTAATAGAGGCATGTTTATTTATTATTTGTTTGTTTGTTTGTTTTGTTTACACATGCACTGGGTACAGCCAGAAGCACGGGAGGGTGAGAGAATTCACCAGAGCCAGACCAGGTTGCAGAGCAGGCAGAAGGACCAAAGTACACTGCTGAGGGGAGCAGCGGGCGGCAGGAAGGGTCTGCGCGCCATGCGGGACCCTCCTCTGGTGGCCGGGGAGCAGCCGGGGATCGAACCAGCGCCGTAGAGGCCGCGGGCAGGTTCGCAACCCAGCGCTCAACCGCTGCGCCACCGGGGAGGCCCCAGGATTTTTCTTCTAACTAAGCTAAAGATCGTTTTCATTAAGTGAAGAAAAGTCTAATACTAATTCATACTTACATAACTCTCCCAAGCTTCTTTTCTGAAAATTTATATTTATCATGAAGAAAAAAACATCTATTCTCTTTATTCTAATATTATATCTTTATAAGGTAATAAAAAAGAAACTGAGCTGATGCTTTCCTGCTATGTAAATTAAAATCTTACATTACTTTCCTTGAGTACATGGGTATTTCTGATTTTATGTTCTCTTACTTAAACAACTTCTGTGTGAAGAGGAGAATCTGAGGATTCTCATCATATAGTATAATAGTTTCTTAGACAATGCTTGCCACAGAACTGGTCCATACTGATAAATGCCTCTGAAGAGAACACTTGAGGGTCCACTGTAAAGAGAAGCCCCCTGGGAGAAGAGCACTCATCAGTACACAGACAATGCATTAGGCTAGAAAGAAAATGAAGCAAAACACAATCACCAGCTGTGCTAGTGTAAAAGAGAACCTATATCCAGCCTCCAACGTAGTTCCTGATGAGAACTCACCCAAGTCCTGAAAACCATGCTTTCCAATCCTCCCTCACTCCTCCTTCCTATGATGAAATTTTAAAAAGAAACTCAGCACCCAAAACTTGGGCAAACAAATGCTACTTCCCCGCTCTACTCCATTTTCTATGTGCCAAGTTCATCAGAGGTAGGACCCAGGGCCCATCTAAGGTTGCTACAAGCCTGGCCTTTTCATTTCAAGGGTGCAGCTCACCCAGTTTAACCTCAATGAGCAAAGGAAGCTTTTGCTTGGCAGACTGCCACGATCTAGCATTGTATGGGTTGAACTGTGTCCTCCCAAAAGTGAAAGCATGGCTCACAGCTGATACCCTGTTTTGGGGTTCCTGGCCTCCAGGACTGTGAGAATAAATTTCTCTCATTTTCATTCATCCACATTTGTGATAATTAATTACAGCTGCCTAAGTGAGCTAACAAAGACATCAAGGATCAGACTGGAGAGAAAGAAATAGAGCATCACATACTCCAACCCCAAATTTATCAACAATAAAGCACACAATACTCTGACTTTCCAGCTAACGCCTTCATCTTTCTCAATTTGTTCTAGACTTGTATGAAAAAGGAAGTGGTAAGCCACCTTGAAAATTCTACCTCAACCATCAGTACACAGTCCAGGTATTGAATCACATCAAGAACATCTGGATTTAAAGGCTGCCCTTGACTATCATCCCAGGACTCAATGGAATCTAGGACCCTAAATTAGAAAGACAGCAAAGAGGGTCTCCCCTAGTGGTGCAGCGGTTGAGCACTGGGCTGCAAAGCTGTCCACAACCTCTGCAGTGCTGGTTCAATCCCCAGCCACCTGCGAGGGTCCCACATGGTGCAACAGACCTCTCCTGCTGCACCCCCTGCTCCCCTCAGCAGTATATTTCGTCAGTCTACCTGTTCTGTTCCCCGCTGTGGCTCTGATGAATTTTCTCACCCTCCCATGCTTCTGACTGTACTCAGTGCTTGTACAAATAAATAAATAAATAAATAAATAAATAAATAAATAAATAAATAAATAAATAAATATTTAAAAAGAAAGAAAAGAAAGACAGCAAAGAAAAGCCCTCGGCCTAATTATTGATCATCTTCTGTTTGAGTGAGACATCACTCCTCTCCCAGAGGCCCATGCACTTTTGCTTCACCCTTTTGTTTCCATTCAGATCATTAATCCAGCTTGCCCCATCAGCCTATAGAGACAAGTAGGGAAGGACAAGTGGATTCTGGAAGATGCTTCTGTGAGAGAACAGTCAAGACGACAAATGAACCTATGCAAAAGTTTCCTTACTGCACTTATTCTATGCCAGGTTGCTGGAGAAGTTTCCTGAGGAAGATCAAAATATGTAAATTGCCTCCATCAATCCATACTGGCCAACACACAATCCTGATCATCCCTCCACAGGCCCCTGGCAGATGTAAACAGACAGTGAACAGACAGAAGTTGACTTCCTAGCCCCTGGTAGATGTGAACAGACAGAAGTTGACTTCCTAGGTAAACTGAGAAAGTTTTCCCCTTCTCTTGGTCACCAAATATCTAGCAAGACTGCTCTTTGCCGCATCTACTGCAAGAATGAAAACCATTCTCAGCAATCAGACTGTCGACATTCCAGAAAATGCTGACATATCCCTGAAGGGTCACACTGTTATTGTGAAGGGCCCCAGAGGCACCCTGCGGAGGGACTTCAATCACATCAATGTCGAACTCAGTTTGCTTGGGAAGAAAAAGAAGAGACTCGGGGTTGACAAATGGTGGGGAAATAGAAAGGAACTGGCTACTGTTCGCACTATCTGTAGTCATGTACAGAACATGATCAAGGGTGTTACACTGGGCTTCCGTTATAAGATGAGGTCTGTGTATGCTCACTTCCCTATCAACGTTGTTATTCAGGAGAATGGGTCTCTTGTTGAAATCCGAAATTTCTTGGGTGAAAAATACATTCACAGGGTTCGGATGAGACAAGGTGTTGCTTGTTCAGTATCTCGAGCCCAGAAAGATGAGTAGATTCTTGAAGGAAACAATATTGAACTTGTATCAAATTCAGCTGCTTTGATTCAGCAAGCCACGACAGTTAAAAACAAGGATATCAGGAAATTTTTGGATGGTATCTATGTTTCTGAAAAAGGAACAGTTCAGCAAGCTGATGAATAAGATTTAAGTTGTCCAGCTACAGAGCAGCAAGATAATGGATGATTTCTTAGACCTATTTGTGGTACATCTTTAAGATGCAATAATAAAAGTCTTCATTGATTTTTTCCTTAAGCTGATTATCCTTTCAAACTTTTAAGCAAATAAACAGTTCAAGTCAGTTCTAAAGTGTGCTAAGAAAAGTAACAAGAAACAGTTTTACCGAAGGACTTTACAGAGAAAAGGCTTGAATCTGATTTCCATAGGAATATCAAGGGTATTACAGGCAAGAGGACTATAGTAACAGTGTCAGATGACTTGAAATTGTTAATTGGATATAGAAAATAAGAAATTTTGTAGTGATCTAAAATTGAATGTTGTAAGGCAAGTATGCGTCATTCACTTGTCTATACCAGTAACTTTTTGTGAAAAAGCAACTGAGAAATAGAACAAAGAGTTTTGGGAAGAGTTGGAATATTGAGTTTATGATAAATATGGTTTCAGTGCTCCAGGATCCTCTCAGTCTTAAATCTTTGATTTGCTTTAGGCATTTATTTCAGCATCCTAGTCCCTCATAATTTTAAATTAAGAAAAAATAGACAACAATCACTTGGAACATGTATGTTTTAGTGAGACCTTAAGCCAAATAAATAGGGTTTTTCTATATTAAAGAGTTAATCTTTGGTTTGAAAATGGTTAAATTTTTGATATGTAAATTAAACACTGTAGTGTTTAAAAAAAAAAACAAAATATCTAGCAAGACTGATAGATCTATTAGCACTCGGACTGTCATCTCCTCAGAACAGGCACACAGAAAAGGATGTTGGAACCTGCAAAATTGTCTTTGCTCCACCTACCCATGACACTCCTTTTGGTCACACTACAGCCAAGCTGGAGTCCCACTGGGTGGGAAAAGCAATTTTCCTTACATGAAATGCTCACACAGTAATTGATTATAGTTACAAACCTGCAACTTCCTCCCAGCACTGAATCTTACATATGATATCTACTTTATGTATGTCCATTTCAACCTTGCATCAATTTTTCAAACACAGTCATTTTAATTACATATTTCATTTCCTAGTTTTTCCTTTTTCTACCTTACACTACCATAAGTGCCCATGAATAGAGCCTTGCTGAATCAAATGGTAGTGCTAGCATTGTACACAACACTGTAGAGGCAACCTAAAGGAATGCGGAAGATCTCAAAGTAGAGATCTGGAATGATTTCCAAGTTATACTATACAATTTAATAAGTAAAATGCAGAAGAGGGTTTTTTTATGTTCTACTTTTTGTATAGAAAGCAAGACCAAAATGAATAAAAATTGTTACTTGAAGGAAAAAGAAGAGACAGAGAGGGGAGCAAAACTTTTGTGAATGTAGCTCTACAAAGAGTTCTAACTCTGCAATCATGTATGATTTATAAAATTTAAAAACAAAACTTAAAAGGAAAAAATTTGAAAATCAAATTAACTTAATCATATAATAAAAGTCAGTGGCCATGAAAAGAACTGTGTAAGTAATTTAATAAACCAGGAAAAGAACTGCATAAGTAATTTTGAAGCACAGTACTATTTAAACTGTAAATTCTAGTGGCATATATTTTAGAATACAGAATACTTAAAATATATATTAAATTGCATTTAGCTGTCAGATTATTAGTAACACTAATATTGAACATTTATTTATTAAAGATTTTATTTATTTTTGCATAGAACTGGGGTGTAGGCCAGAGGTGTGGGGAGGGAAGGATGAGAGGATTCACCAGGGACAGAGTGGGGAGCAGAACAGACAGATTTACTGAAATACACTGCTAAAGGAAGCAGAGGGCAAGACAGGAGAGGTCTGCTGCACCATATGTGGGTTAGCTCCCTGGACAGGGATAGAACTCAGGCCATCAAAGTGGGCCAGGTGGGCTGAAGCAATGATAGTGCTAAGATTTAACCACTGGGACACCAGGGAAGTCCAATGTTGAACTCTTAATTAGTACAATAATACTGTAATATAACACAATTACACTATAAGAAAATAATGCTACTGTCATTAAGAATCAAAATGCTTATTATAAGTATAATGAGATACCAATATGAAAAATTTTTTTTAAGATTTATTTATGCATACAAGAACTGCGGTATAGGCCATAGGTGCGGGGGTAAGAGGATTCACCAGAGACAGAGTGGAGAAGAGAACAGATGGATTAACTGGAATATACTGCTGAGGGGAGCAGTGGGCAAGACAGGAGAAGTCTGCTGCACCATGTGGGTCAGCTCCCTGGCCTGGGGTGGAACAGATAGCTTCATAGTACTGAGAATTACCCCCTTGCGCCACCAGGCAGGTTCCCCAATATAAAATCTTGGTTACATAAAAATTTAATCTTTCATTGCAATTTCTCAAATAGCAGTAAGAACTGATGATCTTTTCTCCTACAATATGCATTCCCTTAAAATTGTTTAAATCAATTGAAAACTCAAAGAATAAAATAACATGTATTTTGTAGTACTGCCCACTGAACAAAGCATAGAAACAAAAACAATACAGTAGCAAAGGGTACCCACTGCATGCAAATTGTGGTCTCTAAATACTACACTTCAATAGAAAGAAGCAACCTTTTGAAGAAAAGGTTGGTTGCAGGTCTGACACAAGTTTACAAGATATGACTGGAACATGTTGTTCTAGAAGGCAAGCAAGCTATCAAAAACTTATAAGGGCAGGTACCACTTTAAAACTAAAATCAACAGTGAATAAATTAAATAAGGCCATTTTAAGAAATTAAATAAAGGCCAAATTAAGTGGCATTCTTAAAAATAAGCACTTTATATTTTTCAAACATGCCAATGTCATGAAAGACAAAGAATGAGGGCCTCCCTGGTGGTATTAAAAGACTGACTGTAGTGAAGAGGACAATGACCACAAGCCTGACAAGCACCAGAGACTGGGTATGTACTGGCTGAAAATGGAAGCCACTTTTCTTGCCGTCAAATGTTGAAGGAGGAAACTAGAGTTAACCTATGGTACAAGCCTGGAATTTAGAAATATTAATGTAAACTCACAGTATGTGTTTGTTGAGAGAGAGAGAGAGAGAGAGAGAGTGTGTGTGTGTGTGTGTGTGTGTATTAATTCCTTAGTTCTGCCCACCAAGATGTCTTGGAAGTAGTAATACCCCAGTAGTAATGAGCTATCAAATCTTGGTTTCTAAACACAGCTCTTCACAAAATTGAAAGAGCTTCTTGAATAAAAGACTAATTCCTTTAATTTTTTAATTGTTATTGACATACCATTGTTTTACATGTGTGCTAGTGTTTTGACAATATAATGTTCTCTTGCAGGTGTGGTCACCATAGCACTCCTACCACCCAAACACCCACAGTTACCACCATAGTCCATTGTGCTCTCTCCCCCCTCAAAAAACAACAAACACACTTCAGCAACAAAAAAAGAGAGGAAGAGGATATATGGAAAAAGATTGGGAATATTTTGAAAATTGTTGAATCTGGGATATTTGGGTGATCATTTTGGGTATTTACTTTTGTTTAGAAATGTTTATATTAGATATCAGTTTGTTAAAAAAAAAAAAAAAGGTACGCCTGTAACATATTATGACAGAAAGTAAAGAAATACTAAAAAAAGTAAAAAAAAATGGGGCCATGTCAAAAGGGCATAAAGGGGCTTCCACTAGCTAAACTTGAGGGAAATTAATCATCAAAATAAATAAAAATAACACACTATAATCAATTAAAACAAAAAACCATGAGACCACAGTGAATTAAGTATATCACAAAATACTTTAAAATCCCTAAGTGTAGGGGCCTCCCTGGTGGCACAGGGTTAGTTAAAGACAGTGCTATCAAGCTATCACCAGCCACTGCAGCCTGAGTTTGATCCCCAGCAGGCCAGGACTGAACGCACACATGGCGTCTGGCGTCGCAAACCTCTCCTGTCTTGCCCGCTGCTCCCCTCAGGAGTGTATTTTAGTAGATCCACCTGTTCTGCTCCTGACTCTGTCTCTGGTGAATCCTCTCACTCCCCATACCTCTGGCTTATAGCCCAGTTCCTGTATGCATAAATAAATAAATAAATCTTTAAAAAAAAATCCCTAAGTCTCTATTTCTTTTTCTTTTTAAAGTAACAGTCATTGGAATTCATGAACATATTACACCAAAGATTTATAAAGGCAAGAAATCAAGCCTTTACCTTGCTTTTTCTGAACAAATGTTGTTTTAGTGCAAACAAATTGATGGCAGGAAATTCCTTTACAGAAATAATCCAAGCAATAAATGTGGGAAAAAGTGAGAGAACTATATGATCACCTTTTTTAAACATCCCCTAATGAAATAGAGACTCTAGGAAAACATCATTTATGGCTACTAAAATCATGAGGCAACAAGTTAAGCAGAAGCATTATAGTGGAGGAGTCAGGCTCAATATCAGTGGAATTAGCAGATATGGTAAGAAGCAATGGAAAACACAGCATCATTTATTAAACATCTTTACATAAAAAAGTAAATCTGAATCTAAACCCATCATTAAATATCACTACCAGTTAGGAAATACAGGGGCAAGAAAGCAGTATACTAAATCCAAAATGCGGAACAGTCTACAATCCAAAGCCAACAGGGTTAGGTGTGCAGAGGACACTGGGAGTACAGGATTAGGAACAGGAGACTATTACAAAACAAAAAACATAATAGATATGAATAAAAACTACATGTATCAATTGTTGGCCAATAAATATTTGCATAGAAAAGCAGCAACAAAGGAGGGAATATGATGAAATTGAGACAGGGCAAGCTAGGGTTATTAGGCAGTTTTAGGGATAGTGCAGGAGGGGACCTCTGAAAAATTTAGGGAGGCTTCAGAGATAAGGACAAGCAAGGGAAAGTAACCCATTCCATTAGGAAAATCAAACATGCCAGGACCAAGGACAACATTGTTAACGCTGGTCCTGGTTTCCTTCAGGTGGTAAAGGGAGGCGGAGATTGGAGAAATGGAGAGTGGTTTAATTTATGGTCACATTAGAAGGGCAGCTGTTTAACTTCAATGCAGGGATGCCCATCCAGAAGACTGGGCCATAAATTTAAAGATACAACTAATGGGGAAAGAGAAAGCTGTTAGATACGGAATGTGAAGATCCCCCACTCAGTAGCAAATTAAGTAAGACAGCCGAGAACTAACCAATCACAAAGAGACTGGTGAAGTTTTAAAATAATGAGGGAAAAAAGGTATATATTCCCTAAGACACGACTCTACTTTGGCTTCCTTGCCCCTCCCAGGCCTGGTTCCCTGGCCTGGGAGTCCCACTTTATTTCTGCTCTTTTTCTCCTCAATAAACTTTTTCTTCTAAACAAACCTGCCTCTTCTCGCTTGCTTGCCTGAGCGTCTGCGAAGTTCCTGCTGCGGCTTCGTGAGACACCAACCCGTGGGGGTCTAGCGGCTGGGGCTCAGCGCTGTCCTGCAGCCTGAAATCCGATCCCGGCTGGGAGACTAGGCCTGACAATTCCGGTATCAAAATGAGCAATAGCACAACTAGAACAAAGGGTCTATAATATTTTCTATATGTACGTATGAATATACATATCTATGCTATGTTACAAAGCAAAGACTGTCTTAGAAAAAGCCACAAGGCATGAATTAGAGCATTGAGCCTTTTCGATTCAATACTCAAAATTTATGAATGTCTGCACCATTACTGTCAACTTAAAATGACCAAAGGTTGAACAGCACAGTTCTTTTATCAACAGACTATACTAAGTAAGTAATTATTACAAAAAAAGAGAGGTAGGGGATGGGAGAATGACAAACTTTATTAGGTCATAGCACTCAAACGTAACTTCCTACTTGTCAGAAATCCTATTATCCCTTTGCCTTGGGTTGGTTTCCATTCATCTCTAACAATGCAAAGACCGGAAACCACTGTATTAATTAGACCATGTCTAAATCCTTAGATTGAAACATTACCACACAAAATGTTACTCTAACAGATGACAATTGCTTGGCTTTCTAGCAATTAAACAAATTGACATTACAAGGCAATCTCAAGCACACTAAATTACTACCACAATGGAAATACCTTTCAGTATTTATTTCAAATTGAGACTGCCTCCGGCCAGGTAAAGAAGTCCAGACCTTAGAGATAGACAGGACTGAGTTCTAATCCCTACCAGATGCTGCCCTACTTAATAGGTGGAAAATTAACCTAGGCCTCTGTCTCCCCATCAGTAAAGTAGCTAACACTCCTCTTCCCACAGCACTGTGATGGGAACTGAATAAATCACTACATAAGAGTTTAGTCACAGCATGGTGACCATGTTAGTAACACCACATCACATATTTGAAAGCTACTAAGAGTAATCTTAAAGTACTCATCAAAATACAAAAAAAAAAAAAAAAAACCACTGTAACAGTGTGGTGATGAAGGTTAAAATACACTTAATCATTTTGCAATTTACACAAATATCAAATCATTTTTTACATCTGAAATTAATGTTATATATCAATAGACTCTCAATTTAAAAAATAAGAAATTTAACACATTTTCAGGCTATAGTATGCACACAGATGTTCGCTTAAAAAGAAAAATTTCAAATTAAAATCTATTAACTTCTTCCCCACTGCCTACAGATATACTCAAACCTCTCCCATGTAATTCTGAACGGCTCCCTTCACACTATATTCCCTCCTAGACAGACCCCCAACTATAGGTTTCTCTCCCAAGCCCTCATAGACAAATCCCGTCACAGAAACTCACAGCCAGTAAATGATGTCCTGAATGGACTTCACCCCCATCTTTATACCATGAGAAACCCAGCCCTGAGGGCTACAACTCACGGTATACCATGAATCTGACTTGCTGAACAGGAGGCTCCTGGGAAACAGGGGCAGAGCTGAAGGGCCAGGTGGTCCTTTAAAACAATGGCATTTGATGGGGCTAAGTCTCCTGCTCTTTTAGTTCCAAAATTTTTCCTGGTACTGCTGGTAGGACAGACATCTATCCACATGCTGGCCAGTTAATCTCTAACCTAACTCATTCTAAGTCCCTTTGTAACTTTTCTAGGACTCTCTATTTGCCTGTTTTGGAGCCTTGTTCCAAGTTCTTAATGTGCAAGTAAGAATTCACAAAATGGTACAACCCTCCTTTTTATTTCTGGGGCTGCCTACTAACAATCCCAACATAAAATAGCCTACATACATTTTGTCCACTTTATCTTACTATTTGGTAGTCACTCCACTCTGGAGCTCCCTTTTTGTTGGGAGCCTGCTGTCCTAAAGGGAGCTGGAGTTTTTGGAGAATACCTGTTTACTCTGCATACGGAGTTCTAGGACATTAGAAGTTCTGCAAACAGAACTTTCCACATTTGACTCCTGTTCTCTGAGGATGTACTTTGCTTATGCGCATGTTCCTTACTAATCAGGAAAAATTGTTTTCAGCAGTAACTTATTAATCTGTATAAGCAAAAACACAATTGCATGCTATTTTCTTGTTCCTTTGTTCATATCTTCAATAAAAGCTTGAGCTGGGAGAGTGAAAGGCAGAGCTGCTCTCGATGGCACTCCCCCCAGCCTCCCCTCACTGCAAATTCATTTAGACTCTGAGTCTTCATTAATGGCAGAGAACTTCATCGGCTGTCCTGTCCACAGCAGTGGTGCCCGAACAGGGACCTGAACCCTGGACCCTCACTACTGGTATACTCCAAAAGTCTCTCTTGGTTGTCTTCCCTTGTCACCCAACACAGACAATATGGGATATTTCATCCAAATTGCCCTCAAGTGTCCTTATTAATGCCTTAGAAATACACAACAAGGACCTCTCTCCCCTAAATCCAAGTCCAGTAAATCTAAGTGCCTACTGGACATAGTCATTTGGAGATTATTTTAAAAATCAACAGAGAAAAAACTGAGTCAGAAACTTAACAGGGATAAAAAGAAATCTTTCCTCCAAATTTGTTCCTCTACCCCATAGTCACAATTCTGGTTCATTCAGTCCATCCAGTCTTGCTTGTTTCTTTTTGGTTGGCATTGGCATTGACCATCCTTAATTCTCAATGAGCTCAGAAGTGCAATGGGGAACAAAAACACAGGTGGTAAAAATACCACCAGCTAGGTGGTGCAGTAAAACACAGAACATCACTGAAGTTTTAGAAATTGAACAGGCCCCACCCTTCACCAGGATCAAAAGTTAGAGGGAAGAATGGAGAGCATTTTCTAAGCAAGCTCTTCCTTCACTGCAAGGCCCACATCCAAATTCCAGGATTTATCCTGAGTCCTCCTCAATCCCCACTTCTGTGTGGAATCCAAGCGTTGTCTATTTGACTTTCCAAACATCTTTCATGTCCATTTTTAGTCTTCATTCCCAGTGTTACTCAGTCAAGCTCTGGTGTTTTCTTTCCTAAATTTCTGCAAGAGTCCGAGCTGATTTACCCACCTGTAGTTCAACCCTCCCTCAATTCTCACCCATCCATGCACAAAACTGCTGAGCACAACTTAACACAAAACTAACCATGTTGTCCCTATTTTAAATCCTTTTAAGCATCAAAGCTACCTCCATGATCTAGCTCCTGCCTCATGCCCAACCTCAAAGATCCCTTAGGCATACTTGAAACCCTTGCTTAATTCTAAACCAAAGTTCCCAAGGGAGCCAAGCTGTTTCCCTCTTTTGTTGTGCGGTATATAGATATATGTGTGACATTACTTAGTACTTCCTGTCAATTAGAAATCTGCTAAGTGCGTTAATGTGCACTCTATTTTTCAAACCTCGTAATAATTCCACCGAAGGTGATCATATCTCTATTTCAGCAATGATAAAGATTAAAATATTTGCCCAGATTCTCAGTTAGGAGCAGCTAAAGATAAGAGATGAGCTTAATGTGAGATTCTACCACCCATATTTCTAATTACTGTGTTATTTCCTTGGCCTTTCCTCCATTTGCCTATCTAAAATAAACCATCTTTGGGGCCTCCCCGGTGGCACAGTGGGTTGAGCACCACGCTATGAAGCTGTCCGCAGCCTCTGCAGCGCAGGTTTGATCCAGGCCAGCCGGTGAGAATGCCACATGGCGCAGCAGACCTCTCCTGTCTCGCCCGTTGCTCCCCTCAGCACTGTCTTTGGTCTGTCTAACTGTTCTGTTCCCCACTCTGACTCTGGTGAATCCTCTCACCCTCCCGGGCCTCTGACTATACCCCAGTTCTTGTATAAATAAATCTTTTTAAAAAAAAAGTTTAAAATAAAATAAACTATCTTTAAAAGGTTATATCATGTGTATACGGCATTATAATTCTTTGCTTGTTAACAATGCCCGCAAATTAACATTGTCCTTTTTAAAAATATGCTGTCTTTACCCTCATGCCACATATGTAGGAAACGCTCCTTACTCCTGGATACTCTATTTGTAGATTCATCGATTTGATAAAATCTGTTTGTAACCTGAAAATCAATACTTGTGGCACAAGTCTGGCATTCACATACTTGAGCAGCATAGCAAAATATTTAAATTACCTTACTCACATGTCCCCCCCCCCAATCTGAGGTAAAACAAGGCAAAGTTCTGCTTTCTTGCTGCACCCCTCATACTGTAAGCAAGGCATCTGCTTTTGTACTTTTGTATTTATTGGTGATTTAGCTGCTTAATAACTGCCCCCAAGCATAAGTGCCTAAGTACAAGAAAGCTATAATGTGCTTTATGAAGAAAATTCCTGCTATATGACCTTCATTCATGCATGAGTTATGGTGCTATTGGCTATAAGCTCAATGTTAATGAATTAATGATATATATTAAATGTCTTTAAATGGAAACACATAATATGTTATGACAAAAGTGCTCTGACCAAAAACTCAAAGGAACATAAACCCTATTTTCCCATGTTTCAGTATTCACTAATTCAGTATTCACGGCAACTTTATAGAACATAACTACCACAAATAATGAGAATCCACTGTACCTTAGCCCTTATAAAGAAACAGCTCAGAAAAGTTTCTTACCTCCCAGCTTCAACCTGTGAAAGTCATTCCTCCCCCACCCCAAGAACTTCTCCCAACTACAGGGGTGAATCCAGGCAGTAATCTTAAAGACGACCACTAATCTAAGCGGGCTCATCACTCACCCCATACTCAGAATTGAGAACCCATAAGGGGTAATGGAAACCACTGTCATCCTTTCACAAAACAGAGAATCACAGAAGGAAAGAGATAAGCCATAAAAGGAGTCAAAAGAATACACAGAGAGAGAGATCTGAGGGAGGGGAAAGAAAGGGAAGAAAGCAAGCCTGAGTCATCATGGGCATCAAGCAAGTCATAAAGGTAGATGCTTCAAGAGTCTGCATCATCAAGAAATTACAGAAAAGTGTTACAGAAATTTCAACAACAGATATTCCATAGAGGATTTAAATTCTTCCCATATAAAGAGACTTGAATTCAGAACTGTACGGAATGGAGAAAGACATGGAAACCTACAAGGCATCCTTCTTGCAGTAACAGATCTAGCAGATAGTAACAATTCTGGCAGTATTCCTGGTCTCAACCTAAAATGGGTTGTTCATGGAACAAACAGATATAACAGCAACTTTCTGCTTCCCATCTCTCAGCTAAAGTGCAAGGACCCTGGACCCTAATTCTTCGGTTTCCTATTTTGACACAGGAATGGCAGTTCCTATCAGGGTCCCCTCCAGCATCCAAGTGCCTGTTCTGCGAGCCTTCAACAATGCTCTAATACCGAACTCCTGAAATTATACCCCTTTCTGCTTAAATCAACCAAGACAGTGTCCAGTATCTGTAATTGAGTCATAAGTGATAGAATTATCAAATATAAACAGGTAATAATGGTGAATGGGGAAAAAATGTGGTTACATAAATATCACATGCAATCATACGATTGTTTTACTCATCTGTTTGCTTTTTCTTAATAATCTTTTCTAATAATCAGCTCCTTAGTTTATCTTAATGAGAAAAAATTAATTTCTTAGCATTGAGTACAATTATTGACAGAACCATTTAAAAAACTAGCCAGCACTTAGAGGTATTTACTCTCACTCTAAATCCCACTCTGCTTACCTGATTTACCAAATATGGGACACCATTCATTTTCATTGTCTCTAAAATATACCTTGGTGTGCCCACAACATGCTGTGAGGCTAGTCCATAGTAGGCTATGTCCATTTTGTCCAAGCACCATCTGCATTTCATACTTAGCAATCAACAGCATTTACTGCCAAGCCAGTTTATGCAACTTGTACCATTGTGACATAAATACTGTGAAAATAAAGTGTGGATACAACATTTTGTCTCTTACAAGATTTAAGCTGATTTCTTTAGAAAAATTGAGATCATTTTTTTCAAAGAAGGATGACAAATGAAGTGTGTGAATTGCCACAGTAAAAGGTCAGGGGTTAGAAGGATTTGTAAAATATAGAAGGATTCTGGGTCATATTACTTCACCTGGTTCAACTCTCACTCTACTTTGAAACACAAAAACGAAAGTAACAGTTGCTGCATTGTGGGTGTGGTTATGCAAGAGAGGCAATGCAGAACTCAAACCTGTGGACCGGTACTCAAACAAAAAGGCTTTGCCCTACATCCAAAGATAGGCAGATAAATGTGTATTTGTAAGTTGTAAGCAGAAATAAATATAAAAGTATGTATCTTTCTTTGTGATTTATATAGTTAACAAAAATAAAAACTACTCAATAACTTTTGGAAAGTATCTCATAACATAGGCATAAAAATAATATAAGGGTAAATACTGTCAGACTTTTCTCATGGTTAAATATAACTATTTCTCCTAGCTCTTCCATACTACAAAGTGCTCCTCTACCCTCCCTTTAAGAGAAAGTCAAATTAATGAGTTTAGCTTGAGTCAAAGAAAAACAGAAAACTGTGGGTTTATTCTTACACTTGTTAAAAGGTAAACAGCATTTTTTAATTTTTTCTTTAGAAATAAAGTTCAATCATACAGAAAGACTGCAGAATGCCAAAAAAAGAAAACTTGTATACACTTTATCCAGATTCATCTATTAACATTTTACCCTATTTGCCTTTTCAATTTATGTTCTCTATCTACACACACACAACACACACACACCTTTTTTCCTGAAATGTTTGAGAGTAAAGTACAAATATGGTCCTTTGATGTTTATATTTCAATAGGGCTTGTGTGTTACACAGAGACAGTTGAGTTTTCAACTCCAGTAAGTTTAACATTGATGCAATACTTATATCTAATTTCTGTGTTCCAATTTTAAGTGTCCCAGAAATATCCTTTATATCATTTTTTTCCCTCCAGTATGGAATTCAGTCTAGAATTAGGTACTGCATGAAGAATACAGTCATTAAACATTTAAATAGAACTTGTATTTGTTTAAAATCAAATATTTCTCAGGTTTTTTTTAAAGATTTATTTATTTATTTATACAAGCACTGGGTACAGTCAGAAGTGCGGGATGGTGAGAGAATTCACCAGAGCCAGAGCGGGGAGCAGAGCAGGCAGAAGGACTGAAGTACACTGCTGAGGGGAGCAGCGGGCGGCAGGAGAGGTCTGCGCGCCATGCGGAACCCTCCTCCGGTGGCCTGGGAGCAGCCGGGGATCGAACCAGCGCTGCCAAGGCTGTGGGCAGCTTCGCAACCCAGCGCTCAACCGCTGCGCCACCGGGGAGGCCCAAATATTTCTCATTTTTGTCATTTTTTTAAGCTAAGTATTTTTCTTTTTGTTGCTGTTATATAAAAATGTTAATTCCTAAATGGATCTCACATCCAGTTACCTTGCAAATAATGTATTTCCATTAATTTGTGTAGATTCCTTAATGTTTCTATCTGGACTATCATGAAAATTATCTGAGAGTAGTGATTTTCTTGTAGTCTCCATCATAAAACTTACCCCTTTTCTTTATTTTCTTACTGACCTGGCAAAGACATCCTTGTGATGATGAGAAATGGTGAGAGTAGAATGTCTTCGGGTGTTTCTAACCTTTACTCTTCAGAATAATGTTTACTATGCATAAGTAGCCTGTAAGTTAGAAAGTTTTGGTCTATTTCCTTCTCTAGGTTTTTGTTGTTGTTGTTGTTGTCTTTATTACCATTGTTTTCCTTTTAAATAATAGATGTTGGATTTCATAAAATACTTTTACTTTATCTGTTGTGATGGGTTTTCTCCTTTATCTATTGTTTTGATTAAATATGATTCTAACCAGGCTGAGTTACTATAAAGTACCCCAGCCTGAAAATGTTATATTATCTGAATAATCTGTGCTAATATTCTATTCCTTTCAAGGTTTCATATCATAACATCATAAGTGAGGTGGGCTTGTACTTTTCTTTATTCACAATGTTCTTGTCTGATACCAGTATTAAAATCCATTCTTCTGAAAAAAGTGAGTTGGGAGTGTTCCTGGAAGAGGGCAACTTTGAGTTTTTAAGGGCTGAAATTAGTATTTGAATATTTTATAGAACTAGCCCACAAAATCATCAGCACATGGTATTTGTGGCTACAACATGTTTCACATTCTTATCAGCAGCTCAGTACTCTTTTGTACTAATTTTGTTATTGTCTAATGATTTTCTGCTAAGCTGAGGATCTATAGCTGAAGTCACTCTCAAAATGTATCATGCAAGACCAAAAATAGTTTATAGCCACTGAACCAGATCACATACACAAAAGTGGGCTAGACTGTGTGGCTCAATCTATGCCCGTAAGTGTGATCTCACCTATGTGCTTCATCTATGTTAGTGTGAAATCTCAATAACTTAAACTTAGGAAATTAAATAAGTTCAGTCACAAAAACAGGTGAGCAGTAGTTCAAAACAAAAATGAAAGTGCTATGATTTTTTATAACATTACACCTTTGCGCCTCCCTGGTGGTGCAAGGGATTAAGACGCAACCTATGGAGCTATCCTCAGACACTGCAGCATGAGTTCGATCCCTGGCCTGGGAGCTACCCACATGGCACAGCAGACCTCTCCTGGCTCGCCCACTGCTCTCCTCAGCAGTGTATTTCAGTCAATCTGCCTGTTCTGCTCCCCACTCTGTTTCTGGTGAATCCTCTTTACCTCCCCCCACCTCTGGCCCATACCCCAATTCTCGTATGCATAAATAAATAAATCTTTTTTTAAAAAATAATGTTACACTTTTTATTCTTACAGAGTGCTCTTTCTGTTTTGTTGGTGTTTTCTGGACCACAGCAATAGATAAGTAACTTTTCCTTGATAATTTACCTTAGAAAACTAGAAGATAACAAGCCTATGTCAATCCAACTTCTTTTTTCGAATTTGGACATCTGTAAACCAGTGAACTCAAATGACCTCTAAGTGCCTTCAGGGACTCAATGTCATATATGAGAGAAAGGAGACAGGAAAGAGGAAGTCACTATTTACATTAACAAAACTCAAGTAACTGACTCAAGTTCAAATCCTTATTTAATCAATACCTCCAAGCTTCCAAGCTATTAACTCTACAACACTCCCAACCACCTAGATAGGTGAATTTATCTATTTCTTAAGATTACTAGTCCCATTATTTTTCTCCAAAGCATACAGATTTTTCAGACATTTTTAACTATCCCTTCTAAATCATTCAATCACTCTTTCCTTCAAATGACAACTGTTTCTACTGCTAAATACAAAGATTAATAAAGAATATATCTGACAGAATTATTTAACTTCAAGGACTAGAAGCAAAAAAAAAAAAGGCAAGGGTGGGAGGGGGTTAGGATCAACTCTCATATTTTAGGTAAAGTAAGAAAGCTCCCTCAAACATGCAAAACACAAGCACTGACTACAGAAAAAGTTACACCCATTATATATAAAAGATAATGGGAGCCAGACCACAAACTCTACCCATCCATCCCTAAGGAAGGAAGAATCCTGACATTGTAACAGCAGAAGCAACTAACATTTAAGCATTTACCATGGAGATTAACAAAGTCACTCACATCTCATAGTTCTAAAAGATGAATACAGACTACCTGGACTATGCTATTAAGAACTGAATGGAGAATCAGGTGAAAAGGGAGGCCTGGATGCCTGAAGTCAACTTCCATCAGGCTCTGGGTGCAGAAACCAAAAGTAAAATGATTTATTCCCAGGATAACTGCTTCCTTGATAAAAATCAGAAGGAAAATAACAACAATAAAGTTTGGATAATTGAATTCTCTCCTTTGTAAGAAATCCAGAGTAAGAAATTCTAGCAAAGTTGACAATGAAAGGCAGTATGTCAAATTCAAGGTACAAACATAAATGCTAGTAGAGGTCTTGGGAAAAGAAAAAAACACAGATGGGCACAGTGAGAAAAGGCATGTAAAAGGGTGGGATGGCGAGTTTGAGATGGCTTTTGAAGGTAAAATGAGATTCAAGTTAAAAAAAAAAAAAGAGCTATCCTATATGTCCTTCCATAGAGAGCACACAATAACAACACTAAATAAAAAAATACTCATTTAATCTGCCCCAGAGCCCTATATGACAAGTATTATTACTGCAGCTATTCTGTAAGTAAGAAAATGAAAGCCCAAAGCAGCATTTCTCATTTTGATCTCAGAACCCCTTTATACTTTTAAAATTATTGAGGAACTCAATAATAAAAACTTATTTATGTGGGATATATATCTACTAAAACAAAAATTTCAATTATAAATTAAGCCTCCCCCTCCCCCCCCCCCATGTATGAAACTTCTAAGATAAGTTTTTCATGGCTCAGAGGCAATAATAGAGTTCACCCAAGATTGATTTTTGCCCCCTTGGGGACAAAAATGTCTGCAGTCATTTTTATTTATCACATCTGGAAGAGTGGTAGTAGCATCCAGTGGGTAGAAGCCAGGAATGCTATTTAACATTTCCTGAATCCACAGAAAAGCACCCACAACAAAGAATTAGCCCTAAATGTCATTATTGCAGGTTCAAAAACCCTGCTCAAGGGTCCAGAAAAATTCTATCATGTGTTCAAAAATATTCATGTACAAATATGTTCACAACAGTGTTTCTATAGCAGATAAAAACTAAAAACTCTGTAGTGAAGCTATAGATATAATCATAAACTAGATCATGATGGGATGCAGTCTGAGAAATCTATCATTAGGCAATTTTGTGACTGTGGGAACATCACTTCTAGACAATATATATGGAACCCTTTAGCATATGTAGATCACTAGTAACCAAATACTTGTGTTCACCCTATGGAATATTACACAGCAGTGAAAATTTGCATGGAAAATTGGACTATTCAATACATAAATCCATTTTCACAAAACTAAAGCATAACATTTAATTTGTTAAAGATAAATACATAAAGATAAATCCATTTTGCAAACCAGGACAAGGTTGCAAAGGGAATGAAGATAAGATAGATGTGAATCAAAAACTTGTATCTGGGTTCAACAGATACAAATATAGACTAGAATTCATAAACTGTACCATGTCTTTTGTATACCCCAAGTATTACAGAAGACATTTTTAAAATGATTAAAGAAAAAAAATCAATGCCAGTGCTGTATTTCTAAAGATAACTTAAAATTGAAATATATTTTAAATTATATTTCAGAAATATAGAAAAGTATTTTTTTTAATTTCTATGCCAAAACCATTCTTTAACATACACAACCCAGGTGCAATGCCAAATAATCACCCCTAGTTTTTAATTTTAGGAATTCCAAATTTTTATATTAAATGTGCTGAAAGCAAGGCAGACTTGCTTTCACATTTACACTTTTTTAATATTTATTTATTTATTTATTTAAAGATTTTATTTTTATTTATATATACCCAGAAAAACTGGGGTACAGGCCAGAGGTGCGGGGGTGAGAAGATTCACCAGAGACAGATTGGGGAGCAGAACAGGTGGATCCACTGAAATATACTGCTTAGGGTAGCAATGAGAGAGACAGGAGAAGTCTGCTGTGCCATACAGATTAGCTTCCTAACCAGGGATCGAACTCATGCCGCAATGGCTGGTGTTAGCTTGATAGCACTGAGACTTTAACCCCTGTGCCACCAGGGAGGTCCATATTCAAACTCTTAAATTGTAAATAATTTCCTTAATTCTCCTTACCTTAATCTGACTTTGTTAGTTTTACAAAGCTACATACTTATAAATTTAGAGATTAAATTAATGAAATTCGGTTACTTCTGTAAAATAACTTTCAAGCAATTATCAACAATCATTTTCAGCACTAAAAGGCAACTTACACAGAAAATAATTTGCATGATAGGATAAAAATATTTTCAGGTATATAAGCTGTGCAACCTATCAATACTCTTTCATCTGGGATAAAATCATTTGTTTGGTTTTTTTTAATAGGTGTGTGTTGTTTTTTTTTTTAAGATTTATTTATGCATACAAGAACTGGGGTACAGATCAGAGGCATGAGAGGGTGAGAGAATTCACCAGAGACAGGGGAGCAGAAGAGGCAGACAGACCAAAGACACTGCTGAGGGGAGCAGCAGGCAAGACAGGAGAGGTCTGCCGCGCCATATGGGTTTCTCCCTGGCAGGCCGGGAATCGAACCCGAGCTGCAAAGGCTGCAGACAGCTTCATAGCACAGCGCTCAACCCGCTGCACCACCAGGGAGGCCCTGATCTGGGAGAAAACCTTAACATAAATATATGACAAGCAGAGGGACAACAGCAGGAGGAAAGTTAAGCAGCATTCTACAAAAAGAAAACTATGATAGTGTTTCATGAAAGCAACTTCTCACACAGCAACACACAAAAAAGTCATGATACAGTTTATGATTAAATCTGTCATAGATACAGAGGAGACAAAGAAATGGAAAAAAACTGGATTTTATACTAGGTTTTATATAGATTTAGCAGAAACAGACTAAATCCTCTTAGACGAAAGTAAAAAATTAAATTCCAAAGTAATATAGATACTACATTTAATAGAAAAGTACCTGATACACAATGATCACTAAGCAGAGAAAGTATTATTTTAGTATTAAATTTAAGAATAGAAAATAATGGGCCTCCCTGGTGATGCAAGGTATTAAGTCACAGCACTATGAAGCTATCTGCAGTCACTGCAGCACAGTTAGATCCCAGATCCTCAGCCAGGGAGCTGACTCACATGGCACAGCACACTTCTCCTGTCTGGTCTGCTGCTCCCCTCAGCAGTGTATTTCAATCTATCTGCCTGTTCTGTTCCCCACTCTGTCTCTGGTGAATCCTCTCACCCCGCCACCCACCCCCGCACCTCTAGCCTATACCCCAGTTCTTGTATGCATAAATAAATCTTAAAAAAAAAAAAAGAACAGAAAACACTAATTAAAGAATACTAAAGTTCAAGAATAAAAAATACTAATTAAAAACAACCAACATTTTCTTACTGATGGATGCTCTTTCACAACCTACTATTTTTACTTTGAAACCTAAAGTTGTCTCATGTATCAATGAAACACAAAATTTTTAAAAGTTAAAAGAATGTAAAAATCTTTTTAAAAAACAAATTCAACATTGTATTTGATTATGAGATTCATTATCCTTATAAAAAGGGTTAAAAAGAAATTCTTAAGTATTCAACAAATGTGAGCTTGAAAACATAATTCTCCATTAATTACAATTTTTAGGAAAATTACAAAATTACACTAAAGTTTGCACAGACTGGGTCAAAACATTATGCAATCAATCCCAACTAATATTTCTGCTTCAAAAGAGAAGGGGATTGTTTTCCCTTAACTGTGAATTTAGAAATCTGATTCACTTTCTAAATCTCTGTTTTTATGCAGTAAGGTTAATAAAGGGATACCGAATAGCTAGAGTACAACAGTTTCGAAAATTTGCATCTCACATTATTGTGAGTTCTAAGTAACAAGCTTTTGGGCTTGGATTGTCTGGCCTGGGAAACCTGGGAAGCCTGGGAGGAGGAAATGTTCCCTGGCAGGAACAGAAGCTACCTGAGTCTCTTCTCCCAGGTCCCAAAGCTCTGGATCTAAGGAACCTGCTGCAGATTCTTGGGCTAGAATCAGCATCACCATCAGCTCTACAGTGAAACCCCTGTTATTTTTACATCTGAAACTAACTAGATTATTTAGACTATCAGTCAACTGCAAGCCATGTAAATTACTCATTAACAGCTTCAAACTTAAATATAAGTCTAAAAGTTGAAATATTTCTAAAACACTTTAGTATGAAAACTCTGAAATTATTCTAAAGACTCACAATCACATGGAATAAATGTGGTATCACAGTACTGAAAAACAAACAAAAAGGATTATAAAACATCAGACACAATAACCTGAAGGTCCCTGTTTGTTTTATAACTGAATATAAGGAACACTAGTTTGAAAGAATCATCACAAATTGCACATTTTTTGTTACTTCCTGTCCAAAATACCAAGCTGAGGGAAAGATCTGCTATATTTTCATCCTTCATACAATGCTTCACACAGTGGCTAGCATGAGTAGTTAGTGATCGTTTTAATTCCTTTATCTTAATACCAATACAGGACTTCCTTGGCATGCAAATGTATCTAAAATAGTTTCAAAGTCTTCTAGATGAGTTTAACTTTCCTGAAAATCTCAAAATTTTACCAAGTTATAATACACAAATATAATCATGATACAAGCCCAAAGGAAAATCAGCATTTGTTAGACAATGCTTCTCCTTGATTATATTGTTTTAATAAATACAAGATAAAGCCCTCATTAATGCTCACGAAAATAAACTCTATCTAGGCCACATTTTGTTTGATTCATAATTTTTCTTTGTTAGTAGCAAAACAAACATCTCCATTGGCCTAGTTTTTGTTTTTGTTTTTTGCCTGACCTTTGCCAAGAAGGGAGAATCCATCTGTACTAATTCCTTCAACAGTGTGATACTAAAATAATATTCTCATTGAAAACTTTTTGAACACCAACATCTTATTAAAAGGAAACTTAAAAAAAAAGGACAAGTGTTGCATTTGCTTGGTTCTTTAGGGTACCTTAACAATACTTCATTTTCATTCTTAAAAGTTTTCTGTGAGATTAGCAGGCTGTGATTATTCCCATTCCAGAAATGATGAAACTAAGGCTCAGAAATGGAAATCACTTTCCCAAGGTCAGACAGCAAGCTGGTGCAATGAACTGATTACTGACTGCACATTTAGTATCCCTCAGACCCAGGTCCCAAATACAACTGACCCTTTTGCAAGGCTCTCCAGCTACAACAAAAAAAAGAAGAAAGTCCCTAACTTAAGAATAAATCTCTAGCACCAAGTCCATATGGTTCCACAGGATTATGCTACTTGTTTAAAAAACATAATGCAATGTTTTTTAAGTTGTTCTTGAGCACAAGGGGAAAAAATAGCTTTAAAAACCTTGAAGGAGTTCCTTTTCTATAGGCCCCCATGCACATGCAATTAAAATTTTACTTTTCTCTTGTGAAATTAAAATCTGTTAAGAACCACATCTAATATGGGTAACAAAACTTGACAAAAAGCCCGAGAACACTACACATCAATTTCATTTATGAGTACTGATAAAAATTCCTTTTAAAAATGAGTTAGGGGGCCTTCCCGGTGGCGCAGCGGTTGAGCACTGGGTTGCGAAGCTGCCCGCGGCCTCTGCAGCACCGGTTCGATCCCTGGCTGCTCCCCAGCCACCGGAGGAGGGTCCCACATGGCGTGCAGACCTCTCCTGCGGCCCGCTGCTCCCCTCAGCAGTGTGCTTCCGTCCTTCTGCCTGCTCTGTTCTCCGCTCTGGCTCTGGTGAATTCTCTCACCCTTCCGCGCTTCTGACTGTACCCAGTGCAAAGGAAGGAAGGAAGGAAGGAAGGAAGGAAGGAAGGAAGGAAGGAAAGAGAGAAGGAAAGAAAGAAGGAAGGAAAGAAAGAAAGAAAGAAAGAAAGGAAGGAAGGAAGGAAGGAAGGAAGGAAGGAAGGAAGGAAGGAAGGAAGGAAGGAAGGAAGGAAGGAAGGAAGGAAGGAAGGAAGGAAGGAAGGAAGGAAGGAAGGAAGGAAGGAAGGAAGGAAGGAAGGAAGGAAGGAAGGAAGGAAGGGAAGGAAAGAAAGGAAGGAAAGAAAGGAAGGAAGGAAAGGAAGGAAGGAAGGAAGGAAGGAAGGAAGGAAGGAAGGAAGGAAGGAAGGAAGGAAGGAAGGAAGGAAGGAAGGAAGGAAGGAAGGAAGGAAGAAAGAAGGAAAGAAAGAAGGAAAGAAAGAAGGAAAGAAAGAAGGAAAGAAAGAAGGAAAGAAAGAAGGAAAGAAAGAAGGAAAGAAAGAAGGAAAGAAAGAAGGAAAGAAAGAAGGAAAGAAGGAAAGAAGGAAAGAAGGAAAGAAGGAAAGAAGGAAGGAAAGAAGGAAGGAAGGAAGGAAGGAAGGAAGGAAGGAAGGAAGGAAGGAAGGAAGGAAGGAAGGAAGGAAGGAAGGAAAGAAGGAAAGAAGGAAAGAAGGAAAGAAGGAAAGAAGGAAAGAAGGAAAGAAGGAAAGAAGGAAAGAAGGAAAGAAGGAAAGAAAGAAAGAAAGAAAGAAAGAAAGAAGAAAGAAAGAAAGAAAGAAAGAAAGAAAGAAAGAAAGAAAGAAAGAAAGAAAGAAAGAAAGAAAGAAAGAAAGAAAGAAAGAAAGAAAGAAAGAAAGAAAGAAAGAAAGAAAGAAAACATGCCTCTATATAAAAAAAAAAAAAAAAATTAAAAATGAGTTAGGGGGCCTCCCTGGTGGCACAAGGGGTTAAGCACAGCATTATGAGTCAATCCACAGCCTCTGCAGCACGAGTTCGATCCCAAGCCAGTCAGGGAGCTACCCACATGGTGCAGCAGACCTCTCCTGTATTGCCTGCTTGCTCCCCTCAGCAGTGTTTTAGTAGACCCACCTGTTTTGTTCTCCACTGTTTCTGGTGAATACTCTTATTCCCTGTACCTCTGGCCTGTACTCTAGCACTTGTATGCATAAATAAATAGTTTTAAAAAATGAGCAAGTAAAATCCAATAACAGATTAAAATAATAAACAATGACCATAAATTATCCCAGGAATGCAAGAATAATTCAATATTAGGATATTTGTTATAATTATTTGTGTTTCTATATGTGTATGCAGATAGATAAGTATATAAACACAACACACACATTAAGTGTGCATCTGAATATACATGTATTCCCTACCTCTGCTTACTGTGAAGGCATGAAAGTAAACTTCAATAGCATTGAGCTCTCAGATCTAAATATTTGAGGTAGGGAAAGTTAAGAGGAATATGGATATTTCACAGTGCCAGAAAGGAAAGCTCAAAGAAAGGGACATGTCAAAAGGACACAAAATCCAGTTTGAAAGTTATTATGGGACAAACCTATGACAAGTGAAACATCACAATAAATAGTAATATTAATAGATTATAACTCACAGAATAGGAAACCATAAATTTAAATTAATAAAAATATCAATCGATAGATGAAACTGAAAACTTTAATAAAGAACAAGATATTTACAGTTTTTTTGAACAAAAAGAGTAACTTGAGAGTTGTGAAGAACAGAAACCTCTATCATAATCAAAGTGAAAACATTACCAGAAATAGAATAAAACAAAACTATGTGCCACCTGACCAGGTAGAATGAAGAGAACAGAGCATCATCTTTGTGACATTTCTGCCAAAGACACCTCAAGGACCTAATAGTGAGGAAACATCTGACCAATAAAAATTAAGAAAATTGATAAAATAACTGACATAACACTCAAAAGCATCAATTTTTTTAAGTGTCAATATTATAAAAATCAAGGAAAGACTAAGGACTATTTGACATGGAAGGATTCTCTACAGATATGAAAAGAAAATGCAATGCACTATGCTGAAATGGACACATCTGTTACAAAGAGTATTCCTACTATAACAAATGCTGAAATACAAAAAGTCTAAAGATTAGATGACAGTAATGTTTCAATGTTAAATTTTTTATTTTGATGGATACTCTGTGGTTCCACAGGAAAATTTTGATGGATCTACTGTGGTTATGCAGGAAACTCATTGTAACAAATACACATTGAAGTATTGAGTAGTGGGACATGAAGGCAAATTTTTTCAAGGAAATAAAAGTTTTTTGTATTAACTGCAACTTTTCTAAAAGCTTCAGATTGTCCAAAAGTAAATACATAATTTTTAAATAATAAGGAATACACTGAATAAATGTTAAGACTCCATGGAGAGATATCTTTAAAATAAATGTTCTTTCTTTTTTTTTTTTTTTTTTTTTTTGGTGGGACCCTTGCCAGCGGCAGGGAACGAACCAGGGCTGCAGAGGCTGCGGGCAGCCTCACAGCCCAGTGCTCAACCACTGCGCCACCAGGGGAGGCCCTAAAATGTTCTTTCTAAGGACTGAAAAGAAGACTTACATGTACTGTTCACCGATTAATAGATTCAGAATTTTAGACCTTGTTGTACATTGCCTATTTAAAACAATAACATATTTATCTTATATAAAGAGTAAACAGAATTTTTAAATAAAATTATCAAAAAGAAATGAAAAATGAATTTACCTATTTTAGAGAGTCTTTATGCCAATGAAAGTCACCTGAATGTTGTGAACTGAGCATTCTCAGTAGAGCCCCAATTCAGGCAAAGGATCCTTTTAAAGTTAAAGAGATAAAAACAAAATGGGTGAGCTATGAATACTGTATACTGTAGCATCAGTCACCCATTCAAAAGGATGTCTGTGACCCTGCTGAGCAGCAGATTAACTCCCAAAATGGAACAGTAATAAAAAGATTGATGTTCAAAGACAAAGGTTGTCTTTAAGACTTGAATTTAAGCAAATCACTGGTGAAGAAAACTAGTTGAGATATAAAAGTCAAAGTGAAAGAATTGCTCTATTGTAGCCTTTTGTTAAACAGTAGGAAATGTGCCAGCAGGAAGCCTGTTCTGAAGAGCAAAGGTGAGTACTCTTTTTTTTTTTTTTTAATAGAGGCATGCTTTATTTATTGTTTTGCTGGTTTGTTTGTTTGTTTTGTTTATACATGCACTGGGTACAGTCAGAAGTGCGGGAGGGTGAGAGAATTCACCAGAGCCAGAGCGGGGAGCAGAGCAGGCAGAAGGACCGAAATACACTGCTGAGGGGAGCAGCGGGCGGCAGGAGAGGTCTGCGCGCCTTGTGGGACCCTCCTCCAGTGGCCGGGGAGCAGCCGGGGATCGAACCGGCGCCGCAGAGGCCGCGCGCAGTTTCGCAACCCAGCGCTCAACCGCTGCGCCACTGGGGAGGCCCAAGGTGAGTACTCTTGAGGGTCAGAAAAGTCCAGTAAGTGGAAGCACTCTGTTCAGATCACTCCTCAACACTACCCATTAACATCTGATGGTACTTGTCACCAAACAATGTGAGATTACTCAGATGCATTCTCAGATACCACAATTTTCTAGAAAGAGCCCTGAAGAACTTCAGATCCAGGTTATAGTTCTTGTGAGTTCGATTAGGGAGCCACATGAGGGCAGATACCAGTCTCTAGATGTCTGGCACACTTTGGATGGAGAAGTTCAGATTTCTAAACCTACAATTCTGAAAATAAGAACAGAACAATATGGCCTCCCTGGTGGCACAAGGGGTTGAGTTGCAGCACTATAAAGCTGTCCCCAGCTACTGCAGCACGGCACAAGTTTGATTCCCAGCTGGCCAGGGAGCTACCCACATGGTACAGCGACCTCTCCTGGCTCGCCCCCTGCTCCCCTCCGCAGTGTATTTCAGTCGGTCAGCCTGTTCTGCTCCCCACTCTGTCTCTGGTGGATTCTGACTCCCCCTGCACCTCTGGCCTACACCCCAGCTCTTGTATGCATAAATAAAATCTTTTAAAAACAAAAGAACGTGACTCCCCTGGTGGCGCAGCAGTTGAGCAGTGGGCTGTAAAGCTGCCCACAGCCTCTGCAGCGCCGGTTCGATCCACTGCCGCTGGGCAAGCGAGGGTCCCACATGGCGCGCAAACCTCTCCTGCCAGCCGCTGCTCCCCTCAGCAGTGTGCTTTGTCACTCTGTCTGTTCTGTTCCCCACTTTGGCTCTGGTGAATTCTCTCACCCTCTCGCATTTCTGACTGTACCCAGCATTTGTATGAATAAATAAATAAATCTTAAAAAAAAAAAAAGAACAGAACTATTAAAGTGCTCAATCTCTCTCTCTCTCTCTCTCTCTCTCTCTCTCTCTCTCTCTCTCTCACACACACACACACACACACACACACACACCACCACCAACCCAAATGGTCCTTTTTATCATCCAGACATCTAATTCAAAGTTTCCCATTCTTGCTCTAGAAAATAGTAAATTAATATCTAGAATACCTATTTTATACTGTTATCAAATATATTTTCAAATATTTAATTCCATCTTCTAAAACTTTGGTGTTAAAAGACTGCATTCCAAACACAGATTAGAAAAAATTTAATGATTACACATTTAAACTGCCAATTCTTACTGTATGTTTCCTTCAAATGGCTTATAAATCCTGCTGTAACTAGACATTTTTCCAACTTAAACAGAAAAAAAAAAAAAAGAACCCTCTATACTCCTAATTCATCCAAAACTGTCTCCATCCCTTCAACTCATGCTAGACAGCAGGATTAAAGAAAGGAACTTTCTAAATTGTCAAACTATGGGCAACCACAAGTACACATTGATCATCAACATGCTAGCGCAGGGCAGGAGATGAAATCTTATTTATTTCAGCAAAAGATGAAAAACAAGGCTAGGTAAGCTTTAATAACTTAAACAGAAAAAAAAAAAAGAGAGAGAGAGAAGACAAGTGAACTGAACAGAAGCGAAGCAGACCAGAAACAGAAACAGAAACATAGGCTAACTATGTACACTACAAGAAAACATATCATGTAGGTGTCTGGTATTTTTCACTCTCTAATAATTAAGCTCTGTCACTAGCTTAATTATTGATGCTTTGTGAAAATCTTTTCCCATAAGATACCAAGAACCCTCAACTCTTGCTGCTCCTCAACAGAATGTACTTCACACCTAGACAAGGGGCCCCAAAATACCACCACCGAAAACCTGGTTTCTAGTCACCATTTGTTAAAATATATCACTTTCCCTATTTGTAAACACGTGTATAGAAAATTTGTTTAATCAACTGAATATTTCTTTTTTTAAGATTTATTTATTTATGCATACAAGAATTAGGGTACAGACCAGAGGTGTGGGAGGTGAGAGGATTCACCAAAGACAGAGTGGGGAACAGAACAGGCCAATTGACTAAAATACACTACTGAGGGGAGCAGTGGGTAAGTCAGAAGAGGTCTGCTGCGCCATGTGGGTAGCTCCCTGGCCAGGGATGAACTCATGCTACAGCGGCTGTGGATAGCTTCATAGGTAGTGTGTTAACCCCTTGTGCCACCAGGGAGGCCCTGAATGTTTCCGATTACAGCAATAATGTTCATTCTCAAAATTTAACAAAGAAAAATCGAAACCACTAAGCTAATATTTCAGTGTATTTTTTCTCAACATATACAAACATGTTTAAGTACAACTGGGATCATACAATGTATCCAATTTTGTATACTGCTCTTTTGCATTCAGAAAACATAGGTTTGAAATTTAGTTTTTAAATATTCCTCCAAATTATGAATATCACAGCAGAGTGTTCAGTTAAAACAGACCTTCTGCTAGACAATTAGTTTATTTCAAATATTCACTTAGTAAAGCAGATGATAAAAGATCAAAATTTCATGGTGGGTCCAAACGGTGCTGAGCCTTCCTTGCAAGAGTTCTGATAAGTGAACAAATGAGAATCAAACTCTGACAGTCGTGTAACGCTACATTTTACCCAGCAGGCTCTTTAATTCACACACTTACAAATATTTACTGGTTTCCCTATCCCTTTGTTATCATTTTCAGAGTTTTGTTTGGTTTCTAACAAATTGAGAAAACAAAACCGGTGAAAAGTCAGCCTTAGAATTTAGTGACTAATCACATATCTGTAACGAATTCAGGTAGAGTGGAAGGCTATTGGAGTTTTAGTAGCCCACAAAAAAACTTCAAGATAAGGCCTCAGGGTTTACATTTTTCTCAGTCTGACCCTAGGCAATCTTCCTTTGAGAAAGAATTCAGTAGAGCCATTTTCTTTTTAAAATGGAGTGATAGTGGTAAGGGAGAGTTATTTAAAGTAATACCTTTAAATTCCCATCAGAAAAGAGAAAAAACAGTGATTGTTTCCATAAATAGGGAGGAGCTAATGGAAATTAAACATTTTTCCTAGGTGTCTTAGAGCTGTACAGTTCAAACTATTGCAGGCAGTCCAACCCAATTTGTGGGTTTTATCAGTATTTTTATGATAAATGATCTACAAAAAAGAAAATATCAGAGTATGGTACAGGTGACAAAGTACCAGGTCTACGAAGTTTTTCAGTTTTATGTATTTGTATGTGTGTTAAGTCAAGATAGGCAAAATGTATTTCCTACTGTGTCTCTGGTTTTAATTTCCTTGATTTTTCGATATATGTGGAAGTCACCTTTTGTACAACAAAGTTTACTGAGTACCTACAATGTGTGCTGGTGGGATAATAGAGAATAAAAATATTTGCTCAATGCCCTTGTAGAATTCTTACAATCATATAAACATACGATTAGGTGCTAAGGGAAAGAACAGTTTAGGGAGCTATGATTATCATCAGGGAAACAATTAGCATGGGGATAAAGGTGGGAGTGATATATCAGGTTTCTTTGGGAAGTGCATTCCAGCAGAGCCTAGAAAGACACAAGGAAAGGAGAAAGTGGAATGGATAGTCTGGCTACCAGACTACCAGAAAAAATAGCACTTTTAGCAAGAATCTGTACCTTTTGAAGAGTGAAAAGCCAGTGGGCAGAGAAAAGAAAATCACCTAGAAAAGGCTTGCCCTCCCCCTCCTTCCTAAGAATGGAAAGAGATAATGCAGGAATGTAAAATGTTCTGAGGGCAAAGGGAATGATCCAATTTGCATTTTAGAAGATTACTGGGTGAAGAAGAGATAACATGGAGGTTAGAGTAGATACTGAGTAAAGTGATGCCAGGTAGGGGCTGACAGGTCTGATCCAGTACGTATTTCAGAAGCCAGAATGACCAATTTTGGTGATTGTTTGGCTGTCTGAAATGACCAACCATGAGGTTCCATGAGGGAAACGCTCAGGTTTCCGAGTCAGCAATGAAATGGAATGAGATGCATGAGAAACCCAAAGAGCAAAGCTGAGAAGATGGGAGTTTGGCTTGTTTCAGTTAACAAGTCAGAGATGTGAAATTAATAACTGGAAGTGGATGGATATAGAAATAGATTATAGATAGAGATATAAAAGAAGTAGTCACCAAAAAGGTTTTGATGACATATTATTCTATTCCTTAAATATTTATCCTCAGTAATCTATTATACAAACCCAGAAGAAACTAGAATACTATAAATGTTAAACATTCTAGAGAGCAGTAATTTCTGCCACCATGAACTTGAAAATGTACAGAAACACTGTAACTAAACATTCATCCTCTTACAAAAGTCTAAGGTATCATTTCTGTTGTGTTCACTGTTGTATATTCCACATCTAACACAATATATAGGACATAGTAGGTGCTAAAATATGAACTAAATATATTTTACCAACTGCTAAGCAGAATAAACTACACAGCAAAAAATAAGACAAACAGCAAATACCAAGTAATTGTGCGAGGAAAACTGTACTATGAAACATACAAAAGTACTAGTAAAGTATGATTCTCGGGAAAATGGGAAATTAGTCACTTAAGACATTTGTAGTAATCATATCCTAATAGTATCAGATGCTAGGTTCCATTCCCTAAGGATCAGTTTAAATACCAAAAATTCCATCCTTAGGCAACCAATAACTATCTTCACCATTCCCCAAAAGCCCCTAGATATCAGAAAGAATCAAATGTAATAAAAGTTTGATGCTGAAGCTATAGTAAAATCTCATCGAGGTTATTAACACAAACAATACTAAAAAAGGTTAAAAGGAAATTTACAGAAATAAAAATGGAAATTACTGATAAATTTTCTTTTTCCTCTAAATACTCCTGTTTCCACGTTTTCTAAAACACATGGATATTTATGAAGGTTTTTTTTCCCATTCACAAAGGTCATTGTAACACACAGGAGAAAATGCAAGCATGCACAAAAGAAGTAAATAATCTATAACTTTATCACCCGGAAGTAACTAAACACTTTCAATATTTTATGTGAAGCTTTACCTGTTGCATAATAGGGATAGAGAATGAAGAGTGATACAGAAATTAATGGTGTAACGTTCATGACCACGAAGGAGATTACAGAATGCTGCTATGGGAAGTGTACAGGATAGTGAAAAGACAAAATTGAAAGAAGTAACAACTGAGCTATCTGAAGAATGACATGGAATTAACCAAATAAGTGCAGGTCCAGGTAGCAGTCTAGGCAGAGGGAACAAGAATGTAAACAGGGTACCCAACCAGGGAACTGGGGAGAAAGATGAGATAGGTGGAAAGGAGATCCAGCTGGGCAAAGCTTCAACTAAAAACCTGAGAATTAGGAATTCACCCTTAGGGAAGGAATGATGGAAGGCCCTGAAGGAGAAGCAAGGCCGATCCCTCCTTAAAGGGACAGTTCAATTGCTTAGGTGGAAAAAGGTTCAGGCCCTGCAAAGCCTTAGATGGATAGTCCTTAGATGGACTTAGATTATCAGCATCTTCTCCCAAAGAGAGGTAGGGAAAGGGTAATAGGAAGGTCATTGGGAAGGTGCAAGGAAGAAAAAGATAGTGATCCAATATTTTAAATATGTATTTTAAGCTTCATAAAGGCTCCTAGATTGGTAGGGATAAAGAAAATACAGTGCCTTTAATATGGCACAATTCCCAGGAAATTCATATTAGAAATGGAAGTGAGGAGAGGAACATTAAATATTTATATTAAAAAAGAGAACATGAATTTTAAAAGACTGAAAGATCTGCATCAGACAGTTTAATAACAATATGAAATATACCTGTTTAGCCCCATCTTTAATAAATACATAACAAATAAGGGAATAATCATTAAATGTATGAAGAAAGATTAAGCTAACAGAAAGGGATACTCTTAATGACATCCAACTAAGAAAAATACAGCACTATATGCAGCGTAAAGACCCACACAGAGAAGTCTGGCTTCTAGAGAAGTGGACAAGGTAGCAGAGAAAGAGTCAATAGGCCCCTCATGGGTGTAAAGAAAGTATCCCTCAAAACTATCCCTAGCTTATCATGCATTCAAGAAAGAATGTTTAACCCAACAATTTCACTACTAGATATAGACCCATGAGCAAAAAAAAAAAAACAACAAATGCATTCACATAAAAATTTGTTTATGAATGTTGACAGCAACATTATTCATAAAGTCCAGAAAGAAGAAACAACTCAGATGCCCATCAACAGAAGGATGAATGAATAAACAAAATGTGATATATCCACAATGGAATAATATTCAGTCATCAGATGAAATAAAGTTCTGGTAGATGATACCATATGATTGAAGCTTGGAAAACATAAGCTAAGTAAAGGAATCTATTCACATAAGACAGACAGACAGACATGATTCCATTTATAGGAAATGTCCAGAATAGGCATATTTATTCAGACAGAAACTAGTTTAGTTGTTGCCTGGGGCAAGAGAATGTGGGAGATGTACAGAATTGGACAACTGCTAATGGGAACAGGATTTCTTTTTGAGGTGATAAAACTTCTTTGTTGTGGTGATGGGTGCACGATTCTATACACATAGTAAAACCACTGAATAATACACTTTAAATAATATTCAGTCATAGGTGGATTGCATGATTGTAAATTGTTTCTCAATAAAGTTATTTAAAATGAGATTATGAGCACTGTGGGCACTGAGGTAAACTGCTGTAAATACAATTTAAAAAACTCACAAAATCTGTCCTCAAAGATCTAAGATTCAAATAGGGGAGAAACACTTCAGAGACAACTACAAAAGAATGAGAAAAGAAAAGAAATAGAATCATAGACTGCACCCTAGGGACACCTAACCTAGTCCCCGGTTCAGAAGATGTCCAGCAGAGAACTCAAGAGAACAGTTTTCCATCCTTTAAATGAAATTCAAATCTAAGAAACTTTTTTTAGACTAAATACCTGTGCGATTTTTTAAATTTTTCTTTCCTATGGAATGATAAAGAACTTTCTGTAAGCACGTCTGCACGTGCAATATTTAAAACGATTATTTCAAACTTTTTTCCAACAACTAAAGTCTTAATATAAAACAAGTCTCCGATTTAAATTGTATTATACTAAGTTCGTGGGGTGCTACAAAAACTCGAAGCAAACGTTTCATAACACCTTAAATTGAAAGACACAGGATTTCAAAAAACCGGGACACCCTGTAATATACATTCCAAAACAAAACATGGGCTTGAGAGCGGATCAGCAAGATAATATAATGAATGGTCTTAAGGACGAGTGTGCTACAAAGTAAAAACGGAGCTTGGAGCATTAGGCGCTAATTTTTAACTACGACGACACACCTCGAAACTAGAAGATTAATAATCGTTGCCACAGAAACCGTGAAGCCGAATTTCCCGAGGTTAAAACTAAAAATCCTGCAAATTAAAGCGGAACGTTTAGGGCAAAGATGTGGTCGGCACCTACGTGGAAGACCAAGTCCGCCAGAACTTTCACCGAGATAAAGAAGGACCAACTGCAACTTCTAACCTTGCTTTAGACGCAGCGCTTGAGGTATCACCACGCGGGGGGGTGGGGGGGTGTTAGTTTATCAAGACTTGTTTGTTTTTCAAATTCGCTCTCTTCCGAGGTATAAATGGGGATGGGGAAACTAGTCAAAGCCACTCCCAGGTATCGCCCACAATCAAAGCCACCACGAGCAGATGTGCTCAGTGCAGCTGAAGACGGAGCCTGGCTCCAGTTCACCCTGAAAGCATCCGAACCGAGGTCTGCCTGTTTCATTGGCTGAGGCGAGAGGAAACCCCCAAGCTCGGAGCCCCACTTCGCCTGGCTGCCTCCCCCACATCCCCACCCCACGCCACGTCCCGTGCCTGACATTTCACGCGACACGACCCAACTCATTTATTAAGCATCCACTGTCTACACCGCATCGTAGCTCCAGCAACTGCAGGAAGAAACGGGCCGGTGCCGGAAAAAACAAAAGCCCAAGCTTTGGGGGCTGAGGACAAACCCGAGAGGGAGCTGGCTGCCTCCGACGGGCCAGTCTAGAGGGAAGCCCCCAACGCTCCCCCCCGAGGGCCGTGACAGTGCCAGGGAAGAAATGGTCCAAGGGGCGCGCCAGGCCCGGGCCTCCCTGGAGTCCGCCGCAGACAGGGATGGAAGGGAAAGAGAACGGAGCCCGCATCCTTCGACCCTCCGCGTGCTCCTCAGTCCCCAAGAGCGCGACCCCAACTTCGTACCCCGGGAGAACGGCGAGCGCGGGGACCGAACCCCCGAGAGGCCGGAGTGGGCTGTCACTGGATCCTGCCTCCCTCCCCTGCGACCAGGGCCGGCCGCTCTCTCTCCCCCCAGGATGACAGTCGTGGCGGTCGCGGACCCAGCGGCGTCTCCGGCCCGGCGTCTCCGCGCCACTAGACGCCAGCGCTGCCCCGCGCGGAGGGGGGCAAGTGCCGGAAAGACCACCTGGGCCGCTCCTTCCATCCCTCCCTGCCCCCCCCCCAGCCCCGCCGGACTCCGGAAAAGCGGTTACCTGGCGCGCGGATGGGGCAAGGAGAAGCCCCCCAGGAAGACGAAAAGAAGGAAGAGGGGGGTCTCCGGCCCAGGAAGATTTGGGCAATTTGGTAGACTTGTTCCGCACAGGGTGACAGCTGTGCGCTGCGCACGCGCACCGGGCCCCAGGCGCCCGATCACTCCGCGGTTCCTCACCCTCCCGTCGAGGGGATGGGAGGCAGCGGCGAAGGCGCGCGCACAGCGCTAGTCGGCGGCCCCCGCGCGAGGACGCGCGCGCCGTCACGTGACCGCGAGGGCTCGGCCCTGGGTGGGTCACGTGACCTTGCAAGCCGCTTAAAGGTGCCTGGCACCTTCTCGCTTTGAACTTAATCTTCCGCGTTGTTCCTCCTCTGGGTTTGCGACGTACATCTTGTTCTCGGGAGTCGGGCGTGTCCCCTTTTTTTTCCAAGGAGGGAAGACACTTGAGCAGAAGGAAGGAACAGGTGCAGAGAACCTTGCCCGGAAGCGCCTACCGGGTTCCCGCGGGGCTGGACCTGATGGAGTACACGCGCCACACGTCCTCCTGGGCTCCGGCATGGGCCTATGGCGGCCTCCGGCGCGCGGACGTCAGAGTAGCGTTGCTATGGGTGGGGCTTCGGAATGCCCTACGGAGCCTGGCTGGGATGTTGGGTTTGCCTGGTGGGCAGCAGTGACAGCGTCGTGTGGCCAGATCTGCTGAGCCTCCTAACGGTGGAAGATGCCGAGTGGGCAGAGAGGCCACCTGCCAACTCGAAGGAGTAACTGTCGAGAGGCAGGGGTGTTAGCCACGGGGAGAGAAACTGTCCAGTGTTGCAGGCTCCGCTACAGAGCATGTCTCGCCCGGCGCAGGTGTGGGCAGGATGTGGGGAGACACGAGGGTGGCTTCATTGTGAAACCGGGTTGGAGGTCTTTGAAAAACTAGGGGTTAACACAGTTTAGCCTCATTGTAGTAGTTGGAGATGCAGGTGCTTCCGTAGTACTTAAATTAGTTTGCTACAACCTGTTGCTTCTGCGCTGTAACTCCGCCTTCCAAGGTGTCCAAAGAAACTGCCAGTGACTGGCTGGGCACCAGATGCTTTGCAAGCTAAACAATTATTTTTAACTTCCTGCAAAGTTCCCAGCTGGGCCCCTTGTAACGAGTCCTCTAACGTCTTATCAGCTAAGAAAGACTGCACGGATCCTTGCAGTACACTTGGGGTGTCTAATATGCTGGAGTTTTTTGCTACAATACTTTGTAGATTTTTTAAAGTATCTCAACAGACCGACTTAGCACAGCCTCCTCTAAGGGAAAAGCAATTGAAGATGGTGCGGAATATGGTTTAGTAAAATAAAGCTAATGGGATTAGGGGGTCACCCACATTTCTTCAAGTTATTACATTAGAATAAAAGGTTGTGACCGATATGTAAGGGATGATGCTAAGCAAAGTAAGTGAGGAGAAGGAAAAACACTGGATAAATTTACTGACACTTAAAATATAAAGAAAAAAAAGCAAACTAGCAGACAAAACTAAACCAAAATAATCCCTAGAAATCTGACTGCAGAACTGAGGTTACCAGATGGGAAATGGGAAGAACCAAAGGACTATGGTAGAGAATCTTAAGTGGTGGGTGTGGTGTAGCAACATACTTTTGAAGAGGTGTGCACCTATCTCCTTAAAACAGTGTTGTAAATCAAATTTACCTCGATTAAAAAAAAAAAAGACTTAGGCTCCAGTACCCACATATACTTCTAAAAATGTACACACAAATGGGAATTTCCCAAATGTCTGTACTATGAGAATGCCAATCTTCCTTGCACCTCAGCTGGATGTGCTAAAATAGGTATATTTCTTAACGAGTTTATTTAGGGCTTATTGTAGGCTTAACACTTTTTTTATGAACTTCAGATATACTAACTAATCTTTTTTTAAAAACGATTTATTTATTTTTATATAAGAGCTGGGGTACAGGCCAGAGGCCCAAGAGGGTGAGAGGATTCACCAGAGACAGAGCAGGGAGCAGAATAGGCAGAAGACAGAAATACACTGCTGAGGGGAGCAGTGGGCGAGACAGGAGAGAGCTGCCACACCATGGTCTGCTGGCTGGGATGGAACCCACACTGCAGAGGCTGCAGACTTCACAGCGCAGCACTCAACCTGCTTCACCAACGGGGAGGACCATACTAACTAATCTTTATAATCACTCAATGAATAGGTGTTATTATTATCTCCTTATTACAGGTATGAAAACGGAAGGAGATTTAAAAATATGTCAATCAGCTAATAAAACAGAGTCTTTGGGAATACATATGCTGTATTATACTAGAACATGGTTCAGCAGAATTGAAAGTCTGGAAAATTGAACTCAAGTTGTGTCACAATTTACAGATGCATGATGTTGTGCACAAATAACATTTGTTGAACATAGTAAATTAGGTGTCATTTTTAAAACTGAAAAATGAAAGTGATATACCAGCCTTGCTGACTGCTCTGTGCATTTTTGAACATCAAAGAAGATACTGTAAAATATTCAAAATATATTAAAAAGTGTGAAGTATTGTGTGAAACTATTAAGCATTTAACAGTTATGAATACTGAAGTAAGCCTGCTAGAAAATCAACAAGATTCATGGCACAGAAGACTGTGTTGCATCCTTAATGTACTAAAATACTTTTAGGTTGTGAATTACAATGAAAATTAACATTTTAACCGTATAGTAGATTATTTAGATCCAATTAAAAGCTCCAATTGTGGGGGCTCTCTGGTGGTGCAAGGGGTTAAGTCACAGCACTATCAAGCTATCAACAGGCACTGCAGCACCAGGGAGATCCTCCCCCAGGGAGCTAACCCACATGGAACAGCAGACCTCTCCTGTCTCACTCCTGCTCCCCTCAGCAGTGTATTTCAGTAGATCTGCCTGTTCTGCTCCCCACTCTCTCTGGTGAATCCTCTCACCCCCTGCACCTCTGGCTCACACACCAGTTCTTGTATGCATAAGTAAATAAATCTTTAAAAAAAAAAAAGTTCCTTAAAAAAATGGTGGTAGTGGGCCTCCCCTGGTGGTGCAGCGGTTGAGCACTGGGTTGCAAGGCTGCCCGCAGCCTCTGCAGTGCCGGTTCGATCCCCGGCCGCCGGCGAGGGTCCCACCAAAAAAAAAAAAAAAAGGTGGTAGTGATGAGGAGAAATAGAAACACCCATAGAAATATATATACATATACATGAAATGACATGTACAAGGTATAGCAGCATTACATGTGCCACACTAAACTAGAAATAATGCAAATATGGAATAGTAGAATGGCGTTGTGTAAGTGCTGGTATATTTCTGCAACAGAAAACTACACAATAAAAAAGAATGAATTACTGCTATGTAAATTAGAACTGGCTCAACCTCACAAACACAGTTAAATGAAAGCAGTCAATCATCTGTGTGGTGACATTTGTGTAACATTTAAAAACCGACAAAACCACAATGTAAAAAGTCAAAATAATGGTTGTCTTTGAAGAGGAAAACAGAGTGATTGGGAGTGGTAGGGTAGGGAAACTTGAGTTGCTGGTTATGTTCTATTTTTTGTACTTGAATGGTAATAATTGTGATAATTCATTAAGTTGGTTTACTTATATACCTTTATATATGTGACATTTAACCAAAAAAGCTTTCCAAACAATTTTATTTTTTGCATTAAATTTTTTTACCAACCATATTTTGACAGATGGGCCACACGGTTGACTCAACTTGAAAACTAAAAGATAAAACTTCTGCACACCTTCCACTTCCTTCTCCATAAATTTTTTTGTTGTTGTATTAGAAAAAGGAGAAAACTTAAGGCAAAAACATGTGAAAGAAAAACAATATCCTTTTCCTTTTGGTCCTATTGGGCTTTAGTAATAATTTCACTCACTGAAAGAGTTTACTCTCTTTAATTCTTTCATTTCCTTTACTGTGTGTGTGTACATGTACATGTATGTGTATGTGTATATATTTTATACATATACCATACCACGCCTAACATCAAAGCACCAATAGCCCCCACTATAGTCTACCTTTGTCAGTTAGGCCCCCTCTCCCTTTTAATTCCTCACTGCCAACCCTCCCTTTCTGGTAGTCTCAGTTCTGTAGACAGATTTGTAATGGTTTGTATTTGTCTGTTCCTTTGCTCTGTTTCTTTATATTTGTAGTGCCAGGATGACCACAGAGCTGGTTCATCTATGATCCGAGCAGACGGGTAAAAGAGTCCTGGAGCCCTGGGTGGCTTTCTCAGGCTTTTATTGAGCTTTTACATGTAGTACAGCAACTAAGTACACTAGCAGGCAGGGGTTGGGGGAAGGGACCAGGAGACCAGAAGGCCTCCAAACCCGGGGTAAATCTTCACTCTGGGCTTCTCTGGCCTGCTCTCTCTTCTGTCCTGCCTCTTTCTTCTGCTTCTGCTTCTCTTGGGGAATATCTCAATACTGAGCCATGGTCCACAGAAGTAAACAACAAAGCTTACAACAATGTACCAACTACAGGTGCCCCCTCAGGCAGGGCAATCCTAATGGTGGGAGGGCAGAAAAGCCTGAAAACCATTTACCCTACAATATTCCACTTATGAATGAAATCCCACAGTTTTTGTCTTTCTCTTTCTGACTTATTTCATTTAGCATGATCTCCTCCACTTAGTTCCATATATGTTGTTGCAAATGGCAAGATTTCATTTTTTTATAGCTGACTAGTATTCGTGTATGTATGTGAGTGTGTGAGTGAGTATGTGTGTGTGTGACATCTTCATCCACTCAGTGGGTACTGGGTACTTAGCTTGTTTCCATAGCTTAGCTATTTTAAATAGGAGCATCATCATTTTTTTTCTTCATCAGTTTTATAATCGAGAGAGCTTTTCCTCCCTTTTGGATATATCTGAAGTACTTTCATTTTTTCTTCAGTTTGATATTTTGCTCACTGTAACTTCCTCTTCCTGTAGCTTGACAGAGCTGGTGCTTGACTTTCTCTTCAAGTAATTTTGTTTCATCAAAAACTATCTTATCACTTAAAGGCAACTGAATTCTTATTTTTCCATGAACATGAAACTTTTCTACAGGTTTATTCATATTTTCTTTCCAGTACACACAATAACAAGACTATGTTTCACTGGTTGTACATTACTTTCCTAGTGTTTTCTAAGTTTACCCAGCCTTTTTATCAGAGAGATATATTTCTATTTTGTTGGCTAGTCTCTTTAAGTGAATTATTAGCTTCTGAGTCTTCTGTTGATAGTATGACACCTTTTCAGGAATTTATTTTTTTCTATTCAATTTAAGTTTATCCTTCACATAACTTGATGTTTACTTACTGGGTTTATTCTGATCTTTGTTGAAAAAGAATCGTCACACTAAAGGAGAAATGTCATAAAGACACAATTAGTGACATCCCTGGAAATACCCTATAAGTATGATAGTTCATTGACAAATTTATTCCAGAACGTCCAGATTAACTTCAACAGATGTTGTAAATAGTGCTGCAATGGACTACAAGTGCATATATCCCTATAGAAAAGAGTATGAAGTTTCTAAAATATTAAACAGAGAGCTACATGTGATCCAGCAATCCCTCTCAATGCATCCACTCCAAGAATATGAAAACACTAAATCAAAGGGATATATGCACTCGTAGTCCATTGCAGCACTATTTACAACAGCCAAGCTATGGAAACAACCTAAGTGCTCAACAATAAATGAATGAATAAAAAGATGTGCTGTATATATACAGTGGGACAATATCTAGAAATAAAAAAAAAAAACTTTGCCAAATTGCAACAACATGGAGGAAATAGAGATTACATTAAGTGAAATGGAGTGAAATGGAGATTAAGTGAAATTAATTAGAAGAAGAAAGACAAATACTGCATAAATTCACTCATATGTAGAATATTTAAAAAAAAAAAAGTAAAAGAACAGAAAAAAACAAATCAAAACCCTAGAAATCTGACTGCAGAACTAAAGCAACCAGAAGTCAAGGATGGGAGATTTAGAGCAAACAGGGAAGGGACTCAATGGGTTACAGTGGAAGTTTATTAGTGCTTTGGTGGTAGATGTGGTATGATAACTTACATTTGCATAGGTGTGAGCCGATACCCCTAAAACATATATAGTGTTGTGAATCAATGTTACCTCAATAAAAATTTAAATTAAAATGAAATTCCTTAGGCATTGATGATCCTGTTTCTAAGCTCCACAGACATGATATTTTAGAGAAGGGGTTCTCAAAATTTATTCCAGAAACAGGCAAAGTTAAAATTATTTTCATAATAACTCTTTATTTGTCTTTTTCTCTTTCATTCCCTCTCAATCGCAAGTGGAGTTTTCTGAGGTTAGAATTAGGAGTGATTTTACCACTACTCTGAAGGCTAATGGATGGGTACTTCTTTTTTATTGTGTTTAAATTTTTTGTTTTAAATTCTAATATGATAAATATTGATGGATATATCCACAAAGACAATTTTTAAGAAATCAAAAAGTTTGAGAGAAAATATCCTAAGTCTAAATTTTCCTTCACTCATGATTGTTGGTATGCTCCCCTGGCAGTAAGTCCCAGCTTAAGGGGGCCTTTCTTTTCTGGGAAAAGGGGGAAAGGCTTGACCAAGATGAGGCACCCCTGCTGCCCCCAACACTGACCAAAGCCTCAAGAGCCAAGAAGCTGTGTGTCTGGAGATTAAGGGGGTTTAAGGAGAAGGGCCTTCAGTGTGCCTGTGGCAGGCTCAGTGAGTTGTTTGTCCCTTTCTAATTGAGAAAGCTCCCTACCTGCACCTTCTCTCATTACAGACTCCTCCAAGTGTCATAATGGCTCACCTGCTTTCATCTATCCTTGTCCTGCAACACTCAGGCTTCTGAAGTGTGTGCCCAACCTCATTCATGGACATTAGAAAGAGCCTCATGGAATGAAGAGAAGACATCAGTTTTACTAAAATGGAAATAAGGAGATAGCCTGTCTACTATAGGGGTTTCTGCAATAATTCCAAATATGTTGTCCTAAAAAAAAAATCTCAGAGTAGTTGTGGACTGGATTAGGGCAAATTTAAAACTTTGTGTCTAGGATACTTTATATCCAGGATGCTTTGTATCCATGGCACTGAGAAATCCCACTTCTTACTATCCTCTGAATAGTATTCCATTGTATATATAAACCACATCTTGATCCATTCATCTGCTTGGGGAAATTAAGGCTGTTATCATATCTTGGCTATTGTAAATAGTATTGCAATAAACACAGTAGTGCCAGTTTCCTTTCAAATTAGTGTTTTTGTATTCTTTGGGTAGATACCTAGCAGTAGAACTGCTGAGTAGTATGGCAGATCTGTTTTTTTAGTGTTCTCAGCAATCAAGATAGATAAACTCACGCCATTTGCACCAACATAGATGGAGCTAGAAGGGATTATACTAAGTGGGTGGGGGGAGTCAAAAGGAGATAAATACAGACGGTTTCATTTATATGTGGAATATAGAAAAAACAAAAGGTGAGACAAAGACAAATCCTGAAAGTTGACCATAGCTCTGAGGCATCCAGGCAGGGATGGGCAGGAAGGAGAGGGGGAGGAGTGAAAAACAGGAGGGGAAAAACCACAATGGACTAAAGTTACCAAAAGTGGGAGGTGGTAGGGAGGGAGTAAAATGGAGAGGAGGATCCAATGGTAGATTACTAGGGTTTTGGTGGTGCTTGTGGAGAAATATTAATAACATAGAATTGTAGAGATGTAAACCTATACCCCTAAGATATACACTGTGATATATATTAATATTACCTCAATAAATATATCTTTAAATGAATGAATGAATGAATGGAGCCTCCCCTCGTGGGGCAGGCAGTTGAGCGCAGCGCTGTGAAGCTGTCCACAGCCTCTGCAGCGCGGGTTCAATCCCAGCCAGTAGGCGAGTATCCCATATGGTGAAGCAGACCTCTCTTGTCTTGCCCCGCTGCTCCCCTCAGCAGTGTATTTCAGAGTCTGCCTGTTCTGTTCCCCACTCTGTCTCTTGGTGAATCCTCTCACCTTCCCACGCATCTGGCCTGTACCCCGGTTCTTGTATGCAAATAAATCTTTAATAAATAAATAAATAAATAATTTTTAAATGAATAAATGAATTGATGAATCAAATTCTAGAGTGTGCAGCTGCCCCCTCAGTAACCTTATGTGGGGATAGCATTCTTCATCAAATTTTATTAACAAACTGAGAAATGGCTTCATAATTTTTTATCTGCAGTTTCCTAAGTAGTTTAACATTCCTAAATAGTTTAACAGTGTAGTCGGGGGTTTCTAACAACTAACGCAGCCACTTTTTCACCAAAATAGGGATTTCTAGATGATTTTCAGCATTTTCTTAAGATTTTTCCTATAAGGCTTTCTTCAATGGTTCCCAAATATTAATGTGCAGAGAGAAATTCCACTTGGACCCAGAATATTTACACTGTTTTACTGGCATCACCCTAGTTATCAATGGGCTATATAAGCTAATTCTTGCTAAAGAAAGGTGGGCCTCCCCAGTGGCGCAGTGGTTGAGCGCTGGGTTGCGAAGCTGCCCGCAGCCTCCGCAGCACCGGTTCGATTCCCCGGCTGCTCCCCAGCCACCAGAGGAGGGTCCCACATGGTGCGCAGACCTCTCCGGCCGCCCACTGCTCCCCTCAGCAGTGTATTTCAGTCCTTCTGCCTGCTCTGCTCCCCTTCTGGCTCTGGTGAATTCTCTCACCTTCCAGCGCTTCTGACTGCACCCAGTGCTTGTATAAATAAATCTTTTAAAAAAAAGAAAAGAAAGAAATATGCCACAGTTATAGCAGACACCTCACTTCGATTTTTCTGTGCCCTTCGTATTTGCCAGATCTTTTTCCAATTATTCTCTATTCATCTCTTGCTTCATTGAAGTGAAGCTGCTAATAGTTTTTCACAATCACATGTGAACTAAATTCTGAGTTCTTCTAAGTTTGGAAATAAGTTTTTCCAGAGACTGTCACCACTGACACTACAAAGTCAGCCTGTTTCTCAATCCATCCCACCCAATGCTATCCCCAGATAAGGTTTCTGTTTTTGATGAGATTAGTCTCTAATGCCCTTAAGTATATAAGGAGGAAACTGTAGTTGTGGAGTTGAAGACTTGGGAAGATCCACTGAGGGGACAGCTGCACACTCCAGAGTTTGTTTTATTCATTCATTCATTCATTCATTCACTAAGGATGACATAATGTTATTTGGATGAAGTCTGTTTTTTGCATGGTCAGACTGGGAGAGGATTTCATGTTAGTGAGTCTCTTAGCTACTACATCTACCCTTACAAGTCAGATGTAGATTCCATATAGTAAAGCAGAAAATCTTATATTTTTTCCCTTGCTCTAGTTTCCTTTAGTTAACAACAGCAAACAAATAACAAAATAAACAGATGTAAACTCTAGGTAAGCTTGTTGCTGATTAACTCAGTAAACAAATACTCCTTCAGCCATGAATTGATTATAGCTGTGTACAAGGTGATTATGGCTTTCCTGCACAAAGTGTCTCAGTCATGGCACTGAACAGGCTAAAGACCCTATTACTGACAAGATCATTTCTGCTGACCTAATTTCATTAGCAATACTTAAAATAAGAGGATTAATTATCTACAACCTGTACGTATTAGTCTTCTTGATACCCTGTTATTTTTATATCGGGTAAGCCTTTGTCAGCACCATTTTTTGTATAAGAAAGCCACATCTATGTTTGATACTATTTCAACATCATTTTTGTTTTTAAACCTAGACTTAACATTTAAAGCAGTATAAGAAATCTGGCCTCCCTGGTGGTGCAAGGGTTATAAGCACAGCACTGTGAAGCTATCTGTAGCCTCTCCAGCACAAGTTCAATCCCTGGCCAGCCAGGGAGCTACCCACATGGTGCAGCAGACCTCTCCTAACTTACCCACTGCTCCCCTCAGCAGTGTATTTCAGTCAGTCTGCCTGTTCTGTTCCCCACCCTGGTGAATCCTCTCACCCCACCCCCAGCACCTCTGGCCTGTACCCCAGTTCTTGTATGCATAAATAAATAAATATTAAAAATATAAAAAATAAACCATATAAGAAATCAATGTATTGTACAACTTAAACTTATACAATATTATATATAAATTATATCTCAATTTAAAAAAAAGAAAAAGGTGAAATTGACACTTCTTAGCAGCTCTTTTTAGTATGTTCTTTTGGAGAGTAGCTAATTCCTAGTCACTCTTGTGACCAGACAGCAATACCACAAAATTCAAATAAAAAGAAGTGCAATTTATCAAAAGGGTTAAGATTAAGGTTCCTGATCATGTATAAAAAATTTGAAACACAGCTGAAAATTCCCCGCCCCTCCTGTGTTTAAATGCCATTATGAAATGCATGTATGTAAATATCTCAGAGGGAAATTTAAACTTTGAGAGAAACATGTAGAATAACTTCTCAGAAGAGTTGAGTATTTGAAGAATGTAGAGAAACTTGAGATATAATATATCCTTTACTGTATTTGATAGTTTACTTGAACACACATAAACACTTTACCATAGCTAACTGGGTAGTGGAGCCCATCAGCACAATTGTGTAGTGGAGATGGATCATGAGACCTAAGGAGAAAGAAAAATGGGCATTTCAAGTCTAGTTACTAATATGAAAAAATATATAGTAAAAGTACCATTCTTCAAATAAGACAATTTTCTTAATTTTAGAAATAAAATGAAAACTTAAAAAAACACCATAGCAGGGGCCTCCCTGGTGGCACAGGTGGTTGAGCTCAGCGCTGTGAAGTTGTCCGCAGCCTCTGCAGTGCCAGTTCAATCCCTGCCGGCCTCGGAGCAACCCACGTGGCAAGCAGACCTCTCCAGTCTCGTCCGCTGCTCCCCTCAGCAGTGTATTTCCTCAGTCTGCCTGCTCTGTTCCCTGCTCTGTCTCTGGTGAATCCTCTCATCCTCTTGCACATCTGGCCTGTACCCAGGTTCTTGCATAAATAAAATAAATCTTTAAAAAAAAAAAAAACACCACCATAGGTCCCCCCTGGTAGCACAAGGGGTTAAGACACAACCTATGGAGCAATCCGCAGCTGCTGCAGCACGAGTTCAATCTCCTGCCAAGCAGGGAGCAACCCACGTGGCACAGCAGACCTCTTCTGTCTTGCGCACTGCTCCCCTCAGCAGTGTATTTCAGTCGATCTGCCTGCTCTGTTTCCCACTGTGTCTGGTGAGTCTCACCCCTCCCCACACACACACACACACACACACACACAACCCTCTGGCCTGTGACCCAGCTCTTGTATACATAAATAAATAAATCTTTTTTAAAAAACCATACAGAAGAATATAAATGACAGAAAACTCAGTTAAACTGAGAAGAGAACAATAGAAATTATTGAAATTGAACCAAGAAGGTGGGGGAAGATCCTCTCTCCACTAAAAATAAACTCATGGATCCATAATAATGTAAATAATACCAAAAAGATTAATATTAATGTCACTGGTGTTTCAAAAGAGGAAAAAGTGTTTGTGTATGTATAAAATACTTGAATGGCTAACAATTTACCAAATTTGTCAAGACAACAACCTATAAATTCAAGGTCAGATGTTAAACAAAAACCACAAATGAACCTGAATTAACATGAAAACTAAAGACAAAGAAAAGCTTGATGATAACCAGAGAATACAGAATACTTATAGGCACACAATGATTTAAAAGACTGCAGAGACAAAAGAAAGTATTTTTTTAAAGTGCTAAAATTAAAGAGATGTCAACTCAGAATCCTATACCCAGTAAAAATGCTCTTTAAGAGTAGAAATAAGATAAGGACATGTTCAAATAAAAGAAAACTAAGAGAATTTGTTGGGGAAAAAAACCACAACTTTAAAAAAATTACTAAAGGCATAAGGGAAATATCAGAAAATAGAAACATCAGAAAGGAAGAAAAATATGACATATAAATACCTAGATAAGTTGAACAGCTTATTATTTTTTTGAATAGCTTATTATTTTGATTCTTTAAAATGTTTGTTCAGAAGATGTGGTACATATCACCATGGAATATTACTCAGCATTCAAAAAAGATAAACACATGCAATTTGCAGCAACATGCATGGATGGCACTGGAAGGGATCATGCTCAGCGAAATAAGACAGAAAGAAAAAGAAAAATACCGGATGGTCTCACTCACAGCAGGAATCCAGAAAACTTAAATAAGGGACCAGGAAAAAGAATAACTATAAGAAAGAAAATATCAAAATCAACAAATAACTATGAACAAGAGACACACTATGGGGAGTGGGAGCGGGGAAAGGAGGGCTTGGGGTAAAAATAAGGGGGTTGTAATTGTATTGGGAATATAAAAATAAAATTTAAATTAAAAATAAATAAATAAAATGTTTGTTCATTGAAAGTAAAAATTATAAGATTGCCTTATTGAGTTTTCCATATATATAAATGTAATATATCTGATAACGATGACAAAGGGAGAAAAAAATAAAGGGTGTTCCACTTACAATGATAAAATATTGTTTCTAAAGAAACTGTGCAAAGTAAAATATGTACATTATAATTTCTGGAGTAATCACTACATACAACTGTTTAAAGAGACAAAGCTAAAAATGTAATCAATAACTTAAAATGGGACACCAAAAACTTATTTCCCAAAGCTAACAAGAGAGGTGAAGGAAAGAAGTGAAATAACATATAAAATAATCAGAAAACATATAATAAAATGATGTAAAAGAATTAAAATTTAAATATCATTAAGCATATTCATAATATTCATTAAGAATGGATTAAGAAACCTGATAGAGCTTAAAAAAATTTTTTTAATCACATGACCTACTATATGCTGACTACTAGAAACTCACTTAAAACATAATGATATGGGTAGGTTAAAACTTAAGGGGTGGGAAAAATTGTAAACGCTGAAAAGAAAGTTGGAGTAGCAATATTAATGTCAAACCTACACTTCATATATAATGTCAAACCTATATGAAAATTACCAGGTATTGAGTAGGCATATCAGTTATCAATTGGTCTGAAACAACTCCCAAAATCAGTGGCTTAAGACAAAACGTATTTATTATCACACAGTTTCCGTGGGTCAGGAATCTCAGCATGGCTTAGCTAGGATTGTGTTTTCACCTAAGGATGGATCTGCTTCCACACTCACACATATCATTGTTGATAGGCTCAGTTTATTTATTTTTTTTAACTATATATGACATATATTTATTTAAAATACCTTCTGCTGCATATATTAACATTTTTCTTTCTACCTTTTTTTTATAATAAATTTTATTTTTATATTCCCCATACAATTGCAACCCCCCCATTCTGACCCCAATCCCTCCCCTCCCGCCCCCCACCCCTCCAAAAGTGTCTCTGGTTCATAGTTTTTTGTTGATTTTGATTTTCACTTTCTTATAGTTATTCATTTTCCTGGTCCCTTATTTAAGTTTTCTAGATTCCTGCTATGAGTGAGACCATCCGGTATTTTTCTTTTTCTTTTTGGCTTATTTCGCTGAGCATGATCCCTTCCAGCGCCATCCATGTTGCTGCAAATTGCATGTGTTTATCTTTTTTGAATGCTGAGTAATATTCCATGGTATATATGTACCACATCTTCTTGATCCAGTCATCTATTTTTGGGCATTTGGGCTGTTTCCAAAGCTTAGCTATTGTAAACAGTGCTGCTATAAACATAGGTGTGCAGGTGCTCTTTGGAATTGATGTTTCTGTGTCCTTTGGGTAAATACCTAGGAGTGGAATTGCTGGATCATATGGAAGCTCTATGTTTAGTAGGTCCAGAAATCTCCACACAGCTCTCCATAGTGGTTGGACCAGTTTGCACTCCCACCAACAGTGCAGGAGAGTTCCTTTTTCTCCACAACCTCGCCAATATTTGTTGTTGCTAGTTTTTTTAATATGTGCCATTCTCACTGGTGTAAGATGGTATCTCATGGTAGTTTTGATTTGCATTTCCCTGATTACAAGTGATGTTGAACATTTTTTCATATGCCTGTTGGCCATTTGCATTTCCTCTTCAGAGAAGTTTCTTTTTAGCTCTTCTGCCCATTTTTTGACTGGGTTATTTTCTTTGTTGTTGTTGAGTCTCATCAGCTCTTTGCAGATTTTTGTGATCAGTCCTTTATCATTAGTGTTGGGTGCAAAAATGTTCTCCCAGTCAGTGGGGTTTCTCTTTGTTTTTGTTATTGTCTCTTGCTGTGCAGAAGCTCTTTAATTTGATGTAGTCCCAGCTGTTTATCTTTGCCTTCACTATCACTGCTTTGGGTGATGTATCTGTAAAGATGTCTTTGATGTGCAAATCACGTAGTGTTTCGGGATAGGCTCAGTTTAGTTCCTCATTGACAGTTTGCCAGAGGCCACCCTTAGTTCCTCACCACATGGATCTCTCCAGAGCAGGCCTTACAGTAAGTGCACAAGAATAACCACAGGGAGAATGTAAGCAAGAAAAATGTACAATATATTATGAACCTAATCATCTTCTTATCATTAGAAATAAGTTGCCAAGTCCAGCCAACTTTCAAGGGGAAGGACTTACTTAAGGGTACAAATAACAAGAGGTGGGAATCATGCCTCTGTCATTTCAGAGGCATTCCAGAGGCACCATTACATAATAATGAAAGGTTCAACTCACAAGAAGCATAACAAACCTCTAGGTAGATATACCTAACAGCTTCAGAATATATGAAGTAAAACTGAGAGAACTGAAAGATGAAGCAAAAAAATTCACAACTATAGTTGGAGATATCAACATTCCTACCTTACTGATAGAAGCTGTAGACAGAAATTTAGCAAAAAGGAAATCTCAAACTACAAAATAGTTTGAATGAAACTAAAATTTGAATGAAATTGGAAAATATTTTAATCTTAATGAAAATATATTACAAAATTTGTGTAATGGAACTAAAACAGTTTTAGAGGGAAATTTATAACAAATGCCTGTATCAGAAAAGAAGCTTTCATGTCAATAAGCCAAGTGTTAAAATACTTAAAGAAACCAGAAGAACAAAACAAATCCAAAGTAATCAAAGAAAAGAAAAAGAGCAGAAATCAAAAAATTGCAAACAGAAAAACCATATAGATCAGTAATATCAAAATGTTTTTTAAAAAGATAAAAATAGGGCCTCCCTGGTGGTGTCAGCGCTATGAAGCATTGACAGCTATTGCAGCAAAAGTTAGATCCTCAGCCAGGGAGCTAACCCACATGGTGTAGCAGATCTCTCCTATCTCACCCTCTGCTCTCCTCAGCAGTGTGTTTCAGTCAATCCGCCTGTTCTGACCGCCACTCTGTCTTTGATGAATCCTCTCACAGCACCCCTTGGGTCTCCCTGGTGGCACAAGGGGTTGAGAGGTGGCACTATTAAGCAATCTGCAGCCACTGGAGCACGGTATGATCCCCAGCCAGGGAAGTGACCCACATGGCACAGCAGACCTCTTCTGTCTCACCCACTGCTCCCCTAAGCAGTGTATTTCAGTTGAACCACCTGCTCTGTTCCCCAGTCTGTCTCTGTGAATCCTCTCACCCACCACATCTCTGGTCTATACCCCAGTTCTTGTATGCATAAATAAATAAATCTTAAAAAAAAAACCATAAAAACATTTATAAGCCTCCAACAAGATTGAAAAACAGAACACAAAAAGCACCAATATCGGAAATGAAAGGGGGAGTTGTGTCAGCACATAGTAGAGTGTTTCCAGTATTTCAAAAAGTATAGCAGACAGTGTGAAGTAAATGAAAGAGCATGAGTTTTGTAGTTGATGGACATGAGTGCAAATCTTGGTGTTTTTACTAGCCAGCTATAATAAAGCCATTTTGTGTCACCTTTTAGATAATGGTATTCTTATATGAAAAAATGGCAGTTGTAATATTTTAGCTCAAAGACTGAAAGATGAAGTTTAAATGACATTAAAGTAGGTAAAGTATTCAGGTCATAGAATGTGTCCAACACATGATATTCTTCTACTCACCCTCATCCCATCAGGAATGACATTTACCAATAATAAGGAAATATGTTTTTGTTTTTATTCCAGTTACATAAATTACTATTTTTCATATTTAAAGATTTCCAGCATTACCATACCATGCTGATAAAAAGTTCTATTATGCTTTTCTCTATTCATCTATCTTTCTTTTTTTTTAAAGATTTATTTATTCATTTATACAAGCACTGGGTACAGTCAGAAGTGCAGGAGGGTGAGAGAATTCACCAGAGCCAGAGTGGGGAACAGAACAGGCAGACTGACAAAGTACACTGCTGAGGGGAGCAGGGGGCGCAGTAGGAGAGGTCTGTGGCACCATGTGGGACCCTCACCGGTGGCCGGGGATCGAGCAGGCTCTGCAGAGGCTGCGGGCAGCTTCGTAACCCAGCGCTCAACCGCTGCACCACCAGGGGAAGCCCCTATTCATCTATCTTTCTATTATCCATTTTTCTTTCTCTCTCTCTCTCTCTCTCTATATATATATATATATATACATGCATAAATATATATATGATTAAAAAAAGGGAAAACAAATTTGATACTATTTTGTTTGAAAATTTAAAATTTCAAATCTAGTGTCCATGAATGAAGTCCTAGTGATAATCACAGGGTTATGTCCAGTAATGTGTAATTTTACAAAGACCACACTAGATAGCAGATTTTAGAAAAGATTTTCTGTGTTGCAAATTGGTTTTTCTACAATCCTGTAATCTAGTCAATTGATACAAAAGTTAAAACTTCCTTCTGATTTCCTATTTATGAGCAATAGTTGAGATATCTGGAGAAGTTGTTGCCACGTAGCTAAATTATAAGAGGCATGTACCTATAAGGAGAAAAGGACTAAGAAAATACCAATCCCTGCAACCAAAGAAGCTAAATCATTTCTGTAATATCTTTTCTTTCTTAAAAAAAAAATGCTATATTTCATCACTACAACTGGAAGAGAAGAATACATGAAAGGTAGATATTTGTTGGGAATCTAAATTATTTTGATGACTTCAATTTCTTTTTTTAATATATGTTTAAAATTTTATCTCTTTATTTTTTTCCTTTCCATTTTTATTTTAATCATCTTTTAAACAAATCTTTAACAAGAACATACTGTGTACAAAGAATCGCATGTAAATGGCAAGTGATGGAATTGGTTGTAGGGTGTGAGACATGGGTCTTGAAGTCTAAGCACTTCTCTTTCCTTAAGGACATGGTAGTGTTACATGTAAAATAAGACAACTACAGAAATACTGTAGTATGGGCAGAAAATGAGACAAAATGAAGCAAAGTTTTATCAGATGCAAAGAAGAGAATTATTTCTCTTTTGAATGAGCAATGAAAAGGGAAGGAAGTGACATATACTGACAGTTAACTGTCAGGTATTGAGCTAGATGTTTTATACCAGATTCAATTTTATATCACTTTCACCCTGCTAGATGTTTATTATAATGCCTTTTTTTTCCCCCAGAAAATGTAACTAAGTTTTAAGGAGAATAAATAACATGGACAAGTTTCCAGATAAGAATCAGAAAAATCTGGGACTGAACCCATGTCTGTTTGCATCTAAAGATAGCATGTAGGAGAGATAGAATCTGTCACTTTTATTTTTAAAATTGACTTACTGCATTTTTAAAAAGATTTATTTATTTATGCATATAAGAACTGGGGTGTAAGCCAGAGGTGTGGGGGGTGAGAGGATTCACCAGAGACAGTGGGGAGCAGAACAGATCTACTGAAATACACTGTTGAGAGGAGCAGTGGGTGAGACAGGAGAGTTCTGCGGAGCCATGTGGGTTGTTCCCTGGCCCACCAGGGATGGAATGCATGCTACAGTGGATGGCGATAGCTTGATAGCACTGTCTTTAACCCCTGTGCCACCAGGGAGGTCCCGACTTATTGCATTTATAAGAAATAAAACCTTATGTCTATTTATTGTGAGACAGAATAATTGTAACAGATTGAGAAAGCAGGTAATAGCCAGCCAGGCACAACTTCAACACAGACATGGAGGCTTGGTGAGCACTCAAACTGACTAGACTGAGACTACTTTGCACTAATCCCAAATTCTCAGACCTAAAAATGCCCCCAAAAAGAGGTGAAATTGGGCCTCCTTGGTGGCATAGGGGTTGAGTCTCAGAGCTATCATGCTATTACAGCTGTGGCCTGGGTTCAATCCCCAGCCAGAGAGCTAACCCACATATGGTGCAGCAAAACTCTCCTGTCTTGCCCACTACTCCCCTTGGCGGTGTGTTTCAGTGGATCTGCCTGTTCTGCTCCCCACTATGTCTCTGGTGAATCCTCTCACCCCATGAACCTCTGGCCTATATCCCAGTTCTTCTATACATAAATAAATCTTTTTGAAAAAGAGAGGTGAAATTAACACATCATTGACATTGACACAGGGACCAATCCTGTGACAATATAGCTGTATTGGATTAGTGCTAGGACTTCTCCATTTGACTTTAATGTCCAGCTTCTGTTCTGGATTTCCCTGCATCCACTGAACTAACAGAGGTGAACACACATGTCCTCAGAATTCTGATAATAACGCATATCACTTATTATCACCACATAGTTTTGAAGTCCCTACCATAAGCCTGCCCTAAGCCAGAAGTGCCAACATGAATCAAATGACCTATATCATATCACACTTACATCTTGAGACTCCCTTGAATTCCCTGTAAAATTATAAGGTCCTTTGGAGTTCATTATAATGTCTTGTAGTACAGTAGTGTGTCAGGGAGTAAATTTAATTTCACACAGACCTGGTTCAATTCTACCACTTGTGAATTGTGGAGACTTGATCGCACATGGCTACTGTGGGCCCGAGTGTTCTTATGGGTAAAATGGAAATGATAATAACAGCTTGTGATAACAGTGCCTACCATGTAGTAAGTAATCAATAAATGGTTGCCAGAAACTGGAGGATGATGAGCTGAGGCAGAGGAGCAGAGTGAAAATCCTAGTCTCATCCTTTTAGTCTGAAAAATTAAGTTTTAGTGATAAAAAGCAACCTTAGATTAATTACCATCTCCATTAGCTTTTGGCTAACTCTGAATCAGTCTCAGGCTACCTACTCCTGATATCACTAAAATCACGGCTCATGTGCCTGAAATGTGTGTACACTCTTCATTGTGACCTGACTAGTGCCAAGCCCAAAGACCTGAAATTTCTGCAACCATCAAACGGCCTTATTCATGTTGAAGTATGTTGATGATAAAAAGGGAATCATGTGACCTGAATGAGGAACTTGTCATGAAGTAATTGGTAAAAAAAAAAAAGTTTTATTGATTCTAGAGGAAGTAAAAGAAATCAGACATAGGACCTCCCTGGTGGCACAAGAGGTTGAGCACAGCACTGTGGGGCAGTCCGCAGCCTCTGTAGCTCGTGTTCAATCCCCCGCCGGCCAGGGAGCTGCCCACATGGCGCAGTAGACCTCTCTGTCTTGCCCACTGCTCCCTTCAGCAGTGCATTTCAGTCAGTCCGCCTGTTCTGCTCCCTACTCTGTCTCTGGTGAATCCTCTCACTCCCCGCATCTCTGGCCTGTACCCCCAGTTCTTGGGTTCATAAATGAATGAATCTTAAAATAAATAAATAAATAAATAAATAAATCAGTCATACTGAAATATATATATCTTAAATTCAAATGGAAAGTATAACTTACAGCATGTAGACTCTTACTCCTTGTTCTTGGTGATATATTATCCACTGAGTTTAGGCAAAGAGAAGAGTCTGCAGGGTGGGAGCATTTTGCAGTCTTCAGTGGAAGTTCGGGCCTCAGAAGAATTGCTTCTTATCCCCACAAACCAGAAGTAAGAAGCCACTCTATTACCTTTATGACCTGTCAGCTGTCATTTCTCCGCTCCCTTATTCTGCGCTAGCTAACAGGATAAGCTATTCTTAGGTCTGCAATTCAAGACAATATATATTTTTCAGAGTTTCATCTCTGAACCAAAGATTATTCACTTAAGACCTATGTTCACAGCATTTCTATTTGTTATAAAATGACATTATTGAAATGAGACATCGGAAATTAATCATCCTCAAACCTTTCACAGAAAGATAGATTTTCAAATTACTAAAACAACATAATCCATTTTATCTTTAAATTTAGTGTTGAAAAGGTATCACTAAGTTAAAGTTCATATGGTAAAATATTAAAGCTATAAAATGATATGCATGGATAATGTCCAGCCTAATTGTCTCCTCTGAACTCTAGTCTTTTTACACATGCCCAACTCCCACTCCAACCTCATGTATCAACTCCCTTAGTACTATTGCTGGTTTATTGTGTGTTTTTCCAGAATTTCAATGAATATAACATACACATATATATGTATAAAAATATACATATATATGTATAGACTAGATGCTATAAGTACATTTTTTGATAAGGAAAAACTTTTAAAACTACTAAATCTCAATTCAGGGGCCTCCCTGGTGGTGCAGTGATATCAAGATATTGCCAGCCACTGCAGCACAGGTTCCATGCCCAGCTGGCCAGGGAGCAACCCTTATTGCACAGTAGACCTCTCCTGCCACACCCACTGCTCTCCTCAGCAGTGTACTTCAGTTGATCTGCCTGTTCTGCTCCCCAATCTCTCTGGCGAATCCTCTCACCCCCCACACCTCTGGCTTACACCCCAGTTCTTGTATGCATAAATAAATAAATATTTAAATAAATAAATAAATCTCAATTCTTTTGTCATTTAATTTTCATTATCAACTAAAGGAGTTAGAAATTAACTTCAAATAAAGAAGTGGTTAACAAATTACCTTAAAAGTCAGAGTGACATATGCACTGCATCCTACGAAAGAGGGGAAAGTCAGGTTCCTCTCATGTTAATGAGTTTCATCAAACACTGAATCTATTCAAGAGTAGAGAGAAAAAGCAACTTTCAAAAATGAGTCTATGTTATTTAATGAGGCATTTGCAATAGTCCTTCCTAACAGCACCAGATGGGTATTATGTTTTCTAAATTAGATCTAGGAACTGGAAAGTGGACCCAATATGTCTTCCTCTCCCTAAAGCCTATTTCTTTAAAACTACATAAACTTCTCACCCACACACCCAAAAGAAAAATAAAACACTAACATGTTTTAGTGGACATGTCCAGTCAGTGGACATTACTCTCCAGACAGGAAGCAGCAAATAGCTTCAATAATTTCAGCCTAGCATTAATCATTATAAAGTCATCAGTTTTAAACAACGAACTTTTTTTGTAACAATAAAAATAAAAACATGTTTTGATCACTTCTCTTACATGCACAAATTTAACTAGTGTCTAATTGAGCTGGAAGGAGGTAGGGGGTCATTCTTAAGGACCTTGGCCCATGTCTTACACACATGCATATGGGTGAGTATATAAGTCATAACTGCTGCCAAGCAAGCTGAGAATTTCAGCAGGTAAGGAATCAATGAGTCCCTTTTCAATCCGATAGTCTGTTGCTTACATAGTCAGCAGAAGTAAGATCGGCAAAGGTACTACCTTTCTGTGTCCCTTGCTCCATCAGACACCACCAAAACAAAAGAGGTCAGATAACAATGCAACTTGGGCAATGGGGAGCTCTGTTTCTGAGGATTTAATTCCACACTAAGCAGTTTGACTATTTCATGGTAAGCAATTTATTTATTTTTATTTTTTTAAAAGATTTATTTATTTATTTATACAAGCACTGGGTACAGTCAGAAGCGCGGGAGGGTGAGAGAATTCACCAGAGCCAGAGCGGGGAGTAGAGCAGGCAGAAGGACCGAAGTACACTGCTGAAGGGAGCAGCGGGCGACAGGAGAGGTCTGCTGCGCGCCATGTGGGATCCTCCTCCGGTGGCCGGGGAGCAGCCGGGGATCGTACCGGCGCTGCAGAGGCTGAGGGCAGCTTCACAACCCAGCGCTCAACCGCTGCGCCACCGGGGAGGCCCTTTATTTTTATTTTTTTAAGATTTATTTTATTTTTATGCATGCAAGAGCTGGGGTACAGACAAGGGGTGCAGGGGGTTGAGAGGATTCACCAGTGACAGAGCAGGAAACAGAGCAGGCAGATTGACTGAAATGCATTGCTGAGGGGAGCAGCGGATAGGTCAGCAGAGGTCTGCTGCGCCATGTGGGTTGCTCCCTGGCCGGGGATTGAACTTGTGTTTGCAGTGGCTGTGGTTTGCTTCATAGGTTGTGTCTTAACCCCTTGCGCCACCAGGGAGGCCCATGGTAAGCAATTTTATAGCATGGAGCTGTACTCTAAAGCACGAGGGAGAGTTTCGATACAGAAACCCTTTTATCTCACCAGAACCCAAGAGGCAATAAGAAACTGTCTCATAGTCTCATACAGACTTCAGGAAAGAGAAAGGCATGAGTGAGAAACTATGTACCTCCTAATTTGTTTATGTTCTGAGAGGATTACAGGACATTTGACCAAAAGACAGATCAACTGATACGAAACCTTCTCAGTGTGGCCTACATGGACAAATGTAAGGACACCTGCACAGAACAGTTTCCCTACAACTCCATCCCCTAACACCTTTCACATCACCATTCAAAAACTCTTTTTAGAAACAGGCCAATCCATCTGATATTCTAACTGAAATCCTTTGTATTTGTCCTACACAACATAGATCCTAAATTTAGAGCAGTTTAATTTAGAGCAGTTGCTATAGTCTGTGAATAAGATGAGGCTAAAGGAAACAGATCAGTGTCCAGAAAGTTGATCTTGTTCTGTTGCCTGGAATGGAAACTGTTAACTCCTGAAGTCAGCAACTGCTGGATGGTTTCTGAGAGTTCTTACATTAAGAATCCCTACAGGCCTATGGCAAGTTGAGGGTAGTGGTGGGAGTTTGCATTAAATTGGCCAGATGCTCTGCAAACAAAAACCAAGAGAGATTCATGGTCTCTCTCCACTTTCTTCTTTCCACAGTAGCCAAGGTAATTGCTGTGCTACCATGGACATGTGCTCAGTATCAGTCCCCACAGAAATCATGTCACCCTTTTCCCAGACCTCCCCATGACTTATACCATATATCCAGACTCATTGCTAGGCCACTCAGCAGTTTCTTTCTTGTTCACCTTGTACCACCCCAGAATATTTTTTACCCTCTGATATGTGGAACACACTAGGAGTACTTATATGCACTGATCATTATCATTATCCATAACTTCTCAAATTTAGCAAGTTTAGCTAGGTAGCAAAAGAAACACCCAGTTAAAGTCTCCCATCTTCTTTGCTGATCATAAATTCCATTAGCTCAGGTTCCCAGGGGAGAAACATGGGAGGGGGAAAAGGAGTGAAAGGGTTAATTATACAGTCTATTTGATAAGACCAGCCAGGTCTAATGCCCTGGACTATGTATTGCTGAGTTTCCATTGCTACTTGACTGTGTAGTTAGCAGTTTGGTCACATGTGCCAGGCTTCTTTTGCCTCAGGTGCTAGGATTAAAGCTTATTTTCAGATTCAGTCCTGACTTGTAGATGGATTGTCATGCCCTGTGTGGTAGTGTATCTGGTGGCTATTGCCCTTACCTGAGAAACTCAGTTCAATTCAGATTATTTATTCCACTGATGTTCATCCTCAAGGAGTCCTTTTCCATAGGCATCCACTTGGGTCACAAGCACAGGGAATGGGTCTTGTGTAATCTTCTACCATAATGTTTCACCCCACATAGTCTGAGACTAATCATTCAATATTCCTATCAGGCACCAAGCTGTACTGCTACCACATTTGGCTAATGTTTAATGAATCAATGAAAATATAACAGGTACACAATTGGGAGGCAGTTTTAGAGCAAGGACCAAAACTCACAACTATGTCCAATGAGAAGAGCTCCCTTTTCCATGCAGTCTTAAGTAGTTTTCTTTAGAGTTCCAAAGCAGCGGCATCACATTACATTTCTATAGAGTCCCCATGAGGTTCAGTGATTCACTAACAGGACTAACAACATTCAGCATATAGCTGTACTCACAGACAAAATGTATTACAGCAAAAGGATATAAAACAAAGTCAGCAAACAAAAAGCATTAAAGCACATAGGCTAAAGCCTGGAGGAAACCAGATGCAATCTTCCAAGAGTCCTCTCCCAGTAGAGTTACACAATATATGCTTAATTCCCCCTCAAAAAGTTGTGGCAATATATGTGAGATGTTGTCTACTGGGGAAGCTCACTAACAGACTCAGTGCCCACGGTTTTTATTGGGGATTGCACAGCCATCTCTGCCTTATATATACCAAAACTCCATAGATAGCCAGGTGTTTCATCCTTAAGTTTCTTTTTTTTTTTTTAATTTATCTGTACAAGAACCGGAGTACAGGCCAGGTGTGCGGGAGGGTGAGAGGATTCACCAGAGACAGAGCAGAGAACAGAACAGGCAGACTGACTGAAATACACTGCTGAGGGGCGCAGCAGGTGAGACAGGGGAGGTCTGTTGCGCCTTGTGGGTTGCTCCGCAGCCAGTGGGGATCGAAAGCTGCAGAAAGCTTTACAGCACTGCGCTCAACTGCCTGCGCCACCAGAGGCCCCATCCTTAAGTTTCTATATTAACCTTTTCTTGATCTGGCCTAAGGCATTAATTTAGGCACAGCCAGTAGTTGAAGGCAACACGAAAGCTTTCCAGGGTCAAGGCAGTAGCATGATAGAGCACACAGACAAGAAGTACAAACCCCGAGGGTGCACGTAGTACCCATATAAACAGTTTACAATTACTGGGACATTCCAAGCAAAACACACAATAGTCAGCCAGTAAAGGTTAACAAGGCCCCAATGTGGGGGCTTCTACTCTAGGTTCTCAGGTTAGTCCAAATCATACAATTCAGTCTCTGGTTTTAGAGAAACTGCAGGAGGCGTTCAGTTCCAAACTGTTTTGTCTACAACATCTGTTTAATAGCTTTACAAGTATACATGACATTTGTATGTGTTCTTCAGGAATGGGCTAGTGTTGAGGTCACCTGATTCCATTTCATGTTCAGGTTTGGGCCTAAGTTAAAGAATAGTTTGAATCTAAAATGCTCACAGCTTGGAAAGGTACATAGTAACTTTTCCTTTAGAAGGAGAGCAAGGCTTCAAAGAATAGTTCTGAAAAAAAAAAATGAAGGTCCTTAATGTCCTTCCCCTACCCACCTCTATAGGTGCCAGGGCTCCATCATTACAAAATCAGTTGTGTTCGTATTTAGCAATCACAATATTTTTTTAGTCATCTCATACTCCCATTTAGACCTTTCATCTGGAAGGGTAAGAGGCACAAAAGCATTTTTTCAGAAAAACAATTTAATCTAGTTTAATCATATCATATGACACATCATATTCAGAATGATATCTTGAATTTAAAAAAATTTTGTAAATCTACACAGGCTCCCGACTCTTTTGTCCTGATCATTCTTCCAGGGAGTAGTCCAGGAGAAATCAATCTCTTTCTAAAGACAGATGCATTTAATAATGAAATTGCCTTACTAAGGTATATATACCAAGAAAAAGGTGAGAGAAATAGAGCAGGATATCAGGCCACTGTTGCAAACCACAGCGAATCAGGAAAGCCTAACATAGTCAACAGCAGTGGGACAATGCAGAGATGGGGTCCAGAGTCTGATCTGTCAGTAGTGGGTGGACGGGTCACAGTCCCTACAATGTGCTCTTCCCCAACTTGTAGCTTTTGCAAGATCACAAATTAGGGTGTAATCAGTCTCTATATTGCAAGTATAGAACCAATCAGTAGCTTGATTTCAGTTGGTCCCATCAGAAATAAGCCCTATTCTGTGGGCATTTGTTTGTGGTCCAGATGGTTCAGCCAGCTTCTGTGACGTTTCCCCAACTTAGCCCACAAGAGATGTCCAAAATCTGCACCTTTCCCATAGTCTGAATTTTCTTTTCTTTTTCTTTTTTTCCTTTCTGAGCAGAGCAACTTTTTCAGAAACAAAAAACTTGCAAGTGTCTTATCTTATTTTGCAGTAGCAAAATAAGGAGAGCTATCACAAGACAAGCTAGCCATGTACCAAGCCCTACTGACAAGCAAGGCTTTATTATACTCTTTTCATCTTGTCAGTCTATAGTACAAATAGGCCCACTCAAAAATATGCACATTAGGCTGGAAAACCTCAGTCTTCACGGATCAGACATCTGATTTTTCAAAACCTCATTAGCAACCAAATCCACTTTGTGTAACTCCAAAAGTGCATTTCCGTATGGAGAATGCCTCTCTTTCATGTTGTTTCCTTTTTTCCAGAGTTTCCAATAGGCAAAAAATATAGCAGATATCATTTGTTACAGAGATTTAATTTCTTTTTATTTAAGTTTCAATCCATTTATCAATAGCAAAAGGCAAGAATTTATGTCCCTCTAAGAGTTTCTTTTTGCAGCTTTCCCTGACTGGGATAATCCTGCCAGCATTCATGAAGCTACAAACTTAAAACATTTTACATCAGTTTTGATCTACATCAACGTGGATAGCCACAAAACAAAAAGCTGTTAAAAAGAAAAAAATCTCCCCTCTCCTTTTAAGTGGAAATCCACTCAATCTTCTACCAGTACATATAACTTTTAAAGGGCCAATATTACAACTACCAAGGAAGAATTTCAGCTGGAATGCAGGGGTCGGGTGGGATGGGTTATGTACTGGAGCAGTGATAGCAATGATGTTGAAGAAATGACTGACATCCTTTTTTTCTCTTGTATCCCTTTGGTTTGCTTTGCTCTAGTCCTAGGATTAATCTAACATCTTTACTCCCACTGAGAAGAAAGAACAATACAAACTTTCAATATTTTTGGCCCATTCAAGTTCACCTGCAGGAGATTTTGAGCCCTTTCTCCTCCCACCAAAAAGGCACCACTATAAAACTTTCCAACACAGAAAAAAAATAATAAATAAAAATAAAACCAGTCAAAAGATCCAGCAAGGCCCTCCCCTGGTGGCGCAGGTGGTTGAGCGCAGCTCTGTGAAGCTGTCTGCAGCCTCTGCAGCGCAGGTTCAATCCCGGCCGGCCGGGAGAGGGTCCCACGTGGCGCGGCAGACCTCTCCTGTCGCGCCCGCTGCTCCCCTCAGCAGTATATTTCATCAGTCTGCCCATTCTGTTCCCCACTCTGTCTCTGGTGAATCCTCTCACCCTCCTGCACATCTGGTCTGTACCCCGGTTCTTGTATAAATAAATAAATAAATAAATCTTAAAAAAAAAATCCAACAAGTCAACTCTCCTTGGGTTAGAGCAAAAAAAATTTTTTTTTAATTCTACAGTTTACTCCTACCTCTCAAAAGATTTCTGTTTCATACCTTGGATGACACCATAGATAATCAAAGTCTGAAACGTTTGTCGTCACTCATTCCTTCCTTCATACTTTCCCGGAACAATACTTTTACCAAGTTTTAGCAAGTTAGAGTTGGCTAGCAAATCCCACTTTCAACACCAACTGAGTTTGGGGTCCTCAACACCATCCCCAAGTTCAATGATTCACACCAGAGGAACTGACAACATTCAGCACAGTTGTACTAACAACTAAGATTTATTACAGTCTAAGGATACAAAACAAAGACAGCAAACAAACAAAAAGCCTGGAGGGAATCTGACAAATTTCAAGAGTCCTGTCCCAGAAGATTCATACATGCTTATTTCCACCCAAGAGTAAGCTCTAACAAAATACGAAATGTTGCTGACTAGGGAAACACATTAAAAGACTCACTGTCCATGGGGCCTCCCTGGTGATGCAAGAGGTTAAGACTCAGCACTATGAAGCTATCAGCTGCCACTGCAGCTGAGTTCCATCCTTGGCCAGGGAGCTAACCCACATGGTGCAACAGAGCTCTCCTGTCTCTCCTGCTGCTCCCCTCAGCAGTGTATTTCAATCAATCTGCCTGCTCTGCTCCCCACTCTGTCTCTGGTGAATCCTCTTGCCCTCCTCCCCGAAATCTCAGGCCTACACCCTAGCTCTTATATGCATAAATAAAAATGTTTTTTTAAAAATTAAAAAAGGTTTGCTGTCCAAGGTTTTTACTGGGGCCTGATCATGAGGAAATACTCTGCCTAACACACACTAAAATCCCACACTTATAGAAAGAAAATTGATGTTCAGCATAAACCACATTGGCTGTAGAAATAATTTAAATACAATGAATCACTCTTATCAGTTCTGTAAGATTTGGAAACCCTCCCTAAATTGCAGTTCCCAAACACCAAACAAAGGCCAACCTGGTGATCAGGCCCTTCAAAGGTAAACAGGGTTAACTTTTCTATACTGCCCCATTGGCCTTTTCTGATATATCCATGAACCAGGTGCAGGCATCCCTAGAAACATCAGTGTACCTAGGTGCCCAAGAAGCCCTAAGGTGATGTAGACCCATATCTGAGATAGCCACATCTTGGTGGTGACCATTTGTCTATGCAATTCATTAATGCTCAATGTGGTGGGTTGAAAGTTTCAGGTGCTGGGCCTCCCCGGTGGCGCAGCGGTTGAGCGCTGGGTTGCGAAGCTGCCCGCAGCCTCTGCAGCGACGGTTCGATCCCCGGCTGCTCCCCGGCCACCGGAGGAGGGTCCCACATGGCGCGCAGACCTCTCCTGCCGCCCGCTGCTCCCCTCAGCAGTGTACTTCGGTGCTTCTGCCTGCTCTGCTCCCCGCTCTGGCTCTGGTGAATTCTCTCACCCTCCCGCGCTTCTGACTGTACCCAGTGCATGTATAAACAAAACAAACAAACAAATAAATAAATAAATAAAAACATGCCTCTATTAAAAAAAAAAAAAGTTTCAGGTGCTAATCCATAACTGAATGTAATGTGGTAAAAGGGACTTTAGGTTAACGTTTAAGTTAGTGAAATGAGGAGACTATCCATGTGGTCCTAAAAGTAATCATACACGTCTCTTTAAGAAAAAGTCCAGAGGCTCTGACTACAGAAGAGGAAGGATCCTTTCCTCGCATCATTCAAACCTTTTGTTTACTTCATTGTATTAGGGGGCATGGCCAGAGCAGCTTCCCATCAGTAAGCACAGATCTGCAATATTTAAATGGTTCTATACTCACTTTCAACAAACTAAATAACATTTAAGATTACTCTGGAAGCTGGTTTCAATCCTACCTTTCCAAGTCTGTAAGTATTCCCAAAAAGAAGCATATACTATCAGATTCTGGATTTTTCTCAAATCATTTAACCCAAACTATGCAGTTTATTAACAGTAAGAGAAGATTCATCTCTCCACTTTCTACCACATAAGCAAAAGTATGTACTACAAGATCCCAGAATTTAATCATAGTCCTTAACTTGGCCCATGTGTATTTCTTTCCCTTTCTTCTTTTCTTGCTTTCCTGACTTTATCAGCACCTAGTTAGATACCGAATTTTTCAAGTGAGTTGACACTAACAACTTGTGAAGTCATTAGGAAACTAGCATGAAACAGTTCCCCCAACAATTACAAAATGGATTTTCATATTTACTTTGATTTAAAGATTGCTTTTAGTATAATAACACTAATGCAGAAAGTGCTCTGAAGGTAAGTTCAGAGCAGTACTCACCTGCAGTTCTTTTTCAGTTCTAGAGGCTCCAGGGAAACCCATAGGCTTTGTCAGATACATTGTTTAAGTTTTCTGTGTGAATGTAGGGCATTTTACATATTCAACAGTCATCAGGTTACACACCAGCATTTCAAGAGTCTGGGGAAAGAGAGGTTTCTGTTTGTCCTTGACAAGTTTCTCAATAGTAGAAGATCACACTTCTGTTTCACTTCTAATAAACAAGTAGTCTTTGGACAATAATGAACAATCTCAGGTACCCACTATTCTTATACCTTTTCAAATGTGAACATAGGATCACTAAAAAGTAGATGAAAAATATGTCTGTATGGATAGCTGAGATGCTGTTCTGTCATAATTTCTTGCCTTGCAGGATCAAAAGTCCACAGGTGTATGGCTCTTACCAACTATGAGTATATAGTTGTCAAGATTGAACATATTGAACATATTCAGACATTCATTTGTTTGTTGTACAGAATATCAAGAAATATATTACTTACAGCACTATCACCCACAACACAATTGTCTACATTGTTGCACTTGAAATATTTCAAATATGATTTTGAGATTTATTTATTTATGCATATAAGAGCTGGTGTACAGGCCAGAGATGCGGGGAGTGAGAGAATTCACCAGAGACAGAGTGGGGAACAGAACAGGCACATTGACTGAAATACACGGCTGAGGGGAACAGCGGGTGAGTCAGGAGAGGTCTGCTGCGCCATGTGGGTAGCTCCCTGGCTGGGGACCGAACTCGTGCTGCAGTGGCTGCGGATTGCTTTATAGTGCAGTGCTTAACCCCTTGTGCCACCAGGGAGGCCTCAACTATGATTTTGAACTCAGATTCTTCACCAGACTTTAAAGTCCTATCTGGTTTTTTTCCAGTCTAAAGGATGCCCAACAGAAAAGTAGATTTAGGCCCTAGAAGTTCTCATAGATGAGAAGGCGGTACAAATTGACTAGATGAGGTAGTAAGTAAGATCACTCACCAGGAAGCATTGCAGAAAAAGTCTTAGATAGTAAGAAGGGTAAAGATCAGTTGTAAACACATTACATCAGAACAGAATGGAATATAGATGTCTTCCATAGCTATTTTATGCCTCCCGAATCTTGTCTGGGACAGGCAGTATTCAAGAACTGTCCTCAGGCCCTTTCTTATGCCTCCACTCCACCCACCTCATATCAACAGTGATTTTCTGGTCAGACAGATTAAGACTCTCACTAAAATGAACAGATGGCCGTTGTGTAGGCAATACAGGTGTCAAATGCCAGAATGTTGTTAGTTACAGAAACATTTCCATGGGATTCAACATTCTTCATGTAATACATAACTTGCTAGAAGTACCACCAAAGGTATATAAGGAGGCATCACTTGACCATCAGTCACTGGGGTGAACATGGGTCTTTTGACACTTGGAACAACGTGAACCTCAATGGCTAGAGGGCTCCTGTCATCTCCTTCTCAAACTCCATCCACCAACACTTCATGGGTGCAAGCACCACCTTCTCATAACTTCCAGACCCATGAGGTTTGAAAGTCCTGGTTTTTGCAAAGTGAGGTCAGGGCTGTGAGGAGAAGGAAGGAACCAATGTGAAGGGATCTGTGGGAAACCAGTGGAGCAGCGACAACAGAGGCAGTGCAAGGTGGATGGTGCCTCAGCGTCCCTCAATGGGGCTTAACATGTCCCGCAAGTTTCAATTCCTGGGGTGAATTGTGATGGCCAACACTTCTACATCACTGACTGGGGCTCAGTGTGCCCTACTGGGTTCAGTTATCTTCTTGTCCCCCATATTGGAAGACGTAGTTCTGTAATCCCTTACCCAGGACTTCTCAGCAACTGCCACATTTGTTTATGAAAATGCCCTGATTTTGTGGCACCTCCATGATTCCTCCATGGCATCTCCATGTCACCCCTCACAGGTGGAACCTTTAAATGGAGGCCAGAACAAGGCCCTGCTGGGATATGAAGACTGGATATTTATTAAGAACATGGAGACAACACACTTGGATCTCAGGTGGCATAACTAGATCCTGGTCCTGAACAATTTAGCAAAGCAGGCTTGCCACAAGCTGAGCGTTAAACTCTTTTAACCCAGGGTCCAAAGATGCTCACTGACTGTAAGCTGTAAACTCTGCTGACAGAGATGGATAAGTTCAGCAGGACAGGTACAATTTGCAGGGTTGCATTCAGATCTCTCTATGGCTTTGGTCTAACATATTTGCTAAGAATTTTAGGTGACTCCATATACTAATCAGCAATTTGGACTGTTTAGTTGTTATTTAAAATTATTGGTTAGGCCCTCCCTGGTGGCGCAAGGGATTAAGCACTGCGCTATGAAGCAATCCACAGCCTCTGCAGCACGAGTTTGATCTCTGGCCGGCCAGGGAGAAACCTACATGGTGAGGCAGACCTCTCCTGTCTCGCCCACTGCTCCCCTTAGCAGTGTATTTCAGTCACTCTCTCTGTATTTCCCCACTCTGTCTCTAGTGAATTCTCTCACCCCCTGCATCTCTGGCCTGTACCCCAGCTCTTGTATGCACAAGTAAATAAATCTTTTTTTAAGGAAAAAGGAATCTTCATACATTGTTGGTGGAAATTTAAACTGATCCAGTTTCTGTGTAAAACATATGGAGGTTTCTCAAAATATTAAAAATAAATCTACCATATGATCCAGCTACATTCCTATGTATCTATCCAAAGTATATTAAACACCAATTCAAAAATATATGTGCATTCCTATATTTACTGCAGCACTATTTACAATAGTCAAGCTATGGAAACAACTTATGCCCCTGACAACAGATAAGTCGATTAAGATGTGGTATATACACACAATGGAATACTACTCAGCTACAAGAAAGATGAAATCCTGCCATTTGCAACAACATGGATAGAACTGGAGGGGACTGTGCTAAGTGAAATAAGTCAGAAGGAAAAAGACAAAATCTAGTTAATTTCACACAAATGTGAATATAAAGAAACAAAGCAAAGGGACAAAAACAAAACCAATACGAATCTTAGAAATCTATCTGCGGAATTGAAGCTACCAACACGGGATAGGGGAAAGGTGGGGTAAGAGCAAAGAGGGGAGGGGAGGTACAATAGATGGTAGTGGACGGTTCCTGGTACTTTAGTAGCAGTTGTGGTGTGGTAACATAATTTGAAGAATGTGAAATTTTACTCCTAAAACATATAGTTGTACACCAAAGTTACCTCAAGTAAAAAATAAAATTAACACAGTATTACCTAATGGAATGATTTAGTTTTGATAATTATTTTTTTAAGATTTATTTATTTATGCATACACGATCTGGGGTACAGGCCAGAGGTGTAGGGGTTGAGAGGATTCACCAGAGACAGGGTGGGGAACAGAACAGGTGGATGACTGAAATACACTGCTGAGGGGAGCAGCAGGCAAGCCAGGAGAGGTCTGCTACGCTATGGGGGTAACTCCCTGGTTGGAGATTGAAATGGTGCTGCAGTGGCTGCAGACAGCTTCATAGGCTGTGTCTTAACCCCTTGTGCCATCATAGAGGCCCTAGTTTTGATAATTAAATGCAGTTGTGGTATGGCTATGACAGCTTTGAAAACTATTATGTAGATTAATTACCTTTTAAATCAACTCAGAGAAAATACTTGCAAGAAATGAGTTATTCAGTTGCTCACAATACTAATAACAGCAAATTGCAGGGTTAAATTTTGATATTTTGAAATCCATCGAACTCTGGAAAAAATAGTTTGGATATTCATATGAAAAACAGGATGATTTTAAAAGACATTCTTGATTAAAAATAATGTTGCATTTATTTGAAATTATCTTTTCCTTAAGCAACTTCTCAATGCATTTTCTATTACTTGTATCCAAAAAAAAGTTAACAGTTATACTGAACTATCTCTGCCCTGTCCAACTTAGCATTATGAATGTTAACCCCAGGTGACATGGAAAGTATTTCTAGTAGATGTTCATTAAATGAGAGCTGTTAGCCAGCTCTGAAAGGTGTATTCTTAGCATGCAAATATTTGTTTACATTTTACAAGCTATTAATAAATTTTCATGTTGTAGCTTTAGTTGACATTTCAATGTCTCTTGAGTCACTGAAGATGAAAAGACACTGTATATTTTCTATTTTTATTCTTTTTTATAGGCTAGCTGTTGTATTTGTGAGCAAGCAATTTTGTGTTTTTTGTGTTCTGATAAATTTTGAATATTACTGTGGCAGGTTAGAGTGATTTAGGCTGACTGGCTATGTGGGACTCTGTCTGATATTTTATTGTCAGGAAACTATTATAAATGATCTCTGGAAAATTGGTGGAGTGTGTGATATAATGCATTACTCCCTTTGTATCATGAATTTTTAAAATATCCTTGTTTATTTTTTCACAATATAGGATTTCTCTCCTCATTTGTGGTCACCATACTTTTCCCACCACCAAATTGCTCACAGTCATCCACCACACTCCATCATGCTCTCCTCCCCTTCTATTCCCTTCTCTGTTTTATGGCTTTGATTGTCCCTGTGTCTTTCCTTGATGATTAAACAGAGTGGATTTTCTTCCAGCTTTTAATTGGAATGTTGGGGTTATTAAGGAACTAGGATAGATATGGGGAAAATCTTTTGTTGTGAGGAGATTCTCTTCATTAACTCTACAATACTATACATACACTTATGTTAAAGAGCCAGTGTATTTAAGTTCTAAATGCCTTCAAGAATTACTGCTAAAATTATACATGACATTATAGTTTTTATGTTTCCAGAAAACCTGAACTCATTTACACTTTGTAATTGGTTTGGTAAAAATATCTGCATATGAGGAACCTCCTTCAAATCCTATTTACCATTAGCTCCCATATTCTTGGAATATGATTAATTGAGGTTAGTATAAAATATTTTCATTGCAGTTATGCCAAGATTGAATGAACACCTAGTTAGGAATATTCTATGCTTTTAGTCCCAGGATTTTTATGGTATTTCCAATCTATACACCAAAGCCCTAAAGTCATACTTCTTTCTTTCCCCTTCATCCCCCCATTTTATTGAGATATAATTGACATTTAACATTGTTTTAACTTAAGTATACAACACAATGATTTGATATATTTATATATTGTGAAATTGTTATCTCACTGATTTTTTAAAAGATGTATTTATTTATACATACAAGAATTGGGGGGTAGCCCAGAGGTGTGGGGGTGGTGGTGGTGAGAGAATTCACCAGAGACAGAATGGGGAGCAGAACAGGCACATCAACTGAAATACACTGCTGAGGGGAGGAGCGGGCGAGACAGGAGAGGAATGTGGCACCATGTGGGTCAGCTCCCTGACCAGGGCTCGAACTCAATTCACAGTGGCTGGTGATGGCTTAATAGCACTTATACTTTAATCACTGCACCACCAAGAAGGCCCCTATCTCACTTATTTTTATGTTATTTTTGCAAAAGTAGTTTTCAATAATCCAACTGCTTGTAAAATATGCTTGTTCATGCCTATGAGTTTCCAGGAATATATGTTCAAAAATAACTGCTGTACTGTAGTTATTTGTATAAAACCAAAACTTATTAATGAGGCTAAGTACTAAGAATATTTGAATAGATGCATTTTTGGGCCAATGAAAGTTACATGAAGTTGAAGATTTTGGATTTCTTTCATGTTCATGTAACTAATTTCTTTCTCAAGTAGGTGAAGAAAAATTCAGTAAGAAATTTGATCTGAGGCCTCCCTGGGGTACAGGTGTTAAAGTCTCAGTCTATTTAGCTATCTCCAACCACTGTGACATGAGTTCAATGCCCTGCCAGGGAACTAACCCACCTATGGCACAGCAGACCTCTCCTGTGTCGCTCACTGCTCCCCTCAGTAGTATATTTCAGTAGATATGCCCGTCTGCTCCCCACTCTGTCTCTGGTGAATCCTCTCTCCCCCTGCTCTTATGGCCCACACCCCAGTTTTTATATGCATAAATATATAAAATAAATCTTAAAAAAAAAGAAATTGGATTTCTATTTGAGCATGATTCAACTCATCCCCTAAAAACTGTTGCTGCTATGACAGTTCCATATGTTTTTTGTAGTTTTCTAAGTGATGCTGTATCAAGCTATATACTTAAAGGAATCTCATGCTACATATAGGGGAAATTTAGGATTATCTTTCAAGCCTTTATAATAGCTATACCAAAATAATAAGTGAATGAGTCTGTGGGGTGAATGATATGAACTTTGAAATGTGCACTTTTGCATATTAGAATGAAAGAGTCTTTGTTTTTAAATTTTAGTGTAGTGTTATAAAGCATTTTTATTTTCTCTGTCTATCTATATATATCTAGTTTGGCAAAAGGCTTCTTAAATATATCCAAAAGGGCAGGTTTATTTAAAAAAAAAAGGGAAAGGAAAGGAAAGGACTTTTGCACAGACACAAAAAGGTAGAAAAAAGCTTCTTTGGAAAAGAAACACCTGCATAATCACTGGCGGGCAGGACAGCTGCATTTTTTAAAACAGTAGGCTAAAGAAAGATGTCTACAAAGACACAGACGGGCACTCTTGGGACGAGAGCTGCCAAGGCAAAAAACCTTTCTAAACTCATCAGCTACAACAGGTGATGGTATTCATCTTTCTTCCAGATAGCTCTGTGTAGTCTTTGGATCTAACTACCTACTCTTTATTCCTTTCTGGTACTTTCCAACTCAATTCTTGTGCTTACTGTTGCTTCATCACATAGATATCGTCTTTACTCTCCACAAGACTGCACACTCTTGTAACATCCATTTCACTGGCTGGCTGAAATGTCTACCTCAAGGGGATTCCGTTGACATTCTTCTCTTTCTGTCAGATCTTGCTTGCCCTTTATTCCCATTCCATCACAAAAGACCTAAGAATGTCTGTTTCTCTCCCCGCCTGACTCATTTGATTACATCCTGAAAAAGGACTCCATTTTTCTGAGGTGTAGAAGAAAGAAGGTACAAATGACATCCCTCCCAAAGCTCACAATTGTTGGAAGACGCCAGAAGGAAGCTCAGCTGAGACTGTTGACCTCGGCCTCATTTCTTTTCCATATGGGCTTATTTTCATCTCCTTACAGCAGCAGCAGCTGATAGCCAATGAGGAACATTCAAAAAGGACAGAATTTGATATGGTCTATTGTAGCTAATCTCAACCCTATTCTTTTGACATAAGGATCAGATATGAATTATTTGGTTCAGCATGCATGATACCAGGGCAACTCAAAAAGAAAAATACAGATAAAATTACTAGACTTAAACATCAAAGTAAAAGTTATACCTCAGTTTGAAATAGGTATTTTATTTATTTTTATAATTTTTTTAGATTTTTATTTTATTTATTTATACAAGCACTGGGTACAGTCAGAAGTGCGGCAGGGTGAGAGAATTCACCAGAGGCAGAGTGGAGAGCAGAGCAGCAGACTGATGAAGTACACTGCTGAAGGGAGCAGCAGGTGGCAGGAGAGGTCTGGGTGGCATGTGGGACCCTCGCCCAGTGGCCAGGGATTGAACCGGCGTTGCAAAAGCTGCAGGCAGCTTTGAAACCCAGTGCTCAACTGGGGCGCCACTGGGGAGGCCCCTGAAACAGGTATTTTAACAAAGCAACCTGAGACACTTAAACCTTCACCTTCTCTCCCTGCCTTCACCTTAAAAAGGTAAAGGTGGATTACTTCCTCTGACTTCTAAGATGGGCTGGAAATGAGGGCCATAATGAAAATACAATCTCAGTTGGAGGGGTAAAGAGATTAAAAAGATGGGCATCAGTTTAATATACAATCTTAAGGGTCAAACGGGTCATTTATCTTTATAGGTGGGAGGCATGTACTGCCTTAAACCTGAGCAAAAGCTTACCAGAAGTCCTGGATGAGGAAATGTAGAAGTCAGACTCAATGAAATACTACTCAGCTACTTAATGATGATTCTGTGCCTTTAGGACAAAGTGGAGGGATCTTGAGGTTATGATGCTAAGTGAAATAAATTGGAAAGTGAAAGACGATACTGGATGGTTTCACTTAACTGTGGAGTATAAATAAGCAAAGAACACACACGACAAAAGACAGATTCTGTGAAAAACACTGGTTTCCAAAGGGAATGGTGGGAGGAAGGATGGAGGGGGAAAGGAAGGGGTAGGAATTGGCGGAGAGTTTGGGGGGAGGGTGAATGAAGCATGTGCACACATGACAGTGTGCAATGAATCCCCAAAGTTACAGAGATATGCAAAGGACAAATTAATATAATTTGAGGGAATTAAAAAATAGCCTACCAGAAAGGAGAGGTGGAAATTCCTGAAATTAGAGTTCTAAGTGGGTTTCTACAAATAAGGAAGAGTCCTAAATGACCGTTGGTGATGAAGGGGTTCCTAAGGAGAAGATACTCTGGCTGTAGATCGACACTGTCCCAGGGAAGGGGAAAATGGACAAGCAGGTCACAGGGTCTGCAAACCATCTGTAGGGAACTCTGAGGACGGTAATTCAAGAGCCCCCCAAAAAAAGGTCCAAGGGGCAAGGAACAGGATTGGTTCTGGCACTTAATCACATCCTCCTACACCAAATCTCCCTTCGAGGGGATCGCCAATTCAGGTCCTCCGCGGATCTGCAAACCTGGGACTCAATAAGCCAGCAGGGCTGTCTAATTGCCCGCAGTTCGCTGAATCAGCTAGTGGCCTTATCGCAGGCACCTAACGCAAAAGAAAACGTCCGTGCCCCGGTGGTCTCGGTGCGACTTTGCTGCCTGGTCCTAGATTCTCTACACCGCGCGTGGACTTGTGCCTCAACCTCGGAGGAGATAGTGGGAGGACAAATGGGGCCTAGTATTGAAGGTACTATTTGAAAGATTTTTCCACCCAAGTGGCACCAGATTCCCCACGCAAGCGCAGAAAGACGAGGACGCCAGCGTTCCAGCACCTCAGGCCTCACGTGACCTGCTGGGTTGGCGGTGCATCACGTGACCTGGATCCGCCAGTGAAGGCGGCAGTTCCGGTCTTGGCGAATCACGTGGGCCAGTTCATTGGTAGTTTTTTACTGGTCGGACAACGCAGTATTTACCACACAGAGTTGGAAGATCCTTTAGCAGGAAGGATATTCTGATGACCAGGAAGCCGCGGGATTGTTTTAGGGAGGCCCTGACGTACTCAAGGTTTCCACGCCAACCTACGTGGCCTTTAGGTGATGTCAGAAGGAGGCCTCTGAAGTGGTGCGGATCGGAGGGTGTGTCGTGTGGTGGGTGTCCTTTATGCCTGGGGCGGCTTCTGCAACCTCTGCAAAGTGGAAACGTCCTGGGTGGGCTTAAGCGTAGTTGTTTGATTGCATTTAAGCAATGACCCATGTTGCAAGCTCCGGAGAGCTCTAGTGCCGTGTTGGCGGCACCTATGTGGAGCATGTTCTGTCGCTGCAGGTGTGAGCCACCAGATGGGGAACCTGGGCAGGAGCTCTTTCAGTAATGCTTGATCCAGGCCTATTTTGGACTAAAATTGAGAAAACTGGAAGTGCAGGTGAACCCTAGTTCCATTCACTGTATCAAAGTCAAGTTGTCATAAACTTTGTTTTTTCATTTAAACATAAGCTCTGGCCAAACGTTCAGCAAAGGTCATTTTCTTAATTGCCTTAAAGTGTCTTAACTTCCAGGCACCATAGGACTTTCTTCCGGCAGTATTCCCAGCTAAGAAAGATTAATCCATTCTTAATGCTAGTCAGTAGATTTGGGCAGAGTCTAATTGTTGTTCCCTATTTCTAGTTATATTATACTTTGATGAAAAGATTCTTTCAGTGCCTCAAAACCAATTTCAATCTATTTGAAAACATTTGTACCCTCTAGTCCCAGATGTTTTGGTTTTGAGGGGCACAGTGAAAATGAAGAGAACATGATATTATTTATGGTTGTAAGGCAAAAGTTATTTACACACTAAAAATTCTGAATTTCCCCTACACTAACACAATTGGGTATATTCCTAATAAGATGTACTCCAGCTCTACTTAGGAGGCAGGGTGACCTGATTCTGCTGTTTTCACAGGGGTGCGGAAAAGGGAAGAGGAAAGGGAATCCCAAGTAATTGTGTAGTACCCTGGGGTGTAGTAACATCACAGTTCTGATACCATCCCTAAACTGGAAGGGGCATAGGAGAGAGTGCTACCAGACGCCCAAAACAGAGAAGACTGGAAACAGTGATCTGTCAAGACCTGAGCTCTTCAGTGAATGGGATATAGGAAGCCTGTGAGAATCTTGCAAAGACGGAGCAATAAATACCCAGTCCTTATTCTTTTTGTTTTCCCACAGATGCTCCTTTTGGGAGATCTACCAGAAAGTGAGATGGCAAGGGTATTAACAGAAAATACCTTCCTGGGCACAGAGCAGGCTGGGAGGGAAGTAAAATGTGGATTTCTAGGGCCACAACTAAGATACATAGTACTCCCCAGTGCACTGACCTCGGTTTGTGTTCTTCCAAACACTCCAACAAGCACAAGTCTTAGCTAGAACATTCCCGTGATTACTTCTCTTTTGGGCCCTTTGTTGTAGTTACCCCCTCTACCTGGAACATTCACACATTTTTGGAGGCTAGTATTGGCAGGATCTTTGATCCTGGGAACTTCAGGGTTGGAGCAGAATGAGGAAAGAATGCTCTTTTGGTAAAAACTCTTGATGTCCCCTGATCTTTGCTGCCCAGGATTTCACATTTAATTTTGGTTCGAGTTGTTTTAGTTCAGAAAGACTATCGTTTAAGTGAGAATTATAAACAGAACCTGTATGTCTGTCTTGCTGCCGTGATAATCTTACCCATCCTTTATCTTTCCTACGTAATCCTATTAAATTTGGGTGTCTGAATTTTCCTCTATAGGCCTGGTGGGCACGGGCCCAAGTTTTGGGATGGGAGCCATCGCCCTGTTTGGTTTATTTTAAATCATCATGTAGCTCATGTTATATAATCTAGATTTAGTATTACAGAAGGGAACCCATATGTGGTTTTTCTTTGAAGGATCCCGGACTAGGGAGTCCTAAAATATAAAAGGGGAAAATGAAACTCTTCCATGTTGATTAGACTGTGTCGAAGTATCTTTAGGAAGATAAGACTTAATAAAAGGAAAACAAATTCCTCAATTGTTTCACTGACAAATCTCAGGAGTAATTCCAGAATCTTATGAAAGAACTCAAGAAAAAAAACTGTGGAAAAGACTTCCAACTGTATTTCTTCTGGTAATCAAAATGCCTTAAAATCCATTGTAAAACAATAAAATATCAAAAACACATTTTTGGGATCTAGAACCACAGGATTAGTAAATCAGGATGTATTCTCAGAAATGAACACTAGATGGCAGTTTCCAGACACGATTGGGTCACTGATCCCCCACCCCCCCCTACCAAATCCAAGTCATTTTTACTCAGAGGATCACACTTCCTCAGGGACCCTTCCACTTGCCTCTGTCAGAACAGCAGTTACTAAGCTAGAAAAGGAAGTATTTATAAAGGCTTCTAGGGAGAGCGGATTAAATAGAAATCAGAAACAGCAAAAACTAACCTAACTCACAAGCCTCTCCTTTCATCACATTTTACTTTCCTTCTAAAGGTATAAACATGAAATGATTTTATGAGATGATGGAGAGAGTGGAGCATGGAGAGAAAGGAATCTTTCAGCATCAATTCTAAAAACCTCATGGTGTTCATTATAACAGCAAGTTTTTCCAGCTTTTTCTTTTTTAAAACCTTTATATTCCATTTGTTCTTTTTTCATGCAAGTATTTATCAAGTATTTACTATGCTCAGCTTGGCATAGGCATAAACCTATGGCCAAGGTTGGACGATTAGAGAATGTATTTGAATATGGTCAACCCTCTGCCCTTAAAAGCACTGCAGTCTCATAGTAGAAAGTAAAACAGCAACATAAATGTCAGCACAACATAAATAAGTTTTATAAAGTGGCATTTTACCAACTTACATGAGAAAGCAGGAAAAAGGAGTCAGACTAATTTATTTGAATGCTTACTGTATGACAGGCTGCATGGTGAAAGCCTGCACCATATTAGTTAATACTTTTAATTCATCTTCTGAGATGAGGATTCTGTATTTTAGGAAGGTTAAAGTTGCAAAGTTACACAGACTGGGTGGCAAATTAAGGAACTGAAACCAGATCTGCCTCCTAAAGAAGGGACAGCCTTCTTAATATCAAGCTGTATCCTGAAGTGACCATGAATTTCTTAGCTCATTGTATTCTGCTAATGTTTGTGTGCCTTAGAAATTTCTATTTTAGTTTGTCTTAATGAGGTTTGTTTTCAACAAAATGATGTTTTGTTATATTTCTACTACATATAGAAAGGAATTTTCTTGTTATATTTCATGTTTCATTCACTGACAGGATATATTGCAATATTCCATTCGGGAGAATTAATTATCCTGTAATTATATCAAGTTTCTATATGTATTCTGGGTTATAGTATGACTTCCATATAGCTTTTGACAAAAAAAAAAATGGGAACTTTCTCCTGACTAAAATAATATGTGCACCAACTCCACAAGGTCACTCCATTAATGTCAGGTCTAGGTGTACTAGCTTTAGGCAACACAGCCTGAGTGATTGCTTTCTTCTTGAGATTTCTTTTCACTTGATCTAATACTTGGTATTTCCTGCTTCTCAGTTTTCTCATTGTCAGTCATTAATATGTAGGTTAGAAAAAGTTCAGGACCTCCCTGGTGGCACAAGGAGTTAAGACGCAAACTATTAAGCTAGCCACAGCCACTGCAGCATGAGTTCGATCCCTGGCCAGGGAGCTACCCACATGACCCAGCAGACCTCTCCTGACTTGCCTGCTGCTCCCCTCAGCACTGTATTTCAGTCGATCTGCCTGTTGTTCCCCACTCTGTCTCTGGTGAATCCTCTCATCCCCCACACCTCTGCCCAGTTCTTGTATGCATAAATAAATAAATCTTTTTTAAAAAGAAAAAGTTCAATCTGTAGTTGTGTGTGTTTGTGTGTGTGTGTTAGAAACCTGATTCTTCATAATTTGTAATAAGTCTACAATATTTATCTAATGTGAATTATAACACAAACATTGAAAACTGCAGAAAACATTATATACAATTCAAATAATTATAAAACAGGGACTCTTTAAAAACTATCCACATATATACCAGTTTTGCAAGCATCCTGCCACTGAATTCCTTTCCCTCCAGGATCACAATCTCGTTTCTCTCTGGAGATAAATACAGCCCTGACTTACTCAGGAATCACTTTCTTGTTTTCCTCCCCCCACCTCTCTTTTTAATGTGTTTACCTTTATGCACATGCCTAAGTAATGCAGCAAGGTTTTATCTATTATTGATGATTATGTGTGAATTTATACTCTACATATTTTCATTATGTCGTGTTCTGTCATGTTCCATTCCCTCAACACTGGGATATCCATGTTATATTTAACTGAAATTTATTCCTTTTTATTGATACACAGCTTTCTATTATATGACTATAACACTTTCCCTTCTCATGTTCATAGATAATGGGATTGTTTATGTTTGGAGCTATCAGGTCCATGTACATGGGGCACAATTTCTTATGTACCACTTAGGAATCCTGTTAGGATGCAGATTCTGATTCACAAAGTCTATAGTGTGGACTATACATTTACATTTGTTAACAAATGCCAGGAGATACTGATATTTCTGATCTGCAGTCCACAATAGAGTAGTCTCAGTATATACCTCTGAATCTAAGTGCTGGGCCACAGAGTATTGGAAACTTCAATTTTTGACACTGTCAAACTGTTTGGATATTGGTATATCTTTTTATACTCCCCATAGCAGTATCTCAGTGTTCCGATTGCTTATCATCCTTTCCAGAAATGGCAAATTCTTAATATCTGTCAATCAGAAGGGTTTTAATTTGCATTATTCTGGATATTTATGAGCTTGAAAGTCTGTATTTAGTTTATTATCCATTTGGATTTCCTTCTTTGAAAATATTTGAGGTTCTTTCCACCACCATCTGTTTTGTTTGTCTTCCTCATTGAAAAAACTAATGTTCCTTTGACAACTGTTGGGGAGGAAAACTGCCATCTACTTATGTTCAGTTACAGGGTTCTGAGGATTAAACTGTTTAACAGGAGAAAAAAGATTTTTCATACGCATATGAAGATAACAAAGGAAGTAGCCAGCTCACTGAATTGTTTAAGTTAGAGGCTTATACTATATACCTGACTTAGAGAAATGGAAGGTAGGGAGAAACAGCTTCTGTAGGAAAAAGAAATAGTTTCCTTTAGGAAAGAAAAATGGGTTTTTAAAAGAACAATCCAGGAAGAAAATTTGTAATATTTTGTTTATGCAGGTATGAGTGGTTTTTTCTTCTTTTTTGGACATGAAATGTCCCTGGGAGAGTGATTTAATCTTTCTCCTGTGAAAATACACCAGTCCTGAAAAGAGAATTTTTGACAGCCTCAATTCCCAGAAATTTCTACGTTTAGTCAGATAAGGAAAGGTCTGAGAAGGCTTCTTTCTGTACCTGTTGATTCTCAAATGTCTTCAGTTTAAATTGACCTTCATACCAACTCTAGGCTTCCTAGTGGGCCCTTATACCATCATGTAAATTTCTAAGTAATTTTTTTATATCCAAAAGGGCAGGTTTATTATAAAATAAAAAAAAAGGGAAGAATAGGACGCTTGCACAGACACAAGTGAGCAGAAAGAGGTGCTTTGGAAAAGAAATGCCTGCATAGTCACAGTAGGGCAGAAGAGTTGCATTGTTATAATGGGTAGGTTTAAGAAAGAGACATCTGCATAGACACAGGCAGGCAGGAGAACTCCAAGTATATTTTCTTCTTGAACTTTCTAAATGATGAAACATAAAGCTATGTAGTTAAATTAACCACTCGTTACAGGAGAAATTTAGCTTTATTTTTGAAACTTAATATAGTAATAAGTGAATAGACAAGTAATACTTTCACACATACTCAATTTTTATTGTTTTCTTTACCTTTATTTAATTAATTTATTAGAAAGAGTCTTGCTGGTATCAATTTTCAGTAGGATTTTACTGATAGGTAAGCATTCTTACTTTAGCTTACTGGTTAGACATGTTTTCAGCAGTTTAAGCAAAATGGAATATTTTAAGTATGTTGTGTTGGGTTTGGGTCTTACCTTTCTGACAAGAAGACTCCTGGAATTGGCTTAACGTGGTGAAATCGAAGGCAAAACATCAGAACATCTGTCTTTCCACTTCCCTAAGAATTTATCTTGTTCTAGGGGAAGCAAAACATAACAAACTCAGGGAAATAAGTCCTTCCACTGCCACCCCGCCATAGCCTTGGGGTTCTTTTATAATCCATTTAGAACAAACCATTTAAGTTTGTTCTTTTTCTCAGTTGTTTTGTTTCCTTTTGCTAACTCTTTTTCTTCTCTTTTCTCCATGACTGATAAAAGCTCAGAGTGAAATAGGCTCCATCTCAGCAAATGAATTCACCTTAGTAGGAAAATGTCCTCTCAATTTTCCCAATTATATTGAATATGTTATCCCTGCTGCAAGTCCTTTTAAGAAGAGGCAGAATGTAAATTAAAAACTAATGAATAGGGCCTCCCTGGTGGCTCAGGGATTAAAGACAGCACTATCAAGCTATCACTAGCCACTGCAGCAGACCTCCCAGCCCTCCAGGGAGCAACCCAGATGGCACAGCAGACCTCTCCTGCCTTGCCCATTGCTCCCCTCAGCAATGAATTTCAGTAGATCTGCCTGTTCTGCTCCCCACTCTGGTGAATCTGCTCATGCCCTGCACCTCTGGCTTATACCCCAGTTCTTGTATGCATAAACAAATAAATCTTTTAAAAATTAAAAAAAATTAAAACTAATGAATAAAACAAATCAATAGATTTTCATAGTTCCCAGAAAAAAATACTAGATGGCTTTTAAATATTAGATGCTCATTTCTAAAAGAAATGAAAACTATTATAAGATACAATCACAATTTTATCAGTCAAAGGAAAAAATGCTAGTATTTTCTTGATAAGGCTATGGAGGAAATAAATATATGATTATTGGTGGAAGTTAAATTAGCACATACTCTATGGAAGGCAGTTTAGCACTTATCTATCAAAATTTTAAATTCATATACGGATGACATAGAAACTGTCTTCCAGAAATATATATCACCATGTAATTGTGCCATTATAAAATAATTAAAGATTTTTCATTACAGTATGTTCAAAATAGGCAAAAGATTAGAAAGATCCCAGATGTCCATTAATAGGGGACACATCTATTCCACAGCTTACCTTGTAGCTATACAAAAAGAATGATATGGGGGTCCTCCTTGGTGGCGCAGGGGTTAAAGTCTCAGCACTATCAAGCTATTGCCAGCCACTGCAGCACAGTTTGAGTTCCATCCCCGGCCAGACAGAGAACTAACCCACATGGCACAGCAGACCTCTCCTGTCTTGCCCGCTGCTCCCCCTTAGCAGTATATTTCAGTAGATCTGCCTGTTCTGCTCCCCACTCTGTCTCTGGTGAATCCTCTCACCCCCTGCACCTCTGACCTGTACCCCAGCTCTTGTCTGCATAAATAAATAAATCTTTTTAAAAAATACCTTTCAGTTCCATTCATGTTTTTACAGATGCAAGAGCTCATAAAACCATACAACAAAGCTATAATAGTTAATATTTATAATATTTAAAATAGTATGGAAATGGAACAAAATAGACTTGTAGATCAATGGCATAGAAATGAGAGGCCAGAAATAAACCCACACTTATATGGACAATTAATATGTGACAAAGGAACCAACAGTGTCCATTACAGAAAGTAAAGCATTTTCATGAAATAAAGTTAGAAAAACTGGACAACATACAAAAAGAAAAAGAAATTAGACCACTATCTTATACCAAACACAAAATTTACCTCAAATGGATAAAAAAGGGTCCTCCCTGGTGGCTCAAGCAGTTAAGTCTCGGTACTATGAAGCAATCTGGAGCCAATGCAGCAGAATTCGAGCCCCTGTCAGGGAGCTGACCCACATGGTGCAGCAGATCTCTCCTGTCTTGCCCACTACTTCCCTCAGCAGTGTATTTTAGTCAGTCTGCCTGTTCTACTACCTGTTATGTCTCTGGTGAATCCTCTCATCACCCTTCCCCTGCACATCTGGCCTCCATCCCAGGTCTTCTATGCATACATAAATAAAATCTTTAGGGAAAAAATGGATAAAATATTTGGATGTAAGACATAAAACCATAAAATACACATAAGAAAATATAGGCAAAACATTCCACAACATAAGCTTCAGTGATATCTTTTTGGATTTGTCTCCAGCAGCAATAGAGACAATATTATAAACAATTGGGACTACACCAAATTTAAAACTTTGAAAAGTGAAAGAAACTGTCACTAAAACAAAGACACCTTACTGAATGGGGAAAAAATATTTGTGCACCACACATCTGACAAGGGGTTGATATCCAAGATATATAAAGACCTCATACAACTTAGCAAAGAGAAAACAAATAATCCAATGAAAAAGAGGGCAGAAGAACTCCATAGGCACATCTTCAAAGAAGACATACAGATGGCCAACAAGCACAAGAAAAAATGTTAATCATCACTTATTATCAGGGAAATGCAAATAAAAACCACAAGTTCAGAAAGGCCAAAAACAAGTGTTGGTATGAATGTGGAGAAAAAAGAAACCTCGTACACTATTGGTGGGAATGTAGACTTGTTGGGTCCCTACTGAAAGCAATATGGAGGTTTCTCAAAATAGTTAAACTAGGTCTACCATGTGTTCCAGCAACTCCACTCCTAGTTATCAATCTGAAGAATTAAAAAAACGCCAATTTAAAGGGACATGTGCATTCCTATATTCTTTAAAGTACTATTTATTACAACCATGCTATGGAAACAACTTAATTGCCCAAAGACAGATGAACAGAGTTTGAAGATATGGATTATATACACAATGGAATACTACTCAGGCACTTAAAAAAACGTTTTGATAGCAATTCCTTAGAACCAAGTTTGCTTAACTATGAAGGAAATACAGTAGTTTCATTTATAACAACATTTCATAATGTCATACAGAGTGTTAGATGATTTAGTCTATGTTCAGAGTGAAAGAATAGCATTGTGTTGAACTTCAGGACCTACTGATAGTGTTTGCACAAGGTTACCAATAAGTGCACTGCTCAGATAAATCACTTATTTGACCTTTAAAACTCGCATAAAGGAGTCATTCATTCACTCAGTATGAAGGCATTCCAGGGTCTCCCTGGCACAAGGGGTTGAGTCTCAGCACTGTGAAGCTATTCCCAGCCACTGCATTATGTTGGATTCCAGGCCAGGGAGCTACACACATGGCTCCGCAGACCTCTCCTGTCATAAAAGTGTTTTCAGCAACCTAAATTTGGATTTAAAAAACAGGCTATTTGTTTATTCATAAGCACTTTCTTAAAATATCACTCTCACGACTTTAAAAAAAAAAAGATTTATATATGCATACAAGAACTGGGGCGCCCCCCCAACTCCCCACCCCTGCCACCCGCGGGGGATGTATTTGAGAGGAGACAGAGTGGGGTACAGAACAGGCAGACTGACTGAAACACAGTGCTGAGGGGGGCAGCGGGTGATACAGGAGAGGTCTGTAGCACCATGTGGGTTGCTCCCTGTCTGGATAGAACTCCTGCTGCAGACGCTGGGAACAGCTTCACAAAGCTGTGTTTAACCCCTTGCGCCACCAGGGAGACCCCCCCTGGCCCTCTCAGGGCATTTAATTTTTAATTTTTTTTTAAGATTTATTTATTTATACAAGCACTGAGGTACAGGCCAGAGGCGCGGGACGGTGTGAAAATCCACCAGAGACAGAGTGGGGAGCAGAACAGGCAGAAGGACAGGAATACACTGCTGAGGGGAGCAGCGGGCGAGACAGGAGAGGTCTGCCGTGCCATGTGGGGAATCTCCCTGGCCGGCCGGGAATAGAACCGGCGCCACAGAGACAGCCTCACAGCGCTGTGCTCAACCCACCCCCCCCGCCCCCCCGCCCCCCCCGCCCCCCCCGCCCCCCCACCCCCCCACCCCCCCACCCCCTCCCACCCCACCCCCCCACCCCCCACCCCCCCACCCCCCCACCCCCTCCCACCCCACCCCCCCCACCCCCTCCCACCCCACCCCCCCCACCCATGACATTTTAAATGACAAAACAGCCTAATATGCAATTGTTAAAACACTCTGAAATGGTCTTAGTGCCACTAATAAAGATGTTCGCCTAAGAATCGTGTTTAAATTCCGCGGTTAGGAATGCCTCAGAGAAAAATGCGTTCTGATGAAACAGCAAACCTAACAGGAATAAAACTTGTGAGTCAACAGAGTGGCGGGAGAAAGTTACCTCAGACGTCAGAAGGGGGGCGAGGGACACACCAGACACAATAATAAACATCTAGAGCCCCCTCGTCTTACTACTGTGGGGTGAGGACGGGAGTCAGGACAAGAAAAAAATCTATTTCTTGAACTAGTCAGCTAGAAATCTTTGAAAACGGGGCCACTGTATATTCTTATTTCCTGGACCATGAAACATTCCGGGGACGGCCCGGGACCGGTGGGAGCGCAGCTTTGAGTGAGGCGTGGAGGGTGCGGGGTGCGGGAGGTCCGGGGGGTGGGGTGGGTGGAGGCCACTGGGCAGAAATCCAGGCAGCCCGGGTGTTGAGCCTGAAGACCCGGAGAGGAAGAGGGCGGTTGCGGTTGTCTTAAGGGAGAGGTTACACTCGTGACACGGACCCTCTGTGAGGACGTCTGAAACGGAGGCTCCCTCACAGGAGGGCCAGACCTGAAGCAGGGAAACCGTTACCGGCCGCTCCACACGTCACAGGCACGCGCGCTCCCCGCTGCAGCGCCGGCTCTCGCGAGAGCGCGGAACAGACTCCCCGGCTGCTTCCTTCCTCCTACCCACTAGATGGCGATGGCGACCGTTACAGCAGAAGCAGTGAAAACCTCTCGCTCCGACTCTCCTGACCACCAGTGCCCGGTCCACCTTATACCCCCCCAAATAAAGAAGGACGGCCAACTAGGGGCGCGTTTCTGGGCCCCTGAGAAAGAAGTGATGGAAGTGCGTGTAGGGGGACTTTATCTTAGCAGCAGTTGTTTGCTGCGCATGCGCCAACGAAAGGGTCCTTGGGGGATCGGAGAGGTGGCCCAGCTGTGGAAGCGCACGCACTCCGGGCCGGTGCTCCACCGTCGCCCTTGACGCACCCGTCACGTGACAGCTGAGCTGGAAGACTGTCACGTGACCCTCGCGGTGGCTTGAAGCGGACTGGCCCCGGGTCCGGGTCCATTACTTTTAGCCGCATCTTTTTGCTTCCCAGAGAGGGGACAGGTGTTTGTGTAGACTGGGGTGGCGGGGTTAGGTGGTGAATCAGGTCCCTAAGCTATTGTTCAGAAACCCGCTTGGATACACTGAGACGCGAGGGTCTCCACGCGTGTCCCACAATGCAATGCGTTGTCGCGGTCCAGTGGGGACACCAATGCGTGGTAACGTCAGAACCATACTTCCGGGTGAAGGGGCTTTGGGGGTCCCAGAGCTCTCCTCCTGGTTCGCCCTTACCTGTAATGACTGTCTCCTGCGCGTTGTCCGCGGTTCTGTGGCCTGAGGCCTCCACAGTCAGCTTCCTGGAATGCAGAGTTCCTGGGGGAGGTACTGCTAAGTCTATGTGCTGGGAAATATAATACCAAATAGTGTGCAAAACAAATTGGAAAGATTAGTCCAAAGTCTTCCCACAGACTTCAGGCCACCCTGTCTTCCCTGGCAAGTTAAACCAAACATATGAGGAAAACATGATTCCAGTCTTAATCATATAATTCCTGAAGAGTGGGGTAGGGGACTCAAAAAACAAGAAACACTTAAAGTTTTTATAAACTTAGTATACACCTATAGGAAAACCTGCTGATGGTGAATTAAAGGAAAATTTTATGACAATTTTGCTTATTATATATATGCAAATCCCTTAAGCAAAATAATGTCCAAATCTAGTATTATGTAAGGAGAATAATACATTATTATCACGTTAGGTTTTTAACATTAGAAAGGAACTGTAAGCCTAAGATACTAATTGATTAATGGGGAATATGTTATCTTAATAAATGTACAAGAAATTATTAAATGCAGCCCCTATTCCTAATAAATGCCCATGTAATGAAAGAAAACAGAAAGAAGTTAATAAAGGGTATCTGTGAAAACCACACTCCAAACATCCTACCTAATGATAAAGCCTAGCAAACTTCTACCTCACAACCTCTCCTGAAGAAATTGAGATCTTTGACTCTGCAGTTTCCCCCAGCTGGATTTTGCTGATTGCATATACATAGAGCATTTTAACGTGTGTCTTTGCCTTATTTGCTGCTAACAGGTAGTTGGATTATTTTATGTATTTAAACATAGGAATCATTGTAATCTAACACAGTCAATGGCTGAATTATTTTCAAGTCCCTTTCTGCTGCCTGATATTCCTGCTGTGTGTGTTCCATCGTTTAGTCTCCTCATGTGTTGACTCCTTGTACTTGAAAAACTATTTGTGAGAAATTGTGTTGTAGCTTCTTCTTAAAAGGTGTTTATGTTTCCTCCTGCAAGGTGCCTGGAGGCATTCTCAGTCTGAGACCAATTTTCACCTGTTAAGTTCCTTGGATATTTACAAAGCCAGGCTACAAATATGAGCAAGAGCTGCTCAGTGCCCACATCTACTCAAAGTTGGATTTTTTCCCTTCTTTTTTCTCCTGTTATAGCCAGTGTAAATGAAACTTTTTAAAAAGTTCTAGAGTACTGGTTCACTCTTCTTTTAGCTTATGCACACCCAATTTAATATTGGAAGTGAAATCTAATAGTATTTTCACTCTGGTACCCTAGACCTTGGCTGCTCTTTCCATGCCATATGAGGCTACCTAAAACAAAGCTAGATGTTTGCTGACTGGAAAATGTCCTCAGGGGAAGTGTAGCTTTTATACTCCTGTGCCCCATTGGCTTCTCTGGGTTCCCACCATTCTCTTAGTCTTTGACCTGATGTACTTACTTTCTTGTCAGCAATTTGATGCTTGGGGAGTTTTTTATGTATATAGTTTCTCCAGCATCTTTAGTCATTATTAGTGGATACATGTAAGTTTGAATAATTTAGCACTGAAAACAAAAATTTGAGATTTCATTAATTTTCTTCAGTATTTTGCTTTAATACCTCAAGACACCATGCTGAATAGATAGCATTCTTGATTCATACATTTCTTTCTTGGTGAGCTTTGTAGGCCGTTGTGCCTTCCAGCACTGAAATTTTTTTTCAAAGATTTATTTTTATTTATTTGTGCATACAAGAACTGGGGTGTATGCCAGAGGTGTGGGAGGTGAGAGGATTCACCAGAGACAGAGTGGGAAGCAGAGCAGGAGGAGCTACTGAAATACAGTGCTGAGGGGAGCAGCGGGTGAGACAGGAGAAGTCTGCTGTGCCATGTGGGTTAGCTTCCTGGATGGGGATCAAACTTGTGCTTCAGTGGCTGGCGATAAGTTGATAGGACTAAGACTTTAACCCCTGTACCACCAGGGAGGACCCCAGCAGCGTTGAATTTTGATAGGGAGGTTGATAAAGGCAGTATGACTTCCCCTAACCTTTATAGTTGACACTCTCTTTATGATGACACTCTCTAGATGATGAACTATTTTTTTCAGGGTCAGACTTGAAGAAAATTGACTATAGTGAGTATATTACTTATTGAATCCCCCTCCTACAGTATAAATAGGCAAACAACCTTCAGCTTGCAAAGAGAGTACAGGAAATCGGCTAAATTTATTTTGTTCTGGTTTTATATGTTTAATATTTGCATATAAATATATATGACTGAGGATGCAAATATGGCTGATCATGGACATTATTTATTGAATGCCTCCTATGAGCTGTTAACCTTGCTATGAGCTTGATTTACAGTTTGAATATGAAAGAATTGCTTGTTCTCATGGAGCTCACAGTCAAAGAGCTAGATACTCAAAAGTAGTCAAACAATGATTATGTAATTAGAGTTGTGCTAAGCGCACCCATGACAAAGTACAGGGTGTTATGAAAGCATAGAACAGAAAGTTCTGACCTAGTTTGGAAGATTTGGGTAAGTTTTAGTGAATAAGTCACAAATTAATTAGCGACCCGAAGGATAAGGAGAACTTGTCAGGTGAAAAAAATGTGGAGTAAAACTTGTGGACAGAGAACATTATGTGCAGAGGTCCTGAGGTTCAACAAAGCTCAGTTACTTCCAGGAATTAAAGAAACCTCAATGCTATCGTAGCATTATGAGCAAAAAGGAGAGCTGCAAAGATGAGTCTGGAGTGACAAGGCCCAGATCACTGTGTGGGCAACATTTAAAAATTTTGGCTTTATCCTAACAGTAGGAAAAATTATTAGACATTTTTAATTTTTTTTATTGAATTAACAGTGTTTTACAATGCTTTATGTGATTCAGATAACATAAAGGATCAAGCCTCAGATACATGTTATCTCACCACACCCACAGTCCTCCACCATAGTATCAGAAGTTTTTTAAGCTTGAGAGAGATTTGACATATTTTTGTTTGAATATAGCTGCCCATATGTGGTGGGCATGGGCACAATTATTGAATACTCCAGTTAGCAGATGATTGTAGCAATCTAACGAGATGAAGGCATTTTGAATTATAGTAGTAAAGATCTAATAATCATAAAACATTTAGAAAGTAGGAACTTTGGAGTGTGAGTACGGAATAGTTGTGAAAAAGGAATCTAGATTAACCTCTCCCCAGAAAACAAAGAGTTATATTCTCTTTCTAGGATAAGGCTTAACACCTCAGGAAGTAGTAAATGCTGACAGTTTGGACAATATGTAACTTAATAGAGGCAACAGAGAGAGAGAGACTGAGAGAAAGAAAAAAATTGTACACTTTTGGGGACTCTTGGGAAAATCAAAGGAGTTCCAGTTGGGGACATACTGTATTTGGTCTGTTGTTGGGCACCCATATCTCTTCCCATCACTTTCACAACCACAGGGGTCCTGTTTTCTAGTATCTAACCTTAGATAATCTGGTCCCCAGTACTATCACCAGTGTCCCCTTTGAGACCTACTTCTTCCTTTGGATTGAACTCTAGTCCAAGTCTCTGAGGCTAAAAGTGCCTCTGCCCTGATTAGACAAAACTTTGCTTTTTGTTAACAGGCCCCAGTTATTGAGCATCCATTATATGCCATCAACTTTACTTTGCATGGAGAGTACATTATTTCGTTTAATCCTAATAACTATGGAGGATGAGCATTATCAACATTTCTGTCTTAAAGATGAGGAAAATGTGGAAACTGAGGATTAAGGATGGCCAAGTCCAAGTTCACAATCCCTGCATTTGGTATATCTATAGTTCTAGCACTGGACCACCTTATTCAAGAAACCCAACTTGATAAGGTGCTGTGTCTTTGGTTTAGTCTCTCCTCATCACCTCAGAGTATTACCTCTACCTGTATTTGAGAACTCATTCTACAAGTATTATTTTGTTTCTGGTGATTTGCTTTGCATAAGCATTTGATTTGTCATTCTAACCTTGGACTCCACCCTGATTCTTTGTAACTTTGTCATAATGGCACACAGGAAAGGCCCAGAGCCCCATTTCTTGAGAAAGTAATTTATATCAACTTCAATTGTAATCTTGAGGACAAGAATATTAATTCTTGGGTAGCTTTGTTGCTTAGTCTAATTGATTGTTTTTTATTTTCCTTTTAACTCTTTTGCTACACCCTTTGCTTTCTTCAAGACTCTCTTGATTAAAGACTCTCTTGGCTTTAATAGCTTATCTTCCAATGTTCAGTGTTAACACAGATATATATGTTAGGTTTATGTATGCAGTTGTTTACCCCGACATCATCTTGTGTTGGTAAAAATCTGAAACAAACTCAATGTCTGTATTGATTCTGGTTAAGAAAATATGATTATTCATTAAGTGAAACTCAACATAGCCTCTAAAAAAATGATAGTTCAATTCTGTGATGCAAACCACTGCTTTAAAAATGACAGCTAAACTACTTCGTGTTTAGCATGTTGCCACCTTAAAATGTATATATGTGCAGCTGAGTTCCATCCAGGCCCAAGGAGTCAACCCACATGGCGCAGCAGACCTCTCCTGCCTTGCCTGCTGCTCCCTTCAGCAGTGTATTTCAGTAAATCTGCCTGTTCTGCTTCCCACTGTCTCTGGTGAATCCTCTCACCGCCCCCTCCCCCACATCTCTGGCCTATACCCCAGTTCTTGGATGCATAAATAAATAGATCTTAAAAAAAAATAAGTCTTCTAAAAAATTTAAAAAGTAAAACGGGGATAGCAATATTAACTCAGAGGGCTATGTGGAACTGTGAATTATTACATGCTTATGCTCTGTTGTATTTTTGGTAATGAAAATTTCCTCAAGCATGGGATCCAGTAACAAACTAGTATGTAGTAAAATGTTGAGGAAAAACTATAAAATTAAACTGTTAGGATGCTTCCAGTTTTTTAAAGTGAACAGTAGATGGCAGCATTCAGATATGTATCAGAAGACCAGATGATCTTCTCCCTCCACCCATTATCTTCAAACCCCCAAAACAAAACACAAATAGAGTCATCTTCCTGCTTGTCTCCACCAAAACAACAGTGAGGGACAGTATTTGGAAATACAGTTGCCAGGGTCTACACTAAAAGAACACTTGGGAGAGGAGGAGACTAGTAATGAAAGCTCATGTAGTATTTACTTGGCCAAGGACAACTCTAAGCAATTTTACTTATGGTAATGTTAGGATTTGAATGAGGGACACTCAGAGACCCCAAAATATTAAGGGGTACATGCTCTGAGAGGGGTCCAGCCAAACACACGCGCATACACACACAAACACACACACACACAGAAGCAAAAGAAGCAGACTGTTAGTGTGATTTATTTTTTTTTCCCATTCCTCAGCACACAGCAAGTTTATTAAGGAAAGGGAAAAAAGGAGAGACGCCTGTACAGACATAGACAGTCTTAAAATATAAGAGCTGCCAGTGTGATTTATTTGTAATTGATTGAATAGAGAAGAAAGGATATTCCTAATAATAGTTTCCTAATTTAACCTCCCAAATGCCCAGCTAAACAGTGTTGGCCTGAAGCTGTGCTGCTTAGACCTGAAAACTTGCCATAAGTTTAAGGTAACTTTTTGCAGGGAAACACAAAAAAGGGGTTAGGCAAGTGTCAGGGACCTGGGACTGAAGGAGATAAAGAATTCAAAATGTACCAAATAATCCACCATGAAGTCAGGATAACAACTGCCATTGTATCTGCAAGGACTAAAAGCAAACTTCCCATGTTTCTTTCACCCATTTGTCTCTTCTAAGTGTCTCTACATGTCTCTCCTCTCTCCAAGTTTTCTTCCCAGCAGTACTGGGGTGCAAGTTGGGCTGCAGAAGCAAGAGCCAGAGAAGCAAGAGAAGCCTAACCCCAAATGTGTTCAGTTATATGTAAGCATAGCAGCTTAACTCTACTCCTAATTCCCAGCAGCTACCCCATTCAAGAAGTCCAGTTCAGGACCTCCCTGGTGGTGCAAGGGGTTAAGTCTCAGCATTATGAAGCTATCTACAGTCACTGCATCATGAGTTCAATCCCTGACAAGGGAGTTAACCCACATGGCGCAGCAGACCTCTCCTGCCTCGCCTGCTACTCCCCTCAGCAGTGTATTTCAGTAGATCTGCCTGTTCTGCTCCCCACTCTGTCTCTGGTGAATCCTCTCACCCCCTCCATCCCACATCTCTGGCCTACACCCCGACTCTTGTATGTAGAAATAAATAAAATAAATCTTTTTTAAAAAATCCAGTTCATGGCATCTGGGACTTATAATCCAAGGTGGCTGCATGTTAGTGGGGGAAGAAAAATGGCACCGCCTCTTCACCTTCACAGACTTGTATCAAAGTACTAAGTGTGTCCATTTGGGGCCATGGCTGGGAAGGTAAAATAATTTATGTAAGGTTAAGCCTCTCATTCTCAAGGGCACTACAAATTAAAGAAGAAAAAAGATATGGGATGTGTGTTAATAAGTCAAGGTGGAATGTGATAGGTAGCAATGTTGTTTTCACTAAAAAAGTTATATTGGATGTTTTGGGGTGCAAAATAAATCATCCTGTACCTCTCCACATTATTCTCAGGCTGGATAAATAATCAAAACAGCATCAAACAGATTAGCAAAGGAAAAACAATCATTTAATAATAAATGTATGTAAAATTCACATAGTTATAAATTCTAAAGAATAATGGACCAGACCAGGAATGTTTACCTTTTGTTTTAGGACCTGGGGCATCAAGAATGGGAGGGGGAGAACTCACATGACAAACAAGAAGGGGATGATCTCTTCCTTATTCTTAGAACACATTTACTGATAAACTTAGAACTGAATGAGACCCCCCAAACTACATTTTTATAGGTCATAAGAGGGAGAGAAGTGATTGTTTCTTAAACTAAGTAAAAGGCAGAAACTTAGGACATACTGATCTCTTCTTTAGTGATGAAGAGTCTAAGGGTTTAAGCAAGAACGGAAGCTTCTCCTAGACTTCAGGGCTCCGACTACTCTCAACCTGAAGCAATCTGCATTAAGTAACCTCCTGGGACTCAGAGACTTGATTGACTTCTAGTTCTCATACTGTGGTGCCAAGAGGCCTGCTCTGGGCCTATTGAGAAAAGTTTCTGACTCTTTTGAGGGGACTAATGCCAAAGGTAGCCAAGGAGGTAAGAATCTTTCTATTTGGGATAAGCATTCTATTTGGGAATACACATTCATTGGAGGCTTACTATATGCCAGGATCCTGCTAGGTACTTTACATATATCATTTCATTTAATTTTTTTTTGTTAAGTGCTTATAAGTATTCCCATTTTCCTGTGTGGGATTTGAGTTTTAAGGAGGGTAAATAATGTGACAACAGGCAGGTAGAAATACCAGTCCACGTACAGCAACAACAAAAACACAGAGGCTAGAGGATTTGGGACTGGAATGGCAGATATTCAGATTGATAAGAATGTGTATAAATAGTTCCCTTTTCTCACAATATTTTTTAAAGATTTATTTATATATGCATACAAGGACTGGGGTATAGGCCAGAGATGCGGGGAGTGAGAGAATTCACCAGAGACAGAGTGGGGAACAGAACAGGCAGATATACTGAAATACACTGCTGAGGGGAGCAGAGGGTGAGACAGGAGAGGTCTGCTGAGCCATGTGGGTTGCTCCCTGGCCAGGGATCAAACTCGTGCTGCAGTGGCTGCGGATAGCTTCATAGGTTGCGTCTTAACCCCCTGTGCCACCAGGGAGGCCCAAATACTACCCTTTTTAAAGGGGAAAAGAGAAAGTAGTTAAAAAATTTGCCCAGAAATGGAAGATAGCAGTGAGGTAGATCTTTTAGGAGAGTTCTCCACTTGACACAGTACCTCATTTCAGTTCTGCCCAGGTTTGTGCTTTATCTGTTACCTTTCGCATTATGATCTTATCCACTGAACTAGGTGAGGGACATCACATTGTGGTCCCCCACACCTGAGTAATTTTGATGTTTTCACTTCAATACAATTTTGACTCTAAAGCCAATGGTATGTATGCCAAGTACTTTCCTATAAGCTGAATACAGATGCCAGTTATATTGGGTCCTTGCTTTAAGTCCTTACCTGCAAATCCCTGGTAATTGGTGGCTCCTAGAGGGTAGTAGGAACTCCTTTGTATTTTCTTACACCTAACAGAGTGATTCATGCATGCACTTGAGAGGCTGACAGACAAACATTTGCTAAAATAGGGTAAGAGAGAAGTGAAATCCCAGCAATAGAGCCTAGATCTTGACGAAGGAAGTCCTCAAATTGACAGCAGCACTGTGTCTTCCTTCTCGGGCTCTGTGTGCTTCAGTAAATATGTATGCCCAGTCTTCAATTGTCCAAGACTAAAATCACATGGTCTGTGCTTATGTATATGGGATGTCTTCAGCTTCTAACTACTACTCGACCCCTCCTGACCTTCAAATACTCTGATCCTCAGTTTTCTTTCGTGCTGTGTTGGTTGTCACAGGAGATTGAGGTGAACTGATGGCTGAAAGGAAGACTTCATGCCCAAAATAAGGGAGTCATGAAGTAATTGGCAATGCAAATGTTACAATATCAGGACCCTGCAGAGCAGTGAATGATAACAGGCTGTAGTGAAGTGGACTTTTAATTTAAAAATCAGAGATAATCATCTTCCATGTACGTGAGCTCCTTGTTCTCAGGCCAGAAATTTGTACTCATGGTGGTTCCTCATAGTTGAAAGGGAGGAAGAACCCAGGCCAGCCAACCCTAGTCTGCCCTTAGCACACATTGCCTAGAACTGGAGGGTCAGGTAGGAGTCAGAGACTAGGAAGCTACTCAGGACTGAATGTTGAGGAGCCAGAATGCCACAGTGGCACGGCCTGGTCTAGTTCAGGTGGGAGTTGTGGTAAAATGAAATATAATTGGTCTTTGTCCCTGGTTTCTGGCCAAGCACCTAAAACCCTAGGAAGTTCCTAAGGGATAGACACACCTTTATTTGTTAGATATGCTGACTCACTAAGATGCCCATTTTGAGAACTGAGTTTATCTGATAAGGCAATTTAGTGTGGGGCCCCTAAATAGCCTCAGGGTTGATGGATCACTAGAAAGATTAAGTGACAAGAGGATAAGAATTTTTAACCCTATCCACTTATTCCAGAAGTGGGAGGGATGCAACTGCATATTAAGCTACAGAAACTCTTTTGTTTTTGTTGTTTAAAGATTTATTTATTTATGCATACAAGAACTGGGGTACAGGCCAGAGGTGTGGAGGGGTGAGAGGACTCACCAGAGACAGAGTGGGGAACAGAACGGGCAGACTGACTGAAATACACTGCTGAGGGGAGCAGCGGGCAAATCAGGAGAGGTCTGCTGCGCCATGTGGGTCAGCTCCCTGGCTGAGGATCGAACTCATGCTGCAGTGGCTACAGATAACTTCACAGTGCTGCCTCTTAACCCCTTGTGCTACCAGGGAGGCCCTATAGAAACTCTTAATGCGATTTCATGTGCTTCTTGGGTGGTTATGTTACCAGGAATAGACCTGGGGTCTGCTGCCTGTCACTACCAAAAAAGCTAATAAACAGAGTCAGGAATTGAATCTATAAGCACTTTTTTTTTTTTAGAACATCCTCTTCTCATGACCATTGATCTGAGAAAACTGGAGAGACTGTTCTTCCTTGGCCACTGATCTGAGAGAACAGAAGGACCATTTTGTCATTTCATCTCGAGCTGGCCTTTTCATAACGAGTTAAAAATAGTCATAAATAGGCCTCCCTGGTGGCACAGGGGTTAAGTCTCAGCACTATCAAGCTGTCACCAGCCACTGCAGCAGGTGTGAGTTCCATCCCTAGGCCAGGGAGCTGACCCACATGGTGCATCAGACCTCTTCTGTCTCTCCCACTGCTCCCCTCGGCAGTGTATTTCAGTAGATCCACCTGTAAATCTACTCTGCCTCTGGTCAATCCTTGAACACCACCACCCCTACTCCGTACTTTTGGCCTAGACCCCAGCTCTTTGTGCATAAATAAATAAAAATAAATCTTGAAAAAAAAGTCTTAGGGCCTCCCTGTGGTGCAAGGGGTTAAGATGCAACATATGAAGCTATTTGCAGGCTCTGCAGCACAAGTTCAATCCCTGGCTAGGGAGCTACCCACAATGCCCAGCCCGCTTGACTGGCCCGCTGCTTTTCTCAGCAGTATATCTCAGTCAGTCTACCTGTTCTGTTCCCCACTCTGTCTCTGATGAATCCTTTCACTCCCCACACCTCTGGCCTGTACCCCAGTTCTTAAAAAAAAAAGCCATAAACAAAATATCCCATCAGAACAGCCAGTCATAGTTGATATTGCTGGTATTCTTCATATTCATCCTCCAGGGATTCAGTTTCTTAGTTATCTTGACCTTGATACACCTGATGGCATCAATGGCACTTATTTTTGGCATTACTGGGACAGGAATCTCAGTTATAAAGCAGGACTTTTAGTTTAAAGAAAACATCATAATTACATAGTATGTATTTGCAGCCAGTGCTAGTATATGTAGATTCTTATGCTAGTATGGTGCCCTTCCCTTCCTCCCTTGCCCCACTCAGTGCAGCACAGTTTAGGAAAGGTGGCCCACCCTAGTTCCATCACAGAAGCTACCGTGCTCAGGACCCTTCGGGATTTCACCCTATGTACTTCTTCATTTAGGTATTCACCTGTATCTTTTACAATGCAATTAATTGGTATTTAGGAGGTCTAACTAACAGACTTTATTCAACTTTTGAAGCATCCTGAATAGATACTGCAAGGACTTGCACAAAATGGGTGATATTTATAGATAGAAAGATAATGGAACAAGGTTATTAACAAAGATAAAGATTACTTCAGGTAAAGCCACCCCACCCCCGCCCCCCTCAGGGAGATCATGGAGTTGTTACCATGCAGGTTACTTATGGTGCTGATCAGGAGGCTCCAGGTTGATTGGTTTAGGATTACACTTTTGAGAGAGGTTGAAACTGCAATAGGTAATTTATCTGGTGGAGGCCAGCATGAAGGACTCTATCTTGGACCTGTTTTTTTCTATTTTTAACATTGTAAACATAGGAAAGTGTTTCTCTGAGTTCCAAGACCTGCTCTAAGAAATTAATTTAAGGGCCTCCCTGGTGGCGCAGGTGGTTGAGCGCTGCACTGTGAAGCTGTCCACAGCCTCTGCAGCGCAGGTTCAATTCTGGCAGGTTGGCAAGAATCCCACATGGTGAAGCAGACCTCTCCTGTCTCGCCCACTGCTCCCCTCAGCATTGTATTTCTTCAGTCTGCCTGTTCTGTTCCCTGCTCTGTCTCTAGTGAATTCTCTCACCCTCCCATGCATCTAGCCTGTACCCCGGTTCTTGTATAAAAACAAATAAATATTTTTTAAAAATTAATTTAAGTTGAGGAGGGAGTTATAATGTTAGGGGGAAATGATGTCCTGAGTTAATCCCATACAGGCTTTGTGGTCTCCACTCCCAGTCCAGACTAAAGCCATCAAGACATTTGGTGGTGATGGGATTTGTCTTTCCCAATGTCTTGATGGCTTTAGTCTAGACTGGGAGTGGAGTCCACAAAGCCTGTATGGGATTAACTCAGGACATCATTTCCCCCTAACAATAAGAACCTCTAATTGATCATAAGTACAACTGACAACACAGACTTGAAATGATGTCTGACATGGAAACTGTCTTGTGAATGTTAACTCAAATGAAAGTCTCAATGATAATTAGGCAAATAATTTATTAGATAATCAAAGTGAGGATTTGAACCCAGGAAGCAATTCTGTAGATTTATTATTTATCATTATTTATTTATTAAATAAATAAATCTTTAAAAAAATTACTGCTTGCTGGAAACTGCCTCTTGCAGCTTAAAATAAAAAATTTTAAAAAGTAACCTGAGGCCAAGATCTACCTCTGGCTCTTGCTGCTTGTGTTTGATCCTTTCCCCAGCCCACTGTGGCTGTTATAAGAGCTAAACCATCCAGTTTCTACTCTCCTGAAGAATACTCACTCATCTTTATGCTACCACTTGAACTGTGGATTAGCCCTGTGGCCTTCTCCATTTCACAGACTCTCCAAGTCCTTTCTTGGGAAGGCACTGCCTCCACCACCAGCAGTCAGCTCCAACTTAACAATCTTAGGTGTTTTGCTCCTGTGTCTATTTTCATCTGCACTCTACTTTGTCTTTTTGTTATGTATGTATGTATGTATGTATGTATGTATGTATCTATCTATCTATCTATCTAAATACCTAAATACCTAAATATCTATTTATTGCAAGAACTCTTTCTGGGTGGTTCCAAGACAAACGTACTGCTCATCTTCTGACGCAGTGTCTCTATATCCAATATATTTCCTTTCCAAAAACACACTAGAAGAGTTTCTGTGAGGAATTCCAGAGGTCACTTTTCTAGAGATAATGAAATTTGGTGGTGAGGGGGAGGAATCACTCATGATTTATTTGCTCTTTGCACAAGCTGGCCACTGAGTGAACTTTGGAATTGACTCTGTGATACCTGTTGGTGTAAAACTCCAGGACCAGAGTGTGCCGGACTGCACCAGTAAGGCCAGCACTAGCCAGAAAACTCCAAGTGAATTTATCACCCAATTCCATAGGGTCAGAGCCTTCCCACTTTGAAAACCTTCCCTCTTCTCTTCCCTGAAACCATTATGTGTTCTTTTCCCTTTTCATCACCAGGCTTTTCAAGCAGATGAGTAGAATCTGCTGAATTTCTTTATTTATTACTCTCTCAACTATAAAGCCTGCATGGACAAACTTAGCCCTGAGGTAATTGCTTTCAGAGGTCACAGGGGTCACTTTAGTGTAAATTCCAATGAATCTCTTCCTGTTTCCCTTTCCTCTGAATTTTCTGAAGTGTCTGGGCATCATTTCTCTACTACCTGTTCTCCGGGACTCTACGCCATTCTGTGTCTCTTCCCTCTTTCTGAACAGTTTTCCACATTTCCTTCAGATGTTTCAATCTCTCTCCTTAAGTACAGGTGACTTTCAATGTTTGGTCCCATCTTTTGGTCAAACTCTTTCCCAGAGAGCTTGTGTAGAAATGGTATCTAACCCCATCCTTCCTTTCCTGGAAGTAAATGTTTCTCAGGCCCCAATCCCTAAACCTGACCCCTGACTTCAACCTGATATTATATTGCTCTGCTCTGTCCTTCCCTTGAGTAACCCAAAACACACCTCAAACGCACCATTTTGGAGACAAAGTAAACTTCCTACAACTGGAATTCACTCTCCTCCCAAACAATCCTATTTACATTATGTTTGCAGCAACTTTCCATTTTCTAGACTCAAAACTCATGGATGACTATTTAACTATTTCCTATCTCTTGTCACTTATGGGCAAGGATCTTCATTATTACTTTTTTTTTTAACTTACTATTTTTGTTTTTAAAATAATTTAAAAATTATTTCTGTGAGTATATTTCCCACTATATCCCTCTCTGTTAAGTTTAATTTTATGTGATTGATTTACTACTGGCTCAATGTCTTTTTTTTTTATGCAAGAGCCAGGGTACAGGCCAGATATGCAGGAGGGTGAGAGGATTCACCAGAGACAGAGAGGGGAGCAGAACAGGCAGGCTGACGAAATGCACTGCTGAGGGAAGAAGCGGGTGAGACAGGAGAGGTCTGCTCGCCATGTGGGTTGCTCCAAGGCTGGCGGAGATCGAACCAGCACTGCAGAGGCTGCGGACAGCTTCACAACGCTGTGCTCAACTGCCTGCAGCACCAGGGAGGCCCTCATGTCTTTTTTTTTTTAAATGCCTGAATTATTAGTACTTAATATAACCATATGTACTTCTTATTTTGACTGTAAGGATGTCCCGGCTCCTTTCTCCTTGGCCTGTTCACAAATGCAGAGGCTGGAAAAGCAGAGCCTTCATGTAGGAGTGGTCATGACCAATGACTTGCATCTGACCAATGAAATTCAAGAGGAAATTTTGATTCATCTATTAGGTGAGGCTTTTTTTATTTTATTTTAAAAGATTTATTGATTTATACATACAAGAGCTGAGGTGTAGGCCAGAGGGACAGGGGATGGGGTTGGAGGATTCACCAGAGACAGACTGGGGAACAGAACAGGCAGATCTACAAAAATACACTGCTGAGGGGAGCAGTGGGCAAAAAAGGAGAGGTCTACTGCTCTATGTGTGGGTTAGCACCCTGTCCAGGGACCGAACTCATGCCACAGTGACTGATAGTAGCTTGATAGTGCTGAAACTTAAACCCTTGTGCCACCGTGGAGGCCCTCCAGTATTTATTTAATAAAAGCTTAACTGATGCTTTTAAGCAGTGTTTGTTGCTGTTCTTTTATATCTCTCCCAAGGCTGTGCTAGCAGTTGGGTTTCAGCAGTTTATGTAAATGATTCCTTATGGAAATCTGTGTGAAAGGGTATCCTGGTGCTGATTCATTCCTGATAGTTCAGTCTCTTAGTATTGGTACTTAGGCCAGGGCCTGAGTGGCATGACCCAAGCTAGATTTTAAGGAGGAGTTCAGGGAGACTTTATATCTTGTTCAATGCCTAAGGACTCAGCATCAAGTCATCTGTAAGGATGCCCATCAAAGGTATTTAATAATGAAGGTATGCATTAGGACTTGGGCTAGCGTGACTAAGTTACCATGTATCCTACCAATGTCTCCCTGACACTTGTTAACTTGTATTACACATTATTGTGAATTTATCATAGTCTAAGATTCTTTGAATGGTGAGGTTTTTGCCATTTGGATCCTGAATGACAAGATTTCAGCCCAGTAAATAACTAAATAGCTCTTGTTACTATTGCATCATGTTGATTTACTGAAGTTAGGAAATTGTGATGAAAACAAATAAAAATAGCAATCTCTAAATATTTGCAGTTGTAAAGATTTCATAACTCAAAATGATTGTATTTTACTAATGAGAAACAGAGGTGAAGCAAGTAAGCAAGGTGAGGCGAGACTAAATGATCTACAAAACACACTTCAGTAAGTGGCAGAGTCAAGATGCAACCACAGAGACTGGCGTCAGAGAGCTGAGTTTATGCTCCTCCTCTTACCACACTGGTTATTTTTGGGGTGGCTCCCTTACCCAGAGCACTAATGTCATATTTTTTTCCATTGCAAAACATATTTTATTTTTTATTTTTATTTTATTATTTTTTAAAGATGTATTTATTTATGCATATAAGAACTGGGGTGCAGGCCAGAGGTGTGGGGGGTGAAAGGATTCACCAGAGACAGAGTGGGGAGCAGAACAGGCAAACTGACGGAAATACACTGCTGAGGGGAGCAGTGGGGTAAACAGGAGAGATCTGTTCCACCCTGTGGGTCACCTCCCTGGCAGGGGATTGAACTCGTGCTGCAATAGTTGTGGATAGCTTCGTCTTTTTTTTTTTCTTTTAAGATTTATTTATTTATTTTTACAAGCACTGGGTACAGTCAGAAGCGTGGGGGTATGAGAGAATTCACCAGAGCCACAGCGGGGAGCAGAGCAGGCAGACTGACGAAGTACACTGCTGAGGGGAGCAGCAGGCGGCAGGAGAGGTCTGCGTACCATGTGGGACCCTCGCCAGCGGCCAGGGATCGAACCGGTGCTGCAGAGGCTGTGGGCAGCTTTGCAACCCAGCACTCCCTGGCTGGCCGGGAATTGAACACGCACTGCAGAGGCTGCGGACAGCCTCACAGCGCTGTGCTCAACTCGCTGCCCACCCGGGAGGCCCCATGTATATACTTCATAAATATACTCTTTGGTAAATCTAGGGACTAACTGAAAACTTGCACAGCCTCAGCTGAGAGCAGAGTGGATTGTCTATTTAAAGGAATTTACACTGAATTGTTAATAAGGATTGGCATGGCATTAATGGCTTTCAAAGCAGAAACTGGTTAACTCAAATGTCTCTAATTGGTGCATTGTAGGAAGTGATATTTTTGGACAGGGGCCACTGGCATGCCTCTGTTCCCTGCACCCCCATTCCACCCTTAGCCAGGAAAGAAAATTTCTCTTGCTTAGTGATTCTGACCTTCCTGGATCTGTGGTTTGGTATCTGTTTCCAGTTACTATTACTTTAATGATTTCTTTTGCTCCTTTCTTTTTTTCTCCTTTTAGTACTTTAATCGTGCATTTATTGCACATTTTGAAATTGTCCTAGAGTTCTTAGATATTCTAGTGTATAGACTTATCTTCAAGCTCACTAATTTTTCCTTCAGCTGCATCAAATCTACTTATGATCAGCGAAGGCATCCTTCGTTCCTGTGTTTTGATTTCTATCCTTTACTTTGGATTCTTTGGTTTCCATATGTCTGTTTACATTGGCCATCTGCTCTTACAAAGTGTCTAATTTTCTATAACAGCTTTTAATGTTATTCATAGTTATTTTAAGTTCCTTTACTGATCATTCCAATAGCTGTATCATATATGAGTTCATTCCAACAGCTGTATCATATATGAGTTTAGTTCTAATGATTTATCTCTTCATACTGTGTTTTTTTAGAATAATCTTTATTTAATTTTTAAAACATTTTTCAATTTATTTTATTTTATTTTTTTGATTTATTTATTTACTTATACATACAAGCACTGGGTACAGTCAGAAGCGTGGGAGGGTGAGAGAATTCACTGAGCCAGAGCAGGGAGCAGAGCAGGCAGAAGGACCGAAGTACACTGCTGAGGGGAGCAGCAGGCGGCAGGAGAGGTCTGCGCACCATGTGGGACCCTCCTCCGGTGGGTGGGAGCAGCCGGGGATTGAACTGGCACTGCAGAGGCTGCGGGCAGCTTCGCAACCCAGCGCTCAACCGCTGCGCCACGGGGGAGGCCCTTCATACTGTGTTTTTAATTGACTTTTTGAATGATTTTTCATTTTTTGTCAAAAATTTAACATGATGAGTTGGGTAATAGGAACTGAGGTGGATTGCACTATAATGTGAGAACTTGGGTTAATTTGGGTAGGAGTTGGGCTATTTTTTAAAAAAAGACTTTATTTATTTATTTTTGCATAGAGGAACAGGTGTGTAGTATGCCAGAGGCAGGGGAGTGAGAGGATTAATCAGAGACAAAGTAGGGAGCAGAACAGGCAGATCTACTGAAATACACTGCTAAGGGGAACAGCAGGAGAGAGAGAAGAGTTCTGCTGTACCATATGTGGGTTAGCTCCTTGACCAAGAATCGAACTCAAACTGTCTTGGTGATAGTGCTGAGACTTAACAGGAATTGGGAATTAATGGAATTAATGTTTGCTGTAGCTAATATTTGACAAGCAGGGCTGTCAAAACCTTCCAGTGTCCTTGCTTTTGCCTCCAGTTGCTTCTGAAATTCCTTGTATACTCTTCCTCAGAAAGAATCTGTGTCTTACATTTCTTTCAGTTGTTTTTATTAGAGTTTTCTGTGTATGTGATGGTGTCATGTTGGGGAGGGAGCATGTTCTCTAATGTTTCAATTAAATATTATTTTTTTTAAATTTATTTTATTTATTTATGTGTACAAGAGCTGGGGTGTAAGCCAGATGTGTGTGTGTGTGCGTGTGTGTGTGTGTGTATTCACCAGAGACAGAGTGGGGAGCAGAACAGGCATATCTACTAAAAGACACTTCTGAGGGGAGCAGCCGGGAGAGACAGCAGAGGTCTGCTACACCAAGTGGGCTAGCTCCCTGGCGGGGGAGAAAATTCATGCTGCAGTGGCTGCGAATAGCTTCATAGTGCTGAGACTTAATCCCTTTCACCACCAGGAAGGCCCTAATTATTAATGTATTTGTGGACATAAGTCTTGGGCTGTGAACTTCCAACTTCCAAGTATTTCCCCAGTGACATAGCTTCCACACTCTCAGCCCCACCCCTTACTCCTTCCCTGGCTTCAGGCTTCTCAACCTATTTCCTTGAAGCACTAAACCATGTTGACTATTGTTCCTTTATCACATGAGACAAGATGACTGGAGGGGCAGCAATGGAAGGAATTCCCTTTCACAGTTGGGATAAAGCTCTGGTAAAAATCCTTTCTTTTGAAGGGTAGACTTTTTTTTTTTTTTTAAAGATTTATTTATTTATTTATACAAGCACTGGGTACAGTCAGAAGCGTGGGAGGGTGAGAGAATTTACCAGAGCCAGAGCGGGGAGCAGAGCAGGCAGACCGTTGAATACACTGCTGAGGGGAGCAGCAGGCGTGGCAGGAGAGGCTGTGGCAGCTTCGCAGCCCAGCGCTCAACCGCTGCGCCACTAGGGGAGCCCCCCCTTTTTAAAGAAGATTGAAGATATTTCAGTGCTATAAGGGGATATTTCTTGGCTCTTCAGCTCCAAGAGTGTTGGGGCTCCTAGAGATAAAGCCTGTGAACTGTGGAGGCCTCACAGGCTGTAGTCCTAAGAGTTTCTCCCTCTCAAATTAGTTCACACTCAGCACCAGCATTCATCATGATTCCTATTACAGCTTCCTACCACTTTCTAGCACTAGTGGCTTCTGCAGGTAAGCAGGTAAGCAGATTTTTGCTGTGTCTCTTAGGATGAGCGTGTGTCATTAAGCTTATTGTGACAGTTACACTAGCTCTTTTCAGGTATAATATGCTTAAATCCCATTCAGCTCTGTGAGAAGGGAAAACACGCTCGGAAATTGAGTAACTGGCTCAAGATCCCACAAGAAAGAAATCCCCAAGAAGTTACCTTGAAATTAATGAACGGGGACCAACTAACTCTTTGATTCTGGCTCCCTATCAGAACCATCTTCCATCTCACGTGAGTCCTACAGGCGCGCAGCGCCCGGCCTTCGGCACCGGTGGGAGAAAAAGTAGGAGTAATTAAGTAAAGCAGGCTCCCGACCAGGGTCAGGATCAGTGGGATTCAGCAGAGCGCTGTAGAGGGAGGTAGGGAGTAGGGACCGGGTGGAGTCTGTCCCGCCCCTGCCTCTCGGTCCCCTCCCATTGGCCGAACGTTTGCTGGTCCCATCCCACTGCCCGCCCCCGGGGAGCCGCTTAAAGTGTGCGGAGCAGGTGCCTCGCGTGGAGCAACAACTTTGCGAGAACATAGAGCGCGGCGCCCATTCATTGCTTCCAACCATCCATTCATCTGTCCCACTAGTAGTCCAACGGGTGGCTCCAGGCAGACGCAGCTTCCTCCCTCGGCACTGCGAGTAGAAGAGGGACCGGGAGCGCGGCTGATCCTCGCCGGCCAGAGCAGAGAACTGTAGTTGCGACCATGCAGACTTGCGCCAGGGCCTGGGGGATGCGTCTGGGTTGCGGAGTTGGGGGCCGCCGCCGTGTCCTTGGAGGCGTGGGACCGCGCTGGGCGTCTGGCGGCCGTGACAGCAAGAGCGGCGGTGGGGACAGCGGCGGGACTGGGGCCTCGCGCCTCCTCGAGCGCCTTCTGCCTCGACACGACGACTTTGCTCGGAGGCACATCGGCCCTGGGGACAAAGACCAGAGGGAGATGCTACAGGCCCTGGGGCTCACGGTAAGGAATCCCACCTGGCCCTCTCGGGCCTCACTCCCTCCCGGCCGGGGTCTGCCGGAGTGGCCTCCCTGCCCCCTCCCCGAGCTCTGCTTGTGGTGCGACCCCCCAGCCCAGTTTCCCCGCCCTGGGGTGGAAGCAAATCCGAGCTCTTGGTCCGGGTTCCTCAGCTTTCTCCCGCTCGCTCAATTTCTCCTACACTCTCGTTGAGCCTGAAAACAGTATGTTTTTCAACCCAAGCCGCCCTGCTGATGAGCCCTAACTTTGCAAGATGGGGATCTCCTTGCTTATCCGATTGTCTCCGGAGTGATCGAATCACTTCCCGCTTCATTATTTTCTTTCCTCCGAGTGATTTCTGGTTTGCTCATGGTTGTTCTTTTCTTTTTAAAAAGAAACCTTAATTGGGCAGTTTAAATGAGGTTCCCACAAGCCTTTGTAGGTGCAAAACGCAGAAGTGACTCTTTTAACTCAGAAGCACTTTCCTCTGCCTTTAGTTTTCACGGACTTGGTTTTAATTTTAGAGCATTGAAGAACTGATCGACAAGACGATACCAGCCAGCATCCGCTTGAAAAGACCCTTGAAAATGGAAGACCCTGTTTGTAAGTGTCCCGGAGATCTCCTTTAGACTCCACTTCCTCTGGCCTATTTGTGTTCTCTGTTCTCTGTAGGTCCAGCTCTGGGTTAGACTTGCTGGGAACAGGGAATGTTTATTAAAATAAAACATCGGCAGGTAAGAGTAGCGGGAGAGGATGGTATGTTTAGTTTCCAGATTCTCTTAGGATAGAGTACCTGCAGTGCCTTTCAGCATCTGTATCTCAGGACTCCAGGAGTCCAACAAGGCTCCCCGGGAAAACAGGAGTACTAACACTTGGAGAATTCCCCAACCCCTTCCCAGGCACCAGTCACTGCCATGGTCCTCTCATCCTTTGGGGTGGGGGGTGGGGGTGTCATCACTTTTTTTGCAGATCAGGAAAGAGATTCAATAAAGGAAAAAATTGCTTAAGGCCATGCTACCAGCCAGTAAGGAACATGGACAGAGAGCCTCCCAAGTTTCTTTATACCACAATAACTTCAAATTGTTCACATATTTTACATCCAAATTTTATTATTTAAACCTTTTGAAAGGCAGTAGTTATTTTTAAGATCTGAACGATTTTCATAGAAAAACACAAATAAGGGTCATGCTTGGTTAAGTATGCTTTAGTTTGTTCATAGACCTTAAATTTTATTTTATATTAAAAATGTTTTTAATCGTTGGAGACTATGGTTCAGAGGTGTTTTCATATGAGTATTTGACATCCACAGACTGAATACACAAGTCAAGGCAGAATAGGCAGAGCTGAAGAGCTCTTAAAAAAGAAATCTCATCTAGTCATTTGGTTTTGAATTGTAGAGATACAATCTCTTTTACTTGTGGAATCAAGCGAAGTAAAGGTGGCCATTTTGTTTTGTTTTAGGTTTTAAGATGCGAAGGATAAGCTGATGACAAAGTTGATTTTGTTTTAAGGTAGAGAAAATATATAGCCAGTCCAGTTCCAACTGGCTAATGCTGTACCTTACGTTTTGTTGAGTACTGCTTTCTTTTTAGTTCCAAATCTGAACCATATCCTTGATGAGATGGCAGGGATCTTGCTCTTAAAAGAAAATCTGCATTATGTTGTATAGAACTGATTAAGACCTAAGGTAACCAAAAGATTCATCTAATTCAATTTTAGGAAATCAGGATGCTGATTTATTGGATGTTTAAAGAGTGAAGAGCTGTATATATATATATTTTTTAACCTTATTTTTATTTATTTATTTATTTATTTTTTTTAAATAATAAATTTTATTTTTATATTCCCCCATACAACTGCACATGCCCCATTCTGACCCCAATCCCTCCCCTCCCGGCCCCCACCCCCAAAAAAGTGTCTCTGGTTCATAGTTTTTTGTTGATTTTGATTTTCACTTTCTTATAGTTATTCATTTTCCTGATCCCTTATTTAAGTTTTCTAGATTCCTGCTATGAGTGAGACCATCCGGTATTTTTCTTTTTCTTTTTGGCTTATTTCGCTGAGCATGATCCCTTCCAGCGCCATCCATGTTGCTGCAAATTGCATGTGTTTATCTTTTTTGAATGCTGAGTAATATTCCATGGTATATATGTACCACATCTTCTTGATCCAGTCATCTATTTTTGGGCATTTGGGCTGTTTCCAAAGCTTAGCTATTGTAAACAGTGCTGCTATAAACATAGGGGTGCAGGTGTTCTTTGGAATTGATGTTTCTGTGTCCTTTGGGTAAATACCTAGGAGTGGAATTGCTGGATCATATGGAAGAAGAGCTGTATATTTTTATAGCAAACCTTAGGTGAATATTTGAGCAAGTAAATCCCTTCCTGAGACTCAAAATCAGATAGCTAACCCTTGTTGCAATATACTCTAAAATAATGTGTTTTATTTTAGCATCTTATCCTTTAGCATCTTCATAGAGCCTAGGAAATGTGTTTAAGTTGTCTATCATTTTTTAGTTCAGCTATTCATTTCCAGCTGAATTAATTGAACACTGCAAGATTCCACTTCTTTTGTGTTGTAATTGTGCTCCTGATAAGTAATTAGCAACTTGAGTGTAAACTTTAAACTCAGCAGCTGTGTGAGATTTTGGGCTAGTTCCATCTGGTTAGTCTGAGGTGACTCAGAGAAAATATTGCACAGTCAGAGGTCACCCCCTCCTTGAACTGAAGTTGACTGACTCTCCAAAGAGCTTGCTAATGAACTGGGGGAGATGGGGTAGGACAAGTAGTCAGAAAGTCATCAATGTTTTACTCTGAGGTGTGCACTTGTCATGGTTAATGAGTATTCTTCATGTGGAGACAGCAAGTTGGTGCTTAGAATGTCTGTCCACTGGCAGCATTTCCATTTAATAGTAGGCAGCATTATCCCAGTATAGTTTTAAGAAAATGCCTGTGTACCATTGTAGTCAGAGAGGAATGCTGGGCCAAATACTTGTTTCTGTGTACATAGAAAATTGCAACTAAGACTAATGTGAGTCTTCAGTGCTCTCAATGCTGAGTAAAAAGGGGATTGTAAGATCTGTAAGTCACATGGAGATAATTGTGTTAGTTCTTTTGCAAAATTTAGTAATATCAAACATTTATGTAGTGCTTATCATGTACAGGACTTTTTTTAATTTTATTTTTTAAGATTTATTTTTATTTATGAATACAAGAATTGGGGTGTAAGCCAGAGGTGGGAGGCAGTGAGAGGATTCGTCAGAGACAGAGTAGGGAGCAGAACAGGAAGAAGATCTTCTGAAATACAGTGCTGAGGGGAACATCAGGCTAGACAGGAGAGGTCTGCTGTGCCATGTGGGTGAGCTCCGTGGCTGGGGATGGAACTCATGCCACTGTGGCTGGGATAGCTTGATAGTGCTGGTACGTAAACTCTTGCACCACCAGGGAGGCCCCATTCTTTTAACTTTTAAAAAGTGCTCTTTGTGGATTAATTTTTTAATCCTTATTTCAACCCTGCAAGGTAAGTAACATTATTTTTTTTTTAAATTTTTTTATTTTCTTGCATCGAGGCCATCTTTCTATAGTTATTGTTCCACTTAGGGTACAGCCTTTCCACCAATAGCCCACCGATGTACCATTATCTTTGTTTTAAGATAAAGAAACCATGACACACAGAGGGTAACTAATGAGTCCAAGGTCACAGCTGGTAAGCAGTGGGGATAGAATTTAAAGCCAGATAGTCCACCTCCACAGTCCACGCTCAACCACTAGTCTACACTATCTTCATGGTATCCTTTGCAAGGGGTGGGTGTACTAAGTAGAAACTACTGTCCTAACTGTTCTGAACCACCAGGTGTACAGATCACAGAAACCCAATCACACTGTGATCACTCAGCCATTTGCCACTTTGCCAGTGGAAATATGACCACATGCTAAGCACACAGGTGTGGGAACACTAAGGCCAGCTGCCAGGGTGAGGGAAGGGGTAAGAGTCATAGAGCTAGGCCTGGATATTGAAGGATATGCTGTGATGCTCTGTCAGACAGGACTAAGGGAGGCTTCTTCAGGCAGAGGGGTCAGTGTGCGTGGACAGAATCAGAGAAGTGCAGATGGTTTCTCTGTTGTGCAGGATGCTTCCCTGCCCTGGTATACTTCAAGGAAGTACCTTGAAAGAATACCTTCATTAACAGTTGGTTGATCAGTAAGTCATATTTCAGAGAAACTTGCAAAGTTACTCAGTTCAAAGCCAGATCAGTTTCAACCTGTTCAAGTGAGTCTCCCTTTCCCCACATGAACACACACACACACACAGAAAAAAAGACTACAAAGTTATATGTTAATGGGAACATTCATTTCTTTACATAGTGCCATTTTAGGTGATTTTAGCTTTCTTTTTATTTGCTTTTCAAATTTTTCTATAGTAACTATGTGTTCTTTTCTAATTAATAGAAAATTTAAAACTACTTTGTTTTTGAGTAAAGCCAACCATTTTTAGTTATGGTTTCCTCACTTGTGTAGTACTTTCAGTGAAGTCATCTCATTAACCAAACTAACTTAAGTCATAACTTCACAGAAACTGCAGGGTTTTAAGTCTGCACAAAATTGTACATGGCTCATTGTGAGCATGTTTAGGAAGAGAGAGGAGAACCTAGTCTCTTTAATATGCAAATCATTCTGCCAGAACCAGGCAGTGGAGCTGCAGAAAGAGATTTTTTTTTTTTTAGAAAGAGATTTTTGATGGATTTGTGAGAACTTAATGTTCTAAGCCACATTTTTAGAGTGAGTTTTAATAAATGGTTAATGGAGGCCAGTGAGCTGCAGGAGGTGTTGTGTAACACAGCTGCAGGTGGTGACTGCGAAGGTGGTGACTCCAAGTGGGGTTAGGAATGCTCCTGAACTGACCTCAAGGGCAGATAGCACAGCTGTTCCCTAGGCTATGGACATTAGTGTCTTTCAACTAGCTCATGTCTGTCATCAGGTTCAGCCTATAGGATCCTCAGTTTATGACATGTTCTTTCTTGGTCATTCCTGGTTCCTTTAGTTCCCAGCTTATATGAATTATTGTTTCATCTTTAATGAGGCTTATTCTAATGGCATGTCATACAATCATGGAAATTTACACAAACAAACCAAACGAAAAGGCAAAATTTATTCTGAACTTGTTATGGCAAGGGAGTAAATCTTTTCTTTTGGCAGAGGACTGGGAGAACTTTATACTGGAATAAGTTAAGTTTTCAGGTATGTCCTCTTTGGAGCATAATGGAGGCTATTGATATGGACACTCTGTGGGTGGGCTAACTAGAAAAGGTGCATCCTGTGCGACTAGGGGTGTGTTTGGTCCTAAATTGGAAGCAGGGACCAAATTTAGGGAAGGTGTTGTTAATCAGGTCCTGGCATTTTAGGACAATTATTAAGAAGTTATTGTGCAGTTTTCTGAATTCATTCATGATAGGAATATTACTTTTTACAAGTCTAATTTTAGCAGACTGTCTTCCAGGTTAGTTTATTGTTGATACTTGGATTGGTTTCCTGAGCAGGATACTGCCGATGTGGGTGGAAGTTCTGTGGCTATATATGGCCTGCCTTTGTTAATTTAGTTTCTCACAACAGAATCTGTCTAGTCTTTATATTTTTGTTAGTTATACTTATTCTTGTTAGTTACACATCTGCTGATCTGACTGATATCTTGGACTGTCGACCTGTGCCTACATTGTTAAATATTTATGGACCATCTACTATGTGCAAGGCACTGTGAGGATAAATATTTGGGATAACTATCATTATCTCAAGGAACTTATATCTTCTTAATAAAAACTAAGTTGCAAAATTAAAAAGCCTCTCCCTTATCTCCTTCCTGGAGATCAGTGGATGGGACTGAGAATTCCAACCCTCTCCTTTGACCAGCCCATACTGAAACTGTTTTTAAGGCCCCCCACCCTAATCCATGAGAGCTATGGATTAAATGCTTTGAGATGAGAAATGATATAAAACTGGTTGAGGAAGTAGGGATTTCTGGGACAGAGTAAAGGGTTGAGATAAGTGTTAAAACTTTTTTTTTGGTGTGTAAATATATTACGAGAGTGAAAAAATTCAAAAGAAATAAAGTCAGTACCTTGACTGAGAAAAGAAAATGGCAAAATGCAATGCTAGGGAAGTAGCTGAGTATTGCTGCCTTCCCATGCTGTCATGGGGTAGGGCAGCGAGATGAGGTGCTGGAATGTTTTCCAACACCACCAAGCAATTCTCTAATTCTCAGTGGACAAATTGAGTGTCCTACAATTTTACTCAATTTTCACACTATCATCTGGAGAGATCATCAGCTCCTATAGGTTAAGGACTTGTCCCACAACGCTGCTCCCATTTCAGATGCTAAAATCAAGTCCAGGTTCTCAACTGTGTACTGATCTACCCGCTATAAACTGGAAGTTCACATGACTCCCTCAGACTCAATAGAGCCGTTCAGAAAACTTTATTTATGATTACCATCTTTTAATTTAATTTTATTTTATTTTTGCATAGAAGAACTGGGGTATAAGTCAGAGGGGTGGTGGTGGGAGTGAGACAATTCACCAGAACAGAGTAGGGAGCAGAACAGGTGGATTTACTGAACTATACTGCTAAGAAGAGCAGTGGGCAAGACAGAAGAGGTCTGCTTTGCCATATGTGGGTTAGCTGCCTGGCTGGATCTCAAACTCAGGCTGTAACAATGATTGTGCTGAGACTTAACCCCTAGGCCACCAAGGAGGTGGTTTATGTTTAGCAGTTTATGATAAAGATACAGTAAAAGATTCAGATGAAAACCCAGGTGAGGGCGAGGTCCAAAAGGATTCTGAGCAAGGAGCAACTATTCCTGTGGACCTAGGGTGGGTCATCCATCCCTATGCTTGGTGCATTCACAGTCCCAAAAGCCCATAAACTCTCACTGTTCAAGAGTTTTAGTTTAATCTGCAGCCCCTCCCTCATCTTCTTCCTGGAGATCAGTGGGTGGGGCTGAAAATTCCTGTCCTCTTCTTTGACTAGCCCATATAAAAACTGTTTAAGGCCCCCCACCCTAAGTCATTTCATCAGCATAAGCTCTAAAGGGCTTCTTATGAATAACAAAAGATACACCTATTGCTCAGAAAATTCCAAAGTAAAAACAAAAATATTTCTTATACCACAGTGATCTTTCATATAACTTTGTAGGAATATCTCTTGATAAATGTGAAGAGGCAAATATTTAAAAGAGGTGAGTTCTAAAAATAATCAGTTTTCCACTTTTAAAATTAGAACAAACTAGAAGTCACAGCCTTTATAAATATCATACAAAAGATACAAATATGCTGACATACCATGATGAGTTACCCAATAGGTTATATGATTAGGACAAAGAACATAAAATGTAGATCCACTTTTTCCCTCTTGTTTTTATCTTGTTAAAGATTATGAAATTTAGACAGTAATCATCAAAGATTTTATATAGGTGAAGTTATTTAACAGTACTTAAAAATTCACTCTTTTGAAAATCCATTTTATTATTTCTGGCTATATAAGAAATTACTGCAAAATTTAAGGGTTTGAAATACCAATGAACATTAATTATTGGGGCACAAAAGAAACCCCAAACCTGGGGTCTTCTACACTGGCAAATAAACACAGTGGTGGGGAGAGGAGGGAAAATTCATTGTTTGGGAAGGCACAGTGAACAAAATGTATACAGATTTAAAGTTTTTTCTTTTTTCCATGGAAAAGAGAGGAGATTTGGTCTTCCTGGAAGAGACCCTTACGGAGAGTAGTTTACTTATAAATGTCTTTTTCAGAAGCAAATTTACCCCCATGCAATCAATCTTTTGTGAAAGATATATTTGGGTCTACTGTGTTCATTGGAGTCTGGGACCTTAGCAGTCCTTTTCATCAACATGCTGCAGCATCTGATAGACAGCTGGCTAATGAGGTTTTTCCCCTCTCCCCTGCTTGGTATAGCTGAAGCATTCTACTTTCCAGTGGCCCTGCTTAGTAGGTGTATTTCTGCTGGCCAAATGGTGAGGAACATTTCCTACTGAGTGGTGGGGCGCAAAAGGTCCTACCCATGAAATTCCATTTCTGTCTGATGGTGCTGGCTTGCTGTTTCGTGTCCTATTATTTTTTAAATATCAAATCTCAGTCATTAAACAATTTAAAAACAACCAACTGAGACATAGGCATTCAAAGAGCCCCTTGTAATTTCTGCAGTTCTCTCTTCATCTGCATATCTATGGCCATGCTTTTGATTACCAAAGGAATTGACTCCTAACAGCCAAATTCAGTCAAATATACAGGACAAACATACACACATAGAAATAATACAAAATAATTTACACAGATTAAACCATACTTGTACTGGACTATTTGGGACTCAAACCTCAGAATTTTCCTGGTGCTCAAACTCAGGATTGGGGCATTAACCAGTCAGGATCTCTCTTTAGCGTGGAACTCCAATCTACAGTCCTTAGAGACCAATAAACAAAACAGGATAACAAGCAAATTGATTACTTTCCAAACAAAAATGTGTGGAACAGGTTTGGGACATAGGATAAGAGCTACAGGGTACTTAGCAATCAAGTCTCTGAGAAAAAAAGTCTGGGTAGGCACTTCAGGGTCAGAGCAGAGAGCCCTTACCCTGCTTGAACAGTAGATTCCACCTAGGGTGTCCAGTTTTGTTAGGGAGAAATCAAGGGTTCATCTACCCCATGGACATGAACACCAAAGATATGCTTCTCAGGTCTGGGAAAAGAAGACTTTAATGCAGAATTGGAACAGTTGGAACCCTAAGACTGGAATCTACTTTCCTGAAAAGCTGGGGTAATGGGCTTATATTATATTTAGGATTGGGCCATGGGAGAACAAAAGAGTTGAATTCCATTGTCTGGGGGCACAGGAATTTGGATGTGACTGGAGATCATTGAGCAAAGTGGGTAGGAGGATAGAAGAATGCAGAGTTATCTGAAGGAAGGTCAGAGTTATCTGAAGGAAGGTCGTTGATGGTGGTGGGCTTTTGTATAGTTAAAGATATGGACTGGTAGTCAAATTCTTCTGATGCGTGGGCACCTGGTAGACAAAGCACTGGATCCTGCTTGCTAGATTTTCTTTATTTGAAGAAGCAGAATTATTTGGGAAGAACAGGTTAGTCTTATAGTGAAGTGGTCATAGTTATCTGATTTAACTGGCCAGACTGGAAAACAGAAAGTTAGACTTGGTTAATAGCTAGCTAAACTATGTTCAAAAAGAATGTAGGCCTATATTCGACATGGGTTTCTGCTTTGGAGGGACTGGTTTCATTATTATCCTCTCAGTTTCTGTGGGTCAGGAACCCACAGGCAGCTATGTTGTGTGTTTCTGGCTCAGAGTCTCTTAAAAGGTCACATTGGTGATGCTTAACCAGTGCTGGAGGATCTATTTCCAAGGTGGCTCGTCCACTCATTGCTGGCAAGTTGCTGCTGGCTATTAGTGGGACTCTCCACAGATTGTTTGGATGTCTTTAGTGTGTTCTCACAGCATGGCAGTTGAAATTCCCAAGTCAGTGATTCAAGTGAAGCAAGGAGAAAAGGAAAGCGAGGCAGAAGCCTAGACTTGGAAGTCTTATAGCATCATTTACAACATATCCTATTGGGTAAGTAGAGTGAGTCACTGATTTTGACCCAAATTCAAGGAAGGGGAATTACATTCCACTTTTTTTTAAGATTGATTTTTATTTATTTATTTATCTATCTATCTATCTATTTATTTATTTATTTATACAAGAGCTGGGGTGTAGGCCAGAGGTGCTAGAGGGTGAGAGGATTCACCAGAGACAGAGAGGGAAGCAGAACAGATGGATCAACTGAAATACACTGCTGAGGGGTGCAGTGGGCAGGCAGGAGAGGTCTGCTGTGTCCTGTGGTAATGTTAGCTCTCTGGCCGGGGATGGAACTCATGCTGTAGTGGCTGCTGATAGCTTTGTAGTGCTGAGACTTCATCCCTTGTGCCACCAGTGAGGCCCAGATTCCACCTTTTGAAGGGGGGAATAGAAAACTAATTGTGGACATATATTTTTAATAGGCCTTATTTTTTAGAACAGTTGTCTGTTAACAACACTCAATTCACTTATGACTACATTTAGAGATCTTATTGGCTTTAGTAAACAATTCATGAACTAGGTAACTTCCAATGTAGTAGAAGGTGGTGCAAGCATGGTACAAGATGAAAGAGGATGGGTCCAGGTTATTAGCAAAAGAAAAGAAAGTTTATTTTAGGCACAACCACCTTCTACTAAGGGAAGGCTGGGGGTCTCACATGTAGATTACCTCACCCTTGCCGACCAGGAAATTCCAAAGCAAATGACTTAAAAATACCACGTGGGAGGGGCTGAAACTAAAATTTGGTTAGGAGTTAAATCTTGGTGCTTGGCACAAAATATTCTATTTTGAATGCCTACTTCTTTTTTAACAAGGTCCACAGCAAAATAGAATGGAAGGAACTGAGTTCCCATTCTCCCCCATATATATACCACTCTCCCCAAATATATATAATTTTCCCCCATTATGAACATACCCCACCTTTTGTACCTTTGTTACCACAGATGAACTTATATTGAAATATTGTCACCCAAAGTTTACTATGGTTCACTCTTGGTGTTGTATGTCTATGGATTTGTGTAATGAAATGCTTGTATAATGAAATGTTTCCACCATTGTAGTATGCACAATAGTCTCATTGCCCTAACAATCCTCTGTAGACACATTTTTTAAAAAAGATTTATTTATTTACTTATACAAGCACTGGGTACAGTCAGAAGCGCGGGAGGGTGAGAGAATTCACCAGAGCCAGACCGGGAAGCAGAACAGGCAGAAGGACCGAAGTGCACTGCTGAGGGGAGCAGTGGGCACAGCAGAAGAGGTCTGAGTGCCATGTGGGACCCTCGCCGGCGGCCAGGGATCGAACCAGCTCTGCAGAGGCTGCGGGCAGCTTCGCAGCCCAGCGCTCAACCACTGTGCCACCCGGGAGGCCCTGTAGACACTTTTTTAAAACTATCACATTCATCCAAATTAGCATATACTTCTTTTTATTTATTTATGTATGATTGTATTTTTAAAAGATTTATTTATTTATGCACATAAGAGCTGGGGTATAGGCCAGAGACTGAGGGGGGAAGAGGATCCACCAGAGACAGAGTGGGGAACAGAACAGGCAGACTGACGGAAACACACTGCTGAGGGGAGCAGCGAGCGAGACAGGAGAGGTCTGCTTCGCCATGTCGGTTTCTCTGGCTGGCCAGGGATTGAACTCATGCTGCAGAGGCTGCGGATTACTTCATAGAGCAGTTTTTAACCCCTTGCGCCACCAGAGAGGCCCTAGCATATACTTCTTAACTTAAATTATGATGAATTTTATCCAACTATAACAAGTATCCAGTACTATCAAAATCAGTTATACTGTATTATACAGTGACTATAAATCAGAACTATCCAGGTGCATAGGACCATCTGTCCATATACTGAATTCCCCAACCTACTCACCTTTGTCACCACTGAGGTGTAGTGGTATACTATCACTCAATCTATTTGTATATCTTCTAGCATCTGTTTCCATTCCTCTTTCAGAGGCTTCCATGGAAGATAAGATACTACTTTAGGCAATGAGGATAGAAGAGTGAGATATTAAAGGATGATAAAGATAGATCCCTGACTATAGTTTACAACTGATATTGCATAGCTCCACAGGTCTGTAAATAGGGTGAATACTTTGACTGTGGTTATGGTATAAGCTGAGGCACTGAAGTGTGATGATACAAGTTATTTGATGGGCAGTGAGTAGATCATGTCTGTTACATAGAACCTAAAGTAGAGAGGGATGGCAAACAAGGTATGGAGGGCTTAGAGCCATGATAAGAAATTTGTTTCCCTCTTCATATTAGGGAGACATTAACCATTATTTCAGGGAGAAGTGACATGATTCAACATGTGTTTTGCAGAATACCTCTAAGATCAGAGGCAAAGAGGTCAACTGGGGAGGAGCGTTTTGAGGTGAGATGTTAAATGTTCAAGTGTACCAGGAAACAGACACCAATATGATATTAAATATGCAAAAAATTTATCAGGTTTGGTAGCAGAAGAAGGCAGTACAGTCTTTTGACCATGATACAGGTCTGACCCTGCTCAAAGGAAACAGGGATAGGAGGACGATTGGGTAGAGTCTTACAGCAGTACAGAGATCTAAGAAAGTTTTGGTTGGTCCAAGTGGGAGTTTGTGAGTCTAAGTCACCCATAGCCTGAGTTCATGTCTTGCAGGAATGAGTCTGCACTAGTTCTCTGGGCTAGAGGGCTTTGCCATTGGCTGGGAGCAATCCATGGGAAGTATGGTTTTCCTACAGACATGGTAGTTGATACAAAAGGGTAGCAGGCAGGGCAATCATTTTTTAGGCTGGGTGTTTCAGGGTGATGGTGATGGCATTAACAGAGCAAGAGAAGAGAGTCCTAGAGGAAGGAGAGATCATAAATCTTGTTGGGGTAGAATTGAGTTTGAGGTCCTCATGGAATATACTGTTGGAAAAATTGAATTCAAGTTGGAAATTTGAATCAAGATCTCAAAAGAGAGATAAAAGATAGAGTTACAGTTTAGTAAGTTCTCTGAATGAATTCATGGGAATGAGTAAAGTTTCCTAGGAACCAAGGGTGGGGAAGAAAGTGGAACCCAGGATGTTGGGAAGATGTTAAAGGAGGGAGGGAAAGTAGTCTGAGCTGCCATAATCCAAGAGACTGGAGGATAACTTCTCTACCGGGGATTGTGGGTTGTGGCACCAATGTCATTTTGGCCCTTTCTTCAGCATAATAAGAAAGCCCATAGGAAAACATAAGGACACTCCAAGGTGAGAGGAATTGAGGGGCAACCTGTCTGATAATCTGTTCAATATTGTAAATAGGGAAGGTGAGACTGAACCTTAGAGAAGAGTTCCAAAAGTAGTACTGTGAGCATCTGGCTAGTGAGGAAACTACATCAACCTACATGGGGGACCTGCTGAGATTGAATGGTTTAAATTGATAAAGTCTGTTAGGGTCCCCTCATTCTAGCACTACGTAGTGACCTGGGAACAGAAACAGAGAAATGTGACAGTTTAGTTGAGATTGAGGATTGTCTAAGTGAAGTGCCAAGTATTTCAAGGTCTAGTAATCAACACAGGCCAGATGGGGAGGGAGAGGTGAGACAACACTGTCCACATAGAAGCTCAGTGACCACTTTATGGGGTTGGGAGTGAGGGCCTGAGCTGCTTTACTACCAGTAAGTTTAGGAGCTTTGGGGCAGGTGATGGACAACAAGGTTGTAAAGCTGCCTGTGGTTGGGCCATCTGTGTATCAACTCCTATTCCTTATGTCCTCACTCCACCCACCAAATGGCACTGTGCCTTAATTTAATAAATTTCTGTTATATGTGGTATCAGTTATTTTACCTCACTTTGACTACTCAGGTTTGTTTACTTATTAAATCCAAGGTATTTTTATAAAAATGCAAACTGAGAATTTTATTTTATTTTTAAGATTTATTTTATTTATTTATGCATATAAGAGCTGGGGTATAGGCCAGAGGTGTGAGGATGTGTGTGTGAGAGGATTCACCAGAGACAGTGGGGAGCAGAACAGGCAGATCTACTGAAAGACACTGCTGAGGGGAGTAGTGGGCGAGACAGGAGAGATCTGCTGCTCCATGTGGGTTAGCTGCCTGGCCAGGGATCGAACTCTTGCTGCAGTGGCTGCTGATAGCTTCATAGTGCTGAGACTTAACCCCTTGCACCACCAGGGAGGCCACAACTGAGAATTTTAATGAAGATTCTAATATCTGTATCATAAACATACTAATTAGTTAAATAATAAGGAAGTGATAGTTCTGAAAATTTGAAATTATTATGGTAATTAATTATTGCTCTATTATTTCACAGACCTTGCATAATAGCTTCTAGTTTCCATTTATAAATGCTTCTCTGCAGCCCATGAACTAAATGAGAACAATTTGTACATTAATTTGGCATCATGGATGCTTTGATGGGTGGGTAATTATTGTGAATATTGAACTAATGCTATGTGGAAATTCAGGCTAATCTACATTGCCCCTCTACTACTTATATTTTCTGAGCATTTACTATGTGCCTAGCAACCTGCTTTGCCCCTGAATACAAAGAGATTATAATTTAGTTGGTCAGATTCTGGGTTAGACTACAAATTTCTCTATACGCCTATTCTCTTTCCTGTAAGCATGATAACTTACTTGAGTTGGATGCTTAGAACATACTCCCTTTTCTTGTTCCTTCTCTGCTAGATGTAACAATGTACCTTTCGAGAAGCAAGGAATTAAAACAAATAAAGGCCAGGATTTTCACACTGATTCTTACTTCAAACTAACCATTTGGCCTGATTACATAAGTCAACTGGAATATGTGATGCCGAAGCGAGCACTACATAAGTCAACTGGAATTCCAGATAAATATTATGACTTGCAGTGTTTTTCTGTATACATCTTTAAAAAAACGTTCACAGATTGGGTGAAAGGAGGTGGCGAGGAAGCAGAAAGTAGTGTGAGCCAAGACCAAGGAGCAAATAACTGTACCCTTCATCTCCACTACCCTGCTGTGGGACACTATTCTAGTTTTCCAACAGCTGTTGCAGCTGTGGAGTGAGCAGGAAAAGCTGCAGGGACTGCTCAGTCCCATGGAGACCAGGGGCCAAGGGGCCACCTGAAACAGATTGCACACACTCACTTTCTTTTGCTGGAGGTCCCCAAGTGGGGGGTGGGGGGAGGGCTTTAAGCCCTGGGGGTCATGAGGGACTGCGTGAAGAAGGGTGTTACTTGAACAAAAAGACAGGACAAGCCTGGCAGGATTAGAGTAGAAGAGGGGAGTGCTGGTGGGTGAGAGTCCCAGGCCAGGTTTGTGTGGTGCTGCCCCCACCACATTTTGCCACATGGGGTACAACCCTCTGCCATTTTCAAAGGGTTTTCAATTCAAAGAGTTCCCATGTCATTATTCCCATGTCATTAGGGATTATCTTGTCTTCCTGGAATGTGCAAACTCTGTGAATCATAGACTTCGCTTGTGAAAACCTCTTTTGCTGAAAGAGCAAACTTGACAAATTAGAGACGGTAGAGTTTATGGACTGGGTAGGTAGGTTTAAGGCCATCTGTTATGGGGGAGGAAGGAGGCTGCATATGATAGATAATGTTAAGGAAAGGTTATGCATTAGCATGGAATTTTGTGTCCAAATTCTGATTTCCACTCAATCTTTAAGATTTACTTATGTATACAAGAACTGGGTTCTAGGCCAGAGGTGCAGGGAGTGAGAGGATTTACCAAAGACAGAATGGGGAGCAAAACAGGTGGATGTACTGAAATACACTGTTGAGGGGAGCAGCAGGCGAGATAGGAGAAGTCTGCTGCACCATGTGAGTCAGCTCCCTGGCTGGGGATGGAACACGTGCTGCAGTGGCTGGCAATAGCTTGATGGCACTGAGATTTAGCCACCATGGAGTCCCTCCACTCAGAAGCTCCTGATAGATGGTATCATTCATGGTCTGTTTATCTTGATTGAGATCCATGACCCCACCCCATGATTTCCTGAGCAGATTTGAGGTCAAGAATCTGCATGTTGGCAAGGAAAGTATGCCCAGAGAATGTCTATCTTCATATCCTAGCCCAGCTTTCCCTTCAGCCTCCGGCAGAAAGAGGCCTTTCTGGGCAAATTCAAATATGAGTGTGTTGGTTTTCAGTCTTGATGATTTCCTTGGAGACCTTTTCTGAGTTGCTTGCCAAGCATACAAAGGGTAGGGGGTGGTGGTGGTGGTTGGGAAGTGGGGGCCTCTGATGCTGGGTGAGTGGTTGCTTGTGCTAGACTGCTCGGCTTTAGGGAAAGTTCTGTGAACAGTAGCTGTTGAGGGACTGACAGGTGTCTTCACCCACATTTCACAGGATTTCATTCTGGACATGACATTTTAATTTCATTTTTAACTTTTAAAAAATTCACATGGGCACATTGTCCAAAACATAGTTATTTTTGACAATTTTTGTCAAAAGCACTAAAAGATAAACAGGGAAAAGTAAGACTCCTTTCCACTATCAGTTTCTTGAACCATCCAAGAGCTATTCTCTTAGCATATAGCACATGCATCTATATTTGTTCTTTTAAAAATGTAAGTTGCAGAATAATACATGTACTCTGTGGAAACCTAGGCATCATATTTTTAGATTTTCAAGGAAGCTAAAGCAAAGCATATGTATGTGTGTGTATGTGTATATATAGATATACACACATTTTTTTCCTATGAAATCATGGGGAAATAATCATAAGGCTGAATGTTTGTGGTCACAGATTAAGGGTGGAGAAAATGTGTGTGCCTAGGTATAGCAAACATCTTAATTCATACAACCTCCTTGTCCATTCTAATGACATTTTCCCAATTCTTGTTAAAGTTTATGAATATTGGGAATTAAAACCTAGGCTTAGCAGTGCATTTAACAGCTAAATTGCCTTATTCCAATCAGAATGTATTAATTTGGTGTATTATTTGGTACAAAAAATTCCTGATATTTTAGGCACAGTGATAAGGAAGTTGTCATTGGAAAGACTCTTATGTGGAATTATGAAGGAAGAAGTATTCATTCTGAATTCTGAGAAGCAAGAACAGAGTGACACCTACCTGCCTGTTCTTGGAGAGTGGTGCCCAGGCCAATGAACTCTGTTGTCAGTACATTAGGACAAGGGCATTATGCAATGCTCCCAGCCAGAGAAATAAACAAGGTCAGGAGCAGGAGTTTGTTCTAGCGAAAAGAACTTACTGCCTAGATTCCTAGAGGATTGCTTGGGCACTTGCATGGCTGGTAGTGCTACCTCCAGTGTTTTTTTTTTTTTTTTTAAAGATTTATTTATTTATTTATACAAGCACTGGGTACAGTCACAGGCGCGGGAGGGTGAGAGAATTCACCAGAGCTAGAGTGGGGAGCAGAGCAGGCAGAAGGACCAAAGTATACTGCTGAGGGGAGCAGCGGGCGGCAGGAGAGGTCTGCGTGCCATGTGGGACCCTCCTCCGGTGGCTGGGGAGCAGCTGGGGATCAAACTGGCGCTGCAGAGGCTGCGGGCAGCTTCGCAACCCAGCACTCAACCGCTGCGCCACCGGGGAGGCCCTCCCTGAGATCTTAAAGGAGCTAGACTTTTGCCTAAGTAATTAAAACTCAGTTAAATTTTAGTGGCATAATATACCTATATGCAGAGAAAGAAACATATAAGGTTATTTGTATCTAGAAAGTATCTTCCAGTGTAAGTGCTGTATGTATCAAAGGGCTAGACCCTGCCGGAGGGAAAAGTGTGGATTCTGGAGATAGACCATTTTATAAACTTTTAATGTAAAGTTGGGTCGCTGAGGTCAGTGATCCTCCATAAACCTCATTTTCCTAAGCTGCATGAAAGGCATTTGGTACTTTCCTGGTGAGCAGTGTTCAAAAATGTCAGATGCTGTTATTTTGTTGTAATGTGAATGACCCAAAATAGGGTCTTAGGTGCATCCAACACTCTTAATTTCTTTTCCTTTTTTTTTTAAAAAAAGATTTATTTATTTATGCAGACAAGAGCTGGGGCACAGGCCAGAGGTGTGGGAAGTGAGAGGATTCACCAGAGACAGAGTGGGGAACAGAACAGGCAGATCGACTGAAATACACTGCTGAGGGGAGCAGGAGGTGAGACAGGAGAGGTCTGCCTTGCCATGTGTGTTGCTCCCTGGCCAGCCAGGGATCGAACTTGGGCTGCAGAGGCTGCGGACAGCTACATAGGTTGCATCTCAACCCTTGCGCCACCAGAGAGGCCTTCTTTTAATTTCTTGATAATTATCAAGTAGACCTTTCAGTGACATGATGGAAAAAGTGTCCAAGTTAGTAGAGAAATTTTAGAGAAACATGTATGTCATGCCTTACTTAAGATTTATACCAAGTTGATATAAAACAGTTTTTTTTTTTTAAATTTTTTTTTTTTACAGTCAGTCTCCGTAGAGACTGTCAAAAATTGCCAATGCCGACTATATTTCAAGTCGTCATGGCGGGGTATTGGGAAAAGTTTTCAATTAGCAATAATCGCGCCTCGGATAAACCTCATTGGCTACGATACTGCCACTGCGCAAAGCTTGATATAAAACAGTTTAAGAGGGAAAACAAGATTTTACTCAGAGAAAGTCATATTTTTAGTTGGCATAAATACAACAAAAATATAAATGGGACATAAGAAACCTGAAATGAGGCAAATATTCAAATTGGGCAATTCTAAAAAGAAAGTCAACGAAAGAAGAGCCAGAATCAATTATGAGGAACCAACCTTAAGGAATAATTGCTTGGATTGTTCATATTTCTACTGACAGCACTTAGTGTTGGTTGGATAGTTGATTTTTATATTTTCCATATAGGTGTTCTCCTATAAATATTCAAACAAAATGAGAGTTTACAACTATAATGACAGTTCTTTTCTGAGACATTTTCTCTTTGTAACATTTCTTTCTTTTCTACATTCAGGTGAAAGTGAAATCCTTACAACTTTGCGTGCCATTTCCAGCAAAAACCAGATCTGGAGATCATACATTGGCATGGGCTATTATAACTGCTCAGTGCCTCAGGCAATTTTGCGGAACCTATTGGAAAACTCAGGATGGTAACGTATTACTTGATTAAAAACAGCAGTGGTATGACCTGATTTGCATAGTTCTTCTTGTCTTCCCAGGCTCATCCCCCTTGGAGTTTATAACTTGTCCACAGAAACCTATGTCTGTTGTTGTCTCTAACCATTGGAACCGACCTGACATTTTCTGACTTGGGAAATTTCTTTATTCTAATATAGAAGAAATAGAAGTTTCTCTCTCCCTTTTTATTCCTACAAATTATCTTCAAGTTCTAAATTCTGAATGGTGGCAATCATTTCCTCATTCTCATTAAATGTCAGTTTTGTCACTGTAAATACATTCGAGCAAGATGTTAAACCTGCAGGTGGGCAGATTCAGGGCTTTATGCTTTGGGGAAACTGGGACTTCAGGTTATGGCTAAGCTTATTCGCTGAGTCAGAATTTTGGACCATTGTATTATGTCAGACTTTTAGGAATTCTCCTCCCTTGCCCAATAATCTGGATGCACAATCAACTGAATAATAAGACATGGTGTCAGATAAACAGATCAAAAATCACAATATTACCTTTATTGCTTAGCACTTTGTAGAGAAAAAGCTTGTGCGTTCTGTGTACAGGGTCACTTACAAACTGAAAGAAGGGACTGAGCAGCAATCGCTTCATTAACTTACTCAGTTCTCACCAGTTAGGTAACCGACTCTGACTTTGGACTGGCATGCCTGCACACATGCATCCTTGTTCCTGGCTACTCTAGGTCCCACTGATTGATCAAAACTGGAAGTGTTTCTCCTGCTTTTGAGGAAAACTTCCTAAGTTCACTTCCATACTATTTTGCCATTTACCATCATTGTTTGTTGTAAAAAGAACAAAACAGGGTAACACCTCAATACTAAACCAAGACAACTTGGATATTTCTTGACACACAGGTTGTGGCTCCAAAGGTATCAGATTAGATCTGGGCATACTATTTCTTTTGCCCATGGGGAAAGATAGTTTATTTGTGAAGAATAGCTGTGGATTCTTGGATCTTTCTTTCCCTTGTTTTTGGATCAGTGATTATATACGACAGCATCTTTGAATTGCAGCTTTATTTCATTTTTTTAAAAGATTTATTTATTTATGCATATAAGAACTAGGGTACAGGCCAGAGATGCGGGGGTGAGAGGATTCACCAGAGACAGAGTGGGGAACAGAACATGTGGATTGACTGAAATACACTGCTGAAGGGAGCAGTGGGTGAGACAGGAGAGCTCTGCTGTGCCATGTGGGTAGCTCCCTAGCTGGCTGAGGATTGAAGTCGAGCTGCAGAGGCTGCAAATAGCTTCATAGTGCTGTGCTTAGCCCCTTGCATCACCAGGGAGGCCCTGAAGCTTTATTTCAAATGATGCCTTTCTCCTAGTCTCAAGAGACATTGCACTTATCATTTTAGTGGAGAGACAAATCAATCTTGGGGAGGCAATGATAATTCCTAGGTGATTTTTTAAAAATTTAGTTTAGTAGATAATTTTAATTTCTAGTAGATTCCTCACTATGTGAAGAGAGAGTAAGTCATTGCCTCTGCACTTCAAAGGTATTTAATAGCAAGATGAAGAAATTACTCAAGTTAGAATATACAAAGTCTGTTTCAGTAAAGGGAAGGCGGACTTCTGTAGGGGAAATCAGAGAATTGCCACCTATGAGCTTTTGAAACTCTCAACAGCTCTACAGAAATATATCTTAAAAATATGCTGAATGCTTTGCATCTTTTTTGGGGGGGTGGGGGACAGTTTCCTTTACTTGTAGAGTGGGCATCCACACTGACCTGAGGTGGGCAGGGGAGGTAGTATCAGGATGTCTTATGCCCAAGGCTACCAGAGCAGGTCACACTCCCCTGCCAGGTGGTATTGGGAGCCCACCTGCAAGCAACATCTGCAGTTTCTCCTGAGACAGCCAACAAGACACAGTTTCTTATGAATTTTTATTTACTAAAATTGTGTTGGATTTTATTTGAATTCTGAGTGACCCAAAATTTCATTTTTTGTGTAATTGCCTCATAAGAAGCTCTCCACCTGCCATCCTAATACAAACTATTGAAACATTTATTTGTCCATTTTTGTTACTGTAAAAACAGATATATGTAAAGTGTCTGCCTGAGGAAACCCAAAGTTGCCAAAAGAATTAACTGTTCTAGTCAGTACCTGCCTCTGGGGTGTGGCCAGAGCCTAACTACTAGGAGTGCCAGTAAGCAAACTCAGATGGGTTTCACACAAACCAGTCTTCCCTAGTTTTTATAATTTTTCATATCTTTGACTCAACTCAGCCCCTGCTCATTCCCCTCCTTACTCCTTCATTCTTCCTTTACAACATCCAGTCACCTCTAAAACATAGACACACAGAAACGTGCAGGCCCAAACTTTGACAATTTGGACATTTGGAAGATTTTATTTATTTTTTTGCATATAAGTACCGGGGTGTATGCCAAAGCTGTTGCCAGGGGGTGAGAGGACACACCAGAGACAGAGTGGGGAGCAGAATAGGCAGATCTACTGAAATACACTGCTAAGGGGAGCAGTGGGCGAGACAGGAGAGGTCTGCTGCGCCATGTGGATTAGCTCCCTGGCCAGGGACTGAACTCAGGCTGCAGTGGAGATAGTGATGAGACTTAACCCCTAAGCCAGGGAGGCCCTGAAGATTTCATTTTATTTTAATTTTTAAAAAATTTTCTAACATCATTGTTCATTTTTGTACAATATTTGATTTCTTCCCTCAGGTGTAGTTCCCATAATTCTTCCACCATCATAGCACTCATAAACCATCACCATCATCCCTTGTTTTGCTATATGCCTCAGATCTATGGTTTGCCTGAAAGTTTTGTCTTTTTCCTAATCCTCTGTTCTGTTTCTCTATATTCCCTCTATAAATGAGACCATTAGATATTTTTCCCCTACTTGATTTTAAACTTTGCACAAAGTGTTCTTAGTACTAGGAATAGTACTAGGCTGTGCCAACTACTATGATATATAAATTTACACTCCTCACACTATCTACAGCAAACTGTGAATGAGTGAATGGGTTTTTCGCCATCTGCTTAGCAAGCCCCCATCTGCTGCCTCAAGTCCAAACTAAATCTGAGGGTCAAGGCCATTTGTTTAACTCGTGGCTCAGATCAGACTGGGTGTGAGCACAATACTTTGGCATCTTTTTCTGCTTTTGTATACTGCAAACGTGGTCCTGGTTGGTGAGAGTGCCTTGTCCTACATGTGATTATTCATGTGCCATCAATATAGAAACCAGATCTGTTGATGTAATCACTTTGCCTTACTATCCCTGTCCAGATTTTTAGTTTCAATATACTTTAAGTCCTTTTTTTTTAAGTTTTAATATAATTTAATGGAAACTTAAAAAAACATTTACATTAAATATAATTGCACTCTTTTATTGAAGTAACATTGAGTTAAAACATTATAGATTTCGATGTACAGGAGTAGAATCCAGCATCTATACAGACTATATTATGATTTCTACCAAAAGACTAAATTTCTATTCTCCATCTGTTTCTTTATTAAGAAGAGAATGAAAATGTAGCCCAGAAAGAATTACTTTTTCTGCTTTTGGTTAGTGCAATGTATTTGCATTGTTGAGGGTTTCTTTTCTCACTGTGGTATTTGTAAAAGTTTGAATGATAAACTCCAAGTTTGATTTCAAAAGCAAATGGCCTGTCTCTTTTCCCCTTACAAAATGAGCCTCAAAAGTACATGAATGGGCTGCAGCATTCCAGCCTTCTGAATACTGGCAGCAGTCTCTGCTCTTGGTGGCCATACAGAATATTCACCACATTGTTTCCCTGCCATGAGTGGACGTGTTAATTTAATTTAGGCACCACCAGCGTTTTGACAGGAAAGCAATGTTGTTTTTTGCTTTTCAGTCTCAGTTTTGGGGCACATTTGAAATATTGCTCCTTTCCATTCTCCGAAAGCTGATTTGAACCAGAGGGCCATATTGCATCTCGCCAGCACTGATAGGGAGGGTTTCACACTTCACATCATCGTCCCTCTGAATGGTTTCCATAGAGATGAAACCAACAAATTCCGGTGACGTGAGGTGAAAGCAAATAGACAACATTGCCTCGAAAGAATACCAACATTTGGGCTCTTACAAGAAAATTTACATCAAGTCTAGAATCTATTTTTAATGGGGTCACTTTCAAATTTTTCAGTGCTTATTACATCAGTCACTAACATAGAAAACTTACATTTTCTCTGTGGTTTCTGTTTTGTGCAACTTTGGCACTGGGATTAAAATAAGACAAACATTCTCATGAATGTTTGTCCTACTGCAAAACCCTCCACTACCTCCCTCTTTCTCAATTTCAAAAGAAAAGTCACAGCCAAAATCATAGAGAATACTGATTATTTTGGAATAAATATTAATACATCTTAAATATATCAAGCATCCTATTTGAGCTGGACAAATGCCCTCTTGGATGGGCAGATACCTTTTTTTTAATTTAAAATACAGCTAGAAACAAACAAATTGAATTAAATAAGCCAATTGGAGGATAGATTATAGACCACAGACACATTATCTTAAAACCTCATATGCAGGTAAGCAGGCCTGGTGATAGATAGCATTTTTCCCCCCTAAAATGAGGGTTTATTTAACATCCCTAACCTAATACATACTGATCTCAAAGTCCATTAGTAGATGATTGTGATGCCTGTTTTATCTTATTACTACATTCTGTATGCTATAAAAGAAGTTTATAAGTAAAAGAAGTGAGATCATTTATTTTTCATCTTCGTAATGAAAGAGTTTCAAAGTTCTCTCCCTATAGCAATGCTAATTAGACTACACTTAGACTTAAAAAAAACCTTGTAAGCATAGAAAGGTTAAGTAAGGGATTATGGGAACATTAACTCCTAGAATCTGTGATGGAAGAAACAGTGTGGTTCAGGCACAAAGGACTATACTTGGGAAGCTCAGATCTTCTTCCTGCAAGTAATGGGGAGCCATCTTCATTTGAGCAGTAGAGTCAAGTACATACATTTGCACCACGATGTCAATGTTTGATACTTTTCTAGGCTTTCTGGACTAGGTTTCTAAGGACAGTAAAGAAGAGATAGATATAGGATAAGAGGGAGACAAACAGGAATTGGTCATGGGGGGGGGGGCTAAAGAAAATCTAGAGTTTCTACCTTGAGTATAGGCAGAATAGTGGCACCTTTGAAAGAATAACAATATTCAGGAAGAGAAGACCTGTTTATTTGGATGTACTGATTCTTTCACATTTATAGATGGGAATGTGTGTGTCTTTGTGAAAGTCTGTATTTGTCTACATGTTAAATAATAATTCTGAGTAAAATGAAAGCTCCCTGTTCGCCAGGCTTATGTGTTCATATGGCATGCTGTGTGTGAAGCTTCTATCTGATCTGTGGTGATATTTGCCTCTTGTCTATGCTTTTTGGGTGATCCCATTTCTGCTCAGATTCCTCCACTGCATTATGTATTGTGTGCGTCATTCATTCCAGTTCACCAACCACATAGAATTTGGCAAACTGATTTACAGTTGCTAAGTTGGCTGTTCAGGGAGTTAATTGAAGCAGACATTAACCCTGCTGTATTCCTCTATTCTCTCTCTCTCTCTCTTTCACACACACACACACAGACACACACACTCTACCATGCCAATAAAAGTTTCAGGAAAATTATTTCAAAGTCTTGACATTGTAATGTTTGAGAAGGCAAACTCCCTATTCCACTCCCCCTCAAGATAAGAAGACAACAATTTTAAAGCATTCAGAAAAGATGAATGAAAACATGGTAAATGTGATTATAAGAACAGGAGAGTAAGGAAAAGGACTAGAAATGAAAAAAATGCTAAAACTTTTTTCTAATACTCTTCTGCTTTGGAAGTAGAAATCAATCAAGATGTGAAACAAGGTCAATCAAATATTAGAACACTAACTCAAATCTAACATACTGGTGATAGAAGAATGTATAGAGGAAAAGATAAGGGGAAAGATAGTAGCTTTGTTCTAAGTCTTCTGTCACTATCTGCTATCTGACCAACTTATTTTCTTTAAAACATTTATCACTCGGAAATTATTTCATATATGGTCTCCTTTCTCCTGTTAAAATATATTCTCCTTGAAATCAGGGATTCTTATTTGTCTTTGTTTATGTTTCACCAGAACCTATCATATCTCTCTGAATTTCATGCAGTAAATATTTGCAGGATGAGTGAGCTAATGAAGGAATGTAAAAAAGGAACCCAGTGGGTTAACACACTTGCTCCAAGACACATTTTGGTTTTTTTTTTTTTTTTTGGCTTAAACAACAGACATTTATTATCTCATAGTTTCTATACATCAAGAATTCAAATATGGCTTAGCTACATCTATATCCTTGCTCAGCATCCCTTACAACCTGCAGTCACTGAAAGTCTCGACTGGGGATGAATCCACTTCCTGGCTCATCCACGTGTCTGTTGGCAGCATTCATTACCTTGTGGGTTGTAGGATAAAGCACTTTAATTCCTTACTGGATATTCATTAGAGTATTCTCTCAGTTCCTTGCCCTGTGCACCTTTCTTCAGGGCAGCTCAGAAAATAGCAACTTGTTTTATCAAGGTCAACAAGCAAGAACCAAAGAGTGCCAGCAAGTGAAATGTAACATAAGATTATTGTGAGCCATTATTATCTACCACAGTTTTTACAAGTAAATCTTTATGGTCTTTCCAATCTTTTCTATGGCTATTGGTTTAATCAGTTACACCAGTTCTTTTTTTTTTTAAATAATAAATTTTATTTTTATATTCCCCATACAATTGCAGCCCCCCCATTCTGACCCCAATCCCTCCCCTCCCACCCCCGCCCCCCTAAAAGTGTCTCTGGTTCATAGTTTTTTGTTGATTTTGATTTTCACTTTCTTATAGTTATTCATTTTCCTGGTCCCTTATTTAAGTTTTCTAGATTCCTGCTATGAGTGAGACCATCCGGTATTTTTCTTTTTCTTTTTGGCTTATTTCGCTGAGCATGATCCCTTCCAGCGCCATCCATGTTGCTGCAAATTGCATGTGTTTATCTTTTTTGAATGCTGAGTAATATTCCATGGTATATATGTACCACATCTTCTTGATCCAGTCATCTATTTTTGGGCATTTGGGTTGTTTCCAAAGCTTAGCTATTGTAAACAGTGCTGCTATAAACATAGGGGTGCAGGTGTTCTTTGGAATTGATGTTTCTGTGTCCTTTGGGTAAATACCTAGGAGTGGAATTGCTGGATCATATGGAAGCTCTATGTTTAGTAGGTCCAGAAATCTCCACACAGCTCTCCACAGTGGTTGGACCAGTTTGAGTCCAAGACACATTTTGAATAACAGACGATTTAGATTAGAACTCATCTCTGTGTTACCTTCTAACCATTTGTGTCCTTCAATTTTGGTCACTATAGAGTTAACTTCCATACATTCCTAGTAACTATATAGTGAGAATTCCTGGCTAGACCTCTGTTAATTTCTTAGGAACATATAGAACTTCTGGTTAGAAGACAAACATCCCCCTAAAACAAACAAGCAAACGAACGAACAAACAGGTTTTGGGTGTCATTAGATTTGTAGCTGTAATATATTGTGAACTGTGAACGAGATTAGCTTTTTTTGCATAGAAGAATTGGGGTGTAGGCCATAGGGGTGTGTGTGTGTGTGTGTGTGTGTGAGAGAGAGAGAGAGAGGGAGAGAGAGAGAGAGAGAGAGAGAGAATGGATTCATCAGAGACAGAGTGGGGAGCAGAACAGGTGAACTTAACTGAAACACCTTGGTAAGGAAAGCAATGGGCAAGACAGGAGAGGTCTGTTGCACCATATGTGGGTTAGCTGCCTGGCCAGGTATCCAACAAACTCAGACCTTAGTGGTGAGAGCACTAAAACTTAACCTCTTGGGCATCAGGGAGGTGAAATGTCTGTATGTAATAACATAGGAAGTGAAATTTCTATATATAATAACATAAGTAGGCTCAAGGGGATTTTAAGAGCTAGCTGATAATAAAGATCATTAAAATAGAAGTATAAGATTAAAAAAATAACAAAAGATTATGTTGTTACCATGATTTAATTTTGAGCTTCGTGGCAAAGGCCAAAAGGGAAGCTTACCAATGTAGTATATAATTCTCAAGAGAGGCAAATTTAATTTTCAGGAGCCAGATTCTAAAATGAACATTTTGTGAGCTTTTCTGAATAGTGGTATCACAGTTTGGCCATACCTCTTGCATCCCTCACAGGATCACACAGTATACTCCGTACCAGCCAGAGGTGTCTCAGGGCAGACTGGAGAGTTTACTCAACTACCAGACTATGGTGTGTGACATCACAGGCATGGACATGGCCAATGCATCCCTGCTGGATGAGGCGACTGCAGCAGCAGAAGCCATGCAGTTGTGCCACAGGTGAGAGGCCCAGCCCTTGAGTCCTCAGGGTGAGGGGTGCACTCTCACAGGTGCCCCCCTGCCTGGAAGGCTGTGCCCGTGATTTGCCCCTCTCCTTCCTTATATCCCCCCACATATATATGTATGAGATACATTGTATCATGTCTTTCTGCTAGTTAACTGAGGTAGCAAAAAGACCTAGAATAATAATGGATTTAAAATGCTACAATTGTACCTTAAATTTACTCAATGTTATCTGTCAAATATATTTTAATTTAAAAAGCCACTATTGTTTTAACATTATTTAAGTAAGACATTTCCCTCTTTGCTCTTCTCTTACATAATGTTATATTCAGGGATACTATAGCAACTCTGAGATGATTTGGTGACGAGTGCTCCTCTCCCTGCCATCTTTGGTATGAGGCTTTCATCTTCATGGTCACATGAGGTCACTTGGGGTAGCCCTCTCTAAAGTTGTTAAGAAACCCCCAGTGTACAACTTTCACTTCATGTGCCACTCCTTCCTGCAAGTTAACTGGGGAAATATAGTTTTTTAGATAGGGTCACATTGCTGTCCCCAAATATTGGGGTTCTCTTACTGAGGTTGAGGGGCAGGGTAGATATCCAGTAGAAACTGGCAATGTGTACTATAATACACAACAAAATATTGCCCTCTTTATGAAGAATATTGGATTTAGGCTAAGTTTAATGTTGAATTGCTTACCTTCTTTTCCTGTTTAATAATTTGTAAACATTTCCTATTTCTTCATCTGCTCTCTAGACTGACATTTATTGGCTACATATAAGTACTCACATGCTTGAAAGTACCATTTTTTTTAAAGATTTATCTATTTATTTATACAAGCACTCGGTACAGTCAGAAGCGCGGGAGGGTGAGAGAATTCACCAGAGCCAGAGCCAGAGCAGGGAGCAGAGCAGGCAGAAGGACCGAAGTACACTGCTGAGGGGAGCAGCGGGCGGCAGGAGAGGTCTGCGCGCCATGTGGGACCCTCCTCGGGTGGCCGGGGAGCAGCCGGGGATCGAACCGGCGCCGCGGAGGCCGCAGGCAGCTTCGCAACCCAGCACTCAACCGCTGCGCCACCAGGGAAGCCCGAAAGTACCATTTTTTATCTAACCTCACTTCTATTGTTACTGTTTGTCCCTCCTGTTATTAATATTTTTTGTGCATCTTTGTGATAAATCTTTGTCAAATGTTCCGATTATTTCCTGAGGAATCATTTCTAGAAGTCGAATTGCTGGGTCATGGTGTACAGTTAATAATTGCTTTCCAGTTCCTTGTTTCCCTTCATTCTTTGCCTTGTGGGTACCTTGGAGTTTACCTTCCTGGTAGAGTTCTTGTGTAAATGGTCATCTGGTTGGGAAATCTGCCCATATTCATGATATGTCTGTCTGAAGTTTTGTGTCCCTGGGCCCAAATGCCCATGTAAGTCTTTCTTGGCTCCTCAGATCTTTGGGATAGTGTGCCCCAAACTTGTTGGGCAGGTCTGGAGGCTTCTAAGTTCCAGCCATAGATCCTTCTGCCTGAACTTCCCTGGAGTTCAGTTAAGTTTCTTACTCTGGTTGGGGATGGAAAGCCACAGAGGAGTCCTGTCCCACCCACCCCATCCTCATAGTTCTCAACTTTTCACTTATTTTCATCTATCTCTCCTTCATCTGCTTTCTTGATGCTCTCCCAGATCCACACCACCTCTTTTTCTAAATAAGAACTTCATCTCACACGCTCACTGAAATTTCTAATTAATGGTGACTGATTCAGGAGTTTAGTGCTGAACTGATTAGTGTTAATAGGGTACTCACATTTTGCAAATACTTGCTTTGCTTACTTTATCCTAATTCTTTTTTTTAAAAAAAGATTTATGCATACAAGAGCTGAGGTGTAAGCCAGAGGTGTGGGAGGTGAGAGGAACGGATCTGGGGAGCAGAACAGGCAGATTTACTGCAAAACACTGCTGAAGGGAGCAGTGGGTTAGAAAGGAGAGGTGCTGCACCATGTGGGTCACCTCCTTGGCCAGCCCGGGAATCAAACTTGTGCTGCAGTGACTGGTGATAGCTTGATAGTGCTGTCTTTAACACCTGCGCCACCAGGGAGGGCCCCTGTCTCCTAATTCTTATGCCTTTGGACCTGCATCTAATTCTAATGCTTGACAAACAACATGGTGTTTTTTCATCTTTGGCAATTTTTTTTTTTTTTTTTTTTTTTTTTTTGGACAATGATGTTTTTGTTTTCATCTTAGGTCATTTAGACTTAGGTAGCTTGTTTCTCCAATTTTATCTAGATTTAAAATGGGCAGATCATTGCCTTGTATAAGTAATCACTTTTGTATCTCCCCTATTCTACTTCTCTATTAAATTCATGTTTGTTATAAAACAACTTTTAAATTCAAATAGTGTTGAATATAATGGCAAATTAAACCTGTTGTTTCCCAGTCCTGTTCCCCAGAGAAAGTTGCTGTTAACTGTTCATTGTGTACTTTTCTGGGAAATGAAATGCATAGCACAATATATGTGTATTCCTAACCCTTTTCTTTTTACCCAGGTTTGCTCATCATACATGAACTGTTATGTATCCCCATAGGTTTTGTTTCCTGAAACTATGTACTGACAGAGAGCTACCAGGATTTGGGTCCTGCACTCAACCCTGCTCCTTCAGTAGCTATGTGACCCTACACATGTTGCAGCCCATCTCTGTTCTTCTGTGGAATGTGACACTTGATTTAGATAATTTCTAAATATTTCTCTGGCAATAAATTTCTCAGATGTCTTTATTAGAAGAGTTAGTGTTTTTCCATTTGTATATAATCACTCCCCTTTCCTTTTCTTTTCTTTCACCTCTATTTCCTCATAATATTAAAAAATTGAAACATTTTAAGACTGATTTTGCTGAATGAGGTTAGAATGGGAATTGAATTTCAGTGGCATGCTACTCAATGTCATTATAACCGACTCAGCATTTTTTATAGCATGCTTAGACTTTCCTATGTACCATTGTGCTTTATAGTCTTAGAAGATACTCTGGTTTCTGTAATGTTCATGTTTGATTATGATTTTCCTTTTCAACAGACACAACAAGAGGAGGAAATTTTTTGTTGATCCCCGTTGCCACCCACAGACAATAGCTGTCGTCCAGACTCGAGCCAAGTAATTGATTTTAGTTTTATTTTGAATTCAGGGATATTATCATCCTCATCTCTGATGTTTCTCTCACTTTCTCACTTTTAAAATGATTAGAGGTGAACCTGGTTTAAATGGGTTTTGTTGAATTTTACAATTCCTGCCACTTGTCTTCCTGGAATCTCACTGGTAAATCAAGGACAAAATATACAATGGCTTTAGTCACCCCTGTTTTAATAATAAGTTACTTTGTTGTTTTGCTTTCTTTTTGTGAAAAGAAAATTCTAAATATTAAAACAATTTCCACAGTGTTTTGGGAAGGCTGGAAAACAGATGTGAAAAAATGGAACTCACACACACTATGATTTTGTGTGTGCTCCTGCAAACTTAGTTATAGGCAGTCCATAATACCTCAGTATAGTTTGATGTACATGACAGTATATCATATTTGTTTAGTGTTAACTGATGAAATGAACACAGCACAACTACCACTTGTGGGTGTGTTCATTTGCATTCTCCTTGTAAAAGCCAAAAAACATTTGCCCCCTAACTCTTTCGCACTGACCCTTCAGAAAGAGTTTTCTGGCATATGATTGGAATTGGATGGTTTTCAGAATGTAAGGAGTCTTCCTCTCTATTGTACTGATGACTCTCCATTCATTAAGACTGATGCAAGGAAAAGCAGTGAAGGCTTTCAGGTTACAAGTAGTGATTCTTTAGGCCTAGGAAGTGATGTTGCTGGTTCTTTCTCAGGAGCAGGTTCTAGCAGGATAGAAGGATGCAGAGTGTCAGGATAGAAGAGAAAAGCAGAAGCTGAGTTATTAAATGAACTTGAGTTAGTGTAAAACACAGTTACCACTGAAGAGCCAGGTATAGGATAGGGTGTGTGTGTTTGTGTGTTGAGCTGGAGTGGTGTGGTAAGAGGTGTTGAGGAAGGACATACTATAAATGCTGCATCACTGAAAGGAAACTCTAATTTGATTTTCCCTTGAAAACCAAAAATGTGATTGTTTTTTGTCTTCTCTCTTTCCAGATTTACTGGAGTCCTCATTGAACTGAAATTACCCCATGAGATGGACTTCAGTGGAAAAGATGTCTGTGGAGTGTTGTTCCAGTACCCAGATACTGAGGGGAAGGTGGAAGACTTTATGGAACTCGTGGAGAGAGCCCATCAGGCTGGGGTAGGCAAACGTCTTTTCCTGGGGGTTCATGGAGATGTATTCCCATGTCTAGTTATTCTTATTCTTACTGAGTCTTAATTTCCTTATCTTTATTACCTAAAATGGTAAAACTGCCTCTTTCCTACCTACTTTCTCCAGGTTTATTTCCTTTCTTGGCTAGAACAGAGATAATTGCTACTCTCCCACTACTCTCTGGGCAAGGTAACAGCATTGTGTTCTCTCTGTTTCCTTTCTAGACTCTGGCCTGCTGTGCTACAGACCTTTTGGCTCTATGTATCTTGAGACCTCCTGGAGAATTTGGGGTAGACATTGCCCTGGGAAGCTCACAGAGATTTGGTGTGCCTCTGGGCTATGGGGGACCACATGCAGCCTTTTTTGCTGTCCGGGAAAGCTTGGTGAGGATGATGCCTGGAAGAATGGTGGGGGTAACAAGGTAAAGCAGCACATGCTTCTCACCTTTTATTGTGGTTATGGTTTTTCATTTTTATTCTCCTGATCACAGAAGTTGTTGATTCCTCTCTAAATTTATTTGGGCCATGTTGGTTTGGTTAAGGAAATGTCTAACAGATTCAGAAGAGATAATTAATCTCACTGGGATATAACTTAGCACATCTTGTCAAAAACCTTATTTTTTATGCATTTGGAAATGTATGCGTATCATTGGCAAAATATTCATATGGAAGTCATACAAGTGAATTTATTTAGGTTGATAAAAGCCTTCAGAGACTGAATATTTGAGAGAAATTTCAGATCTAACTAGTTTCTTTCTCAAGCATTTTCCTGCCACAGACTTTTGTAAAGACAAGCACAATGATAAATTACCATGCACACATTGATATACATTATTTTCTAGAAAACTGACAATTAGTGATTTGAAAAATTTCCAGATAGACTTTCCTTAAGTGCTCCTTATTGGTTAAGAATTCAGATCAATCTGATTATTACTTGGGATACTTAGTATGGTCTTTTTGACATTTCATAAAAACTGGGCTACTGACATAAGTGAGTAGTCTAAGTAAGTGAGTGCTTTTTTTAAAAAAAAAATATGCATACAAGAGTTGGGGTACAGGGCAGAGCTGTGGGGGGTGAGAGAATTCACCAGAGACAGAACGGGGAACAGAACAGGCAGATTGACCGAAATACTCTGCTGAGGGGAGCAGCGGGCGGGACAAGAGAGGTCTGCTGCGCCATGTGGGTTGCTCCCTTGCTGGGCAGGGATCAAACTTGTGCTGCAGAGGCTGTGAACAGCTTCGTAAGTTGTGTCAACCCATTGTACCACCAGGGAGGCCCAGTTGAGCGTTATGATAGTGTTTTAAAAATACTATCCATTGTCACTTGACAAGAAAGTACACTTTGGTTTTTAATGTAAAATAATAATTTCTTCAGGTATTACATTAGGTTCTTTCAGTATATTTTTTTAAAGATTTATTTATTTATACAAGCACTGGGTATAGTCAGAAATGCGGGAGGGTGAGAGAATTCACCAGAGCCAGAGTGGAGAGCAGAGCAGGCAAACTGACGAAGTTACACTGCTGAGGGAAGCAGCGGGCAGCAGGAGAGGTCTGTAGGCCATGTGGGACCCTTGCTGGTCGCGGGGGATCAAACCGGCGCTGAAGAGGCTGCGGGCAGCTTCGCAACCCAGTGTTCAACCGCTGCGCCTCCGGGGAGACCCAGGTTCTTTCAGTATTCTTCAGCACATCAGTATTCTTCAGCACATCTTTTTATAATTAAAAAGAGTTAATATATTAATTAATGTCTTTGGATTATATTGAACTTCTTACTTTTTCTAAAAATTAGAACCTAGAGTTTGATGAAAGAAAGAGCAAGACAACTCAAACTTTGTTTTTACCCCAATTTTCACTTGGGTTTTCAGAGATAAGTGGTATGCTCATTAATATTCCTGACAACCACATGATCAATTTAGATTTCTATTACCAAAATCCTCTGTCAATTTCCCTTGTTTTTCCTGTGTGTGCCAAGAAATCAGAATAAAACTTAATCACCATCATTATATTAAGCTGGATAATTCCAGGGAAGTTTTCCTTTTAAGTTTTCTAAATGTATTTACAAGGTCAGTGCCTCAAATTCTCAAGACATAAACTAAAAGTTAGTGTCTTATTTACAACAGGATATTTTGGAAATTGTTTATAACCTTGTACCCAAATAAATTTGCTTAATTCACTTTAAGCAGGGAAAGAAAAAAGCATGTACATTTATTGCAACCTCCTAGTGCTGTGATTATCTGTGATAACCAGTGCCTTATTCTTGGTCCAGAGATGCTACTGGGAAAGAAGTATATCGTCTTGCTCTTCAAACCAGGGAGCAACACATCCGGAGAGACAAAGCTACCAGCAATATCTGTACAGCTCAGGTAGATCACATTCCTGCCTTGGCCACTGAAATCTTCCAGTCTATAAAAAATAGTTTATCATTCACTCATTTGTTCATCTACTGAGTAGTATGCACACCAGAAATGTCAGGATCTTAGTAAAATAGCTTTGTGGTCTTGTCATTATATATTAAACTATGTACAGTATATGCATACATATATTAATATAGTACATAAATACAAACAATATACACATATAAATATAGTGTATGTTACTGATATTCTGTGCATGTACACACTTCATTATGCTTTGCAAATACATTCTTGGCCATAGGGTAGCTCCGTTATGTGTGGTGATGGGAGTATATTTTTTTAGGGCAGAGATGATAGCCCCCAGGATGCAGAGTGGAAAGAAAAGTGAGGGTGCTTGAGGTGACTGTGCTTGAGGGCATGATCCAGATTGGCCCATTGGTGATAGTCATGGGGTATTCTTATTTGGAACTCCTGAGAGGCATCCCTGAAATGGGTGGGATAAAAGATGAAGAGTGTTCTGGGATGTTCAAGTTGGTCAAGGCCTCAGGTCATGGGGGATGGTATTTTTTTTTTAATTTCTGAAAATGTCACTGAATTTAAAAAAAAAATCTTTCTACTGTGGTAACGCTGCAGATATCTGAATTTGCATCATGTCCTGTTCTTTATATTTTATTTCTCACCTTCTGCTACAACAAGCAGTTTTTTCATCTTTTTCTAAAGTCAGGTGTATTGAAGTGTAATTTATACCTTATGAGCTCTTTTATTGAGGCCAACTAACCATCAAATTCATTCATTTAAAATATATGTTTTTTTTAAAATATCCGTGAAATTGGACAAAAGATGGAGAGCATTCTGGGACCTTCAAAGTGGCCAAGGACTCAGGTCAGAGGGAACAGTGTTTTCCTAGACCTGTCCTTCCCTGAGAATCTTGGAGGAACATTCCTGGGCATAAAATCCATTCTAGTCATCCTTTTTGCCCTTTCTTATGTGTAATCATCTTGGGGTCCTTCTTTGTTCCTCATGCAGGATTCTCTCACTGAAGCATCCCTAGTGCTGTCTGTTTCCCTTTTTTAAGAATTTCAAGGCCATTCCTTTCTATTTTCTATTGCACTAGAACACACACTTCCCTATAAATATTTTTCTGAGACCTCAATTTAATAGTGAAGAGAAATATCTTTATGAGAGAAAGTGACCTTGTTATTAGTAGGGAATGTCAGTAGGTTCTGGTTTTCCTTTCCTAATACATTTGCGAACTCATTTTGGTTTTATATCCCTGTGCATTTTCATCTTTGGTAGTCCTTTCACAGATTCTCCACTTATCTCTTGGTTGGAATTCAGCCTCTAGTGCTTTATTTAAGCCCTTAGAATTATATCCCCTGAATGCTGTATTCCACTCAGATAGTCAAGCAGGCTATAAATTGTCCTCAGCAATTAGAGAAAATAGTAAATCCAATCATTTTGCTTTGTCCCTGTTTTTTATTTTGGTATCTCATGTCAAGTAATAATCCTTTTCAATAATTGTCTTAACACATAGTTGAACATCATTCTTTGTCCTTTAGGCCCTGTTGGCCAATATGTCTGCCATGTTTGCAATCTACCATGGTTCCTGTGGGCTGGAGCATATTGCCATGAGGGTACATAATGCCACTTTGATTTTGTCTGAAGGTGAGTCAGTTATCTGTTTTAAAAATTGGGGGCTGGCCTCCCTGGTGGCACAGGGGTTAAATGTCTCAATGCTATCAAACTATTGCCAGCCCACATGACACAGCAGATCTCTCTTGTCTTGCCCACTGTTCCCCTCAGCAGTGTATTTCAGTAGATCCACTCTGTCTCTGGTGAATCCTCTCACCCCCTTCACCTCTGGCCTACAGCCCAGTTATTGTATGAATAAATAAATAAAAATAAATCTTTAAAAAAATAAAAAAATTAGGAACATAATAACAGTAAGTAAAATTGAAAACTCTAAAAGTCAAATGAGGAACTGGGAAAAATATTTTCAACATTAATGTAGACTGAGTGTTATAATGTTTTCAGTATACGGGGCTTTTAATTACTACCCCTACCCCATACACATGAAGGAAAGAACATCCGGAGGGAGAAATGGGCAAAATACATAAAATTTAATTTTTTAAGTGATAAGTATATAAATAAAAGAACCAATGAACATGAAATTTCAATGTAACTGTTTTTTTTAAGTCCAACTACAAATTATTTAAACGATTTATATTTTCTATAGCAGATGTAGTCCCTCTTTCTACCATCCTTTATACTTTTTCAGCCCTTTCTCCTTTGCTCTTCCTCCTCAACCTCAGAAATCTTACTTCATATATTAGTGTCTGCTAGCTTATATAAGCATTATTCTTTGTTGATTCTTCTGCATTACTGTTTAACTCATGAATATGTAAATGTCCAATATTTATTTGTCTGTTTTTCTGATTTGCTTTATTGCACATAGTTCCCTTGAGTGCTTTCCATTTTGCTATAAATGACAATATTATGTTTTTCTGGATAGCTGAATAGTTTTCCATTGTGTGGATATTCCATGTCTTCTTAATCCAATTCCCCATCAGTGGGCATTTAGGTTGCTTCCATGTGCTAGTTACCATGAACAAAACTATAATAAACATTGCAGTTCATAGAATTTTTGAGTTGATGGTTTCAACTTTACTTTTAATCAAAGAAATATAAATTGACAGACCAAAATAGAATTTCTCTCATTACATTGGCAATGATTAAAAAAAGAATTCTGATTTTGGTATGATTTTATGAAGGTACTTGAATAATATGTGTGAAAAACTTTTTAACTGTCCCTACAATTTGATCCAGAAATTCTACTCGAGGAATATATCTAAAAGAACAATCAGATTAGAATATAAATGTGTAAAGGATGTTCACCAAAACAATGTTTATAATAACACAATCTTAGGAACAATGTAAATGTCTACTAACAATCTAAAGAATGGTGCAGCCATGTTTCAGCATTACAAAGCCATTAAAATTAATGATACAGTTATTGACCTAAAAAAATCAAAGATGTTTATGATACATTAAAATTTTAAAAGGTAAACATATGTATGATGTCACACACACACCACTTCTAGAGGAATGCATGACAAAATGTAACCAATAGTTACTTATGGATGGTGGTTTTCTCTTCCTTTCTCACGTGTATTTCACAATCTACTGTAGCATGGTAATTTAATTTAAAAAATTATTTAATTTTTTAAAATTAACCATGAATCCACTGAGTAGGACCAGGAACAGACTCTAGTAGGATTCTCCTCTTTATTTCTCTGTGAAATGTCAATGGCAAAGGATCAGCTCCTGTGCTGGCTGCTGGTTACTTTCACCTGTCTTGTCTAGGTCTCAAGAGAGCAGGACACCAACTCCAGCATGACTTGTTCTTTGACACTTTGAAGATTCAGTGTGGCTGTTCAGTGAAGGAAGTCTTGGGAAGGGCTGCTCAGCGGCAAATCAATTTTCGGCTCTTTGAGGATGGTATGGTAAGTCAGTCTTCCAAATTTCTTTTCCAATTCTCTAAAAGTTCATGATTTTTCTCATTAAAAGCCTTCCACAATGTTGGAACTTTGGGTACAGTCATTTTTTAAAAACAATTTTATTTTCCTATTGAAATGTTGTAGTCCCTTCAAACAAAGAATAGTGCATTCTCAGTTTTCCCTTAGTGCTGCACTTTCATATGTGGGCCTGTTACACATATTTTGCTCACAATATTCTCTGTTCAGTGAAAGCTGTGATAAGTAATTTAGTAAAGTAAGTTAGGGGAAGAAAAAGGTATGCACATGTGCTACCAATATCAGTGAGTACCCTGCAGTCAACTGTTTCAGTCCAGGAATGGCCTGCAAAGCTCTAACCCTTGTGAAGCCTGAGACTTGCCTTCCTCTCCGGGCCAGCTTGGTTGTAATGGCTCCTGTTACTCCTGTTATTTTGGAATGACTGGATTTTGTCCCGTACATTCTTTGCATTCATCTCCCTTGGTGTTTCTCTGCTGGTTTGGAATTTACAGCTGATGTTTACTCCCCTTTTGTTTTTGTATTTCTGTAGCTTGGTATTTCTCTTGATGAAACAGTTAGTGAAAAAGACCTGGATGACTTGTTGTGGATCTTTGGTTGTGAGTCATCTGCAGTAAGTAAAATTGAAACATTCCTACTGACTATTTGAGATGATGCAAAGATTGCTTTGCCTGTTGTGAATCTGAGTGTGTGGGAGAAGGAACCCAGGAGTGACAATGGTCAGACTATTGTCAAAATTATGTTAGTGATTATCCCTGTCCCTGTCACTGGTGATAGGTGAAGGCTGTTGCTTTGTACAGCCAGGCTAGTTGGAAGGATAGTCAGTGGTATTTAATGGAAACTGTCCCCAGTAAAAAGATTCATGACACTGACATCTTGGTTATGTTGATTCTGGGGAAAGTATGATACTCATGTAGCAAATGCTTATTGAATACTTAATTGTCAGGTACTGTGCAAGGATAGCAGTGACCTTGACACCCTCATGGAACTTATAGTCTAATGGGAATCCACACAAACAAGTATAAGATTACAGTCAAGTTGGATGATGTGATAGATAATGTTGGAAGAAGTTCTCTGAGTACAGAGGAAAAGTTCCTCACCAAAACTTGCAAGAAATTGTCCTAAGCTGAGATCTGAAAGATGAGTAGGGTTAATCCTTACTAAGTGGTACATTTGAGAAAAAGAATGGGACTAGAAGGCCTTCCAGACATTGGAAAAGCAACCACAAAGGAGGCTAGGAGAGAGAGAGTACATGGGAACTAGAAGCAGTTCAGTGTCACCAGTTTCATTCCATGGAATGAAAGTGAAAAAGAAGAGTCAGTAGCTACCTGCATCAGTAGCAAGGTGTTAACCACAATGTCCTATGTAGCCTGCTGCATAGTAAGCACTCCAAACACATTTGTTGAATGAATTAATGAAAGGTAGCATTTACAGTAGAAGCAGAAATAGGTTCCAGAGTACTGAACAATACTATCCAGGTTGTCTGTGTCCTCTTTGACAACAAATGTAAATCATCAAAGAATATAACACTGTTCTCTTTTAAACTTTAATTAACAAACTACTGAAAGCATCTTCCTTCTGGAAATCTGCTCTAAATTTTATCCGGAAGTTCCATATGTTCAAAAAATATTTACAGAGCACCCACCCAGGATTCTAAATTGTTACCACCCTGGGGCAAAATGAGGAGCAAGTCATGTATTCATTTATATAGCCCTAATGTGAAACCCTTATTAAATATATGACTTTCAAGTATTTGCTCTTTTTCTGTGAGTTGTCGCTGCTCTTGATAATGCACTTTGATGCACAATAGTTTTAATTTAATGAAATCCAATTTTTTTCTTTTTTCTTTTTTTTCCCCTATGGTGTCATATTTAAGAAACCGTTGCCAAATCCAAGGACATGCAGACTTGCCCCTATTTTTTCCCTAAGAATGTTACAGCTTTAGCTTTTAAGTTTAGATTCTTAAATCATTTCAAATTAATTTTTGTATGGAAATTCTTCATTACTCAGAAAACAGGGAGGAAATGTCAACTTTTTTCAGTAAAAATCACATTTTTCCTTATTTTTGCAAAGATGAACAGAACCTTTTTTTAAAGATTTATTTATGCATACAAGAGCTGGGGCTCTTTTATGGTGTGGGGGTGGGGAGTAAGAGGATTCATCAGAGACAGAGTGGGGAGCAGAATAGGTGGATTGACCAAAATACACTGCTAAGGGGAGCAATGGGTGAGATAGGAGAGATCTGCTGCGTTGTGGGTCACCTCCATGGCCGAGGATTGAACTCGTGCTACAGCGGCTGTGGATGGCTTCATAGTGCTTACACTTAACCTCTTGCACCACCAGGGAGGCCCCTGAACAGAAATTTTAAGAAAGGTATTCTGAGAATTGCTACAATTCACAATTCCTGATACCCATCAACACACCATGCCAGACACCCTGGAAAACTGGGGGAAAGGGATAGATTGGGAATTTCTGGTTCTCTATCAGAATACACACTGGCCTTAGCCTGGAAGCTAGAAGCGTGGTTCCAGGCATATTTCTTGCTCTTTATTTTCTGTGATCTCTCCATGCAGGAGCTGGTTGCTGAAAGCATGGGTGAGGAACTCAGAGGTATTCCAGGTACTGCCTTCAAGAGAACCAGTCCATTCCTCACACATCAGGTGTTCAACAGGTTTGTATGGCTTGTGTAACTTCTGCATTTTGTTCCATGGCTTGGGAGCATAGAAGAGAAAATCCACTCTTGACTTGGGCAAAACACATTTCCTGGCAGCCTTGCTCTCTAGGCAGAATTTGGAAGCAAATGTTGTCCAGCTCAAGTTCATACCTAGGAACTCAACATCCTCTTCTCCCCAACCTTCCTCTCATGCCTCCAGACAGCTTCTTGTCCTAATATTCCCTCTGAGCTTCAAGAGGGGTTGTGCCCTTCTGGCTAAGGATTTGTTAACTTGTTCCCAATCGTCCAATTTGATCTGTATGTTGAAGGTAGAGCTCAGTGTGTCTGGTCTTTCGGATGTGTATGAACTCATTTTGTTGGACCTAACCATGTCTATTGTGTTCACAGCTATCACTCAGAAACAAATATTGTTCGTTATATGAAGAAATTGGAAAACAAAGACATTTCCCTTGTTCACAGTATGATTCCACTGGTAACTGTTGCCTTCATTCCCAGTTGTGATCCCCCCTGATCTCACCTCAATGGGTCACATCTAATATTCTGCAAGAGGGATGAAGGGGTGGCCATGAAGGGAGATTAGAGGGCTGATAGATAGATGATAGGAAATCACTAATGCGATACATTTGGAATTTCTTCTTAAAGGGCTCCTGCACCATGAAGCTCAACAGTTCATCTGAACTCGCAGTAAGTAGCTTATGTCTATTAAAAAGGAGGTTAGTAGCAGCAATATTCTCACTTGTATATAAGAAGTTAACTGGAGAAAGCTACTAAGACTTTGATTTAAAACTACATTAATAATGCTTAACTTTGCTAGTCAATAATATATGTAGAAACCCTTATTTTTCATAATTTTATTTAAATTTGAGTAAATATTATTTTTTATTAAATGTTATATTTATACCTTCCTGTCCACCCACCTCCATGTCCCTTTATTAAATCTGCCATGTTAGAAAACAACAACCAACAATTTGTCATTGTTAAGCTCTGGTAGAATTAAGAACCTTAAATTTTCTTTCTAGAAATCTTTTCACAAAGATAGGAAAATAGAGATTTGAGGCTTTAACTTAATTCTTATATCAGTAGAAAATTTGCATAACCTACTGTTGTGGTTTTTTAAGTATCTCTACTAGGCTGGGATCCATTTTAGCAAAGTCATCTTACTCCTTTTATTTCCCCCTGTAGTATTATTTTGCTGCAACAAATCACTTCAGACAAAGGAAATAATTTTGTGTTAGGGATGCTTTTTACATTTACTTTTATGTTGGTGTCTTGTTCTGCTTAACAAAGGGATAAAATAATATATAAGCTATGTAAGTGTTTGCATAAACCATATTTGAAGCAACTCCTAGGATTTCATTTATCAGCCTTTCATTTATCAGCCTTTTTGTTTCTGAAATTATAGAAAAAGATAATTCTTTGTAAGTTTCCTTTCTGGGTTTTTGTACCCACGTGTAAAATGAAGATATTAATAACACTTACCTCTTAAGACTGTGGTAGGACTATAAATAAAGTTATGTATTTAAAGTGTTTAGAGCCATACTTGGCTCATAGTAAGCACTTTTTATGTTAGTTTTTGCTATTATCATTGTTGAAGTAAGTATTGTGACTACTATTACAATATGTATTATACATATGCTTTCTTTCCTCTTGCTTTTCAGCCTATCACATGGAATGAATTTGCAAACATCCATCCCTTTGTGCCTCTGGACCAAGCTCAAGGATACCAACAGCTTTTCCAAGAACTTGAGAAGGATTTGTGTGAAATCACAGGCTATGACCAAATTTCTTTCCAGCCTAACAGGTCAGGAGACTTCTTTTATTGTTTCCTTTAACTATTGTATAACACTCACTTCAAAACTTAGGGCTTAAATTTCACATCATTCTGAGTGGACAGTTGTACTGCACTGGACTGAATGACTAGACTTCCAAAGTGATCTCATTAGCCTGGTTGGCAAGTCAGTGAAGTTGTTGGCTGGAAGTTCAGTTGAAGACATCAACCAGGACTTTGGTTGTTTTTCTTCTAGGTTTCTTGTGGTTGCTTGAGCTTTCTTGTGGCACAATATCTAAATTCAAAATGGGATGGCCTAAGATGGCAGGATGTGGGAGCTGCAGATCTTTTAAGACCCACTTTATGAAGTTACACAGTATCATTTTCAAAGCATTCTGTTAAAGCAGGTTATGTGGCTAGCCTATATTGAATGTGGAAGGGGACAACACACAAGTGTGGATATTGAAAGCCGTGGTCCACTGTGAGCCATCTTGTAAACTCTTATGACTTTTCATGATGTAGTTCATAAGGATTATAGTCAAGCACACACTAACTCCTACAAACAGCAATGTCTCAATCTAATCATGTCAGGAGAAACTGGATCTAGGTTTCTTCAGTCACTTCCTTTGAAAGTTTTTTTTTCTCTCCTGGCCTTGGTCTCTGTCTATAAGAATTTGAAGAATAGTAAATCTTCTAAATCTTCTCTCATATGTCCTTTGGAACTCATTAAAAATACAATCCCTGGAGCCCACTCCATATTAATGATGAAATTTTCTAGGGATTAGGAATAAAAATCATTCAGAAGCAAGTGATCTTGATAGATCACGGAATTTGGAATCCACTGGATTTGTGTTCTGTCTTCATGGGAATAAATAATTAGGTAGGTAACTGGTTGGTATGTAGGTAGGTAGACAGACATAGCTATAAACACAAACATGTCACCAGTGTGACTGTTAATATCTTTAAGCATCTTCAGAAGAGGAGTCACATGTCTGCCCTAGGTACTCTGCCCTCCTCTACCCAACACATGGATCTCCACTTGCAGCCTCAGCATTGGTCTCACCTAGGAGTTTAGAAATGCAGAATTTCTTTTTCAAGATGTAAAATATCAAATTATTTTAAAACTGAGATGTTTCTTGTCCACTTACTAAGACATAAAGTAATCAGATCTTAAGCAGATATTATCAACCCTTGCCTCCTGTTGGGTGACTTAGATTATATAGCAAAACCATGCACTTTGTAAAAACAATTTTCCCTCTAAAATACAAACCTTTCAGGAAGAGAGCATATGGCAAATAAAAGGATATGGGGCTTTAAATAATAGCTTCTCAAGCCCTCATTTCATAATTGGAAAGGAACGTCTGACATTCCCCAAATCCTTTAGCATACCTTCACTAAAATGTCATCATTCAACTTTTAAGATATTTTTTAAGGAAGGAACCTTAGTGAATTTCTTAACTCGAAACAACAATACATTGTGTTGAAAATAAAAAAACTTCGGGGCCTCCCTGTTGGTGCACGGGGTTAAGATGCAACCTATGAAGCTATTCGCAGCTACTGCAGCATGAGTTTGATCCCCGGCCAGGGAGATACCCATATGGCGCAGCAGACCTCTCCTGACTCGCCCACTGCTCCCCTCAGCCGTGTATTTCAGTCAATCTGCCTGTTCTGTTCCCCGCTCTGTCTCTGGTGAATCCTCTCACCTCCCACACCTTTGGCCTATACCCCAGTTCTTGTATGCATAAATAAATAAATTTTCAAAAAAAAAAAAAAGAAAAGAAACAAACTTCACCCCTTACTGATAAATTATTATAACATTTTCTGTATCATATTAGAGAGTACTTTTTAAAACTATTTTAACTCTAAAGTCATTAGCTCTTCAGGTAAATTTAAGTCCAAATCAGGGTTCCCACATGACTCATCTATGAGGAAGCTTGTCTTCCGTTAAGGCAGGTTTGCAACCCTGGATGGAAATTAGACTCATGGTTAGTTTATAAAACTCTATAAAACTCACCATGTACATCACAATTCCAGACTGAGACATAAACTCAGTGGAGGTCAGGAAGAGATGCAAGCATGAGTCATTCTTTAAAATTCCACAGGTAATTCATCTTGCTTCGAAGGTTGAGAACCGTGGTGTTACAGGTTTCTCTGTTGCTTTCCTCAATATACCTGATGTTCTTTCTCTGTCCCACTCTCCTTATTCCTTTGATTGGTGGTGAGATTCAGTAGGCCACCCCAGTCTTGTGGGAGGGAATGAAATATATACCAGAATATAGTTCCTGGAAGCACTAGAGAGTCCAAGTTAATTGCTCCCATTTCCAAAAGCCAATATGAGAGCACCAGGAACTGTGCCCAAAGTTGAGGCTTTGATGAGGGCTATTTCTAGTCCTAAGCAGAGGCTTCTCCGACAGATCAGGAAATGCCTCATTCTTCACTGGGAAAATATAGGGACAATGCTTCTAGTGAGTAAGATGATTTGATGTCTTAATGTGGAGAAAACAGGAAGGGCTGTGCTACACATTCTTTTTTTTTTAAGTTTTATATTTATTTATTTATGCATACAAGAACTGGGGTATTGGCCAGAGGTCTGGAGGGTAAGAGGATTCACCAGAGACAGAGTGGGGAGCAGAACAGGCAGATCTACTGAGATATACTGCTGAGGGGAGCAGTGGGCGAGACAGGGGAGGTCTGCTGTGCCATATGGGCTAGCACCCTGGCTTGGGATTGAACTCATGCCACAGTGGCTGGCAATAGCTTGATAGTACTGAGACTTTAACCCCTGTACCACCAGGGAGGCCCTCTGTGCCACATATTCTTTATGTGAATGATTTTATAGTTAACGTGTTATAAGCAGGACTTATTTATGCTAATCGTTCCACAGTGCATTATAAATTCCAAGTTTTACAATTATCCTATATAGCAGATGTTATAATTAGCCTATAGGACTAGTTATCTATTTGATTAATTCATCATAACTTACTGCTGGTTAGTTCCCACTCAGATCTAAGGGACTAATGCAGATTTCACAAACCCCACAAATTTTCTTGACTACCCTGAGATGAGGAAGGGTTTTTTTGGTCAGTCACTAAAGTTGTATTCATAAAATAGAGCATGCAGTCACAATTACAACCAATGGAGTGTTTCCAGGTGTTTTCGTTTATACCTGACTAACTGCAATAAGTTAGCATGTCTGTAGAGTTCTGCAGTCTCATCACCAAACCATTGTGACTCTAGATGATTCTTTTCCTCTTTTGCATAATATTAAAAAAAAATATGGAATAATATTTAGGAAGTAATAATAACATCCTGTAAATTATAATTTTTTTATTCTGGTAAAATTTGCGATACAAAATATCATTTTAAAACATTTTTAAGTGTATAGTTTAGTGGCATTAAGTCCAGTTTGTTTTGTAACTATCCCCACCCTCCATCTCTAGAACTTTATTTCCAAAAGTAGAAGCCATGTACCCTTTCAATAATAACTTCTCATCTCCCTCTCATCCCACCTTCTGACAACCTGTATTCTACTTTCTGTCACAATTTGACTAGGTATGTCACATAAATGTGACAATATGACATTTATCCTTTGTGTGTCTAGCTTATTTACCTAATAATATGCCTTCAGGTTTCTCCCTGTGGTAACATGTGTCAGAATTTCCTTCCTTTTAAAAAGTGAATGATATTCCAGTATATCTATAAATCACATTTCATTTTTCCATTCATCCATCAATAGACACTTGGGTTGTTTTAACTTTTTGGCTATTGTCAGTAATTTTGCTGTGAACATTGGTGTAAAAAAACCTGCTTGAGACCCTGCTTTCAGTTCTTCTGGGTATATACCCAGGTGTAAAATTGTGGAATATGGTAATTCTATGTTTAATGAACTGATGTACTGTTTTACAAATCTACCCAGAGGCATAGATGGAAAGAAGTCTACAAAGGGATGGACATTCAAATAATTATCTCAGAGTGGTAGAATTTCAGGTGTTTTTACTTTTTGTACTTGTGCTTTTTTAGATTAATAAAATAATTTTTAAATTATTAAATATTTTTTAAAACTATGGCATATATTATTATACAATCAAAAGAGAGAGTTTATTTTTATAGTGGCAATAATGAGTATTATGAAAATGTTCAATACCTGGCAAGAGGCTTACAAATCATCCCCACCGTGGGTCTCCTGGTCTCAGTGGGTTTTTCCATAAGCTGATGAAATGATGAGGTCTGCTTTGAAGTTTGCCCTGGCAATCCAGACACCTCGGTCTTCGTTAGCAGCAACACAGTACTCAAGCACAAAGTGAGGGAAACTCAGTTCCACAAAGTGCAACAGAGTCAAACTCTGTAGATCAGTTCTGCAATCTCATTAATGATATTTAACATTAAGTGGACTTGAAATATAACTCTCCAGTTCCTAAATGACTAGGAGAAGTGGAGTTTCAAACATGAACCTGAGTTCTTGTGACCCTGATGTCTGCCCCTTAGCTTTGCTGTGGGCCTAATATACTGTCTTCCTGTCCAGTATATATCTGAGTTATGCTAATAGAAAGCTTTTATTCTTTCTCTCTTCATCTATGAGTTCCTGCCTAGATAGACTGCTACAGGGGCTTCAGTAGATATTTTTTATAAAAGGGACTCATCAGGTCAAAGGAAAAGCTAGCACCCAGAACAGGTGAAGCTTCCAACACTGTTATGTGACTTCCTTCTTAGTTATGATGTAGGTTTCTCTCCTACAAAAGGGAATGTTTTATTATTTGATTTGATAGAGGAATGGTCAATACATTTGGATGTTAAAGGATTTTATAACCATAAATTACGCTGAGAAATTTTTGGTTCAGGTAGCTAAATCCTCACTTCATCTATTTCTTGTACTTGAAGAAGCTTGTTTCCTATTTAAATGCTCCATCTACAAACCCAGAGAGCATTTCCTGCTTGTTAGAAAAAATACCCTTTAATTACCTTTTTATTTCCTAGTGTGTCCAGCATGACTTTCTTTGGCTTGTTCCTTTTAACACTCTAACACTCTTAAAATGATTCAGCAGTTCACAAATACACTCTAGGAATTTTTGTGTTAAAATTATGAGGGAATGTTTAAGGCAGATAGAAACAGTAATTAACACCTTCCACGGATATCTAAAGTAAAAGACAAGCTGTAATTATTATTAGCTCACTTGGCTTATAAGGGTGAGGAAGTTTTTTTTTTTTTTTGTCTTTAAAAACTGCAAACTGTCATATCGAATGTAGATAGAGCTGACAATTGCTTTCCCAGAATCTCCTCCTGGGAGGATTTTTTTTTTGTGGGACCCTCGCCGTTGGCTGGGGATCAAACTGGCGCTGCAGATGCCTTGCAAACCCGTGCTCAACCTCTGTGCCACAAGGGGAGGCCCCTGGGAGGATTCTTTTTTTTTTTTTTAAGATTTATTTTTATTTAAACAAGCACTGGGTACAGTCAGAAGCGTGGGAGGGTGAGAGAATTCACCAGAGCCAGAGTGGGGAGCAGAACAGGCAGAAGGACCGAAGTACACTGCTGAGGGGAGCAGCGGGCGGCAGGAGAGGTCTGCGCGCCGTGTGGGACCCTCCTCCGGTGGCCGGGGAGCAGCCGGGGATCAAACCGGCATTGCAGAGGCTGAGGGCAGCTTCGCAACCCAGCGCTCAACTGCTGCGCCACCGGGGAGGCCCGAGGATTCTTAAATGAAGGTGTAAACAGGACACAATCAATGGCTGTCCAACCTTGTGGAGCTGGAGAATCACCCGTGATCCTGGCAAATTGCTGAGTGTCATTTCCAGAGTTTCTGATTCAGTAAGTCTGGATTGGAGCCTGAGAAATTTCATTTCTAACAAATTCCTAGGTGGTGTTCATATGCTGGTTTGGTCACCATACTGTGGAGTTCTCTGGGGTTGCAGGAGTTCTTAGTCCTGGCTGTGATTAGAATTCTCTGGGAAGCCTTCAAAGACTACTGATATTCTACCCACCTCAAAAACCAGTTACATCAGAATCTCCTCCAGACATCAGAGCATTTAAATATTGTGTTGTCGGAAAAGTCATGACACATTTTTGCATAGAAAGTAGCAGCTATGGGCCTCCCTGGTGGTGCAGTGGGTTGAGTGCTGCGCTGTGAAGCTGTTCGCAGCCTCTACAGCGCGGGTTCAATTCCTGGCCGGCCAGGGAGAAACCCACATGGCGTGACAGACCTCTCCTGCCTTGCCCCCTGCTCCCCTCAGCAGTGTCTTTAGTCCGTCTGCCTGTTCTGCTCCCCGCATTCTCTAGTGAATTTTCTCACCCTCCAGTGCCTCTGACATGTACCCCAGTTCATGTATAAATAAATAAAATCTTCAAAAAAAAAAAAAGTAGCTGCTGAGAGCCAGTTGTAGATCCCTGTGTCGTTCCTGGTAAGCTCAAGATATATAGTATTTCCAGCATCACAAAAGATTTCCCACTTTCCCATCTACTCCCTTTAACTATAATTACTGTTCTGATATTTGTTACCACAAATTAGTTTTGTCTATATGTAAATTTTACACAAATGAATTTATGTGGTATGCATTCAATGTATTTGTTTACTTCATCAGTGCTATGAGTGCAGTTTGTTGTTTATGGGTGCTTACTATTAAATTGTAGGAGTATACTAACATTTATTTATCCATTTTGATGTTTCTAGTTTTAGGTGAATATAAGCTGTTGTGACTTTATTAAATAGAACCCAGGGTGTCGGATGGTGAGCCATTATTTAATGAAAGACCATGAGGAAGAAAAATGTCTTCTTAACTTAATTAGATAATTTTAAAACATTCATATCAGAAATACATTAGTGGGCTTAAATACTATTATTTGTAATATTAGAAATTTTTTTTTTTAGTAAATATTTTTTTAATTAAGATTTATTTATTTATGCATACAAGAGCTGGGGCAAAGGCCAGAGATGCGGGGGGTGAGAGGATTCATCAGAGATAGAGTGGGGAACAGAACAGGCAGATTGATTGAAGTACACTGCTGAGGGGAACAGCGGAAGAGTCAGGAGAGGTCTGCTGCTCCGTGTGGGTTGGTCCCTGGCTGGCCAGGGGATTGAACTCATACTGAAGTGGCTGCGGACAGCTTCATAGGTTGTATCTTAACCCTTTGCACCACCAGGGAGCCCCTTGTTAGGATACATTTTTAACACCATTTGACTTGTATAAAAACATGGGAAAACACATACTGTTTTGACATGAATTTTGGTGACCACTTTAAATTATTAATTTTGGCATATTCTGTAGTCTTTCAAATTGGTTCTGTACTTTTTCATAATGAAAGCTATGTAGAAATCTGTCTCTTAAAACCAGCAGCCATAGTAATATATCTCCAAATGTTCCAAAGCACTCAACTTCAGAGGAATTTGTTATGTTGGCTATAATGTTGGTCGCGATGTTCTTTAGGCAAAATAAAAAGGTTATTTCTTAGTTGATCAAGGGTAACTTCTACAATCAGCCACATATGTACACAGTAACTAATTTAAATACTTTCATTTCATGTTGCAATTCATTTACAATCTTAATCCATCTTAAATATTATACTTAAGAAGTACTGTACTTTCCACTGGTGACTACTGATTATGCATCCCACAAAATATATATAAGGACAGGCCATATTCCTTTGTCATTATAGCCATATCTACAATCATATTTCTAGAAAAATATCCTAGTAGTGTACCTTGGGATTGCGTTATGGCCCAATAAAAATTTGTTCCAAAGATCTAAAAATTTAACCATTCCAAGTATAACTAATTCCACTATTTTTATTTATTTTTTTATTATTTTATTTATTTTTTAAGATGTATTTATTTATGCATACAAGAGCTGGGGTACAGGCCAGAGATGTGGGGGGTGAGAGGATTCACCAGAGACAGAGTGGGGAACAGAGCAGGCAGATTGACCGAAGTACACTGCCAAGGGGAGCAGCGGGTGAGCCAGGAGAAGTCTGCTGCACCATGTGGGTGGCTCCCTGGCCGGCCGGGGATTGAGGTTGCGCAGAAGTTGCAGATTGCTTCATAGTGTGGTGCTTAACCCCTTGCACCACCAGGGAGGCCCCCAATTGCACTATTGTTAAATATCAATCTTTTTACTTGGGTTTCTTAGCAAAGGTAAAGATAAAATGATAAAAGTGTTCGTAGTTCATTGTGTCCTTCAATTCCTGTTCTAATATTCACAAAAGAGCTGAACTAACACCTTATCCTCTGTCATGCAGTGGTCAAATTCCAACTGCTCCCCCATTTTGTGGGGTTAAATTCACAATGAAAAGCTTCCCTGAAATTCCATACCAGGATAATATGCTAGTACTGGTAGAGTTAAGGATTAAATCATCAAAAAACTGTTTACTCATGTCAACTCCAGTGTATTTTCGTTGGAACTTTCACATATTTGTTACAGTTTCTTCTAATCTATTGGATTTCTTATGGATTCTTGGTAGAATGAGTCTGGGATTTAGGAGAAGTTTCCATGTATTCTATATTAAACAATATAACATAACTTCTTTCATCAGTAAAAGTTATGCCTTGTTTTCTAAGACAGTTTAAGCTTATGCTAACTTGGCACTTCTGTGGATCTGAGGCTCCCTTTCCATTGGCATCCCCTCACTTTGGCTAGCTCTCTGGCTCCAGGCCACTAACCACTTTATTTGAATAGATATCAGACCACTATCCTAGCTGCCCCTACACATACATTTTTCTCTGTTATTTTTCACAATATTTTTCTACCAACAGGTGGCACTAATAATTCTTTTATTTTAATAATACCCTAGCAGTAAGCTTTGTGTGGCACTCAGAACATATCCTTTACATTTTTGGAGTTGAAACATACCTGATTTTAAGAGTATCAAATTATAAAAAACATCATCCAGCATTTCTGATCTAGTTTTTAGCATTACTGGCTCCTAGCTTTCTCTTAGATTACTGGCTCCTAGCTCTTGTCTTTCATTTCTAGTCTACAATCACCTTAATTTGCCTCCAACAAAACAATATGAATTGGAAAGAAAACACAAAGGAAATACAAAATCCATTTGTTGCGATCCCTCCCAATAAATGGACAGTATGACATTTATGTTGGTTGCCTGGGCTGGGGGGCAGAAATGGATTTTGAACAAATTTACTGAATATTTATTAGTGACTCCCTATAGAGTATTATTCCGTCCTGTGAGAGGTTTCACACCCTACACTCTAGTTGAGATTAAGTCAGGCACAGAGTCAACATGAGATCTATAATAATTTTTAATGTAAAGTGCATGTATAGGATGCTATTATCAGAAGGATGAGTAGAATAAAATACTGTGAGTTTGAAGGAGGCTAGAGCTATTCACTCACTCTTTCAATCTAGCCAGCAGTTGGTATTTATTGAAAATCCTCATGTCTGTGTTCTTGGCATAGAGAATACAATGTTGATCATAAAATGTAAAATTTCTGCATTCAGAGAAGTATAAATATTGATAAGACCCAGGATGTGTGAAAAGCAAGAGGAGGAACTTTCCAAGTAAAGGATCATCTAGTGCAAAAACCCTAAGTCAGGAATTGCCTTGATATGTTTCAGGGAAGAAAGAAGGCCTGGGTGGCCAGACGGTACTTAGCAGGAATTAAAAATAGAATAATGGCAGGAGACATAGGTATTAGATATGGGGCAGAAGCCACAGATCATGTAGGCATTTTAAGGCCATGGTCAGCAGATGAATTTTTAACTTTTAGAAAGACTTTAAAGAAGTGGAACTTAAGTTGTGATGAGCTGATGAATATATGGGATTTGGGATATGGAAATAAGTGGGATTTGGCTGGTGGGAGGGCAATATGGGGTTAGACCAGATTGAAGACTGTCGAAGTGCTGATTCAAATGCTGTGTTAACCCATCCAAGCAAGTGCCTGAAACTGGTCAGGGTTGCTGCCTGACTGGGACCACATTAATGCTGTTGTTATCTCCATTTTAAAGAGAACACAGGCACAGGGATACTAAGTAAACACAGGTGTAAGTAGTTTGCATATTCGTTTTCTGTTCTCAAAATAAGGAACATCAAATGAGCTAGAACTTGTTTCTCAAAAACCAAGTGTAGGGTAAGTGAAACAGTATCAGGCTTTTCTGCCCTCCCACCATCAGGACTGATGATGGATCCCTGCAGTAGGATATGGGCATATGTAGATGGGATTCACCTGGGCTGAGAGACTGGGCTTATAAGGGTAGCGTCACAGAGACACCAGAAGAAGCAGAGTAGAGCAGAAGAGCAGAGAAGCAGAGAGAACAAGAAAGAAGGCAGGAGAGCCTAGAAAGAGTGAAGACTTGCTGGGGGCTGGGAGGCCTGCCAGCCTCCCTGCTCCCCAGAACCTCTTCCTGCTGTGTACCCAGTAAAATACCAATAAAAGCCTGAAAAGCTACTGAGGGCCCCAGGACTCCTCCTTTACCCCGTTTGCTTGGATCGTAGAGATCCTGCACTGACCCTTCCTGCCCTTACACCATGGAAAGACTAGTGCTCAGCTCCTTCCCTGAAAGAGAGCAGACTGCTGCAGTGTGAATGATAAAGAAGTAGGTGCCCAGATTTTGCAGTTGTGGGCCTTATATTATGTGCAGCTTGTTCTATCAGTCAGACAAGCGTTCTGTGAAGGAATAACTAGTATAGTCTCCAGCCTCAATCCTTGAGAAGCACAGTGTGCTCAGAAGAGCAACTCTGCTTACAAGGGAAATGCCAGAGTCCTTGACAGAGGCCCACTTCCACCCAGTGAATCTGTATGTCACTGTTGGTTGTTGGTCACCTAAAAGGCCAGAAAAACTCTGAACTCAGTTTTTTATGTGCAAAATGGGGGTCATGATAGTTACCTAAACTTTTTGCCTATTTTCACTCGATGCATAGGATCTGGGAAATAGGAACACATAATCAGTGGAGCGGCTTATACTTGTTATTTACCTTGTCTAGTCTTTTCTATTGCTTCATGCTGTGGAAGTCACCACTTTCCTTTTCTTTATCCAGTTAAACTCTAACCCCAACATCCCCATGTCCTTCCCTATTCTTTGTTCTGTCCTTATGCTGAACCCTCAATCATCAATTCTGTTGTCTCCTCCACCAAACCATAAATATTTCTACACTAGTTGCAAACATATCTAATCCCAATGATTTTGTCCTAACAATCTTTCAAAATAAAATTTCAAATGTTCAACCTTAAGCTTTTAGTTTACAAAGGAAAGAAAATCTATCTAATTTATTCTTGAACCTTACACCTCTAGAGTACGATCAGAATCTTACCAGGTGACCAGAAGAGATAAACACTAAAGCCATGGGGCCTTCCACAAAGTCAAATGATGGTATAATTTTTTGAAATGGAGGACATTTCAAATGGGATTGAAAAACCTATTACTCACTTTCCTTTCCTTCCTGCGCATGAGTACTGAGAACACTAAGTAATAGTCTATGATCCACTCAGCATTGCTCACTGGAATGTTAGTCATTAAGTGTTCTCTCAAAGAAGAGTCTTCACTGACTGTTCTAATGGGTATGGCTAGCCTCCAGCAGCCACGTGCATGCAGAGCCTGCTAAAGCCAACCCGAGACTGCCGGGAACGGGACCACATTAGAACGCATAGTTCCTTTGTGAAGTCACACGTTGGCGAACACTTGGCCTAAACCTGAAGATTATTGAATGAGTAAGTGAAAGCAAAGAGCCCCAAAGTCCTGATCTTTCTCATCTTATCTTTGCAGCGGAGCCCAGGGGGAATATGCTGGGCTGGCGACCATCAGAGCTTACTTTGATGGGAAAGGAGAGAGACACAGAACAGTAAGTATGGATGAGGGGCTCTCACTCACCACAAGGTGGCAGTGGGTCCAGCCATAGTCCTTCTATTCTGGGGACAATCCCATCAAGCCATCTTGAAAGCAGCTGAGGGAACATAGAATCATTAAACAAATTTCTGTGACTTGACTTTTATAATCCAAGATATCTCACAGCATCATTTTAAGGGAAAACATTCGGAGATAAAAGGCTTTTGTTCAAACCTACTGTGTAAAATTCAGCCAGTCTCCCTAGGGAGCAAAGGGAGGAAGGGGCAGGGCTGTTGCCATTCTAAGCCTCTCCTTGGATCAGTCCCCCTCATTCTGGCCAAAGGGTAGAGACTGAGCTTTTAATTCTTAACTCCTACTGTGCCTAAGCACGGCTCTTGTCATATGTACATTCAAAAATATTTACTGAATTAGTAGATTTCCCTACTATATGATTGTCAGCTAAAGCAACAAAAGACATGGAGCAGAGTTGCCAGTTACGCTTTGTTGCTTGCTTTGGCTATGAGAGTTTAGTCTCCAGGTCCCAAACTGTTCCTGGGGACCCAATGGGCTCCCGCAGGTACTAATGGGCTTGGTGGGGTACTATTGATCCCTAGAGGCAGTGCCTTTAGCAGTTGATGACAAAGGCTTCAAATTGTGGCTAAAGGCGATGTGTCTTCTTCGGGTCCACTTTCATGATGAGTGCTTATCTGGAATGTCCTCAGAGCCATGGAGGTGGAGTTCTTACAGGGAGATGGGAGAAAGTTTAGGAGCAGGACAAAAACCACTGCCTATACAGGAGTGTTAAAGAAAATGCTGTAGGTGCCTGGTGATTTTGGCTGCCCAAGTAAGTGGTGGGTAGGCCCAGTCTTCATCCATTTCTGGTTTTCTTACAAACTGGAAGATTATTTATGGCTAGTTGCTGGGATTTTGCAATGAAGAATTTAAAAATGGTTTCGCTTCCATTTCAAGAAAAGGAAGGAAAGAAAACATTTTCTTCATCCTCCCCTGGCTTATCCATTTGAATCCACAGGTGTGTTTTCTCAGGCCTTCTTCCTGGTCAGGGAATACAATTGATTTTCAAAGACCTTTGGAAAACTAGGCATTCATTAATTGAATAAATTATTGAGTACTAGCCACATACAAAGCCATGGGTGCCAGCTTAGAGAGAGAACAAGTGATAAATCAGGTAGTTCCTGACTTTCCAACTTTTGTTTTTTTTTTTACTTGGGTTTTCTAGTGGTTTTGAATTCTAAGGAAGGGTTATCTTGGAACTATAATTGTTTGGACCTCAGAATCTCAGCTCTTTCATAGTCAGAAAGGAAATACCAGAGCTCCAGTTGTCTGGTGAAAGTATATCAGATGACTGACATTAAAAATTCCCCTTTCTGGTTTTCCTTTGTGACTTCATAATGAGGCAGCTCCTGGAACGCCTTGTCCTTTAACCACAAGTTGTCTGGGGCTCCTGGGAGGGAACCTATAGTCCTGTGTGACCATCTCCACTTGGCTTTCCTAATCCCATCTCCCACCCCTGTTTTATCAGGAGAACTCTGAGATGCATGGTGGTGCTCTGTGGATGTATGGTAATGAGCTAATGACAAGGGGCTAGCTATAATTCAGATTCTGTCCACTCTGGGATACTTCCCCCATCATTATTTCCCATTTCTCTAGGCTGACACCATGAAGTAACTGTGAATACCCAAGAGCTAGGAACCAAACCAGAGAGGTCAAGGAGAAAGAATGGGAGACCTTGTAATCAAACCTAGGCAGAATTCTTCTGTTAATAAATTCTTTTTTGACTCCTTTTCCTTCTTTTTGTGTTTTTCCATCCTTTTTCTTCTCTGTCCCCTTGTGTACGACATTTTTTCTGGCACCATTGCCCACACCACTATCATGCCCATGCTGTTCTCCTTGAAATATCTTATGAAAGACTGTTCCTTTGTGAAGAATGGAGAGGTGCTGGCCCCTGCATTTTTGGAAAGGGAGGAAGAAGAGGCAGGGAAGGCCACCCAGACACTGAGGTTGCAGAAATATAGAACTCTTCAGAATGGAAATGTTGGCATCCTTTCCAGATTAAAGATTTTAATTAAAGCCAACTTTTTTTAGTTAGAGGAGAAGAAAATGACTTATTATCCAAATAATCAGGGAGGATTTTTCCACATCAGAGATGTCTGAGACAGCTGGTCCTGCACAATAGACTCTAATGGAATCCAGTAAAATATGTCTTTCTTTTAAAAAAAGGGAGTGTGGGGAAATCATGTGCTACAGAACCGCCTGGGTTCCTGATATTTCTCTTGTTCAAGCTGTCTTTGGAAGTCATTTTTACATTTCCTTTGAGGTTAAATGTCAGAGTTCCTAACGCAATCACCAAAGTTCTTGATTCACTAGTTTAATTTGGGAGAATACAAATGTATTCAATAAGCATTGTTATTAATTGCCATCATGGTCCTAAATACTTCATAATTAATAACTCAATTTTCTGGTGAAATATTAACTCAGGTCTTCTGGTCAGTGACTAACTTTCATAACAAAGGGAAAACACTGACCAAATCCCACCAAAAACACTCCCCAAAACTCTTGGGAATGTCTTTCTTCCAAACTGCTTGAGGCAAAGTAGTGGCCTTTGGTGGTTGGATTTTACCAATGAGAAGAAATTGATTTCCCTTATAAAGAAGCATTTCTCTTTAATCCTTCACTCATTTGGTAAGTGTTTAAGTATGATCTATGGTGGGTCTGTTCCAGGCACCTTGGGAAGAAACACAGAATCCTTTTACACTGGCATAAATATGCCAAAGTGATTTTTAATTTTAGATACTCCAAAGCCTGGAATCTGGGTCTTACTTCATGTCTCTTAACAACATGATTTTAAAGTGAGGTAATTTGCATCACAAAAAGCAATTAAAGTTTCTTTTTTTAAAAAAAAAAATATTTATTTATACAAGAACCAGGGTACAGGCCAGATGTGCGGGAGGGTGAGAGGATTCACCAGAGACAGAGCGGGGAACAGAACAGGCAGACTGATGAAATACACTGCTGAGGGGAGCAGCGGGCGCGACAGGAGAGGTCTACTTTGCCATGTGGGACCCTCGCCAGCTGGGAACGAACCGGCGCTGCAGAGGCTGCCAACAGCTTCACAGTGCTGCGCTCAACCACCTGCGCCACCAGGGGAGGCCCTAAAGTTTCTTAATACACATAGAAAACCAGAAATGGATAATAACAGCATAGAAACAAATCATTGGCAAAATCACTGAGACTTTTTCCCTCTCACAACTTTTATTAAGTAGTGCCTTAGTTTCCTATGGCTTTAACAAATATGAATAACAGATTATTACAAACAGTAACTTAAAACAATACCAATTTATTTTTATAGTTATGGAGGCCAGAGGTCTGAAATTGGTTTTACTCAGGTTAAGTCAAGGTATTGGCAGACCTAGTTCCTTCTGGAGGATCCATTGCAGAATGTTTCCTTGTCTTTCCTTGTTTCTAGAGGGCTTCTACATTCCTTGGCTTCTGCTGTCACTCCAACCTCTTGTTCAGTCATCACATCTCCTAATTCCTCTATGGTCAAATTTTCCTCTGCCTCCCTCTCATAAGAACAATCATAAATACATTTAGAACCTAACCTATCATCCAGGTTTCAAGATCCTATCCCAGGATCATTCATTTCCTGTCTCAAAATCCTCAATTCAATGACATATGGCCAAGTCCCTTTTGCCATAAAAAAGTAATATTATAGGTTCTGAATTAGGAAGAGTGATCTTTTGGGGGCCCATTATTCAGCATGTCACAGCATGGTTGACATTGTTGGCTTGAAAGTTTTTGTTTCAGCAGAAGTTCTTTGGTATGAATCCTTAATTTAGGCCTTTAAGAAAGATTTTATATTTATTTTTAATATTTGTTTTTCTCCTCCTTGATCAATTTTCTGCCCAGAAGGGATTCTTTTATTCAAAATATCCTTTTTTAGAATAAAAATACCTTGTGAGAAAGGACTTGTGATTCCAGCTCTAATCCTGAGAAATGAAAGGAAAAAATTTCAGTGCAAAAGGGAAGCATTTAAACAAGAAAGAAGGATTTAAGGACAGCACAGTATAGCTAGCATGAGTCCGGCAGCCATTTCAATAAGACACAAACCTTCCATCTCAGAAGAGTTACACAGTAATTCCATGTTTGCCTCTGGTTGCAGTTCTTTTTTTGTAGACATGCATTTTTCTTAAATGGACAACATTGGAAATTGTTGTAAGCTTAATTTTTTCCTTCTAAAGCCCATTTTTTTACCATAATCATCCATTTCTCTTCAAGAGATTGTATTATTGGTTCTGGGATTTTAAAAAATGATTATTTTCAGGGTGATTACTGCTTTTCTTTGTGGCTTTCTGTTGGGGCAAGTGAGGTACTTATCTATGGCAATGCATCTTCAAACCTAGCAGAGCATGTGTTCGCCTCTTTTTTCTTGATTGTAGGAGGTAATGAAGATGATTTAAATCTGAGAATTCTAACTTTGGACCCCGCGTCTACCATCCCCCAAAATTCAACATAATCTTTAAGCTGTAGCTTTGGTCCTAACTTTTGAGACACATTTTCCTGATATCTTCAATTGAAGCTGTAGCCCTTGCTCTGAGTTGCTATAGCACTTGCAGCCACAAATATAGAAGATAGAGTTGTCAATGAGTGAATTGTGTGATCAGATTTTGTGCTCCTTTTATGATTCTCATGGTAACTAACAATTTATTACACAGAATAAGCAACCTATAAATGATGACATAATTGGTGTATCAACACTAGGAGGCCTTGGAATATGTATGATAGGACCTTTCTTGGATCTCAGCTCAACCAAGCACTGAAACTGTAATGTGGGCATTTGAATCCTAGAGTTTAACTTCCAAGCTCATATTCTTGTAAGGTGCTTTTTACTTATTATAGCTGAGACAAGGATAGAATAAGCACGGCCCTACTTTTTGTATGTTTGGTATAGGAAGGAGAGTATTCATATTTTGATAGTCTTCAGGGAATAGCATTTGAGCATTCGAGTGGAAATTCCTGCTTTTGTGCATTGTTTTGTAATATAGTAATAAATTTTAGCAGATTTTAAGGCACTAGTGGTCATTTTAAAGTATGTGGCGCCTATTTAATTTGTGCTCCAAGCATGTTGTAGGACATTTCTGGCATTATGACTAGCCTGGTGATTTTTCTATCCTCCTTCCTTCATTACTTCATTTCATTACATTTCTAAGGTTTGCCTCATTCCGAAATCAGCACATGGGACCAATCCCGCAAGTGCCCACATGGCAGGCATGAAAATTCAGCCCGTGGAGGTGGATAAATACGGGAGTATTGATGCAGCTCACCTCAAGGCCATGGTAACTGTCCTGCACTCAGCAGATGGGAATTGTCTAGGGTGGAAAGAGATGGTGGGGATCAGGGACTGGATGGTTTAGATCACCATTGTCCTCTTTTGCATTTTATTGAAAAGGCTGCAATTCCTCCTCTGAATAGGTCTGGGGAAGATGGCGTAAAATCCGAAAACCTAGCCATGTCTATAAGAAAAATTAAAGCAACAGTCACATTTTTAGTTTAGAACAAAGCTGACCATAGTCTACTTTACTTTTCCCTTCACCAACCTGGAGAAGGTCCTTTAAATTGAAACTCCATTCTCTAATCTGTGCATGTGTAAAAAACAGAATGAATTATTCATAGTGGTGGTAAAGGTATTCCTTGCAGTACCTGCCTGCCTCTTTCTGCCCAACCTTCCCCCATTAATAATCAAACTGGCAGTCACAGTTCTTCTCAATCCTTGTGTGGGAATTAAAATATAAATATAGATTTTGCAAATGTCTGTGACTTTCCCAACCATTACCTGCTGAATTTCAGGCAGCTTCCTCCCTCCTTCCTGCAATACCAACCCCCACTCCTAACCTCCCAACCTCCAGGAAGAGGTTGCTTAGCAACCGTATCTGCTTTCCACTGGTGGACTGGAGGCTGCATCTTAAGTGGAAAGGAAATCAGTTGAATAGCAATGTGATTTTGTCAGGGTTATTAGGCACCAAGACAGAACTTCATATTACTGCCTTCAAAGGGAGGCTGAAACATAGACAATGCTGCTCATCTCGTCCATTCACCTCTACCCTTCCATGGCCCCACAAAGTTTCTACCAATGTATATTCGGGGTCAGAAGTTACAATTACAGTTGCTTGGATATTAGACATAACCTTTTTTCTTTTTTGCCATTTGCACATGAGCCTACTCTGATTTACTGGCCAAAAAAACCCAGAAAAATATCTTTTATATAAGCTTGTTTTCTGTCAAAAGGAAAAATAAGGGAGATTTTTTTCATCAGAGTAGATACACTCCATATGGGAATCTTACATTCTAATTTCAATGGAATGGGAAGGAAAAGGCATATGGGTGGATGCACAGAGTGAGATGAACTGTGTGAATAGACATGTCAGGGGAACAAAAAATACGTGAAATAATTTTTGAGACAACTTAAACCAAAGGGAAAACCACCTTAGAGAGTTGACCCAAAATATCTATAAGTCTCCTGAATAGTCTTTTTGCTCCTGACCACAGAACCTTAGCCTGAAGGGATCTCATTGTTGTCATGGTACTTTGAGAGAATTCCAGTAACGAAAGGTCATCTTCGTTAATCCTTTAAAATAACATGCAATGATCTGCCAATAAAGAAACATTTCTTCCCTTGTCTCCCTCTGCCTTTTCTATTCCATAGGTGGATAAACACAAAGAGAACCTTGCAGCAATCATGATTACGTATCCATCCACCAATGGAGTATTTGAAGAGAACATCAGCGAAGTGTGTGACCTGATCCACCAACACGGAGGACAGGTTTACCTAGACGGGGCAAATATGAACGCCCAGGTCGGCTCCTTTGCTTCCACTGAGAAAAAAAGATTTTTTTCCTCTTCTTGACAGTTGTCTTAAAACACAAAACTAAATTCAGAACTGAGACTTATTTTTTTTAATTGAACTTCAAAGAAAGTACTCCAGTTTCTCTGTGATGATAGATCCTAGAGAAGAACTTAGGGGGTACTGGAGAGGAGGTAAAAGTTTGAAGCTGGAGACAGGGATTGTCAGGGAGCGCAGTCTCACTGGGGGTGCTACAGACGAGGTCATCTGATTTCCTTCCTAAGGTAATTTAGACCCACATTTTGGCCTTTGGTGGATATTGATTTCCTATGGCCTTGGACAAAGCCATTAACCTGGCTGAAGCTTCATCAGTGTGAAACAACTGAATAGTTCTATCCCTGAAGGACTATCCCCATGTCAGTTTTGGAAAAAAGGGAGTCTGTGATGTGCACCTCTGAGGAAATGCTGTGGGGAGCCACTGGAGGAGAGGACAATCTTCTCTTGAGAGTCTTCTCTGCTTGTTGATTGATTTTTTTTTTTTAACCATTTCAGACTCTTTCTGCTTTTCTTTGCTTCTGTCTGATTCCTGGGACTCTCTATTGCTTCAGTATCATAAATTCTTTATCTTTGGCCACATTCAGAGTTAGTTCGAATGCTGGAGTGGCAAGAATGCTTCTGAAAGTTGTGGCTGGTTTCAGAAAGTCTTCAAGACAACTGTCAGCCTCACTTTGTTTCTCCCCATCAGCATCCTCTTGGGTGATCCTCCAGCTCCTTACATGAGTGTGTCCTGAGGGACCTGTGGGCTAAATGTGTGACACCCAAGGCTGGCCTCAGGGAAGGATAAAACTGCTGGGGTGAAATTGCCTATTTTTCTAGGGTATTTACTCTCTTCCCTCATAGGGATGGTAGTTAAGAATTGATGAATATTTAAACTTGTATTTTAAAATTTAAAGTAAACTAAATGGTCATTGATGTTTCTATAGAAACCACAAGTCACACAGCCTATGGGATGCCAGTTTTTTTCTGCAGAACTCAGTCAGTATTGAGGACATTTCTGTGAACACTCTGCCTGCTTTTCCTGTGAGGGGAGAGGCCATAGCTTGTTTGCCTATTTGGATCACCCTCTCAAGCATTTGACTTTTGTTTTGGTTCCTTCTCTGTGGCAGGTGGGACTCTGTCGTCCTGGAGACTTTGGGTCTGATGTCTCACACCTAAATCTTCACAAGACCTTCTGCATTCCTCATGGAGGAGGAGGCCCCGGCATGGGGCCCATTGGAGTGTGAGTTCTGCGATGCTGGCTTTAGGATGACTTTGGGGGTTGAGAATGAAAGATTGCCCCAAACTTGCTATTCTTCCCACTAAAGGTCTCCAGGTGTCAAGCTTACCTTTATATGTAATGTGCCTGTTAGGAGCTGCGTACGGAGCAGAGAAAGGGGTGTTTTAGGGTATACCAAAGAGGAATATACATAGATTTTGTAAAGCCCACTAAGCTTCTGACATACACAGACAACAGATTTATTAACAAAGTAATGTGAATAGGGAACTTTCCAGTGAATAGGGAACTTCACTGGAGCATTATGGATCAGAAATGGAATATTAGGATTTGGGGAGGAGCCTCTCAGCCTTTAACTTAGACTTTCAAGCAGCTTTTCTGTCTTTTTAAAAATCAGTTATGGTTACATTAAAAGTGGATTATATAACAACAGCAACAAAAATAACTCAAAGTAGAAAAGCGTTTTCCAGGCTCTGGGGGCCAGGAGGTTGGTGGGGAGAGGTTGGCAAAAGGGTTCAAACTTTCAACTCTAAGATGAATAAGGTCAGAGGATCTAGTGTATAACATGCTGACTATACTACTGATAACATTGATAAAATATTGATAACAATATATTGTCAATATCATATATTGATAAACTCTTATAAAATTGGAATTTGTTAAGAGAGTAGAACTTAAATGTTCTCACTTGCCCCCAAAGAAAAGTGAATGGATCTAAGATGTTGAACACCTTTCAGCATGAATTCTTATTATATCTGAGAAGTCAGAATAAGATTCAAGGAACATCTTCTAGCTGTTGACAACTTCTTATACTGTGAATTGATTGAATCATCTTGTGAAAATGGTGCTAGTCAGCTATTTTCTTAGCTTCTTCAGTCTTCCAAGAATGTGCCGAGCGATCAGTCTTCAGGATTTCTGGGAGCTTCACCTCCTTGCTTTGTTCTGCTTTTCTTTTTGATTATTATTAAAGTAAATGGAGGCACCCCAGTGCCTAAACTGTGGGGGATGCAGGGTGAATGACTTTTATCTTCCCTTGGTGGATGGGATGGACAGCCCCATGGGGTTTCTTCTTTCACTCACACTCTGTCCCTTAGATGCCTTGTGAAAGTATGAGGTGAGGCTAGAAAGGTGAGGGTGTAGGGCTGTATGTCCCCACATCTTGGAACCCATGATTTTACAAGCCAGTTATTTTCCGACCTTTTCCAAATCCTCCACCACAGCACTTGGTGCACCACTGGGACACTGCTGGCTAGTGATCCATGCTTCCAGAAGAGGAGGAGGAGGCAGGAAGGAACATTTCCTGAACATCTGCCCCTTAGCAGGTCTCCTGCCCTCCTTGATGTCATATCCCTTCCTCTGTCAGAGTTCCCCTGTTAGGAATGGAGTTTCCTGAGAGGGGCAAGCACTTGCTTGTTTGCTTGGAATGACTCTTTTTACATCTTCTGAATTTGCTCTGTTAAAAAAATATAGGAAGAAGCATCTTGCCCCTTTTCTGCCCGATCATCCCATCATTTCAGTAAAGACAAGTGAGCGTGCCTGGCCTGTGGGTACTGTCAGTGCTGCTCCATGGGGCTCCAGTTCCATCTTGCCCATTTCATGGGCTTATATTAAGGTGAGGCCTGTAAAAGTGTATTAAGTGTGTGTGTGGGGGGGGTGGGGGGGTGAGGGGTAGGGAGAGGTAGGGAGGTTGAGGGACATGGCGGGGGATCTAACGTGTCAGTGGGGAACCAAGACTGCAGACATTCTTCTTGACTTCAGTGTGAAGACATCCATGATCTGAGATGTGACTCAGTAAATATTGATGATGATTTGGTTGGAATAAATGTGATAGGGATCAGCTAAAATTCATTTAATGCCTGTGTCACTGCTGTTTCATTTGTGTTCTCACAGCGAGTTTAACATCAGAGAAACTGACATACCAGATATGTTTTTCCAGACAAAGTTCCATGAGTCATGTGGATGTTCTAGCCACGTCATTTGGTTTCCTGTAGGGTTTATAGGGCCTCTTGCAAGTGAAAGACAGTGCACATAGTAGTTATTGCACTTGGTTGAGATCCTGAGATGAGTTTTAGGAGCACCTCTTACTTCCCTTTATATTTCTTGGGGACCTGGGGATAAGATGAAAAGTAAGGGAAATTTAATTATAGGGTGGAATCCCAAAGTTTTTGGCTCTGTAGGTCCTGTGGAGTTGTATTTCTCAGAGGTAATTAGGCTTTGTAAGAGAACAGGCTTCCTTGCTTTGTCTTTCTTCAAGAAACAGTAAGGCAAGAGTTTATTTTGTACAACTCCTGTTCAAACTGTCCTGCCCACCTCCTGGGCTGACAAGACTGTGCTCTGGATAGGAACAGTTCTTCCTCTCACTAATTAAAGCAGCCTTCACAAAACAGCTTCCCTCATTATAGGTGGTGGCTTCTGGTGAAACAATCCCCAAAACTCAGCTCTACAGATCGTACTGGAGGGTTCTGTGGGGCTAGCTGTTATTCTCCAACAGTATGATATTTATGTTTCTTTTTCTGGAAAGCTGAAACAATAATTCTGTGCCTTGGACACAAAAAACAGCTTTTTAAAATGATAATCAATTATTTTGCAAATAGTAATAACAAAAACAATCATAATAAGGTCTGCTTCCTTGCAAACCAAATTTAATTTCCAGCTCCCTTTGGGTCCCTAGGTCCCATAAACCTAGGTTATTTGTTATGGACTTACTTGGGTTGGAGATGATTTCCTACCTATAAAAAATAAATGCATCCAAAGCTAGTTTGGTGTGTGCCAGGAATACAGACAGAGCCTCAGTTTAAAAATGAAATAAATGGGGGTGGGTGTAGAAACGACACCTAAAGGGTGTTATACCTAATGATTAAACCAATATTAGCTCAATTTAAGAAATAATAAAGTAGGATTAAAAAAATTTCTTTTTTTGCGTAGAAGACTGGGGGGGTAGACCACAGGTGCAGGGGTGGGGGGTGGGCATGAAAGGATTCACCAGAGACAGAGTGGGGGGCAGAACAGGTGGATTTACTGAAATACACTGCTAAGGGGAACAGTGGGCAAGACAGGAGAGGTCTGCTGTGCCATGTGGGGTAGCTCCCTAGCTAGGGATCCAACAAACTCAGGCCTTAGAGATGATAGCACTGAGACTTAATCCCTAGGCTACCAGGGAGGCCAAAGTAGGATTTAGGTTGCCCCTGAGTGTTGGGCTGTTGTTACTTACCATCTGGACTCTAGAGCCTGTTCTTCCTTCCACATTGCATTTCATCTTGGACAAGTGCAAGTCCCCAAAGGACTGCTAGATTTACTCTGAGGGTCCCAGAGCTCTTCTGGCTTTACCACTAGGTCTCACTAGCTTCACAGGATCTAACTCTTACTCGAGCCAACCTTCTTTGATTAGCCTGGTAAATGTGTCCTCTCATTACTTTGAATTGCACTGTCCCTGCAGCTTTACCTGATATTTTCTTATTCTTTGTACTAGTTATATATTTAATATATATCAGGCCTCCATGTTATATTAAGTATTTGTGGGAAGCAAGTGGCAATATCATTGGTACAATCTTAATTTTTGTTCTTGGGTTAGTGATGCCATTCACCTATATAATCGCAGGGACCTATTTACTCCCATAAATGGATGACTGAAACTGACAGTTGTTAAACACAAATAGCCTTGACAATGATAAAACATACAAAATATATTCAGTGGGGATTTTGGCCAAGATCCTGTAGGATTCCTGGCAATTGTCAAAAAACATCTACATTCACTGTAAACAAATGAACAAACAAAAACTCCCCATAATGCATGTACCTGAAGAATGATCTTTTTTCCTCTTTAGCAGTCAGTTTTGCCTTGGTCTATCTTTGTTACTACATTAAAAGAATGTAAGGTTACTGTTCAGAGGAAAAAACCAACAATTATTCCAGACTTAGAGAGCACTGACAGAAATCCTTACTAGGACTTTTTTACTCATCTGTAATCCAGAGTGTGGCTTTTCTTTGTGGGTGGGATTTTTCAGGCATGTCTTTGGTTAGGGAATACTGGGCTTACCTGTTCCATGGTTGATGACTTTTGTTCCCTCTGTTGCAGATGATGGGAGGCAAAGGCCTTAAGCAGGCCACGGAAGTTGCCATATTAAATGCTAACTACATGGCCAAGCGATTAGAAAAACACTACCGAGTTCTTTTCAGGGGTGCAAGAGGCAAGTATTAATATATTAGTCTTCTATAAACTTGTTTTTTTCTTGATAAAAGCGAGTTTGATCTAGTTAATGTGGTTTTCTGAAGAGGGCAGCCAGCTTCTGTTTTCCAGCATATACCAATAAAAAACATAGAATAATTGGAAATATTTAAATTTAGTTTAGGGGGTTCATGTTTTTTAGGCACTTAGTCGACACAGGCCAGGTCAACAAGGAGCCCACACCACTGAGACATGTGTATATAAATACTGCAAACTAATTACTTCACAAAATGCTGTGGGAATGTTCCAAGAGTAATTCAGACTGGGCGAGGTAGGGTAGAATAGTTAGGAAAAGACACATGAGATGACCCTGGAAAGAACAGTAGGAGAAACCCACATACATAGAGTTTATGCAGTCCTCTGGGTGGCATGTGTGTTGGGCTGAAGAAGAGGCAAGAAGAGGAAGCATAGGATGAGGCTGTAGGGGTAGCATGGGACCGCGAGTTGGTTATGAAAGAAGGGGGTGCTGTTGAGACGGGACTCTGTGCACAGGGCAGCTTTATAGCCCTAGAAACATTTGTCATAGTGTCTCCCTAAAACTCCCTGCCCCCACATTTGTCCTTCCTGCTTCTGTTCTGGGCCCATCTCCTCCCTGAAACCTCCCTTTCCAAGTGGAGAGAACTCTTCCCTGATTTTGGCTCCCTCCACACTTGAGATGATTCCTGCATGGGTTATTGTTTGGCACTGTCCATCAAACCTTGAACTGTGCAGAGTGGAGACCTTATCTGCTTTAGTTCTTAAGCTCCCCATACCTGGCATCATGCCAGGCACAACACACCTGCTCAAAAACATGTGTGTGGTGTTACATAACAAGGAGAAACACTGAAGAGCAAGTGGCTGATTTTATGATATGACTCTTAGAGAGAATCTTTGCTTTTAACAATTACAAAGTCTTTGAAAGCATGGTAAAGTGCTGAGGCAGATTCCAGATGAAAACGAGCTAAGAAGGGGCCTGAGGTTGGGGAGGAGCATTCATGGTTTGAGGAAGTTTGGTAGTTGGGGGGCAAAAGTTGCTTCTTAGATCATAGTTTTGTTGTGTTTTTTAAATAAGAAAACAACATGATTTTAAACAGCCAGGGAAATGGCTAGGAAGAGGGGGGGAATGAAGCTATAGTCAAGGCAATAATACATAGGGGAGCAAAATCAGATGATGGGAGGCACAGAACCTGAGAGGAGGGACATATGGGTATTTATTGCTGGGAGCAGAGAGACGGCATCATTCACCAGCATACGTGGACCGCAGGCGTCAGGATGTAGGGTTCGCTTTACTTCTTGGTTTCTCTGACCCAGGCAGCATGTATGTCTACAACTGTGGTCTTAATTTAAAGGTTGGTCTTGTCTTATAAATTTCCAGAGGAGTGGTTCTGGAATTTGAAAACAGAAAAGAAAGGAATAGCCAGAAACTGATTAGGTGTGCTTCTCAAGGAATAGGAAAGGAAGTTGAGGGCAATATGTCTCTAAGCAACACAATAAAATGCTTCTAAAGTGGGTAATAAGGAGGCTGCAAGCACTACTAATCAATTCAAATATCGCTTCTATGCCATGAAATATATTCTGCTTATATGTCGCCTGTAAGGATTAGCCTAAATATTTGTTCTGTCTGATTATATGAATATATACTCCACATGGAAATTTGGGGGGAAAAAAGGTATGTGGAAGCAAATTTAAATGACCCATGGTTCTATCAACCAGACATAACCACTATGAATATTGTACTGTATTCCTTCTCATCACACTTTTAGACAATTGAGATCCTATTACAACACAGTTTGTATCTCATTTTTTAACTTAAATGTCTTGTGAACATTTATTTTTCCTTTATCATTTAGTGTTCTTTGCAGGTGACTATCCAATTCATTGTGTAGATGTTTCATGATTTAAGCGGTTCTACTGGGGTTTTTTCCTTCATTTGTTTGCATTTTTAACAAAACTACCCTGAATATTCTGTAGGTAGAGTTTTTAAAGCATCTCTGATTATTTCCATAGGTTAGAGTTGTTAAACAGAAATAATCTCCTAGGGTATGAATACATTTAAGCTCTTGATACATATGGCCTCATTTACCCCCAGAAACTTCATACTAATTTTGTTCACACTAATAGCATATGAATAACCATTACACCTGAGTACCTGACAGAAAAAAAAGAAAAAAAAAAAAAAACACAAACCACTACCAAAATACCTTTGCCATTTGCTGGATGAAAGATCATCTTTTTTGCTTTAATTTACAAGATTTGATTTTTTTATGTTTAAAACTTCTTTATTATTAACTTTATCTGACAGGTTTACTGATTTGAAATTCACATACCACACAAATTACCCACTGAAAATGTACACGGCAGTGATTTTTAGTATGTTCACAGAGCTATGTGATTTGCAAAGTTTAGCTCTTTAAAGCAAGAATGGATGTGATCTGGTCTATGTGGGGCTGGGCTGCATTCCAGGACTGAGGAAAGTGAGTGACACATGCATTTTGGGTGCCTACCATGTGTTAACATTGTGACTGCTTTAGGCAGAAACTGTCCCAGTCCTTGAGAATTTGTAGCACAAAAAGATGAATGAGATTTCCATTTGCTTTGACATTTTACTCCAGAGTTAAATAATGAGTAGTATTTTTCATCCTAAGCAGATATAGATTGGTGATGTGATTCCAGACCTTATTACCAATCCCAAAGTTCATGAAACCTAAAACTGTCACATGTTTGGTCTGGTAAACACATTCATTATACAGTTTAAGGCTCTGTATTTTAGGACCTACAAAAGAAACATCACTGTATCTCCTGAGGGCCCCAAATGTTCTTATAAACACAATGTATTCCAAAATGTCTAATGGCAATATTAGAAGACTGTTAATCATATTTACTTACTGTAAGACTTTGGAATTAAGCATGACTGTGAGGCAATAATTTTAATGAACTCCAGGCTTGCCTTTATGAACCATTTTTGGGAAAGATTTGAAAATCCCAGCCAATCACTTGAGGTTCATGGTTTTTTGAAGCGAGGAAGAGGGCAACTGGTGTGGGGTAACAGCCTTACTACTCATTCTGCTGGGATGAAGAAAGAAAGAAATCACCTCAGGATGATACATTTTAAAGGCAGGAGTTTAAGAAGTTCACAGGTGTCTGCTCTTCTGGGAAGTTAATTACATTCACTGTTTGATCTAAATGAAGTTTCCATGAGTGAAGTAAAAAACTGTTAGTATCGCAATGTTTTATTTATGTTTAATTTCATGAATGCCTGTCCCTTTTTGATGAGAACAAACCTACCTCTGCCTAGAAATTCCTGTCCCCAAGGAAGTTCCCTGTGGCCTTTGTGGCCAGACATGTGCCTTGGGTTAAGAGCTCACATCCCAAGCCCTCCCTAAAGTGACCCTCCTGAGACCAGGGCCCCAGCCTCATTCCCAGGGAAACAGGAGTTTTGATTCTGTTAGTCATGGTTCCTGGATTGCAACTGAACAGGATGCACATTGATTGTCCACCCAAGCTTTGCAGAGAATTCATATAGCAAGTTCCACTTATTTCTTGGTAGTTACCTCAAGGATGTGGGGCAAATAAGCTCAGGTCCCTGTTCTTCAGGAGGGTTTTAAGAAGTCTTATTTTTTCTGTAGCACTTTCCCATGTCATTTTCAGGCCCAGAAGACAATCAGTGTGTGAGGGGTTGGGAAGGAGGTTGTTCTAAGCTTAGAGTCAAGCCAGTTATACTTTGTTTTTTATTATTCCACTTCCCTCCTCTCCTTGATCCTTTGAATTGGTATCTTTTCAGACTCTGAGTTATAGTCATGGTTAGGCCAAGTTAGTGGAAACACCTAATTAGTGAAAAGCAGAACTGGCATTGATCATTTTATGTAATTTCTGCTTCAGATAGCCCTGGCACACTATATGCCATAGAAGGTTTGTGTATCTTTTCTTCTTCTTCTTTTTTTTTTTTTTGGTGGGACCCTCGCCGCCAGCCTGGGAACGAACTGGCGCTGCAGAGGCTGAGGGCAGCCTCGCAGCCCAGCGCTCAACCGCTGCGCCACGCCACCAGGGGAGGCCCTTTTTTCTTCTTAAGAACTGTAAACAACCCCCCCCCCCCCCCCTGTGGTGCAGCAGTTGAGCCCTGGGCTGTGAAGCTGCCGGCAGCCTCTGCAGCGCTGGTTTGATCCCCGGCCACCAGGTGAGGGTCGCGCAGACCTCTCCAGCTGCCCACTGCTTCCCTCAGCAGTGTGCTTCGGTCCTTTTGCTTGTTCTGCTCCCCACTCTGGCTCTGGTGAATTCTCTCACCCTCCCGTGCTTCTGATTGTACCCAGTGCTTGTATAAATAAATAAATGAATCTTTAAAAAAAAAAAAACATTAAACAAAGATGAACATTTTGGTATTTGGCCTCCAACAGCCAAGCTAAATTTTATTCCTTTCAGGGCCCAAGTACTGAGAGAGAGTAAAAGAGAGAGGGAGGGAGGGAGGGAGAGAGAGAGGAAGAGGGAGAAAGAGATGCTGAAATTCCACACACAATTTCATGTAGTTTTCTTTTGGACACATTAGAATATGGATTTAGAAAATTACATCTGAACTTCATTTTGAAAATGGAGCTCTTTCCAAGCTGCTAAACTGTGGCGGGGGGCCTCTGCAGATGAAGCGTTATTGTTAGCTCTGGGTTTGGCTTGGCTTTCAGCTCTTACTGAACTTTTGCATGGAGACTACTGTGCATCCTCTCCACAACCATGTGGCCCCCATCTCTCCACCCCTATCTGCTCTCTGAGTGTCTTCAAAGCAGTGAGCTTCATTAACTTTCTTTGTGTTGTTGTCACAGACCTGGGGGTGGGGTGTGGTGCTGCCAGAGACTGTGAGAAGAAAGGTCAAAGGTTGTGGCTGGCCTCCCAAAGTGGGGTAGTATACTAGAGCATTTAGGATTTCTGGAATTAATAGTTGATAAAGACTCCCGTAACCTCGTGATTTGTTCCCCTAATGATTCCAAATGGTCATTCTGTTTAGGTTTTTTTTTTTTCCCCTGAGTTTACCTATCAATATAACTTTCTATTTCTGAAATTACACTCCTTATAAACTTAATCTGTTGTTATCATTAGAAAGCATGTTTTTTTTTATTATTTTTAATTTTTTAAAAATTTATTTATTTATACAAGCACTGGGTACATTCAGAAGCGCGGGAGGGTGAGAGAATTCACCAGAGAGAGAGCGGAAAGCAGAGCAGGCAGACTGACGAAGTACACTGCTGAGGGGAGCAGCGGGCGGCAGGAGAGGTCTGCGTGCCATGTGGGCCCTCGCCCAGTGGCCGGGGATCGAACCAGTGCTGCAGAGGCTGCTGGCAGCTTTGCAACCCAGCGCTCAACTGCTACACCACTGGGGAGGCCCTAGAAAGCATGTTTTAAAAACGAGGTGACAGCATATGAAAAGTCTCAGGCTCTAATACTTTAATTTTCAGACGAAATGAATCCTTTCATATGCATTCATTACTTAAGAAGCAGAGCAGGGGCCTCCCTGGTGGTGCAGGAGTCTCAATGCTATCAAGCTATCACCAGCCACTGCAGCCAGAGTTCCATCCTGGCCAGGGAGCTACCCTCATGGCACAGCAGACCTCTCTTGTATTGCCCATTGCTCCCCTCAGCAGTGTATTTCAGTAGATCTACCTGTTCTGCTCCCCACTCTGTCTCTGGTTAATCCTCTCATGGCCCCGTACCTCTGGCATTCACCCTAGTTCTTGTACGCATAAATTAATTAATTACAAAAATAAATCCTAAAAAAAAAAAAAGAAGCAGAGCAGACTATCCTCAAGGGCTGTAAATGACTGGAGCTGTTCTTCACAGGCTTAAGGAATTGTGTCTGTTCTGAGTATCTCTAAGTAGATTGTTTGCTAATAGGAAAGTGGGTTAAGGGGGAGTAATTGTCTCAGTGGATAACTTTCTTTGAAGGAATCTCATATTTATGTGGGCCATGGACTTTGGGATGCCCCCAGGAATGTTCTTCTATTTATCAAAGTGCTGACTTACTTGATGATGTGTTTTTAATGGATGGGTGGTCAACAGCTGAGCCTAGAGAGACAATCAGTTTACAAAGCAGAACAAAGTGTACTGACCCCCCCCCCACAGAGACTCTGGCCTTGTCAACTCTTTACCACTTGTGGCATATAGTTTTACAGCTCCTATTTTCTCACTCTGTCTGAAACCAAAACCTCCTAAACCCTTTTGAAGAATCACATAAAACTGGGTCTTATGGATAGATGTTTAGTATTTTTATGTGCACACAAAGAAATAGTTATTTGATGTTGGGCTGAAGTTACCAAAAAGATTGTCTATGTATAGTTAGCTGTAGAAATATTTTATGTAAAAGACTCAAGCCTGTGGAGACATGTTTAACTGTTGCAAGTAGAATTTTGGTCTTCGGAGTAGAAATAATCTCATTCACAGGAAACTCCATGGAATACTCCAGCTGTGTTTTGGCACAGCAGTCCACCTCTCATCAGCCTCCTGACTCATGGGTGAGTTGTGCACTAAGGATTGAAGACATTGACTAGACATGTTAAAAGTTTTCATTTTAAATAAGAACAGATGAAGTCTTCACTGCCAACTATAAACTTACCAAGTGCTCATGGCTTCTCTGTCTTCATTGATAGGCATTTAAAAGCTGATTTATTTGCTCATTTTCTTGGGTAAAATAGATAGCTGATGCTAATATTGGGCTGAAACTATTTTCCCAAATAGGTTATGTGGCTCATGAATTTATTTTGGACACAAGACCCTTCAAAAAGTCTGCAAATATTGAGGCTGTGGATGTGGCCAAGAGGCTTCAGGATTATGGTGAGTGGCCTGGTGGGAGTGAGCCTCTGTAAGGGAATTCAGAGTTTTGACATTCATGTGGCTGCCCATGATGGCTGTGAACCACCTTGAGGTACAAACTGAATGTGCAGGCACCATAGTAAAACTAATCCAGGTTGAATGGGGAGCCCAGGGTTCTAGGTGGCCTTCAAAGTTATAGAGAAAAAGCCTTTTCCTTATGTGACTGTATTGGCACTACCCTTTAAATATTAAATCATGTATCTTGAATTCTCCATCAGTTTCCAAGAAAGTAAGTGTTTAAGTTAATATAAAAATTCCAGAAAAAATGATTGCTACTCTTAGCCTATGTTTCTGGTGAGTTTGAACTCCTGGCAAATGGAGAACAGCATGAAGAGGTAAGCTGGTGTAAGGGTAAGAGAAGGGTTGTGAGTAAACTGGAAGTATTAGAAATGAATGACATTTGAGTTTTATAACCATTTGTTTCGTGGAATGGCTCTTTAAGCTGCTTCGAGAGATGAAGCAATAACTCTTTTCACTGAGATTATGAAATCTTCTCGGAAGGATTTGGAAAGACACGTCCCTTTATCTTTGTGTTGGTGGATCATTCAGCGTAGCCTTTATTAAAATATGTTTTCTTATTGACATATTAATCATATCAAAGATGCTTCAGTTCTCAGAAAGTTGAAACTGGGGAGAACTATACCTTTTAAGGGATGTGGAGGCCTATCTGAATTTTAATGTTTTGAACAACTTCTTTTAATAAGAACATTGAAAACTTTAATGGTATTACTAGTGTATCTTAATAGGAGTCCCTTATTTGTGACTTATTCTTCTCTTGAATGACTGATCTTAGTATGTAGATAATTAAGTGGGAAAGCCATAGAAAGCTTTCATTAACAAAATTAGCAGTCACCACCTCAAACTCTCCTCTTGGCAGCTCCTGTAATCTGACAGAACTGCCTTCTGATTCAGCCTGCCTGCTAATGATTGATTGCTGCCTGACTAGGGATAACACTTCAACACTGCGATGCACTATCTGAATCCCTCATCTTACTACAACAACATTTGCAATGAGGGAGAGGGAATGGTAATTCAAGTTATCACATCGTATGTCCAAGTCCTGTCTCTTCCAATCTTGACATTATTTTGGTGGTCCCTATTGTGATTTTCACACTTGCCCTGAGTTCATAGTTGTCCAAGCTCATAGTAGGCACTCAGCACATATGTGTTTTATGAGTGAGAGAATAAGTGACTAAGTAAGAAATCAACAATGAAAAGGGTCTTAGCCATACTCACTGAATCAGAATTTAGAGAAGAGACCAAGTAATCTATACATTTAACAAGTACCCCCTGAATGAGTCTGAAAGGCAAGTTTGGGATACACTATCTTAGGACAGTGACTTCCAAACTTTTAATAGTCAGAATCACCTGGGGAGTTTTAAAATCCATAGATTTTTGGGATCCTACCTTGCACTTCTTGAATTAGGGTCAAGACCAGGAATTTTTATTTTCAAGACAACTCAGATGGTTCCAGATATGGAAAACCACTATAGCAAAACGTGTGGGACTACATTTACTTACCCATTGAATTGAGGTCAGACTTAATGGGTAGAGAGATCAGCTTATTTTTTTTAAAATCCCTTTTTGGTTTGATTGGCAGTTTATGCATTTGTCAAGTTATTAAGTGGTACACTGAAGAGGTATGCATTTCACTCTATGTAAATTTTTTCACAAAAATATATGAATAGCTCTTGAGTTCTAGTTAATGATGTGCATGCTGAAGTGTTTAAGGGTGATGTGTAGTAATGACAGCAAAATAAATAGCAGATGGTTTCACTTCTGTGTGGCATCTTGAGAAACCAAAGGATCAGACAAAGACAATCTGTAAGACTGACCCTTGAAAGCAGACCATAGATCTAAAACATTCAGGAGAGGGGTGAGGGAGAGTAGAAAACCAGGGGAGGAGGGAAAGGGAAACACATTGGAATATGGTCAAGGACTATGGGTGCTTTCATGGTGGGGAAACTATAGTGTCCCTAACCCTAACCCTATAGTGTCCACACCTGAGGGGACAAATCCTATATTGTGAAAAAATGAACAAGGATGTTTAAAATAATAGTAAAAAAACAGACAGATGAATGGATTTGTGGTAAATTAAACAACATTATCATAGAATCTAGTGTATTCACTCTATAGAGGTTTTCCATATACTGGTCAAGCCTCAGTTTCCTCTTCTGTATAACAGGGACAGAAACTCTGCAGATTCTTTAATGCTTGCTGCTTTAACTTTTCACAGGTGATATTTTAATTTCTCATCATTGCAAGTATAGTATTATAGAGAGATTCTAAAACAATCAAAATGAAATAAAAATTCCAGTTTCACTTTCTGGTAATAACCTCTATTAAAAATTTAATATTTATTCTTCATAATGTCTTCCCTCATAAAAAACACACATACTTACTTTGGGTTTTGTTTTTCATTTTTATTGAAGTAACATTACATTATAACTACATAAGTTTCAGGTGTTCATTACTGAGAACCAATAAATGTATGTACTGTATACAGTATATCACTAAATCATTCGCCTTACCATTGTCTCCTTTCCCTTGATTTAGCCACCTTTTTTTAAACAAAAAAGATATAATTATGTAACTTGCCTTTTTCACCTAATATTTTTATTTTTTTAAAGATTTATTTATTTATTTATACAAGCACTGGGTACAGTCAGAAGTGCGGGAGGGTGAGAGAATCCACCATAGCCAAAGCAGGGAACAGAACAGGCAGACTGACGAAATACACTGCTGAGGGGAGCAGCGGGTGCGGCAGAAGAGGTCTGCGCAGCATGTGGGACCCTCGCTGGCAGTCGGGGATCGAACTGGCACTGCAGAGGCTGTGGGCAGCTTCGCAGCCCGGTGTTCAACCACTGCGCCACCAGGGGCGGCCCTTACCTAATATTTTTAAATGTTTATCCAATTAACAAGAAATTTATAAGCTTTGAATGTTGTATACATATTGTATGTATGTTCTGTAAACTTTGCTTAACTCATCCACTCTTGTTGGATATTAAGTTATTTCTTCAATTTTTCTTCCACAAACGGTGCTGAAATGAATCATATGTTCAGATTCATCCAGCAATTTCCTTAGAATAACTTACAGGATGGAGAGGGACTCTTCTTCCAAACTGCAGATGTCAAAGTTAGTGATACAAGTTTCCCCATTTCCTGTTAGGATTTCATGCCCCTACCATGTCCTGGCCAGTGGCAGGGACTCTCATGGTTGAACCAACAGAGTCAGAAGACAAGGCAGAACTGGACAGATTCTGTGATGCTATGATCAGCATTCGGCAGGAGATCGCTGATATTGAGGAGGGCCGCATTGACCCCAGGGTCAATCCACTGAAGGTAAGTGGGTACTCGTACTTCATCCGGAACATGTCATAGGGAGAAGATAGTGTCTGGTCACTTTGTCACGGTTCCTGAACGCAAGAGAAGTTCTTGTATTGGAGTAGTTACTACCTCTTAGAACAACTAAATTGATACTTGGTCTGAACGTTACATCTGGTCAGACCCACAAGTTTCTCATTAGATGAGACATTCTTATGCTGGGATTAAGAATATGACAAAGGCTGTGTTTGTGTTATGGCTGTAAGTCAGAATATAACTCTGAGATGCTTGGGGAAGCTCAGGCAAGTTTTACAACTGTCCAGCTGAAGGTGGAGTGCAGGGGCAGGAGAAGATAGGCACCTTGCTAGATAGGAGTTTGACAGAATTATCGAGGAATGTTGTATCGTCATTTTTACTGTCATTATTAGTATTCTTTTCTGTGGATATTGCTGATTCTTTCAGAATTTAGGCTATTTTCTAAAATGACTGTAAGAATCTAAAAAATAGCAAATTACAAAATCATTAGGATGACAACATGTTTTAAAATGTGCCAAGTTATGCTATATGTTATTTATTAATATAATTGTAATAGCACTAGTAATTGTACTGTAAAAACTTGATGAGTATGGTAAACATGAAATAAGATAGTGGTTATCACTGGGGAAGAGGGAAAGCATTGAGATGGAAGGGGGATATACAGGCAGCTTCAACTGAGTATATATTCTTTTATCAAAAGGTCAAGCAAATATGACAAATTGTTGATCTGTGTTGGATGGTGGATGTGCTTATTACATTACCATTAATTTTCTGATATTTGAAATAAATATATCACAATAAAAAATTTCCTACCAAGATGTGCTTCCCCACCAATTTGAAACAACACAGCAGGCTTTCTTCAGAAACTCACTGGTCATGTGAAGTGCCAGGGGAGAAGTGGTATTCTATCTGATCCCTCTTCTGTCCATGTCTCTATCTCAGATGTCTCCACACTCCCTGACCTGTGTCACATCCTCCCACTGGGATCGGCCTTATTCCAGAGAGGTGGCGGCGTTCCCACTCGTAAGTTCTCTGAAGATGAATGTGTCAGTTGGTATAGGGTTCATGTGTGTGAGGAGCCATCATCTACCCCAAGGGACTATGCTTTTCCAGTCCCCTCTTTATAGCAGCCATGTGGGGTGCAGAGCACAGGAACTGGCATTCTGAGCTCTAAGGGCAATTCGGAGTGTCAACCAGAGGCTTGAGAATGTCCAGGGTTCACTGTGCAAAAAAACCAAATAGAAGTCCCTGTCAAGTGGATTAATGTTTTCTATTACCGTCCAATGGGAGATGGCCCCATTGTGCCAAATGTGATCTTTCTTTCCATTTTCTCATTCTTAAATGAAGGAGGTGCTTTGCAGTCTGTTTGGCAGGGTGGGGACACAGGTCAAAATTTGGCTTCGAGGGGACGGCAATGGAGGGTTGGCTTTTAACTTTTTATGCTTTCTGAATTCTCTTTGGGCAAGTGGTATTGTAGGCTATGGCAATATATTGAAATCTCCCTGACAAGAGAAACCTCTCAGATTATTCCATGGTATTTCCATCTTTTGTATCCTTTAGCCCTTTGTGAAACCGGAGAATAAATTCTGGCCAACCATTGCCCGGATTGATGACATCTATGGAGACCAGCACCTGGTTTGCACTTGCCCACCTATGGAAGTTTATGAGTCTCCATTTTCTGAACAGAAGAGGGCCTCTTCTTAGTCTGCCTTCTCTCTAGTTCAAATGACTGATTTGATGCTTTTTTGCAGAGCATTTGATAAGCGAGACATATTTCATCTCCCACCCCAGACTCAAGTAGGGGTTTTATATACTTTGTACTTTGTATATTTTTGTGATCTCTGTCACAGTAAATGTAAGTACAATTAGAATAGGGAGGGAAGCTCACCATGGAAGCCTGATTTGCTTCCTTTTCTCTGCTTCTTCATGTAGCAGAGAAATATGTTCAAGTTGCCTTGATTGGAAGCCATTTAGTTTTTTGCATAGAGAATTTTGGGTGTGCTAGGAACTTTAACTTTTCAACACAGAAAATTTGCAAACTGCAGACTCAACAGACATATTTTTATTCCAAATAAGTCCTTGTGGACTGTGCCATCTGTGGGAAATCCCAGGGTAAATGTTTACATTTTATATACAGTGAAGAAATCTTTCCTGTGACTAATGTGCTTACTCTGTTATAGGACTCCTGTTTTTATCTTTTTCCTTGTGTTTTTTTTTAATCTGCAATTATTAGTACCCTAATAAAAGCATTTTCAATTTGAAGAATTCTTGGTCCATTTTTTCAATCTTAACTCTGTGTCCCTTAGATTCAGAAGGAAGTGAAGTGTCATGAGGACGCCTATCCTAGTAATCATTGTTACATTATCAATTTTGACTTTGGCCAAAGAAACAATTTATATGTCTTGGTAAGGAGTAAATGCCACTTTCACCTTTTTGTGGGTATTGTTAGTTTGCATATAACTGAAACCCAACTACAGAACTTTAATCAAACAATTAATTTTTTCTCATTTATCATTATGTCTAGAGGTAATGAGCCGAGGACTAGTTCTTTCAGTGTTCCTGTTTTGTCTTCCTTTAGCATGTCTTCATCTTCCTAATCTTAAGATGGCTGCAGTGTATCCAGGCATCACATATCCATTCTAGACTGGAAAAATGGGGGGCAGGAGGATGTGTACAAAAGACAAAAGGCAGATTCCATCCAAGTTGGCTTGCTTTGAAATGCTGTGCAAAGTTTCCACCCAATAACTTCTGCTTATTTTAAACTGGCCAGAATTGGTTCTAATGGTCACTTCTAGCTGCAAGGGAGAATGTTGTTCCACACAAAATAAGGAGTTTGTTAATTCTAGAAAAGTGAAGAATGGGTTTTGGATAGGCAGCTAATGTGTCTGCCACAAGAGTTTTCTCCTAGAAACAGAATATGCTTACAATGTTCTTCCTGATAGTTATTGAGCACTCACTTGAACCCTGACTACTTGTTTCCTTGCAGGCAGCTTAAACAATTATTACTCAAGTTATTTTGATGCTGATCTGGACAAATGATCTTGAGTCCTGTACTGAATGCTCTGCAAGTAGTTCACTTGTTCTCATGCTGGAAAATTTGTTGGGCAATTTATTTCAGCCGAACAGCAATAAATGATTGATTAATATATTTTGAGTACTTCTTAAATGCCAGGTACTATTCTATGTATTTAAAATATATGATCTCATTGCACTCCACAACATTCCACTTTTACACAAGGGGAGGTTACAGAGAGATTCCCAAGATCATCTGGCTACTGAGAGGAAGAGCCAGAATTTGAACCCAGGCTGAGCAGCTCTATTGCCTGCCAACCCATAATATTGATCACTGCAAACTTAGAGACCTGTCCTCCCTATGCTGGAAAGCAGTCAACACAAACTAGCCCACCAGGGCATGGAATAAATAGCTCCTTCTGAGAAAGCACAATCACCAAAGTGAACAGAAATTCATTTGCACTCTCTTTGAGGCTATACTGAATGCCAGAGTTGTTCCACAGCAGGTCACGCATTGCTTGCCCCCATAATATATCATAGACACATACAGGTGATGAAGAGAATAAGAATGAGCTTTTGGTCCACTATTGAATGACTCGTGCTCACCAAGTGCTTGTGTCTGCTTTTTCCTCTCCTGGGTTCTTTTGGCTGTGTGGTGTCCTCCACCAGGAGCACCTCCCAGCTGCCCATGCTTTGCTGGCTCCTGTTCTTCATGTTTCAGCATCTTCTCAAGAAGAAGGTATGAAGGTAGGCACACGTCTTGATGAAATGTGCTTTTGTTGTTTTCTCTCTTGACACTGATTTGGTTTTCCAGTACCTTTTGCACAATGAGTAATTATTCTATTTACCCACTTTTTGTCTGCTTGACAAGATGAACTTCCCTGAGATAGAAACCCTATGTCATTCATCATTGGATTCCCAGTGTTGAGCCAGGGTCTTTCACGTAGAATGTGTTCAATAAATAGAAATAAGAATTGAGAGGATAAAGAAATGTTCCTTTATCTCCAACGGGGACTGGCATGGAAACCGATATTTCCAAGGTCTGCTGTGAGCAGTTCTGTTAAAGCTTAATACAAAAACAAAACAAACAAACAACAAAAAAACCCCAGCCAGACTTTAAAGAAGAGGCTTTGTGTAGGATTAACTCCCACTGCTCCCCTTTTTTATGTAGTACAATATACATAAAATTTGTTATTTTAACCATTTTAATTATTCAGTTTGGTAATGTTACTTATTCCATTCAGTTCACAGTAGTGCCTGTTGAACAGTTTTGAATATGAGGGGTCTGAGGCAGATAAGCACACATGTCCTATGAGCCTCATAGTCCTGGGTCAAGCCACAGGTCACACTTGCAGCCATGAGTGATAGAGGGCAAGGGTCACAGTATGGAAGCCTCATGAAACCTCTAGATACGTATAGGGACCATGTCTGTCAATGTATTCATCCAAATACAGGATGGAGGTGCCAATTCTAGATACAAGAAGCCATTTGAGACAAGTTGTTTGGAAGCTGAGATGATAGTGCTTTTAGTGGTTCATAGGGCTCTAGGATAGATTATTTTGGCTCAGACTTCAGTCAAGATCAGGACCATGAGCCGTGGTTTTCAAGCCTTTATGTATCTACATCATTGGGCGGGCTTGTTAAAAACAATGCTGGGCCTTATCCACAGTTTCTAATTCAATAGGTCTGAGTAAGGACCAGAGAATTTGCATATCTAATGATTCCTAGGTATTGCTACTCAGCTTTCTTTGCTCGAATGTCAGGGACATTTCCAGAGTTCTAAATTTTGTTTGGAAAATGTAGTCACTAGGGCAAGTGATAGTCTCTGGGGCCTAGAAGTGGCAAGAGTTTGTACAAACCTGTAAAAGCAGTGCAGCTAAATTATGGTTTAATAGACATTTATGAGCTCCCCTAGGAAGCTACCCCTTTCCTATATATCATTATTCCTATGGGAAATATTTGTACACGATTGCACAAAATAGATTATTTTACTTTTCAATTTTTGTCAAGCTGAAGATCATGGCTGTCATTCTTTTAAAATAATTCTGAAAGCAAAATTAGAAATTACCTATTATTTCTCTTGAATTCAACAGAGTGGGTTGTGGGTTGGAAGAAAGTAAACTACAAATTATTTTTTTAATGGACCTGCATGAAAGGAATCAACTCTCTGGGTGTTTAAGAACTCTAGGGTTTTTAGAAATGACATGAGAAATTTTAGCATGCTTTTGACCTGCTTATTGCATTGTAATTTGACTCACTAATAAAAGTATTTGTATAGTTCTGGGTGAGACATTTTTAATTTCCACAAAAGCACTTCTGAAGACCACTTGAAAAAAACAAAATAAAAAAACGTGGTGAGACAGAAGATTTAAATGCTTTCAGTAACAGTCAAAGTCATAAGCTCCCAGAAAACAGAGTGGAATTCAATGGCACCAGGAATGATGTCAGTCAGCCTACAAAAATGCAGACTTTTCCCCAATAGTGTTACCACTGGGAACTTGATCCAAAGCTGGTACTTGCTGTAATACGAGCAGCCAACATAGAATTAGATGCAAACAGATTCTTTCTTAAAAGTCTGGCATAAAAAATGGAAAAAAAAAGTTATCTTACTTATGTTCAAGATATTTTATCCAACATGAACTACATAGGAACATTAAAGTTCCCCTAAATAGAACTAGATGTTTTTATTGGTTAAAAGAATTGGCTTCAGATGTATTCCAAAAGACAATAAGGAAAATGTTTTCCATGGATGGAGACAGACTGAAAGGTTGTTAAGTAAACTTGCAAATAGCTAAACAGTGAGTATATTATATGGCGTCAGTCATCTAGTGGGGAGCGGGGGAGGAGTGTGGAGAGTTAGGACTATTTCAAAGGCAGTCAGTCATTCGCCTGGGACTGAGTCAGCCATCAGAAGAGCTGTCAATCTGATACTCCTGAGCATGAGGCAGTTCCAGGAGGGGAGGCTGAAAGGTGCCACAGTTACACAGGCTCAGTGCTGTCCTTAATATCATTATATCCCAGAAATTAGTCACATTTAGGAACGAAGCCCATGGGTTTATAGTATGAAAATGAGAACTCTCTAAAATATGAGTAATGAAATAAATGCTCAGTATTTCTAGATGAAACTTAGTTTGCATATTAGTTCTCTAAAAAAGTGTCCAAACCTGATTTTCAGAGTGAAAAGATATCATATAAATTAAATCAATACTAGAATAAATAAATACCGTGAAGCCTTAAAAAAAAAGTAGTGGAAAGTAACACACAATCTGCAACTGACTATCTGTGACTTAAAGTAAGACTCTGAAATCAATACCTTGTCTGTTAGAAATAATGCCACTTACAGGGTGTGAATGAGTTAGTGAAAGTATATGAAAAATATTGATGGCCTTCTTTTCAGACAGAATGAAAACATGTGGGCACTGTTCCAAAGACATGACTATGCTGATGAAATAATCCTTTTCCTCCCGCTTCACACAAAAAAAGTTGGGTTCTCAAGAAAGGAAAGGAAACCTCCAGGTGGCAGAAATGAAGAGGGAACCCACAGGACCTGAAATCACCCAGCCTCTGGAAGTGGCTGGACTGGACGTGTGCTGGGGGAATTGTGGTTTCTATGTCACAGGATGGCTGCTAGGAACTGAGGCTGCAGTTGTAACAATGGATAGGAGGGAACAGAAATGGGGCATGTTTAGAATTGGGAACATCCTGCTCCAACCTAAGGACTGAAACATTGGGGAGGTCAGCATTTACTAGCCCAGGGTAGAGCAGGAAGCAAGATTTCCATGAGTGAAACAAAGTTACTAATAAGATGCTTTGTCCCATGTGGATGATGAACCCAATCCACATTAGTTGCATGTAAAGAAACAAAACTAGGGCCTCCCTGTTGGCGCAGCAGTTGAGCGCTGGGTTGCAACAGCCTCTGCAGTGCCAGTTCGATCCCCGGCCACTGGGCGAGGGTCCCACATGGCGCGCAGACCTCTCACGCTGCTCCCCTCGGCAGTGTACTTCATCTATCTGCCTGTTCTGCTCCCCGCTCTGGCTCTGGTGAATTCTCTCACCCTCCCGCACTTCTGACTGTACCCAGTGCTTGCATAAATAAATAAATAAATAAATCTTGAAAAACAAAAACAACTAACTTGGTTAGTTTCAGGAAACCATCTAAGACCCCAGAAAAAATAATCTAAAATTTCCTCTAAAGTAGGGTAAAGAAATGCTCAGCCTAGCAGTGACGGAGCATCTGTAACAACTAACTGACTAACTGGTGACATGACCCTAGCCAACCAGAGGTTAGGATGTGCAATCCTAATATATGCACTTGAGCGCTACAATTAACTAGCAACAGCATAAATAACGATTACAGTTTTTCTGGCCACTAAATATTCACCCTTAGGCCTCCCTGGTGGTGCAAGGGGTTAAGCACCACACTATGAAGCAATCTGCAGCCTCTGCAGTACAAGTTCAATTCCTGGCAGGCCAGGGAGAAACCCACATGGCACAGCAGACCTCTCCTGACTCGCCTGCTGCTCCCCTCAGCAGTGTATTTCAGTCAGTCTGCCTGTTCTGTTCCCCACTCTGTCTCTGGTGAAGCCTCTCTGCATCTCTGGCCTGTACCCTAGCTCTTGTATGCATAAATAAATAATTCTAAAAAACAAGGATAAATAAATATTCACCCTTTTCTTGTCTCCTGTAGGCACTACACACCCTCCTACAACAGTTTCAGTGAAAAGAAAGGACAAAGTGTTAGTGAGGATGTGGGACAACCAGACTCATACACTACTGGCAAGAATATAAAATCGTACAACCTACTCTGCAAATATTAATGGGTTGTATGCTAAGCACATACTTAATAAGATATTGTCAAACTGTTTTCCAAAGACTTATACACAAAGATTCACAGTCACTTTATTTATAATACAAAATACTGGAAACAACCCAAATATCCAGCAGATGAATAAACAAATCGTGGGATATCCATATATTGGATTACTCAGTCATACGTTCAAATTTTGGCAGTGTCCATTCCATGTTGTCTATTGCATTTTTACAATCATGTTTATTTCCAAGAATAAAATACCAAACTACACTTCTCACAGCAGCTTGCTTTTATTCTGTCAATGAAAGCTTATACTTGAGGATATAGTTGTAAAGCTCATTTTTTCATTAGCAGACATTTCATCTGCCTGCTTTATCTCTCTAGCCAGCTCCTGATTTCTTGTTTCCAGGGACTTTTATTAAATCTTTTTTTCTGTGGTATGTCTGATTAATGCAGGTTACTAAGTATCAGTTCTGACAGTGTTTAATGGTCTGGTGGGCCAGTTAGCAGACAGTGGATGGTGGAAAACCAAGGATAACGCTTCAAAAAGTTGATGGTGACCACCAAGCTCAACTCCTTCAAATCAGGTAGAGTAATGAGCTCTATTTTTCAGGTGTCCTAAAGAACGGGGAAAGCAAAGAAAGAAATAGGAGACCGTAATGTAGGCAAGTCACAACAGCTCTCTAGCTTCTTTAGTAGAATTTATGCTAAGCTTTAAGTAGCTTTAAGTATATAGCTGGGGTGCTTTTCCATTAGCCAAATTGTCACAGTAGGACTGTGAGACAGCCAAGGGTGTTTTGGGCTTGTTAGCCTCTTAAAAGTTATACCTAATATATTTAAACAAAACAGTATGCACATTTATTGGATGAGCCATATTATTTAAAAGTGAGTTCTAAAACTATAAACCCTGCCTACCCTAATTGGAACAAAACAAAGAAAAAGATCCTACCCATCTGAAAATGGCTCAGTACTTTGATTGTAACTACTCTAACTGACTGAATATGATGAATGCAGTGAAAAAGCTCATCTTTCAAGCTGAAACCTAAGAGACAACCAGGTACTATCTATGTCCCACCTTCTGTATCGCTTATGAAATAGTTGCCAGGAAAAAAAAAAAAACAACAAAAAATCCAAATCTGAATGTGGTCATGCTTGAATTCTAGCTATTAATTAATAGAAAATAAAGACAGGTTAAGGTCTATCACATGGTTACAATCAGCAAAATCTATTGTCAGAAAAGCTCTAGACCAATTTCAACACACAAATTGCAAAAGGTAAAAGAAATGAAAGAGTTAGGTGATACAAACAGATGAAAAGATCTTTAAGAGCTAGCAATAATAATGTATGATCCTTATTTGGATCCTAATTCAAATTTAAAATACAACATCCATGTATGATGACACAATGACAATATTTATGTAAGGAAATTTGCTTAAAAAAGTTTAAGAGTAACAGCATTATTTAACTTTGGGCCATTCTTGACATTTCTGAACATGTTAAACTTTAATCAGCTTTCTTTCCTAATCTATCAAGTTATAGCAATGACAATATACAACATAATTGTGGGAATCATTTTGCTAATAAAAGTGATAGAGCTAAATCAGTCAAAGTAGTTGAAACTGGAGCCTATTGCCCACCCTTCATGCAGAGATATGGCCAGTGCTGGAGGGAAAAGATGATGCAAGAAAGCCCTATTTAAATTGGATTCTTCAAAATAAAAATGATTGCAACATCTCTGACTAGCCCCAAGCGACAACAGTTCTAATTGTTATGTTATGTGTTCCAGAAGCTGACTTTGAATTTAAGTATACATAAGTAAAGCAATACTAGTTAGGCTTATAAATTCAAATGTGAGAATATATAGCATAGAAGTAAATATTGACAGTTTTGGACTCAAATTGTTTCAGCATAGGGCATAGCTGTTCCAGTTGCTTTGCATATGATCTTTGACAAGTTTTTTAACCTATATGTGCCTTATGTGTTGATCCATAAGATGGGTAATAGTACTTGCCTCTTAGGATTGTTAGTACATAAAAATGTACAAGTGACTATTGCAAAGCAAATATTTAATAATATTGGCTATACACAGCTCTGAATTCAGAGGTGACAAAACCAATTCAATCATAGTAAAACAGGTCTGATGAAAATATAATCATTTGATGTTTAAGAACACATATCCAACTGAAACACCCAAGATCAATTTTTAAAAATGTCGAGCAAAACATGCAAATAAAAAGGTAAAAATTGCAGCTCTCTAGAACCGTTACTATAAATAGCTGAGTTTCAGTGAAATAAGCCAGAAAGAAAAAGAAAAATACCGGATGATATCACTTTAGCAGGAATTTAGAAAACCTAAATAAGTGACCAGGAAAAAGACTGATTATAATAAAGTAAAAATCAAAATCAACAAGCAATTATAAACCAGAGATATACTACAGGGGCAGAGGGGAGGGGAGGAGGGATTAGGGTGAAAATAAGGGGGGTGGGAATTGTATGGGGAATATAACCAAAATGAAAATGCATACATTGTACAAAAATGAAAAATCATGTAAAAATATATAAAATAAAATTTAAAAAAAGCTGAGTTTTCCAGGTAGCTAAAATGTTCTCCTTTAAGTAATACAATTTTAAGAGTTGTAAACTTAATACTGCAGGAACCATGTGGGTAGAGTATGGCTGAAGTTTCGGCAGTTATTTAATGATTTATTTGTTTTGCTTATCTTTATGCTGTTTGTTGACGCATGAAGTGCACATAGTAAAAAGCACAAATTCTAAGTTTAGAGCTTAATATATATAACTATTACCAATCTCAAGATAAATAATTCTAGTATTTTCTCAATAGTTTCAGAGACTAGAATAATGTTCTATAATATCATGTCTGTTAAGTAAAAAGTACCACTGATTATGCTAAAATTAAACATGACTGAGTTGTTACAGAGAAAAAAAATCATTAGGGTCTTATTTGGAGAATGCTTCCCAACTAGCTAAAAAAAAAATCAAATACAGGGAGAAATCTGTCTTTAGCTGCTTAAGATTTCATACTAGAGCTCATTACCAAAAATCAATAGTAAAAATTGTACAAAATGTTTGTTTCAATAAAAACATACAATGAAATACTCTGGGAATGACTGATTCTTAAAAATACATACTATAAGACAGACAAATATTAAAAAAACTGAAGCAAGATGAGCTATTTTTCTGGTCATAAAATATTTATTAAGGTATACTTTAGGGAATATAGTGAATATAAAATTTAGGATCACAATTATGAAGCAATTTCAATCCTCTCAAAAGTCAGCCCAGCCCTCAATGCTCTGCAGATGTAAAATCACTGGTGAGACTCACTAAAAGCAGTTTGACTAGTACAGAAGAGGCTTTTCATGAACATTTACAACTAGAGCATCTGAATACCTCTTTTAAGTGCAAAACCACACCACATTACACTAATGCAGCAACAATGCATTCATATTGTTCTCATTAGTCATTAGTAGTCAACTTGCATAAAACACCAGAAAAAAGCACAATGGAGTTCACAAAATGGGCTAAAAAACACACATTGCCATGGAAGAAGAGACATTAAAAAAAGTATGCACATTACAGAAGCTGCGTTCATTCCAAAGATCTCAAGTGTCATTTCCTTTTCTGTAAAATCAAATTAAATGAACCAGGCACAACTAATAATTGAGAGGCAGTGTGTAGCTAAAATTTCATTTAACTAATTATTCAATGATTTAAAAAATTCCCATAAATCTTTTCTGTCCTGAGGTAGTTGCAAAATAAATCATAACTTGGATATCAACTAGAGCTGAGGCTTTGACTTTTTACTCATTAAAACTAGTTGTTACTGACAGGAACTACCTTTTGATATTTAAAAGACAGCTGAGAAATGGGCCTCTTACTACACACACAAGATGATGGCTACGTAGGAAAGAGGATTAGCTGCTTCAGAATGTGAGAGATATGGTCTGCCTTTGCTTCCATACTCCACCCATTCCACCCATTTTAGATTCTTTATTGTCCAAAAAGCCAACCAGGAGCAACATGGTAGAAGCAGAGAGATCATCGTCCTTTGCTGTAGCCAGGGAAGAATAGGTCAAGTAGAGTCTGCAGAATCTCATTGGGAATCATGATGTAATTCTGGCCAAGATCATGCCGGCAAGCAGGGCAGGAGAAAACTTGAGCCTTAAAAGAGCGCTGTAAACAATCCTAAAGTGGAGAAAAAAAAAAAAAAAGACATCCACTTTCATCTGAAGATAAAGCATGTAGAAAAGTACTCAACAAGATATGCTTTTAAATTCCAATTAAAAACTTACTGTTTGGTAATAAGAGAAGATTTAAAATGAAATAGCCTATACACACAGCTTTAGTTCCACCTCCAGCACAAACCATGAGAGTTCAGGTAAATGACTTAACCTCTGTGCACTTTAATTTCCTCATCAAGTAAAAGGAGGGTGGGAGATTATTGTCTAGGTTGGACTTTAATCCTTTCCTAAGAGTACTAAAAAAAACCTTATATTCTCTTGCTTAAGACTATGTTACATATTCCATCCAATCATTTAACATACTATGTATCTTCCAAAAATATAGACTAAGAGTTATACAAAAAAATTTAAATGAAAATGTAAATCATGTAAAACATGATTTGTTTCCATTTTATAAAAGAAACTAAAAATCAGAAATTGGGTTAGGGTACACGGCCATCATCAAGCAGTAGCACAAGATTCCAATCTAAGTTTGACTAAAACTCAAATTTTTCTTTTATACTACACTGAAAACTCAATAATCAATTCCTCTGGACATGTTGCCAACATAATATATATTTTAGATTCCATTAAGTGCATAGAATGGTTTCAGTTTAATACATAATATTTGTAAGCTATAACTTAGTTTATATCTTTATAACTTAGAAAACATCAAATGATACCTGACTCTGCTCTTTTCCATTTCAACACCAACAATTCCCAACATGATAGAACACCATATACATCAACCATATATATCTGAATTACTATTTATAAAATTAAAACATAAATTTATCACCAAGATGTAAGTAAATGCTTCTTAATCAACAAGGTTCCATACCTATTCTGGTTTCATGGAAAAATGCTTCCTCACATCCTAAAAGATTTGGAGTTACACTAACTTTTAGTCTGATAATGGGAAATGAGAGTGGAATTCTACTTACTTTGCAGACATTGTGGAGGCAATCTGTTGTTACAGGCTGGTAAACTAGCTCCTGGCAGCAAACACACATAAAAGATTGTTCCAATTTTTTCAGAAAATTCTAAAATGATATCAACGGGGAAGAAAAAGAATTAATATTCTATAGTATGCTAATAAAATTCTAATTAGAAAAAATTGCCAGTCATATTTAATATTTTTTAAATCAAGACATTAATTATTACTTATAATTAATACAGGATCTGGAGGGGCTCAGTATAGTGAGGAACTATAGGTGCCTTGGTCGTGGGCGTGTTATGGTAACACATCTGAAGAGATGTGATCCTATAACTCTGAATTATATACAGCGTTGTAATCCAATATTACCTCAACAGAAATACAAAGACACAAACAGATGGAAGGCTATTCTGTGTCCATGGATAGGGAGAATTAGTATTGTTAAAATGGCCATCTTATTTAAAGAAATATACAGATTCAATGCAATACCTAACAAAATTCCAATGACATTTTTTAAGGAAATAGAACAAATACTAAAATTCTTATGGGAACACAAAAGACCCCCAAACAGCTAAAGCAATGTTGAGAAAAAGAATACAAATGGAGGCATTCTGTTACTCAAATTCAAACTATACTATAAAGCCACATTTATTAAAGCAGTATGATACTGGAGTAAAAATAGACATATGGAAAAATGGAATAGAATCTTTATGCCACCAAACAAACTGACACATATATCAACAGTTAATTTATGACAAAGAAACCATACCCAACAATAGAGAAAGGGAAATCTCTTCAACAAGTGGTGCTGGGAAAACTGGACTACCACATACAAAAGAATGAAATTAGATCACTCTATCTCATACACAAAAATAAATTTAAAAATGGATCAAAGACTTGGCTGTAAAACCTGAAGCCATAAAATACATAGAGGAAAACAGGCAATACATTCCAAGACATTGGCCTTAGAGACTCGATGCTAATGGCAAGGGAAATGAAAGCAAAAATAACAAATAGGATTATATCAAATTAAAGTTTCTACAAAATGAAAGAAAATATCAGAATGAAGAGACAGGCTATTAAACAGGAAACGATATAATATCCATCAGGGGGTTAGTACCCAAAATATGTAAAGAAATCAAATCCAATAAAAAAATGGGAGAAAATTCTCAATAAAACTTTTTCAAAGAGAACATACAGCTAGCAAGAGACACAAGTAAAAAAATGCTCATCACCACTTACTATTAGAAAGATACAGATCAAAACCATGAGATATCATCTTACACCTGTGAGAATGTCTTATATCAAAAAAATTTAAAAGCAAGTATTGGTGAGGGTGCAAAGAAAAAGGAACCCTTGGACACTGTTGGTGGAATGTAAACTGCAGCAACCATTTTGGAAAACAGTATGGAGTTCCCTCTAAAACTGAAAATAGAACTATCATATAATCTAGCAATCCCTCTTCTGAGTATCCAAAGAACATGAAATTATTGACTTGAAGAGATACATATACTCCTATGTCTCGTGCAGTATTTTTCAAAACTAAGATATGGAAACAACTTAATCGTCTCGTATATAAATGACTGGATAAAGAAGATGTGGTATATATACACAATGGAATTCTATTCAGCTAGATAAAACATGAAATTTTTCTATTTGCAACAAAATGTGATGAACTTGAGCAGATTATGCTATGTGAAGTAATTCAGAAGGAGGAAAACAAATATTGGATGATTGTCCTAATCTATGGAGTATAAGGAAACAAAGCAAATGAACAGATAAAACAAAAATAGTTAACTAGTGGATTTAACATCGGTATTGAAGTTATTAGAGAGGAGTAGGGTGAAGGGTAAGAGCAAAGAATGTAACGCATAATGGTGTTTTAAAAAGGAAAAAAAAATTATGATAGTAACAGAAACTTGGCAACAATAAAAGGGCCATTAAAAAAGAAAAAAACACATAAGAAATCTAAAATCAACATTATAACATTTTATATACTTCCTCAATTGATTTCTGAAAGGTGGTGGCACTGGACAATGGATAAAAAGTAAATTTTGACTGACTTGTGAAAATAACGCTTTAAAGGGAAATTATTTTTCATTATTTGTTAATATAGAACATTCTTACTAAAAAAAAAATCTGTACATACTGGTCCTTCCACAAGAGATGCAAGTACTTCATCCCATAGCTTCTGGTTTTGATGATCTTCCTTGATTAAGTTTTGTTGTTGAGGAGTTAGTTGGAAAGCTTCAACAGCTTCCGATGAATCTGATGCTTTGAACACTTTGGAGGCACTTGGACAATCATCTAGATTTATTTAAAAATACATCAGCAGGGCCTCCCTGGTGGCACAGTGGGTTGAGCACAGCACTGTGAAGCCACAGCCTTTGCAGCGCTGGTTCGATTCCCGGCTGACCAGTGAGAAATCCACATGGCGCGGCAGACGTCTCCTGCCTCACCCGCTGCTCCCCTCAGCAGTGTATTTTGGTCTGTCTGCCTGTTCTGCTCCCTGCTCTGTCTCTGGCGAATCCTCTTACCCTCCCGCGGTTCTAGCCTGTACCCTAGTTCTTGCATAAATAAATAAATCTTAAACAAATAAATAAGAATACATCAGTAGACTTACAAGAGATTCTAAGTAGAACTATGAAACAAAAGCATTGACTGGTTTAGCATGAATATAATCTGCTAAAGCAGCAACTGATTCACCCTGAGTGTAGGATACTATTTGTTATTTTGACTCTGACACTTAAAATACAAAAAAAGTCATTCCCCTCTCCCTAGGAAAAAACCTTTGACTTTACATTTACTTTCTTAGGAATTTCAATTTATTCTCCAAACATTTTATTAGAAACTATGTTATCAAAATTTATGTTCTGTAACCATTACTTACCATCTATATTTGACCTTTTGGAGACTCCACTGGTCTGTTTCTTTGACTGTCCTTTAGCCTTCTTCCCTTCCTTATCTGAAGGGTAACCTACTGGATACTGAGGGAGAAAAAAAGCACAATGTAGACTTAAGGTTCACAGAGATGTGGATGGGTTCTAGATCTTGGTGAGAAATTTTTAATGGGGAGGGTGGGGAAGAGTCTTTATTTTCCCTGAACTGAAAGACAATATAAAGGAAACAGATATTTAAAGAAATAAAACTTAAAAAATCTTAAGTTCAGTATAAAACCATGTGGTTTTGACTATTAAGATATTTCATTTTGTAATACAATGATCTTAGTTTCAGATCTAAGAGGGGGGTTAATAAGTTTTCAGGAGATGTGACTAGGTGGCTTGAAAGGTCTGAGGAAGAAAGGAAAGTACAATCTGGATAGGAAGGTAAATGAAGCCAACCACAGAGCACAATAGATGGTACCCACATATATGGGATTACACTAAATTGTGGAGTCAATCTTAAAAACAAAAAACTCCAACAAAGCCAAATTAAGGGTCAAAACATTAAGGGTCAAATTTCTTATCTTCTAAAATTGGGGTGTGAAGCTTTTAGAAGGACTAAAGCAACTAAATTACTTAATTCCTTATCAGCCAAAGGGTAAGCTTCAAGGAATAAATTCTACCTATTATCCTTGCATTTTACTGGCTACTTTTCCTTCTTTTTGGTGGGGGGCGGGACATGTTTTGTGCTAGTATTCATATTTAAATCTCATTGTATTTCAGGCCTCATCAGTAATAGTACTAATTCATTATAGTAGATGGGCTTTTATGATTCTGCTCAGTTTTAAATCTACCTACACTGATCTGCTGAAAAGTAGATCTGAAAAAAAATCTTATGACAGTTGGCTTTAATGGGCTTTAATATATTAAACTTTAAAAAGTATTTTGGTGGTTATTTTAGTAGTTGATGGGCATCATTTAAATAACTATGAGTTTAAAAAGAAAACAAAAAGACAGAAACAGACTTGCACTAGAAGACACACACTCACCTGCCTGGGTGGTCAGACACTTGCCCATAGTTCAGCCCCTACACATGCAGTGTGGGCAGAGCCAGGGGAAATGACAAAGCTGGCAGTCTTTACAGGAAGCACAGTGATGGGGAATGGAGGATGAACTGAACCATGCTCTGAAGTCAGTGTCAGGGATAAAGTCTAGCGTGTACAGTGGAGGGGGAATGCAGCCATACCATACAGTATATGCACACAAAACCAAGAAAGTCTTATGTGGGTTAATAGCTGATTATGGACAAAGGAAAAAAAAAATAAGGCAAAGCACTAAAGGTGGTGACAGGACAGGGAAGCAGCTTGAGGGGGAAGAGAGAAAAGGGGTGAGGAAAAGTGAGAAGGGTAGAAAGCAGACCACTCTTACAAGCCACCTCCCCCCCATTCCCTACCAGAGACACAACCCATGCCCTCTAGAATAAACTTCCTTTTTCAAAGTCTCCGGTGCCTAAATTATATATATTCCTTTTCTTCATGCTTCAAGTCATTCCAAACAGAATTGAAAGCATTTTACTTTCATTGATAAGCCCAGCTTTTCCCAAGCACAACTTTTGGTCTTAGGCACCTAGTAGAATGCTATCTTTTTACTTTTGTCCTTCTATATACTTGCATGGTCTCATTCCTCACCCCTTACAGTCCACTGATCAATTGTGTGGGTTATAGACAGTGTTAAGGTACATAAGATTGTACAGAGGCGTATGTTTTTATGAAATGTACAAGTAGTGTAAACAAATGTAATCTAACCTGTAAACGTAGACATAATCTTCTTGACCGTTCTATTCCTTCTGAGGTCCAAGGAGCAGGTTCAACATCGTCTCTTCTTAAAAGGTAGCGCCAAACCAAGAATCCATGACTTGATGAAATCTCTGGCCAGTATTTCACCACCTAAATCATAATATTTCAGTACTACCTTGAGATTTAAAAATTTAGACTTACTCATATTGCCATATTAGTGGTTTAAGTAACCATGGTAGAACCAAAATGCAACTTCAAAAGATACTTGCTTTACTGTAAAAATAGTAAATAAATCAAGACTACTCACTAAAATATTGTTCTGAACATATTTCCCATGATTATGTTTATTAATGTTTCAGTAAGTACAGAATGCTACCCATTTGAAATAATGACAAGATTATGCTCATTAGTTAATGGAAATGTGCATAATGGACAAAATGTTGGTAGTAGATGCTTGTTTTAAACAAAGAACACTACCTATTTTAAAAATTATAATGTGTTCTGCTTTGAAAACTATTACAAATAAAATCATTCTGAAAGATATATAAGAATAAAAATATATAATGGCAAAGTTATTTAATGGTTTTATCAGAGAGAGTATATACTTGTAAAAAGCTTAACCCAAAATATGACCCTGCCCTTAGGGACTTCAAATAAGCCTTAAAAGTATACATGTTAAGAGCTCACTTGTGCATCTGCTACATTTCTAGAAAAAGTAGAAATACCAGTGAAAATGGCCTGTTTCCTCAAGCCCACCCACAGTAGAGCAGTTCCCTGTGGTAACCCTGTCTTGAAAGCCCAAGAAGAATGACTAACAAGATGTCATGCCAGATAGAGCACCTTATAAATGCCATCATATCTGTTGCCTTCTTCAGGAGCATATTTGCTGATCTTCCTCCCTTTAAAACTGCGTATCACTCTGACTGGCTTACCAGCTCTCCAATTCCGAGACTCTGCTCCAATTTTATCATCCAATGGAGCATCACAGTTTAGGGCCAACGCCCTAAAAAATAAAACAAAGTCTTTATACCAAGTAATCTTTCTTCAAGTATATAACGCATCATTAGCTCAATTAAAAGGTGAATTATGCCTTACCTGATGGTTAAGATTCTATGATTCTTTCCATATTATTCCAGATAATAGGATTATGCTTTCCCCCACCAGCAGAGAAGACAAATCAGTTTTCTGATGTCACCCCCAAGCCAGGGGATTGGTTCTCAGATAGCCTGTAGGGTTCTTCTGAAAGTAATAACATCTGTGCCACGTATAATAGAAAACAACTAGAAATACATGGAATTTTCTTTAAATAACGTTTGTTGAGGGGAGGGAGAAAGTTGGAAAACTAAAGCAAGTGATTTTGGTAAGTTATTTCTGATAAGGGAGTGAAGTAAAATGCTGGAATAATGTAGAAAGAAATCCAGAAAAATAAATTTGGCAGCAAGGTACAAATGACCTTCCTATGTCTACTTTGCACATTCCATACAACAGATACTCCTTAAAGTTTAGAAGATATTCAGAACAAGTTCAATATGAGAATATCCTTTAAAGACCTCCAGTGAAAAGATAAGTTTAAATAAAACTGAAGCATTCAAATGTCTGTGCTAAATCATGACAATAAAGATTTTGGTTGATAAGATCACTACATTTTATTGATGATACATGAAGAAAGGGGAAACACTGAATTGGAAGCAGCACCTGATTTAGCTGAAGCTTCCTTAGTATATACTCTGTTAGTAGCAAGTAATCAGTAAGTTTAGTAGATGTTAGAAGACCTTTCTTGGCAGAACTTAATCCTGCCAAAAAAACCCAAAAAAACAAAAAAAAAAAACCACAACAACAACAAAAACAAAACGCAAAAATCCCAACCCAACCTAGAATTTGTTTAAAATTAGTATTTTTTCCTCTAAGACACCTATTTCCTAAGTTAAGTGAAAAGAAACCACTGAGAACATATAAAGTTACATGCACACACACACACAATCTGATAAAATAAAATACAATACAAAATACTTCTGAATATAGATTCTTTCTTGCAGGCTCAATTAAGCTTAAATGACTAATCTGTTGAAATCTCTTGATCAGTGTTATGTTGTTAAAGTAAATGAATTTAAGAAAGTGATTGTTAAAAAAAACATAGATGTAGTCAAAGAGTTAAGGTTTGCCAAGTTATCTTTTTTTATTTCAAAGGGAGAAGCATTGAAATTCTGGGGAGCAGAAGAAAATATAGCCATCACCTGTAGAGTTAATTTTACATCTTATTTATGGAACACCTATGAGATATATATATATGTTTATCTTCTTGAAGTGTTAGCATAAGGTTTAGTACTACCTTCCTATTAATGAGTGGAATGCTTTGGTGCTCACAGGTACCTTTCAGTCATAACGACTGCCACCACTATCTGGCATTGTTAACTCACTTCTAGTTTCATGTAGTATGCAGGGAGTTCAAATATGTGAAGAGTCCAAGAGGATAAAATGAGTCAAAACAACAATAAGCCTTTCCCTTTCCCTACAGCTCAATGGGTTGCTTCTAAGTCCCCTGATAAGGATAGTCAGGTTACCTTGGTACTCTCTTCACTTTCATAAAGTGGAAAAGTTGAGAAGAAACAGGAACAAACTTCTTAAAAGCAAGAAATAGGTATCAGTATGTCTTAGAGAGGCAAACATGAATTGAACCATATACTAGTTAGGAAAGATTATGTCATGGGCTGGAGCTAAGGCCCTTTTACCTCAGTTTTCATGTTCATAAAACATACAGGTAGATTTGCCCAAGAGCTTGTTCCAATCACAAGGGTACTCACAGCTTAGTGTAAAAATTAACTAAATGGATGTTAGTCTCAGTGATGTCAATTCTAATGGTTTTGAGTTAATATTTCAATTTTACAATTTTCCTTTTAATATAAACATTTTTACTGCTTGTCAATTACTTTCTGACATGATTATAATAGATGGTAAACAGGGTGTGCCTATTAGAGTGCTCAATAGCTTGAAAAGAATCTACTCTGTACTTTATAAGAGCAAGTAGTAATCAGAGAAGTTTCATGCAGGCAAAATAATCTATTATTATTAGAAGGAAAATAAAAGTTTCAGATTTGACAGCTTGAAAAAACCCTTGTACAAATTCAAGATACATTTTCTTAGATGAAAACACATCCAAATACTTCTAACTTAAGATCATTTCTACTGAAGAGCTGCTTTCTTGTTACAAAAAGACTAGCTAAGGACAGGACTCCTGACTCAGGAATGTTTTCACCAGCAAATCTGACCTGTCTCCTCTGCTGGTTCAGTAAAATAATCCTACTGTCAGAAATAATATAGAAGGAAGACATAAAAACAGAGTCTATGTAACTTGGTATGCAACAAAGTCTTAAAATCATACTGGTATATTCTTTATTTCACATAGTAATAAATTAAGGGCACACTATTTAAAACTGATTTAGACTCAAGAAAGCAAAAAAAAAAAAAAACTTTTACTCAATAATTCACAAAAACACTCTTAATGGATACAAAACTTCTCAACTTTATGAAATGATCACAAAAAATTATCAGTATGACCACGTTAAAATGTGATTGTTGCTATCTAATTGCTTTGGTTACTTAATTATTATTGGTATTGGCATGCATTCTTTTATGAAATAAAACACTTTAGGAGCTATAAAATTTTATGTTCCCATGAAAGCTGGAATGTCACTTAATATTTCTGTAGAATAAAGGTCAGTACAAGGTGGCTCTTTGGTAATGCCTTACAAGCATTTAGTCAGAAAAGGTCACTTTTGTAATGAAAAGAATGTTCTCTTTTATAACACTTAAAAGACGTCATATTATTATAAATCCTAAAATCACCGTGAGTGTAGTTCTGATTGAGTTATCTGGTGTTTTGTTTATACACATACATGTGACCTCTCAGACACAGGCATATTTCTAGAGTTACCTCTAGAAAGAAATTTGTCACTTTCAAAGATAAATCTGTTATGAGTAGAACATAACTTTAACCTAGGGGTAGTAAATAAGCCACCTAGTTCTCAATTTCACTTCTATTATGTAGATTCCTTTCCTTCAAAATTTTTAAATGCAAAGCACAGGTATTAAAACCAGGAATTATGCCATTTTAAAAATAATGATACAAAGAAGTAAGTCAGGATGCTTACAAACAGTTATATATTCAGTAATGGAATTTTAATTTTACTTCTTTAATTATTAACTTAAGATGTTCCTCTAGAGTCTAAGTTACAAGTTGTAGTCCTGTAATCAAAGGTCACATTTCAAATAGTCTTTACAAACTCAAGAATACCTGTTCATGTTTGTTAATGTTTGATCAGCCGATGGTGCACCAATTCTTTTATTACCAGCAAGATTTTTACCACCACTCCCAGTGTATGTGAATTCATCACCTCGGTCCTGCAGGAGAAGATTTTTAGCAGTAAGACACCTAAACCCAAGTATAATTTCACCAATTCTTGTTTTAGATTCAGAATATTTGGTTGGGGTGTTAGGGGTGTTGCCTTACCAAAAATAAGGGAAAATTTCAAATACAATATTGTATTTTTTCTATTTCACACATGGAGAAATTGAGGTTTAATGGAGTTAAATAATTTTGGCAATGTTTTACATACAACAAATGTCAGAGCCCAGACCAAATATAATTAGCTAGCTACTAAAAATAAATGTTAAAGAGATTCCATTTTCTGTTGGCTTATTTTCTTATAGAGCCTTATTAAAAAAATGCTACGTGTTGACTGTAATAAACTATATAACATCCTTGCATTCTATAAAATATTTATTTATTTTAAAGATTTATTTATTTATTTATACAAGCACTGGGGACAGTCAGAAGCGCAGGAGGGTGAGAGAATTCACCAGAGCCAGAGTGGAGAGCAGAACAGGCAGACTGATGAAGTACACTGCTGAGAGGAGCAGTGGGCGGCAAGAGAAGTCTGCGTGCCATGTGGGACCCTTGCCTGGCGGCCGGGGATCCAACTGGCACTGCAGAGGCTGCAGGCAGCTTCGCAACCCAGTGCTCAACCGCTGCACCACCGGGGAGGCCCTCTATAAAATATTTAAATATATAGCTTCAAAATATGCGTGCTATAGGAATACTCAAAGGATTAGCCCGAATATTTCAATTTTAAATTTCTTTTTCTATGCTAATAATATATATACCAAATTTGCCTTTCAGAAAGAGGGCAAACTTTTCTACCTCTGAAGACATACTACATCTTGTGCTCTCCATAGCTACTCTAATTCATCATAACATACGACGGAAGCTAGGAAACAAAACAGACTAGGAGAAAATACCAGCAAATCACATATCCAATAAACAGAAAAAACAAACAAAACCCAATTAAAAGTGGGCAAAAGACCTGAAGAGATATACCCCTAAGAGGCTATATGTATAGCAAATAAACAAATTAACAACATCATCAGTCACTGGGGAAATGTTAACTAAAACCAAATGTTAACTAAATAAGGATCCTCCCTGGTAGCACAGGGGTTAAAGTCTCAGCGCCATCAACCTATCACCAGCAACTGCAGCATGAGTTCTATCCCCAGCCAGGGAGCTAACCCATATAGGGCAGCAGACCTCTTGTGTCTCACCTGCTGCTCCCCTGAGCAGTGTATCTCAGAAGATCTGCCTATTCTTCTTCCTACTCTGTCCCTGGTGACTCCTCTCACCCCCCAACCCTGCATCTCTGGCCTACACCCCAACTCTTATATGCATAAATAAATAGATCTTAAAAAAAAAGAATTCCATAGAGAATGTGAGTATTTTCATTGCAATAATCAGTTACTACATATATATATAAATCAAACCAGTACACACAAAGACTGATGATTGATTTTGTAACTTATGTGCAACTAACCACTTGAATATTTCCTGAACAAAGCCTCCTGTAGTTCACTGAATGATCAAGATAGGTTTTTTCCCCCTGTTTTAAATTAAATTTAAAAGACTGTTTTTTTTTTAAGATTTATTTATTTATTTATTTATACAAGAACTGGGGTACAGGCCAGATGCGTGGGAGGGTGACAGGATTCACCAGAGACAGAGCAGGGAACAGAACAGGCAGAATGCCGAAATTCACTGCTGAGGGGAGCAGCAGGCGAGACAGGAGAGATTTGCCGTGCCATGTGGGACCCTCGCCGGCCAGCCAGGATCAACTGGTGCTGCAGAGGCTGCGGACAGCTTCACAACGCTGTGTTCAACCACCTGTGTCACCAGGGGTGGCCTAAGACTGTTTTTTAAAGGTCACCATCTGACATGGTAAAATAAAGCTCTTTATAAAAATTTTTTATTGAAGTAACACTGGTTTATAACATTATATAAGTTTCATGTACACATCAACATCTGTATATATGACATTAAGTTCACCACTTAAAGTATAATGCCACCTGTCATCCAAACAAGTTCTAAGGAACAAGATTATATCAGGACTTACTACTTCATCTGCAAATCCACCAGCCAGGACAAGAGAATAAGCTCCGTCGTTACTTCGACCATGAATTCCACCAACATGGGGCCTATGGACACCTGCTTCGCTCACCTATAAAATAAATGAGAATCTTAAAATATGGTTGAAATCTTGGTTAAGTTAAATTTACAATATGCTTTAATATATATTCTTGAACCTTAAAGCCTCCACCTAAAATCTGAATGTTACCCAGAGTTCTATGTTTTGTTCTCTGACTTTAATTCTTCCCAAGTATATATCCCTAGGTACTGAGCTGATCATTCTTCAAACTGCTCAGACTTAGAACTCTGATTTTCAAAATTACTATGATATAACCATCATATATTTATTGATAAATTTAGCTCAAATGAGGTAAAAAGGAGTTTACTTTCAGGAATCCAGATCTCTTCCTTCTTATTTTTACATTTGATTATGGCAATGTTCCCTAGCCAAGTCAGAAATGCAATAATCATATTAGTGTCATTCTTCTCTTTTACTCTTTAAACCCATTTGGTCACAATATACTGCTGATTTGATTTCCCAAGTCTCTCACTACCATTTATTTTAATATTTTTTACTAATGTTGGTATACAATATTGTATATTTAAGGAGTACAGGTTCACACCTCTCTGAATGCAAGTGACCACACCATGCCCACCACCAAAACACCCATAATCCTCCTTGACAGTCTATTGGTCCATTGAGCTTACTCTATCCTTTGCTCTCTCCTCCAGCCAACTCTGGTTGCCTCACTTCTGCAGTTAGATTCCAAAGGGTTGCAAAATCACCATTTCTACTTCTATTTTCACTGCTATCAACTTAGTTTGAGTCACAAATGTTTAAAATAGACCTCCTTTTCTCACTGCCTCTAATGTTCCTTTAAGGCCATTCTACCCATCAAAAACTCAGTGATGGTTTTAAGGGGGAAAAAAATCTGCTTTTAATGTGCAACTGCTTAAAATAAATTGTCTTACAGTATCAAGCTTAAATTAAGTATTACACATTACCCTCTCTCAATCTGGCTCCTGTCTACTTTCCTGTCTTATCTCCAGCTTCTCCTTCAAGGATCCTATACGTTTGAGCCAAATGTGCCACCCTTTTCCTTAAGCTCATGCTAGTCTACTATTTTTTTAAAGATTTAATTTATTTATTTATGCATACAAGAGCTGGGGTGTAAGCCAGAAGTACAGGGCAGGGGGTAAGAGGATTCATTAGAGATAAAGTGGGGAACAGAACAGGCAGATTGACTTAAATACACTGCTGAGGGGAGTAGTGGGTGAGACAGGAGAGGTCTGCTGAGCCATGTGGGTCAGCTCCCCAGACAGGGATAGAACTTGTGCTGCAGTGGCTGCAGACAGCTTCATAGTACTGAGACTTAACCCTTTGTGTCACCAGGGAGGCCTGTATTCTACTATTTAAATGCCTCTGCTTTACCCCCCATCTTCAATTATGACTCATTGAAACAAGTGTCACTTATTTGGATTCTTGAGATTTCCTGAGAGAAGTTTTATAATTCATGTGTTTGTCATACATTTTTCTTAACAAAGAAACAAAAGCTGAAATCCAAGTCTGCATAGTAGGTTAGGGAAAGAGGCACATTAGAAACAAACAAGAAGCTGGTAAGAACAGAACTCAGATTTAGGCCTTGGAAATACCAGTACTTCACATATAGGATCACTTTAATTCCCAATCTCACCAACCCTTATAAAAATCTGAATATTCCCCACTTTCTAAATGGCAAGCGATTTTTCTAGTTACTCAGACCAACAATCTCAAAGTCATCTTAGACCACATTAAAAGGGTTTTTAGAGTTTGGAAATTAATTAGTTAAAGGTACAAAAAAATAAATAAAAAATAAGGCAATTAGCTCATATAAAATACCACATGTATTTTCACTGTATAGATTTTTTTTTTTTAAGATTTATTTATCCACGCATACAAGAACTGGGATACAGGCCAGAAGTGTGGGGGGTGGTGAGAGGATTCACTAGAGACAAAGTGAGGAGCAGAACAGGCAGAGCAACTGAAGTACACTGCTGAGGGGAGCAGCAGGCAAGCCAGGAGAGGTCTGCTGCACCATGCGGGTAGCTCCCTGGCCAGGGATTGAACTCATGCTGCAGTGGCAACAGATTAACTTCAAAGGTTGCATCCCAACCCTTGCGCCACCAGGGAGGCCCGTATAGATATTATTTTAATACACTGCATTTATAGAGCCAAAATCACACAATATAAACATCAACTAAATAAACATTTAGCCAAAATTACAATAAAACCTTTGCAAGAATGGGGGGACAAAATCTATTAAAGTAAATGTTAACCTTCCATAGAAGGAAGTTAATACAACTAAATTATGAAGATAGAAGCAATATAAACATGTCACGTAGAAATGAGGTAAATCCAGAAGAATTGACTATGTAACTCTGGGTATGTGTGTTACATTATTTAAAATAAAATTATAAATTTTATTAACATTCTAAACACCAAGGACACTTGATGTTTATTTAAAGTTCAGAATCCTGAGTGACTTTAATTGGAAACTGCTTAAACAAAGAGATTTTTTTATATTAAATTTTCCATAATAATAAAACTACCTTTCTAAACAAGCAATCAGACTGAATATAATAGAGCCTTCTTCAAGGTAAAAAGAGAAGTAATTTTATCCTTGGATTATATGGCACTCCCTTTGACCAATATCTATGTTAACATTCATTCAAGAAGAGAAACTCCAAAGAAAACAACTGAAATGAATTTTCTTGGTGTTCAGTGACATCAATGAGAACTCACCACATGACTTAAAAAAATTAATATTTTAGCCAGGTGGATGGGAATAAAATAGAAAGAGGGCCCAATGGCTTAGAATAAAGGACTATGGGTACTTTTAAGTAGGAGTAGTACGGTAACATATATTTAAACATATGCCCCTAAATCAGGTACAGTGTTATAAACCAATTTTACCTCAATTAAAAAAAAAAAAGATTAACGTTTTAATTTAATTTTTGAATTACTTCTACTGTGTTTAAATTTTAAAAAAAAAAATCTTTATTTATTTATTTATACAAGCACTGGAGCACAGGCCAGAGGCACAGGAGGGTGAGAGAATCCACCAGAGACAGAGTGGGGGACAGAACAGGCGGATCGACTGAAATACGCTGCTGAGGGGAGCAGAGGGCAAGACAGGAGAGGTCTGCCGCACCATGTGGGAATCTCCCCGGCTGACCGGGAATTGAACTGGCGCTGTGGAGGCTGTGGACAGCCTCAGAGCGCTGCACTCAACCCACTGCGCCACCGGGGAGGCCCTGTGTTTAAATTTTTTGGCAAGAAAATTCTTTGGAAAGTTTAATATACTACTAATATTAACTACCATAATTAGTGGTGGGAATTTCATGGGGACTATAATCGAGATGAGAAAGCATACATTGCACAAAATTGAAGTATGTTGTATATAAAATAAAAAAAGAAAAAAACTACCATAATAATAACAGAAGAGTAAGTAAAACAGTGATGAAAAGGCAGAGTGATGCCTAATTCCATGATGACCGTTCCTCTGGATAGAGTCTACCCATACTACAGAAAATCTCATTCTAACAACTGAAGGCCATTTGATACTTCCTAAATTAGTCCATTTAATCAACAGACACTGATATTGTCATAATTTGAACTGTACCAACTTTCACCCTTTCAAGTAAGCCTATTTAAAAACATACCTGAACTCTAAATCTCCAAGTTGATCCTACAGGGATCCCAGGAATAGGTCCATAATGATTGGAAGGAACAATAGTACATTCTTTAGTGCGACCAACACAGGCCATTCCCTACAAGTCACAGAACAAGCTGCTTGAGAAATAAGTTGTGTAAAATCTTAAAGAAAGCTCTTAATTCTTACAAAATGGGAATAAAATAGAAACCCAACTATTTACATGCTAAACACATGACAATTTACATAGTCATATCAACTTATAATTAATAATTATGGCATAACAATTTATGTCTAAATAAAATTATTTGCTATTATAGCTGATATTTAAATAACACCTATACCTTTGCTATTATGGGTACTACAACATTCTAACTTGAATTATGGTAACAAATTGTATAACTAGGAAGAAGAAACTTTCTTCTTTACCCTGCCCCAATCTCTCCGGCTTTCTGTACTTGCTGATGGCATTTTTGCTTTCTTTTTACTCATCTTGAGTCTTTCACCAGCCTTTACAACTTCACTGGAATCAGTTTTACAGGAAGGGCAATACCTTTAGAAGAAAAAAGGAAATTTGTTAATGCCATATTAAAGTCAGTAATAGATTAATGGCATTCCTAGCTTAAAACAAATTTTAAAATGTATTTCTTAGTGTATATTACAAAGCTCCTGTTGGCATTTACCTATTATTAAACTTTTCAAAAATATTTACAGGGTAGATTGACCAAAACAAAAATGTTGTCATTCTTTTAGAAAATTTAAGATTTTAATATAAATTCTCAAATTCAGTTCAAAAGTCAGACAAAGCTGTCTAATTCAAATGACATGAACTGATCTTATCACTAACCCTGAGAATGGAAATCATTAAAAGTAGCAAGAATAGGTGATTCTTGACTGAAAACTAGATTATGCAACTGATATATCTCCCCATCTAAACTGGCAATTAGAATTTTCAAAGTCAAAAATGTATAGTCTATTATATAACAATTTTACAGGATTTCAAGGATGTTTGTTTATATTTGCCTTATCCCTAGTTCAATTTTATTTATTTTTTAAAGATTTATTTATTAACACATATAAACACTATGGTGCAGGCCAGAGGTGCAGGGGGTGAGAGGAAACACCAGAAACAGAGTGGATCTACTGAAATACACTGCTGAGGGAGCAGCAGGCAAGACAGAAGTCTGCTGTGCCTTGTAGGTTACATCTCTGGCCCGGGATCAAATTCATGTTGCAGTGGCTGGAGATAGCTTGATAGCCCTGTGTCTTTAACCTCTGTGCCACCAGGGAGGCCCACCCTAGCTCAATTTTATTTTTATAAATTTGTTTTGTCTTTTAGCCTATTTGTGGTTAGTTACCTTATTGTAGTTTGTATAACACTATATACTGTCTTAAGTAATTTTTAAAAAGCAAAGTATGTCTATAGAGTGAGATGTAATGAAAGCTTTGGAAAATATCCTAACAAAGACTGAATGGCCACTTCTCCCAATAATCTTCAGTTTGTCCATATTATCCATTTCACATGGCCAACAGAGCAAAGACAATACCCGTGCTCCTAATTAATTTTGACTGCCTAATTATAAGATCTTGATTTGTATTAAAAGAAATATGTAAATTCAGTCCTTGATACTGAGAAAAAGAAACAGTGAGATACATGTACAAACTCAAGACAAACCCACATATGCAGAACCAAATACTACCAAGTAAAATCCTTTCTGAGTAAGGCAAGCTTCCAAAATTAATTTTTTATAATCAACATTGTATTTACCTGATGTGCTGTCCTTTATAACTATGACTTTATCAAAGACCTTACAGTTAAAGAAACTATTTTTCTGATGAGAAATGGGTTCAGAAATTAAATATAAAGAACACATAATTTTGAGAGCTTGTTTGGAGGTTCTAGCAGGGGAGCGCAGCTACTCGTATACCCTCGACCGAAGACCGGTCCGTCTCTATTCGGGGAAGGCCGTCCTCTTCGACCGAGCGCGCAGCTTCGGGAGGGACGCACATGGAGCGGTGAGGGAGGAAGGGGACACCCGCCTAGCCAGCCAGATCAGCCGAATCAACCCTGGCGATCAATGGGGTGACAGATGTCGCAGCCAGATCGCCCTCACATCCGAACACATAATTTTGAGTAGAAAAGAATATTTAAGGTAAAGAAGTTCAGGTGAAGTAAAGGACTTCATATGAATATAGAGATATATTCCACAGAGTAAACAAAGACAGTCTTGTACATGCTAAAGTAATCCCTGTGATTCAGACCTCCATCAAGTTTGTTCAGAATCTCCTATATGCCAGTTGCTAATCTAGTGCTGAATCTAAATGTTTGTGATTAAAATGTTTGTAAGCAATAGTTAAAGAAAATTAATAGATTCAATGAAAATTTCAGAAAGCATAAGTGTGCAAAGAAAATACATCAGAGTTTTGTGGTAGTAAGAGTGGTTAGATGTGGTATGCATTTTTTATCTATCTATCTATCTATCTATCTATCTATCTATCTATCTATCTATCTATCTATCTGTCTATCTATCTTTCATTCATTCATTCCAGCACTGGGTACAGTCAGAAGCACGGGAAGGTGAGAGATTTCACCAGAGCCAGAGGGCAGAGCAGAGCAGACAGACTGACGAAACACACTGCTGAGGGGAGAAGCGGGCGGGCGGCAGGAGAGGTCTGCGCACCATGTGGGACCCTCGCCCAGTGGCTGGGGATTGAACCGGTGCTGCAGAGGCTGCGGGCAGCTTTGCAACCCAGCGCTCAATCGCTGTGCCACCAGGGAAGCCCTGATATGCATTTTTAGATAAAGATTCTGAGGAGGTATTCTAGCTGAGGCCAGGAGTCATCATTTGTAGAAGCTAGGGAATAAATTCCAGACAAAAAAACATTTAAGTGTAAAGGTCCTGAGGCATGAGAAAGAATGGTATACTTTGAGGAACAAAATGATAGATGAAGTTTATTAAATAAAATGATAGTAAAAAGCAATGAGATTAGGGCCTCCCTGGTGGTGCAATGGTTGAGGCTGGGTTGCGAAGCTGCCTGCGGCCTCTGCAGGGCCGGTTCGATCCCCGCTGCTCCCTGGCCTCCGGAGGAGGGTCCCACATGGCGCGCAGACCTCTCCTCCCGCCCGCTGCTCCCCTCAGCAGTGTACTTTGGTCCTTCTGCCTGCTCTGCTCCCCGCTCTGGCTCTGGTGAATTCTCTCACCCTCCCGCGCTTCTGACTGTACCCAGTGCATGTATAAACAAACAAACAAATAAATAAAATTAAAAAAAAAATGCCTCTTAAAAAAAAAAAAAGGAATGAGATTAGAGAGTAGACAGGCTTTCAATTTTATTCTAAGTGGAGCAGGAAGACATTAGGGGTTTTTCAACAAGTGTGTAACCTGATTCAATACTTAGTAAGATCACAGGAGAAAGGATAATTTGCTCTCATACTGGATATAGATATGTGAGAACAGGCAAAGAGGTGATCAAAGTGAAGTTTAGCTTTTCAGCCTGCAAGAGTGAATAAGATGATGATATTATTTAACAGAGATTGGAGGAGGAGCAGAATTTTAGGCGGGTGCTCATGGAAATGAAGGTCTTCATTTGAACTCTCAAATTTTGTGATTCCAGTAAGGTGAGCAGTTGAATTTAGGAATATAAAGCTCAGGGGATTAGGTTTCGAGATGTAAATTCAGAACTATTAGGTTGGTATTTAAAGTCACAATTGGATGAAGTTATCTAGGGAGAAGCAAGAAGAAAGAAGTGAGTAGTACTTTGGGAAACTGAAATCTGGTAGTTGAGAGAAAACCAACAAAAGATTAAGAAGGAAAGGCCAGTCAAGGAGGAAGAAAATTAAGTCATATGGTATCATACAATCTATAAAGCCAGCTATCAACTGAGCAGCTCAATAACCAGTGGGCTTGGCAACATGGAATGTGTCTAATGAGACTGACATAAACAGGGAGAATACGAGGAAAAGCAGACTGAAAGACTGAGTTATGGACGGGAGGAGAGAAATATAAATAAACAGTGGAGACAGCACTTGAGAAATTTTGCCATAAGAGCAGAGAAATATGATAGGCAGCTGGTGGGAGAAATGGGATCAAGAGAGGGCTGTGTGTACCCTTTGAAAACCAAGAGTCTAGGATACTAATGAGAATAATCCAGTAACTTAAATGTAGGAGCAAAGTTTCTGAAAAGGCAAAAGGACATGTAACTGAGAGAGTAGGGAGAAGGGTCTACATTTTATAAAATAGGAAACAGATCCAAACAAACACAAGGTGAGAAAAATATAACAAGACTCGAGAAGCAATAGTTACTGGTGTTGGTAAAATTCAGGTCATAGTGGTTGTGAGTAAAAGGAAAAAAGTGTACCCCTTCCCTTCTCCCACCCCTACAGCCTCTATTGTAATACAGAAACAACCTTCTCAACAAATGGGGAGAGATGAAAAGAATGGAGAACAACCCAGTCTTCACAATAATACCACCTATGCAATTGTGTATTAGTATTTGAGCATGTTAAAGTTAAAAAGTTCTTTTAACTTTAATAGGGCATATTTTTTCCAACCTCTTTTCTATTTTTTTGTAGTTAACATTACTCAATAGAGGTATAGATACTTTAGCATTTGACCTTGACACCTGGTTCTATTTATTTATTTATGCATACAATAACTGGGGTATAGGCCAGAGGTGTGGGGGGTGAGAGGATTCACCAGACACAGAGTGGGGAACAGAACAGGAGGATCAACTGAAATAACACTACTGAGGAGAGCAGCGGACGAGCCAGAAGAGGTCTAGTGCACCATGTGGGTTTCTCCCTGGCTAGGGATCGAACTCATGCTGCAGTGGCTGCGGACCGCTTCACAGGCTGCATCTTAACCCCTTGCTCCACAGGGAGGCCCCCTGGTTCTATTTATTAACCTCACAGGATTAAGTCTATACATCTATATAAAGCACTTTGCTAATATATAGCATACATAACCACTCAATAACTACTAAGTACCATTATAGGACATAATAAGTACATCCAAAATAACCAGGTGATAGAGGGGACCCATCCATAAAGCTAACCAGATGAAGTCATCTTTAAGTGAAAACCTGAAGGACAGATATCACCCTAAAGTTATGCAAAAAGGGAAATGTTCCCGAGAGTATTTACATTTCTGTCAACTGCAATACCTCACAGGAGAGAAAGAACATGATTTATTTAAGGAATTGAAAAATACTTAATTTGGCTTGAGTATAGACTATTTGGAGAGACGGAAGAGGAAAGTGGTAAGAGATACTGCTAGACAAAAAATAAAAAATATTGTGCTGGGTCCTATAAGGTAACATAAAACCTTTGAAGTAAAGAAGTAACATAATCAAATTTGCATAAGAACACAGATTCTGTATGGGAGAAGTGACTAGAGGGACTACAAAATGGAATTTGAGATCATATCAGAAACTACTGTAATAATCAAATAAAGGCATCAAAATCAAGTAACCACTGGCTATAAAATTTTAAGAACTTTAATGCACAATATTTGTTAAAGTTGTTTGGATCTAAAAACACTATGTATTTTTAGAAATCTATTTCTGAGGCCTGGTGGCCTAGGGGCTAAGTCTCAGTACTATCACCGCTGCGGCCTAAGTTTGATCCCCAGCCAGGGAGCTAACACACAATATGGTGTAGCAGACCTCTCCTGTCTCGCCTGCTGCTCCCCTTAGCAGTGTATTTCAGTATATCTGCCCATTCTGCTCCCTACTCTGTCTCTGGTGAATCCTCTCACCCCCTACACCTCTGGCCTAACCCCCAGTTCTTTTATGCAGAAATAAATAAATAATTCATAAAGAAAAAATAAAACTTACTTCTGGTAATTCAAGTACATATTTTATATTCAATTCTTAAGACGGTAACAACAAAAAGCTCCTGATAGTCATACCAGTATTCCTCTTCAGGGATCTTGTCCAATGGTGGATTCAGGCAGTAAATATGATAAGCCATATTACATTCATCACACAGAAGCTGCATGTTGGGTTCCTGTTTTCCACCACATATATGACAAGAGCAAGAATGACATTGCTTGTCTGGGTCTCCACCACAAGAGTCACATTCAGGGTCATTTTTCCCTTTTAAGAACAAAATTATAGAAAGCCAGTCTTAAAATCATTTTTGTATCCACAGATCTTATAAAGAAATGAAAACAATCACTGAAGTCAGTAGCCCTTTATTTCCCCCCTCTAATTTGTCAGATACTGTTCCTCATATACCATAGTGATTTCAGTACTAACTTTCTGAGTGATTACTGCCTAGTTCTTGCTAACAAAAAAACTTTGTTCCAATTTGACTAAGGTACTTGACAGCATGTAAGTAATGGAAATATAATAGACCTAAAATGTCAAAGACTGATGTTTAGATTTTTGGTTTGGAGAATGATGTGATCAGTGATAGTCTGGCTATAGCTCTGAAATAGTTTCTTCACACATGAGCTTAAAAGTGAAGCTATAATGTGATGAGCATTGGGCAAAAGAGAAAATAACAAATAAATACAGATATACTGAGAGTGAGAGAGAACAGAATGACACAAGAAAAACCTAGTCAATTTTGTTTTTCTACTGTGGTTTACTGACAGCTCCTAAGCCACATAAACTAGGTTTACTTATCAACTTACCTTTATTTCTAGGATCTAACCATACAAGTAATCACATAAAGTGGGCCCTTAATTCAAATATAGATATATTAGCACTGATGCCCCAGAAAATGAGAATGGCCACACTGGTAACATGGAAATCTATTTACTGATTTGTTAAAGGCTTTGTCATATCCTAATCTGTACAACTGTGGTAAGAGGTTTGGCAGAGTTTTATAATCTTCAGTATTTATTTTCAGAATACATTAGATTGACACATGGCATATAATCAATGGATTATTCTCTGCAAAAAATTCAGAACTAAGAGTAAATAATGTAATTCGTTTGGAAAGATAGCAATAAAAAGATGAATGAAAAAAAAATCACCCTGTTAGATTAGCTCTGTTACCAATTAGCTGCATGCTATTAAGCAAGTAAAATGTGTACAATGAAGAGGCAAGGGCTACATGCTAACATTCTTATGATCAGATAAACTTTATTTGTTACCTCCCCAAAATTCAAGGCCCCATCAGCAATATTATTTTGACTCGATGGTATAAAAATAAGTCATATTATTAAACATTAATTTTATTAAGGTCACAAAATTATTGAAATGGGTCTTTTATTTGGACAGAACCTGTAACAGGAAATAGCATGAAAATGGCAATAAAACACCAAGTTGAGAAAATACATCTTTGAAAACAAATGTTATCATATGAGAAAAATCCATTAAACAAAAAAGATCTTAGATCAAAGCTGCTGTCTTGAAAATAAATTTGCATGGTGTACAGTTTCACACTTTTTCAAAAGTTAATCTCTGATCAGTTAAAATGCAAATCATGTGCAATACACACACACACACACACACACAGTCTCTAAGTTTATAAGAAATATACATACTTAAAAACTTTCCATCGGCCAATGAAAGAGGATGGGCTCCCGGTTTCTCGATCTTGAAGATTTCATTTACAAATGTTATTTGGCAGTCATTTAATTTTCCTTCTGAACCCCTGTTTGAAAAAGGAAGAAAGGTCAATGTCTGCCAGAGAAATCTAAACCATGCAGCTAATAATTAAAAGTCAGTTTGGAAATTCCCTGAACATTGTCTTTAAATTCGGAATATAGTTATTCCAATAACAGGAAAAGTTCAATAGTGATTAGGTAATAGTACAAGGTAAGTGTAACTTTAGTGCAGTATTAGGAAAAAAATTTTGAGACTTTTGATTGTCTGGTAAGAAGATAGTTAAATAATTTAAATTACATTTAAAGAGAACAAAATGATACTGTCAATTAAAAGGAAAAACAAACATATTTCCAATAAATATAGTAAGTTTCTGGGTGCAAAATAACTTTTATTGAAAAACCTCTCAAATACTAAGCCCTATTTTTTATGGAAACAATTTATACCTGTGGCATTATGCTTCTAAGTGCCTTTCTATTATTATGGATTTGCATATTTGTCCTTTTAATCTGTCAACTTTGGATTTTTATATATATATATATTTAAGATTTATTTATTTATTTATTTATACAAGCACTGGGTACAGTCAGAAGTGCGGGAGGGTAAGAGAATTCACCAGAGCCAGAGCGGGGAACAGATCAGGCAGAATGACAAAGAAATACACTGCTGGGGCCTCCCCGGTGGCGCAGCGGTTGAGCGCTGGGTTGCGAAGCTGCCCGCAGCCTCTGCAGCGCCGGTTCGATCCCCGGCTGCTCCCCGGCCACCGGAGGAGGGTCCCACATGGCGCGTAGACCTCTCCTGCCGCCCGCTGCTCCCCTCAGCAGTGTCCTTCGGTCCCTCTGCCTGCTCTGCTCCCCGCTCTGGCTCTGGTGAATTCTCTCACCCTCCCGCGCTTCTGACTGTACCCAGTGCATGTATAAACAAAACAAACAAACAAACAAATAAATAAATAAAGAAAAACATGCCTCTATAAAAAAAAAAAAAAAAGAAATACACTGCTGAAGGGAGCAGCAGGCGGCAGGAGAGGTCTGTGGCGCCATGTGGGACCCTCACCGGTGGCCATGGATCAAACTGGCGCTGCAGAGGCTGTGGGCAGCTTCACAGCCCAGCACTCAATTGCTGAACCACCAGGGAAGGCCCTGGATTTATATTTTTGATGCTGTTATTGGAGGCATACAGATTTAGGATTCTTAAATCTTTTAATGAAACGTCTATATCTTTAATAATGCATTCTGAATCAAAAATGTGCCTTTGTTTTTTTGGTTTAGCATTTGCTTGATATTTCTATTCTTTCATCTTTTCTTTGAAAGTTTTTAAGGTTATATATACACCAAAACAGACATGCATAGAAGTATATACTTCAACCAATTACAAGGTACACATTCTTGTAATCACCAACCATGACAAAAGATAGGGCTGTCAATTATCTCTGAAGACTATGACATCCTCCCTTTCAATCACAAACCCTTCTCTTCCTCCCAAGAGTTACATTATGTTAATTTTCCTTCAGTTTTACCACCTGTTTATCATCCTAAACATATGGTAATTCTGCCATGTTTTAAAGACTCTCTAAATTCCCATTTTATCTTTCTTCCTTGCAATTTGTTGGGGAAAAAATAAACAACAAAACCCTCATTATTTGTACTATAGTTTCCCTACAGTCTTGATATTGATACCTGCATTCCCAAAGTATGTTTAAATAGTTTTTTTTCTGTCATCTGTATTTCCAGTATTTTAGTAGTTGGATGTGGAGCAAAGGTGAAGAAATCTTGATTTGGCATCTGCGTTTCTAATTAAAATTTTACTGGACTGTAGCAGCTCTTAGTCATTTATGTATTGGCTATGGCTACTTTTGTGCTACAAAGGCAGAGTTGTAGAACTGTGACAGACCACCTGAGCCCCAAAGTTAAAAAAAAAAAAAATTACTGTCTAGGGGCCTCCCTGGTGGCACAAGGGGTTAAGCACTGCACTGTGAAGCAATCCACAGGCTCTGCAATAGGAGTTCGATCCCTGGTCGGCCAGGGAGAAACCCACATGGCACAGCAGACCTCTCCTGTCTAGCCTGCTGCTCCCCTCAGAAGTGTATTTCGGTCAGTCTGCCTGTTCTGTTCCCCACTCTGTCTCTGGTGAGTCCTCTCACCCCCTGCATCTCTGGCTTGTACCCCAGCTCTTGTCTGAATAAATAAATAAATCTTAAAAAAAAAAAATTACTGTCTAGAACTTTACAGAAAAAACAAAAACAAAATCCTTAATCAAATCTAACTTCATTTTTTGGTAAAAGTATTTATTTATATGCCTATTTCCATTAGGAAGGACCAAGTTATATAATGGCTTTTCCTATGATGACAGCAATCATACTCAACACCTTTGTTTATATTTATTAATTCACTGGGGATATTCCCTTCTTATTTATTGTTGTAATTCTATAAAGAGAACCAGATTGAACTATTGGTGACTCAATAGCATAGCTCACATAGCAAATACACATTTAATTCTTTCTTTAGAAGTTTTTAAAATAAATAATTCTTTAGTATACTCTGTAGGTGACCAATGATTTTCTACATAACTAGGAATTCATGTATTTGAAGTGTTTCAATTCCACTGTATTTTCCTTATCAATGTTCAAATTGTCTCTTTTAGCCATATGATCTTCCAGTTGACCTCAAATTCTTGTCACAGAACTTAGTAGTCTTTGTGGACTGCCTTATTGTCCTCAATAAGACAAGAAGTTCCAAGTTTATCTTGTACATTATCTGCCCCCGGTCTAGAGTAAAGTCTCCAAGGAAGCCTGATTTCTTTCAGGTGAAAATGATTTATTTTAAAACCACAATTTAAGCATCAGAAAAGATTACAGCAAGTCACTATAGGTTTTGTCAGTGGACAAAACAGCAAAATTTAAACATACATATTAATACATGTACAAAAGACCTCGTAAGTTCACAAATAATTTGTTCAAATTCAGGGATCCTTGAGTCCCTTTCGGAAACCTAATTCTCAAATACCAAGAATGTATGAAATTAGAATGCTTAAGTACTTATTTGCTTTATCTCATATTACATACAAAACAATCTTACTAGTTGTCTTTATGATTACTTTAGAAAGGTCAGTTTTTGTGTACCTTATAGTTACATCTATAGTGTAGATCATGACCATTTCATGCTGTACTTTCCCCTTCATATATCACCCTCTTTCATTCAAGTTCTAAATGTATAAACTTTTTTTAAAGTGATAAACATGAAACTGATAAAATGATAAAGTTCTCTTTATATCATATTCTCTTCATCATTTTGATGGAATACAGTCCTCTAAAAGATTCCTCAAGGAAGGGTTCCTTGGGAGAGTTAACTCCCAATTGGGAGAGTAATTCTCCCAATTCTTAAAATTTAATGATAATTTGTCTCCAGTCTTATATTGAAGATCATTATGGTTGAATCTAACTCATCTTTTCTTGACTCATGCACATCTTTCTGAGATGCTTTCTTTTTAAAAGTGTCATCCTGATTTCTCATTTTTCTTCTAATTTTGTATGGAATTAATATCAAAGTTTTTCTTTCACTTGTTTTAGTATTAATTTTCTTGAATCTTTAGAGGGTAAAATTTTACTTAGTTTTGTCAGTTCACAGTCATACCTCCAGAGTTCATAATTTTTTGCTGCTTTTTGGAAAAACATTAAAAACTATGAAACCAACAGAAAGCAGCTAAGTCACTGAGGCCATGGCTGAGAGTAGTGGTGCAGACTATAATAATGTTGTGCATGGGAACTTTTTGGGGGTGATGAAATGTTCTTTATCTTCAATATAGTGGTAGCACAAATATATACACTTGTCAATATTCACTTAAAATACACAGTATATTACTGTATGTAAATTATAGCTCAAAAATTACTGAAAAAAGACACTATAGAAGCTTACTTTCTGAAATCTCCTGGCACTATTCCCCTCCCCTATTTTTAACTGGACACTTTCCCTTTGTCTTTATTGTCCCTGTTCTACCGTTTGGATTGTATTCCCAGTACTTACTACTTTAAATGGGGGCGCTTTTCTGGAATGGAGCTTTAGTTGACTAAATTTGAGAATTCAGAGGGCTCTAATTCTCTCAGTCCTTACTGCAAGCTCCTTGTACTCATGCAAGGATATCCCTTCTAACTTTAGCTGCTATATTAATTTTCTATTAATTTTCAAATCACCCAAAAACTAGCAGCTTAAAACAAAAATTACCTCAGTTTTTGTGGATCAGGAAATTGGGTGCAGCTGAGCTGGGTAGATCTGGCTCAAGATCTCTCATGAGGTCTCAGTCAAGCTGTTGACCAGGGCTGCAGTCTCATCTAATGGCTCAACTGGGGTAAGGTAGACAGGCTGTCTGAATCCTCACAACACAGCTGATGGCTTCTCCCAGAGGAAGTGATCTGAGAGAGCCCAAAAATGGAAGCTTCAATGTTTTATAAACTCAATCTCAGAAGTGGTATACCATCACTTCTGCCATATTCTATTGATCACATAGACCAACTCTAACAAAATGTGGAAGGGAACTATGTAAAGTACAAGTACCATAAGTAAGAATCACTGGAGGTCATCTTGAAAAATGGCCACCACAGCATTATACTAAAAATTTCTTGCTAGCTAATTTATTATTTTGGAGTTCTTGGATTCATCATATATTCCCTAGGACTTTCTCCACACTCTTGCACAATTGCTGATATCACAAACGTCTTTAGCTTTTTGCTTATTCCACCAGCTATTTTGGCGTTAGTGGGGGATACCACATCACCTTAAATGGTTGTAGATGTTACTCAGGAGTTTTTGGATTAGATATTTTATTTATTCTGTTTTATATGAAAATCTAGGGAGAATGGAAAACTGTACTTTTGTCATCTTCCCAGAATTCCATCCATCCTTCTATTGTCAATGTCAATGATTTCATATTTAAAGAGTCCTTGTTGCAAATAGCGTATGGATTTTGTTTTTACTTCAGTCTATTATCTTTGTTTTTAATTTTAATATTTAGTCCACATATAGTTAATATAATGGCTGATATTTACATTTATTCCTGTCACTTCACTGTTTTCTATTTTATCTATCTTTTTGTTTCTTTTCTTTTGTCTTGATTGCCTTCTTTTGGATTATTCTAATATCTAGTATTCCATTTCCACTTGACTAATTTGCAAGTAATTTATGGTAGATCTAAGAGACTGCATCAGGTAAAACTAACAAATCCGTCTTTTTAAACTTTATTTTCATTAATTCCTTCAACATTCTAGAATAGCATAGCTCAGCTTTAAAACCTGATATTTTTACATAGCTGTCATGCATTTTTATTCTAAACACATTTTAAACTTCACTCTTAACATTTTGGGGAATCTATTTGCACTTACTCATATATTATGCCTTCCTTTGTTCTTAACTCCTTCCTATATTACCATGTTTCTGAGATCACCTTCCTTCTCTTAGAGAAGTCCCTTTAGTATTTATTTTCATCCTGGTCTTGGATATTGAATTCTCTCAGGTTTGGTTTATTTTGGCTTCATTTTGTAGGATATTTTAATTAGAAGTACATTTCTAAGCTGAGTATATTTTTATCTTTGTTTTCAGATGCCATTTCATTGTGTTCTATCTTACAATATTTCTGATGAAAACTCAGTAGTCTCCTTTGACTTGTCTTTAGTTTTCAGCAGGCTTATTGAGATGTCACTGTGTTTTCTTTATATTTACCCTGCTTAAGTTTTACATTCAATCTTGGCTGATATCTTTTATCTGTTTTCAAAAATTCTAACTATTCTATTTGCAGGTACTGTTTTCATCCTACTCTTTGAATAACAATACATATCTTTCACTAAATCCCACTATCTAACAGTCTTCTCTGTTTTTTCCCATTGTTTCCCCCATGTTTCAGTATGGATATTTTCCTAAACTTGCCTTTCAGCTCAGTAATCCTATCTTCTGTTATGTCTTTTGCACTGTTAAACCACTTTTCTGAGGTATTAGTTTCAGAAACTGCATTTTCCAGTTCTATAGTGTCCATATGATTACTTCATAGATTCTAATCCTCAGTTAAAGTTCTCCCTGTTTTCAACTATTTTCTTGAGTTATTATTAATCACAATTAGTCATGTATCACTTAACAATAGGGTTATGTTCTGAAAATGCATTGTAAGGAGATTTTATTGTACAAATATAATAGAATGTAGTTACATAAACCTAGATGGTATGGCCTAGACTATATGCCATAGCCTATTGGTACTACCCTTGTATATGCAGTCTGAAATCGATCTATGACTATACTTTAAAGTCCCTGTATGACAACTTTAATTATCAATACTACCTATGAATCCATTTCTATTGTTTCTTTTTTTGTTTTGTTTTTTCTTCTTGTTCTTGATTATGTAGTCTGCTTTTTTCCCCCTTTTCTTCACAGCATAGTATTTCTGGCACTATGCAGGACAGTGTATATAAAACATTAAATGATTCAGATGTTATAGAAGGCCCAACATTCCTCTGCTGAGGAGATACTGTGGTGGTTTACACTTGAATCAGTAACTACACTCTGGGAAGACTCATTTACAGCCTTGGTAAGGTTTTGCATACCTGTTTGCCTTATTCATCCACTGCTTTCAGCTAAGAGCTTTTTTGTGTGCAATCTGTAGAATCATTTCACCAGTAATTGTAAAATCTAAATTTGCCCTTTCATACTGCTGAAAATTCCACTCTGCTTCTAACTTACGCTTTTAGCTTCCCACCTAGTAGCCCAGTATTCAGCCAAAGTCCTGACAGGAAAACAGGCCATATGTTTGAAGCATCCCAAATATCTGCCAAAAGTTCTTATTTCTGTCCCCATCTTGTCCCCAGTTGATCTCTAGGTTTGCACTGCATCCATAATTAGCAAAGTCTCCAGGGCAAAAAGCAACTACAAAATCCAACTGCCATCTAACATTCTTCCCTTTCCAGAGTCATAACCACAGTAGTCCTTGCCTCTCTGCTAATTTCAAACATGATAACTACACTTAATATGGCTATTTTAGTTCTTCTGGGTAAGAATACTGATCTAATGCCAGCTATTTATTCCATCCTACCTGGAAACACAAGCCTTCCATGCACTTAAGTGTTTCAATAAATGTCACAAAATAGCTTCAAAACAAAAATACCCTTTCACCCATTTATTTATTATTTTAGTTGAAGAGTCACTGTATCCTCTACATAAAAACTAGTGCCAAACATGACAACCCAAACACATAAGTAGTAAATTCCTTCAAGAAATACCATTTTTCACCGAGTCCAATACACACACAATTGTAAAACACATTGTTTTATATACTGCCAAAACATAAATAGGCCTACTATAGGACAGTCTAAAAAGAAAACGCAAATAAAGTTGAGACACCAAATGAAAGCCAACAACTATAAGACACATTACTTTATAAAATCCCAAGAAAAAAAGCCGGAGATGAGGTGTTTAAAAAGGACCCTTAAATAAAGCCAAATGACTTCTTTCATAGATAAAGATAAAGGGGAAAGATAAAGATATAGACCACCTTGCAGAGAGAACAGAAAATATATAAGCCTCTTTCAATAAATAGAAAATATATCCCCTAGGAGTTGAACCACAAGGGATGGTTTACTCAGGTTTGCAGATAAGATTTTACACTACCAGCGTGGTCTAAAACAGTTCTAGCAGATAATTAATTCTGATTTAGATGATTATCAGGTGATTATCAGAAACACACTCAAGTCTTTGAGAGAATCCAACTTCAGTCAGTCCATTATCAATTTTAAGATACAACTTCAGAGATATTAAAATATGAAAAATTGTTAACATCAGATTCTACAAACTATTGTATTTACTGAATTCTCATTGTAACCAGTGTCCAGACAGGGTCTGGCAAAAGCAAAAAAACAAAAATTAAGGCATTAATTTTGTTATATCACCATTCCAGTGATATAACAGATAAATAATGGACCTAACAGATGCCCATATCCTGGGCCCAGGAACCTGTCAATGTATTATCTAATATGACAAAAGAGACATTACAGAAATGATGACTTTGAAAGAGGAGGATTATTCAGGAAGGCTGATATATTGATAATCACAGAAGACCTTAAAAGTGGACGATGGAAGAAGTTTGATAGAGTTGTAACTACAAAAGAATGATTCAGAGATGCAACACTGTTGGTTTTGTAAATGGAGAGGGGCCATGGGCCAAGGAGTTGAGAGGACCCTAAAATCTGGAAAAGGCAAGGAAAGGGATTCCCCTTTAGTGTTCCTCTGCTCACATTTTGATTTTAGGCCAGTGAAAATCATGTAAAACTGACTTACAGAACTGTAAAATACTATGTTTTATTGTGCAAGTAACTAAATTGTTGTCATTTGTTGCAGCAACAATAGGGAACTAATATAAATGGGGCAGGAGAAATAAGTCAAGTGATAATAGTGTAAGGAAAAATGTCAGAGAAAAGGAGAATTCAACTAATCTATGCCAGGTATGTGGATATGACTTTAAGTAGTGTAATCAAGAAAGGTCTTTCTTGAAGTGATGTTTGAACAAAAAATTGAAACAAACGAGACAGAAAAAGCCAATGAGTATCTGTGCAGGCCGAGGGAACAGCAAATGCAAAGGACCTGAAATACCAACATGCTTACATAATTAAGCAACATAAGGAGGCCAATACAGTTGGAAAACAGTGAGTTTTGATTATAACTTGATATGGATTTCAAATTTGTACTCTGTAAGAAAGTTGCATTCAATATTACTAAATATATTTCATGATAAGCAAGCATGGATAAAATTTAGTAAGTAGATAAAATCCTATAAAAGTGACCCTGAAACTAAGAACACCAATAGCTTTAGTAAGTTCAGATAAATTATCTTCTTGCCATACGATTATTTCAAATTCTATTTTACTTATGAACATCTAAACATGTATAACTTCAGGTGGTACTGAATATCATATATATTACAGTAGTAAGTAAACAAATTATTTTGAAGACTTGATTTAAACCCAAAACTTTTGTTTTGAATTTTCTTGAAAGCTAATGTACAAGTAGAATATGACAAGTTATAAAATAGAATTTGATAACTAGAATTAGACAGTTCAAGCATAGTCACTTTTTGGTACTCACAAATTAAAAACAGAAACAAGCATGAACTTTAACTCCAAGTTCCCTTATCAAATCTCCAAGGCAGATAAAAAATCATGTCCTCTATTTGCTTCTTCCTTTGTACCTTCAATACAATAGAGAGGGTCAAAGCTGAAGATTAGTACTTTGCAAAAGTCTAATAAAACTGATAAACCTCTGGTGAGATTGATTAAAAAGTCACAAACTAAATTCAGGAATAAAAAAAGGAACATCACAAGAAAGACTACACACATTAAAAGATGATGCTACCCAACTAACTTATGACAATAAATTAAAATTTAGGTAAATCCACAAGTGCCTAGAAACTTAATCCTATTTCAAGAAGAAATAGAAAATCTGAACTATCCCATAATCATTACAGAAAATGAATCACTCATTAAAAAAAAAAATTTCTTCCCACAAAGAAAACTCAAATCCTAGAGGATTTGACTGGAATGTTCTACTGAATATTCAAGACAAGGGCACAAAACTCTAACATAAGACCATAAGAGAATATTCCACTAAATTATTTTATAAAACCAGCATAATTTTTGAAAGGTGGACTGAGAGTAAATTTACATGCAAATTTTATTCATTAACACAAATGTGAAAATCTCATACAAAATACTATCTAGACAATCAAAGCCATGAAAGCACATCTAAGAAATACTTGTATCAAACATTATCATTATCAGTAAAATTTTCAAAGTGTTTTTCTTAGAGATCAAAGGGAAAAGAGATGCCTGCTATTATCACTTCCTTTCAACAATGTACTAAAGTTCAGCTGGTGAATAAAGACAAGAGGAAGAAATCAAAAGAAAAGACAGAAAATATTTTAATTCACAGATGATTATAATCATAAAAATTCCAAACCACCTAATGTGAATTAAAATTAATAAATCTAGCAAGCCTACTGGATCCAAGATCAAAGATTATTTGTATACCAATAGCAAAGAGTAAAATGAAATAAAAACAACATATACAGTGTTGCCTAAGGTTAACAAGTGTTGCCTAAGGTTAAAAAAGATAACAGACACATAAGATCAGCTCTCTGAAAAGAATTATATCAGGTTGAATTATATAAATGACAACATTCAAGTATTTTGAACTTACAAAAACATTTTGTATCATTCCAGCTAAGAAAAACATGAAAAAAAAAAAGGAAACTATTAAAGATGAAAATAAGTGAATCACATTCATGGATTAGATTCAATGCAATACCTATCAAATTCCAATGATTTTTTTATGTGGCAATTACAGATGACTAGAAAATTCAAATGAAAGTACACAGAGCTAAGAACTGAGAAGAACAAGGTAGAAAGATCTGCTCTTTCATATTAAGAAAGCATGTAACTGTTTATGACACAGAATAGAGATGAAATATAAAGATACTTGACATCTGAGGCGATATTGAAGGTCATGAAGGAAAAATGGGCTTCTCAGTAAAGTGTTTAAAAAACAAGATTATTCATATGTATCAAACTCTTACACTGCACACAAGTCAAACTCTTAGCTTATATTGTATACAAAAACCTACCAAGTGGATTAAAGACCTAAAGAAAAGCAAAAACACAAAAATTTTCATAAGGTAATAAAGAAGACTATTTTCTGAGTAGGGAAACCTTCCCACCAACCTTTATATTTTATTGAGCTATAATTGATATATAATAACAGTACAAATTTAAGGCATACAACATGATATATGAATAAAAACAAATGATTGCCACAACTAATTTAGTTAACATCCATCACCTCAGAGTTACATTTTTCTTTCTTGGGACCTTTTAAGATTCACTCTCCAAGAATTTTTTTCATATATACAATATAGTATTGTTAACTATGATTACCATGCTATACACTATACACCCAGAACTTATATGTCTTACAACTGAATGTTTGACCACTGTCATCCATTATACACACACACACACACACGCACAAGCACACACACACAAGATTTCTTAAACATGACATAGAAAGTATAAGCATAAGGAAAAAAATGTGATAAATTCAAATACATAAAATTAAAAATACCATTCAAACATAAAGAGAAAATTCATAGAATCAGAGAAGGCATTTTCTCCACATGAAAATACATTGGTCAAATTTCTACAATTAGAACTCCTGAATATCAGTAAGAGAGACTATCTAACCAACAACAACAGAACACCAATGTTTGCTACACTAAACGGTCCTCAAAAAATTATCCAAATTGCCAATTAATTAAGAAAAAAAGCTGTCAATCTCATTAGTTGTCAGGAAAATGCAAATAAAAGCCACAAAAGTATACATACTATTTTATTAATACCCACCTGATTTTCAAAGGCTTGAGACTAAAAATTAAGTATGCATGAGAATTCAGAGCAAAGGAAACTCCTCATACTGTTGTGGAAATGTAATTTGTCTGAACCACTTAAATATTTGTGCTAGCTACTAAAATTGAAGATGCATAGATTTTACAATCCAGCAATTCTACTCCTAGATAGTAGATGCCCTGTAGTAACAAATAAGCACTGGGACATAGGAACGAGAATATTGTGGCAACACTGTTTATAATGGCCCCAAATTATCCCTCAACAGCAGAATACATTTATACTTTCTCTGATTATTTAACTACTTTTTCCAGTCAGGGATAAAGGATTCTAATCTTAAAAAAAATTCCCACACTGGCTCCCCTTTGGCTCTTGTGTTCCTAACATGTTTAACAAAAAAATTAAATGACAGAGAACATAATACCTTACAGGACAGTGTATTTTATAGTTGGAATAGCTATCAAAATATCATTTGAGTGAGTCAATATTTGCCTATCTAAAATTTCCACTCACTCTTAGTTCTAGTCCTGAAAATCAGGGTAGTCCAATCTAACTGTACCTCCGAACACTTTCAAAATAGTGTGTGTGTGTCTGTGTGTGTGTTTAGGTCAATGATCTGAGTCCAGGTGTTTTTTTATATGTCCTATATTCATGTATCTAAGATACAGATTCTCTAATAACCAATTTATGTAGGTGCTCTCTCCTTTTTTGCTTCATGATTTATTTATCAGAATTTCAAGTGGCTTAGAAGTCTGAAATTCAGTTACATCCTTACGTCTGGCAAAAGCATCACACTTGTGTTGGTAGCAAGTTCAGAAACTTTTCTAAATTATAAGCCATTTTCAGCATCTTACAGCATTCTTTTTCGTAGGAGTCAGTAAACTTTTCCCCCTGAAGGGTCTTAGAGTAAACAGATTAGGCTTTACAAACCAGATAATCTCAACTACAATAATTCAACAATGCTATTAAATGCAAAAACAGCTGCAGATAAAACAAATGAATAGGCATTGCAGTGCACCAATAGAACTTTCTTTCCATAAAAAACAGGCAGCCAGTGGGCTGTAGTTTACTGATCCTTGCTTTATATTGTTAACTTAAGCAGATGCCTAATCTCAGATTTATCACTATGTTATAATGGTATAGTATAATTGATATACTATACCACATTATATACATATATATTAGATTATATATATGCATTATATGCAATAATCCAGTTATTCAAAACTTGACAATAATATTAGTTGGGCTGCTTCCCTTATGTAAAATTAAAATGTCAGGATCATTCTAAAATCAACAACACTCAACAAAACAAATGTACTCCTAAGAATTCATTCTAAAGAAAATGCCTATGGACAAAGTTTTTAAACATTATTTATAACAAAGACCAGAAACAAGTTAACGGGCTTTCGTAAAAAAGTAAATTAATGACTATTCATCAAAAAAATTCTATTCAAAAGATTCAGACCCAGAAAGAGGGTGATAATATTTACCTAAGTATAAAAAGATAGCTGTGAAATAATACATAGTATTATATATAGCACTTGAGGGAAACATCTGAAAGAATTACTTAAACAATCAATTAAATAGCTGAGTGACTTGGTATTTAGGGCAAATATTTCACATTTCCTGAATGTCTTCTTTAAGTTTATTGAATTCTGTAAATTAAAATTATGTTAAAGAAAATTATGAAGGAAAAGTTCAGCTAGTCATGTAAGTTTAACAGACAGCTCATTAGGTAGACATTCACTGCTATATAAGCGGTATTATTTCCAAGATGCTTCCAAACAGTATTTTCAACCTTAAAGCAGCAATGGAGATTTTATGACTACTTTTAATAAAAAATTCCCAAGAACTTATTAAAAAGTTCTCTTTCAGTATGAAAACTTCAATCTTTGATATATTACATTTTTTTTTACTAATAATCATGTGTTTAATGCCCCAAAATTACAATCCTTGATTAATTCAGAAATTAAGTGGTATCAGTGAGGTGACTCTCTTACCCCAAGAAAATATTCACGTGAAGTTCCTTTTTAGTCCTTGAGATTGTCTTCAATGAGGTAATTTCTGCATCAAACCAAAATCCTCTGTCTTTAGGACTTTCTACATTGTAATTAACCATTACCACATCGCCGATATTTAATTCACTCCATTTCAAATTGGTTCTAGCTCGTGGTCGAAGATCCTTGACATTTATTTCTACAGTACCACTTTCTGGATATCTGAGGAGAGACAAAGAGAATAATCACAGAACATTGCTTATGATTATCGTCAATATATAATAAGTTAATTTTCAAAGTTAATCACCTAGGAGAAAAAGTACAACAAATTGCAAAGTCCTTAAATAGCAGGAATACTTCATTCTAACCTCTCCCCTGAATTTTGATACCACAGGTTGTTTTCTAAAATGTGAGCAAGAACTTTCTAAACATTCTCTCTAAGCCTTGGAGATGTGGCTCTCTTCATGGCTTGCAGAGGACAGTGACTAGCAAGTGTTCACCCCTATACTTAACAATCACTACCCTATCTACTTTCAGTGGACTATTACTTTAACTCTAGAACATACTATGTGTAATATCTATTCAGGTAAGTATTATTGCTGTCATTTGGATATTCTCAATGAAATTATATAATTATATGGACATACTTGCGAATTATATAATCCACAATGAAAAGTAAATGATATACATTCATTACCTTTAACTGACAGAGTGAACAACTCTTATTTCAGTAAGCCATTCTTTTCTAGCTTAAAGTAGTTAAAAAACTAAGTTCTTTTTGCTCTTCATTTTCTTAACCCAAGTTTAAGAATGACTTTCTAGGACTAGATAGTGACCTTTCTGAATTTTGAAACCAGTTCATAAAGTTTTGCCATTTGCTCTATGCACAATAACAAGAACCTGGTATGTTTTAACAGCCTCCATTATTTCAGGAAGAGAAAAATAAGATTCTGATTCTGATTCTTACATGCAAACAACGCCCTAGCAATGGCAAAAAGACATAAATTAAAAAATTAAACACTATCCAAAAGTAGAACCATGTGAAAGAATTCTAGCTGAAACTTGTATTTCTAAAGTAAACTTAGATAAACCTAAACGTGAATAGGACCTTAAACTTTAGAAGGTTCCTTAATTTTAGGAATAACTCCTTGGGTCAACAGGCCAACAACAGCAATGTAACAGTCCACACTGGTTTCTATGAAATCAAGACATGTTGCTTTATGTTTTGTTTGGTAGTAGGGGACAAGGAAATGAGTTATTTACTATCTGATTACCACACTTAGAAAGCTGAATCTATACTGGGGTAGGTCAAACTACAATAGAAGTGGTTCTCAAGTGTGGGCTCCAAACCAGAAGCATCAGCATTATCTGGAAACAAGTTAAAAAAAGCAAACTCTTGTGCTCCACTTCCAATCTACTGAATCAGAAACACAATAGCAATCTTTGTTTACAGATTCTCACAGTGATTTTAAATTATGTTCAAGTTTGACAGTCCACAATATTAGAGTAACACAAGAATAATTATCACACCCTGGTATGTCCATATTAACAAGGTAGAAGCTAAAGGAAGACACCATTAACCACTAACCAACTTTGTTGCCTGCTCAAAATCTAAGTGGGTCTAACACTGGAATCTGCTCTAGCAGTTAGCCTTGGCTTTTTCTCAAGTCAAACAAGAACTACGAAAAAGCCTACTTTTCTCAGTGTATCTAACTCATTTAGAATAAATGAATATTAATATCCTGGGTGGGATCTTTGTTCAACCACCCAATTTAATCAAGTTTCTTTAAAAGTTAGTGGGAAAAAAATAAATCTCAGGATTGTAAAGGAGCCTGAAAGATTTACCCTGTCATTGCCACAATTCCCTTCTACTACGAGTCTTCCAAATTACCATCCAAAGCCTGTTTGGCTAGCAAGTGATGAAAGGGCAGTTTTAACACTAAGAAAAGACTTCTGTCATCACATAACTCTGACACAGAAAAATTACTTGATACTGGTTCAAAGGTAAGCACTGGAACCCATTCTATTCCTAAGTTCTGTGAAAAAAATACACCTAGGAAAGACCCAATACTTGACAGTCTAAACGTCCCTGCTATCTTCAATAGTCTCAAATAAAAATTTTTTTAAATGCATTTCCTTCAATTTTATATGACAAAGTTTTAAATCCTTTATTATCCTCATGTCTTCACTTGAGTTATGTTTTATTTTCAGTCAGTCTGGATTTAAATTCCTTTTAGCTTCTTGATACTGTATATCCTTAAGGAACTTACTAACCTTCTGTCTCTTGTGTGTAAAATGTATCTAATGGTTACTAATTGTACCTAATGGTTACTAATTGTATATGTTTTCATAATTAAAATAAGAAGACTTGTAAAGTGCCTGAACAGCATATGATGGGGTAAAAGTCAGTTAATATTTCGTCATTGCCACAGAAGTAATCTTCTAAAATTGAAAATTTTCTAATCTAAAGTTGTTTCGATTTTCTTAGGGCCATGTAGGATAGATAACTTTTTTTTTAGAAAAGATTCCTTTTCAGCTATAATGTGAAATTACATTTTGATATGACATTACGTATTACTATATTTTAATACAGTAAAATAATGGTAAAATATTTTCTATTTATTTACCCAAGTTTATCAAAATTAGATACCAAATATGGAAATATATTTAAAAAAGTAGAGAATTTGAACAAAGTTTTGAAATTGTGTATAAAACCATGTTTATTGGAGAGAAAACATAATAAATCATTTCATACATCAAAACAAGGGAATTTAATCTATGTTACCCTGGAACTAAATCTGTATGATTTCAGAACAAAATTATATAGCAGAGTATACATGTATATACTTTATGTATACAATAAGTCTGTACAAGATAAGCCATAAAAATGAACAACACTATCTCTAATTCTAGCCAAAGAGATGTTCAATTGCATGCAAGAAAACACAAAGGTTACATAAAACTACTATTACCAAAGTCAATAACATCTCAGGGCCACACATGTAACTGTTATTCTTCACCTATACATCTTACCACCACATACAGTGACAACACAAAAGCTCCACTCCAACCCAGATTTTCCTCTTCTTATTTGTATATCTTTGTCTCAGAAACACCTCAAATTCAAACCTTTAAGATGGAATCCTTCTCTGCCTTAATCTACTGATTTTCAGTATCCTCTAAAGAAACTTCATATTCTCAGAAATTTATGCATCATCCCCAATTTCTCTTCTAATGCTTTTACCCAGTTATTTAGCTCTCCTTATGCTATATCTTTAACACTCCTTGGATGTAACTATATAGTGAATATCTGCATTTCTGAAACTATTGTTAAGGTCCAACACATCTCTAATAACACACCTTATGATCCATATCATACTTTTGCCAAAGATTCTAAAACACAGATCTAATAAAATATTTTGTGAAATAAGATAACTATCTGCTTGCAAGTTGTGGGAAAACAAGTATTCTCATACATTGTTGATAGGAATACAAAGGGGTACTGTGTCTTTTAGAGAGGAATTCAAACATAGTCATGAAAATTGCCTACAAATTTACCTTTTGATCCAGGATTCTACTTCTGGGAGTCCATCCCAAATATAAATTTCAAAAGCCCCATGAAAAGTCACATACATAAGCCTATTTATAGCTATATTATTCATAATAGCAGGATTAAGGAACAAAATCAAGTGTCCACAATAGAAAACCACTTAACATAGTGGTACAACAATATAATGGAATATTATGCTCCTATAAAAAGGAATATGCTATATGATACATGCTTGGAGTGATATAAATGAAGAGATATTAATTCAAAATGAGCAAGAGGAAAACAGGGTATATAATGTGCTACATTCTAATGAGTATGCATAAATATGCATACATACATTGTATGTGTAACTAACATAGTAACTATATATATATTAAGAGGTAAGAAATGAGGTAGAAGGAACAAATGGATGCTCAGTTTCTCTTAATGTACCTCATTTTAGAGATTTAACAGTATAATCATATAATGCTTCAATTAATTATCAAAAAAATTAGCAAAATATAAGACACCCCCTACCCTCCAAAAAACCCAAAAACATAATCAAACAAAAGTAGTAAAACATAATTGGTGGCATATAGAGAGGAGAATTATAACTGACTTCAAAATACATTAAATTAACTGTATATTCCTAACATAGTTTTTCCTAAGAACACAAATATTTTTAAAAACTGCATCAACTTTTCATTAACCATACCATTTGTAATATTTAGTAATACTAGTCTAAAAGTACCAGATAGAGTAAAGGAAATCAGTGGTAATGTAATGTAAGTTATCATGGTTTTCAATGAAAGAAAAAATAGACTGAATTTTAGCCCTTTACATTATATTGAAATATCAATACAAATCTATGGTGCATTTAAACATATCTTAGACATGTCCAATGAGGAGATCCAGAAACAGAATCAGTGAGCAACCCAGATTATGACTAATAAATAACGTTTTTAACTAAAAAGACTAAGATTACTTGAAGCAATGGCTGGAACCAGGCTGAGGGTAATAAACAGAAAGTTTGGGATATCCTGTTGGACCTGAAAGAAGTCCTCAAAAACGACCATGTCAGATTCAACCTAAAGGAGACTCATAAGCCAGAGATTGGATAATTTGGGCACCAGAAAGAACTGAGTTGAATTAAAGTAAGTGTTAAAAATCCCTTAGTTCATGGCCTCCCCGGTGGCGCAGCGGTTGAGCGCTGGGTTGCGAAGCTGTGCGCAGCCTCTGCAGCGCCGGTTCGATTCCCGGCTGCTCCCCGGCCGCCAGAGGAGGGTCCCACATGGCGCGCAGACCTCTCCTGCCGCCCGCTGCTCCCCTCAGCAGTGTACTTCAGTCCTTCTGCCTGCTCTGCTCCCCGCTCTGGCTCTGGTGAATTCTCTCACCCTCCCGCGCTTCTGACTGTACCCAGTGCTTGTATAAACAAAACAAACAAACAAATAAATAAATAAAATAAAACATGCCTCTAAAAAATAAATAAATAAATAAAAATTAAAAAAAAAATCCCTTAGTTCATAATGACACTTAAAGCAAAAATCTCACAAGGGTACTTAAAGTTGCACAAAACCAGCAGTTCCAGTTGTCACAGTTCTGTCTTAACTTCACATGTTTCTCCTTGGCCAAAAAAGCACTAAACTGTCTCCACGTTCAAAACATTCAGCAACCTATAGTAAGACAGAGTCACTAGAAACAGCAAAAATACATTAAAGTAAAATGGAACCTACCCCTTTCGGTAGTCACCCTAAAGGAACAGAGAGGCCAGTAATTATCCCAGCTGGTATAATACTAAATTGTTTCAAAACCAACTCATAATTGATGCCAAGTAAAAAGCATGCACTACTATTAACATGGTACTCTTATGGAAATAAAGTATATTTGAAACTAAAAAAAATATATAAAAGCAAAATTATCACTAGCCAACCTTTGAAAGATGCTAGAAGACTTAACTATTTCTGAACACAGAAAACATTCAAGAATCAAGTTCATTCTACCTTTCAGTATTCAAAGCTCTAAAGGTAACAAGCTCCAACAACAAATTCTGACAACACATGTGAAGGATCACAAACCAGAGACATGCAGTATAGAATATTTAAGATTTTTATTTGGTGTTGATCATATCACTCAATGCCTAGCATATAACAAAATTTCAAACTCCCTGGTGTTCTGCAAAAACCTTATTTGTACAGATTAGTTATTTTTATCTGGGAATGATGAGACTCCTCCTGAAAGTTAAGTCCTTAAATACCAGTAAAGTTCAGCCATACTAACAGACCTTTTGAAGCCTTGGGTCTGATATTAATTTATGCAAACATTAAAAAGAATCCTTTTACTTTTTTTTTGTCAATAGAGTGATCTGAGAAGCAGATGTTAAAATGAACATAAGTCTATGAAAGATAGGGAAAAAGAATAGAACTCGGTAGCAAAAGCCCTTAGACCATGATGATGGCCTGTCATTTGGAAAGAAGATTGGCAGGAAAACATTAGAGCATGATAGAACTCTGACAAACTCTTGGTGAGCCTAATGGTACATTCTGGTTCAGAGTGACCAAAGGGTCCCACATTGGCAGAAGTTGTCAGGAACTTATGGCCAGTCCTCCCACACTTGGTCACTGGTTGGAGGATGCTGGGAACGTGTGGTATTGGCTGAAATACAGTAGCAGATCTCAAGTGTTGTGGCTAAATTTTCGGTTAAATACATTCATTCCTTGCTACTGGTAAGCAAGTTCTTCCCTGAATGGAGAACTGAGTAGAGCACGCACCACAGCAGCTAAGGTCATATGTAAGGCCATTTTTGGTTGAAATGATCCAAAGTTTGGCCTTGCTTCAAAATAATCTGGTGATTCTTAGGGATGCTAGTATAAATAAGATTGGTCAGATGCTCACAGTGGTTGAAACTAGGTAATAGACTCATTACACTTTTCTCTCAACTTCTACATAGGGTTAAGAATTCTGTGATAGAAAATGAAATGCTCTGTGGTTCAAGTTAAGATCTTTTAAAAATTTTTTTTTAAGTTTTTTAAAAAGGTTTTCCCCCAGATGTACAAAATTTAAAGTTAACAATCAAGACATACAATTGGGTCAAGCAGTCTTTTGGCCTAGTCCATCACACTCCTGTTCCCCAGATACAATTTCCAATTGCTAGTTATTTTTTATAGATTTCTGTATTTTTAATGAGTATTTATATGCTGCTTTTTACTTTAAACTGTTACTTGATCCAACCCTCATTTACTTCCATCCTCTTCTTATATTGCTAAACACAAGACACTGCTCTAAGAGTCACATTTATTTACAAAAACTCTTAGGTGTAGGCACTATGCTATCCCTGTTTTACAGATGGGAGACAGACGTTATTTGGACAGGAATAAAGAGCAGAGACACTATACAACTGGTTATCTTGGCTTTATACTTTTGCAAGGACTAAAAAACTTGCTTGCTCTCAAATAAATTATACAAACTAAGTTCTCTGTATTTCACACACAAAACAATGTTTACATGTTGAGCAAATATTATTCACAGTTAAGCAACAAAGTATGATTTAATTATGTCTTTTCTTTTATAGTTCTGTTTTCCATTGACAGTTAAACTGCCCTTTTTGGTTGCTACTTGCTTAGTTTTGCATGTACCTATCATTAATTTTCCTCCATTCTGCTAGATGTAAAGCTCCACCATGTTCAGACATTTCAGGTTACTCTACTAATCTTTTAGAGACCTCCGTTCTATTCTGATCTGGACAGTTTGTTCTGTAGGCCTAGGACTGTCCCATAACTAATATGCTGGCATCTTTCATTACTAACAGTATTAAATCCTTTTTCCTGAATACCACATCTTTCATTCTTTTTTTTAATTGTTATTTATACAAGGACTGGGGTACAGGCCAGAGGCGTGGGCGGGTGAGAGGATTCACTCAGAGACAGTGGGAAGCAGAACAGGCAGACGGACCAAAAGCACTGGTGAGGGGAGCAGGGGGTAAGACAGGAGAGGTCTGTTGCGCAATGTGGGTATCGACCCCATGCTGCAAAGGCTGCGGGCAGCTTCACAGCGCTGCGCTCACCCACTGCACTACCAGGGAGGTCCAATCTTTCTCTTTTATAAGTCATGAGTGGGGTGGGAGTAGTTAAATACTCATTCATATAAATTAAGCAATCCTCTTGTTCTGAGTTTTATTTCATATGCCTACCTCCAAAGTACCTGATGAATCCAAGGCCTGAGCCTTCCAAAGGTTCTTCAGTGTTGATTTAACTTGCTTGCTTGTTGTTGGCTTCTCATCCTTAGGTTTCAGCATTTTTGTTCTGGTCAGTTAGGTATCATATACCCATTAGCTTCTTACCTTCCAAAATGTTTTTGCCTTCTCTTACATGTCTTACTTCTATCCCATTTTTGTCCTTGGGGATTTATATTTTTTTTAAAAATTGTCTTTCTAGGAGGATTTAAGGAGACAAACATTCATCTTAATCTGTCATGTTTAACTTGAAGCCTTTATTCACTTTCAGTTTCATTTCTTACTATTCACCATACACACCCCCTACATTTCTGAAGATACTAGTTTATTCTCTTACAATCCCTCATTTCCTACTTCTTAAACATCAGTAATTATCTGTTGTTCTCTTTCAGGAATACAGAAGTAACTTCTCTACCTTGTACTCTCAAAACTCAACATTAAAACTTCAGTGTGCAAATTTCTATCACACTGGTAACAGCAATTTTTCATTGAGGAGCAGGTACTATGTTCAAACTTCAGTGTATTTGGGATATACTAGGTATACAAGTTTTTGAAAGCATGCAACTCATTAAATAAAAAAATCTGTGTTTATATAGCTAAAACTGTTAATCAAATGAACTATGATGATGGTATTTAAAAAAATTCCCTTGATTCTATGTGTTTGAGAAGAATCTCCTTGAACCTATGTCTCCTCTCCCTTTCTTGATCTAGTTATATGCGAACATAGAATTCTATGCAATGTTAATAAAAAACATAAATGGCCTTTTGAAGACTATATTTTTAGTGTTTGTAAAAACAAGAAACATGTAGTCAGCTCAATTACTATAGCAGTACTAAAAAGAAGGTCAAGAGTACAGGTTGTCCACAACACAGCTCCACTTCCAACTTCTAGCATTTTCATGGAGGAAAACTTCAGGGAACCATATGAAACATTTTTGGAGGTGTTTGAAGTTTTAATAATTTCTGAAACAGGTCTATTCAATGTAGGCATAAAGACAGAGAGATAGGACTTTATCAATACCAACTTTACATTGTGCTAAGGGCTAACCCTTACATATGAAAGGATTTAAACTAGGGTCCCTATTTCTCTTGTACTATGTAACCACCCAGTCTCAAAATCTGAAGTCAAGATATCATTCTATTGCTATTATAGGCAATAAGATCAATTAGCCACAGATTCCTTGAAGGTTGAGAACCACTTTGGTGTTAAAAAGTTTGTATCTCCGGTAAGCCTTAAATACCCCTAAGTTGAAGTTTTCCCATCATTCAGATTACCTGCTTTTGATTATTCTTAGCTATGTGAATATTAACAAAAATCAAGTTGTCAACTGGCAAAACAACAGGTGTTTGAAGTCCAGAGACTAAATTTCAGGGAAACTAACTAAACTCTATTTTCAAAACATAGATTTTAACCTAAAGTAGAAAAATTGCAGTTTCTTTGGTAACTCTTAAGATAACTAAATTTTAAAAGATTCAAGCTGCATTAAGTGAAGTAATACAGTTGATACTTTCTCTTCCTTCAAAACATGGCTTCCTGGGGTTAATATGCTTAAATAAGGACAGCATTCATCTGGAGGCATATACTAATTTAGTATATCTTTAATGTCATACCACATATAAAATAAAATGCATTTCTTATTCTAGTTGATAACATTGCTAAATCTCATACCTTACATGTAAAGCTTACTCACAAGAATAACTTACTTAAAACCGCTTACAGAATTGATATGCTACATGGAAATAAGTCTCATTTGTAGACATATTAACAATTGTAGATTAACTACTTTGATAAGAGTAGAAACAACATAATTAGGTTTAAAATACCTATGCCAAAGATAAATTTGTATTATTTAAATACAAATTTAAATTTGGAGAAAGGCTTTTGGTGGCCCTTAGGATTCTGAATTTTAAACACCTCAGTTAGATGCATCTGCAGTGTTTCTGACCATATTTATGAGAAATACTAATGTAAAGGGATTATCTATGAATTTGAAATTGTTATTTATAAAGCCATTCTTCTAAGCAATAAGTGATCTTACAACACAACAAAAGAGCAAAGATAAGGTCACAGACCTTCTAATTTATTCTACTCTCCTTGCGATTGTCATCTATCCAGAACACTGCAAATGATATAAACTTAGAGGAAATATTCTAAGTCTTCCATGAACATGTTAGTAACAACCAAGAAACAGTGGGTCAGGCTGGTTACTCTAACAGGGTTTTCAAATTAATCCTCTCATTTTAACTCCCTGTATGCAAAGGCAACACAATGCTTTGACTTAATTGAAGAAAAATCTCATTCCTTTTCTCCCATCAAAATCCAGAAATCATTACATTTTGATATTCCTGAAAACATTTTTGAGACTCCTTTAGAAATAGATTACATCAATACATTCAAGAAAATAAGTTTTTACTTAAAAAAAACCTTTCTTTAAAAATATCACTTGATTTTATTCAGAATTGGCTTACTAACTTCTATTTGCAATGGCTATAACTAAAAGGCTAGTCAAATGCATGCACCAATCTGATAGTTAAAAAAAATCTTAAAGAATGCTGGGAGAGGGCCTCCCTGGTGGTGCAAGGGGTTAAGCACCACACTATGAGCAATCTGCAACCTCTGCAGCACGAGTTCGATCCCCTGGCCAGCCAGGGAGCTGCCCACATGGCATAGCAGACCTCTCCTGACTTGCCCACTGCTCCCCTCAGCAGTGTACTTTGGTCAATTTCCCTTTCTGTTGCCACTGTCTCTGGTGAATCCTCTCACCCCCCCACATATCTGGCCTATACCCCAGCTCTTGTATGCATAAATAAATAAATCTTTAAAAAAAAAAAAAAAGGATGCTGGGAGCAATGACATTATCCTAAGAAGACATTTGCCATATGAGCTTTTAATTATAGCCTAGCATAAGTTACCCTCCAAGTCCTAAATGATGCTATGACATTTTCATTTTAGCTCAATGCCATGGTAATAAAGCAGTGTAATCTATTCAATTTAAGTACCCTTTAATACTAATGAGCTATGGATTTAGTTCACAGAAAAAAGCAATTAGACTTTTTTGGACAGGTTAATAACCTTTGGTTTATGTTATCTGTTGTGTGAAAGCATATTTGAATGACAGGAAAATTTTAATTATGTAAACAACCCTACATTCTATATCTCTGTGTGTGTGTATGTGTGTGTGTATATTTTATAAGCATGCTTTTGTGAAAATAAGAGGCAGTTAGTTTGAATGTACAAGTATGTGCTTTTCTGAATCCACCACGTTTTTCATATTAGCTGTTCAATGTTGGACAAGATTCTTAACTTCTCTAAATCTCAGTTATTTCCCACTTTATAAATGTCCACTTCACTCAGTTTTTATGAGGACTACATGAGATGATCCAGATAAAATTATTTATATAGTGTCCAGCACATAGTGTCACTTTAAAAAGAGAATTATTAAATTACTATTTAAAAAGGGTACTCTTTTAATCATTCAAGTCAAAACAAAAAGAATCTTTGCTTCCAAGTAACTGACATTTTTGTTTTAAATGTGAACACTACAGAACATGGAAGATCATGCTCTGTTAAAGAACATTAATGTTAAAGAAAACAATAGCTAACAAGTATAGTCTTCTCTGTAAGACTGCTATATGCCTGTAAGACTAACTAAAGGTGTAATGCTGAGGGCCACCCTGGTGGCGCAAGGGGTTAAGCACAGCACTAAGAAGCTGTACGAAGCCTCTGCAACAGGAGTTCAACCCCCAGCCAACCAGGGAGCGACCCACATGGCGCAGCAGACCTCTCCTGCCTCGGCTGCTGCTCCCCTCAGCAGGGTATTTCAGTCAGTCTGCCTCTCTGCTCCCCACTGTTTCTGGTGAATCCTTTCACCCCGCCCCCCACACCTCTGGCCTGTACCCCTGTTCTTGTATGCATAAATAAATAAATCCTTAAAAAAAAAGGTATAATGTTGAAATCTTAGTAACAAGTTATGAGGACAGATTTGGAGATAAGAAAACTTGTTTTAGAAAGATGGGAAACCAGGATTAGAACTCACAATATTCAACTATTAGAGAGTGTCTCCACCTCACTCAAGAATTTAATAATATAACAAATTTCTCATAAACAAACATGTAACAGACAGTCTTCTATGCAGTTAGTACAAGTGAAGACTGCATAGCGGAAAATGGTTCCCCATTTACAGTTATAAACAGGTTATTTTGCTTAAATTAAATGAGTTTTTTTAGAAAATATCTTTGAACTCCAGCAGTCTTGTCTATTTGACTTGTCTATTTGACTATTTGACTTGTCTATTTGACAAAATGGGGGGAAAATCAACAAGCTGTAATCTAGAGAAGTATTAAAATAAAGATGAACACTCAGATTTCTCAGTTCATAATATTTCCTTTAGCCTTTACTAAAATATATTTCCTATATTCAGTTAAACTGTCAATATCAACCTCTTCCCCTATATATCAGGTACCTGAGAGCAAAGATAAGGTGAGGCCAAAATCAATCACAAGTTTGAGTGGTTCTCAAACTTGTGTGTTCATCAGAACCACTGCAATGACTTAGGAAAACACAAAATGCTTGCCAATTCAGAGAATGATTCATTATGCTTGGAGTGAGCCTCAAAACTTGAATTTCTAATAACTGATGCTGATGCTATTGGCCAAAAAGGGCTCTAAGAACTGCAGGTCTAAAGCGGTGGTTCTCTATCAATCATGGCTATAACAGTAGAGTCGTGGAGAATTTTTGAAAAAGCCAGTGCCTGAAGGTCCCTCAGATCAGTCATATGAGAAGTTCTAGTGCTAGTTTCCAGGCACTGATGCTTAAACACTTCCTAGACAACTAATGTGCAGCCAGGGTTAAAAACCCACTACTTTACTTACAATGAATGTAAAGCAAATCCACTGTTAACAGGTATTTCTTAACACAAAAGCAGGGTAAGAGTTTTATTTTTTCTTTTTAATTTTATTTTTATTGTGGTTAATTATGCTTTGCAACACTGTATGATTTGGGGGAAAAGGTTCTTCAGATAACACCCATAGTCCTTCACCACAGTCCAGTGGGTCGCCTTCCTATTCTGCTCCTCTCGCCTAAATCTGGTAGCTTCAGTTTTATAGCCAGATTTCTAGGGTTTGTTTTGGTTTAGTTTTCCTGCTCCTTTGTTTTGTTCTCTATATTCCACATGAGTAAAATCATCCCGTAATTTTGTCTTTCTCCTTCTAACTTATTTCTCAGTTCCATCCAAGTTGTTACAAATGTCAAATTTCATTTTTTCTTTTGCTGAGTAGTATTCCACTGTGAAGATGTATTCACATCTTCCTAATCTATTCATGTTGTTGGGCATTTAGGTTATTTCTATGACTTAGCTGTTGTAAATAAGGCTGCAAGGAACACAGGAGTGCATACATCCCTTCAAATTAGGTGTTTTTGCACCTTTCGGGTAGATAAGTAGGAGTGAAATTGTGGATCATAAGGTAGATCTGTCTTTAAATTTTTAAGAAACTGCCATATTGTTTACATTCCCACCACCACTGCACAAGGGTTTCCTTTCCTCTACGTCCTCACCAACACTTATTGTTTCTGGTCTTTTTTGATATAGGTCATTCTCACAGGAATGAGATGTTACCTTACTGTGGGTTTGATTTAAATTTCTGTGATGACAAGTGATGATGAGCATTTTTTCCAACTGCGTGTTGACCATCTGTATATCTTTGTTGGAAAAGTGTCAACATAGGTCTACTGTCCACTTCTTAATTTGGTTATTTTTCTTCTTCTTGAGTTGTATGAGTTCTTTGTAGATCTTGGACATTAGCCCCTTGTTGGATTTCGATGCCAAATTTATTCTCTGACTCAGTTAGGTGTCTATATTTATGATAGTTTCTTTTCCTATGGTGAACTTTTTAATTAAATGCAGTCCCATTTGTTTATTTTTGCATTTGTTTCCCTTGTTCTTTGAGTTGGGTCCCCAAAACATCCCTGAAGTCAATGTCATTAAGTATTTTGCCTATGTACTTTATGGTTTCAGATATTCCAAGTTTTTAATCCATTTTGAGTTAAATCTTTATATGGTAAGATATAGTGGTCTAGTTTCATTCTTTTGCATATGGCTGTTCAGTTTTACCAACACCATTTGTTGAAGAGACTTTCATTTCTCCAGTTTATACTCTGTCATAAGGTTAACTGTCCATGTAAGTACTGATTTATTTCTGGGCTCTCATTTCTATTCCAGTGGTCAGTGTATATTTTTATTCCAAAACCTAACTATTGCATTATTGTATGACTTGAAGTCTGGCTGGGAGTGTGATGCCTTTTTCTTCATTTTTTGGGTCAACTATTCATTTTTTGCTTCAACTATTCAAGTTCTTTTGTGGTTCCAAATGATTTCAGTAATGTTCCCTCTACTTCTTTGAAGACTGTCACTGAAACTTTAATAGGAATCACACTGAATCTACATATTGCATTCAATAAGATAGCCATTTTGACAATGTCAGTTCTTCCAGTCCATGAGCAAAGAATATCTTTCCATTTCTTTGTGTCTTCTATTTATTTTAGTAATGCTCTAGAGTTTTCATTGTATAGGTTTTTAATCTCCTTTGTTATGTTTATTCTGAGGTATTTAATTTTTTTTGATGTGATTGTAAATGGGATTGTTTTAATTTCTTGTTTTCTAATTTCAAAATAATTTCACTCTTTTGCATATAGAATACCACAGATTTTTTTGCAGCAATTTTGTGGTCTGTTATTTGGCTGTACTGATTTTTCTTGTTACTAATTGTTTTTTAGTGGAGTCTTTATGGTTTTCATGTATATTATAGGGTAAGGGGCTTTACTGTTTATCTACTGATAAAAGTAGCCAAGTGATGAATAAAGATTAAATCACCAGGGCCTCCCTGGTGGTGCAAGCACACCACTGTGACGTTATCGGCAGCCTCTGCAGCACGAGTTTGACCCCACGACGGCCAGGGAGATACCTACATGGCACAGCAGACCTCTCCTGTCTCACCCGCTGCTCCCCTCAGCAGTGTATTTCAGTCAATCTGCCTGTTCTGTTCCCCACTCTGTCTCTGGTGTATCCTCTCACTCCTTGCACCTCTGGCCTGTACCCCAATTATTGTATGCATAAATAAATAAATCTTTAAAAAAAAGATTAAATCACCAGTCAGGTGATCTCAGTTGCTTATATACCTTGATTTAATGAAACAGAATTCATGTGTGCTCTTTTCTTTAAACCCCAGGTAAATTGTAAAACCAGTCTTTAGGTCATACTTCCTGTATATAAAATGGCTGACCTATGAAGGTACTGAAGTATAAGCTACTACCAAGTATGCGTACCATGCTTAGGCTAAGTGGCAATATTGCATATTGTTGTTACGCTCTGGAGTCAGACTATTTAAATAGATGTGTCCCTTGACAAGTAATATAATTAAGTCACGGTCTCTCCATATAAAAATTAATAATGTAAGTAACATTATAGTTATGCTAAAGATCACATGAGAATCTAACCCATTTAACAAGTTAGCTCAGAGCTTGGCCCTAAGAGTTAATGTAATCTAAACTGCTTATAAGCTATGCCATTAACATATAAACCTACTAGAAACCCCAAAAATGACTGTCCTCCAGCCTCCTTCTGCCCCTTCAGTAAACTTCATGACTCTTTATCAATAGCTTCAGGGTCTCTTACCTTATAAATCCATAGTCATAGCTTTGTGAATTTAAGTATTCAATGCCCTTAACACATTAAATTTTTAATGTCTTAACTACAGAGGAGATAATTAATGGGAATAAACATACCTTTTAGAAAGTTATTAAAGTATATAGTACAAGTTTACTATAAAATAAGGTAAAACTTGATATAGTCTTCCTTTATTATTGATTACTTTATGCTTATATTACCTTGACATTTGTTCAAGTCTAAATTCCTTTCCCTTTTGTCTTCAGTAAGGCAAAATATCTCCCCAGCAAAACAGCTTTGGAAGGGAAAAGCATTCCTCCCTACTAATGGGACACATTTTAAAAAACCTTAAGGATTTAAGGATCCCATGGAATCTAAATCTCTGGACTCTGATTAAATTCAGCATTCTCACTGCCAACTTTTTCTTGCCAAGTACTTGCTAGGTTGGTTGAGCTATCAAAACACAAAGCCTTTGCTGAAACAAGGGTCACAAATAAACAATCAAGGGAAAAAACCGACTTCATACCAGACACTTATGTTAACTGCTTTATATTATTTGCAATGAAATGTATCAAAGCTGGCAAGCCTAATTTGGTCTTAATGATTGACAAACAACATCTTTAAGAAGCCCCCAGAAATTCAGTTTATATCTATCAAAGAATCTACAGAAAAGACTTTTATATATAGTAAAGGTCAAATTAAAACATTTCAAATAGATTTCTTAACATGACCTGCTTTTTATGAATTCATCTGTATTTGATTTTGATAAGAAAAACTAGAGAATGATTATAAAACAAATGATTTCTTTTACATTTTAGAACAATGTCCACTAATTTTATTTGGCTGTTTTTGAAACCTTCTATATAGTATCATAAATCTGTAATATCTTTCCTCATAGGTATTAAAAATATATTAGATCTTCAGTTCATTACAAAAAATAGCTCTTAACCAACACTATTTTAACTGACAAACACTGTATATCCCAAAAGAATCCTGAAGGCAGGTTCCTTGGTCCTATGTATGGTAACCCCTCATCTTGGCTAAATGACAGTGTGTTCAAATTGCTCTGCCACAGGGAGGTTTGTAGATATGATAATGTATAGATTTGCCAAATAAGCAAATTACTTTCAACTTACTCCAGTAAGAGAAAAACAAATCTTTCAGTATTCAGTATTCTTACTTTTAGTAAACGTAAATACCAAAAAACAGTATTAAATAGAAATACTCTATTTGAATTAAAAGCTATAGAGGAGATAAAGGTCATCTAATCACTGCACCTTATATAAATTTTCTCTGCACTGTAAATCTCTACTAATTCTACTTGCCTATGTTTGAAGATGGTTAATACTTATTTATCAAACTCTAAGGCAGACCATTCACCACATTTAAAGACCTGACTGGAAGAAGAGCACATATTTATTGGGTTAAGCTCTCAAGATGCCTCAGGTCCTGCTGTTGTTAAAGCATGGAATATGGACGATTAAGTAGAGAATAACCAGTCCAGTGCAATAGTACCATCACTTTACTTACTCTGCTGCCTGACTTGAAGCTTAAAACTCAATAACGATCCATGAGTGCTCCTAAGTCATACATTCCAAGGGCTCTCTTCAGTGCATCCACTTCATCTCAGCGGAACCTGTTTAATAACTTACTGAAATCAACATGTACTTTAAATTCATCTATTTATCTTTTTATTTTATACTGTTCTTTTTATTTGTATTTTCATTTTGTACTATTCTTTTTTCTTTTTTAATGATGTAAATGACATTTACCTACCACAAGTTTGTTATCTTATTTCTCAATGAAAGTTCAGCTAGCTTAAGTTGTCAGGGCTGAAATACTTAATGTCATGTAAAATTATTTAGAGCAAATAAAATTTTAAGTCCTCTAGTATCTGTTTGATTTAGACCCCTCTTTACCAACATTCTTTCTAAGAAAGACAAATGTCTCCTTCATTTAAATAAAAAACCTAAATAAACACCAAGGTATTGTGATTTATGCTAACATTACACCAGACTCAGGCCCACCCCTTAGAAAGTCTTACTCCAAAAATAACTTTAAGAACTCATTTATAGGGCCTCCCCGGTGGCGCAGCGGTTAAGCGCTGGGTTGCGAAACTGCGCGCGGCCTCTGCGGCGCCGGTTCGATCCCCGGCTGCTCCCCGGCCACCACAGGAGGGTCCCACATGGCGTGCAGACCTCTCCTGCCGCCCGCTGCTCCCCTCAGCAGTGTACTTCGGTCCTTCTGCCTGCTCTGCTCCCTGCTCTGGCTCTGGTGAATTCTCTCACCCTCCCGCGCTTCTGACTGTACCCAGTGCATGTATAAACAAAACAAACAAACAAACCAGCAAAACAAATAAATAAAGCATGCCTCTATAAAAAAAAAAAAAAAAAAAAAAGAACTCATTTATAAGTTAATAAGTCTTACTATTTAAAGCCATGTCATGTACTATTTCTAGGCCATGTTATTCCATACATAAGTTTTTGCTCCTTTTCGGTCAGAATAATATCTCAGATAGCAGTTTTCCTATTATTTCTTCTATACAAAACTCAAAGCAAAACTAGAACTTACTTATTGACAACACATAAGACAGCTGAAGTCCCCCACACTAAATTTATCTTGTTATAGTATTCATAACCCAGACACTGACTACAATTCATATACTAACTCTAATCCCTTTTTACCTCCCAACCTCGATTTACCAGTATTGCCAACCTTGGTCAATCCCATATCTTAATACTCATTCTAACCGCTGATTCTATTACCATCTACTAGGGTAAAAAGAGTACAATGGCTCATTTGAAATAAGCCATGTTGGCAGGGTAGAGACAATCAAGTATCAGAAGTAAATATTATGTAGGGATCTACTTTTGACCCTTTCCAAGTAACATGGAAATCTGAGTTTCATATTGTTCATATATAATATAAAGGTATCACTTGAGTGATGACTTAATTTATTTTAAGTGTACTCAATAAATTTGTTCCAATACTATCTTCTGTACTAGGATTTTGATAATGGGTAAAGAAAATATATTTTAGCATTAGAATATAGGCCCTTACATTCTTAAGTTTTCAAATGAACATTTAAAAACATTTCGTTAGAGGAGGAGGACTGATGGGTTTATTTCTGAAGAAATAAAAATGTTCTAAAATTAGTTTTGTGGTAATGCCCAAGCCTGTGAATACACTAAAAAAACAGTGAACTGTATCCTTTAAATGGGGAAATTGTATATATGAATTTCTAACAGTAAGTTGTTTAAAAACTATTTCAACCTCATTCTAATGACTATTACACTACATGTTACTATACTTTCTGAAATATTAAAATACGCTAAAAAAAAAAACCTAACATAATCAAAAGACGAGGAGAAATCCTTGTATAGTGAATTAAGCCAGGTATGATGACACCAAAACAAATATACTACTTAGGAGCCAGGGATGACTGAGCACTACAGAACCCTTATTATTTTACAACCAGCAAATAAAAGAAAGGTACTATAGACTTAAGGTAAACATGGCACCTGAATGACTTTTCCAGAAAGACTATTATTCTAAAACAATCTTGAAAAGGAAGACTTTGCTTCTATAAATAAAAACATGAAGTCCTCAATAGCATGACCACTTACTCATCATACTCGATATGATAAATAACGTCTTCATCAGCAGCAACAGAATCTGAATAAGACGTAGAGGGTACATTGTCCAATTTATTTGTGTTGTCTTTGGAATTATGATTTACATTTCCATTAGTCCTTTTACAAGAACTGCCATTCTTCAATGGAGTTTTGCCACGTGAATGTCCATCAGAAGCTCTAGTAACACTATGTATACGTGCTTCAAACCAAGCACCAAGGCCGACATCTCTGGCATCCACCAATTCATTTACCTAAAAAAAGTTTAAAATTAGTTAATGAAATGTCATTCCAGCCACTGCTTCAAAGAATCTTTACATAACTCAAGTTATCTGAGGGTTATCATGGTTTGCAACATTTGCAGCTACGCATGTTTAATTTCAAAGATTGGATGTAAAAAGGCATTCTTTTTTGATAATGCTATTTTTAATCTATTATTACTAAATACAAAAATTTATTTTCCTCCCAGGTTCTTTTCAATGAAGTAGGTGTTTTCTTCAATTAATCCTTCTTTACCCTTTTTTAAGGGTAGACTTAAAAAAAAAAAAGATTCTTATGTACACGGAATCATTCTGGCAAGCCACTCAATAAGAAATACTGCTAACAAAAAGCCAGGACTTGAAAATATTATGACTAAAATACTAATTTGTTTCATTAATTTCTTCAAAATGCCTAGCACAATTTACAGAGTCCAACAAGAAAACAGTAAAGTAGTAAACAAAACTCAAAAATTTGGGAAATATGCACATGAAACAAAAGAATCTAGTGACGCCACCTATACAAAATGGGGTAAGTTCCAGCACCAGTTAAGAACTAGTGTTAAGAAATGTATTATTGGGGGGCCTCCCTGGTGGCACAAGGGGTTAAGCTCGTCCTATGAAGCTGTCCGCAGCCTCTGCGGTTTGATGCTGGCCAGGGAGCTATGCACATGGCTCAGCAGACCTCTCCTGACTCAACTGCTGCTCCCCTCAGCAGTGTATTTCAGTCAATCTGCCTGTTCCCTACTCTGTCTCTGGTGAATCCTCTCACCCCTTGCATCTCTGGTCTGTACCCCAGTTCTTGTATGCATAAATAAATAAATCTTCAAAAAATGTATTATTTTGTACTTCAAAGAATGATGATAAAACATAAAAGAATAGGCTACATGATACAAAAGATACGTAGTCACGTCTAGCGAATAATTCTGGAGTAAACAGCGCAATGTGACAAATGAGAAACAGTACTAAAAAACAGGTATAGCTAAGAATTTAAGAGTCACAGTATTTACGATGATTCAAAAAATCACTCCTAAAAAATTTGAGGAAATTAAACTAAAAGTGAAAACCCTTACACAGCTGAGATGCTTACAGGAACAATAACTAAGGGACATCCCTTCAACCTTTTATTTCACCCCTAAAAAGAGAAAAGTGATAAATACAAAATCATCACCTAATTAAGGAAGATCTGAGGGTTTAAGAGACAACATAAGGTGGCCAATACAATTCTAACAGGATAGGGTAAGGGAAAATAGTATAAACTTAAATACCTATAAGCCAGATATTATAGGAGTCTCCTTACTTAGGCTTGTCTAACTCTTTAACAACCTTAATTCCTATTTTAAAAGATCAAAAACAAAGGTTCTGACAAGTTAACTTTCTCCAAATGAAAGCTAATGAAATGCAAGCTAGGGTTTTAAAGCATCTTGTCTGTGAAGCTTCTAATTGATGGTGCTTAATGACAAGATTACAATATAAATAGGAACTTCAAAGGTTAAGCAATGAACTTAGAAATACAGCACTAAAAATACAAAAGTTTCAAACCACCAAACTAACAAAGAAGGTAACAAAAGTAAAGACCTAACCAAATGTTTACTGTCACTACCAGAAGAGGCACAACATTAAACCTAAAACACTATGTAATGAACTTTATAGCAATAAAACTACTTGAAAGACTTCAGATTCAATGTAACACAAGAATGAAGTATTTAGGAGAAGAAAAAGACCTAAGGGCCATCCTAACTAGACATAAAGATTCAGAGACGGAAAATAGTATAAACTGCATAAACCAATTCACATATTAAATGGACACATACTCTTTTCCATAATAGTCACTGATGAGTTCAAAGACAGTTTCTTACAGGCATCAGGGCTAAAACAAAAACAATCAATGTCTACCATACTTGGGAGAATAAGCTGTGGCTACTATTTTCACAGCAAATTAAAATGCCAAAGTTTGACACAGCACTATACAATTACTACTCTGGCAGAGAATGGGGTACACAATTGATATTAAAAAAGTTACAGCAAAAAATACAGCTAGCAATATAAATCTTTTTATTTATTTATTTATTTATTTCAATATTAGAATAGAAGACAAAATCATTTATATTTTCAGACTGCTTAAACCAAACTAGTATTAGCATGTCTTAGCTAGATAAATTACCATCAGTATATGTTAAGTATTCAATAAATAGGTAGTTTTCTTAGAAAACAATTAAATAGCAAGTGATAATAACTTGAAAATAAGTTATCATAGAAGTAAATAAAAGAGAAATTAGCAATTACATACAGGAATTTTTACAACTGTACACACAAAAAAACCTTGGATATCTTATAGTGGTATAACCCATTGTGATTTTTTTTTCCTGGTATTTATAATTTTTTTATTATTATTTTTTTAATATTAAATTTTATTTTTATATTCCCCCATACAATTGCAAACGCCCCATTCTGACCCTAATCCTTCCCCTCCCGCCCCCCACCCCCCAAAAAGTGTCTCTGGTTCATAGTTTTTTGTTGTTTTTGATTTTCACTTTCTTATATTCATTTTCCTGGTCCCTTATTTAAGTTTTCTAGATTCCTGCTATGAGTGAGACCATCCGGTATTTTTCTTTTTCTTTTTGGCTTATTTCGCTGAGCATGATCCCTTCCAGCGCCATCCATGTTGCTGCAAATTGCATGTGTTTATCTTTTTTGAATGCTGAGTAATATTCCATGGTATATATGTACCACATCTTCTTGATCCAGTCATCTATTTTTGGGCATTTGGGCTGTTTCCAAAGCTTAGCTATTGTAAACAGTGCTGCTATAAACATAGGGGTGCAGGTGCTCTTTGGAATTGATGTTTCTGTGTCCTTTGGGTAAATACCTAGGAGTGGAATTGCTGGATCATATGGAAGCTCTATGTTTAGTAGGTCCAGAAATCTCCACACAGCTCTCCATAGTGGTTGGACCAGTTTGCACTCCCACCAACAGTGCAGAAGAGTTCCTTTTTCTCCACACCCTCGCCAACATTTGTTGTTGCTAGTTTTTTTAATATGTGCCATTCTCACTGGTGTGAGATGGTAAGCAATATAAATCTTATTGTGGAACAGTGAGATGAAATACTGAATTTGCATATCAAATATAAGAAACTAACAGGCAGATCCAGTACCTAGATACCTCAATAGTTGTTATTACAATTGGAGTTAACAGAAAATAAGTCAATCTAAAAATCAATGCTCAAACATCATTCATAATAGCACTTATTTGCCCATAAAAGTAGGGGGCAGCATTCTTGAGTAATATTAGATTTCTGAGTGACAGACAATGCTGAAGTCTGCAATATCTATTGTTATATATTAAAATGAAATTAAAAGATTTTTTTTTAAAAACACTGGAGATTATAAATAGATACAGATTAGAAGCAATGATTGCCAAAGCAGTAACACTGCAATAAAAAGCACAGATCTGCTAAGAGAAGTTTCCCATTATATTTTTCTGAATTCTATTGTGGCAAGAAAGCAAGAAAGGGTATTGAAAGAAAATTTAAATTTAAATAAAGAACTGCTTGATTTGTCTCATAACTACAGACACATAAGCTGCCCTGCCTATTAGTAAAAATGAATTCATACTTTCACTGCCCAAAACAAATCAAGTCAAAAAGTAGCAGTTTCTAAACTATTATTCTTAAACAAAAGTTAAAAAGTAATAATGTAAGCTTAATATAGATACAGATGGTTACATAAGTACTTATCGGTATGTAGATATACATTCCCTAGCTCTGTCAGTTGAAAGCCCTAAAAACAGTAATAGCTCAGTAACAAGAAACACATCCAAGGCAGGGATCTTGATTTCAAATATCATTCTCCAATTAGAGAAACCAACACTCCTTGGAGAAGCAGTTGATTTCAGGACGGGGACAGGAAATACATAAAATGAACCTGGAGCACCTTCTCCAGAGTGTTTAGAAAAGAAATAAATAACCACAGACTAACAATGATGGACAGTTGAGACAAAATATTCAGTCATATAAATGATTGAATATATCAATGAGGGAGAAGTGACACATTTCCCACATAGAAAAATTCCCAATAAATTTTGTAGATAATCTGCTTTTAAGGAAATGAAATATGCAACCCCCCACTTCTCAAGTGTTGGCTGAATACAGTCACTTCCTCTCAAAAATACAGTACGGAAGAAAGGGGGAAATAACCTCACACTTGATAAACCACTATCTTATTTCAGGGGATTAAGGTTCACTTCACCAATAAGTACTACTGACATAAAATCTAAGTTATAGTTAGCAAATAGAATGTTGACAGCACATGCCCGAGATACGAAGTGATGAAAATAAACTACTGCTGATCTTTCTCCCCAAAATAAATAAAATCAGTCTGATGATGACAAAGACAACAGATGAATACTCGTGAAAGGACATTTTACAAAATATCTGAGCAATCCATCCCAAAACTGTCAAGGTTTATCAAAAACAGAGTCTGAGAAGCTATCACAGTTAAGAGTAGACATGACAATAATTTAGTACAACACTAAAGTAAATGTAAACGTATTTTCTAAAATAAATGTAACGTGTATCCTAGATGGGATTCTCGAACAAAAAAAAAAATGTATAGGTAAAAGCTAAGGAGAGACAGTTCATTAATTGTAACAAATGTAGCACACTAATTTGAAATTATTAATAACAGGGCAAACTGGGTGTGGGATATATGGAAACTTTGTATTATCTTCCCAAGTATGCTGTAAATCTAAAACTGTTCTAAAATCACAAGTACTGGTATCTGAAAGAGGGGTGAAATCAATGGATGATGTAGATAACAAAATGGAAAGCTGGCTTTCAACACTAACACTTCTGTGTGAATTGTGAGCGTCACATAAGGCACTGTTTAAACTAATGTTGTCTTGTCCATCTCCAGACTTTACCTTTTAGTAATACAATTGTTTCTTTTTATTAAATGACTATAGTAAGAACTATAGGTATTTAAATAGTCATTTTACTGATTGCTTACAAAGTTCTAAGATATGTGTTTACTAAGTTTCTCCAGGTGTCCATAACAAATGACTTTGCTTTTCCAATATTTACACTTCATTATCCTACTGCCTATCTGTATTATCTAGCACTTCTATAAATACGTTAAACAACAACAGCCTTAACTGACTTCCTTGTCTGGCTCCTGTATTTAATGGGAATGTTCTGGCTTTTTTCCACCATTAAGCATGACACCGGGTGTGGTTTAACATATTCATCTATTCCATCTGTTCCTTTTACCAAGGATTTTTTATTTAATCAGAAATGCATTCAAAGTTTTACTTAGATGCAGAAAACATTTTAGATTAGGTCATTTGTTTATTCTGGTTTATTAATGAGATTATACTAAAATATCTCATAATAATGAACTAGTCCACTTCCTTACAAACCATACTTGGCCAAGCTAGTTATGTTCTTTCAGTATGCAGTCAATTTTATTTGTGAAATATAACACAGGATTTACACAAGATGTAGGGATACTGGTGTGTTGTCTGTCATCTCTTAGTATCAGTGTTATATTAAATTTATAAAGCAAAAGGATACTTTCCATTTTTTAATGTTGTGGGTCAATTTAGGTACCCTAATTATCTTTTCATATAGGTTTAAAATAAATGATCAGTGTTACCACCCACCAGTCCAGGTACTTTTAAGATACAGCTCTTTGCCAGTGTTCTTCATACTTTTCACATATAGGGGTCTGTTTGCATTTTTCTATCAATCCAAAAATTATATTTACATTTTCTTAAATAATTCACACCTTATCAATCAATTTTTAGGCTTAAAATTGTTATGGGAAATTGAAACTGGTACCAATTTATTCCCACTGATAAGAATTAAGAAAAGGGCCTCCCTGGTGGTGCAAGGGGTTAAGCACCGCACTATGAAGCGATCCACAGCCTCTGCAGCACGAGTTCGATCCCCAGGCCGGCCAGGGAACAACCCACATGGCACAGGAGACCTCTCCTGCCTTGGCTGCTGCTACCCTCAGCAGTATATTTCAGTCAGTCTGCCTGTTCTGCTCCCCACTGTCACTGGTGAATCCTTTCACCCCCCACACCTCTGGCCTGTTCCCCAGCTCTTGTATGCATAAATAAATAAATCTTAAAAAAAATAAAGAAAAAGTAGATTATAAGGATAGGAAAGGAAGGAGCAAAATTGTCAACTATTTCTACACAATTTATTAAAAGTAGAATTTGAAAAAGTTGCTGGATACAAAGGTGAATATATCAGTTGTATTTCCTTTAGTGCAATGCCTATCAAGGCTTCAATGGTATTCTTCAAAAATACAACAGTGTTTGCTTCGGCAGCACATATACTTAAAAAAAAAAAAAATACAACAAACATTATTGAAATTCATATGGAACCACAAAAGACCCCACACAACCAAAACAAGCCTGAAAAAAGAGGAAGAATGATGGTAACACACTCCCCACTTCAAACTACACTACACAAAGCTATGGTAATCAAAATATGGTACTGCAATAAAAAGACATAGACCAATGAAATAGAACTAAGAGCTCAGAAATAAGCCCACAACTACATGAACACTTAATCTATGAAAAAGGAGCCAAGACTATATCGGGAGCAAGGAAAGTCACTTCAACAAATAGTGTTGGGGAAATTGGGCAACCACATGCAAAAAAATGAAACTAGATCACAATCTTGCACCTTATATACAAATTTACTCAAAATGGGTTAAAAACATGGATGTAAAACCCAAAACCATAAATAAATTGTGATATCTTTGTGGATTTGTCTCCAACAGCAAAAGAAACAAAAGTAAATACAAAAAAATGGGACTACAAACTAAAAAGTTCTGCACAGTAAAAATAAACTCTCACCCTTCTGAATGGGAGAAAATATTTCCACATCATACATCTGACCAAAGGCTGATATTCAAAATATATAAAGAACTCATAGAACTCAACAAAAGGAAAACAAATAATCTCATCAAAAAACGGGCAGAAGAGCTAACTAGACACTTCTCCAAAGAAGACATACAAATGGTCAACAGACACATGAAAAAATGATTATCATCACTATCATCAGGGAAATGCAAATCAAAACCATGAGCTACCATCTCACATCTGTGAGAATGACACCCCATAAAAAAGGCCAGAAACAAGTGTTAATGAATGTGTAGAAAAAGGAACCCTTGTACACTGTTGGGAATGTAGGCTGCTGTCTAGCCCCTATGGAAAACAGGACAGAGATTACTCAAAACAGTGAAAATTGATCTATCACGTGATCCAGCAATTCCACTCTTAGATATCTACCTAAATGATGCAAAAATGGGGGCCTCCCTGGTGGCACAAGGGGTTAAGTTTCGGCGCTCTGAAGTTATCCTCAACTACTGTAGCACAGTTAGATCCCTGGCCAGGGAGGTGACCCACAAGAGGCAGCAGACCTCTCCTGTCTCACCCTCTGCTCCCCGCAGCAGTGTATTTCAGTCAATTCACCTGTTCTCTTCCCCACTCTCTCTGTGAATCCTCTCACCCTCTGTACCTCTGGCCTGTACCCCAGTTCTTGTATGCATAAATAAATAAATCTTTAAAATAAATAAATAAATCAGAAGGAGGAAAGACAGATACTGGATGGTTTCACTAATATGTGGAATATGGAGACCCAAAACAAAGGGTCAGACAAAACCAAGCCAATTAACAAACCCTAGAAGTCTGACCCTAGAATTGAGGCTATAAGACTTGGGGTGGGAGGGAGGGGGGAGAGGCAGGGGGGTAACAAGGGGAGGAGGGAACGCAATGGACTATGTTGGAGGGCTGAGGGTGACTTGGTGCTGCATGTGACGTGACCTATGTTTTTGAATTACATACAGTGTTATAAATCATTGTCACCTCACTCAATGAAAACATAAAATTTTTAAAAAATCAGCTGCATTTCTATATAGTGGCAAACAAATTATAATTTTAAAAGATAATCATTTATAATAACATCAGAAACAAAGCTACTAGAAATAAATCAAATAATATATTTTTACAAAGAGAAAACTGAGAAAGATAACTAAAGATCTAAATCAACTAAGACAACTATCATGTTCAGGAACTAAAGGACTCAACACTATAAAGATGCCAGTTCTCTAAGCTGATGTACAGATATAATCCCCATTGAAATCCTACCATATTATTTATCTGTAGTTATTCTAAAATTTTTACTTGCAAGTGTTAAAAGACACTCTTGGAAAGGGCAAAAGAAAATATCAAGTCTACAAGGCACAGTACTTTGACAAGTGTGGGCACAGGGACAAACACTGGAAAACATAGTAGAGAGCAGTTTGGCAGTACCCTGCTACCCAACAAGCAGCACTTTTATTTCTAGGTAAAAATCAGGAAAGAAATTCTTAAGCATATGCATGAGGATACACACAGAAGGCTCAAAACAGCACAGCGCTGTTCAAGAGAGCTAAAGACTGGAAAAAGCCCAAAAATCTAGAAAGCATGGGTCAGATAGCTGTACTGTGGCATATTAATAAAATGTAATGTGCGAGTGAAAAATAGAACCACATGTATGAGAATCTCAAAAAAAGAATTCCATTCAACTATTGGGTTGTCGGAAAAGTCATGATGCATTTTTTTCTGTTTTACATCATGACTTTTCTGACAGCCCAATATATAAAATTAAAGGCAAAATGACAATTTTAGATATATACATTAAGTAGTAACACCAAAGAAAAATGTTTTCTCTGACTTGTTTTGAAGTCAGAAAAGGTAGTTAGTTACCTCTTAGGCTGACAATAATTGCTAGCAGGGGCATACGGTAGACTTTACAAAGGAACCAGCATCATTCTACCTCTTAACCTTGATGAAATTACACAGGTGAGTACTTTATTATTCTTGAAATTGTATATATTCATTTAATACATTTGTGTATATAATGTTTCACAATTTTAAAAGTTAAAGTACTAACAGCCCAATCTTTATTTTCAAATGGCAATGCTTAACTTATTCACAACATCCTAAAGACAATAGAATCCATCTGTATTCTCACAACTTACAAGTGTGAAAAAGACAACATACCTTATATAGTCCAATGCCAGGATCAATAAGAAAATCACGAGTTGATGTAGATGGCTGACTGGAAGGCCCAACTCTTGGGGCTTTCTTTGTTTTAGGTGGACTATTAGAGCAGGGTTTGGCCTGTATATCAGTCTGTTTAGATGTGCTTGGAAGATCAGAATCTGGGCGAACTAGTAGCTGAATTATGTCATTTAGCCCAACATCATAGTCAAATAGAGTATATCCGTTTTCCAACTAGAAAAAAAAAAAAAGAGAAAAAGATTAAAATGTGTTTCTCAATCTGATCCTTCTCTTCCTCTTTAGTTACTCAAATTTATAGAAATAAAATCGACAGTATTGCAGTCAATCTATAGCCTATGATTTCAGCATCTTCTCTGGACCTCAATAAATTTTTAAAAATCACTCCATATTAGCTACACTTACAGACATTAAAATCAAAAACATATTGTGGCTGTTATAACCTCACTGCCTGGGCAGAAAAACTCTAAATAAATAAAGAAATAAAACTTCTGGTGATACAAGGGGTTAAACTGCAACACTTTGAAGCTATCCACAGCCATTGGTGCAGCAGAATGCTCCTGTCTCACCCACTGCTCCCCCAGCAGTGTTTTTCAGTCAATCCACCTGTTCTGCTCTCCACTCTGTCTCTGGTGAATCCTCTTATTCCCCCACACCTCTGACCTGTACCCCAGTTCTTGTATGCATAAATAAATATTTAAAAAAATAAAATTCTTATGAAGTTGTTTATTAAAACATGAAATTAACCATTTTATCTTTGTGAAAGCATTGCAATTTTTTAAAGAAAATCAAGCAAAAAATTTAATCAGGAACAATTACAACTTTTGCTCACACTATTTTCATTTGCTTAAAGTTCTTTAATGCTACTCATCTGTAAAGGTTATCAAGTTGTGCCATGCAAATTCTTCCAGGATGAATAATGAGCAAATTACTTTACAACTCACTCATATTTTAGCAAGGTCATGTAATGAATTGAATTGTGTCCCCTATCCTTCTCCCCAAATATCTCGGAATGTGACCTTATTTGGAAATAGGGTATTTACAGAGATAATGAGGTAAAATTAGGTCATATAGGGGGTTCCTGACCCATTGTGATAGGTGTCTTTATAAAAAGTTAAAATCTGGACAGATAGGCATACAGAAGTATACAGGGAGAAGAAGATAGCTACCTGATTGGAGTGCTGTATCTCAGGAATTGCTAGTAAACAATGGAAGCTAAGGGAGCAAGAAAGGATTTTTCCACTGGAATTGTCAGAGAGCATGAGCCTGTTTACACCTTATTTTAGATTTACAGTCTAAAGAACTGTGTCTCCAGAACTGTGAGACAATAAATTTTTGTTGTTTTAAGTCACCTAGGTTTTAGTACTTTCTTATGAAAGTCAACATTTTGTTTCTTTATAAAATTCAGTTGGCCACTTCACTATGACCAAGTAAGAAAACTAAGCTCCTTGAAGATCAGAACTATCATTTCCCCAGAAACATTATCAATTTAAACACGGTTCATTAGTCCCTCTGTTTATCTAATAGCTGCCACCATCCACAACTCTCTAACACAGTAAGACCATATTTGAAAAGCTGACCAAAGGAAAAGCATGAGAATCTGTCCTTGAATGATAAATTTCTAATATAGTAAGACCATATTTGAGAAGTTAGCCAAAGGGAAAGAATGAGAATCTGTACTTGAATGATAAATTTACTAATGTGGGGGCCTCCCGGGTGACACAAGGGGTTAAGACACAACCTATAAAGCTGTCCGCAGCCACTGCAGTACGAGTTCAATACCCCAGCCAGCCAGGGAGCAACCCACATGGTGCAGCAGACCTCTCCTGACTCACCCGCTGCTCCCCTCAGCAGTGTACTTTGGTCAATCTGCCTGTTCTTCTGTTCCCCACTCTGTCTCTGGTGAATCCTCTCACCCCCCCACACCTCTGGCCTATACCCCAGCTCTTGCATGCATAAATAAATAAATCTTTAAAAAAATTACAAATGTGTTAGATAAGTAGTTCAAGTAGTTCAAGAATACAGCTAGCACGATTCTGTATATTATAGGTATTCACAATTGTTAAACAGAACACAGAGGATCAAGAAACCTGCAAATTTCCTAGAGGGGAATCAGATGCATCTCACCAGTTAGTTAATATCTATCTGTATTCCAAATAACCTAGTCAGTAAGTGAAGAAATCCTGATAGAGGTAAGAATGTTACCAGTGCTTACCTTATTAAAAACAAACAAGAACTCCCACTAATCCTTAACTCTTGGGGAAAAAACTAGGAGCAAAGAACTATACACTCACACCTTCATTTCAACATTCTCCAAAAACCCATGCCCCACCTTCAAAGAAAGTAGAATGCACTAATCCTACTAAAACCACAATGTAGTTAAACATAGAACTGTTGCACATTATGTTTAAAAAATGTAAGTGTTCAATGTCAAAAATAAAAATAAACTCCTAATAGCATAAAGCATGCAATTAATTGACAGGCCTTGCCCCAAAATTAAGACAGCTGTTATGGTGGCAAAATCTGAAATTCAAAATGTCTGCATAAACATTTTTCCATTGAAATCTGAAGCGCAAGAATGAGGGACTTTGAGGGCATTCTTATACTCAACCCCTTTACTAATTTCTACCAAGTGATCATAGTAAATAATAACTGCTTCAAGAGGTTTTTTAGTTTGAAAGGAAAAGCAATGTCTGAAGTCAGAGTGAAGCACAGAAGTATATAAAAGCATTAGGCCCATGTAGAAGTTGGGCCCACAATCACCTTTCCTCCAATTATTTATATTTGTTATGATAGCCAGTTTAAGCCAGATTATCCATTTCTTTCCTAATTTATGGGTCTTCCTAAAACAGTGATTATCCATTGCATAAAAAGCTCCACACACTTGTGAAGAGTTGTAAAGAAAACTGAGGAGTTTTGTTACTAGAAAAGCACTTACGTTCTTCCAAATTTAATGAAACTAGAGAGTAAAAGTTTTTGTCATTTAAATTATGTTCTAAGTGGGAGAAAGGGATTGGGTCATTTAGAAATTGCAGACATGAATTTCAGACATATAACTATAGTCCATCCATGTCTCATAGAAGAAAATATCTGGAAGGATGCTGGCAGCAACAGCAGAAGTGCCAAGAAAAAGAAGCTGTCAAAAATACCCCAGAAAGATTAACAGGGACATTTTCCCCTCATGGGATGCACCCCATAGTGACATTTCCCACCCCATCACATGTACCCCAATTAAACCCAAAAAATTCACAAGAAAGAAAAGAAAATATTTGAGAACAGCCATGCTAGAATTCGTTTTGTCAGAGGCCACTCTTGAATTTTTACTGGAATGAAGAAATTTTGCAGACCAGCAGGAAGAAGTACTGCACTGATGTAAGGATAAAAAGAAAGCAGCAGCAAATACCAAGTGGTGAAGACAGTGAGGAAATCATTACCAAGGGCTATTGATAGGGATGTATTAACTTAGTAACTTTCTTATACCTTTCACATCATAGACATAAATCCCATACCTATACTGCTTTTAAACAAATACCTTTTGTTTTTCATGTGAAAATGAAAAGTCTAGGGACAAAATTTTGCTTCAAACTCAATTTTTCTTAGCTCTGGTTCATGCCCCAACTTTGCAAACTATTCTAATATTATCCCTACAGTGATACAAGGGAAAGAATGAGGAACGAAGCTTCAAAAAGGAAAAGCTCTGGATTCTGAAAAGATTTAAATTCACCAATATAACTCTTCCTTAAACTCAATCCCCAGGTGCTTCAAACCCAACCTCCCAGGTAAAAACATCCAAACCAGGTTACCCTACTCTAACCAGAACTTACAGTCCTGAATCACTGCTCTCCATAGGAAGCTATTACACAATTTCTCAAATTTAATTTGCCTACAGATCACCTGGGGAATTTGTAAAATACAGATTCTATACCAGTAGGTCTGGCACGAGACTCCCAGTGAAGCTAATGCTGCTGGATCTGCTGACCCTGTGACCATACTTTGAAAAAAAAACTCATAGGAGACAAACTATCCTTTCACATTCATTTTCAAATTCTGGTGTACAGCAGAACCTCTCATGGGGTCTTGTTAAATTTCACTACTACTTGTAATTCTGGACGTGAGCTGGGCATTCATAGCAAGTATCCACAAGTGACTCTGATATACACCAAAGATTAAAACAGCAGCAGACCTAACATGTTAGGAGAAAGGAAAAGGGTACCATTTACCTCAAATACATCATAGTCACTGTAATTCTGTTTTTATTTTATTACTATGTGGCAGTAATGCATTCTGAGGAAGGGGTGCCTTTTTCTAATAAACATGAAAGCATTTTACAGGAATGGTGCAACCTTATACCACCTTAGTAGTTGTAAGCTCTATACACACTACCTTGGAATGGGAATTCCAAAGAGGAAAAGAAATGGACAATAATCACTGCCATGGCTATTCCTTAGCTCAAGAGGAAGCAAATACAACTCAACAGTATCTTCCTACTCTCTCTCCAACTCAGTGAGGGTACCAAGGGTTCCCACTGGATTATCACGAACCTGAAGAAAGGGACAGCACTACAAAAGTTGTTATTCTCAAAAGTTTTTCCAGAACTTACAATCAGTTTCCTGGTCTATTAAAGTCTACCTTATTGCCCTGAATTTCAAGCAACCACAACCTTTTCCTCAAGACAGGTGCACACATTCTTTTCTTTTAGCATATTTGACAGACTTCGAGGAATTGCCCAGGAGTGCATTCTCAAGCTTCATTTCTGGAGCTCCAGCTACCTCTGGAGCTGAAGTCACCAAAGTATCCTAGGGTTTCATGTGCTACTGTCCCTAAATAGAAAATAAAATTCAGAAGACTTCACTACATGCTCTTCACCTTGATCAACAGATACTTTCTACTGTAGGTCAACAGCAATATAAAACCAAAAAGAAATACCTGTATAATTATTTCAAAAACAAAAGTGTACAACTAAACCAAACACCTCTTTTTACAAATCAAATTCAGGAATCAATATGAAATTGGCTGCAACACATATAAAGGGTACCATAACTTATTTAAAAGCGACTTAAATCAATCCTAGCACTTTCTTTTTCACGCTGGAGTTTCACTCCGAAGTTTCTGGGCAATCTTGGTAGGGTAAGCCTATGAAGGAGAGAAAAATATCCCTTTCAAGTCCTTTGTGGCCCTAGGGAAACGATTACTTCTACCAAATCAAAGAACAATATTTATTTTAAAACCACAGGATGTGAGCCAAACTGTGGTCTATCAATTGAAGAAGGCCAACTTTTAAAATGAATCTGAATTTTAAAAATGGATTAACATTTCTAAAAAGAAAAAGGCAAGAGAAATAAAATGGGTTTAGGGGGCTAGGTATAGACCACAAGAGACTTGTGGGATAGGAAAAACCTTCCGTGGGCCAGACCATGGCCATGCAATACAAGTACCAGAGACGCCCACAGACACCCTCACCGCCAAAATCACTTTCAAGTATGTACCCACGGGCTATGTTCCAACTGCTGTGTTAAAAGCTTGGGTAAGGGCAACATTAGATGGTGAGAAGCAATGAGAGCCAAACAATCTTTTAAATTCGTTTCGCTGAGAATAAACTCTCTGGCCTACACTAGGCAGTTTAAAACCGGTCGGGGATCTATGAATAGCTCTTTCCGTCTAGGTCTCTAAACGCTCCCGAAACAGATCACAACTCTAGGAAAGACCGGGGATTGCAAGGGGGGGGGGGAGGGTGGAAGTGCAGAAGTTCTGGAAACCCTTTGAACCTCCAGTGTTTACAAACCCCTTCCACAGAGAGGAAGCAAAGGAACAGTTCTTCTGGTAGATTAGGAGTTGTGGGTAGGATTTCCCCCTCCCATTTGGAAACCCGGGGTGCAGAAGAGACGGGAAAGCGCAGCGAGCCGTTAGCCCGATCAGCGCTGCCAGAAGCCAGCGCCGCCGGCCCTCCACACCCGCACTGTGGCATGGCCGCCAGAGCCCGCTGCCCTCCCTGCCCGGCAGGAGCCCCAAGCCCTGGCGAGCGCGGGAAGTAAGCAAAAACCAGGCACTTGGCGAATTGTCTGCCGGTGGGGCACCTCTGGGAAAGAGCGGTGAGATCCCCGCACTCCCGACGCCGCCATCTCCAACTGCGCCTGGGGCACCTGCACTCGGGGCTGGCGGGGACCCCGGTTGGGCCCCTTGGCTGAGTCCAGGCCCGCGTTCAGCGCCTCGCCCGCTGCCCACCCGAAGTGCAGCCAGGTGCCCTCCGCGTGCGCGCTGCACCAAACCCTCGGGCCCGCCGGGTCTACGCGTCCAAGAGATGCCCAGATGCCCTCATCATGGGCTTCGCGAAGGGTGCGGCGAGTGCGCCTCACCTGCTTGCCCCGGTAGAACAGGCGCTGGCACTCGGGCCGCACGTCGAACAGCGCCCACACCCGCTCGCGCAGCTCCTCAATCGTGGCTTTGCGAGACACGTCCTCAATGGTGCGCGTCTGAGAACCGTCGATGGTGCGAACCTGGATCCACATCTTGGCGCAGGGGAGGGGGCCGACTCGGCTTTGTCTCCCCCTGCGCTCGGGGCGCCGCGCCCCGCCCGGCCCGCGCCGCCTCCTTGGCGGCTCCGGCTCTCCGCGGCCGGGGGGCGAGCGAGCGAGTTCACGGGCGAGGGAGACCGATCGGATCGGGCTCGACAGGCGGCAGCTACTCTAGATCGCGCGATTGCCCAGCAGAGCTGAGGAAAAGAAACCGGAACCAGTTCGCGGCTCCGGCGCTCTGCAGCCGCCGCAAGCCCAGCCTCGCGAATTGGAGGAAGCCTGGTCGGCGCCGCGCGGAGTGTTTACTTATAGAGCTCTAGCTCCCACATGGAGGTCACGGCGCCAACCCGGATCTCGCGAGATCTGGGCCGGCTCCGCCTTAAAGAGGAAGCGATCCGGGAAGTAGCCACAGATCTGGGAGAACGAAAATGGGCGGGTGCGGAGAGGGCGGGGCGGGGCGGGGGGCGGGGCTACCGCGAGCCGTTATTTGCCCCTTCACCTGCACCTGGGCCCAGGACACGCCCTCAAGCCTTCGGGTTTCGAGCGGTTACCAGGCTGCCCACAACACTTGCCATATAAGTCCTGGTTTCAGAACCCGGGAGGCGAGGGACTCCTCAGGCCTAGCGGATACGGTTCTCTGCTCTCAAAAACACACCAAAAATAAGAAACCCTGACGTGCATTTGTGTGACCATGAAAAGGGGACTGCGGGCGGGTGCGGCCCATATTTCTGAGAAAGCAGAGGAAATGCGCGCGCTCCACGCTTTTGGCCGGACACCGCCCGCCACGAGGCCTAGTGGGGCCCGCCGCCCGGCCAAGGCCACGGGGAGCCTTCTGCTTCTCGAGCTCGTTTCTCGCCCGTCCCGAATGCTGCCTTCGCGCGGAAACCTGCGCTCCCTGGGGTTTCCCGCCGCTAGGCCGAGGTGGCCTCAGGCCCACGGGGCCGCGAGTCCTGCTGGGATTGTTGATGCAAACGCCTGGAGGACCGCGGGCGGGAAGCGAACGTCACCGTGTGGGGACCCTTCCTGTTCGTGCGCCTTTGACCTAAGGTATTGAGGGGTCACGAGAAACACCTTTACAGGATGTAGCACCACACACCTCGAAGAAAGAACTCCAAAGGTCCTACTAGGAATACATTGTCAGAAACAAGCCCGATGCAGTATTTCCTAGCTTGTTTAAAACGACAATGTCTTCATGAAAAGGAAGAAAACATATCAGAGTAGAAAAATACCTATAACTTGAACTTTGTTTTGTCAAAATCCATAACTTGAATATTCAGACCAGGGCTAATTATTGCCGTAAAGCTGGAGCAGCATTTTTGTAGTGACCAGTTAAAGTAATTACAAGCACGGAGAAATTTAGTAGTATCATTTTAAAGAGAGAGATGGTTCAACATGGGAGGGACAGGAAAAATAAAATGCATATACGTATTTAAGATTTCTGCCCTTACTGAACATGTCCCGTTCTAATATATCCTCTCAATATAATTCAGCATATCTGCTCCTGGTTAAAGTAAAGCAAGCATTGAATAATGTGAAAATGAGAGGACAGAGATGAATTTGCTTATAACCTGCCCCAATAAGGGGTAGCTATGTGCATTATAAGCTTATTCTGTGCTCTGATGGAAGTGTTTTAAGAATTTCTCCCTAAAAATTTAGATTTAGAAAAATGAATATATTTTAAAATAATTGATATTAAACAATTTGGTATTAGTTAAAATAGGAATTAAGAGATGATGGGAGGACTAAAATGATCTGGGAGCTTGAAGGTAGGGGTATAACTTGACCTGAGTTTGATGATATCTGTAATGGGGGCAGGCAGCATTTAAATGTTTACTTCATGGATTGAGGTAGATTTGAATTGTAATCCCAGTTCTACTGCTTACATGAAATGTGATTTGGGGCACATTACTTTTTACAGTTTCCTCAAAGTAAAATGTGCCTTTAACATCTAATGAACGTGAATTGTTTAGTCATAATACAGATCCTTGGTAATACACAATAAATTATTTTGATGCTATTATTGTGGAAAAGATTTAGATAAGGAGAAAATGCCCAGAGAGGTGAGAGTGTTTAAGCAAAGACCTAAGGTATGCTTTTCTTTTTTTTTTAAAACGGGTCTGAAGAGGTTGCATATCAAAGAAAGGTTGAGTCAATAGAAAAGGGCAGAGCGTGAAGATTAGCATTCAAAGCAGTAGGTTTTGTAGGCCCCAGGGAGAAACTAAGATTTTAAAAGAGTTGGCTGACATGATTAAATATGCATTTGGAAAGACTGTGGAAGGATGCCTTAGGGGAAGTGTAAGGGATGGCAGAGGATGGGGAAATGTTAATTTTAGTGAAATTTGTGGTAGGGGTAAGAGAGGACTACTTTAGAAAACGGAGCCTATATGACTTAGAGAATTGTGGATATGAGGAATGAGACAAAAATAGAATGCTGAGGGCAATTCCCATATTCCGAGTTTGAGAGACTGAAATGGATAGTTTGGGTTGATGGTGATGATCTTTACTAAACTAGAAAAGGAAACAAGTTGGGGGGATGTGGTGAGTTGAGCTGTATTGCGTTTGAAATGCATCCAAAATACCAAGATGAGGATTTCTAATTAACAAACACACATCCAAAGTTTTGAAGTCAAGTAGAAACTTTCTGAAAAAGGAACACCTCTTTTACTCTGATGAGGTGATTTTTCTCTCTAAATGTGGTACAGCTTTAATGGAGAACCCTTGAGGAAATAGAAAGTTTACTGTCAAAAAAGGGTATCTACTGAGACTGTAGGGGATTTATGTTAATCTAGTTACTATTGTACATCCCTAAGGATGGGCGAGGCAGGGTTTAGAGATGAGACCCAGAAATGATATATTTGTTCTCTGCACACCAATTTAATTACATCTGGTAACCTGATTTGTGTGGTAAGTTACTTAGTATGCAAGTAAGTAATTATAAATAGATCTATATGTAACAGGATATATCCTTTTGTGTTTCCACATAGTATACATTGTAACTAAGTTTCTCTTTCCCTAAAATAACTTTGTTTTCTATTTAGGAAGCTACCCAGTTGTAAAAACAAGACAGAAGTTCTCTGACAACACCCAACAACATTAGACAGTTCTGACATGCCATGCCTTATTACCAGATCTGTAGCTAAAACAACTTGAATATGAATAGGGAAAGAAAAGGGAAACTATTTAGGGCCTCCCCGGTGGCGCAGCGGTTGAGCACTGGGTTGCGAAGCTGCCCGCAGCCTCTGCGGCGCCGGTTCGGTCCCCGGCTGCTCCCCGGCCACCAGAGGAGGGTCCCACATGGCGCGCAGACCTCTCCTGCCGCCCGCTGCTCCCCTCAGCAGTGTCCTTCGGTCCTTCTGCCTGCTCTGCTCCCCGCTCTGGCTCTGGTGAATTCTCTCACCCTCCCGCGCTTCTGACTGTACCCAGTGCTTGAATAAATAAATAAATAAATCTTTAAAAAAAAAAAAAAAAAAAAAAAAAAAAAAGAAAAGGGAAACTATTTACATGGATGAAGAGCAAATACTAAAGTTTATGCTTGGGGGCTTCCTGTTGGAGCAAGGGGTTAAGATGCAACCTATGAAGCTAGCCACAGCCACTGCAGCAGGTGTTCGATCCCTGACTGGGGAGCTAACCCATGTGGCGCAGCAGACCTCTCCTGTCTCACCTGCTGCTCCCTTCAGCAGAGTATTTCAGTCTGCCTGTTCTGTTCCCCACTCTGTCTCTGGTGAATCCTCTCACCACCACCCCCCACCCCCAACACCTCTGGCCTGTATCCCAGTTCTCGTATGCATAAATAAATAAATGTTTAAAAAAATTAAAAAAAATAAAGTTTATGCCATCAGTCATTGAACAATATTTGTTCAAATCAAAAGAGGCAAAACAGGAAAAGATTGAATAACTAATTATTCTAGTATCTTATTACATCTCAGATTTTACTCCAGTTTTCTCAATTTCTCAAACTCATGAACTTGTGTGTGTATAAAATATGTAATATATAAAATGAATTTCAATCTGCTCTCTGAAGCTATTACCACCTTTTCATCTGTACTTCCTTTTGCTCCTCCAGGGCCATTCTTTCTATCTGCTTGCTGTCCTGGAATCCAAGAGCAGGTAGTACACCACATAGTCAGTACTCTCAGGCTGATTTCTGAGAAATCACAACTTTTAAGTAACCTGTTCTACGTGGCACACATCCATGGGTAAGATAACCTCTCTCTCCTCTTATTGCTTTTGGTGTGGGGATTTTATCCTACTTATTGTTACTTATCTGAAATCATACATATTACTTCAGTTCTCTATACTTTGTTCCATACCCTTTTAATTTGTCCTGGGGGGGGTGAAGTTGTGGGACATTACCTTAATAGTAGGTTTTCTGTTATGATCTCTATTGCTATTTTTAAAAGAACTGCATATTTTAACATGTGAGCTAGAATTTCTATTGACTAAAATGTACTTCATATTATGGCTTATTACTTAAACTAGCCATATTTTAAAAGATGCAGTCCTTCTTTTCAATAGAATCTCCAGATTTTTACTGTGGAAATCTAGAGGTCATTCCAATTTAACCTGTTTAACAAATATTTATCATAATCACCTTAAGATCCATCTGTTTTGTCCCAAAGTGCCCTGTCATTTCTTTTATCAGCTGAGTAGTATTCCGTTGAGTATGTATTCCACACTTCTGAAATACATATTCAGTTTTCTGTCAGTGGGCATTTAGTTGGTTCCGTGACTTGACTGTTGTGTATAATGCAGCTATGAGCATAGTATATAAATCCTTTCATATTATTTAGGTGAATGCCTAGAAGTGCTATTGCTGGATGTTATGGTGTTTCCATTTTTTATTTTTTGAGGACTCTCCCTATTGCATTCCTACCAACAATGGATGAGTTTTTCTTTTCCTCCACATCTCTCCCCCAACATTTGTTTTTGCCATTCTTTTTGACATACATTCTTACAGGAGTGAGGTGATATTTTATTATGGATTTGATTTTCATTTTCCTTATAATAAGTGATATTGAACATTTTTTTCATGTGCTTATAGTTCATCTGTATGTATTCTTGGAAGAAGTATCAATTTAGGTCTTTTGTCCTTTTTTGATTGGGCTGTATCTTTTTTTGTTGTTGAGTTTTATGAGTTCTTTCTATATTTTGAGTCCTCAAATCTTGACATATTCTATTAGTAACACTGCACACTAATATTCCCGATATAATGATGCAGTTGTGGGGAAGTGGTCAACTTTAGATGGCTGGCTCTGGGGGAAGTAGCGCACAAGGTAGATGCAACAGATACAACACTGGTTCAGATACTACACTCCCAAAATAGGGGGTAGAAGCCTTCTCAAGTAGGATGAAGACCACACTGTTAAAGCCCAAGGAGGAACTTTCTGGGGCAGAGTGAACTTTTAAAGAGCTTGGTGGAAGCATGTCTGGAAGTTATGGTAGTCACCCAAGGGGGCCCTTACCTCTGTTTGTTTGGACCTGCTATATCTACTTCTATATATTGTCCCTATATTGTAATTTACGCTAGCATTTCCTCAATTCTTTAAAAAAGCATATTACCCATTTTGCAACTTTGTATTAGTGGTATGAGGATGGCGAGCAGGAACTAATAGATAAGGCACTAAATGAAAGAAACAGTTTTACCACCTCACCTGTCTCTGATGCCAAAGTAGCAGGAACCACAGGGTATAGAGAAGGAAGATGGTGAAATTAAGGTTCACAAGACACAAAGAATAAAATAAACAGACCCCCCCACTGTGGAGATTGTGGTTTGGATGGTGATTAGGCTCTATGAGAAAACAGAGAAGCTGCTGCAGCATGGACAAATGAAGAAAGGATGAGAGACCACCCCCATGAGGTGAGGCAGACATGGAAAACAAAGGGGAAAGTGGGCAGCACTTGGCCTATACTATGGTTTAGGATCTATGATAGATAGAAGGAAATATGAATGATAGGAAAGAATGAAACTGATTTTTTTCCCCCTGTGTTGAAATATCCCATGTGTCAAAAAGTCCAAATAAAGAGTTACAATGCATTTGCATGTAGCTTCTTGATATCATGATGTTATGGGAACAAATTTAAGCAAGATGGATTTTTTTTAAGTTTTTTAAAGTTTTAAAGTTATATCCAAAATATATTCTTTGAGGGTTTCAATGATTTTGAATTGCTTGTAGATCAGTGGAAGAAAAATCATGGGTTAGATATGAATGTGGTTGAAATTTATTCACATATTCAGCAACTTTATCCAAAGTCAGCAAATATGCTATGTAAATTTTAATTGTCAAAAATGTCAAAAGAAACTCAAGGAGAGTGATGTAGTATGTTCTTGTTTTATTTTTTATTTAATAACTTCAGCTAAGCAATTCTCAAAATACTACTATAAGATTTTTATATGCCCCATAGTCATGGATTGTAAGTAGATATAAAATATATACCCCTGAATGTCTCCTTTGAACAGAAAGTTCAAGCAAATCCTAGAGGTATTAGTGATGCAGAGAGGAAGTATGATTTCCTTGTATCTTTCTGGACTCAGTCCCAGTCCAAATATGGGAGTAAAATAATTCTGAATGTGACCCAGTTCTGAGACAGTCAATTCAACCATAAATTCAAACTTCCAGACCCACATGGTCATTCTATTTTATTGTGTATAGAACGAGTTTATTATTTTCTGCTAAATTATTTGCAAGAATCCTGAAGCATTTTCCCCCCAATTCTCATCAGTAGGCATTTATCTGTGGTTTAAAAACATTCGGCGATTTAAATGCTTTAGATGTTGTGTTATTTTGCTAGAGTTGCTATTAGCAAAATACCACAAAGTAGGTGACTTAACAGAAATTTATTTTCTTACATTTTGGAAACTGGAAGTCCAAGATCAAGGTGCAGGTTTTGTTTCTCCAGAGGCCTCTCACCTTGATTTCTTCTTTTCTTCTCGCTGTGTTCACACATGATCATATGTGTGTGTGCTTGTGTGTGTCTGTGTATGTTCTTCCTTCCCCCTCAGGCATACTCCCCATAGAGTTTCCTTCACCAATGTACTCGTGCACTATCACCACAGTCCCCTGTGCACCTGGTATCCTTCTTCCTCTGATACCCTCCAAGGGTATCAGTTATATTGGATTAGAACTCACCTGTAAGCTTATTTAATATAGCTTATTTAGTCTTAATCACTTCTTTAAGGGCTCTGTTTCTAAATACTTTGGGGGTTAGGGCTTAATACGAATTTTGAGCATGGGGGAGATAAAATTCAGTCTATGGGTATTGCTACATTCATGACCTTGAAATTCTCCCATTCACCACTTTTCTTATACCTATTTGCTATAAATAGCAAAATACCATAAGTAGAGAATGAAATGTTATTAGAACTGGGGAGAGCCCCCAGAACTAATTTAGAAATTTGAAATGTACTTCAGTCTACTAGAAGCTCAAATTATTAAGACCATAATAATTTTAACCACATGTTGACTACTTATCATAGAAAATTATCTAAAAAATTGGTATTACAAATCAGAGACATCCTGCAAGGGAGGAGGAGGGAGAGGCATCAGATGGAGGGAGGGAGAGAGGAGCACAGGGGACTGAGGTGATGGTGCACAGGTGCATTGGTGAAAGAAACTCTATGGGGACTACACCTTAGGGGGTGGGGAGAAACAAATATTGTTTAAAAATGAACAATGATGTACAAAAATATATTGGTAGATCACTGGCAAATAAGTAACACAAAACAGCTGCATAGAATAAATGGTACTCTGAAAAAGAATACTATGATCTAATCTTTTTGACTTTGCAAATTAGCAAAAAGATGTAGATGAGATTTTTTTCAGAGCTCTTTTTCCTTTTAATGGATTATATTTAATCCTAAAATGACCAAAGAGTTTTGATTTCTAAAGCTAGTCATTAAAAAAAGAACCCAATAATTCAAATTAATAAGTTCTGAAAATACGTAGTGAGACAGAAAGTACTTTGCATATATAACCTGAAGTTATAGAAAATCTAAGTTCTTTTGGTTTTAAGAATAGTTATTTACTGTAGAAAAAGAAGAAACTATGTATTGAGATAAATAGCTTTGAAATATGATTGCTGTTCTTATTTGGCCTCCTACTTTTTAAATAAACATGGCATGGACACAAGCTATGGTAGCTTGGTTGGTTTGTACATATATCTATAGTGACTCTTGTGTGCTGACAAGTTATGATGTGCTTGTTCTAAGAAATCCTGCCTATTTCAAAAGCCTAAGCAATTCATTAGACTTTAAAATACAATACGACCCTTAAAGTTATAGATAACAATATCTTAATTTTTTAAAATTCAAGTTAAAAAATTCATGATCTGTTCCTTTCCCTCGCTACTCTAATCACAGGTATGACCCATTGAAAAATTATTTGAAAATTCAGATAAGGGGGCTTCCCCGGTGGCTTAGGGGTTAAGTCTCAGTGCTATCACCTCTACAGACTGATTGCCATCCCCACAGGGAGCTAACCCACATATGGCTCAGCAGACCTTTCCTGTCTTGCCTGCTCTTCCCCTTAGCAGTGAATTTCAGTAAATCTGCCTGTTTTGCTTCCCATTCTGTCTCTGGTGAATCCTCTTATCACACCCGCTCCCCCCCACCACACCTTGCCCCACCTCTGGCCTACACCTCAGTTGTTCAATGCAACAACAACGAAAGAAAATTTAGATATTTCTGCTATTGTTACTCTGATATTTTCTGAGAGAAAAGACTGATTTTTAAAAAAGATGTATTTATTTATGCATGCCAGAACTTGGGTACTGGGCAGAGGTGCAGGGAACGTGGCAGGGGGGTGGTGAGAGGATTCACAGAGACAGAGTAGGGAACAGAACAGGCATATTGACTGAAATACACTACTGAAGGGAGTAGCAGGTGAGACAGAAGAGGTCTGCTGTGCCATGTGGGTTAGAACTCATGCTGCAGTGGCTGTGATAGCTTTGTAGTGCTGCAGCTTAACTCCTTGTGCCGCCAGGGAGGCCCTGCTCTATGATATTTTCTTAGAGAAAAGACTTTTTAATTATATGCTTTACCTTAACATTTTCTAGAATGGCATATAAAAATCAAAAAAGAAAGTCATTTCCCTTTCCCTTTTCCCCTCTGACACTTAAAAAATGTGCTTTGAAAGCCTATGAAACAATGGTAAATGGGCCTCCCTGGTGGTGCAGGGGTTAAATACACAGCACTATCAAGCTATTGCCAGCCACTGCAGCATAAGTTCAATTTCTGGCCAGGAGCAACCCACATGGTGCAGCAGACCTGTTCTGCCACGCCCACTGCTCCCCTTTGCATTGTGTGGATCTTCCTGTTCTGCTCTCCACTTTCTCTGATGAATCCTCTCACCCCCCCATCCTCTGGATTACACCCCAGTTCTTGTATGCATAAATAAATAAATCTCAAAAAATGATTATAAAAATCTTTTCTAATAGTTCAAAAAAGGCCATTACAGCAAGATGTTTCTTTCCCCGCCCCCTAAAGATTTATTATTTTCTTATAGGGATGAATTTTTCTCAACTTTCTTTGCCAAGACTCTGAGTTAGCCTGAAGAGTCAGGGCTAACCTTCTGGAGTTAGGGGGTGTCAAGAAGAGATGCCCAGAGATAAGAGCACAGTTGAAATCTTTAGTCTATCTGTAGCTTTAGGAGACTGAAGCAGGGGGTTTATTAGAAGGTGCCTGAAGTTTTCATTTGTGAAACAGGTAGGAACTATTTTAAGTCTCAGCCTTCTCAGAAAAGTATGGAACTAAAAATACATGAGCATCAGTTTGAGATGTTTATGTCCACTGAAGAGGACATTTGGTAAGAGAATTACCCTTGAGAACAAATAGTTGGTGTCAGAGTGTCTCTTAGTAAAATTTAAGAGATAAGAGAACTTCTACTGAACGCTTTCTTACATACATCTCCTCTTTTAACATTATCATCATTCCTTTAAAAATTTAAAATTGGGGGCCTCCCCTGGTGGCAAAGCAGTTGCGCTCTGGGTTGCAAGGCTGCCCGCAGCCTCTGCAGCGCCAGTTCAATCCCCGGCCATCGACGAGGATCCCACCAAAAAAAAAAAAATAATAATTAAAAATTCGTTGAAATAAAAGGTAAAAGTGTTATAGTGAAAGATACCAGTTCTATAAGACTTGTTTGTGTGGTATAGAATGAGACAGTCTAGACAAGAGAATTGACTGATGTCAGATGGTGATATGTATCAAATACTGTAGTCCTTAATTCATGGATTTACAAGAAAAGAGTCCTTGATTAGATTCAGGTTTGCTGAGCTTAATCCTTAACCTTGTCCTATAAAGACTGCATACTCTGAGAAGAAACTATTTCATTTACCTCCCTATCCCTTCTCCTCTAGACAACAAACTTGAACAAATTCTTGCATGGTTTCTAATGTTCAAGGCCATATCCCTGGGAATGACCTACCCCCACCATTATTTCCTGCCTAGGAAAGCTGAAGTCTGCCAAAAAAAATTTAGTGTTTGTTTTAGTCAACACCTGACTATAGGGCCTCTGTCTCCCAGTCTCTGTGAGAGGGTAGAAGCCTTTGATAAGTTCTAGTGAGTGAACTCAGATGTCCTAATCTCATTGACCAACCTCCCTATCCACTTTTTGTAATTTTCCATTTCCCTGATTTATTCAAGCTCCTGCATTCCCATTGATTCTCACACCATACTTCTTCTTTCTACCTCTTTAAATACCTAGTCACTTCTACATGGATTAAAGTTATTGTTTTTTTAAGATTTTTTTTTTATAAACTATAGCTGGGGTACAGGCCAGAGGCGCGGGAGGGTGAAAGGATTCACCAGAGACAGAGTGGGGAGCAGAACAGGCAGATGGACCGAAGACACTGCTGAGGGGAGCAGCGGGCGAGGCAGGAGAGGTCTGCCACGCCGTGTGGGAATCTCCCTGGCTGGCTGGGAATTGAACCCATGCTACAGGGGCTGTGGACAGCTTCACAGCACTATGCTCAACCTGCTGCGCCACCAAGGAGGCCCTGGATTGAAGTTAAGCTACAGAAGTTACTGAGTAAATCTGTCCTATTTCCTTTCAATGGTGTCCAACTTTGTTTCTCTTTGGCAGTTTTCATTACAAGCATGGCTCATTATATTACACTTTGTGGTAATCCTTCATCAAGTAAATTTATCAGTGTTATTTTTCAATAGCATGTGCTTAACGTTGTGTCCCTATATCACATTTTGATAACTCTCACAATATCTCAGACTTTTTCATTATTGTTTCTATTAGGGTGATCTGTGAACAGTGATATTAATATTACTATTGTAATTGTTTTGAAGTGCTACAAATCACACACATACAAGGTGGAGAACTTAGTAAATGTTATGTATGTTTTTTTTTTTTTTAAAGTTTTTTTTTTATATTTATTTTATTCATTTATTCATTTATTCATTTGTTTGTTTTTGTTTATACATGCACTGGGTACAGTCAGAAGCGCGGGAGGGTGAGAGAATTCACCAGAGCCAGAGCGGGGAGCAGAGCAGGCAGAAGGACCGAAGTACACTGCTGAGGGGAGCAGCGGGCGGCAGGAGAGGTCTGCGCGCCATGTGGGACCCTCACCCAGTGGCCGGGGAGCAGCCGGGGATCGAACCGGCGCTGCAGAGGCTGCAGGCAGCTTCGCAACCCAGCGCTCAACCGCTGCGCCACCGGGGAGGCCCAGTAAATGTTATGTATGTTTTGATGCTCCATCAATCAACTGTTCCCCCATCTCCTCAGGTCTCCCTATTCCCTGAGCAATTAACAACTCTATAATGGCCTCTAAGAGCTCAAATGAAAAGAAGAATCACATATCAATTTAAATAAAAAACTAGAAATGATTAAGTTTAGTGAGAAAGACATGTAAAAAGCAAGTCTTGTGCCAAGTTGTGAATGCAAAGGAAAAGTTCTTGAAGTAAATTAAAATTGCTGTTCAATGAACACATGAATGATAAGAAAGCAAAACAACCTATTCCTGTTATGGGGAAATTTTTATTGCATTGGGTAAAAGAGCAAAGCTGCCAGAACTTTCTTTCCCTTAAGCCAAAACTTAAACCCATGCAAGATCCTACCTCTTTTCAGTTCTGTGAAGACCCAGAATGGTAAGGAAGCTTCAGAAGAAAAGTTTCAAGCTAGCAGATATTGGTTCATGCAATTTAAGGAAAGAAACCAACTCTGTAACATAAAAAGTACAAGGTAAAGCGGCAAGTGCTGGTGTAGAAAGTGCAGCAAGATACCCACAATATCTGCTTGGGGAGAAACAGCCTACCTATCAAACAAATGACAGGATCTGCCCATTATATACCAACAGGAAATAAGGAATGTGTGTAGGAGTGGATTTTGAGGATATCAGATTGGGGGAATATAAGGTTAGATAAGGGAGACTTCATTAATACGGGGAATATTCTCCCATGATTCAGGATTCAGTGTAATAGTACTAGAATAGTTTGAGCACAGTTTGGTTGGATCCTTGAAACTTGTTCATGACAATGACTTAGAGTATGAGAGGTGAAGTTGCCAGACGTTTTGCCATTATATTAAACAAAGAGGACATATAGATCAGTTAAGCAGGGATGTTGAAACAGATTTACTATGTACAAACCTATGTTCCCTGAAAAGACCAAGAACTCACTTCCATCTCTAAAGCAATACAAAATATACTAGTGCTGGAGACACCTTTCTCTCCCTACTTCGAATTTTGTCAGTCATTTACATAACTGTATCATTGTTGGGGTACATTTTCACACCTCCATATGTGCATGTTTCACTCACCTTGCACTAAAACACCCATTAGAGATACCAGTTGTTGTTTGTTCTCTACAGATCATGCCTAATTATACTGCCTAATATAAGTGAGGACAATGGGATTCTAGAATGACAGATATCAGTGGCAGTACTTAATTCTCAGGGGCAGGTTGAACATAATTACAATGGACATCAAAATAAGTGTCAATTGAAGTCTTCTTACATGAATCTATAGTTATTTTATGTTTTTTTTAATTATTTTTATTTATGCATGCAAGAACTTGGGTGTAGGCCAGAGATGCGGGGTTGGGGGTGTGAGAGGATTCCCCAGAAAGAGTGGGGAGCAGAATAGATGGATGTACTGAGATACACTGCTGAGGGGAGCAGTGGGTGAGCCAGGAGAGGTCTGTTGTACCATATGAGTTAGTACCCTGCCAGGGGATCTAACTCATGCTGCAGTGGCTGGCAATAGCTTGAAAGCACTGAGACTTTTAGCCCCTGAGCCACCATGGAGGCCCTATAGTGATTTTATGTTTTTAATTTAAAAAAAAAATTTTTTTTGAGGACCTCCCCTGTTGGTGCAGCAGTTGAGCGCTGGGCTGCTAAGCTGCCCGCAGCCTCTGCAATGCCAATTCAATCCCTGGCCACCAGCAAGGGTCCCACAAGGTGCGCAGGCCTCTCCTGCCACGCCCGCTGCTCCCCTCAGCAGTGTATTTTGTCGGTCTGCCTGTTCTGTTCCCCGCTCTGGCTCTGGTGAATTCTCTCACCCTCCGGCGCTTCTGACTGTATCCAGTGCTTTTATAAATAAATAAATAAATAAATCTTTAATTTTTTTTTTTTTTTTTTTATGGGACCCTCGCCGGTGGCCGGAGAACGAACTGGCGCTGCAGAGGCTGCAGGCAGCCTCGCAGCCCAGCGCTCAACCACTGCACCACCAGGGGAGGCCCAAATAAAAAAATTTTTTTTAATATAATTTAAAAACTTCTTTTATTCAGGTAATATTGTTTTACAACATTATATATGATTTAGAGGTATAGGATCATTCCTTTTATGTGTATGTTACCACACCACACCTACCACCAAGACATCCATAGTCATCCACTATAGTCCATTGTATTCCCACCCTGCTTTACTCTCTCCCCCCCACCCCACCCTTATCCTCTAGTGGTCTCAATTGCACAGTCAGATTTATAGGGTTTGCTATTAGTTTGGTTTTATCTGAACCTTTGTTTTGTTTATCTACATTCCACATATAAGTGATACCATCCAGTATATTTTTACTTCTGACTTATTTCACTTAGCATATTCCCTCCAGTTCCATCCATATTATCACAAATAGCAAGAGTTCATCTCTATTTATAGCTGAGTAGTATTCCATTGTGTATTTATACCTGATTTTTATAATCTCTGTTCTTGGGCATTCAGGTTGTTTCCATAACTTGGCTATTATATGCAGTGCTACAGTGAACATAGGAATGCTCACATCCCTTCAACTCACTGTTTTTGCAGATACCTAAGACTGGAATTGCTGGATGACATGGTAGATCTATTTTTAATATTTTGAGAAATCTCCATACTGTTTTCCCACCAACATTGTATAAGAGTTCCTTTTTGTCCACATCCTTACCAACACTTGTTGTTTCTGGTCTTTTTGATATGGGTCATTCTCATAGGTGTAAGGGGGTATCTCATATTTGGTTTTGATTTTCATTTCCCTAATGATAAGTTATAATTTGCATTTTTCAAGTGTCTGTTGGTCATCTCTATACCTTCTTTAGAGAAGTGCCTATTTAGCTTGTCTGCCCATTTTTGATTGGATTATTTTTCTTTTTATTGAGTTGTATGAGTTCTTTGTAGATCTTGGATATCAGTCCCTTGTCAGATGTATGGTGTGAAAATATTTTTTTCCATTCATTTGGGTATGTTTCTCTTTTAATGGTAGTTTTATTTTTGCTGTGCAGAAAGTGTTTAGTTTGATGTAGTACCAATTGTTCATATCTTCTTTTGTTTCTCTTGCTGTAGGAGACAAATCTGCAAAGCCAATGTCATGGAGTGTTTTGCGTTAGTTTGCTTCAGTGTTTTTTATGGTTTCACACCTTACATCCAAGTCTTTTATCCTTTTCGAATTAGTTTTTTAAAATATTTATTTATTTATTTAAGAACTGGGCGACAGGCCAGATGTGTGGGAGGGTGAGAGGATTCACCTGAGACAGAGTGGGGAACAGAACAGGGAGACTGACGAAATACACTGCTGAGGGGAGCAGCAGGTGAGACGGGAGAGGTCTGCTGCGCATTGTGGGATTCTTGCTGGCCGGCCGGGATCGAACCCATCCTGCAGAGGCTGTGGACAGCTTCACAGTGTGGCACTCAACCGCCTGTACTACCACAGAGGCCCCATTTTTAATTAATTTTTGTGTGTGGTGTGAGATAGTGATCTGGTTTCATTTTTTTGCATGTTGACTGTTCAGTTTTCCCAGCACCATTTTTTTGAAGAGAACTTTCTTTCTCCAATGTGTACTCTTCACTCCTTTGTCATAGATTAACTTTGTCCATATAAATCTAGGTTTATTGGGCCTCCCCTGGTGGCGCAGTGGTTGAGCGCCGGGCTGCGAAGCTGCCCGCAGCCTCTGCAGTGCTGGTTCAATCCCCGGCCACTGGCGCTGGCAAGAGTCCCACATGGCGCGCAGACCTCTCCTGCCACCCCACTGCTCCCCTCAGCAGTGTATTTCGTCAGTCTGCCTGTTCTGTTCCCCACTCTGGCTCTGGTGAATTCTCTCACCCTCCCGTGCTTCTGACTGTACCCAGTGCTTGTATAAATAAATAAATCTTTAAAAAAAAATCTAGGTTTATTTCTGATCTCTCATTTCTATTGGCATTGTATTTTTGTTCCAATACCATATTGTTTTGATTATTGCAGCTTTATAGTATAAAGTCTATAAGTGTGATACAATAATTATTTTCTATGTCACTGTATTCCATGATATTGTGTAACACAGATCTGGAGATATACAACTTGTGGGAGTGGTCCTCTCAGAAGGATACTCCTGAGCAAGACATACTTGCACGCTCTAGAAGCAGGCTTAAGGCTATTTGATAAAGTCTCTTTGACCTCAGAAATCTCAGATGTGATCTAAAATATTAGGAGGTTCTGGGACCTAATAGGCAGGTCTTGTCCTATGAAGTTTACCTTGTAGGGAGGGGATAAAGGATAACTAAATAGGACCCTGTAAAATGCATAATTTGGGATAGAATCTGGGTGTAGAGGTAGTACAGGAGTTTGGTATGATCAGGGAACAAAAAGTTTGCAAAAATGTGTAAGCATGGAAGATTATGACAATGACATTGATGAAATAAGCCTTGAAGATCATGACAAGGCATTACACTACCAAGCAATAGACTCATTGCCTGATGTGTATAGAAACACATTATCATTACGACACCCAGGTTTTAGAAAAGAAAGTACTTTATTACATGTCAGCTGCCAAAGAAGCAAGAGGAAAACCTCAAATTTGTTTCCCCAAGGATGAGACTTAGGGCAGTATTTAAAGGGTTGGTGAACAAAGAAACTATAAAAATAGGTCACTTGGTAGAGTCTGGTTAATTGCTTTTTGCTGAATCACAAACTCAAATTTGGGTACAGAAATGCAACAAAACTTGGGGCCTCTGTTAAGATGCAGAACTCGAAGCTGTCCATAGCCACTGCAGCACGAGTTTGATCCCCGGCCAGGGAGGTACCCATATGGTGCAGCAGATCTCTCCAGAATTGCCCACTGCTCCCCTCACCAGTGTATTTCAGTCAATCTGCCTGTTCTGTTCCACACTCTGTCTTCAGTGAATCCTCTCACCCCCCCACACCTCTGGCCTGTACCCCAGTTCTTGAATGCATAAATAAAAATAAGTCTTAAAAAAAAAAAAGAAATGCAACAAAACTGAGCACTCCTTGCTTCTGAATCTTGTCCATTTAACCATGAGTCAGGTATTATAATTCCATTTTACATTACTATTTCTCAGTCTAGGTAGTGTAAGGTTACCTCACGATCAGAGAAAAGTCTTCTGGGCCTGCTCCCCAAAACACAACTATCCATTTATGAAAAACCCATTTTTCCTTATTTAAATGGGTTAGAGGTATTTTTGTCCCATTTTGTAATCTTGCAAGCACACCCTGCTATTTTTACAAGATAAGCAGAACTAGGAAAAGACCACCATGAGCATAGCCTTACTTGGATTTTTGTTTTATTGTCCTTGTTTGCCAGTTTGACATTCTGACTGCTCTTAGATCTTCAGAGCCTTAATTGGGAATTGATTAGGACCTTTGAGACAGGAGACTTTCTGAAAGAAGAGGATTGAGATTTCAGCTAATCTGTGGTCAAGCAGAGGCCAAAGTAGACTAAAATGTTGGGTTAGGACCACGATGATATCACAGACCTGAAGGAGGAGTTTTTTCTACAATATTATTTACTGATGCACAACCCTAAGTCTGGAACTGAAATAGGACCTGTTTAAATTCATCTAAGAGCTGGACAGGAGGTTGCATACTTTGCTTTGAAATATGGCAAATATGTTTCTTATGTTTCTTAGTGACTCTATTTCACATACAAACACACTGAGAATTTTTACAGCAGTATCTGTGGATGCTTCATATGAATTGAACACCAGTTTGCCTGATTCTCAAGTCCTGGTTCTATAATTCTAAATTCTGGTGTTTGGGTTCTCTGTTAGCTCTTTGCCAGATTTTCAATATAAGCTTTTCCTAATAGTTTCTCACTTAGCAAACACTATTCTGTTTCTGACCACTTGGAATGTAACTTCTACTCTAGCTAGAACAACCTCTGCCTCCTAGCAAGAAGAGATTGAGCATTTTGTTATGAACCACTGGATTCAGAGAACTTGCTTGGTTGCCCTGGCAACAAGGCAATGACTGCCTTTTTTTTTTTTTTTTTTTTTTAAGTCCCTGGATCTGGGGAGTATGACATTGTACACAGAAAATTCAGGGCCCAGAGGAAAGCTTCCTGCTGGGTCCACTCAGTCATTGGAGGTTGGAATGCATATATAGATCCTACTTTCACAAATACCAGGACTAGTAGCTGCTATAGGGCAGCTTAGTCTATCCCTGTTCGCTCATCTGGAGAAATTTGGAAGCAATTGACAGAACTCTCTGACATCAAATATCCAAAGCTTTGACGGGGAATTCAGAGGTGGAGGGGAATAGTGGTGGGAGCAAGCAGATTGCATTTCCAATATTTTACATTTTAGAAGATATGGAGGATGGCATTTCTATTCCTGAAGCCCAGCAGTTATTTCCATAGAAGGAGAGAGTAAGGAAGTTCCACTCACAAGAACTCTAGGCATCACCCAGTTGCAAGGAGGACTGACACCTTCAGAGCTTATGGATAATCCTGAGAGAAATTGCGGGGAATAATCTAAACTTCTACCACAGTCCAGTCAACATCTCAAGAGAGGGTAGCAATAACTAGCCCAGGTAATAAACTAGCCCAGGTCACCAGGCTTGAGTGTCCCCAAATTAACAAGCCTCTATATAAAACTAGAGATGGAACTACCTCATACCTTGGCTCCCTCTTTCTTGAGTAGTAGCAGGGCCACTCCCCAAGGTACATAATGTGCACCTTGTGTACATGAGTGCATATATCTGTGGCGCTCTGCCTGGCCCCCTAAGAAAGGCACAGTTATCCCTACAAGACATTATGCCTGTGAATTGCTTTCTTTTAAAGATTTATCTATTTATTCATACAAGAACTAGGGTACAGACCAGGGGTGTGGGAGGTGAGAAGATTCATCAGATACAGAGCAGGGAACAGAACAGGCAGGTAGACTGAAGTACACTGATGAGGGGAGCAGTGGTCAAGTCAGGAGAGGTCTGCTGTGCCATGTGGGTAGCTCCCTGGCCATCCGGGGATCGAACTCATGCTGCAGAGGCTGTGGACAGCTTCACAGCACTGCACTTAACCCTTTGCACCACCAGGGAGGCCCTATGCCTGTTCTTTATGTAGACTATTATTCTATTTCTAAAAGATACCTGTTTAAAGAACTTCTATTGCACATATATTACATTAATTTTAAGGATTTGTTATTGTTAATTATATTCAAGAATACCTTTTTTGGCAAGTATTCTCTTCCCTACAGAAAAAACATCTGGGAGTTTTTTACACATGATGTTTGCACTATAAAGATGCCTCAGGACGATCCTTGGTAATAGCAGCTAATGTTTATCACCAGCAGCAGGACTTCGGCCATTTGGAAGGCAGCATATTAGCTGAGACCCTGGCTGAATCAGATGCACTGGCTTCAGATGTCCACTTTGCCATTTGTAAGCCATGAAGGCTTGGGCAAATGTCTTAATATCTCTGCCTTAATTTTCTCACATGTAAAATGGGAGTTAATTTCCTCAAAAACTTTTAGTGAGAATTAAAGAAGATAGTGGGTATAAAGTTCTTAGCACAGAGCAAATGTTCAAATGCATGATATCCAGGCTTCTAATTTTTTTTATCAATTATGAATCCTTTTTAAATAATTGAATGGCATTCCATATATGTACAAACGCTCATTATTGAAGTATCATGAAAAAGCCTGTTTCATCTCTTGCTAGTTTCAAATAATGTTGATTTCATGTTTGTCCAGAAAAAAACTTCAATGTAGAAATATTTCCATATACTAGAAGTACATTGCATTGTTTTGCTAAGGGCTCCCCAAAAGGATAATATCACTTGGTGGCTAGCTTGCCTATAAACAGTGAGCTACAACTCACTTTGTAATGGCATCTTTTCAGAGTTAATTAGACTTTCTGCTTCACTGAGACCAGATGAGTCATCTTCTGTCTGTTTGTCCATCTCTTCCCCCAACAAACTTACACTAAATTGGCTAAAATACAGTTTAATAATCTCCATTTAGATGGACTTCATTTAGCAAAGAAGTACACTTTTGTCTGATACGCTTTAGTAGTTTTTATGATCAAAATGCTCAAGGAGGTGAAACTTAAACTTCTAACTTTTTAAATAAATTAATATATATTACATCTTTGTTCATTTTTGTACAATGTATGCTTTTTCTTCTAGTGTAGTTCCCGTAAAATTCCCATCAGCAATTCACCCATGAACCATCACCATAGTCCCTTGTGCTCTTTGTTCCCATGTTTTGATCCCTACCCTTCCCTCGCACAATGTCTCTGATTTATGGTTGCCTACAATTTTGTTTTTTATTTATTATTTTTTTCCTAATCCCTTATTTGGTTCCTCTGTATTCCTCCTTTAAGTGAAAGCATGTGATATTTTTCTTTTTTTCCTTCTGGCTTATTTCACTGAGCATAATCCCTTCCAGCTCCATCCATGTTGCTGTGAATGGCATGAGTTTATCTTTTTTGATTGCTGAATAGTATTTCATTGTATATAGATGCCACATCTTCTTGATCCAGTCATCTGTTTTTGGGCATTTGGGTTGTTTCCAAGTCTTACCTATTATCAATAGTGCTGCAATAAACATAGGGATGCAGGTATCCTTTTGAATTAATGTTTTTTGTCCTTTGTTTAGATACCTAGGAGTGGAATTGGTAGGTCATATGGAAGGTCCATTTTTAGTAGTTTGAGGAACTACCACACTGCATTCCCACCAGCAGTGTGGGAGAGTTCCTTTTTCTCCATATCCTTGCCAACATTGCTGTTTTTTAAATATGTACCATTCTCACATTTTTTTGACTGGATTATTGACTTTGTTTTTGTTGAGTCATGCGAGCGCTGTAGATCTTTACAATCAGTCCCTTATCAGTTTATGGAGTGCAAAAATTTTCTCCCAGTCAGTAGGGTATCTCTTTGTTTTGGTTAATGTCTCTTTTGCTGTAAAGAAGCTTTTTAGTTTCATGTAATCCCAGGTATTTATCTTTTCCTTCACTTTCTTTGCTTTAGCGATGAGTCTTTAAAGATGTTACTGAGATGTATGTCATGTAATATTTTACCTGTATTTTCTTCTGTATGTTTTATGTTTTCAGGTGTTTTGTCCAATTCTTTTATCCATTTTGAGGGTTTTTTTGTGTATGGTGTGAGGTAGTTACTTGGTTTGATTCTTTTGCATGTGGTGGTCCAATTTTCCCAGCATCATTTATTGAACAAACTGTCCTTTTTCCATTGCATATTCTTTGTTCCTTTGTAAAAGATTAATTGTCCAAGTATGTGTGGCTTTATTTTTGGGTTTTCTATTTGATTCCAATGATTTGTGCATTTTTTTTGGTTCCAGTACCATGCTATTTTAATAATTACAACTTTGTTGTATAGTTTCAAGTCTAGGAGTGTGATACCGCCATTCTTCTTTTTAGTCAGGAGAGCTTTGGCTATTTGAGGTTTTTTGTGGCTCCATATGAATTTCATCAATATTTGTTCTATTTCTTTGAAGAAATAGAATGTAACGTAATTGAGATTTTTATTGGGATTGCATTGAATCTGTAAATTGCTTTCGATAGGACAGCCATTTTAATAATGTTATTTCTTCCAATCCATGAACAAGGGATGTCTTTCCATTTCTTTGTGTCTTCTATTTCTTTTAACAATGTTTTATGATTTATTTGTATAGGTCACTCACCTCCTTTGTTAGGTTTATTCCCAGGTATTTGATATATTTTTTGTTTCAATTGTTAATGGGATGGTTTTTTAATTTCTTCTTCTTCAGACTGATTGTTTGCGTGTAGGAAAGCTACTGATTTTTGTGTGTTGATTTTGTATCCTGCTACTTTACTAAATTGGTTGATTATTTTGATTAGTTTTCCTGTGGAGTTTTTAGTGTTCTCTAATATATCATATCATCTGCAAATAGTGATAGTTTTACTTCTTTTTTCCCTGTTTGGATTCCTCGTATGTCTTTTTCTTGTCTTATTGCTCTGGCTAGGACTTCCAGTATTATATTGAAAAGCAGTGGCAAGAGTAGAGATCCTTGTTCCTGATCTTAAAGGAAAGGTTTCCAGCTTTTCACCATTGAGAATAATATTGGCTGTGGGTTTGTCATAAATGACTTTTATTATGTTAAGTCATATCCTTCTATCCCAAGAATTTCGAGGGCCTTCATTATAAATGGTTGTTGAACTTTTTCAAATGCTTTCTTAGCATCTATTGATAAGATCATATGGCTTTAATTTTTCTTTTTGTTGATGTGTTGAATTACATTAATTGATTTTTGGATGTTGAACCATGCTTGTACCCCTGGAATAAATCACATTTGGTTGTGATATATTATCCTTTTGATGCATTGCTGTATTCTGTTGACTAGGATTTTATTTTTTTTATTTTTTTTTAATAATAAATTTTATTGTTATATTCCCCATACAATTGCAGGCCCCCCATTCTGACCCCAATCCCTCCCCTCCCACCCCCGCCCCCCTAAAAGTGTCTCTGGTTCATAGTTTTTTGTTGATTTTGATTTTCACTTTCTTATAGTTATTCATTTTCCTGGTCCCTTATTTAAGTTTTCTAGATTCCTGCTATGAGTGAGACCATCCGGTATTTTTCTTTTTCTTTTTGGCTTATTTCGCTGAGCATGATCCCTTCCAGCGCCATCCATGTTGCTGCAAATTGCATGTGTTTATCTTTTTTGAATGCTGAGTAATATTCCATGGTATATATGGACCACATCTTCTTGATCCAGTCATCTATTTTTGGGCATTTGGGTTGTTTCCAAAGCTTAGCTATTGTAAACAGTGCTGCTATAAACATAGGGGTGCAGGTGTTCTTTGCAATTGATGTTTCTGTGTCCTTTGGGTAAATACCTAGGAGTGGAATTGCTGGATCATATGGAAGCTCTATGTTTAGTAGGTCCAGAAATCTCCACACAGCTTTCCACAGTGGTTGAACCAGTTTGCACTCCCACCAACAGTGTAGAAGAGTTCCTTTTTCTCCACACCCTCGCCAGCATTTGTTGTTGCTAGTTTTTTTAATATGTGCCATTCTCACTGGTGTAAGATGGTATCTCATGGTAGTTTTGATTTGCACTTCCCTGATGGCAAGTGATGTTGAACATTTTTTCATATGCCCATTGGCTATTTGCATTTCCTCTTCAGAGAAGTTTCTTTTTAGCTCTTCTGCCCATTTTTTGACTGGATTCTTTTCTTTGTTGTTGTTGACTCTCATCAGCTCTTTGCAGATTTTTGTGATCAGTCCTTTATCATTAGTGTTGGGTGCAAAAATGTTCTCCCAGTTGGTGGGGTTTCTCTTTGTTTTTGTTATTATCTCTTTTGCTGTGCAGAAGCTCTTTAATTTGATGTAGTCCCAGCTGTTTATCTTTGCCTTCACTATCACTGCTTTGGGTGATGTGTTTGTAAAGATGTCTTTGATGTGCAAATCACGTAGTGTTTCGCCTATATTTCCTTCTATATATTTTATGGTTTCAGGTCTTATGTCTAGTTCTTTAATCCATTTTGAGTTGATTTTTGTGTATGGTGTGAGGTAGTGGTCAAGCTTCATTCTTTTGCATGTAGCGACCCAGTTTTCCCAGCACCATTTATTGAACAAACTTTCTTTGCTCCAATGCATAGTCTTTGCTCCTTTGTCAAAGATTAGTTGACCATAAATCTGTGGGTTTATTTCTGGATTTTCTATTCGATTCCATTGGTCTGTATGTCTGTTCTTGTTCCAATACCATGCAGTTTTGATGATTATGGCTTTGTAGTATAGTTTGAAGTCTGGGAGTGTAATGCCTCCATTCCCTTCTTTTTTTTTCAGGAGAGCTTTGGCTATTCGGGGTTTTTTGTGATTCCATATGAATTTCATCAATAATTGTTCTATTTCTTTGAAGAATGACATTGAAATTTTGATTGGAATAGCATTGAATCTGTATATTGCTTTTGGAAGGATGGCCATTTTAATAATGTTTATTCTTCCAATCCACGAGCAGGGGATGTCTCTCCATTTCTTTGTGTCTTCTTCTACTTCTTTTAACAGTGTTTTATAGTTTTCTTTGTATAGGTCCTTTACCTCTTTTGTTAGATTTATTCCCAAATATTTGATTTTTTTTGTTTCAATAACAAAAGGGATGGTTTTTTTGATTTCTTCTTCAGATTTATTGTTGTGTATAGGAAGGCTACTGACTTTTGCGTGTTGATTTTGTATCCTGCCACTTTACTGAACTGATTGATGAGTTGAATTAGCTTTTCTGTGGAGTTTTTGGGGTTCTCTATGTATAATATCATATCGTCTGCAAATAGTGATAGTTTGACTTCTTCTTTTCCTATTTGGATTCCTTGGATGTCTTTCTCTTGTCTTATTGCCCTGGCTAGGACTTCCAGTATTATATTGAAAAGCAGTGGTGAGAGTGGACATCCTTGTCTTGTTCCAGATCTTAATGGAATTGCTTTCAGCTTTTCACCATTGAGAATGATACCGGCTGTTGGCTTGTCATAGATGGCCTTTATGATGTTGAGGTATGTTCCTTGTATCCCAAGAATTTCAAGGGCTTTTATCATGAATGGGTGTTGCACTTTGTTGAAAGCTTTCTCAGCATCTATTGATATTATCATATGGTTTTTATATTTCTTTTTGTTGATGTGTTGGATAACGTTGATTGATTTTCGGATGTTAAACCATCCTTGTGCCCCTGGAATGAATCCTACTTGGTCGTGGTGAATTATCTTATGGATACATTGTTGGATTCTGATGGCTAAAATTTTATTGAGGATTTTTGCATCAGTGTTCATTAGGGAGATTGGCCTGTAGTTTTCCTTTTTTGTGTTGTCCTTGTTCGGTTTTGGTATTAGTGTAATGTTGGCTTCATAGAACGTGTTTGGTATTGTCCCTTCCTTCTCAATTTTTTGGAAGAGTTTGTGAAGGATAGGCACTAAATCGTCTCTGAATGTTTGGTAGAATTCATTTGTAAATCCATCAGGTCCTGGGCTTTTGTTTTTGGGGAGGTTATTGATTACCATTTCAATTTCGCTAATTGTAATTGGTCTGTTTGGGTGTTCTATTTCTTCTTTATCTAGCTTTGGGTGATTGTAGAGTTGTAGGAATTTGTCCATCTCCTCTAGATTGTTAAACTTGTTTCCATATAACTGTTCATAGTAGTTACTGATTATTCTTTTGATTTCTGCTGTGTCCATTGTGATTTCTCCTCTTTCATTGATGATCCTGTTTATTTGTGCTTTCTCCCTTTTTTCCTTTGTGAGCCTGGCTAGGGGTTTGTCTATTTTATTGATTTTTTCAAAGAACCAGCTCTTGGTTTCATTGATCTTTTGGATTGTTTTTTTAGTTTCAATTTCATTTATTTCTGCTTTGGTTTTTATTATTTCTTTTCTTCTACTGGTTTTGGGGTTTTTTTGTTGTTCTTTTTCTAGATCTTTGAGCTTCGAGATTAGGTTGTTTCTTTGAGTTCTTTCTTGTTTCTTGATGTGAGCTTCTATTGCTATATATTTTCCTCTTATTACTGCTTTTGCTGCATCCCATACATTTAGGATATTGGTGTCCTCCTTGTCGTTCAATTCAAAAAATTTTTTAATTTCCTCTTTGATCTCCTCATTAGTCCAGTGGTCTTCCAGTAGTGTGGTTTTTAATCTCCATGAGGTAGGAAAGTTCCTTGCCTTCTTTTTATGGTTTATTTCTAGTTTGATGCCTTCATGGTCAGAAAAGATGGTTGATATGATTTCAATCTTGGTGTATCTGTTGATGTTTGTCTTGTGCCCCAGTATGTGATCGATCCTGGAGAATGATCCGTGTGCGCTTGAGAAGAATGTGTACTCCGTTTTTTTGGGGTTTAGTGTTCTATAGATGTCTGTTAAGCCCAATTGCTCTAGGTCCTTATTTAGAGCTTTGGTTTCTTTACTTATTTTTTGTCTTGTTGATCTATGCATTGTTGATAGTGGTGTGTTGAAGTCTCCCACTACGTATGTGTTTTCTCTGATGTCTGTTTTCAGAGAGGACAACAGTTGTCTGATATATTTTGGTGCTCCTTCGTTTGGTGCGTATATGTTAATGAGTGTTATTTCTTCTTGAAGTATTGTCCCCTTGATCATAATGTAGTGACCATTGGGGTCTCTTTTTATCTTTTTGAGTTTGAAATCTGTTTTATCTGATATAAGTATAGCTGTTCCTGCTTTCTTTTTTGGTCCATTTGCTTGTAGGATTGTTTTCCATCCTTTAACTTTGAGCCTATTTTTATCTTTTGTAGCTAAATGTGTTTCCTGGAGACAGCAAAAGGTTGGGTTTTGTTTCTTAATCCAGGCTGCAACTCTGTGTCTTTTTATTGAAGAGTTTAGTCCATTTACATTTAGAGTTAATATTGATATGTTAGCATCTGTATTTGACATTGTGTTTGTCTTTCCTTTGATTTTATTTATTTATTCTTTTAATAACTTTTTTTTTTTGGCCTTCTTTCATTGTTATTCGTCCCTCTGAGGTTCTGGCTTTAGGACTCCTTGTAGTATTTTTTGGAGTGGGGGTTTAGTTGCAATGAAATTCCGGAGTTTCTGTTTGTCTGGGAAGGTCCATATTCTTTCTTCAAAGAGGAAGGAGAGCTTTGCGGGATAGAGTATTCTTGGTTGGCATCTGTTTTCTTGGAGTCTGTTGACTATGTCCCTCCACTCTCTCCTTGCCCGTAGTGTTTCTTCGGAGAAGTCTGATGTCAGCCTGATTGGCTTTCCTTTGAATGTTATCTGTTTCTTCCCTCTTGCCAGCTTCATTATTTTTTCCTTGTCCTGGGTTCTTGGGAGCTTTACTATTATGTGTCTTGCTGTATTTTTTCTTTCGTCGTGGAAGTTTGGTGTTCTTCTTGCTTCTTGTATATCAATTTTCAGCTCCTTCTTCACTTTTGGGAAGTTCTCTTCAATTATCTCTTTGAATATTTTCTCTGTTCCTACTTCTCTCTCCTCTCCTTCTGGTATTCCTATAACTCTTATATTTCCTTTCCTCATGGAGTCAGATAGTTCCCGAAGTCTTTCTTGTGTCTTTTTCCTTCGTACTTCTCTTTCCTTTTCTGTTTTGGTTCTTTTTATTTCTGTGTCTTCAAGAGCACTTATTCGTTCTTCCATTTCATCAATTCTGCTTTTATTGCTTTTCCCAGAATTCTTTAGTTCTTCCACTAATTCTTTGATCTCCTGCATTTCTTTTACTTCCCTCTTTAGGGACTCAATTTCATTCTTCTGATCGTTGATTATTTTTCCCTTATCATTGTTTTCCTTTATGACTTCTGTCAGTTTTTTAATCACGGCAATTTTAAATTCTCTTTCTGGAAGGCTCAGAAGTTCTTCCAAGTTACTGTCGTTGCAATCTGAGGGCTGGTTTTCTTTTTGTGGTGTGCTTTTTCTCTGGAGAGTTGCTAGGTTGCGTGTGGTTCTTCTCCTCCCTACTGTCTGTTTTCTAATTTGCCGTATGCGTTGGGACACTGTGTAGTTGGGACTGGCCGGCATCTTGGGTGAGCTTCTCTGCTCCCCTCTGGTTCCTCCAGGAGTCATCTGTCAGTTTCAAGCAGTCTTTATTGGAGAAAGGTCCCTGTCCTAAAATGTCGATGTGGGGACACACTCCCCTGTGCGCCTGGTCTGCCCCGGCGGTGGGTTCCTGCTCCCCCTCTGGGCTTGGACTGCAGGCCAGAGGGGGTCTGGCATGGGCGAACTTCCCCCACTCACCTCTGGCTCCTGAGGAAGCCTTCTGCAGGTAGTCTTTAGTGAAGAAATGTCCCTGTTCTAAAATGGTGATGTGGGACACACTCCCTGCGTGTACGGTGTCAGGCACACTCTTCTGCGTGCCTGGTCTGCCCCGGCTGTGGGTGCTCACTCTCCCTGTGGGCTCAGACTACTTGTTCGGAAGGGGCCGGGTGTGGGCTAACTCCCCAGCTGGCCACTAGCTCCTTCAGGAGCCTGTGCTGGCTTCAAGTCGCTAGGTGGCGCCAGAGATCTCTCCTAGAGCCCTTGGGGAGCTGATTTTCCACCCCGTGGGACAGGGAGCAGAGCGGGGATGGTAGGGTACACCTCAACGGCTTTGGGGTGCTGTGTCTGCCTTGTGCCCCACCGTCGTGGGGAACCCACGCCCCTTATTTCGTGCCCCGGGTCTCAGTTCCAAAGCCCTCAGTTCCAGGACGCGGGCTGTAGCCCAGTTCAGTGGCGCGGGAATGGCGCCTTTTGCACCGCTCCCGTGCCTGGGCGCCTGGTTCCTGCTTACTCAGGGAGGGACCTTCACCTCAGTGAGGACCTCCGAGCGTCTCCCCGCAAGCCTAGGTCTTCTCCCAAGCCTAGGTCGCAGGCGCGGGGACCTGGGCAGCTGCGATCCTGGTCTGCACTTGCTTTTCAAGCGCGCCGAGCGCGCCACTTTCCGCGCAAGCTAACTGGCAGCCCGGGCTGTGTGTGCGTCTCCCGGGGTCTTTGTTCTTCTCTAATGGCTCCCGGAGCCGTTCGCTCACCGCCGCGGCGAATCCTGCAGGGTTCGCCTCAGCTCCCGTTCACGGGGTGTGGTGGCTGCAATAGTTCCTTTCCACTCACAGTCCCACTTGCTGCGTCCGTTTTTCTTGTTGGCCGTTTTGGTTTGTTGTTTCCCTCCTCTCTGCAGGTCGGAGAGTGCCGCCTCTGTGGGCGGGGGAGGGGAGCAGGGTTCTGCGCTTCCCTCCCTTCTGGTCCTCTTTTATGGCCACTTTCTTCTTCGGGCAGTTTGCTGGAGTCGTCCGTTTATCTTCCGTGTCCCAGTTCTCACTGGGACCTGCCGCTTTTCCTCCCTATTAACTTTTTTTAATGGGAGATCTTACTCGCAGCGTCTCCTCGCCGCCATGTTGCTCCTGACTAGGATTTTATTGAGGATTTTTGCATCAGTGTTCATTAGGGAGATTGGCCTATAGTTTTCTTTTTGTGTGTTGTCTTTGTTTGCTTTTGGTATTAGTGTAATGTTGGCTTCATAAAACATATTTGGTGGTATTCCTTCTTTCTCAATTTGGAAGAGTTTGTGTAGGATGGGCACTAGTTCATTTCTGAATGTTTGGTAGAATTCATTTGTGAAGCCCTCTGGTACTGGGCTTTTGTTTTGGGGTTTTGATTACTGTTTCAATTTCAGTGCTTGTAATTGGTCTGTTTAGGTGTTCTATTCTTTATCTAGCTTTGGATGATTATATAATTCTAGGAATTTGTCCATCTCTTCTAGATTGTTGAAATTGTTTGTGTGTGTGTGTATATAGTTTGTTTATATATATATTTATATATAAATGTTCATAGTAATCTCTGATTATTCTTTTGATTTCTGCTGAGTCTGTTGTAATCTCTCCTCTTTTGTTTATGATCGTATTTATTTGTGTTTTCTCCTGTTTTTTCTTTGTGAGCCTGGCTAAAGGTTTGTCTATTTTGTTTATATTTTTTAAGAACCAATTTTTGGTTTCATTTATCTTTTGGATTTTTAAAAATTTCTTTTGTTTATTTCTGTTTTGATTTTTTATTATTTCCTTTCTTCTTCTGGCTTTTGAGGGTTTTTTTTTGTTGTTGTTCTTTTTCTAGTTCTTTGAGGTGTGAGATTAGGTTCTTTCCTTGAGTTTTCTTTTTTCTTGATGTGAACCTGTATTGTTATATACTTTCCTCTTATTACGCTTTTGCTATGTCCCATACATTCTGGAATGTTGTGCCCTCATTGTCATTCGTCTCCAGGTATATTTTAATTTCTGCATCAAAAAAGAAACAGGGAGTGAGGTAAAATCCAAGTGGATGGCAAGTGGATAGGCAATTGGATAGTGGGGGACAGTAGGTAAAAGCAAGAGATTGGACTGGGATGAGGTGGAAGGGGGTAGGGAAGCATAAGTGTGGGTTAGGGGAGACTGCCTTGCTGCTATGAGCATTTTGTCACCAATCCTGACTAGACTAAGGATAACAGTGCCAAAATATAAGTGAGACGCTTTTAAAGCTTTCTGGAGGCAGGTATCTGAGCAAGTGAAGCAAGCAGAAATAAAAGCCACAAGACTTAGGAATTCATCCTTGACTGCTTATACACCCTCCAATTTTTAGTGACTTCAGATACTCCCTTGGTTTGACTTAGTTTACTTTTTTTGACTCAGGTTATTCTGAACTTTCTTTGAAGTTGACCATCATTATGCTGATCCCATTATCAGTATAGATCAGGTTTCACTTATTGGCCTACTTTATTGGTTCTTTCCGAAACTGTGCAGTTTCATGAGATATGAGGGGTACCTAGTAAGTTTCTGAACTTTCTTCCTCCCTCTTATATATTTTTTGAGAACTTTCTATGTTTCTGACATTGCATCTGATTTAATAAGGACTCAATTTTCATAAGGCTGCTTTGATTTTTTTTTTGATTTAGCTTCTGGTAAATATAGCTATCATGGTTCGTAAGCTGTTTGTTGGACACATGGATGTTTGTTAATACTTAATTCCTCCCCCGATGTGAATGTAGGTCTTACTTAATTTTTGCCTGGCATATAGTAGGTGCTCAATAAATAGTTGTAATAGAAAAAGTATTTTTTAAAGATTTATTTATTTATGCATACATGAACTAGGTACAGGTATGGGTGGTAAAAGGATTCACCAGAGACAGAGTGGGGAACAGAACAGGCAGACTGACTGAAATACACTGCTAAGGGGAACAGTGGGCGAGACAGGAGAGGTCTACTACTCCATGTGGGTTGCTCCCTGGCTGGGGATCGAACTTGTGCTGCAGTGGCTGCGGAAAGCTTCATAGGTTGCGTCTTAACCTCTTGTGCCACCAGGGAGGCCCAGTAAACAAACTCTTTAATAATTAAAAAAAAAATCAATGTTAGGAGCAGAGGTTCCTCCTCTTCCCTGGCTAGGCTGCTCAGGGAAGCCAGTTTCCCCAGTGGTTCCTAAGACTGCACCTATAACTCATAACTTCACTAGTGAGAAAAAGTGATTTCTATGACCTTGAGAACTCAAGTGGCTCTTCTCCTTTTTAGATATGATACTTGAGGAATATCAAGGGAGGATTTCTGTGGTTTATCAGTTTTGGTATCACAGTCTTATTTACATTCACTCCTTTGGAAGAGTAACCAGCCCTCAGCTCATGCTAAGATAAGAGCTTGGATAGTCTCTGGAAACCATGAAAACTAGGCACGTGTTCTCTGGTCTCTTTTCAGTAAATTACCTTCTCTGCATTTCTATCCTTCCTCACTCCCCAACTTCACATCCATATGACTGTACAGATGAGTTCCCATCCAATTATTTTTATCTCTTAATTCTTTTTTTTTCTCATTGAAAAAATGATGATGTATTTGGAAACTAAAAAGATGAACCTATCTAATGTCTTCTCTTCTTTTTTTTAAATAATAAATTTTATTTTTATATTCCCCATACAATTGCAACCCCCCCATTCTGACCCAAATCCCTCCCCTCCTGCCCCCCACCCTCCAAAAAGTGTCTCTGGTTCATAGTTGTTTGTTGATTTTGATTTTCACTTTCTTATAGTTATTCATTTTCCTGTCCCTTATTTAAGTTTTCTAGATTCCTGCTATGAGTGAGACCATCCGGTATTTTTCTTTTTCTTTCTGGCTTATTTCGCTGAGCATGATCCCTTCCAGCGCCATCCATGTTGCTGCAAATTGCATGTGTTTATCTTTTTTGAATGCTGAGTAATATTCCATGGTATATATGTACCACATCTTCTTGATCCAGTCATCTATTTTTGGGCATTTTTGCTGTTTCCAAAGCTTAGCATTGTAAACAGTGCTGCTATAAACATAAGGGTGCAGGTGTTCTTTGCAATTGATGTTTCTGTGTCCTTTGGGTAAATACCTAGGAGTGGAATTGCTGGATCATATGGAAGCTCTATGTTTAGTAGGTCCAGAAATCTCCACACAGCTCTCCATAGTGGTTGGACCAGTTTGCACTCCCAACAGCAGTGCAGAAGAGTTCCTTTTTCTCCACACCCTCGCCAACATTTGTTGTTGCTAGTTTTTTTAATATGTGCCATTCTCACTGGTGTAAGATGGTATCTCATGGTAGTTTTGATTTGCATTTCCCTGATTACAAGTGACGTTGAACATTTTTTCATATGCCTGTTGGCCATTTGCATTTCCTCTTCAGAGAAGTTTCTTTTTAGCTCTTCTGCCCATTTTTTCACTGAATTATTTTCTTTGTTGTTGTTGAGTCCCATCAGCTCTTTGCAGATTTTTGTGATCAGTCCTTTATCATTAGTGTTGTGTGCAAAAATGTTCTCCCAGTTGGTGGGGTTTCTCTTTGTTTTTGTTATTGTCTCTTTTGCTGTGCAGAAGCTCTTTAATTTGATGTAGTCCAGCTGCTTATCTTTGCCTTCACTATCTCTGCTTTGGGTGATGTGTTTGTAAAGATGTCTTTGATGTGAATATCACGTAGTGTTTCGCCTATATTTCCTTCTATATATTTTATGGTTTCAGGTCTTATGTCTAGTTCTTTAATCCATTTTGAGTTGATTTTTGTGTATGGTGTGAGGTAGTGGTCAAGCTTCATTCTTTTGCATGTAGCGACCCAGTTTTCCCAGCACCATTTATTGAACAAACTTTCTTTGCTCCAATGCATATTTTTGCTCCTTTGTCAAAGATTAGTTGGCCATAAATCTGTGGGTTTATTTCTGGATTTTCTATTCGATTCCATTGGTCTGTATGTCTGTTCTTGTTCCAATATCATGCAGTTTTGATGATTATGGCTTTGTAGTAGAGTTTGAAGTCTGGGAGTGTGATGCCTCCATTCCCTTCTCTTTTTTTCAGGAGAGCTTTGGCTATTCGGGTTTTTTTGTGATTCCATATGAATTTCATCAATAATTGTTCTATTTCCTTGAAGAATGACATTGAAATTTTGATTGGAATAGCATTGAATCTGTATATTGCTTTTGGTAGGATGGCCATTTTAATAATGTTTATTCTTCCAATCCATGAGCAGGGGATGTCTTTCCATTTCTTTCTGTCTTCTTCTATTTCTTTTAACAGTGTTTTATAGTTTTCTTTGTATAGGTCCTTTACCTCTTTTGTTAGATTTATTCCCAAATATTTGATTTTTTTTGTTTCGATAATAAAAGGGATGGTTTTTTTAATTTCTTCTTCTTCAGATTTATTGTTTGTGTATAGGAAGGCTACTGACTTTTGCGTGTTGATTTTGTATCCTGCCACTTTACTGAACTGATTGATGAGTTGAATTAGTTTTTCTGTGGAGTTTTTGGGGTTCTCTATGTATATTAACATATCATCTGCAAATAGTGATAGTTTGACTTCTTCTTTTCCTATTTGGATTCCTTGGATGTCTTTCTCTTGTCTTATTGCTCTGGCTAGGACTTCCAGTATTATGTTGAAAAGCAGTGGTGAGAGTGGACATCCTTGTCTTGTTCCAGATCTTAATGGAATTGCTTTCAGCTTTTCACCATTGAGAATGATACTGGATGTTGGCTTGTCATATATGGCCTTTATGATGTTGAGGTATGTTCCTTGTATCCCAAGAATTTCAAGGGCTTTTATCATGAATGGGTGTTGCACTTTGTTGAAAGCTTTCTCAGCATCTATTGATATTATCATATGGTTTTTATATTTCTTTTTGTTGATGTGTTGGATAACGTTGATTGATTTTCAGATGTTGAACCATCCTTGTGTCCCTGGAATGAATCCTACTTGGTCGTGGTGAATTATTTTATGGATACATTGTTGGATTCTGATAGCTAAAATTTTATTGAGGATTTTTGCATCAGTGTTCATTAGGGAGATTGGCCTGTAGTTTTCCTTTTCTGTGTTGTCCTTGTTCGGTTTTGGTATTAGTGTAATGTTGGCTTCATAGAACGTGTGTGGTATTGTCCCTTCCTTCTCAATTTTTTGGAAGAGTTTGTGAAGGATAGACACTAATTCGTCTCTGAATGTTTGGTAGAATTCATTTGTAAATCCATCAGGTCCTGGGCTTTTGTTTTTGGGGAGGTTTTTGATTACCATTTCAATTTCGCTGCTTGTCATTGGTCTGTTTAGGTGTTCTATTTCTTCTTTATCTAGCTTTGGGTGATTGTAGAGTTGTAGGAATTTGTCCATCTCCTCTAGATTGTTAAACTTGTTTCCATATAACTGTTCATAGTAGTTACTGATTATTCTTTTGATTTCTGCTGTGTCCGTTGTGATTTCTCCTCTCTCATTAATGATCCTGTTTATTTGTGCTTTCTCCTTTTTGCTTTGTGAGCCTGGCTAGGGGTTTGTCTATTTTATTGATTTTTTCGAAGAACCAGCTCTTGGTTTCATTGATCTTTTGGATTGTTTTTCTAGTTTCAATTTCATTTATTTCTGCTTTGGTTTTTATTATTTCTTCTACTGGTTTTGGTTTTTTTTTTGTTGTTGTTGTTCTTTTTCTAGATCTTTGAGCTTTGAGATTAGGTTGTTTCTTTGAGTTCTCTCTTGTTTCTTGATGTGAGCTTCTATTGCTATATATTTTCCTCTTATTACTGCTTTTGCTCATCCCATACATTTAGGATATTGGTGTCCTCCTTGTCATTCAATTCAAAGAATTTTTTAATTTCTTCTTTGATCTCCTCATTAGTCCAGTGGTCTTCCAGTAGTGTGGTTTTCAATCTCCCTGAGGAAGGAGAGTTCCTTGCCTTCTTTTTATGGTTTATATCTAGTTTGATGCCTTCATGGTCAGAAAAGATGGTTGGTATGATTTCAATCTTGATGTATCTGTTGATGTTTGTCTTGTGCCCCAGTATGTGGTCGATCCTGGAGAATGATCCGTGTGCGCTTGAGAAAAATGTGTACTCCGTTTTTTTTGGGTTTAGTGTTCTATAGATGTCTGTTAAGCCCAAATGCTCTAGGTCCTTATTTAGAGCTTTAGTTTCTTTACTTATTTTTTGTCTTGTTCATCTATCCATTGTTGATAGTGGTGTGTTGAAGTCTCCCACTACGTATGTGTTTTCTCTGATGTCTGTTTTCAGAGAGGACAACAGTTGTCTGATATATTTTGGTGCTCCTTCGTTGGTGAGTATATGTTAATGAGTGTTATTTCTTCTTGAAGTATTGTCCCCTTGATCATAATGTAATGACCATTGGGGTCTCTTTTTATCTTTTTGAGTTTGAAGTCTGTTTTATCTGATTTAACTATAGCTGTTCCTGCTTTCTTTTTTGATCCATTTGCTTGTAGGATTGTTTTCCATCCTTTAACTTTGAGTCTATTTTTATCTTTTGTAGCTAAATGTGTTTCCTGGAGACAGCAAAAGGTTGGGTTTTGTTTCTTAATCCAGGCTGCAACTCTGTGTTTTTATTGAAGAGTTTAGTCCATTTACATTTAGAGTTAATATTGATGTGTTAGCATCTGTATTTGACATTGTGTTTGTCTTTCTTTGATTTTATTTATTTATTCTTTTAATAATTTTTTTTGGCCTTCTTTCATTGTTATCCGTCCCTGTGAGGTTCTGGCTTTAGGATTCCTTGTAGTATTTTTTGGAGTGGGGATTTAGTCATAATGAAATTCCAGAGTTTCTGTTTGTCTGGAAAGGTCCTTGTTCTTTCTTCATAGAGGAAGGAGAGCTTTGCGGGATAGAGTATTCTTGGTGGGCATCTGTTTTCTTGGAGTCTGTTGACTATGTCCCTCCACTCTTCCTTGCCCGTAGTGTTTCTTCAGAGAAGTCTGATGTCAGCCTGATTGGTTTCCCTTTGAATATTGTCTGTTTCTTCCCTCTTGTCAGCTTCATTATTTTTTCCTTGTCCTGGATTCCTGGGAGCTTATGTGTCTTGCTGTATTTTTCCTGTCTATTATGTGTCTTGCTGTATTTTTCCTTTTGTCATGGAAGTTTGGTGTTCTTCTTGCTTCTTGTATATCAATTTTCAGCTCCTTCTTCACATTTGGGAAGGTCTCTTTAATTATCTCCTTGAATATTTTCTCTGTTCCTACATCTCTCTCCTCTCCTTCTGGAATTCCTATAACTCTTGTATTTCCTTTCCTCATGGAGTCAGATAGTTCCCGAAGTCTTTCTTGTGTCTTTTTCCTTCGTACTTCTCTTTCCTTTTCTGTTTTGGTTCTTTTTATTTCTGTGTCTTCAAAGAGTACTTATTCATTCTTCCATTTCATCTATTCTGCTTTCATTGCTTTTCCCAGAGTTCTTTAGTTCCTCCATTAATTCTTTGATCTCCTGCATTTCTTTTACTTCCCTCTTTAGGGACTCAATTTCATTCTTCTGATAGTTGATTATTTTTCCCTTATCATTGTTTTCCTTTATGAATTCTGTCAGTTTTTCAATCATAGCAATTTTAAATTCTCTTTCTGGAAGGCTCAGAAATTCTTCAAAGTTACTGTTGTTGCAATCTGAGGGGTGGTTTTCTTTTGTGATGTGCCTTTTTTTCCTGAGGAGTTGCTAGGTTGTGTGTAGTTCTTCTACTCCCTAATGTCTGTTTTCTAATTTGCCGTATGCATTGGGACACTGTGTTGCTGGGACTGCCCAGCATCTTGGGTGAACTTCTCTGCTCCCCTCTGGCTCCTCCAGGAGCTATCTGTCAGTTTCCAGCAGTCTTTACTGAAGAAAGGTCCCTGTTCTAAAATGCCGATGTGGGGACACACTCCCCTGTGCGCCTGGTCTGACCCGGCATTGGTTTCCCGCTCCCCCTCTGGGCTTGGACTGCAGGCCAGAGGGGGCCTATGTGGGCAAACTTCCCCCGCTCACCTCTGGCTCCTGAGGGAGCTTTCTGCTGGTTTCAGGCAGTCTTTACTGAAGAAATGTCCCTGTTCTAAAATGGCGATGCGGGATGCATTCCCTGTGCGTCCGGTCTCAGGCACACTCTTCTGCACGCCCGGTCTGCCCTGGCCTTGGGTGCCCGCTCCCCCTGTGGGCTCAGACTACTGGTCAGAAGGGGCCTGGCGTGGGCTAACTTCCCAGTTGGCCACTGGCTTCTCCAGGAGCCTTCTGCTGGTTTCAAGTCGCTAGGTGGTGCCAGAAATCTCCCCTAGAGCCCTTGGGGAGCTGTTTTTTTCACCCCATGGGACCGGGAACAGAGCAGGAATGGTAGGGTAAACCTTAACGGCTTTGGGGTGCTGTGTCTGCCTTGTACCCCACTGTGTGGAGAACCCACACCCCGAATTTCGTGCCCCGGATCTCAGTTCCAAAGCCCTCAGGTCCAGGACGTGGGCTGTAGCCCAGTTCAGTGTCTGCCAAAATGGCGTCTTTTGCACCCCGCTCCCGTGTCTGGGTGCCTGGTTCCTGATTACTCAGTGAGGGACTTTCACTTCAACGAGGGTCCCCGTGCGTCTCCCTGCAAGCCTAGGTCGCAGGTGCGGGGAGCTGGGCAGCCGCGATCCGATCGGATCTGCGTTTGCTTTTCAAGCACGCCACTTTTCCGCACAAGCTTACCGGCCGGCCTGGGGCTGTGTGCAGGTCTCCAGGGGTCTCTGTTGTTCTCTAATGGCGCCCGGAGCTGTTCGCTCACCGCAGCAGCGAATCCTGCAGCGTTCTCCACAGCTCCAGTTCACAGGGTGTGGTGGCTGAAATAGTTCCTTTCCACTCACAGTCCCTCTTGATGGGTAGTTTGTTCTTGTTGGTCGTTTTAGTTTGTTTTTTTCCTCCTTTCTGTTGGTCGGAGAGTGCCAACTTTGTGAGTGGGGGAGGGTAGCAGGGTTCTGTGCTTTCCTCCCTTCTAGTCCTCTTTTATGGCAGCTTTCTTCTTGGGTAGTTTGCTGGAGTCGTCCGTTTATCTTCCGTGTCCCAGTTCTCACTGGGACCTGCCGCTTTTCCTCCTTATTAACTTTTTTTTAATGGGAGATCTTACTCACAGCATCTCCTCGCTGCCATGTTGCTCCACCCTCTATCTCGTAATTCAATGTTCTAGGAAGAAAAGTTTGCTCAACCAAGAGTGTGAATTGTTCTCCCAAGTTAGGTAATCATTTCTTCCTCAGCTATATGTAAATTATTGGGATTAGGAGAGAGAGAAGAAAGTCTTCTTAGAGAGGCTATCTATGTTGGATCCGTCAATTTTGATGTCAGTGGTCTCATATCTGGATAGCCGGGTAAAGGTGAAAACTTTCAGCCCCCAGAAAAACCCACTTCACCTATTTGAGGTGGTCCATTATTTAGTATGTCAACCATTATTTGATATTTTGTAGTATTTTGAAATGAATTTTAAAATAACATGGCGCACTTTCAGGAATTGGTAGAAATATTTTTGATGGTCATAGAAACCTACTAGAGATTTCAGGGAAGCAATGCATTGCAAGAGTAGAGGCAAATGAAAGGAAATCTGTAGGAAATCTTTCATCATGCTCATGTGACATTTTATTTGGTGTCTATGTCTTTTGAACCAGGTCTGCTGGAATTCAGTAAAAGAGCACAGCAAGATGAATGAGCTCCAGCATAGTTAGTACATAGCTTTTTCAATTCTATATCTTTATCAGTGCACAATCTATCCATCCCTCTCTCCCATGCATCTGTTTCTAAAGTCTTATAGATGCTACCTTTTAAATATCTCTCAAACTGTTTTTGTAGTGACCAAAGTAAACTAAAGCACAAAATTTTTATAGGTGCATTTTTCATTAATCATATTCCCCAAACTTTTAGCTGAATTGCTTTTAGACAGTTGTCCTTTAAATATACTGAGAATAGTATAAAAAATAATAACATTATAAAACACAACAAAGCAAAAGCAGACAATTATAAATCAGAGATATCCTGCAGGGGAGTATGTCACAGATGTTTATTGTCATTTGCTTGAACCTGTCAGTCTATTACATTTTTTCATGACTTACCCTCTGAATATTGTTTGGAATATTCTACTCTTTTCTGTCTGGCAAACTCCTACTAAATGTGTAGACTTTCTGCCTCTCTGAATTCTTTTCTGAACTACCAAGGCAGAGTAGAAACATCCCATCTTCACAGATTTCTTTTGTCTCCAGCACACAGTTCTATTTTAGCACCCACTGCAGTGAGTTGTAATGACTCAAAAATATGTTTCTAGAGAGCATTGACCATGACTAACTGATTTCTGTGCCTTTAGAGCTTGGCATAGTGCCTGATACATAGTAGGGTTTCTTTGAATAGGGAAAATGCTTTGTTTAAAAGCAGGAGGAACTTGCCAGCTAATCTCTTAGATTCAAGTTTTGATGTCTGAAGTGTGTGATATTGATTCCTTCATTAATTCAAGATGTATTCATTAACTCTACGCTAAGCCAGGCATGGGAATACAATGACAAGCAAAAAACAGATATGGTCTTTATTGCTCTTAGGAGTTGAGGATTTACCTGGGAAACTTACTACATTTATTTGAATTATTAATTAAAATGGAATGTATTCTGGGTTTAGCCATGGCATTAGTCTGAGATTTTCCCTATCACAAAATTTTCTGCCATATTATATCAAAGCCTTTGCCTATTGAACTACTTTGACTTTATACCGACTGCCAGTTTATCTCTAGTTCTTCATCACAGAAAACCATATTAGTTGATAAATACAATAAATTAAAAAACAAACAGGTAAACTAGTTGAACATTTTGTTTTAATGTAAGTGAAACTTTGTCTTTAGAAACTTGTGGAGGGTTGGGATACATTAGTGACTGCAGTTTACCAAATATCACTATTTATAGTGATATAATATGGGAAAATTAAAGGAATATAGGGGGTCATTCAAGAATCAAAATAAGATCACCTTGTTAGGCAGGAGGACTACCTTTAGGTAGTGAGATATTGATATATATGTGTATATATATGTATGTATATGAATACACACACACATACAAATAAAGGTCCTACTCTCCCTGCTAAAAGCCAATTAGAATACGAGCTTCCACCTCAACAATATGGCCTGGAGGAACAAAAGAATTTGCCAGGTCCCAGCATATGAAAATGGAAATGGAAAAAAAAAAAAACAAACCAAACCAAATCATCACAGCACCTGTGAAATTCAGATATCATAAAATTTGAACAAACCCACACCTGATTCTACCAAACTGACATGCTCTGAAGGTTGGTTGGTTTCTTTCTCACTTGGAGTTAGCTAAAACAAGGACAGTTGGAGACAAGCTGACCAATGATGTATAATCATTCAGATCCATTCAAAGGCATATCAGCCATTATTACATGGGATGGGCATTGTTTTAAATGGTACTTAAGTTAGGGTTATCATTCTTGAATTTAGCTAAGCTGTTTTTTCTCTAGCTCCTCAGCTGGAGATGCCAACTAAATAAGAACTGTTATAGAATAGAGAAGCAATTTTCTTCTTTTTATGTGGCATGTTGCTGAAGCAAAGGTATGCTGTCATAAGAGATACACAGAAATTACAAAGTAGAGACAAAGTAAAGTTTCCATTGTAGCTGACTCCAAAATAGTTAAGTCTCCAAAGTTAGTTATTTTGCTTAATAAGCTTTAAAAAATGAAGTTTTATAAAAGATATAGTTTTTTTAAGATTTATTTTTTATTTATACAATTGCTGGGGTATAGACCAGAGGTGTAGGAGGGGTGAGAGGATTCACCAGAGACAGAGTGGGGAGCAGAACAGGCAGACAGACTAAAAGCACTGCTTAGGGGAGCAGTGGGCAAGACAGGAGAGGTCTGCCACACCATGTGGCAATCTCCCTGGCTGGCTGGGGTTCGAACCTGTGCTGCAGAGGGGAGGACAGCTTCATAGTGCTATGCTCAGCCCGCTGTGCCACCGGGGAGACCCTAAAAAATATAATATTAATGTAACAATTTGTCTATGAATACTTTTTTCCATTTCTGTGGGCTTTAGAGAAAAATGACAGTTTTCCTGATTATATTTTTTAAAATAAATTTTATTTTTATATTCCCCATACAATTGCAACCCCCTTATTTTGACCCCAAGCTCTCCCCTCCCCGCCCCCCACCCTCCATAGAGTGTCTCTGGTTCATAGTTGTTTGTTGATTTTGATTTTCACATTCTTATGGTTATTCTTTTTCCTGGTCCCTTATTTAAGTTTTCTAGATTCCTGCTATGAGTGAGACCATCCGGTATTTTTCTTTTTCTTTCTGGCTTATTTCGCTGAGCATGATCCCTTCCAGCGCCATCCATGTTGCTGCAAATTGCATGTGTTTATCTTTTTTGAATGCTGAGTAATATTCCATGGTGTATATGTACCACATCTTCTTGATCCAGTCATCTATTTTTGGGCATTTGGGTTGTTTCCAAAGCTTAGCTATTGTAAACAGTGCTGCTATAAATATAGAGGTGCAGGTGCTCTTTGGAATTGATGTTTCTGTGTCCTTTGGGTAAATACCTAGGAGTGGAATTGCTGGATCATATGGAAGCTCTATGTTTAGTAGGTCCAGAAATCTCCACATAGCTCTCCATAGTGGTTGGACCAGTTTGCACTCCCACCAACAGTGTAGAAGAGTTCCTTTTTCTCCACACCCTCGCCAGCATTTGTTGTTGCTAGTTTTTTTAATATGTGCCATTCTCACTGGTGTAAGATGGTATCTCATGGTAGTTTTGATTTGCACTTCCCTGATGGCAAGTGATGTTGAACATTTTTTCATATGCCCATTGGCTATTTGCATTTCCTCTTCAGAGAAGTTTCTTTTTAGCTCTTCTGCCCATTTTTTGACTGGATTAGTCCAGTGGTCTTCCAGTAGTGTGGTTTTCAATCTCCATGAGGTAGGAGAGTTCCTTGCCTTCTTTTTATGGTTTATTTCTAGTTTGATGCCTTTATGGTCAGAAAAGATGGTTGGTATGATTTCAATCTTGGTGTATCTGTTGATGTTTGTTTTGTGTACCAGTATGTGATCAATCCTAGAGAATGATCCGTGTGTGCTTGAGAAAAATGTGTACTCCGTTTTTTTTTGGGTTTAGCGTTCTATAGATGTCTGTTAAGCCCAAATGCTTATTTAGAGCTTTAGTGTCTTATTTTTTGTCTCATTGATCTATCCATTGTTGATAGTGGTGTGCTGAAGTCTCCCACTACGTATGTGTTTTCTCTGATGTGTTTTTTCAGTGATGATAATAGTTGTCTGATATATTTTGGTGCTCCTTCGTTTGGTGAGTATATGTTAATGAGTGTTATTTCTTCTTGAAGTATTGTCCCCTTGATCATAATGTAATGACCATTGGGTCTCTTTTTATCTTTTTTGAGTTTGAAATCTGTTTTATCTGATATAACTATAGCTGTTCCTGCTTTCTTTTTTGATCCAAAATGCTGATGTGGGGACACGCTCCCCTGTGTGCCTGGTCTGCCCCAGCGCTGGTTCCTGCTCCCCCTCTGGCCTGGGACTGCAGGCCAGACAGGGCCTGGTGTGGGTGAACTTCCCAGCTCACCCCTGGCTCCCCCTGATCATATTTTTAAAATAAATATCATTGGCCAGCTGGTGCTTTCAAGGTGACTACATTTCTTCTAAGATTAGGGAAGGAAATGAGGAGCAGATAACATTACAGATCCTTTTAAACCTTTTGCTACTTCTAAACAGAAAACTTAGAACTTCTGATAGTCTAGTTAACCAAAAAAAAATGTTTTGGCTTCAGACTATGATCACTGGAACCATTGTCCTGTCTATTTAAATGTAAACCTATGAAGGCTAGTATAGTGCTACATTTTATTTACAAACTTTAGTGTAAAGTAACTGGGCACAAAACATTGGTTTCTCTATCTCAATAGCAGCAAATGTCTGTATACAAACAAGCATTATTTTTCTCAAAACCATAATCTGTCCATTCCCTAATTTAAATTTGCTATTGTGGTTTGATTACTTGTTTTTTGATGGGCAGAGTTGCAATTTGATAATAAAAATGAATCCTTGTGCTAGTTAGGAGGCCAGGCATGGTTACCACGGGCTCATTCTGGCTCCATAAAGGGTGATATGTCATCACTACTCCCGAGAACCGGATCATCTCCTCATAGAACCGGATTATTCCCACTCTCTGAAGAGAAATGATCCCAAGAGAGGGGATGATCCATAGTCCCTGAAACTGGGAGCAAATCATTCCTATTCCTCTCTGATATAGAAAGGCAGTCACTGCCAAGTTCTTTGCAACCTGCCACTCTGGACTTGATTGTCCCCATTAGACCTTCACAGGATCTGAATGTGGTTGACTTCTTATCTACAAGCTTTCTGCAGATGGCAGAGCCCATCGTGGACAGCTGACATCTTTTGTTTCATGAATGCATTGGACATCTGAGCATCCTACCAGCTCTTGGACAGATTCCCCCTCAGACCTACCAAGACTGTGAGACCCAGCTGCCTGTGGAGCTCCACGCAGCATCTCTCTTTGGCTGCCAGAGCCTGATGCAGGCTAACAATTTATGCTTTCAATTTAGTGAGCTCAGATTTGAGCTCGTTTTGGTTGGCCTCTGTAAGAACCCCTAGTTTAGCAGTTGGGTGGGATTCATAAGTGCCCTCAGAGGTCTCTGTCATGGACTGGGAAAAAATATCTTTGTTAAGGGAGTCCAGGTCTAATTCTTGGTAGGAAGACCCTAAGTCATGACTGGTGGAGAAATAATCTTGACCTGCAGATTTCAAATCTGGGCCTATGTGAACAGAGTCTCTCCTGGTGTGCTGAGATACTAGCTCCAAAGAATCCATGTCATGGCTGGTGGAAGAGACACCTTTGCCAGTAGGGTGCTACATGAGTGTTTGCACATGCATGGTGTATGCCTCAGCCCCTATAATGGCTGATATGCCTTTGAATGGACCTTCTGAGTGGAGGTGCAATGGGTGGGGGTGAGGGTGGGGCCGAGTATGTGAGTGAGTGCCACACTCGCATGCCACCCTACCTGGATACTGCTTCAGCGCATGACACACTGTATTGCTATTTCCACATCACAATAACCCTGTGAGGTAGGTGGTGCAATGATTACTATCCAAAAGGACAGGGTTTTTCTCTCCTGCTGTTGTAGGTAACAGGTCTTGGCTTCAAGGTAAATCTGATGCCACTTATGGCCATTTCCCTACATATTTAAACCCTTGAAAATCAGTTGAATCCTTTGCACTAGCAAAAACTGGTGAAAAAGCCCAATACAGTAAATAAAAACTGTCCCAGAATGGGACAGGGAGTCTAGAACTCCTGGAATCCTACCCTTCTCATTTTTCCATCCCAAGTTTCTAAAGGGGTGCTGAGAAACTCCCACTAAACTGAAACTTCCACTAAAGTAGATTTACAGGCACCTTAGAACTTGATCCCATCAAGTACCAACAGTGCCAGATGCTTGGGATTGTGGAATTCAGAAAGAATCTGACCAGTCACATTTGTCTGTTATTTGAAAGGAGGGAGGCAGTGAGGCAGAATATAATTTTGCCAAATTAAAAGCACAGATTTTTAATGGTTTTATAACACCATATAAGTTTTGGGAGTACAGCTTCATATCTTTATAAATGTATGTACCACACTACAGCCACCCTAAAGTTCTAGTCAATTTGCCACTATCCAATTGATCCCTCCTACACTTTGCTCCCACTCCCTTCCTCTCTTGAAAACACCATGTTGTCACAGACTAGAGGATTGAGTTTTTTATTCACTCATGTGGTTTGCTTCTTGATATTCCACATATGTGTGAAATCATATGGTATTTGTCTTTCTAACTTATTTTGGTTAGCACAGTCATCAGAAATTCCATAAATGTCACAAATGGTAAAATTTCACTTTTTTAATAGCTGAATAGTATTCCATTGTATATGTGTGTGTGTGTGTGTGTGTATGTGTGTGTAAATGTATACCACATCATCTTTATCCAGTCATACCAGGACGACCACTTGGGTTGTTTCCATGTTCTCACTGTTGTGAACAGTATTGCAGTGAACATAGGGGTAACTTTTTGAATTAGTGTTTTCATATTCTTATAATAGAATACCTAAGTGGAATTTCTGAATTATATGGTAGTTCTGTTTTTAAGTTTTTGAACCACCATACTCTTTTCCATAAAGGCTGCACTAATTTATATTCCCACCAACAGTGTACAAGAGTTCCTTTTTTCCACACCCTTGTCAACACTTGTTGTTTCTTTTTGACATAGGCCATTTTCAGAGTTGTGAGGTAATCTCATTGTGGTTTTGATTTGCATTACCTTAATTATAGGTGATGATGAACATTTTTCATGTAGCTGTTCAAGTTGTGTCAAATTTAAGCTTAATAGAAGCCAAAACCATTGTGAGAATTTGGGAGAAAAGGTATACCGTGCATGGACAGTGCATGTGTTTTCAATATTTCTTTTGAATTTTCTTTCTTTGAATCCACTCACATTTCTGAAAGCATGTCTGCCCACATACATGGTTATCAGTTATGGGAGGTGGTCTGTACAGCAAAGCAGAAGTAGTCGGAAAGAGCCTGTTAGTATGTCAACCCACCACATGCCCTATTTCTACTTAGAGCTTATAATGTATATAGTGGAAAAACCAAGATTTCAATCCCATAAGGATAGCTGGTCAGGAGTCACTTAGCTCATTGTCTAGCTGTTCATTTCCAGGGAATAGCCTTGAGTAAGTATTAGACTCTAGTGATTTTGTTTTATATTTTGGTAATTTTTGTAAACATGATCTTGGGAATATAATATGATCCCCAGCAAATTTTGGCAATTTGCCATACTCTTGCTTGCATAGCTATAGTGAATAATTTAATGCATCAAAAACAAATTCAGCCCTCCTTTGACTTTATATTCAATAACCTTGCAATATATTATTGTCTTGTTCTGAAGTGTGTACCTCCCTAGATTAAAAAATGAGAATTATTCTTTTTGAAAACTTTAAGGCAGATGAGGGATTTGACTTTATGTATAAAGGCCCAAAAAGGCAGCAAGGACTGCCTAAAAACTATTTCGTGCAACAGAGTCAACTTTCCCTACATTGCCTGCAGAAACTGTAGTTGTCCAAAATACTCTCAGACTGAACCAGAATTCCTTTTTCAAAACTGATGATGAAGGATGAAAGAAGCCCTAAATAATCATCTACTCAAAACTGAGATGCCATATCCCTAGATTTGAACTTGCATTTGATTGATCTTCTCTGAATTGTTCAGCCACCAACCTCACTAACCTCACTGCCTTGATTGCTTTTGGTAATTATTACTCTCATAGTAAAATTGACCTGACCTCTCTTAGCAACATGATTTCTTGATCCGAAATCAAAACATGAGCTCTAGAAAGGGACCTCCTAGCTAGCAATGCTCTGTTCTCCTGAGTATACTTGGACAAATAAGTACTGCAAAGGAACTATTCATTTTATTGAGCTTATGCATAACTACACATAAAACAAGACATATATTGAAAACATAGATCTATCAAATGAGATTTCATTCAATTTGTAGTGATTTTAATCAATTGTCTGAATAAACTATCATTTTAAGATGTAAAATACTAAATTATTGCCCTAGGGTTTTAGAATTTCATCTCTAGATTAGACAATGAAGTAATATATAAAGAACTCATAAAACTATCTGAAACTGAAAGCTTTTTAATGCTCATTAGGCAGTAAAAGTAGTTAAAATATATGATTCATAACCTATGAAGAAAGAATTTGAGATTTATTTTTAATCCTATGATGGTTTGCTTTTTGTTTATAAGGGCGATATCACTTACCAATTTTTAGTAAATAATGAACTTTAAATTATTTCTCTAGTAAAAGTGATGGATTTATACTAGTCCATTGTAAAGGTAAATGATTTAAGATGATAGTATTTTTTTCTCTTAATGTTTACAAGCCTGTATAGATTATGCTTTATGAAAAAGTTATTAAAACTTGAATGTAAAAGCAAAGCCATACCTTTCACCAGGTCTGGGTTGTTTGGGGATGGAAGAAATGAGAGTCCGGTAATTGATATGTTAGTTTGAAAATGATTAGGGACTTATACCAATGTTAGAAAGTTTAACTTTTCAACTTCTTTTGCAGGACCCTCCCTGGTAGCCTAGAGCTTCAGTCTCAGTTCTACCACCATGATGTGACAGCCCACCACTATGGCCTAAGTTTGATCCAGGCTAGGGAGCTAACCCACATATGGTACAGCATAACTCTCCTATCTTGCCCACTGCTTCCCTTACCAGTGTATTAGTCATTCTGCCTGTTCTGCTCTCTACTCTATCTCTGGTGAATCCGCTCACCCCCCTCCCCCCAACATCTCTGGCATACAACCTGGTTCTTCTACACAAAAATAAATTTAAAAAAAAGATGAATATGATATATTGACTTGAAAAAAATCCACTTTGATGGTTCAGATTGCTTCTAAAACACTGACAGCTGATGCTATAATCTGATCATTTGCAGTGCTAGATTTAACCATAGTAAATTCTCTAAGGCTTTATTTCTATTAATACAGAGGTACTATTATAAACATTTTGTATGTTTTACTAGGAAAAATGTTTAAATATCTAACAATTGAGCCTAAAAATAAGGCATATAGTTGAAGCCCTAATCTAGTCAGAATTTTTTAAGAGTAGGAGAAAATTGGTAGTTGGCATTTTTTGTGGAAAGCCAGAGTATTATATTTTATTTCAATTTGTAAGCTAGTTTCATTTACTTTACATCATAGCCCAGACCCATCATCAATAATATATGCAATGAGTTATCTTTCCCATAGATATTCTCTGGCATGAACTGGAACATTTTCTGTAGTTTTATAGTACAAGGGTTATTGCTAGCAATCATCACATTTTAGTAGTTGAATTGATCTTTATTTAGGACTAGGATGACCTTTCAACAGCCCTCCTTTTTGGACAAATTAACTTAAAATTTTTCTTTTAAGTGTATTATAGAATAGGACTTTCTTTTCTGAAGTGCAAATATACTATCAGGATATTAAATTGGTCCTTATTACTAATTGTTATTCACTCTTTGATGCTGTGTATAATTGTGGCGGGGGGCCCAGAGGGATTCTTAATTTTAATTAGAATCTGATTATTTGTGAACAACCAGTGTCCCCTCCCCCCTCTCAAGTATTCATTTGCATTAGTTGATATGTATGGGATATGTGTTAGGAGGAATTTTGTGCACAGATCCTTAGAGGTAGAAGAGGAATGACAGTGAGATGATGTGATGGAGAAAAGAGAAAGGACAATGACCAAAAGATGTAGGAGCATCCCTAGAAAATATGAGGGTTCTTCCTTTTTGGATACATATAGGCTGTATATACAAAGGCTTATAAAGAGTAGTTAGGGTGGGGGGCCTCCCGGGGCCTCCCTGGTGGCGCAAGGGGGTAAGACGCAACCTTTGAAGCTTGCCTCAGCCACTGCAGCATGAGTTCAATCCCCAGCCAGGGAGCTACCCACATGGCACAGCAGACCTTTCCTGCTTCACCCCCTGCTCCCCTCAGCAGTGTATTTCAGTCAACATGTCTGTTCCGTTTCCCACTCTGTCTCTGGTGAATCCTCTCACCTCCCCCCCCCCCCCACACACCTCTGGCCTGTATCCCAGTTCTTATATGCATAAATAAATAAATCTTTTTTTTTTTTTAAAAAGAGTAGTAACGGCTACTTAAATAGTGTATTTTATTCTAAAGAATGGTTTTTTTCTCCAATGTTTGCAGAAAACTGGCGATTCCAAGAATTTGCCCAGGCTCTGAACCAGAACCAGAAACTATTTTCTTAATGCTAAAGATGAAAGGAAAAAAATCCATGAACTAAGGTAAATAAAGGGCAATATGGTAGACTTTGAAGGAAATTTACAATGAAAGGAATTCTTACTCTCTTTTTTTTTTAATTTGAATGAGGAAGTTGGTGGTAGGGAACAGATCCTTCTTTCTCAGAGGTTTTGACTTTTGTTTTCTTTTTACAGAGAAAGATAGCATGTTGAGAGATAAATCCCAGGGACAACAGCAGGGAGTTAGTTATCTAAGAGAAAGAAGAGGACAAAGCTGATACATGAGCTAGAAAAGCCTTGATTAATTACTGATTGGTGGATATAGGTCATAGTTACTCTGGCAAAGAACTAAGGTCTTGATATGTTTTCTGATCAGGATCTAGAAATTCAGAGGATGGCTTAAAAGGGAGTGGGGGTTGGTAAAAAGACAAGATTGACATTTCTCACAAACATCCTCTTCCCTAGCCGACACATCTCCTGAATTACATGCAATTCCAACAAAGACATAGACTATTGCTAAAATGTTGGCCGGGGACCCATATTATTTGAAGATGATGTTAGGTTTCTCTATACATGACCCTAACTAAGCAGTAACATTTGTCTGGAGGATGTACAGATTTTGAGTACCAGGAGACATACCTCCTTTCAAATGACAGAGCACAGAAGGGACATCTACAGAGAAGACAGAGCAGAAAAAACATGGAGGGGCTGGCCCTGAGGGTAGAGGACTCCTAAAAATAACTGGGGAGGTTGGGGCTGGGAAATCTGAAGACTTGAAGCTTGACACCTAAGATTTAGAACTAGCAAACACGGGGGCAAACATATTTTGACTCTAGTATCCACAGGCTGTAGATGCCTGGTGAATAATCAGGGTTTAATAGAAAACTTAGAATCTTTCAAAGGTTATGACCACTATGGTGGATTTTCTGCAACAGCAACAACAACAACAACAAAAACAAAACACCTAAGGCCTGGACCCTACTCCTTAGTTACTTAGTTATTCTTGTCTTAAAATTGACACGCCTTCTATGCAACAGCATAATTACTTTATTTCTTCCATTCTGAGACACAATCAATTGAAGATGCAGCTTTGTTTTAATAAGAGGTTTTTAGGAGGAACAACCTACTGTATTAAGTTGTAATTCACTTTAAGATAAAACCCCAATTTTAGAAACATTAAAATGCCACAAAATGTGCATCTTAGAACTGAATACTGGAGTAGTGCAGCAGGCTCTAAATACTGTTGGCTCTGCTAGATTCTTCTATTGGAATTCAGAATGGACCTTCATCTGTACTGGTTCCTTTCTCCATTCTGAAAGAAAGCACAGATGGGGACTTTATATAAATGGGATCATATCTCAACCCATTACAAAAACTCAAGCTAGGTGAAACACACCCATGTCACAGAGAGCAGCAGCAAGGAGGCAGGGCAGGAATTTAGAATCCCTGAAACATACATTAAATTATTTGCTGTGATAGTAAAAGTAATGGAAAACATGTTTACTGACACTTACTATGTGCTAGGATATGTTCTAAGGGTTTTCACATGTTATTTCATTCAATTCTCATAATATTTTCAAGAAGTATATATTAGAAATACTATTAACCTCTGTGAGACTCAGTGTCTCCATTTTTGCAGGTTAGGAAACCAAGATATCTGAAGGAATAGCTGGTCTGAGGTCATGTAGTTATTAAATAGAAAACTTGAGATATTAATCTAGTCTACTTAGGGTTTTTTTAAAGCTCATTTTTTTAAACTTTATGTTCTCTTTTTTTTTTTTTTAGAGTGATCGGAGTCTTTTATGGAGTAGGTGACACAAGAATTATGCATACACTACACATTGCATTTTTAATTACTATTATAATACCTTTGGATATATTACAACATTATAATGACTAAATTTCAGTATTTTCCCTAAATTATTAAGGCAGTCTTTTTTTTGCATGTACTTATATGCATAAATTCAAAATTGGGCTCTTAGTCCTAATCTTGTAGGTTGTGCATGAACTGCTAGTCTTTTGTTTTACAAAGTAGATTTATGGGGAACAATTTTGATTCTCCATTTTATCCACCAAACTTAATGTGATACCATGTGTCCTATAAATCTTATACATCCTTGTTCTCATTTGGTCAATTTCATTCTCACCATATCAATTGCTAGAAATAGTTTAGACCTTAGCATTCTTTTATAGCACCTTAACCAATATTTTCAGTCTTATCTTTTATTTATTTTTTATTTAAATTTTATTTTTATATTCCCCATACAATTACAACCCCCTTATTTTGACCCCAAGCTCTCCTTTCCCCGCCCCCCACCCTCCATAGAGTGTCTCTGGTTCATAGTTGTTTGTTGATTTTGATATTTTCTTTCTTATAGTTATTCTTTTTCCTGGTCCCTTATTTAAGTTTTTCTAGATTCCTTCTACGAGTGAGACCATCCGGTATTTTTCTTTTTCTTTCTGGCTTATTTCGCTGAGCATGATTCTGAAATACACATATAAATATATATATTTATAAATAACTACCACTAACCTCTCAACTAAGAAATTTATGTTTCCAGTGTTTTCAAAGCTTGCTTCATATCCTCATTTTCTTTCTTTTCCCTCAGGCTGTACTCTAAACTTTGGGGAAATAACTCTCTTTTCCTTATAAATTTTTTGCCACATATGTGTATATATATATATAAACATGGATTATTTAATTTAGCCTATTTTTGAACTCTATATAAATGGGATCATACCTCACATTTTCTTCTGTGACTTTCTCATAGTTTTAAGATTTATTTATTCATTTTCATTGCTGTATAGTAGTCCATGGTATATATATACCACAACGTATTTATACAGTCTATCTGTGAAAATTGTTTACTGAGACAATGAGTGACCTGTAGTCAGTTTCTCTTGTGTACCAGCCCAGGCTTTAGGCCTGTTAGAAGTATTTTCCTGTATATATCCTTAATATTGTTTGCTTTTTTTTGCATATTGACTTTATATTTGTTCATAGTAAATTTTTCCTTCCTGAAATATATTTTAAAGTATATCTGAGGTATGTTTTTCTAGCCTTATTTCTTCTAGTTCCCATTATGCATTTCATATTCCAGACCTACTGGGCTAAACAGCACACACAAACCCTAAGCGAGGTGTGCCCTACCAGGCAGTGCCCCACAGTCTGTGTCTTGCAGCACCAATAAGGCCTATATTGCCTTATTTCTTTTGAAGAGTAGGGGCAGTTATATGTTTAGGTTAGTTTGTTTATTTCCTTTCTTTATTTACTGTAATGGCAGGTGGGGTAGTGAGTGGAAGCTGGAGATCAATGACTTAGTTTCAGTCTAGTGAGGAAGAAGGCAGTGCCAGGCTAATAGATCACTTTTGTCTCCTCTTTTCTCTCCCAAAGCCAGCTTGGTTTGGTGCTTCAGGGATCCTAAATTCCTCCCCTGCCTCTCTACTGCTTCTCTCTTGGTATGGGTGTGTTTTACCTAGATTGAGTCACTTTGTAATGGGTGCCAGGTGAGATATGCAGAGTAGGAGCTACTAGACACAGACTGTGGTACTGCCTGGTAGAGGATACCGGGCATGGGATTTGTGTATTGTTTTGCCCAAACTGCTAGGTGGTGTGGATCACTCACATGGATCTTTTTGCAGTGATTCTGGCGAGAAGATTCTTATACCTGTTCTACTCTGTCTGAGTCCAGATCAGATCCACATGCGTGCTTGCGCTGCATTGCTGCCAATTTTCCCTTTTGTCTGACTTATCCCTGCTACCAGGCACTAGTGACCCTATGGTCCAGCATGACTGCTGAACTCCTGGTGATGCACATTCCTGGCAATAGTGTGCATAACTGTCTGCACCACTTTCTTTCTGAACAGTTCCTCTGGTAGTATTCAGCATGCCCAGTGGGACCAGTGCCCAGTGCCCAGCCTGTTCTACTGCCCTTGCCTGTTCACTCACTTCCCCCACCAATCTTGTAGCATAAAACCTTCAGGAAAATTCTGATAATGAATCTCTGCATCTTCCTTTGAGCTAATTTTACTTTCTTTTTATTTTTTCATTTTAGTGGAGTGATCCAGATCTCTTTATTGTACCCTGTTGTCCCATTTGATTCTTAAAATAATCCTATGAGTTAGGAACTACTGTTCCTATTTTTACATATAAGGAAATGAGACAGAGAAAAGTTAGGTAACTTTCTGAATTCACTGAGCTAGTAAGTGACAGAGCTAGAATACAAACCAAATCTTTTCTGGCTCCACAGTCTGCCCTCTTTACCATTGCATGTTCCCTATGGGTAGCATCCCCATTTATTCTGTTTTTGAGATATGGCATTTAGAACTCTCATAATTTCTTTGTGTGTATATATGTGAAAATATATCCTTCTGGGCTTAGTATTTTAATTCGAGATATAGCATATATAATGTGGTCAGATCTTGAGTGTATTACTCAAGATACTTGTGCACATATACACATTCATGTAGCCACCTCCCGGATTAAGACATGGAGTATTTCTAACATTCCAGAAGGCTATTTCATACTTCTTTTCAATTATAACCATTCTGTCTATACTTGCAGTTCCTAAATGGCCTCTATCAGAATAAATTTGGCCTGTTCTTGAACAGCCAGTAAATGGAATCAAACATTCTTTTTTGTGTGGCTTCTTTTATTTAAAAATAATGTGAGATACATTTATGTTGTTATATTTTTATTTTATGTTCTTTAATTACTATCTATTATGTCCTTTTAAAGCAAACATTTCCTTCTGTCTGAAAAAGTAATACATTGTCAAAGCAGAGAATTAGTAAAATAGGGAAAAAACAGAAAGGTAAAATAAAAATGACTGAGATAATTATTGTTAAAGCTTTTGATTATGTTTTGCCAGACTTTTAAAAATGCCTATGCATATGTAATTGCTGGATTTCGATTACATGTAAATTTCTGTTTTACAACACTTTCCTTCAACAGTTTAACTTGAACATTTTCCATGTCATTAAACATGCATTCTTTTACAATGATTTAAGTACTTTAAAAAGCATTTTTATTTTAAAAATTGGTTTATTTTTGGTAGTGATGGGGGAATATGTAAAGCATTAACAAGACACAAAATTCATAATTTGCATAAAGGAATGCAGTGAAAGGACTCCTAGCTCCTTACCCTAACTTTCCATGTTCTACCCTTTCCCCCCAGCTCCTGTGATCCAGTGCTACCAGTTCTCAGCATAATCTTCTGGAACTAACCTATGCATATCTAAACAAATATGTATGCATGTTATTGCTTCCCCTTCTTATGAACACATATTGTCTACTATACTGTTTTGCCCTTTACTTTCTTTGTTTCTTGGAGATTATTCCACATCAGTATGTCAAGAATTTTCCTTAATTAGCTGATTAAAATGCTTATTTAACACATACTAAGTGAAATCAAATTATAGCTACATTAAAGGACAATTTTAGGGCCTCCCTGGTGGCGTCGGGGTTAAGACGCAACCTATGAGGCTATCCGCAGCCACTGCAGCATGAGTTCAATCCCTGGCCAGGGAGCTACAATGGTGCAGCAGACCTCTCCTGACTCACCTGCTGCTCCCCTCAGCAGTGTATTTCAATCAGTCTGCCTGTTCTTTTCCCCGCTGTCTCCAGTGAATCCTCTCACCCCCCGCATCTCTGGCCTATACCCCAGTTCTTGTATGTATAAATAAATAAATCTTTTTTAAAAATTTATTTTTTTTAAAAAAGAGACAACTTTAAATCTGATTGGCAAAAATAAAATGACTTTTTGTGTTATCAAGGATATAAGAAAATAACAACAATAGCAATAATAATAGTCAAGCATTATTCTAAACTGCTAATCTGTAATAAAGTCATTCTGCTCTCACAGAAATCCTGTGAATTAAGTTCTGTTTTTAAGTCCTCTTAACAGAAGAGACTGATGTACAGAGAGTTTAATTTACCCAGAGCACTCTTATATAATGCTGGAGGAGAGTAATCTGATCCAATATGTATGAAGAGAAATCAGGCAATAGCAATTAAATTTATATATTGTGTTTTTCACTAGAATTACCCTTCTAGGAATTTATTTTACCATCTACTCCCATATATGAGAGATTGATTATACATATATAAAGTTATTTGTTGTAGCATTGTTTATAGTAGGAAAGTGCTAAGAGCTGAACTAGAGAAAGTTGAGCTGCCAAAATGAAAGTAACAGTTAAAACTTTCACAGGCTCTTGTAATAGAGGGTAACCAAGAGAAAGCATGAGCATCCCTAGTGTTCCATTTTGCACCATGAAACAGCACCCAGCAAGGGTCAGGTGGATCAGTGCAGATATAAAGATCTCATTATCAAAGAAACCCTGAACAAAAGGCTCCTGCCATTTTAGGGACTTGGGCTGGAGGGGAGGGTAAGAGGGTAAGGGCTAGAAATGGAAAAATAGTACCTAAGTACTGAATCAGAATGAAGAAAAGTGTCTTCAAGATTTCTCTTTTACCTTTCATAAGGAGGTCTCAGTGGAGGTGTCTGGGAAAGGGCCCTAATATAGAGGTCTCCAAATGGAGGTATCAGGGCTGAGGATGTATATATGTATAAAAGCACCCGGGAGCCTGAGACCTTCACTACAATTCCCTTTGAGACACACTGCATAGGGTGTGCACCAAGTCTGGTGAGGGTGAATGAGGCAGCTTTTCCCTAGTAGTTTACTAGGTAAAACCTTTAAAATTGCTTATAATTGAACATGAAAGATTATAGATAGATTTGGGGCTAGAAATCAAACTCTCCACTGAAATTAGAAGATACTTTAGATGTTCTTCAGTAGGGTATTAGTTAAATGAATTGTGGTATACCCATGCAGCGTCTTACAATATAGCAGTGAAACATGATTTTTAATGGCAGCAGAAGGGGATCCTATCTAGAAATAGATGATTTTCTTAAAATCAATGAAGGGAATTTATGAGGAATTGAGTGTTAGTTGAGTGATAGTCCAGCAGTCAGGGCTAGCAACATGGAAGCCAGTACTATCCCTATGCCTGAATGGGTTCAGGATGGAATGGGTTCAGAAAACCCTAACTACCACCAAACTATGGCCCAGCAGAGAAGTAGCAGGAAGAATAAGTACCCTGACTTCTCAATTTCCATCCTTTTATCAGAATGTCCATTTTTTGCTAATGCTTTCCATTTGCCAAGCCTAACCATATGCCAAAGGTTAAGGGAAGCTGTTCATGAACTCTATAAAAATTAACTTTCCAGGGCACACAGTAGGGTATAACAGAGTACAGAAAAGTAGAGAAAGTAGAGATTAAAGTTGTACATGTAAACAAAATATTCAGCTCAATAATATTTCTAAAATATATAATTATTTAATCATTTATGGTTGGGCTTGTCTCCAGATTTCCTTCTTATTTATTGTAAACATTCCTTTATTTAAATTTTCACATTTGTATTCTAATTTCCACAAGGTACATTCTTACAAGCGTGACTAGACCCCACTTTTTAACATCGCTGTTATATGTAACATTCTGAAAGATTTTTAACAATTTATTTAATTAAAAATATTTATTTTTGCATAGAAAAACTGGGGTGTAAGCCAGAAGTGGGGGGGTGAGAAGATTCACCAGATATAGAGTGGGAAGCAGCAGGTGACAGGAGAGGTCTGCTGCACTGTATGTGGGTTAGTTCCCTGGCTAGGGATCAAATGCAGGTCATGGTGGTGCTAATGCTGAGATTTAACCCTTAGGGCACCAGGGATGTCCAATAACTTATTTTTTTATTAGTTTATTAAAAAAAAAATTTCTTATATTGGTGTAGTCCCCAATGTTCTCCTGCCATTGTATCACCTGGAACCATCACAATATTCCCTTGTGTTCATTCCTCCCGTTTTGTCCTCACATTCCTCCCCCTCCTTTGCTGTATGCCTCAGTTCTATGGTCAACTTGCTAGTTTTGACTTTATCTTGACCTTTTGTTTGCTTTCTTTATATTCCACATATAGGTGAGACCATCCAATTTCCTTCTGACTAGTTTTGCTAGCATAATCCTTTCTAACTCATCATGTTGCCACAAATGGCACAAATTTGTCTTTTTTGATCACTGATTAATATTCCATTGTATAAATGAACCACAGCTTTTTAAAATTATTTTTTATTTTTTTGTACCACAGCTTTTTGATCCAAAGGTTCTTAATAATTTAATCTCTACCATCAGAATATGCAAATTTGTTTTCCTGCATTTCAACACTAGCTATTATCCTTAGTCTTTACCAATTTAATAGGGAAAAAAAGCTACATCTTACTATTTTAACTTACTTTTTTTATTACTAGTTGAATTTTAAAATAAAACAATATGCACTGATCATCTGTAACTTTACTGTTTAATGTTAATCTCTGACTATCAATAGTGATGCTATTGACTATGAATGCATGGGAAAACCACAGATAATTCCCTGACCAGAGCCAATGTGTGGCTGGACTGGCCCCTTGTGGTTTTATTATGATTACAGGATGCATCTCAGCAACAACCATCAGGAAACTTAGAAAGGTTTACTACCCACAGGTCCTGGAGGCTATCTGTTATGCCTGGAGTCAGATAGCAAGGTTGTATAGACAGAGATGGAAAGAAAGGGGGGAAGGAAGAGAACGTGGGAGGGAGAGAGAGAACAGTGGACATGAAGTTCTGCCTTTATGGCTTAAGATTGGTGGGGTGCTGACTGGGAGAACATTTTTGCACACAACACTAATGATAAAGGACTGATCACAAAAATCTGCAAAGAGCTGATGAGACTCAACAAAAACAAAGAAAATAATCCAGTCAAAAAATGGGCAGAAGAGCTAAAAAGAAACTTCTCTGAAAAGGAAATGCAAATAGCCAACAGGCATATGAAAAAATGTTCAACATCACTTGTAATCAGGGAAAAAATGCAAATCAAAACTACGATTAGATACTATCTCACACCAGTGAGAATGGCACATTTTAAAAAAACTAGCAACAACAAATGTTGGCGAGGGTGTGGAGAAAAAGGAACTCTCCTGCACTGTTGGTGGGAGTGCAAACTGGTCCAACCACTATGGAGAGCTGTGTGGAGATTCCTCAACCTACTAAAGATAGAGCTTCCATATGATCCAGCAATTCCACTCCTAGGTATTTACCCAAAGGACACAGAAACATCAATTCCAAAGAGCACCTGCACCCCTATGTTTATAGCAGCACTATTTACAATAGCTAAGCTTTGGAAACAACCCAAATATCCAACAATAGATGACTGGATCAAGAAGATGTGGTACATATACACCATGGAATATTACTCAGCATTCAAAACAGATAATCACATGCAATTTGCAGCAACATGGATGGCGCTGGAAGGGATCATGCTCAGCGAAATAAGCCAGAAAGAAAAAGAAAAATACCGGATGGTCTCACTCATAGCAGGAATCTAGAAAACTTAAATAAGTGACCACAAAAAAGAATAACTATAAGAAAGAAAAAAATCAAAATCAACAAACAACTATGAACCAGAGACACTCTATGAGGGATGGGGGGCGGGGAGGGGAGGGCTTGGGGTCAAAATAAGGGGGTTGTAATTGTATGGGGAATATAAAAATAAAATTTAAATTAAAAAAGATTGGTGGGATGCCTGAGATTTTGTGGGTTCACTTTTTGTTGGCAGATTTAAAACATAAGAGTACAAATGTAGGAATTAGGGTGCATAGTAAAGGAAAAGCAGGGTGACTCAAGTGGTCAGTTATCTATTACCAGGGCTTTTTAAAAAGAGGATTTTCATGGGTGAGGGTCGCTTGACTTCTCTAGTTGTTTAACTACTAATTGTACCATGCAACAAGCATGCTTATTCTAGATAGGTGTCTTTGATATGGATGCCTCAACAATCAAAAGCAAATTGGATTTATATCACATTCTAAAAAGCAAATTGTTAGGCACTTACCCTATTATTGTTCTACTACACTATAATACAATATTATTATTGTTGAATTATCCCCCAGATTTAGTACAAAATCCTTGCTCTTATTTTTTCTTGGTGTCCTTTAATCTATAGATAATCTGTTTTACCCTCTTCAGAGGGTAAAACATATGAAGATATATGAAGATATATATCTTCAATATTTTATGATGATCTTTGATATGGTTACTTCAGTAGAGTTGGGGGAGAGTAGTAATGGTATCTAACTCCTTCACCAGTTTTTACCAACTTTCTTACTTATGTACCATTTTCACTCTCTTCCTACTTACAGAGATAACTCGTAAAACCAATTCTGAAACTTTTGGTCATTTTGCAGTATAATTTCCCCCCCTTCCATTTTTCTCATATGGACTGGACCAGTCTGTTTTCCCACCAACATGAAAAAATGATCATCATCACTTATCATCAGGGAAATACAAATCAGAACCACAATGACATACCACCCCATACACATGAAAATGGCTTATATCAATAAGACCAGAAATGATAGGCATTGTTGAGGGTGTAGAGTATAAGGATTTTTGTACACTGGTGGGAATGTTAACTGTTCTGACCATGGATCTACCATAAGGCAATTTCACTTCTGGGTATTATCTGAAGAATACATAAACCATTTCAAAGAAATATATGCATTTCTTTGTTCATTACATCATTATTTATAAGAGCAAAGTTATAGAAACAACTTCTGTCCAATGATAGATGAGTAGATTAAGAAGACGTGGTATATAAGCACAGTGAATTACTACCCCGCTATCAAAAAATATGAAATCTTGCCATTTTTGAAAACACAGATGGAAATGGAGAGGATTATGTTAAGTGACACAAGTAAGAAAGAAAAAGACAAATACCAGATGATTTTATTTATATATACAATAGAGAGAAACTAAATCATAACAAATCCTAGAAATCTAACTGTAGAATTGAGGTTACCAGAGGGGTAGGGTGGTGGATGTGGAGCAAAGTGGAGAGGGAGCCCAGTGGACTGTGGTGAAGGATTATTGGTGCTTTGGTGGTGGGTGTGGTATGGTCATGGATCTCTGAAGAGTTGTGAACCTATACCCCTAAATCATGTAGAGTGTCATAAACCATTACCTCAATTAAAAACATACAATTAAAAAAAGAAAAATGCAATTAAAAAATATTTTATTCCCAGAATAAAAGATAATTTTCCTCACAAAATATCTTTTATTCTGAGAGAAAACATGCTTAGAGCAATAAAATAAACAACTTAGTGGACAGATCATTAGAGAAAAATTCTAATTATATTTATAGACTAGTTTGCGTATTTATTGTAGTTGATATATTTGAAAAGGTTGACTGTCTTTTCCCCAAATGAACCACTAGATGGTAGTGTAAAGTCGTCTGACAGTGGACTAGTCAACTGAGCCAAGATGAATTCAAATGTGTGTATATTTGCACCCTTATTTTACAATGCTTTATAGATTAGTGTTTCTTTTGGGTATGTTGAGCTTTATGCAGATCCTGAAGAAACTATGTTACAATATTTTAAAAGCATGATCTATTTCGTTATTTGCTATTTCTTTTTTTTTCATTTGTGTGAAAGAGAGATGTAAAAAACAGAACAGATATGCTTCTGGTATACTCAATAGGGCCCTTGTTTTGTTATCTTTTCTATATTCTTATTTTTTCTATATTATATAATAATAATTTTCTGTTACTTCTGTTATTCCATATAGAAAACCTTTTTTTTTTTTTTTTTTTTTTTAGTGTAAGATGTTTGTGTGGGCCTTTTTGGGCTTGAACTACAGGTGACTAAAAATCCTCACAACTTTATATTTATCACCTCCAAAGAAACAGTTAATACCCTGCTTTATAAGATTTTTTTACTTAGCTTCAGCGTTGGCAGTGTAATTTATATTTGTACTGGGAGCTTCTGAGGAAGGTAAGCATAAAGACAGTGTTGGGGCTTCAGGGTTAAACAGGCTTAACAGTTGAGTCTACATCACAGCATAAGCAGGAAGAAAAGGAGGACTCATGACCATCCTCAGCACTTGTTCCTTCTCTCTTTCACTTCTGCTATTCAAGTTCTCCTTTATTTATTTATTTATTTATTTATTTATTTATTTATTTATTTATTTATTTATTTAAAAGCTTTATCTATTTATGCATATAAGAACTGGGGTGCAGGCCAGAGGTGCGGGAGGTGAGATGATTCACCAGAGACAGAGTGGGGAACAGAACACGCAGACTGACTCAAATACACTGCTGGGGGAGCAGTGGGTGAGCCAGGAGAGGTCTGCTGTGCCATGTGAGTAGCTCCCTGGTGGGGGATTGAACTCGCTCTGCAGAGGCTGCTGACAGCTTCACAGTCCTGTGCTCAACCCCTTGCACCACCAGGGAGGCCCCTCAAGCTCTCCTTTAAACAAATGAATTCAAGAATATATGGGAAAGAAAGGAAAGGAGACAAAATGTGATTGTTTTTTATGTCAAGTTTGCTGGGATATAATTCCCCTATATTTGATGGAACATTATTCTGTATGCTTTTGCAAGAGTATATTTTAAATGAGATTAACAGACTAATGCCTGAGCAGACTGCTTTTTCCTTATAGCTGAACTTACTTGATTAATCAATGAAACAGCTGCTGAAGGAGTGGTTCATTTCCCATCCTTCAAATCATAATGGTTTTCTAGTGAAGGCAGGAATGCCAAGATGAATGTTTTCTCTCTGTAAATCACAGTTATGAGTATATTTAACAATGCCTTAAGAAAGTCTGATTTTAGGGCCTCCCCAGTGGTGCAGCGGTTGAGCGCAGGGTTGCGAAGCTGCCCGCAGCCTCTGCAGCGCCGGTTCGATCCCCGGGCACCGGGCGAGGGTCCCACATGGCACACAGACTTCTCCTGCTGCCCGCTGCTCCCCTCAGCAGTGTATTTCGTCGTTCTGCCTGTTCTGTTCCCTGCTCTGGCTCTGGTGAATTCTCTCACCCTCCCGCGCTTCTGACTGTACCCAGTGCTTGTATAAATAAATAAATATTTTTTTTAAAAAAAGAAAGTCTAATTTTACCAGCATAATTTTATTATTTGAGTCTTACCTCATTCACTACTTAGGCAAGAACTATTTTTTTTTTTTTAAGGAAAGGAAACCTTGTGGGGAAAAGTGATACTTTGGAAGGGGTAAGGAGATACAGTTCAAATTATAGGTAAAGAAAATACTGCTAATATTTTAGGTTGTCATGCTATGCAAAATAATTACCCCAAGAAAACAGCGAAACACTTAAAGGGTCAAACACACCTGGTTTCTAATGCCAGCTCCATTACTTAAGAGGCTTTGACACTTAGAGAATTTAATTTTTCTGGGTCTTAGTTTCTTCATTTGTAAATCAGACAAAATAATAGAGCCAACTTGCAGGATCAGAATCCCAATTGTATAATTATACCTGATGAACCAATTAAAAACTCCATGTAGAAATGCAAAGGACTGAAAGTCATAAAGTTTGGAAACTAACTTTTCTAGAAGACAAGACACAGAAGTTATAAAGATAGGCAAATAGATAATGGGACAGAATAGATAAGAAACAGACTCATGTCTTAATGGAAATTTGTTATGAGAATATGGTAAAGCATGTAGCCTAGCACAAGGCATGTGCATAATGAACCCTAGACTGGGGCATCCTGGGTCCTAAACCCAGTGACCCAGTTCATTTTTCAAAGGTTACTTTGAAAGTGCTTTTAGTAAAGAGTCTTTTAAAAAGCCTCCACACTGCCAAGTTTATTCTCAAATTTAAACTGATAGTTTGTGGTGACTGGCTTTGGAAAGAATAATGATGAAATTTATCCCTCACTGAAAATGGGATTAGGTAACAGAACTATGTTAAGGAAACCATGGAAGTGATGTGGTGTGCATGTTCATACTGCCTGGCAAATATACTACCAATAATAGAAAGTTAAGAAACAGCTGTAGTCAGACATAAACTGTCTGGACTTTGGACTGAACCCCTAATTCCTGAGCCTGCTCCCAGGCCGCAGTTTCTTTGGAACCATCCACCACATCCATGATCCTGCATAGCCTTCAACTTCGTTTATTGCCACAGGTGCTGCACACCCACCTAGGCTCCTTCCTCATCACAGCAACTTCCTCAACCCTGCTGCTCACCTACAGCCTTTTAATTAGCCTGTCAGCAGTTGGTGGCAATGTCTTCAGAGGACTTAGAAATCCTTCAGTTACACCCAAATCAGTGTTCAGCCACAAAGATGTCCTCAGTGTGCAGAACTTTAGCAGCCCTCAAGAAACTTGGAGACTCTCATTTCCAACCCCTCCACCCTGTCTGAAGCCAGGGTTGCTGAAGCATAGTATGTCTGCTGCAGATTGTGACAGAGATAAAGGTAAATAAGAATCATCTGTTAGTAAAGATGATAAAGAAAGGGAAAGCATTGAGAAAAGACACTCCAGCCACCCTTTACAAGCACCTATTCTCCTGGTGAGTACCCTGGGACATAAATGCAGCTCCACTGAACATATCATTGGTCTTTTGAACACAAAGGCTGCAGATAAAAGACAAATCTAAAGAGGATGAGAAACCATTTAAGATCTTTTAAGCACAAGACAAACTAAACACAAGACAAAGGAAGGCAATCTGACCAATAAGGACAGGCACAAGAGGGAGCAGTGTGTAAAGAGGGCAAGCAGCTGGTCTAGGTGCTATCACTCTAGGCCCAGACCACTGTAGTAGAGAGTGCCAAATGTAGCTCCACTGAACACATCAGTTGTCTTTTGAACAAGAGGCTGGAGAGAAAGACAAATCCAAAGAGGAAGAGCACTGCAATCCTCGAGGCTGAGCAAGGCAAGAATAAGCCACCTATGAGAAACCTAGGAACTCTAGAGAACAGTTTCCTTTTTCTTCTTTCCATTGGGATCCCTTTGAGAACTTGATATTCATTGGCGAGACCCACAGGACAAGGACTTTCTGCTAAGAAATGATTCTCTCCCCCATCTCTTGACTCCCCTGCTGTATGGAGATGTTTGCTCCTTCAGGGACAGGAAGCTTCATGATTACAACCACCACTACCACCCTGTGTGTGGAGGGAACAAAATTGAGGGGATCCACCTTGATAAACAGGAGTGCTTGCACACTCTCAGAGAAAACTATTAGCACATTTGGGTCCTTTCCATCCACCTAGCCTCCCTCAATGGATATCTCCCCCACCCAGCCTCATAACTTCAGTTCTCCCCAGCATGCACTATTCCCCAAATCAGCCCTACAGCAGAGCATCAAAACAGATTCTTCAATAAGACCCCTCCAACAGCAGCCACTCATTTTTACACTAAAGGGTGCCTGTTCTCTCCCAAAATGAATACTCTTCTGTCAGCAGAGATAAAGTAGAAGCTTCCTTCCCACATTCTGAAGCATATGGAAATTCAATAAGAAAAAGTAGGACAGGAAAGAGGAATAAGCTCCTATCCTAACAAAATGTGAGAGTTGCAAAAAGAGAAAGCATGAGAAAACTACATTATCAGATAGACTGTGGGGGTGAGAAGCTTCTAATTCCTCCATTTGTAGAAAGTGTATAGATGTGGAACAGATTTTGAAATGTGTTTTTGTATATTGTATGTTGGAAATTTTGAGCACTTTAAGCCAAGTCATAGATTCTCATGTTTCCCACTCTTTTGATCTTTCATATAAAACTTTTCAGTTCATACCAAAACAGTAAAGGTGATGACCCACACTAATTTTGTGATAGTTGGTGGTGGGGGGAATAGTCCACAGAACACATCAGGCAAAACTCTGTCAGACAAGAAGGGATGGAGGCCATACATACAGTTCTGTAAAAAGAGACTGCTTTGTGAACTAGTGGTTCATTTGTACAAAAGGGTAAGATGAAAGCTTTACTTTGTACAACTGTAAATAGATTAAGTAACATAATACATTAATAATTCTTAAAATGTGCTATTTGCAACTTAATATCAGTGAACACATCCTGCCACAGCTGTTTCCCCATGTATTGTTAACTCTTCAACTATACAATGAATATTAAGCCTTTTCACTTACCTCAGAGGATACATTTCCAATCCATTTATAGTATACTTGAAGTCATAGTTTCCCTGAATAAGTGCTTATGTGATATGACTCTATTTTCCTTACTTGTTTTTTGAAATGGAGAAATATCCAGTCTTGGAAATTGGATGCCAGGCAGAAACTTTGCTCCTGAAGTTGCTCTTTGTGGGGTCTTGGGGGGGAAAACTAGAAAGGTAGCCAAGGACATGACAACCAGTGCTAGGGAGGACAGAAGTTACCAGATGCCAAAATCAAGAGACATAAATAGGTCACCAGCATCTCTTCACCACTTGTGATTTCACACATACTTCTTTTAGGAGCCATGCCTTTTTGTGTGTGTCCTATCTCATGTCTGTATATACCTCTTGGTTTTGTAATGAGATTTAATTATACCCAAACAGGTCCTGAAATAAAGCCTCAAGTGTCACAGATGATGGATATAGTTTCATTGTATTCAATACCTGATGAAATCTAAGGCACACATTTCCTAATATGATTCATCATATTCCAGTTGGTAATAAAGTCTGGAAATAGCTGTAATAGGTCAAACTTGCAGAGTCATGAGAGTTAAAAGAGGAAAAAATGGGCCTCCCCTGGTGGCGCAGCTGTTGAGGGCTGGGCTGCGAGGCTGCCCACAGCCTCTGCAGTGCCAGTTTTTTCCCTGGCCACCGGCGAGAGTCCCACACACACACACAAAAAAAAAAAAAGAGGAAAAAAGGTGAGAGAGACAAGTCTCATATATGTGCATTTTTAAGTTTACATACATCAATCTTAATGTCTCTTTATAATTTATAATACATTAAAGCTTTGTCTACATGTTGGAGAATTACTTTACTAGCAGAGAATTACAATATATCTTGTCCACTAAACTATATGGAATAAAATTAGGTCCATTTGGTCTTCTGGTATATTAAAGTACTATCGGACATTGTTGCCCTTTTTTTGCAAAAACAAAGCAAAACAAAACAAAAATGTGTAGTACACATCATTGATTCTAATCAGCAGAGAGAATTACTTTAGTTGTAAAATGAAGGGTTAGTTGTGGGCTTCTGATTTTGAGACCCCCCCCCCAGATGTTATGCAGTATCTTTTTTTAAAAGACAACAACTTAAAAAAAAAATCCATGGAGTATGTATCCTGGAACTGTAGTAGTAATTTTCAGTATTGTAAAGAGATCATTCTACATATACCTTTTGTTATTTATCCTATATGTAGTAAAGTTTTTCTAGATCATGTGTGAAAGAAAAATGAAATGACTAAACCGTCAGTATGTTCTCATTGATAGAAGCTTCTTGTGCAATGTGAACTGTGCCATTTTACTAAAAAATGTGAAAAAAATCAACAAAATGGAACACTTGCAAGGTCATCCATAAATCTGCTTCTCTTCAGGCTTCCATGTCTCAGTAAACAGTGCTTTTGTATGCACTTAGCTGCTCGAGTCAGAGAGCTGAGTCATTTCAAATCCTTTAATTCCTCTCTTCTTTTTTTTAAATTCTTTTTTTTAAATTTAAATTTTATTTTTATATTCCCCATACAATTGCAACCCCCTTATTTTTACCCCAAGCCCTCCTTTCTCTGCCCCCCATCCCCCATAGAGTGTCTCTTGTTCATAGTTGTTTGTTGATTTTGATTTTTTCCTTCTTATAGTTATTCTTTTTCCTGGTCCCTTATTTAAGTTTTCTAGATTCCTTCTATGAGTGAGACCATCTCCAGGAAACACATTTAGCTACAAAAGATAAAAATAGACTCAAAGTTAAAGGATGGAAAACAATCCTACAAGCAAATGGACCAAAAAAAAAGGAGCAGGAACAGCTATAGTTATATCAGATAAAACAGATTTCAAACTCAAAAAGGTAAAAAGAGACCCCAATGGTCACTACATTATGATCAAGGGGACAATACTTCAAGAAGAAATATCACTCATTAACATATATTCACCAAACGAAGGAGCACCAAAATATATCAGACAACTATTGTCATCATTGAAAACAGACATCAGAGAAAACACATACATAGTGGGAGACTTCAACACACCACTATCAACAATGGATAGATCAACGAGACAAAAAATAAGTAAAGACACTAAAGCTCTAAATAAGGATCTAGAGCGCTTGGGCTTAACAGACATCTATAGAACACTAAACCCAAAAAAATCTGAGTACACATTTTTCTCAAGCACACACGGATCATTCTCCAGGATCGATCACATACTGGGACCCAAGACAAACATCAACAGATTCACCAAGATATTGAAATCATACCAACCATCTTTTCTGACCATGAAGGCATCAAACTAGAAATAAACCATAAAAAGAAAGCAAGGAAATCTCCTACCTCATGGAGATTGAAAACCACACTACTGGAAGACTAATGAGGAGACTAATGAGGAGATCAAAGAAGAAATTAAAAAATTCTTTGAATTGAATGACAAGGAAGACACCAATTTCCTAAATGTATGGGATGCAGCAAAAGCAGTAATAAGAGGAAAATATATGGCAAAAGAGGCTCACATCAAGAAACAAGAAAGAACTCAAAGAAAGAACCTAATCTCGAAGCTCAAAGATCTAGAGAAAGAACAACAAAAAAACCCCAAAACCTGTAGGAGAAAAGAAATAATAAAAACCAAAGCAGAAATAAATGAAATTGAAGCTAAAAAAGCAATCCAAAAGATCAACGAAACCAAGAGCTAGTTCTTTGAAAAAATCAATAAAATAGACAAACCCCTAGCCAGGCTCACAAAGGAAAAAAGGGAGAAAGCACAAATAAACAGGATCATAAATGAAAGAGGAGAAATCACAACGGATACAGCAGAAATCAAAAGAATAATCAGAAACTACTATGAACAGTTATATGGAAACACGTTCAACAATCTAGAGGAGATGGACAAATTCCTACAACTCTACAATCACCCAAAGCTAGATAAAGAAGAAATAGAACACCTAAACAGACCAATTACAAGCAGCGAAATTGAAATGGTAATCAAAAACCTCCCCAAAAACAAAAGCCCAGGACCTGATGGATTTACCAAAGGTTCAGAAACGAATTAGTGCCTATCCTTCACAAACTCTTCCAAAAAATTGAGAAGGAAGGTATAATACCAAACACGTTCTATGAAGCCAACATTATACTACTACCAAAACTGAACAAGGACAACACAAAAAAAGAAAACTACAGACCAATCTCCTTAATGAACACTGATGCAAAAATCCTCAGTAAAATTTTAGCTATCAGAATCCAACAATGTATCCATAAGATAATTCACCATGACCAAGTAGGATTCATTCCAGAAACGCAAGGATGGTTCAACATCTGAAAATCAGTCAACGTTATCCAACACATCAACAAAAAGAAAGATAAAAACCATATGACAATATCAATAGATGCCAAGAAAGCTTTCGACAAAGTGCAACACCCATTCATGATAAAAGCACTTGAAATTCTTGGGATACAAGGAACATACCTCAACATCATAAAGGCCATATATGACAAGCGAATTCCTCTCTTCGTAATCCAATTTATCTCTAAGTTCTCCTCCACATATATCTCCTTCAATTATCACCTCCATCTCTACTGCTCTCACCCTAATCAAAGTATTTTTTTTTTAACCTGGAATTCTAGCAATAGCTCTCCAGTATTTTATTTCTACTCTTATTCTCCCTTCAATGCATTGGATGTTGTCGTCTTCCTTCCTGCTCCAAGCTTTGGTGAATTCCTGTTGTGACAGGACCTTTGTTGATGCTTTGCGGTGGGAACTCAATGAGGGACACAGCAGTCATGGAGCAGGTTTGCAAGGCAAGACACTTCTAGTTGAGCAGAAGTTCTTGTGCCATTTTTTGAAATCATACAGGCTAGTAAAAGCTGATCATTTGACAATGGTAAGAGGAATAAGGTCCAGAGGATGGGATAGGAAAGGGGGACAAAGTTTTATGAGGAATGGAGTAGAGGACATCATGACCATACATCAAGAGAAATTTGCATCAGCAAAGTATTTGATATTATCACAGACAGAGTTATCCCCAGACCATCATAGAAATAGTCACATGATCAGGTCAACAGTGGCCTAGGCTTTCCTGGGCCTGCCTCTTGTTACGTGCTATACTCTGTAGGTAGTCAAGAAATGCTCTGCTGTGATTTGTAGATAGAAAATATATCAGTTACCCATGAGCGGCCAGCTAGTAGTCAGCTCATAGGAACCCACAAATTCCCTTTACTCATAAGATTATCCAAACATTTTAACATGACTTTATATTGATCATTACCTACTTTTGTTATTTCCCTACTTACACGAGCATGAGCAAGTTATTTATGAATAATATGAATGATGAAACCCATGCCTATCTTTCCAGCCTTATCCATCACTAATGCTCCCTTACTCCATTGGGATTAAGGGACCATTCCCTTAAGTAACATTGGAACTTAATTTTCTTGGTGAATTTAGCATCACTAATATGGTAAACTTAAAAAGACTTTACCAAGATTATAAGCATTATTTAGGTCATTAGTAGCTGTCTGAGAGTAGAATAACATAGGATCAAGAATGTTGAGGTTTGGCATATTTGCTGAAATTTGTGCTCTAACAAAATTTTGATGCTATTCTACAATGAAGCTGCAAATAAGAATAATATAAAGTTAACTTATCCTAGTTATAGATTACTGTGTATTTCATAGAAAGATTAAAAAAAGAAAAAGTAACATACACACCCTTGTATGGGAGATAAATCATGCATACATACTAAAGCTCCAGCTTATTAGTATCATATTCAAGATTTTAGCTACATGGCCTGACTCCAGAGTGGAGTCACTTATATATTATTTTATATTGTCTTTTTGAGCTCCACAGGTAGAAGGTAGGAGGACAGAAATGACAATTCATAAAATTAGTTAATCTTTTCCCCTAATGATTTTGAAAGGGATAAATACAATTTTTTGGCCAAGAGTAAAGAGTTGTGAAGTGGCCATCAAACCATAGTGTCTACAGATCCTGGATTTAATTTTGATCACAGAATTTTCAGAGTTCTCTGGTTAAACCCCTTGGTTTGCAGATGAGGAAATTAATCTCATTGTCTAGTATACTTTTTATGTGCATTAATTATTTGTTGAATGAATGAGTTAAGTGACTTGCTTAAGAGTTTCACAGAGGCAGAGTCAGTAAACAGGATTTAATGGTGAGCTAAACCTGGCACTCAATTCCTCTGTGCAGTTATACACCAATACCCAGGGTGTGCAACTGTGTGCACACTGAGGTTAGAGAGTTTTAAGGATAGGAGGTATCCAGTATCACTGAAGGAGACCCATGCAGTGAAAGTGACTGAAGGCAGAGAATAGAACTATTTCTTTTTAGTCTTGTCAAAAGACTAAAAAAGACTTGTCAAAAGACCATTTACAAGACCATATGAAAAGTGAATCATTTACTTGAGAGATTTAGTAAAGAATTTAAGTTGATTTGCACTGTGAAAATATGAAAAGTGAACAGATGATTTATAACATAAAGAATTTTGGATGATCTTGAATTTTTATTGAAAAAATTTATCATTAAAACTTAGAATGACAGTGGGGATAGTGAGAGTGAGCAGAGGGTGTTGGGGGAAGAAATTCTGGCTTTGAAAACTCTCCAGCCAAATCTAGTTATATTCTCTTGTGAATATAACACGTGAACAGATGATTTATAACGTGAAGAATTTTGAATGATCTTGAATTTTTGTTGAAAAAAAATTTATCATTAAAACTTAAACTCAGAATGACAGTGGGGATAGTGAGAGTGAGCAGAGGGTGTTGGGGGAAGAAATTCTGGCTTTGAAAACTCTCCAGCCAAATCTAGTTATATTCTCATCAACAGAAGCAGATGATTATGGTCAGGTGATGTAGAAGCCTGTTGGGAGATTGTTAATGTCCAGATATCCTTGATAAATGACCTTTAAATTTTTTTTAAAGAGTTTTTTTTTTTTTAAAAGACAATCTAGTAGAAAGAAGCAAACCCAGATCTCGGTTTCTAGTACCACTGCCAATAAAAACAAAAAGGCTCCTTGGAGAATTGTCTGATTCTAGGACTGGGACAGAAATATACATGGTTAGCTTGAAGCATCTTATCATACCCAATAATAAAAAAGTGCTAAAAAAAAAAAAGCCAACCATAAAACCAAAATTCACAATGATGGAGGTATGTCAAAGGAACACAGGAATCAAGTGAGAGAGCTCCTACTGACCAAAACTGGAAAGTAAAATGGTTTTGGATTATAACCTAAAGCATAAGTAAATATTCATGAGTCCATACTAATGTAAATAAATGTATGAAAAATTAATAAAGTGGAGAGACTTCTCTCATGCTGAAGAAGTCTGAACAAATTATATAGATACTCTAAAGCTCTAAAGGAGATGGAGTATAACACCCCATTCCATAGGTGTGGCCAGCACACAGTGACTTCCTTCTAAAGAGTACAGTGAGGAAAAGGCTGGGAGAGGGAAGATAAAGAGTGACTTTATGGCAGAACTGACAAACACTATTGTAGTTAGGTGATCACGGTGATAAAACATATTTATAGTATGATATTATATGATGAAAATGGCACGTTTCCTCAGTGTTCTTTTTCTCAAAAAAAATCCACAGAACAACATCTGACAAATTGCAGTAGAAGGATATCCTATAATATTATTGGCTAGAACTGCTCAAAACTATCAAAGTCGTCATAAACAAAGTCTTATAAACTACCACAGCAAAGAGGAGGATAAGGAGATGTGATAAATAAATGTAATATAGTATTCTGGATGGGATCCTGGTACAGAAAAAGAACCTTAGGTAAACACTAAAGAAAAATTTGAAAAATTATAAATTTTAGGTAATAGTAATTTTATCAATATATTAATTGTAACAAATGTACCACACTAATATAAGATGTAAAAACTGGAGAAACTGGATATAGAAAAACTCTTTCTACTTTCAACTGAATTTTCCTATAAATCTAAAACTTTACTAAAAAAAATAAAATATATTAAGCTAAAAACACTAAAATTATCCCCAACCTGGCATAGAACCTCTTTGCATACTACAATTCACAATCTCTTGCTGGAAAGGAAGGAATATTATTGATAAAATACTTTATTGATTTTCCGATAAACTCTAATTTGATTAAGTCTTCTTCTGGGAAGCTAATTTCTTCTCCCAGCCAGTGACCTCCTCCAGTCAAGAGTCTAGTGACCTTTATTAGACATTTGGGGAAATATGTAGTCTAACGATGTTTATCTTAATCGTTCTCCTTTCCTGTAAAATTTTCCTAACCAAAAGTAAAAAGTGGATTTGACATGTTAAGGGCTTTTTCATAAAACTGTGGGATCTTATCATTATGCAATTGTCCGAGAAGTTGTTTGCAAAATATCTAAATCTTAAACTCTATTGTGTAAGACTTCATAATAATTTTTTTCCCATTAATTCCTCTTCATTTCTTCCCTTTCACATTGTCAGACCATGACAATAAGAAACAGTTCAAATAGTGAGAGGAAACTTATTTAAAAAGCGGTATTTGATTTCTTCCTTTGTATTAGAGAGAATAAAGCAACTGTTGAAGAATTTCTCTCTGGGAAACAATATCTTTTTCATAGGCATGACATCTTTGGAAAATAGCTGTAAAGTTCTTTTGAAAAAATTTGCCTTACTCTGAAGTAGGAGAGGGAGAGACAGAGGATTTTCTTTCTTTTAACTGAGTGGTATCGCATTTAGCAAGTAGAAAGATGCTGCCAAAAATCACACAAAAGGAGGATCATGCTTCCCTAGTGACCTTACATTTGACCAGTCAGGACAACATTCTTGCAGATTCTTGCAGACAACATTCTTGTTAGCTTTGGTATTAAGTCTTGATATCTTTTAGCTCAAGAGCCTGTATTTTGGTCCTGTCATTTTCTTCTATTTTATTAATTCATTACAGGAAAAAAATCTTTACAACCAGTATCTCATTCATAAGTAAAAGCAGGATAGACTAACTTATTTTTAATCTAGCATTTATATATATTATATTTCATGTGGGTTTATTAAAACAGTACACATGTGACTGGAGGCTGAATCCAAATACTGTCACAGTTGGTGCCCCCTGGAGTGGGATGCTGGTGAAGATGGAGAGCCCCAGGGAAAATGAGAACAAAGTATCAGTGGGAGTGGAGACTCTGATAAAAAAAATAGAAGGGACTGGGATTCCCTGGAGGCCTAGGGGTTAAGTCTTAGCACTATTACGCTATCTGCAGCCACTGTAGCATGAATTTGATCTCCAGCCAGGGAGCTAACCCACATGGCACAGCAGACCTCTCCTGTCTCGCCCACTGCTCCCCTCAGCAGTGTATTTCAATAGATCTGCCTATTCTGCTCCCCAGTCTATCTCTGGTGAATCCTCTCATGCCCCCGTACCTCTGGCCTACACCCCAGCTGTTGTATGCATAAATAAATAAAATAAATCTTAAAAAAATGAAATATAAGGGACTGCAGCAACAGCCCCCAGGATTGAGCGTTTGAGGATTTTAGCCTTCGAGCATTGATTATTTGGGATTCAGCATTCGCGATTTTAGTGTTTTTGGTTCAAGGATTCCAGGGTCAGCGATTTCCGCCCCTATCATCCAGAAGGCTGTTGCCGGCCTCCGAAGAACGCAGAGAGGGTTTCAGCAGCCAACCTTAGAGAGGAAAATTTCACAGGCTTTGTAAGCAGCCAAGCAACTGAAACTGCTCCAAGTTTTGCTGCTGTTACAGACTGGTAGGGAAGGCAAAGACCTGGAGCCGGGTGCCTCCCTGAGCTAAGTGAGTGTGGCCATTTGTCAGGTCGTTTGGCCACTGCAGCTGCTGTTTTGAGTGTCATTTGTCTGCTGCTGTGCTGGGACATCTCGGCAGCTCAGGGGAGTATCTCCTCTTGTGTCTTCTGTCTTTTTGAGTTATCTGGCAGCCACGTGCTCCAGGTCCACAGTGGTGGGAAGATGCCATCTTCAGAGCATTTGTGTTTAGAACTTTAAAACACTGGATGCTGCTTCAGGTGAGGTAAATGGCCACTTTTGCCCTCAGTAACTCTGTTTTCCCCTGGTTTATAAATAAATCCCGTTATTGTTATTCTCTGAACCTGAGTAGTCTTGTAATTGTGCATTGGGTGAAGAACTCAGACAATAAACTATTTGGGCAGTGTCCTCAGCCAGTTTTAGTGCCCCTTGCTGCCTTGTATCACAGAGAGAACAAAACAAAATTTAAGATAGTGCCAATGGACAGTGCCAACTTGGGGAAAAGGTCACTGTCTATGGGTCTCACCCTTTTACTCACCATTCAGGCTCAGGGTCCAACGACAATAGGGTTTATTTAACAAACAGGAGATTGGGGAAACTCTTAGGTACCAGGACTATCATTTTCATATCTATATGAGGACTATCTTATCAATTTTAGAACAAGCTTGTCAAAACTCTATTACAGTTTTGTGGGCCTCCCCGGTGGCACAGCGGTTGAGCGCTGGGTTGCGAAGCTGCCCGCGGCCTCTGCAGCGCCGGTTCGATCCCCGGCTGCTCCCCGGCCACCGGAGGGTCCACATGGCACATAGACCTCTCCTGCCGCCCGCTGCTCCCCTCAGCAGTGTACTTCGTTCTCTCACCCTCCCGCGCTTTTGACTGTACCCAGTGATTGTATAAATAAATAAATAAATAAATAAATTAATTAATAAATAAATCTTTAAAAAAATTAAAAAAGAAAAACTCTTACAGTTTCGGTAGCGATTGTAATAAGCTTATAGAGGAATTTGACAAGAGCTGACATCTAAATAATATTGATTCTTCCTGAATCAATAAGCATATTGATTCATTTATTTTATATCTTTAAAAGCCTTTCCCACTATTATTTTATAGCTATCAGTTAATAAGTCCTACAATATTTGGTTAAATGTATTCCTAAGTTTTTGTCTTTGATTCTAAAGTATATGATGTTGTTTTCCATATTTCAATTTATATTTTTTGTTAGTATATCAGATATAATTTTCTTTTATATTGGCCCTGTATTGTGTGATCTTGTTAAATGTATATGTTCACGGGTTGATTTTAATTTTTTTAATTTATACCAGAGCATATTATTTGCAAACAAAGATTGTTTTTACTTCATATTTTGTAATCTGTATGCCTTTTGTTCTTTTACTTACTTTATTATCTTCAGTACAATGTTAAATAGAAGTAGTAAGAACAGATATCCTTGCTGAGGTTATTCTTGATCTTAGAGGGAAAGATTTAAGTCTTTCAGAATTAAAGATGTGGTTAAATTTATGTTTTATTTTGCTATTGTTTTGTCAAGTTGAGGTATAGAAGGGAGATTCTATTTCTAGTTTGCTGAATGGATGTTGAATTTTTTTTAAGATTTATTTTTATTTATATATACATACTATGTATGCCACAGTGGCTGGTGATAGATTGATAGTGCTGAGACTTAACCCCTGTGCCATCAAGGAGGCTGCTGGATTTTGAATTTTCAATTGCTATTATTTACTTAATGAGATTATATGACTTTCTTTTTTATTCTGTTCATATGGTAAGTTACAATGACTGATCTTCAAATTGAAACCAACATTGCATGTCTGGGATAAACCCCTCATCATGATATATTACCTTTTATATACTGCTGGCCAATTTTTCAATATTTTAATTAAGATCATTGAATTGAGGTTCGAGAGAGATATTAGTTGGTATGTTTTATTTTCTAGTTTTTGTCTGGTTTTGCTGCTGGGGGTAGTGCTGCTATCATTAAATGAGTTGGCAAGTGTTACCTTCTCTTTTGTTTTCTGAAATAGTTTGAGTTGAAATTCAACATCAAGAAACTGATATCATTTCTTCCTTAATTGTTTGGTGGAATTCACCAGTGAAGCCACCTTGGCCTAGAGCTTTATTTTCCTAATGTTTTCACTATGAATTCAATTTCTTTAATAGATATCTGACCATTCAAATTATCTTTTTCTTGTTGAAAGAACCTTGTTACTCAGGTAATTTTCAAAGAGTTTGTCCATTTCACATAAGCTATCAAGTGTATTGTCAAAAGATGTTTAAGATATTCTCTTTCTATGGGATCAAGAGTGGTATTTCTTCTTATATTTCCTGGATCAATAAATAATTTGATAATTTGTACTGAAATCACATGTCAGTCTTTCTTGGTTATCTCCCAATATTTAGCAATGGTTTTTATGGGAAATGCTCATTTTTGATTTCCAAGAGAGGAAGGAAGGGCATTTTTCTCTTCACAAATGGTATATCTCAAAAGATAACTTTTTTTTTATCTATTCCCAGCTCTTTTTGCACTGAGGGAGGGGCATGTCACAAGTGTGATGGCATGCTTAAATAGCTGAATTTTAAGTATTGAGCAATTTTATTCCAGTAATGGGGACTTGGTGACAATTCCAGGGGAAATAGGGGAACTCTTGTTCAATAAATTTTACATATGTAAAACTGAATTGCTAAATCAGTTGATGCTGTCTTCCTTAAAATTCTTTACAGTAATCACTTAAGACCTCTCCACGAATAAACACCACTTAAGCGAACGGTTGGTATATCAGTTTAGGCTTTTCCTAAAATTCTCCAGTTTTGTTTAGATAATGTTTGAGAGTAATTATTCTCTCAATGGAAACAAAGACCAGAATTGTGTAAGGGAAGTATATCATGTTGTCAGTTGCAAAAAGTAGAAATATGTTTAGTTCTCTTCTTGCTTGTATTTAACTTTACAAAATACTTCTGTTTAAGGATACCATTCAACTACAGTGTTCTGACCTGAGAGAGAATTTGCCAGTTCCTTCAAGTCTAAATAACAGTAATTTAGCCATTTTTGTTTTTCTTGACAGTGGCTCTCTAAGACATAGGTCTCCATTGAAACAAACAAACAAAAACTTCTATTGGGCATTAAATTACAAATATGAGTGAAGGAGGAGAAATGAGATTAACATTGATCCTGGGGCCTCCCTGGTGGAGCAAGAGGTTAAGCGTCAGCACTGTGAAGCTGTCCGCAACTACTAGAGCACGAGTTCAATCCCCAGCCAGGGAGGTGACCCACAGTGCACAGCAGACCTCTCCTGTCTCACCCGCTGCTCCCCTTAGCAGTATACTTCAGTCCCTCCGCCTGTTCTGCTCCCCACTCTGTCTCTGGTGGATCCTCTTACCCCCTGCACTTCTGGCCTGTAGCCCAGCTCTTGTATGCATAAATAAATAAATCTTTAAAAAAATTGATCCTGAAGTAGGCCAGGTATTGTGCACAGTGCCTTATTCCATCATTTCCTTATTCCATCTTTTCAAAAGCCCTAGCTAGAGGATAGATTAGCATCACTCTATAGGAAATGAGAGTGAAGTACAGCGCAGTATGATGTCCCATAACTGGCAGAAATTAATGTTAGAACCGGGATCTCTCTAGTATCTATCATGTTCCCATATGGAGGTCCAATTAACAGGGAATCTGAAATGAAAGTCACCCACAGTCCATGATTTTTATTGTTTACTTCTGTGGTTTCTGGAGTAATCCTGCCCAAGTGTGGTTGGCACTTGAGTCCATAAAATGCCATTTTTCTCTTCAGATTCATTGTGTTAGGAGAGCTAACCTGGGTGTTTTGGTCTTTGATAAATTTGGTGTTATGCAATATTGACATCTCTTTGGACTCCAGGAGCCTTTGCACATGTTAGATATGTCAGAACTGAACAGTGGGAAGCTTAAGGCCTTTGTTCTTGTGAAAGGAGGACTAGAATAGTTCAAAGGCTATAATAAGGTTGGTTGGCCAGTAGAAATAAGGAAGATGCAATCACCTGAATTCTACAGGTATCAGAATTCGGGGTAAAACAGATATCAGAGACCAAAAAGGACTAGATAGGAGAGAATAATCATTCAGAGAAGTAACTGAATTATAGGTCATCTGTAACCATGCACTCATATTAGCTGGAAGATTGATTCTCAAAGTGTTATGTTCTGGCTAGTAGAATTGCCATTACTTATTCGCTTGTTAGCAATACAAATTCATGGGTTTCACCTTGATTTACTGCAGTAGAATCAAGGCAATTGTGTTTTAACCAAGCTTTCCAGATGAGCCTTACATATGTTAATGTTTGGAAACCTCTGAACTAGAGGTATAGAGCAGCAAGGATTAGGGGGGGAACAAACCAGGCATGGAGATTTGACTGACTGTTTCATTTATTTAATAAACAGAAGTTGAACAAGCCAGGTATTATCTTAGGTGCTGATAATGCGAGATGAAGAGAAAATTCTGGTAATGGGATAGAGGAATAGAATGCATTTGACTAGAATTGTTTTGAATTTGAAGAATCTAAGGTATATCTAAATGATGGTATTCCTTGGGTACTTGGAAGCCAAGTTGACCTGTAAATTAGGAAAAAGATCGAAAGAGTTATCAACCCATAAATAAGTAGTTAAAGCCCTGGAAGTTGATGTTTTAGGTGGGAATGGGGGGTGGCAGTGTGGAATGAGGAATGAATGTCAAAGAGAGTCAACTATCTGAGATAGTTGATGTCCTTGATGCCTTGTTAATCATTCACTCCTTAACTAGCACCAGGCTGCCAGCTGTTCTGACCACTTATGTTTTCCTTGTTAATTGAAGGGGGTATATCCTTGTTCTAAATAGTATGAGGTGGCCATAAACATAGTACCTGTCAGATGAGATAGGAGTGGTTTACTACTCACATCTACCCACAGCATGGGGGAGGAGGATACCACATACCATGTAGGGTCACCTGGAACTTGCTCTTGGAAATAGAGTGATCCGACAGGAACTGTGGGAAGTAGACAAGAGGGTGAAGTGACTCTTGAATCCTGTTGGGGGATGTAGTTTTTTTGAATAACATCTCAGGCTGACAGAGAGTTGAAATACTCTTAGGTTGAGGATCAGATAGAGTACAGGTGAATGAGTTGACAGGAGAGTTAGCTGGGTAGGAAGCAGGAAAAGTTATGGCAATTCTTTAAGGCTCTGTGAAGCTTAAAAATGTCAAGACAACACATGGAATTTCAGATTATTTATTAACTTACAAGGGAAAATTCACTTTAACATCCCTGTTATTCTAAGGGAGTTTTTCTGGATTAAAACCTTGTTCTCTTTTGCTTTTCATTCCACAGCCTAATATTCAGTTCTCTCTCTCTCTCTCTCTCTCTCTCTCTCTCTCTCTCTCTCTCTCTCACACACACACACACACACACACATATACACACATTTTTGTATTGAAGGTAACTTTATTTTTTAAAAGATTTATTTATTTATGCATACAAGAACTGAGGTATAAGTCAGAGGTGCAGGGAGGTGAGAGGATTCACTAGAGAGAGAGGGGAGCAGCACAGGCAAGTCTACTGAAATAGGCTACTGCTGAGGGGCACATTGGGCGAGGCAAGAGAGGTATGCTGTGCCATATGGGTTGCTCCGTGGGCAGCCGGGGATCGAACTTGTGCTGCAGTGGCTGGCAATAGCTTGATAGCAGTGTCTTTCGCCCCTGCGCCACCAGGGAGGCCCAAAGGTAACTTTGGGTAGTCCTCATAACTGAATTTCATTCGCAGTAAGATTATAGCTTGTCCAGTGCTTCAAGCTATAGAGGAAAGTGTTTCTTGAATGATTCATGTACCCAGACTTGGTATTTCCAGCCTGGATCTGGCATCCTAAGGCCTTGCTTATCTGGGAAAATGGATCAAATATGTGTATAGAAGAAAACAAAAATGTGAGAAGGCATATATAAAAAGAGAAACTATATATAAGACAGCCAAAAAGAGTGATAAGAGAAGTTAGAAAGAAATAAAGCAGGGGAGTTATATTGTAGAAAGCAAAGTAAAAGACTATTGAATAAGAAGGGAGTGGTAGAGAAGGTCACATGTAGCCGGAAGCACCAGAAGAGATGTCTAAAAAGTGAATATTGGATTTGTCACTTAGGAGGTATCTGTGCAACCTTGCCAGGGAGTTTTTGATGGAATGAGTGTATAAGAGTGGATGTATTGATATGTATGGAAGAGGGGTAGGAGAAAGATACCTGAAATTATCTAACTGTGAGTTCAGAGGGAATGGGATACTGAAGTATTTGTGGGAGAAATTATGTCCTTTATAAATTTTAGCAACAGCAACAAAGCTTTACTGGGATTGGATTGGCGATTGGAGAATAAATGAACTAAGCATAGAGAAATATTGATTATTGTTGGAACTGTGTGATGGTTTCTCATTATATTATTATTGAATATTTTCTCAAATTTATGATATGTTTGGAAGGTCCATAATAAATGTCTGATTAGGGCCTCCCTGGTGGCACAGGTGGTTAAGACACAACCTATGGAGCTATCCACAGCACTGCAGCATGAGTTCGATCCCCAGCCAGGGAGCTACTCACATGGCACAGCAGACCTCTCCTGACTCACCCACTGCTCCCCTCAGCAGTGCATTTTAGTCAATCTGCCTGTTCTGTTCCCCACTCTGTTTCTGGTGAATCCTCTCACACCCCTCCCCCCGACACACACACCTCTGGCCTGTACCCTAGTTCTTTTTTTTTTAACATTTATCATTTTTTACATTTTAAGACAATTTTTGCTTTTCCCCACCCCCTCAAATTGAGTGCCCATAGAATTTCCTTCCCCAAGGCACCCATGCACCATCACCATAGTCCCTTGTGCTCCTCCCTCCCTCCCTTTCACCCCTCTTCCTCCTCTTCCCCTGCAGTATGTCTTTGATTTATAATTGTCTGGTTTTGCTTTGTTGTGTTTTATACTGTTATTTTTTTTTACACTGATGTCTTATTTGGTTCCCCTATATTCCTGTTATAAGTGAAACCATCCAATATTTTTCTTTTTCCTTCTGGCTTATTGCACTGAGCATAATTCCATCTAGCTCCACCCACTTCACTGAGAATAGCATGAGTTTAAGTTTATCTTTTTTGATTGCTGAATAATATTCCATTGTGTATAGCTACCACATCTTCTTGATCCAGTCATCTATTTTTGGGTATTTGGGTTGTTTCCAGTTTTTGCCTATTGTAAATAGTGCTGCAATAAACATAGGTGTACAGGTGCTCTTTTGAATCACTGTTTTTGTGTCCTTTGGGTAGATCCCTAGTAGTGGAATTATCAGATGGTATGTTTTTAGTAGACTGAGGAATCTCCACACAGATTTCCATAGTGATTGGACCAGTTTGCACTCCCACCGGTAATGTAGGAGAGCTCCTTTTTCACCACATTCTCGCCAACATTTCTTGTTGCTTGTTTTTTTGATAGGTGCCATTCTTACTGGTATAAGGTGGTATCTCAGTGTGGTTTTGATTAGTGTTTCCCTGATGATAAGGGATGTTGAACATTTTTTCATATGCCTGTTGGCTATTTGTATTTCCTCTTTGGAGAAATGTCTTTTGAGTTTTTTTGCCCATTTCTTGACTGGATTATTTGTTTTTGTTGAGCCATGTGAGTTCTTTGTATATCTTTGTGATCAGTCCCTTATCAGTTGAATGGAGTGCAAAGATTTTTTCCCAGTCAGTGGGTATCTTTCTGTTTTGGTTAATGTCTCTTTGGCTGTATAGAAACTTTTCAGTTTGATGTAATCCCAGGTGTTTATCTGTACCCTAGTTCTTGTATGCATAAATAAATAAATCTTTAATAAATAAATAAATAAATAAATAAATAAATAAATAAATGTCTGATTATTTCCTATGGGCAGAAGGGACAATGCAGGAGGAAAGTCATCATGGGGACTCTTTGCGAAAGAAGATGACCTCGGTAGAAAAAGAATGGTGGTGTTATCAACTAATGGCAAGGGGCTGAGGAAGAAAGCTGTATATGTTTTAATCCTCCTAACCTTATGGTCTCTGCAGGAAAACAGCAAGAGGAGCCCAGCAGAGGTCCTTTAAAGGGCCTCTTGAGAGGAAACAACATTTATTTATTTATTCATTCATTCACTCATCTATTCATCTATCACCCATCTATTTATATTCCTTGGGGGCATATCTTATTAATAGCTGTGGGGGGAAAGAGATTCTATGGATCACTGGATTAAACTGATTTTTTTTAAATTGAATTTAATTTTATATAATTCTTACATCACTTTTCATTTTTGCACAGTGTATGCATTTTCATTTTGGTTATATTCCCCATACAATTCCAACCCCCCTTATTTTGACCCTAATCCCTCCTCTCCTCCCCCCTTCTCCCCATAGTGTGTCTTTGGTTTATAGTGTAGCTTGTTGCCTTTGATTTTTTCTTTATTCTAATTAGCCCTTTTCCTGGTCCCTTATTTAGGTTTTCTAAATTCCAGCTATGAGTGAGACCATCTGGTATTTTTCTTTTTCTTTCTGGCTTATTTTGCTGAGTATGATCCTTTCCAACTCCTTCCATGTCACTGCAAATTGCATGAGTTTATCTTTTTTGGTGGCTGAGTACTATTCCAGTGTGTAATATGCCACATCTTCTTGATCCAGTCATCTGTTTTTGGGCATTTGGGTGGTTTCCATAGCTTAGCTATTGTAAATAGTACTGCTATAAACATAGGGGTGCAGGTGCCCTTTTGTTTGTTTCCCCCCCATTTATTTATTTATTTATTTATTTATTTATTTATTTATTTATTTGTTTGTTTGTTTGTTTGTTTATTAAACACTATTTGCTTCCCCCGACCCCCTTGAATTGAGTCCCCATAGAATTTCCTTCCCCAAGGCACCCATGCACCATCACCACATTCCCCTATGCTCTTCCCTCCCTCCCTCTCATTCCTCTCCCTCCTCCTCTGCAGTATGTCTCTGATTTATAATTGTCTGTTTTTGCTTTGTTGTATTTTGTACTGTTATTACTTTTTTTTTACACTGATGTCTTATTTGGTTCCCCTATATTCCTGTTATAAGTGAAACCATCCGATATTTTTCTTTTTCCTTCTGCCTTATTTCACTGAGCATAATTCCTTCTAGCTCCATCCACATCGCTGTGAATGGCATGAGTTTATCTTTTTTGATTGCTGAATAATATTCCATTGTGTATAGCTACCACATCTTCTTGATCCAGTCATCTATTTTTGGGCATTTGGGTTGTTTCCAAAGCTTAGCTATTGTAAATAGTGCTGCTATAAACATAGGGGTGCAGGTGCCCTTTTGAATTAATGTTTCTGTGTCCTTTGGGTAAATACCTAGGAGTGGAATTGCTGGATCATATGGAAGCTTTATCTTTAGTAGGTTGAGGAATCTCCACACAGATTTCCATAGTGGTTGGACCAGTTTGCACTCCCACCAGCAGTGCAGGAGAGTTCCTTTTTCTCCACATCCTTGCCAACATTTGTTGTTGCTATTTTTTTTAAATATGTGCCATTCTCACTGGGGTAAGATGGTATCTCATTGTAGTTTTGATTTGCATTTCCCTGATTACAAGTGATGTTGAACATTTTTTCATATGCCTGTTGGCCATTTGCATTTCCTCTTTGGAGAAGTTTCTTTTTAGCTCTTCTGCCCATTTTTTGACTGATCTATTTACTTTATTTTTGTTGAGTCTCATCAGCTCTTTGTAGATTTTTGTGATCAGTCCTTTATCATTAGTGTTGTGTGTAAAAGCTGTCTCCTAGTTGGTGGGGTTTCTCTTTGTTTTGGTTATTGTCTCTTTTGCTGTACAGAAGCTCTTTAATATGATGTAGTCCCAGCTGTTTAACTTTGCCTTCACTGTCACTGCTTTGGACGATGTGTCTGTAAAGATGTTTTTGAGGTGCAAGTCATGTAGTATTTCACCTATATTTCTATATATTTTATGGTTTCAGGTCTTATGTCTAGTTCTTTAATCCATCTTGAGTTGGTTTTTGTGCATGGTGTGAGGTAGTGGTCAAGCTTCATTCTTTTGCATGTAGCAACCCAGTTTTCCCAGCACTATTTATTGAACAAACTTTCTTTGCTCCATTGCATATTCTTTGCTCCTTTGTCAAAAATTAGTTGACTGTAAATCTGCGGGTTTATTTCTGGATTTTCTATTCAATTCCATTGGTCCATGTGTCTGTTCTTGGTCCAATACCATGCAGTTTTGATTATTATGGCTTTGTAGTATTATGGCTTTGAAATCTGGGAGAGTGATGCCACCATTCCCCTCTTTTTTTTTCAGGAGAGCTTTGGCTATTTGGGGCTTTTGGTGGCTCATATGAATTTCATCAATATTTGTTCCATTTCTTTGAAGAATGTCATTGAAATTTTTATTGGAATAGAACTGAATCTGTAAATTACTTTTGGTAGGATGGCCATTTTGATAATGTTAATTCTTCCAATCCATGAGCAGGGGATGTCTTTCCATTTCTTTTTGTCTTCTTCTATTTCTTTTAACAGTGTTTTATAGTTTGTTTGTTTTGTTTTTTTTTTTTTTGTATAGGTCCTTTACCTCTTTTGTTAGGTCTATTCGCAAGTATTTGATTTTTTTTGTTTCAATAATAAAAGGGTTTTTCTTGATTTCTTCATCTTCAGATTTATTGTTTGTGTATAGATTTTTGTGTGTTGATTTTGTATCCTGCCATTTTACTAAACTAATTGATTAGTTTAATTAGTTTTCCTGTGGAGTTTTTTGGGTTCTCTATGTAGATTATCATATCATTTGCAAATAGTGGTAGTTTGACTTCTTCTTTTCCTATTTGGATTCCTTGTATGTCTTTCTCTTGTCTTATTGCTCTGGCTAGGACTTCCAGTATTATATTGAAAAACAGTGGTGAGAGTGGACATCCTTGTCTTGTTCCAGATCTTAATGGGAATGCTTTCAGCTTTTCACCATTGAGAGTGATATTGGTTTTGGGCTCATCATATATGGCCTTTATGATGTTGAGGTATGTTCCTCGTATCCCAAGAATTTCATGGGCCTTTATCATAAATGGGTGTTGTACTTTGTCAAAAGCTTTCTTAGCATCTATTGTTATTATCATATGGTTTTTACATTTCTTTTTGTTGATGTTTTGGATTACATTGATTGATTTTTAGATGTGGAACCATCCTTGTGTCTCTGGAATAAATCCTACTTGGTCATGGTAAATTATTTTATGGATACATTGTTGGATTCTGATAGCTAAAATTTTATTGAGGATTTTTGCATCAGTGTTCATTAGAGGGATTGGCCTATAGTTTTCTTTTTGTGTTGTCCTTGTTCAGTTTTGGTATTAGTGTAATGTTGGCTTCATAGAATGTGTTTGATATTATCCCTTCCTTCTCAATTTTTTCAAAGAGTTTGTGAAGGATAGACCCTAATTCGTTTCTGAATGTTTGGTAGAATTCATTTGTATATCCATCTGGTCCTGGACTTTTGTTTTGGGGGAGGGTTTTGATTACCATTTCAATTTCACTGCTTGTAATTGGTCTGTTTAGGTGTTGTATTTCTTTTTTATCTAGCTTTGGGTGATTGTAGAGTTGTAGGAATTTGTCCATCTCTTCTAGATTGTTGAGCTTGTTTGCATATAACTGTTCATGGTAGTTTCTGATTATTCTTTTGATTTCTGCTGTGTCTGTTGTGATTTCTCCTCTTTCATTTGTGATCCTATTTATGCTTTCTCCCATTTTTCCTTTGTGGAATAGTCGTGGGAGAAGGCATCAAGGAGAGAAAGGGAAGCCTGGAGAAGATTTGATGCTAAATTAAATTCAGAGACTTGGCTATTTCATGAAATTGCCATTCTAATTGTTGGATAGAGACTGTGTTTTCAACTTAATATGACAGTTGGACTGCCCTGTATTTAGGAATCAGTGGGAAAGTATAAGAGGTATGAGTTGGCTCATGGGACTGATAGAAGATAATTAATGTTTTGATCACTATGCTTCAAAGTTGTGAGCTCTACCAGTTATATTTTCTATTTATATTTCCATATAATTTCCCATTGACAGCTCACATTCAAGCTATCCAACAAATTCATTCTCTTTTTTCCCACTAATTTCTGTTTCCTTCCTCATTTCTGTTTCTGACAACATCATTTTTCTGGTCTTTCAGGCTCAAAATCTAGGCATTGACCTCAATTCTTCAAGCCAGAAATCTACTGATTTTTCCTTCTGTTTAGCTTCTCTGATGAAACCTGCAACAAGGTAGGAGAAATGTTCTGGTTACCTGCAACTACTTCTTTGCTGTTTCCACTGGTAATCTCTGATGAAGGTGTTCATATTTATACTTGTGAATGTGACCCCATTGTCACAGATGAATGGATCAGCAATTAAGGACAGCTTGATAAGTAGTTATGCCAGAGCAATCTGCTTCCCTCTCAAGTATGTGAACCAATACAATCTTTTGCTGAATGATTTCAAGAGGGTTTTTATTCCCAATAACCAGCCCAGTTCTGAGGGAGAAAAGACTCAACATTTAATCCCTTTGAGGCTTAATTTTAATATTTGTAACATTTAATCCCTACTCCATCACTTATACTAGTAGTGGCATGCTAGGAAATTTACTAGTTTTTGGAAAATTCTAGGCAATTGAGGTATAATTCACATACCATAAAATTCACCATTTTAAACTATAAAGTTCAGAAGTTTTACTTTTATATTCATATGGTTGTATAGCTATCACCATTATTTAAGTTGAAGACATACTCATTACCTCAGAAAGAAACCCCACACCTATTAGCAATCACTTCTCACTCTCTTTTTCCCTCCTGTCACTGGAATGTAATCTACTTTCTGTCTCTAGAAATTTGCCATTTCTGAATATTTCATTCAAATGGAACCACACAGTATTTGGCATTTTGTGTCTGACTTCTTTCATGTAGCACAGTGCCTTTAAGGTTCATCCATGTTGTAGCATGTGTCAGTACTTTCTTCTTTTTGAAGACTGAATAATACTTTATTTTATGGTTATCAGTTCATGGATATTTAGGTTGTTTCCACATTTTGGCTATTATAAATAATGTTGCTGTAAACATCTGTGTACATGTTTGTGTGTGAATATATGTTTTTATTTCTCTTTTGGTATGTACCTGGAGTAGAATTTTTGGATCTAATAGTAACTCTATGTGTTTACCTTTTTGAGTAATTGTCAGATTGTTTCCCATTTGGTTGTACCACTTTACCTTCTCATGAGCAATGTATGAAGACCCCAATTTTCCACATACACACCAACATTTGCAATTTTCCCATTTTTTTAAAATTATGTTCTCCTTAGTGGCTATAAAGTGGTATCTCATTGTGATTTTTATTGCTTTTCTTTTGAAACGCTGATTCTTTTCAAAATGGAAAGAACTATTATTTTTTCATTGCTTTTGTTCATTGTAAAATGCATTGAGGTAGTATAGCAGTTATTAAAATGAATATGAAAATTGTCCATAACTCTATCCACCTAGTGATAACCACCATTAAATTTTGTAAGAGGGTAATAGTTTGGAGAGCTATTTCATCTAGGCCTTGCAATGGCTTATTCTATAGTAACTAAAGTTCTTTTTTACCAGTTAGTAATTTCCTAGTTTACCATCTTATTCTTAGAAAGTGTAAATCTTTGTCATCTCCTACCTCCTATTTATGTAATCTTTAGATAATTGCTTAAAACAGTTTTATTTAGTTAAATGTCTCTCCTGTCTAAATTATATCCTGTCTTAGAAGTGAGAAAAGGAATAACCATTTATTGAATTCCTATGAGATGCCAGGCATAGTATTAAGGCACCTTCATTGTATTACCTTATTTGATATTAAAACAACTCTAGGAGGAAGGTCTTTTTTTTTTTTTAAGATTTATTGTATTTATACAAAAGCTGGGGTACAGAACAGAGTTGCTAGAGGGTGAGAGGATTCACCAGAGACAGAGAGGGAAGCAGAAAGAGCAGGCAGACGGACTGAAAGCACTGCTGAGTGGACATAACTTGGGCTTCCTTGGTGGCGCAAGGGCTTAAGCACCGCACTATGAAGCAATCCACAGCTGCTGCAGCATGAGTTCAGTCCCCGGCTGGCCAGGGAGCAGCCACATGTTGCAGCAGACCTCTCCTGACTCGCCCACTACTCCCCTAAGCAGTGTACTTCAGTCAATCTGCCTGCTCTGTTCCCCACTGTCTTTGGTGAATCCTCTCACCCCTTGCATCTCTGGCCTGTACCCCAGCTCTTGCATGCATAAATAAATAAATCTTTAAAAAAAAATAAAATAAACATAACTTTATAGCAAGTCTTAGAAACAAGTAGGAGAAACAACTAGTGTTGCTCTTCTTTTTCAAAATTGTTTTGTTTCTTCTAGATTGTCCATATTTCCAGATTTTAAAATCAGCATTGGATTGTAATTGAGATTGCACCAAAACTATACATCAACTTGGAGAGAATGGATATCTTCACTATATTAGGTCTTCTGACCCATGAGCACTTATATCTCTCCATTTATTTTAGGTGTTCTTTCATTCATCTTAGCTCTGCTTGCTAGTTTTCAATGTACAAGTCTTGCACATCTTTGCAGATTAACTTTGAAGTATTTAAAAGTTTTAATTACTTTATAGTGATATTTAAAAATTTCACTTTCCAGTTGTTTTTCTTATTATATAGAATACCCTTTATTTTTGTGTAATGAGCTTTTAGCATCCCATATCCTTGCTAAACTCATTTATCCTATCTGCTTCTTTGTAGATTCCATCAGTTTTTCTACATGGTGATCATGCTACTTTGAAATAAAGACAGTTTTACTTTTTCTTTTCCTATCTTGAGGTGTCTGTTTCTTTGTCTTATTGCAATGTAGAATCAAGTATAGTCTTCTGTATTTGATCTTGTTTAGTTTATTCTGTTCAGTCTTTCATTATTAATTATGATATTGACTCTAAGTTTGCTTTGTTCTCTGCCCTTTATCAGGTTGAACAAGTTCTCCTCTATTCCTAGTTTACTGAATACTTTTATAAGGAATGGATGTAAGATTTTGTCAACTGTTTTTCTGCATCTATTTAGAGAATTACGTATTTTTCTATTTTAGTTTGTTAAAATGGTAAATCATATTGATTGATTTTGAACACTAAATCAGTGTTGTATTCCTATGATAAAACCCATTGGTAATGATGTACTTTAATATCCTTTTAATATGCATACTCTTTATATATATTAAATGTCATTTTTTTAAAAAGATTTATTTATACAAGCACTGGATATAGTCAGAAGCGTGGAAGGGTGAGAGAATTCACCAGAGCCAGAGGGGAGAGCAGAGCAGGCAGACTGACGAGGTACACTGCAGACGGGAGCAGAGGGCGGCAGGAGAGGTCTGCGCGCCATGTGGGACCCTCACCCGGTGGCCGGGAATTGAACCAGTGCTGCAGAGGCTGCAGGCAGCCTCGCAACCCAGTGCTCAACCGCTGCGCCACCGGGGAGGCCCTTAAATGTCATTTTTATCTATTGTTTGTTTTGATTTGCTGAATTTTATTTAGAATACTCATGTCTATGTTCATGAAGAATATTGGTCTGTAGTTTTCTTGTAATGTCTTTCATTTTGAAATCAATGTAATGCTTGCCTTATGGGATTAATTCAATAGAATTTATTTTTGTTCAGTTTTCTGATAGTGTTTATTTAAAATTGATGTTTCTTCATTAAATGTTGGGAAGAATTCACCAGTAAACACTGGAGTTTTTTTTAATGGACTGTACCAATTGCAAAGACAGTCTCTTTGAGTGAGTCTTGGTAGTTTGTGCATTCAGGGAGATTTTCTATTTTCTTTAAAATAGTCAAAGAATTGTCCATAATATTCCCTTTTTAAAACTTTTAATATTTACAGAATCTATAGTTATGTCACTTTTTAAATTATTGATGTTGGTAATTTTATCCTCTTTTTTTCCTTATCATTCTAGTCAATAAATTGTCAATTTTAGTCATTTTTCCCCCCACTATCCAGTTTTTGGCCTTATTTCTTCTCTATTATTTTCTGAGATATTATGCAAAATTCTTTTAAAGGAATGGGGTCATTCTATCATTTGTACTATTAAATATTTTTATATTGTAATGTAATAGTTGATATATATGAAAGACTATAATTTATTAAATATTATTAAGTATAATAAATAAATACCTTTTAACTTGGTATATTACTTCTATACTTGCCAGATACTGCCCATTCTTAATTTTCATCCCACTTTATCTCTTGTAAGGTAACTTTTCGTACAATTATGGAGGCATGATTGTGGGGTGTGTTTTTTTTTTGGTACATTCTAATTGCACCTAAAAAAAAAAAAAAAACTGTTCTCAGTTGTTTTTCTAAGGTAACATGTACTGAGTGCTTGCAATTTACAAGGCAAGTATTATCAGTGCCCTAGGGAACAGATGTTGCCATCAGTAATTCTGTGAATGAACTTTGCTTTATGCCACATTCAAAAGCAAACCCAACCCTAGCTTAAACAGACATGGATTTGTTTTTCTCTCTCAATAAGAAAATCTACAATTAATATTAGGAGACTAATATGGCAATGTCATATGTGATATCTTGTCTTACCTTAGGTTCATAGACCTTGAACTTACGAAATTTCTGAGCATGGGATTTGCTAAGGAAGTGTTACAAGAAAGACTGTTAAAGGAGTTGGAGCAGGGCAAAGACAGACAGAGATCTAAGCAATAATGCCATCTCATGATAAAGTCCGACAGAGTATAGTTTTATCATGAACCCTATTGTAGAATTTTTTTTTTTAGGCATGTTTTTATTTTATTTATTTATTTGTTTGTTTGTTTTGTTTTGTTTATACAAGCACTGGGTACAGTCACAAGTGTGGGAGGGTGAGAGAATTCACCAGAGCCAGAGCGGGGAGCAGAGAGGCAGAAGGACCGAGGTACACTGCTGAGGGGAGCAGCGGGCAGCAGGAGAGGTCTGCGCACCATGTGGGACCCTACTCCGGTGCCCGGGGAGCAGCCGGGGATCGAACCGGTGCTGCGGAGGCCGCGGGCAGCTTCGCAACCCAGCGCTCAACCGCTGCGCCACCGGGGAGGCCCCTATTGTAGAATTTTTGAGTGAAATTTAAGGCAGGGTTGTTTCACGGAAGGCAGGGAGCTGGCTTTCAAAAGCCTTGTGAGGATAATGGAAGAAATGAAAATTCACAGAATCTGTAATTTCTTTATGCAAGAAGGCAAAGTAGCATCAGTATCATAAAGGCAATCCTTGTAAAAAGAGCTGCAAGTGCTAGATACTTAAAGCCCACATAAGATAGTAGTATTGTGGTTGTATGGTACAATAGAAATATCTATCAATATCAATATTAATCCATTATAAAGGAATTCAAGAGGATTTGGGCACTAACAATACACTATTTCAGCATTCTTCTGTCTTTCACTTCTGTATTTTTTAATGTATAGACATTTTTCTCCATGCTCATCAACTCATAATCAGAAGTTGACAGCTCTATATTCAACCTCATATTTATGGTTTAAGTAAGAAGAAGAGGAGAAGGTGAAAGAATAGAAAAGGGCATGTGAATTAAATGTTCCCTTTTAAGAATTTTTCTCAAATCATTATCCTGGTTATATTTTATATGCATAACCTTTCCAAATGGTTACCACATCTACTGCATGAAAGTCTGGGAAGGAGTATATTTTTAATTGAATATATTGATTTCCAGTACAAAAGGAAGTTTTGTTGGTAAGGAAGTAGAAGTGTTGATCATGGATGTTAGGTAAACAACTATAATATTTAGTTTACCTTCTCAATTTACAGATAAACAGACTGACAGAGGATCTATATGTATAAATACATACATATGTATATATAATATGTGTGTGTGTGTATATATATATAAGATAGTAGTGTTGTGGTTGTATGGTACAATAGAAATATCTATCAATATCAATTATATATAATTATATATATATACACACACACACACACATATACACACACACACAAACATACATGAAATTTGCTGAAATTACACAGTCTTGAGCAGTAAGCCAAGTGTTCTTAACATGTTGGACAGTGGATCATGAATTATTTTTATAGATGTGTCCTCTGGAGTATGGACTGTAATAACACTTAGATGAATATTTCATCATCTTGGCACCTCAGCAGAAGAAATGTCATTGACTGTCTGTACCAACTGACTTTAATTTTTATCTCTTCCATCCATTTCTTCCATCCATTCCAAAACTCCTTAACCTTAATCCTGACTAGTAAGGAATTTGAAACCATGGAATTTACCCCCTTGTGCTTGAGACCTGTAGAAGGAATCTGTTTAATATGACCTTGAGAAATGGATATATGAATAAATTAGGGTGGGTCTTTGGGTAGGGAAATTGGGAATTCAGTTTTATTTCATTCCCTGATGAGAAATTCACAGTTACAGCAGAGATTTAACAGTTATTATGCAAATATCAAATTGCACATGAACAAGGAACATATCTCAGCACAAGGCACAAAGTTTAAATGTTTTTTTGTCATGTTTTGTTATGCAGAAGTGGAGTTTTTTTTTTAATTTTTTTTAAGATTTATTTATTTATTTATATAAGCACTGGGTACAGTCAGAAGCGCGGGAGGGTGAGAGAATTCACCGAGCCAGAGCGGGGAGCAGAGCAGGCAGAAGGACCGAAGTACACTGCTGAGGGGAGCAGTGGGTGGCAGGAGAGGTCTGCGTGCCATGTGGAACCCTCCTCTGGTGGCCGGGGAGCAGCTGGGGATCGAACCGGCGCTGCAGAGGCTGTGGGCAGCTTCGCAACCCTGCACTAAACTGCTGCGCCACCAGTGAGGCCCAGAAGTGGAGTTTTGAGTCAGTCTTTTTAGATTGAGACAAGCTATTGCATTATAAATTAGCAATTTTTTCCCTATCTCCGCAATATCTATTTAGTTTTCTTTTCCAATTTTAAGTCACATTTTGCTCATTCAAATAAAATTTTCTAGACAACAGTTAATGTATATACATAAAAATCTAAAGAACGTGTGTGTGTGTATGTGTGTGTGTTTGTATAAAATGAAGGAAAAGTAAATTTGGGCATAATTGTCCTTTCTGAAACATTGAAATGGGCAAATTCCTTTTAGTAATGAATATTATGGACCATCAAAATATATACAAGTAACAAAATGCCACCACAAATTTGAATATTTTAGTACTGATTATAATGATGGTAGAAAGTATTTAAAAAAACATAACCATGGGAAATAAGATAGCAGGTTGAAAGATATCTAAATGAGTCTGGAAGTCTCAGGTTAAAGTTCTGATGCAATATCGTTGGCTGTTTGATCTTGGGTAAAAGGCACTTAACATCTCCTTTGTGTCACCCACCGTGTTGGGCAATGAGAGTACAAAGGTGAAAAGGCACAATTCCTTCTCTGAAAAATCTTACCTGGTTTTGACTCACCAAAAATATCAGACAAATATCCTACACTAGATACCAGCATTGGTGGATTTGGAATCTGCTTACTTTTACCTAAGAATTTCAGAATATGGAGTAATTTTGTGATAAAAATCATTATAGTCTCACATACTTTTGAAAAATACAGTTTATTCAAGAATATAAGCAATGAATGTAATCTATATATTTTTATTTAATCATTTTAAGTATATTATACAGATACAGGTAGTCAACATTTAACATTTTTTAGAGGGGGTATGATAGATTCTTTCAATTTTTTTCTATCATAAAATTATTGACAAAATAACAAAACTAATATTTTACAATTGTTTGTCCTTGTACAGTAATTCTTAGCTTCTTTCATCTTATGTTCCACCAATAATTATAATCAATATATTTCAGCAAGTTAGAAATTAAAAAGCCTACATATTCAGAAAAAAATCATATTTCATTAAATATTATCTTAGTATATCTATTATCTATTGTAGGAGAAATTGCTAATGCTTTAAAGTAAGTAGAAAACATTCCTTTAGTAGTTGAAAACTATTATGTGTTTTGAATATAAATTTTACTACCTTAGTAACAGTAAAGCATGAAGATGTTTAATAAAAAATATTGCCATCAATAGGTTTATGTAAAATTCTACAACATCATGTAGACAAAACAGAATAAATGTGTTGGTGTCCATTGGTTAGGTGACATGGAAATGAAGCCTGGGGGTAAAAAAGTACATTAAAGACATGTCTGGTTAAAAGAAATGAATGAAAAGAGGTCAGATGAATACTCCACAGTAAGTGGGGGCATACGTAAGCTGGACCCAATGCATATACAGGCTTGTGTATATGGGAAGAAAGATCAGAAAAAATTTTGTCATAGATCCTGGAAAACAAGATTAGGACATAGTATGCCACAAATGTGAGAAATAGCCAATTTATTGTAATTAGAATATTAATCTTGTGTTCCATCTAAGCTTTAACAGGTTAGAAGTACTTGGATGTCTTAATATGTTACAGCTCAGTGCTTTTTTTTTTCTTAATTCTACCTTGTTAGCTTTCCCTATGATTTCAATTACATATCTGAACTGAAATTTATTTCATTTCTTAATGTGTGAATGCCTTGTTTAAAGTGAACTCAATACCAAAAATCAGAATTTTAAAGATTAAACAATTAGAGGTGAAATTATTCACTTCAGAATTACTGAATTTATTTTTCTTAATTTTTAAGTATATTTGCCTACTTTATATTATCCATTTAGCCATATAAGGATCTGAAGTTTTATAATTCCTGACCAAAAAATAAATAAACAAAAAAAATGATCTGAGGATAGCCTAAGGTATCTAAAACAAACACTGTGTTTTATTCCAGTTGTGAAATGGTCAATCTGTTTGTCTTTTTATGAACAGTTTTAATGTTCAAGTTTATTGTTTGAAACCAGGGAAAATTGTGTCCTTATGTAAACTTTTTAAAACATATTCCCATCTAAAATAACATTTGGGCTAAGGCCCTTTTTCTCCCTAAAGAACACAGCTCCACATATGAAGTTCTTTCTGGACTGAAACCAATACCCTATTTAATATACCAATACTTGAATTTAAAATGCAGTAATAAAAAGGCAAATAAGAAACAGACTTGAAAGATTACTAAAAAAAAGAAATCATTTTATACATAGTAGGGAAAGCATCCCACAGCATGCAAAGCTTTCTATTTCTTTTTTAACTCTACGCTAAACTCTTCTCCAATGGTAGTTATTTGGGCTACCCAAACCATGATCCACAGCTTTCCATCACATTAAGAGAGCTTAAATATTGTATTCTCTCTACTCAGATTCTCAGTTTGGTCCTCTACTTTAATTAGAGCAAGCTGGTTATCCTTTACTCCTATAAATACTCCAGGATTGCTCCTACATTCAAATTGAACACTTTGGGGGGACGTTTGATGAAGGAGAAATAAGGCCTTGTCTGGTGGTGGCTCTTCACATTTTTGGAGCTGAGGAAATGAGAGAGAAAGCAACCAATATGTGAGTTGAAAGTCCAGAGTCAATTTCCTCTCCCTGTTCTAGAAACTAAAGGGGAATTATTTTACCTTGCTATTTCCAGCAAGTCTGCTTATTGAGTAGGAGAAAGAAGTGAATAAAAGTGGGGCAAGATGATTTCACTCACTGTCAGTCAATATACTTTGAGAGATAGTTTGATTTAAAATGGCTGGATCAGAATGCAGGAGTTCTGGATTTGTGTGCTTCTTTTGCTATATACTACCTCAGACCTCGACACATTACTTTACCTATCAAGACTTAATATTTTAGTCTAACCAATTTTCTAAGTCAGTCAGCCCCCACTTTACATAGATATGAGTGATTTAAGTGATTATTATTTTAATCACTAAAGGTTGGCCAATGGTTTGTTACATGGCAATACCTGACCAATACACTAGCTCCCCTTTAAAGTTACTATGAGAATTATATGAGACAGTGTTTATAAAATATTTAGTAGAGTGCTTGGCATATAACAGAACTCAGTATGGGTCAGCTCATATTGAGTAGTTATATATGTCAGTGTTTATTAAGGGAGATATGGTTACTATCTAGTTTTTAAGTTAATTCCTTACATGGTTATATTAATTAGCTTTAAACACTTTACTTATATAATATACCCTCTGTATTATACTCATTGCCTCCAACTTTGGCTTGTTTGTACTTCAAGATGTTTATAATTCTTCCTTATAACCAATCTAATATTACTATTTACTAGCTGAAGAAGAACATGCAGTGAATCCTATGATCAGAATATAGATTGGTAAGCTATCTATAAATCCTGGCACATGAACATGCTTATGACCTTCCCTTTAGCAGGCTTAGAGTATAAAATTTTTGCATTTGTATAAGAAAACTTTATTTTACAAAGAAACACTTCCTGGAAGAACATAGTTCTTAAAGTCAAATGGAAAGGATTTCAGATCATCCTATACAACAGTGCTTTTTAAACTCCATAAAGTATATTAATCCCTGAAGATTTGTTAAAATATTGACCTAGATTCAATTTGATGTGACCTGAAAAATCTACATTTCTAACAAACCCTTAGGTATGCTGTACTGTTGGCAGAAGGTTAGACTTTCAGTAGCACACAAACACCCATATTTATACAAATGAATAGGATCAGTTTTGATATTTAAGAGCACATGTCTATTACCTTCACAGAGAGCTCCTCCTTAATGGCATACACCCAGAGGTCTTTGCCTTTCGTAGGACTCAGGCTTACCATTACCATCTGACCATCAACACCATCACCTTATAATTAAAAAAAATGTAAATTATAATATTAGAAATTGTAACTCATTGTAACTTAAATGAATTTAGCACCAGGAAAAGAGTTAAAGATGTCATTTAAAACTTCTACTTCATTTACAAACTTTTCTTTTTGAAATATTTGTACCTACACAAAACTAAAGAGTCATTCACGGTAAGTAGGGAGTAATTCTAAACCCCTTGAAGGAGTACTTAGTTTTCTTATACACTTTCTAATAGAATTGTGACTCTAATAAGTATTTTTTAAAAATATCAACTTCACTGTCTTCCTTTAAAGTCACTGATAATTTCACACCAATATCTAACTCCTTTTCTTTCTTTCTTTTTTGTTTTTAAGATTTATTTATTTATTTATACAAGCACTGGGTACAGTCAGAAGCGCGGGAGGGTGAGAGAATTCACCAGAGTCAGAGCGGAGAGCAGAGCAGGCAGACTGATGAAGTACACTGCTGAGGGGAGCAGTGGGTGGCAGGAGAGGTCTGCGCACCATGTGGGACCCTCACTGGCGGCCAGGGATCCAAACGGCGCTGCAGAGGCTGCGGGCAGCTTCGCAGCCCAGCGCTCAACCGCTGCGCCACCAGGGGAGGCCCTCTAACTCCTTTTCTTTTGTTTAATAGTTTATTTTTAATTGAGGTAACATTGGTTTATAACACTGTATATGACTAAGAAGTGTAGGATCATGCCTCTTGAGATGTGTTTTACCACCTCCACACCCATCACCAATGCACCCATAGTCCTCTACCATAATCCATTGCCCTCCCCTACCCAACTCCTTTTCTAGTGTAAGGAACATCTGCCTTCTTGTAGCTAAGCAGAGCACAGCGACTATGCTCTGACTAATGTGAGATGAGCAGAGGTGTCAGGTACAATTTCTAGGTTGTTTCTTTAAAGGGAAAGAAAATGCATGCATCTGCCTTCCTCTGTCCTGCTGATTGAACATTATCATTGTGGCAAATTATCTTGAACCATGTAGATGTTGTCAGCACCACAAGGATAGAAGGACCTGGGACCTTGGACAATCTGTTAGACATTAAAAAACCATTTCAGCTCTGGTTAAGACAGAAATAATATTTTGTTCAGCATAAGCCCCCCACTACTACTCAGGATCTCTGTTATGTGGGGAGAAAACTTGATCCTACCTATTAAAGTGGAAAATGAATAGTGTGGGTAAATTCTCTACAAATCTGAGATTTTACTATGACCTTGGGTTGAAGGAAACTTTCTGAGATTGCCTTCCTATTCCATGGAGCATTTTTGGATTTATCTTTACCCCCAATTTAAGAATTCAAGCTCTGTCCTCTAAATTACCTGTTTTATTTGAAGGTGATTGAGAATCATAAAAACGGAGTAGCACCTCGTCTGAAAGAGAACATATAAAATCCCTTTGGTGAGATACAATTTCATCAAGAGCTTTCAGTTCCAACATTTATAAAGTGCCAAGAATTGCCCTTTTGTTATAAATCAATAAAATCAACTTTTGTGATTTTGAGAAAGTTTTCAAAAAATGTATGAATATATTCCAACACAATTGTTATTAAAATTTTAAAAATATTCTTCAGTGATATATTCTTTTACTGGATGTTGTACTTTGGTGATATTGATAAGTCTGGAAAGAGCTAGTGGGTAATTTAGTGATAGCAAATACATGTGATCCCTCCTCCCATTTCACAAGAGGTACCACTTCTCAATATCAGTACCCTTACCTGATAAAACCTAAGTTTCTGGATCCTTAACATAGTGATATTCAGAAATCCACTGCCAATACACTGGAGTTAACACAGCATGAAATCTGTTTGCCATGTCTGAGTTAATTTGTTGTTTGTGGTAAATCTAACTTTACTAGTAATCATAACATCATAGACAAAAGCAAATATTCTACCTTTCTTGTGGTTTTGACCCACATCTTCAATGTAGATTTCACAATCTTCATTCTCACATATGAAGGAAACAGATTGATCATTGTATGTGCTCAGGAAAGCAGAAAACTCTGCAACAAGTAAAAATCCTATCATTAAGAATTCACAGTACTTGTTCCCATGAGCAGTCATTTAGAAAACTTTTTTTAAAATGCCCCCTTAGGGCCTCCCCAGTGGCGCAGCAGTTGAGCACTGGGTTGCGAAGCTGCCCGCAGCCTCTGCAGTGCTGGTTCGATCCCCAGCTGCTCCCAAGCCCCGGAGGAGGGTCCCACATGGCATGCAGACCTCTCCTGCTGCCCGCTGCTCCCCTCAGCAGTGTGCTTTGGTCCTTCTGCCTGCTCTGCTTCCCGCTCTGACTCTGGTAAATTCTCTCACCCTCCCACGCTTCTGACTGTACCCAGTGCTTGTATAAATAAATAAAAATAAATCTTTAAAAATAAAATAAAATGCCCCCTTAAAATGTTAGCTTTTTGTTGTTGTTGTTAATTGGTTGGTGGTTTTTTTTTTTTTTTTTTTTTTTTTTTGTTATTTGAACTGCACTTTGGCCATTGCTGTTGGCTGGATAAAAACATTTGACTCAAGTTTTACTAGCGCAAAGACTGAGGTGTGCCACTGGAATGGGATTAAAGATGCTAGTCTTCTGCATAAAGGCCATGAAAGGCCATATGAGTGTGCAATAGGAAGTTTAGGTGGAGAGAAAGAAGCCTGGAAAAGTGACGCACATTACCTGAGGAAACCTCCATTTCTTGACCCCTGTGGTAGGGGAGACTGCCCAAGAAGAAACTGTATTTTGATAGCCATGGGTAAATCTATATCCATCTATCAGGAGTGGAGTCACTTAAGAGATTCCCAATAGTGCTGGGGAGTAAAAAACGAGCTCTATTCTATCCTCTAGCTAAATAACAAACAGTAATACTCCCAACTTTTATTTTTTATTATCCCAGCACACATAGAAAATGATAATATTTTCATGGCATCCTGAGATACACTCTAGCAGATTTAGAGACTCTGGGTCCTAGAGAAAAAAAAATTTCTGTACATTATAGAATTATGCTAAGAAAAACAATAAACACAATATTAAGGAGAATGTGAAATATTAAATTTGTATATTAACTCCTATACTTTTTTTTTTTTTAAAGATTTATTTATTTATACAAGCACTGGGTATAGTCAGAAGCATGGGAGGGTGAGCGAATCCACCAGAGCCAGAGCGGAGAGCAGGATAGGCAGACTGACGAAGTACACTGCTGACCGGAGCAGCGGGCGGCAGGAGAGGTCTGTGCACCATGTACGACAATAACCAGGCGGCCGGGAATGGAACCCATGCTGCAGAGGCCGCGGGCAGTTTTGCAACCCAGTGCTCAACTGCTGTGCCACTGGGGAGGCCCCATTTCAAAGTATTTTTAAAAACATTTTAATAATAAAAACAAATATTCTTAGCATTCTTTGAAATATACACTTTACAATGGAATTGGGTTTTTTAGTTCAATTATTTGTGCCTTGATTTGAAATAAAATAATTATAATAATTAAAATGGTAATAATAATATTTAGTGAAATCTATGTGTCAATGATGGGCCTAGAAAAAAATATATATATATATCAATCAAGTGATCTTCAAATAATCCTGTAGGTAGGTACTATTATTAACCCCAATTTTTTTTTTCTATTATGGCACTATTTTTTTTTTTTTATAAATTTTATTGTTATATTCCCCATACAATTGCAACCCCCCCATTCTGACCCCAATCCCTCTCCTCCCGCCCCCGCCCCCCTAAAAGTGTCTCTGGTTCATAGTTTTTTGTTGATTTTGATTTTCACTTTCTTATAGTTATTCATTTTCCTGGTCCCTTATTTAAGTTTTCTAGATTCCTGCTATGAGTGAGACCATCCGGTATTTTTCTTTTTTTTTTGGCTTATTTCGCTGAGCATGATCCCTTCCAGCGCCATCCATGTTGCTGCAAATTGCATGTGTTTATCTTTTTTGAATGCTGAGTAATATTCCATGGTATATATGTACCACATCTTCTTGATCCAGTCATCTATTTTTGGGCATTTGGGTTGTTTCCAAAGCTTAGCTATTGTAAACAGTGCTGCTATAAACATAGGGGTGCAGGTGTTGTTTGGAATTGATGTTTCTGTGTCCTTTGGGTAAATACCTAGGAGTGGAATTGCTGGATCATATGGAAGCTCTATGTTTAGTAGGTCCAGAAATCTCCACACAGCTTTCCACAGTGGTTGGACCAGTTTGCACTCCCACCAACAGTGCAGAAGAGTTCCTTTTTCTCCACACCCTCGCCAACATTTGTTGTTGCTAGTTTTTTTAATATGTGCCATTCTCACTGGTGTAAGATGAAGTTTTGATTTGCATTTCCCTGATGACAAGTGATGTTGAACATTTTTTCATATGCCTGTTGGCCATTTGCATTTCCTCTTCAGAGAAGTTTCTTTTTAGCTCTTCTGCCCATTTTTTGACTGGATTATTTTCTTTGTTGTTGTTGAGTCTCATCAGCTCTTTGCAGATTTTTGTGATCAGTCCTTTATCATTAGTGTTGGGTGCAAAAATGTTCTCCCAGTTGGTGGGGTTTCTCTTTGTTTTTGTTATTGTCTCTTTTGCTGTGCAGAAGCTCTTTAATTTGATGTAGTCCCAGCTGTTGATCTTTGCCTTCACTATCACTGCTTTGGGTGATGTGTCTGTAAAGATGTCTTTGATGTGCAAATCACATAGTGTTTCGCCTATATTTCCTTCTATATATTTTATGGTTTCAGGTCTTATGTCTAGTTCTTTAATCCATTTTGAGTTGATTTTTGTGTATGGTGTGAGGTAGTGGTCAAGCTTCATTCTTTTGCATGTAGCGACCCAGTTTTCCCAGCACCATTTATTGAACAAACTTTCTTTGCTCCAATGCATAGTCTTTGCTCCTTTGTCAAAGATTAGTTGACCATAAATCTGTGGGTTTATTTCTGGATTTTCTATTCGATTCCATTGGTCTGTATGTCTGTTCTTGTTCCAATACCATGCAGTTTTGATGATTAAGGCTTTGTAGTATAGTTTGAAGTCTGGGAGAGTGATGCCTCCATTCCCTTCTTTTTTTTTCAGGAGAGCTTTGGCTATTCGGGGTTTTTTGTGATTCCATATGAATTTCATCAATAATTGTTCTATTTCTTTGAAGAATGACATTGAAATTTTGATTGGGATAGCATTGAATCTGTATATTGCTTTTGGAAGGATGGCCATTTTAATAATGTTTATTCTTCCAATCCATGAGCAGGGGATGTCTCTCCATTTCTTTGTGTCTTCTTCTATTTCTTTTAACAGTGTTTTATAGTTTTCTTTGTATAGGTCCTTTACCTCTTTTGTTAGATTTATTCCCAAATATTTGATTTTTTTTTGTTTCAATAACAAAAGGGATGGTTTCTTTGATTTCTTCTTCTTCAGATTTATTGTTTGTGTATAGGAAGGCTACTGACTTTTGCGTGTTGATTTTGTATCCTGCCACTTTACTGAACTGATTGATGAGTTGAATTAGCTTTTCTATGGAGTTTTTGGGGTTCTCTATGTATAATATCATATCGTCTGCAAATAGTGATAGTTTGACTTCTTCTTTTCCTATTTGGATTCCTTGGATGTCTTTCTCTTGTCTTATTGCCCTGGCTAGGACTTCCAGTATTATATTGAAAAGCAGTGGTGAGAGTGGACATCCTTGTCTTGTTCCAGATCTTAATGGAATTGCTTTCAGCTTTTCACCATTGAGAATGATACTGGCTGTTGGCTTGTCATAGATGGCCTTTATGATGTTGAGGTATGTTCCTTGTATCCCAAGAATTTCAAGGGCTTTTATCATGATGGGTGTTGCACTTTGTCGAAAGCTTTCTCAGCATCTATTGATATTATCATATGGTTTTTATATTTCTTTTTGTTGATGTGTTGGATAACGTTGATTGATTTTCGGATGTTAAACCATCCTTGTGTCCCTGGAATGAATCCTACTTGGTCGTGGTGAATTATCTTCTGGATACATTGTTGGATTCTGATAGCTAAAATTTTATTGAGGATTTTTGCATCAGTGTTCATTAGGGAGATTGGCCTGTAGTTTTCCTTTTTTGTGTTGTCCTTGTTCGGTTTTGGTATTAGTGTAATGTTGGCTTCATAGAACGTGTTTGGTATTGTCCCTTCCTTCTCAATTTTTTGGAAGAGTTTGTGAAGGATAGGCACTAAATCGTCTCTGAATGTTTGGTAGAATTCATTTGTAAATCCATCAGGTCCTGGGCTTTTGTTTTTGGGGAGGTTTTTGATTACCATTTCAATTTCGCTAATTGTAATTGGTCTGTTTAGGTGTTCTATTTTCTTCTTTATCTAGCTTTGGGTGATTGTAGAGTTGTAGGAATTTGTCCATCTCCTCTAGATTGTTAAACTTGTTTCCATATAACTGTTCATAGTAGTTACTGATTATTCTTTTGATTTCTGCTGTGTCCGTTGTGATTTCTCCTCTTTCATTGATGATCCTGTTTATTTGTGCTTTCTCCCTTTTTTCCTTTGTGAGCCTGGCTAGGGGTTTGTCTATTTTATTGATTTTTTCAAAGAACCAGCTCTTGGTTTCATTGATCTTTTGGATTGTTTTTTTAGTTTCAATTTCATTTATTTCTGCTTTGGTTTTTATTATTTCTTTTCTTCTACTGGTTTTGGGGTTTTTTTGTTATTCTTTTTCTAGATCTTTGAGCTTCGAGATTAGGTTGTTTCTTTGCGTTCTTTCTTGTTTCTTGATGTGAGCTTCTATTGCTATATATTTTCCTCTTATTACTGCTTTTGCTGCATCCCGTACATTTAGGATATTGGTGTCCTCCTTGTCGTTCAATTCAAAAAATTTTTTAATTTCCTCTTTTATCTCCTTATTAGTCCAATGGTCTTCCAGTAGTGTGGTTTTTAATCTCCATGAGGTAGGAAAGTTCCTTGCCTTCTTTTTATGGTTTATTTCTAGTTTGATGCCTTCATGGTCAGAAAAGATGGTTGATATGATTTCAATCTTGGTGTATCTGTTGATGTTTGTCTTGTGCCCCAGTATGTGATCGATCCTGGAGAATGATCCATGTGCGCTTGAGAAGAATGTGTACTCCGTTTTTTTGGGGTTTAGTGTTCTATAGATGTCTGTTAAGCCCAATTGCTCTAGGTCCTTATTTAGAGCTTTGGTTTCTTTACTTATTTTTTGTCTTGTTGATCTATCCATTGTTGATAGTGGTGTGTTGAAGTCTCCCACTACGTATGTGTTTTCTCTGATGTCTGATTTCAGAGAGGACAACAGTTGTCTGATATATTTTGGTGCTCCTTCGTTGGTGAGTATATGTTAATGAGTGTTATTTCTTCTTGAAGTATTGTCCCCTTGATCATAATGTAGTGACCATTGGGGTCTCTTTTTATCTTTTTGAGTTTGAAATCTGTTTTATCTGATATAAGTATAGCTGTTCCTGCTTTCTTTTTTGATCCATTTGCTTGTAGGATTGTTTTCCATCCTTTAACTTTGAGCCTATTTTTATCTTTTGTAGCTAAATGTGTTTCCTGGAGACAGCAAAAGGTTGGGTTTTGTTTCTTAATCCAGGCTGCAACTCTGTGTCTTTTTATTGAAGAGTTTAGTCCATTTACATTTAGAGTTAATATTGATATGTTAACATCTGTATTTGCCATTGTGTTTGTCTTTCCTTTGATTTTATTTATTTATTCTTTTAATAACTTTTTTTTTTTTTGGCCTTCTTTCATTGTTATTCGTCCCTCTGAGGTTCTGGCTTTAGGACTCCTTGTAGTATTTTTTGGAGTGGGGGTTTAGTTGCAATGAAATTCCGGAGGTCTGTTTGTCTGGGAAGGTCCATATTCTTTCTTCAAAGAGGAAGGAGAGCTTTGCGGGATAGAGTATTCTTGGTGGGCATCTGTTTTCTTGGAGTCTGTTGACTATGTCCTCCACTCTCTCCTTGCCTGTAGTGTTTCTTCGGAGAAGTCTGATGTCAGCCTGATTGGTTTTCCTTTGAATGTTATCTGTTTCTTCCCTCTTGCCAGCTTCATTATTTTTTCCTTGTCCTGGATTCTTGGGAGCTTTACTATTATGTGTCTTGCTGTATTTTTCCTTTTGTCGTGGAAGTTTGGTGTTCTTCTTGCTTCTTGTATATCAATTTTCAGCTCCTTCTTCACATTTGGGAAGTTCTCTTCAATTATCTCTTTGAATATTTTCTCTGTTCCTACATCTCTCTCCTCTCCTTCTGGTATTCCTATAACTCTTATATTTCCTTTCCTCATGGAGTCAGATAGGTCCCGAAGTCTTTCTTGTGTCTTTTTCCTTCGTACTTCTCTTTCCTTTTCTGTTTTGGTTCTTTTTATTTCTGTGTCTTCAAGATTACTTATTCGTTCTTCCATTTCATCTATTCTGCTTTCATTGCTTTTCCCAGAATTCTTTAGTTCTTCCATTAATTCTTTGATCTCCTGCATTTCTTTTACTTCCCTCTTTAGGGACTCAATTTCTTTCTTCTGACCATTGTTTTCCCTCTCTAGGGACTCAATTGCATTCTTCTGATTGTTGATTATTTTTCCCTTATCATTGTTTTCCTTTATGACTTCTGTCAGTTTTTTAATCACGGCAATTTTAAATTCTCTTTCTGGAAGGCTCAGAAATTCTTCCAAGTTATTGTCGTTGCAATCTGGGGGCTGGTTTTCTTTTTGTGGTGTGCTTTTTCTCTGGAGAGTTGCTAGGTTGCGTGTGGTTCTTCTCCTCCCTACTGTCTGTTTTCTAATTTGCCGTATGCGTTGGGACACTGTGTTGTTGGGACTGGCCGGCATCTTGGGTGAGCTTCTCTGTTCCCCTCTGGTTCCTCCAGGAGTCATCTGTCAGTTTCAAGCAGTCTTTACTGGAGAAAGGTCCCTGTTCTAAAATGCTGATGTGGGGACACACTCCCCTGTGCGCCTGGTCTGCCCCGGCGGTGGGTTCCTGCTCCCCTCTGGGCTTGGACTGCAGGTCAGAGGGGGTCTGGCGTGGGCGAACTTCCCCCGCTCACCTCTGGCTCCTGAGGAAGCCTTCTGCAGTTAGTCTTTACTGAAGAAATGTCCCTGTTCTATAATGGTGATGTGGGACACACTCCCTGCGCGTCTGGTCTCAGGCACACTCTTCTGCGTGCCTGGTCTGCCCCGGCTGTAGGTGCTCGCTCTCCCTGTGGGCTCAGACTACTTGTTCGGAAGGGGCTCGGTGTGGGCTAACTCCCCAGCTGGCCACTAGCTCCTTCAGGAGCCTCTGCTGGCTTCAAGTCGCTAGGTGGCACCAGAGATCTCTCCTAGAGCCCTTGGGGAGCTGATTTTCCACCCCATGGGACAGGGAGCAGAGCGGGGATGGTAGGGTACACCTCAACGGCTTTGGGGTGCTGTGTCTGCCTTGTGCCCCACCATCGTGGGGAACCCACGCCCCTAATTTCGTGCCCCGGGTCTCAGTTCCAAAGCCCTCAGTTCCAGGACGCGGGCTGTAGCCCAGATCAGTGGCGCGGGAATGGCGCCTTTTGAATCCCGCTTCCCTGCCTGGGCGCCTTGTTCCTGCTCACTCAGGGAGGGCCTCCGAGGTCTCCCCGCAAGCCTAGGTCGCAGGTGCGGGGACCTGGGCAGCTGCGATCCGATCCGGATCCTCGTCTGCTTTTTCAGCGAGCCACTTTCCGCGCAAGCTTACTGGGCGGCCGGGGCTGTGTGCTGGTGCTGGTCTCCTCCTGGGGGGCGGGGCTCTCTTTTCCTATACTTTTTTTTAAAAAGATTTATTTATTTTTATACAAGAACCGGGGTACAGGCCAGATGCGCAGGAGGGTGAGAAGATTCACCAGAGACAGAGTGGGGAACAGAACAGGCAGACTGACTGAACTACACTGCTGAGGGGAGCAGCGGGCGAGACAGGAGAGGTCTGCCGTGCTGTGTGGGTATCTCTGCAGCTGGATTGTATCGAACTGGCACTGCAGAGACTTCACAGAGCTTCACAGTGCTGTGCTTGTCAACCGCCTGTGCCACCAGGGAGTCCCAACTCCTATACTTAGTAAGAAATTTTAGTATCCTTCTGGGAACTAAGACATTTCATCAGGAATAATGTTTGAAATATCAACATGCAATTCCTGGTCAAGTTTTATTAATAATTATCTTGTCACTTCTTGATAGTAATCATCAACCAAACTTTCTATGCACATGTAGGTGATACAATATAAGATTATTTTAACCACTATTTAAAATGTTTCAGTTGAAATTATATTTAAAGATCTAACTATTCTTTTCTTTCACTATCAAAATGTTGAACTTTGGGGGAATAATGTGTTTTTTTTCTCCCAAAGGATAATGTATTTCATCAATTATAATGTATAAAGTTTTCTAATTCATAGCATACATTTCAAAATAATGATGATGTGCTAATCACAGAGTGAACATGCACTATTCCAGCAGGTACCTTGTTCCTAATCTGGGTGCCAGTAAATGGGCACATCAGTTGCAAATGAATACTAGTTTCCAATACACAAGAAGATGTAGACTTGGGGCTACTTTCTGGAGTAGCACTGGCCAGGATTCTGTGTCTTATATCCCTCCTTCTTCTTACCCCACCTCTGTGGCCAGTCGTACCTTGGATACTTTGGTAATATGGAACATCAGTTGTTGTGGCACATCTCTGGACCATAGATGTCTCAATGGGGAAGCTCGCAACTGACTTTTTGAGGTGTTTCATCTGCCGATGACAGGTAGTGATTAACAGGTGTTGGTCTTTGTATTTTCCAGCTGCAGAACAGGGGAGAGGGTAGGAGAGTACTGTCAGTCGCCATTCTGTTCAGACCCTGTTGTTGAGGGTCTGAACTGCATGCTGCATGCTGATATGCATCAGACTGCATGCTGATAATGGTGAATGATCCCAAGTCTTCAACCATCCCATGGTTATCTGAAGGGATCAGTAACTCCTGGTACATTTGAACCCCAATAAATACAACCAGTTGAGTCTAGAGGAAGAAAAATAGTCACCCATAGTCTTAATACCCAAAAGGCAGTCATCCACTTTCATTTACTTCCTTTAAATGAAAAAAATATTAACTATTTAAAATATATTTATTTTGTATTCTTTTTCTCAATTAACGTTATAACATAAACATTTCTCCCATGCTAAAAAGCAGTTCGTCATCCTTACTCTTTTCAGGAAGGAAAATTTGGGTGAGAAAAACAAACTCAGATAAATATAGATATACAGATATTTAGATCTGGCAAGTATAAGCAAATATATGCCCACCGTCATTGCCCAGGAAATATAGTTTCTCCTACCTGTTTTTGGTGAAGGCGTTTTGGTGTTCCTCAAATGATACTCCTTTTGTATAGTAAAGCCAGAGCGTAGCTTCATATAGTATCTCTGGCAAACTCCTTTGGCCTTGGGTTCTAAATAATTGAAAAAATTATGATACTGATTCATTCCATTAATCTTTATCCCTTTATCAATCCTGAGTGTAGCAGATCAAGAAAGCAACTAATTGTGTTTCAATTTCAGAGTTTTAGAATTGTAATACAAAGTGTATGTGCAAATGTACAAATGTACGTATGTGCATTTACATATACACATGTATTCTTCACATTAATTGTATTGCATTTTATATGTTTTTATATGTGTGTATATGTGTATGTGTATGTGTATATGTATATATGTATCTCCAAACAGGGACTAGAGTAGCACCTCACAATCAAAGATTAATGAATCCTTTTAAAGTGAAACATAGGAAGCATAGGAAAAATGAAATAAAGAGCTCATGTTGGTTCAGGTAAGGATTTAACTGTGGGGTGAGTTTAAGTTATATTTTGCTGCCAAATGAGTTACTGTGAGTAACTTGAGGTCTTCAGAAAATAAATTGATTTTCAAAATTCCATGTGAGGATGACTGGACCTTCATCTAACATGCCTAGTCAAGGGGAAACTCTTATGATATCATGAAATCCATAATCTTTTCTACTTACGTAGAATATCCTTTTATTAATTTTGAAGTGACATCTATGCCTATAAAGGTTATTGATATTTAAAATAGCTGCATCTACTAGGTGTCCACAGTGACCCAAGCACTCTGCTAATAATTTTATATAGTATTTTATTTAATCCTTCACAGTAATCTTGCAAGGTAGGTTTTATTCTCTTATCTGAGATTCTTAGAAGTTACGACATTTGCCCAAGATTACAGGTCTGGTAAGAAGTGGTGATTCACAGGGGTCTAATATTGAAGCTATTAATTCCATCTACCTCCATCTAAGAAAATATTATGCTGCACTTTTAGGGTAGGCACTAACAAAATGCAAGTTCATATAAATCATTGAAACAATAAAGTTAATTATCTAGAAATTCTTCATTTAGCCAGAGAAAAAAAATTAATCTCAAAATGAAAAAGTAAATGTACTACTTGGAAATCATAAGGAGCCTTTCAGAGTCAAATAGATAGTTGTAATACTTGAGTATAGAATCTTAACTTTCAATATTATAGTAAGTTGTCAAGTAATTTACACAGTAGAGTAAATTTTCACAGTAATCCAGAGAATGAAAATAATGACTGTGACTTTTAGACCTCTTCTGTGATTTCTTTTTATTCTCCAGATTTGCTTTTTTCATATGCCTTTCAAAGTCAAGTGGAATAAAATTTCATTAACTGCTATTTTGAATCATATATATCTTTACTCCAGTTCAGATGAGCATCTACCTTTAAGTATTTTCAACTGTCTCAATAGGGCAAGACCACTTAATCATACTCACATCCACCTGGAACTTCCCCTATACCATTACTTCACAATTTGGAAATATTAACTATGGTATCTCACATTTATATATGCATTTATAGTTACAAAGGTAATCTACAAAGCTATGCCAGAGCCAGAATTGAACTTGGCCTCCTGACAACTAATTTAATATAATACCATATTGTGTCTTCAGAGCTAAAAGGCATAAGACAATACCATAAGCATGCTTATTCTTTATATGCTTATGTAATGATGGGCATGTGATGATGTGTAGTCTACATCCCATGGGGATAATATTGACCAGTATGGATAATATTGAGAATGGACTCTGTGGGCAGCAGGAGGTGACTCTTGAGTAATTGGCAGTGAGGGCCAAGATACTGAGGTAGTATTGTGGATGCAGAAAAAAGTTAGGAGCTGGGCCTGCCCTGGTGGCTCCGCAGTTGAGTGCTGGGCTGCAAAGCTGCCCACAGCCTCTGCAGTGCCGGTTCGATCCCCTGCCGCCGGCGAGGGTCCCACATAGCGTGACAGACCTCTCCTGCCACGCCCACTGCTCCCCTCAGCAGTGTATGGTCAGTCTGCCTGTTCTGTTCCCCGCTCTGGCCCTGGTGAATTCTCTCACCCTCCCGCGCTTCTGACTGTACAGAGTGCTTGTATAAATAAATAAATAAATCTTTAAAAAAAAAAAAAGTTAGGTGCTAAAGGTATCAATGTAGGGACTAGCATCTAATGGGAAAACAATGGGTACAATTCATGGGGGTGCATGACTGCATTTGAAGTATTGAAATACTTTGCATTTGGAGAATTTGGAAGAAGGTATGCCTTGGTGCTCAGAACAGCTGAAGGTGTAGTGTGAAAGTTGTGTTTGCAAAGTACAAAACTTGACTGGCCTTAGAGACTCTGTAGGAGAAAGTGCTATTTTGTGGTCAGAGGGCCAGTTCATGTTTACATAAGGGCTAATGCCACTTCTGTCTCCATCCTGCGTACTGCCTGAGGGCAGTGTCTTTTTATGACTTTTAAGAAAATTCTCAGAAAATTTCAACATTGCAACAACATGATGAAATCTCTGACATTTCCAAGGGAGTAATAGGAAGTGGTCCAAAGTTTTTCTGTACTTCTGTCACTGTGAGAGCCAAACATCTGTTTTTCCAAAATCTCTCCTCAATGCTTAATAACCTTGACCTCTCTGTGGCATTTATCTATACTGTCAAAGAAGAAGCACATACATCTTTGACTTCTCTTGTCATGTCATCAGTATCTTTAGATTCTTGTTTCTCTCTGGCCAATCCATATTTATATTTCTCTTAGCTTTTTCTCCTCTGCTTGCTTAAAAAATGTTGGTGTTCCTCAGGATTTTTTCCTTTACCTTTTCCTCTCACTCTAGCCTCTCTTTCTGGGCAATCATACCTGCTGCAATGATTTCAGTCATCTCTTTATATGATGACAATTCCTCAACTCTAACTCTATCTTTGGTCTCTCTCCTGCACTTTATATTTGTTGCTCCCTCTCCACAGAGCATTATTATTTCAGCTACCTCAATTCATCTCTATGTCTATGTACAGTCTCCTGAATCTTAACATTCTTACTTTGATGATTTATATCTACCCCAAATATTATAAAAGACTTCATCTTTCTCTACCCCTAATATATTCTTCCTGATTTAGCTATCTTGAAAAATAGGTCTATTATCTGTTACTGTCTATCTAATTCTAATCTTGTTGCTCTCTCCATTATCAACAGTTGCAAATTAACACTCCAAAAATCTTAATATATATTTGTTGAATAAAAGTGGATTACTTTAAAGCATTGTAAGTCTGGGAAAAAAGTTTTTTGGGATTTGGTGGTAGGAGGAGTGGAAAGAGAAGAGATTGATATGAAGAGCTATAATTATGTTTATTGCTATTAGAAGGTTTAAATTGTCCTGCAGTGTATCAAGTAAGCAGAGTTGGCTATATAAATAAAGTTTAAAACCAGAGTCTGCTATGTTGCACATTTGTGAATCATCCCTTTAATCTCAGCTTTTGTATCCTTTTTTTGAAAAAAGATTTATTTATTTATGCATACAAGAACTGGAGCACAGGCCAGAGGTGTGGGGGTAAGAAGACCCACCAGAGACAGAGTGGGGAACAGAACAGGCCAACTGACTGAAATACCCTGCTGAGAGGGAGCAGCAGGTGAGTCAGGAGAGGCACATGCTGCGCCATGAGGGTAAGCTCCCTGGCCAGATAGGGATCGAACTTGTGCTGCAGTTGCTGGAGATAGTTTCATAGGTTGTGTCTTAACCCCTTGGGCCACCAGGGAGGCCCCAGCTTTTGTATTCTTAATAGCTTTTATAAAGCAGCATATATGAGCATTGGAATAATAATAGATAAAAATAGTGGGTAGTGTATAAAACAAATGTTTAAACTCTTACTTCTGAGAGTAGTATTGATTGTTGAACTGTTCATCCTTGCTTGGGAAATTTTGGTGGTTAAGCACTTTTTTGACTTCATTTTTCAGGCTTCTGTTGGATTGAAATAAAATATTAATTTAGTTGTCTTGACTTGAAAACAACAGAGCAACTGATCATCTCAACATAAAATTGATAACAAGATGCTAGATCTGGGCCTGGAAAAGTAGAAGTAAAAATGGAATATCATGCTGTACCAGAACTCAGCGAAACATTCAAAAATTAGTGAGGTTGTGTCAAAAGGACACATGAGTACACTTGAAAGGTCTCCTGCTGGTGAAATTTGGCATGATTTGAGCATAAAAAGCATAATGTCATAATTGACTATAATTGGTAATTGCAGAAAATTCCATAGTCTTTCAGTATGGTGCTGCAACCTATCTTCATTGCCAGAAATTCTAGCAGTTGTAATATGGTTTGTGGAATTGTTACAAGGCAGGGAGAGGTGCACCGAGACCCCCCAAAACCTGCCTGATCTAAATGGGTTCTGCCGTCCGCCGCATTGTGGGGTGCCAGATTTGTTACAGGGCAGGGAGAGGGGCAGTCCAAACCCCGCAAACCTGCCTATTCTATATGGGTTCTGCCATCCACCACATAAACACAAAACATATGAGACTTTAATGGGAAGGAATTTTAATACAACTAGGAAACAAGACAGAAAAGGCAAAGAATTTAGTTTCTAAATCAAGCACCCAAAGTTACCCATCCCCTCGTGGGTAAAACTCCATCCAAGTGGGATTGGCCCAGAGCAAGGCCCCAAAGCCTGCCACAAGTCTAAAGCATCTTCCAGTGGGGACCCACAAAAAAGGGTCAGAAACAACCAGACAAGCCCAGAAGGAAAAGAGCAAAATCAAAATCAAGATAAAAGCTGCCATTGTCACCTCCCCACGGGTCTCACCCACATCTGTGTCACCCAGTCCATGACCAAAAGGCAAGCACAGTTTCTTCACATGTCTCTCCATTCCATGTGACTCCTCCAGGTCTCCTCTTGGCCCTCCATCCTGCTTCCTTCCTTCCTCAGTCTCCTCTACAGCTGCTTCTCTCTCTGCTCAGCTCCACCCTCCTTTTGGGTGGGGCAGGAAACCTGGAAACTCCCCCTTTCCTGGGACCACCCTGTTACAGAATGAGCAGGACTTCTCCAGTATTAAACTCTTTCTGACATCACCTGAAGTTTTATTAATAGGTATTGCTACTTTTATTAAACCATCCCCTCCAAATTATCCTAGGAACTTTCTGGAAACTGGGAAGGGTGATTATCATTTCAATCTCTTATGAACTTCAAGTTCTTGGTTTAGAGGACTCATTGGAAGATAAATTTCATTCAACTATATTTTTTTTTCCCCAAGACAACCCCAAATAGGCTGAAATTCTAAATTCAATTGTCTAGGTGGAACTAGAATTATATGCAACTATCCTATATACTGTGGGTGCCACCAACAAAATTCTTCAATGGTCTAAATATTATTTTCACAGAATTTGAAAACCTCACATTGATCCTTATCTTCTTCAGAGGAGAATAAAAATTCTCCCATTCTTATTGATCAAGAACACTTAGAAGCAGAGAACCTTACACATCATTTCACTAACCCCCTAGCTCTACAGTTGAGTAGGCAGGGTTATGAAAGCAGAACAGAGACCAGAATCTAGTCTTCTGACTTCCATCTTTATGCCAGAGCTTCCCTACCCTGTCTTCTCTACCCACCTCACTCTAACCCTTGCCAAATATGGGAAGAGAATAATCACAACTGGAAATTTAAATTCAAATGCTCAGCCAGTTGTCCACCTTCTTTGAAATAATAAATTTCTGAATATGGTAGTTACTTTGTAACCAAAATACATGGAATAGTGCTGTTCAGTAACCTTATTGTAGATAATGTTTAAATTATACAGAAAATAGTTTAAATAGCATGCACATAGTAGGTGTGAGGTAACACTTTACTAATAACATGCAGTTTGCCTTTTTGGATTTGTTTGTTTGTTTTTTCCCTTTCATCTACAATTCTTTATGTCCCAGGGGAAAAAATCTGAACATAGAAAAGTTCTGGACTTAAAAAAAAAAAAGAAAAAAAAGACACATTTTCAAATAAACCTGGGAAATACTTTGTTTTAGTTCCCACTTCTTGGAAAGTCAGAACTCACATTAGTGTAATAAAGGTGTTGATAGTCCTTTGAAAAATGATAAGTGAATTTGTTTAATTAATTATTTTCAGTAATTATTTGATCTTGTAACCTCCAATCTGTAAATAGCCCCAGGAGAATTTGAGAGAACACATTCAGAGGAACTCTAGTTTATACCAACATTAGCTTTCAGAGACAAGAAACTGAAGGTAAACAGGTAAACAAGAAACTGAAATATCATGTTTATAATGGTGTCATGAAGAAAGTCAGCTGCTGTTGTAAAGAATCACATAAATCAAAATCATAATCTGAAAAAATATTCCAATTCTATTCTGAAAACAAGGCAATTTCTTTGAACAATCTATATTTTGACCAAAAAATATGATCATTTTCCAGTCTTAAAATATACTCTTTACTCTCCTATTTTTAAATCAGAAATATTTCAGAACATATGGCAGCATATATGCCAGTGGTTCTTTTTTTCTGCTTTTTTTAATTACATGAAAAATATTCTCGCACACTGGTTATAATACTCACCTAAATTATAAAAGTGATGGGCTGGTCTCAATTGGTGAAGTTTCCTGTTGTCAACATTTGGTCATTGTTAAGCAGTTACATTCCAACTCTAGTTATATATACACACTCACTTGGATTAAGCAACAGTTGGTGACAACGTTTGATGAATAAAGCAATGCAAATAGAGCTTGTGAATGGGTTAGAATACGTGGAAGCATATCTTATTCTCAGCCAAGTCCTAAATAGCTTTTAGATTATTTTAGCTGTAGCATTTTTGATGACTTATGCTTAATCATTAATTTTAATAAAACCTCTGGCATGGATTCTAGATAGTGTTTATTACTCAATATTGAGCATATAAGGACACAGATTATTTAACTCTCTTTTTCTACAGATAGTTGAAAACTTTTACGCAACTTTCTTGCAGGTTGTAAAAATGATACATGTGTACTTAGAAAATGTATAAATGACAGGAAAGTATATATTCTGTAGATCCTGACATTCTTTTTCCAATGCAGGAATACTATGCATGTCTATTTTTATATAAAAATTGAATTATAGGGGCCTCCTCTGGTGGCGCAGGTGGTTAAGCGCCACACTGTGAAGCTGTCTGCAGCCTCTGCAGCGCAAGTTTGATCCAGGCCAGCTGGCAAGGGTCCCACATGACTCAGCAGACCTCTCCTGTCTTGCCTGCTGCCCCCCTCAGCAGTATATTCCGTCAGTCTGCCTGTTCTGTTCCCCGCTCTGTCTATGATGAATTCTCTCACCCTCCCACACATCTGGCCTGTATCCTGGTTCTTGTGTAAATGAATAAATAAATCTTAAAAAAAATTGAATTATTGTGCAAATATTTTGTAATCTGCTTTTTTTTTTCATTTTCCAATTAATATTATATCATGAACATTTCCTCATAGGAGAACCATTCTTTTACAGAAAGCATTATTAATAGCATTCAATTGTATAAATATGCTAAAACTAATCTTTTACTGATTAACACTTTGTTTTGTTTTTCTTTCTCTTTTCTTTTCCCAAATATTACCAATGTCGCAATTGATGGGTATGTGTTTTGTGATTCTTGGTATAGAATCTTGGTAAAAATGATAAGTTCATTGGTCACATAAATTTCTAGTAGTGGGACTGATGGATTAAAGAATACAGGCATCTTTTATTTTGATAGACATTACCCAATACTCTTCTGAAATGTTGTATTGATTCCTAATGGTTTTTAAAGATTTATTTATTTATGATTACTAGAACGGGGGTACAGGCCAGAGGTGTGGGAGGTGAGGGGATCCACCAGAGACAGAGTGGGAAATAGAACAGGCAGATTGACTGAAGTACACTGCTGAGGAGAGCAGCGGGCCAGTCAGGAGAGGTCTGCTGCGCCATGTGGGTAGCTCCCTGGCCGTGGGTTGAACTCATGCTGCAGAGGGTGTGAACAGCTTCACAGCGTTGCGCTCAACCCCTTACATCACCAGGGAGGTCCTGAGTCCTAATTTTTTTGAAGAATATAGGTTGGGTCTCTTTCTCCACTGACTTAGCAGCAGTGGGTGTCATCATCTTTAAAATGTTTGTCTTTTGAAGAATGGAGGCATTATACTCCCAGACTTCAAACTATACTACAAAAACAGACACACAAACTAATGGAACAGATTCAGCAAATACTGAGTATTCATAATTGATCAGGAACTATGCATTCCCTCAACATTATCTGAGGGGACACTGCATGAAAATTTTCATTTCACTTTATCATGTTATCTATATCTGATCTACTGGAAAATCATTCATTAAATCACTAATCTTTCCTATGTCAGGCAATGCCCTTTGATTAGTAATTTCACTCTTTTAAAAAATATAACCTTTTTCCTATAGTCTCATAATAAAAAAAGGAAAAAAATGGATACCCTTGATAATGATAAGTTGGCTATTAGTCTTTATTTCCTTATTGTGAATTGTGCTTTCAGAATAAATCTATTAATCAGGTTAATTTCCTGTAAGGAGTTATTAAAATGTAGAGTTTACTAGAAATTTTTATCAAAACGGGTTTTCATTATGGAAAATTTGGAAGATACAGAAAATAGAAAACCCTTGATACCCTAAAAAGTAGTTAACCTCCTTGAATCCCCCATGTCACAAATGATGCTGGATTTGTATTGTTTGTTCTATGGCACAGAGTGCTACCAATAATGGCAGCAATAATAAACACTTGTCTAGTGCTAGGCTAGGAAAGGTGATAGGTATATCATAGTGAACAAAACAACTGTTTCCTGCCCTCCTGGAGTTTACTAGTTTGCTTTCTTTTGTGGGGAAAGATGGTGAGTAAATATCATACAAATAGATAGCTTGTGAATGATGATAAATAAGAATTACTTTGGTGAAGAATCTATAGGAATAGAGTGGTCCCAAGATAGTGCGGTCAGAAAGGGTGACATTTAAGTTGTATACAAAGGGTGCAAGGAACATATGAAAGGGGAGAGGGAGTACCTTCTGGACAGAGAAAACTCCAGAAATCCCATATATTCCAGCAATACCTTTGCTAGGTATTTACCCAAAGAACATAAAAACTCTAATATGGAAAGGCTTATATACATACTCCTATGTTCATGGCAGCACTGTTCACAATTGCCAAGTCAAGGAACCAACCTAAGTGCTCATCAATGGATAAATGGATAAGAAATTGTGGCATATATACTCAATGGAATACTATTCAGCTGTTTAAAAAGATTTTAAAGGGTTAGGAAAAAGACAAAACTTGCAAGCCTACCACAGACCTGAGGCATACATTGGGGGGTGGGAGGGGGCAAGAAAAGTCAAAACAGGGGAAGGAAGAGCACAAGGGTCTATGGTGATGGATCATGAGAGCTATGGGGCGGGAGAGCAACAGGGATGACACCTGAGGGGAGTCATCAAATAATGTCCAAAAATCAACAACAAAGTAAGAAAATTCATTCATTCATTAATTTAAAAGCAAACAAATAAAAAGATTTCTAAAAGTGCCTTTTGGGGCAAAATGGATGGACTTTGTGGTGATTACATTAAGAGAAATGTCAGAGAATGATACACAGCTATAAGATAAGTAAGTAACCAAAAATAAAAGTAACCAAAAAGCATATACTGGTAAAATACAGCAAAAACAAATCTTAGGCTTAGTGGTTACCAGAGGGAACAGAGGAGAGAGAGAGGGAGATTGGGGAAGAAAGGGACACGGTATTGGTACAGGAGGTTTGGTGGAGGGTGAGTGAAACATGTGCACAAATGAAGGAGTAAAAATGTAATCCCAAAGGTATATAGACATGTAAATGACTAACAGTTTAATAAAAAGGAAGAGAAAGTTTCCCTAAGAACTCATACCATCCCTCCCTTCCTCTCCTATGGACATTTGGCTTGAGTCATAGATTGATTAACCAAACTATTTCCTCTGCCTAGAAGAAATGTTCTACTGGGTCCATGTAAATGGCATGTTGGAACTTTCAGAATAGTAGTGAGTGGGGACTAGGAAGTGATTAAGTTGGGTGAGAAGAATGCTGCTTGTTGTTGCACAAATGTCAACTTCTCCTTTCACATCAAGTTTTCTGATCATCCCTAGATGGAAGTAAAACCACTACACCCAAGAGAGCAGAGGATAGGTGTGAACACTCTCCCCTATCATTCTCTCCCTTTTGTTTCCCTGAAAAATCTCCTAGAATGAAGTCATATAGTGTTACCAAGCTTAGTCATACTCTTATTTCCTTTCCCTTCTACAAGTCACTACCAGTATAGGGGAGTGGGGGAGTGGGAGGGTGTGGCTATCTTTTCCAGTACTCAACATTGGGTTTGTGTGGTCCCATCGTACCCTCATAGATCCTTTGCCTGTGTAGGGGTATTCAAGCTTAACAAAACAGTAAATGGGACTTAAGGCCCAGAAACTCAATTCTGACTTATTCTACCAAAGTTCCCATGAAATAAGAGAAAGAATCAGATGGATTTGATTTCAAATGCTGATTCTGGTACTATTAGCTACGTGGCCTTTGACAAAACTCTTAATCTCTCTGAGCCTCTTTTTTCTCACTTTTAAATGGAGACAATCATACTCAAATACCAGGATCATGGCCATAATCATAAGAAATGTTTGTAAAGCATCTGGCCCACAGAAGATGCCCAAGACACTGTAATAACACCACTGTCATTACTGCTACCACAACTATAAAGAATTTAAAGTAATGCAAACTCCTGGCTGATTTCGTTTGTTCCTTCCATCTTACTATCTATCTCTTCCTTACAAAGCAGTCAGAACAAAACTTAAAAACCAAGTCACATCCCATATTACTTAAAATCCTTCTTAGGCTCCCTCCTCATTGTATGTTGAATAAAATCTAAGATCCTTGCCACAGCCTCCAGAATGTAGTCACTCTGGCTTCTGTCCCTTTCCATCCAACCCCATCACATTGTATCCTCCCCATTGCCTATTCTGCTCTACCCATCATAGTTCTCTCAGTTTCCCAAACACTGCAAATTCTGTCCGCTTTCCACAGAGGCTGCACCAACTTGCATGCACTCACGCATGAGTGTGCCTTTTTCCTCCACATCCTTACCAACATTTGTTGTTTCGATTCTTTTTGAAACTTTCTTTTACATCCTCAAGTGAATAACACCTAGCATTTGTAAAGCACTTTTATTCTTTCCAACAGTCTAACAGTTTCCCTATATGCAATCTTACTCAATTATTTTTCTTTTTTTAAGGATTTATTTATTTATGTATTCAAGAGCTGGCCTATATGCCAGAGGTGTGGGGAGTGAGAGGATTCACCAGAAGCAGAGTGGGGAGCAGAACAGACAGGTTGACCAAAATATACTGCTGAGGTGAGCAGCGGGCGAGACAGGAGAGGTCTGCTGCGCCACCTGGGTTAGCTCCCTGGCCGGAATTGAACTCATGTTGCACTGACTAGTGATAGCTTGATAGTGCTGTGTCTTTAACCCATACGCCACCAGGGAGGCCCTCCAATTATTTTTCATGAACTAATACCACCTGTGCCCTCCATCTTTTTAGCCTAACTCCCCCACCCAATACCACGTACATTTTAGATCCACTAGACTGATTACTGTTCAATTCACCATGTACTTGCAAGCTCCATACCTTTGCTCAAGCTGTTCCTCTTGCTACAGATGTCTCTTCTTACTTGACTAGGAAGCTTCCATTTAACCTTATAGCCCAATGCTAAAATCTTTGCCTTCCCACAGTCCAACAGAATTATCTCTTACAAAAAAAAAAAAAAAGAATTATCTCTTACCTACTTATCATAGCCAACACTATTTGTTTTCCTATCTCTTCTGCTAAACTGCTAGTTCCTTGAGAGGAAGTGTTGTACCTTAGTCATCTTAGTTTCCCAAGCAACTATCCATAGCAGGCACTCAATAAATATTATGTACTTTTTATCTTTCCTTGTAAAAAAAACCCCACATACTAGGTAAGGAAAATATCATCCATTGGACAAATGCAGAGACTTGTCCAATCACAAAGATCCACTGAGTGGTGAAACTGTAACTGTGGGTTGAACTGTGTGTAATTGATACTACTACATTTTGACCTACCAAATATTGTTACATGATTCAGTCTAATATAGTGTAAATCTTCTTGTTCTGGGGTCAGTGTTTTTTAAAAAATATTTAAAGGAGGGCCTCCCTGGTGGCGCAGAGGTTGAGCGCTGGGTTGCGAAGCTGCCCGCGGCCTCTGCGGCGCCGGTTCGATCCCCGGCTGCTCCCCGGCCACCAGAGGAGGGTCCCACATGGCGCGCAGACCTCTCCTGCCGCCCGCTGCTCCCCTCAGCAGTGTACTTCAGTCCTTCTGCCTGCTCTGCTCCCCGCTCTGGCTCTGGTGAATTCTCTCACCCTCCCGCGCTTGACTGTACCCAGTGCATGTATAAAAACAAACAAACAAATAAATAAATAAATAAACATGCCTCTATTAAAAAATTTAAAAAAAAAATAAATAAAATAAAAAATATTTAAAGGAGCTGGCCTTCTGTGGTCTTAGAGTGACCAAACATCTTGAATCATTTAGTTCAATGTGTTTTTCTAGTCCGCTCCAGCACTCCTCTTATCTCACATGTTGGGAGAGCCAGTTGTGTGTTAGGCCAAGTCTTGAGTGGTTTCTGGAAAAGGAGAGATGTAAAGACCTCCCATTACTAAGCTTAGAGCCAGAATTTACCCCCTCCCTACAGGTCAGGCCTCTGTTTCTTTCTTTCAAAAATGAAGCAAGTGTATGAAAGCTAGGGCTTTTCTATCCCTTAGATTCTCTTTCCTGTGTTCCTGTACAACTAGTTTAGTCCCTGCTTTCCCTCCTTTCTGGGCCTGCTTCTATACCAACAGCTACAACAGACCCTTGCTCACCCAAAAGATGCCATCCTTGAAAAATGCTTCAACCCTGTGCCCACATCTGCTTTGCACTAAACTTACAACAGACAGAAAGAGATGGGCATCCAAAAGGGGGAATTCAGTAACCTGGAATCATGTCTTAGTCTGAGGTCCATCTGAAATATAGGTAAGCCATGGATTTGGCTACATTTTTTGTGGGGTTTTCATCTTTATGGATTCAGAGTAATAACTAGAAGAAAGCAATGTATGGGACAAAAATACATAGGCCTTTGGCTTTATTCTAACTCTGATATTTAGAGTTAAATCATTTTTTATTTTAAAAATGTTTTTTAAGTAAAACTGGACAAATAATATACAAATTACAAATATCATAAAATTTCAGAGTATGAAAACTCAATGTGTATGCAGAGTTAAAGTAAACCTAGTGGGTTTCAGGTCTTCCTCCCTACCCTCACTCCCAGCCCCACACCCAGAGCAGAAACTGCTTATCAATACTGGGATTCTGCTTAAAGTTTTATAGGTAGAAAGGTTATGCTACTAAGGAAACAAGATTAAAAGTTTGAAAATATGGCATGGATTCATGCCACTTAGATCTGACTGTGTAAGGAAGAGTGAGATTGACACTCAGTGCATATACCATCAGTGATGACCTAGCTATTGAGTAGACTTGGCAGCATCATAAGGAGAAAGCATTATACTTTGTGATTAGAAGAGGGAGTTTTCAAACTTTTAAGGGAGTGGACTCCTCTTCTGAAAAAGAACTCTATGAAATTGAAAAAAATTAATTTAAAAATATAAATATTATTTGCATGTCTGAATGTATGATTATTTGCTCATTATAAATTAATCAGAGACTTTGGTTTTTCAGCGTGAAACTGGGTTAGTGCTCTTTACTATAGTTACCATGAACAATCTTCCTAAAAAAATTAAAATGCTGAAAGAAATTTTAAAAAATATTTTCTAACTCATTGTTGAACTGGCATGAATGTAAAAAATGTAATATACAGAATACTGGGAGACAAGCAAATTGGCTTTTTCCTAAATTCCACTGCCAAATACTAGAGACAGGCTGGACAAATATATTAAATGTAAGTGCCAGGAGATAAACCCAGAATATGCCTATGATGGGGATTCCAGGAAGAAACTGCTGCATAAACCTGGATATTCAAAGGTCTACACTTTTAGTGGAAGGGTAATTGAGAAAAACAATTGCAAGCTGCAGAAGGGAAGAGCTAGGAAATTTGTCTCAACTGTGGCATTTGATGGAAGGAAAATTCTGGAAATTTGTCTCCCTATAAAAATTCATCCCCTACTTCGGTTTGTCATCTGAAATCACACTACCTCTGTGCTTCCAAAAATCTGGAGTAGAGAATTAAATATAAATAAATTTATAAATTTAGGTTGGTAGTGTCTCAAGACAAATGGGAAAAGCAAACACAAATCTTATCTTGACCTACTCAGCTGCAGCCCAAGTCACAATGTATTCATACAAAAAAATTTCTCAGGGCAGATGAATAGTTTGCAATTAATATCTACAAAACAAACAGGAATACTAGCCACCATGGTGAGAGCCATTGGACAGAACAGACATAAGAAACCAACCCTCAAAAGCTGCATGTGTTAGAATAATCAGAACTGACATATTAAACTGATTCTGTTTGGGTAGATTAAAGCAAGATTGAAAACATGAACAAAGGACAAATGAATTTGAAAAATATCCAAATAGAATATCAAAAGATGAAAAATATTGAAATTAAAACTGTGTGGCTTGATTAAACAGCAGATTAGAAGGGGGTTAGTGAACTTGAAAATGAATCTGAAGATATTCCTTGCAAATATAGTCCAAACACACATAGAGGTAGGAAATATGAAAAAAAGGTGGCAAGGGACTTAGAGGACAGAAATAAACAGCTTAATGCCTTCAGTAACCTACACTACAATCTTATTTGGCTGGGCTTACGTATGTATGTTGAATCTTGGGCCCCAGAGCCTACAAAATTAACCTCAAATGTTTGCAGAACCATTTAACACCATTAAAAACGGCAGAGCTGGGCTAAAACTTATTGTGCAGATGAGAAAATTGACAATAAGAACAGGTGTTACTCAAAGTCAAGTATGTAGTGAGTCGGTACGTGTTGGAGCCAGGACTTGAAATCAAGTCTCCCAATTTACAGAGCTGTAACTGTTACTGCTCTTTACTCTATCTCTGGCTACTATTTCTTTAAAATATTCAACAACAAAGAAAAAGAAAGTACAGGGATGGCCCAGTTTATCAGGGAACTTTTTGATGCTGTCCTTATATTGCATGAATGAACTTTAATAACTACTTGAATAACTGAATAACAATCTTGTACAAAGCAATGTCCCATCTCTAGGAAACAATGATACTACTCACTTTTTTGATGGAAATGCAACCTCAATTTGTCTCCTAGACAATGTGAGTGTAGAATGAGAAAGGTTTGGAAGATGTGATTAAAACTGAATCATTCCGGCACAGAATTCTATTGGAGTTGAGAAGAAAAAAGAGGGTGGGGGCAAAAATTTCTTTGCTGAGAAGTTCACTAGGTGCCAAGCCACAGAACATGTATATTCCTGAGTTACTAGGTCATAGATCAGCGCTCAAAACTTGGGATAAAATGAAATCAGTTTTGCATCAAAACTGTTTTACACCTGGTATGTTAATATTTCTGGATCTTGCCTAATTCTCCATAAACATATGCCAACGAGTCTGAGTGCTTCTGGAACTGCAACAATACAAGCAAAATTGGTTGCTTAACTGTAAATAACAACTTGCCCGTTCCTGTTAGTATTGACTCTGAGAAGAGTTTCCAGGGTCAAAGCTGAAAAGAATTGCATATTTCCACAATCCAAAATCCATCAAGGATATGGTTCTTTGAGCAGTATCCTACATTTTTTTCAGGTGACATGCTGTTTGTTTTTTAAGAGAAATGTGAGATTTTTAGGTAGGTAAAGCCTTGGATCTTGAAATCAGAATGCAATATATAACTTCAGTTTAGATTATTTATAAGAAGCAGCTTGGATTTGGGATATGGTAAATTTTTCAAACACATGAAATATTGATAAATTCATTTCAGATACCACCAACATATATTTAAGGCCAGTAAAATTATACATACTTTCCATTTCCAGTGCATAGTGATACCACTAGATACTTCTGAAATTGATCCTGGGCATTAGGGACTTCATTTTAGCGCTGTTATGGATAACTAAGGTGTAAGAGAGATTTTCTAAAAGGATGAGCCAGATGTTTATATATCTAAATGTTAGGAGTAAGAAAAATCATCCCAAAATAGCAGATGAGGTAACAAAATATGCACTGGTGGAAGATAAATTTATCAGCCCTGCCTTAAAAATACAGTGTACTTTGCTTTGCCTGAATTTTCTATTTTCAGGCTCCTGACATCCAGCAAAGAATTGTCTTTATGCCAAAAAGACCAAACTAACCAATCAGCCTTTAATACCTTGGTGTTACATGTAGAGTCTCTATATGATCAAATACTTGTAATAAATTACACAAAGCAAGTGCTATTAAACTATGTATCATTTGAGCAATGTTTTATTAAGAAAATTCATGAGGATGGGTTGTTATCTGATAATCAATAATAACTTGAATAAATTTTCTTAAAGTTTATTGTTTTCAAAGTCTATAAAAGCTCAATTTGTGACTACGTAGTTAAGTGACTAATCTTATTGAATGGGGAATATAACCAAAATGAAAATGCATACATTATGCAAAGATGAAAAATGATGTAAGAATTATATAAAATAAAATAATTCATAAAAAAAGTAAAAAAAATTTCCTTTATGGTATAACATTTTTTAAAAAGTAATTCTTTATTGTTTTTCCTGAAATCCAATTGCAATATGATTGTTCATTTTACTAATGTTTTCTGCTCTAATTAATGTTGCCTTGTGACTGTGACATAAAGGTGGAGTGCATCAGTTCCATAACTATAAACATAGGGAAAGTTTTATTTACCAAAAATATGTTTAGTAACTTAAATCTGGGGAAATTACTGGTTGCCCTAGACCAACAGAACACATTTCTATAAAAGGTAAGGAAAATGCATAAATTAAAGTTCAAAGAGGACCATAATAACTAAAATGTGAAAGATAAAAAATAGGAGTATTTGTAAGAATTTTAGACATCTGGAGCTATACATGATTGTTGAGAATATAAATTACTGCATCCATTTTGGAAAGTAATTCAGTGGTATCCACTGAATCTGAACATATGTATACCTTTAGCTTAGCAATTCTACTCGAACGTATATAAATATAATAGAAAGACATAAAAATGTTCACCCAAAGACCTATAAGGGAATGTTCTTAGCAGCCCTAGTCATTAAACTCTAAGTTGGAAACAACATAAATGTCTATCTATATTCTAAGAGGATAATTTGTATAATTAATGATATATATGATAAACCCACATATAATATCATATTACCTCATCATTAATGATATATATATATATGATAAACCCACATATAACACTTATTGGTGAAAGACTGAAAGCTTTCCCTCTAAAATCAGATACCAGACAAGGAAATCCACTTTTACCACTACCATTCAACATAGTTTTGGAAGTCCTGACTGGAGCATCTAAGCAAGAGAGAAGGATAAAAGGAATACAAATTCAGAAAGAAGTAAAACTAGCACTTTCCAGAAGATATGATAATATACATAAAAAACCCTAAAGACTCCACTAAAAAACTAATATAAATAATTAATCAGTACAGTGAATTGACAGGCCTCAACACCAGTATTCAAAAATTGTGTTCCAATATGCAAACAATGTACTAAAAGAGAAGAAATCGAGGAAACAATCCCACTTACAATTGCATTAAAATGAATTAAATACATAAGAATAAGATGATATAGTATCATACAACAAAATTATGACATTATTAAAAGAAATAGAATCACACATGTCAGAAATGAAAGATATTCCTTACTCATGGATAGGAAAAACTAGCATTGTTAAAATGGCCAAAACTCAAAGCCATATATAGATTCAATGAAATCAAATCCTTTTTCAATGTTTTAATAGCATACTTTAAAGAAATAGAGCAGAGATAACTAAAATTTATTTAGAACCATAATAGACCCTAAATAACCCAAGAAATTCTTAAAAAAAAAAAAAAGAGGATCAGAGATTTCACTCTCCCCTATTTCAAACTATACTACAAAGCTATAGTAACTAATAGTATGGTGTTAGAATAAAACACAGACACAGAGACCAATGTAATAGATTTGAGAGTTCAGAAATAAGTGCACATTCACATGGCAGTTAATTTATTTTTATTTTTATTTTTTTTATTTCATATTTTGTTTTGAAATCACTGTATTGTTTTACATAGTGGTTGTACCAATTTACATTCCCTCCAACAATGTACAATGGTTCCCTTTTCTTTGAGTCATTTCTGATACTTGTTTATGTCTTTTTTTAAATTTTATTTTTATATTCCCCATACAGTTGCAACCGCCTTATTTTGAACCCATACCCTCCTTTCCCTGACCCACCCCCCATTGAGTGTCTCTGGTTCATAGTTGTTTGTTGATTTTGATTTTTTCTTTCTTATAGTTATTCTTTTTCCTGGTCCTTATTTAGGTTTTCTAGATTCCTGCTATCAGTGAGACCATCCGATATTTTTTTTTTCTTTCTGGCTTATTTCACTGAGCATGATCCCTTCCAGCTCCATCCATGTTGCTGCAAATTGCATGTGTTTATCTTTTTTGACTGTACCACACCTTCTTGATCCAGTCATTTATTTTTGAGCATTTGGGTTGTTTCCAAACTTAGCTATTGTAAATAGTGCTGCTATAAACATAGGGGTGCAGGTGCTCTTTGGAATTGATGTTTCTGTGTCCTTTGGGTAAATACCTAGGAGTGGAATTGCTGGATCATATGGAAGCTCTATCTTTAGTAGGATGAGGAATCTCCACACAGCTTTCCATAGTGGTTGGACCAGTTTGCACTCCCACCAGCAGTGCAGGAGAGTTCCTTTTTCTCCACATCCTCACCAACATTTGTTGTTGCTAGTTTTTTTAATGTGTGCCATTCTCACTGGTGTGAGATGGTATCTCATTGTAGTTTTGATTTGCATTTCCCTGATTACAAGTGATGTTGAACATATTGTCATATACCTGTTGGCCATTTGCATTTCCTCTTCAGAGAAATTTCTTTTTAGCTCTTCTGCCCATTTTTTGACTGGATTATTTTCTTTGTTTTTGTTGAGTCTCATCAGCTCTTTGTAGATTTTTGTGATCAGTCTTTTATCATTAGTGTTGTGTGCAAAAATTTTCTCCCTGTCAGTGGGGTTTCTCTTTGTTTTTGTTATTGTCTCTTTTGCTGTGCAGAAGCTCTTTAATTTGATATAGTCCCAGCTGTTTATCTTTGCCTTCACTATCACATGCAGTTAATTTATAAGAAAGAAGTCAAGAGTATACAATAGAGAAAGGAAAATGTTTTCCACAAGTTACACTGGAAAAACTGGAAGCCACATGCAAAAGAATAAAATTAGCTCACTATCTGAACTATGCACAAAAATTAAGAGATTAAATACTAGGAAATGAAACCCCAAACCACACAATGCATAGAAGAAAACACAAGCAAAATGTTCTACCATCTTATCTTCAAGGATGTCTGGGAACTGACTTCTAACAGTGAGGGAAACAAAATCCAATACAAAAAAATGGGACTGCATCAAATTTAAAAGTTTCTACATAGCAAAAGAAATCGTCATTAAAACAAAAAAGCACATGTGTTGATGTCACATATCTGACAACAGGCAAAATATCCAAGATCTCAAAAAAACTCATACAAATGAACAAAACGAAAACTAATCTGCAAAGAAAACATATACACATGGCCAACGTGGCACAAAATTGTTCATGTCACTTATCTTCAGGGAAATACAGATTAAAACTACAATGAGATACCACTGGCTACTGTGAGAAAGACTCATTATCAAAAAGTTTGTAAACAACAAGTGTTTGTGAGAGTGTGGAGAAAAAGGAACTTTTGTCCCTAGTTGGTGGGAATGCAGATGGTTCAGCCTCTATGGAAAACAGTATGGAGTTTTCTGAAAATATTAAAAATAGATCTAGCATATAATCTAACAATTTCACTCCTGGGTATTTACCCCAAAAACGCAAAACCACAAATTTGAAGAGATATATGTACTCTTATATTCATTGAATCACTATTTACAATAGACAAGTTGTGGAAACAATCTAAGTGTCCAATAACAGATGAGTGGATTAAAGAGATATGACATATTTACACAATAGAATACTGTGAAGTTATAAAAAAAATGAACTCTTGCTATTTATGACATCTTGGATGGAACTGAAGAGAGGATTATACTACGGGAAATAAATCAGAAAGAGAAAGAAAGATACTGGATTATTGCATTCATATGTGGAATGTAAAGAAATGAAACAAAGGAACAGACAATCCAAATCCAAACAAGCCATAAAAGCCTGACTGTGAGGGCCTTCCCTGGTGGCGCAGCGATTGAGCATTGGGCTGCAAAGCTTCCTGGCCACCAGCGAGGTTCCCACATGGCATGACAGACCTCTCCTGCTGTGCCTGCTGCTCCCCTCAGCAGCGTCTGTTCTGCTCCCTGCTCTGACTCTTGTGAATTCTCTCACCCTCCCGCACTTCTGACTGTACCCAGTGCTTGTATAAATAAATAAATAAATCTTTGAAAAAAAAAAAAAAGCCTGACTGTAGAATTGAGTCTACCTGAGGGGATGAGGGGACAAAGGAGGGAAAGAGCCAAATCAACAATGGTGGAGGATTATGGGCACTCTCGTGGTTGGCATTACTTGGTAACATACATTTGAAATGGTGTGAACCAATACCTCTAAATCATACACAGAAATATAAACCAATGTTATTCAATAAAAATTACACAAATTGGGCCTCCCTGGTGGCCTAGGGGTTAAATTACAATGCTATCAACCTTAAGGTCTGAGTTTGATCCCTGGCCAAGGACCTAACCCACATACGGTGCAGCAGACCTCTCCTGTCTCACCTGCTGCTCCCCTCAGCAGTGCATTTCAGTAGATCCACCTGTACTGCTCTCCACTCTGTCTCTGGTGAATCTTCTTACCACCCACACCTCTGACCTATACCCCATTTCTTCTACACAAAAATAAATAAATAAAATCTTTTTAAAAATTCAAATTAATAATATAAATAAAAATTTTTAAATGCAAAAGAAATTTTTTTAAGATTTATTTATTTATGCATATAAGAACGGGGGTACATGCCAGAAGTTTGGGGGGTGAGAGGATTCATCAGAGACAGTGTGGGGAACAGAACAGGCAGATTGAAATACACTGCTGAGGGGAGCAGCAGGTGAGACAGGAGAGGTCTGCTTCACCAGGTGGGTTGCTCCCTGGCCGGCTGGGGATCGAACTCATGCTGCAGCGGCTGCATATAGCTTTATAGTGTTATGTTTTAACACCTTGCACCACCAGGGAGGTCCCACAAAAGAAAATTTATTGAAGTAACATTGGTTGCCATGAACATTATATAGGTCTTAGGTGAGCATCATTGTAAGTGAACAACTGTATTTTACTGCTTTACATTCACTACTAAAATTCTATCCATCTTTCACCGTACAGCTGACTCCTAGGTAATCTCTGAGAAGAGTTGGCTGCCTTTCTCAAGTATTGGCAAGAAGTCCTAAAACACTAAGAATGGTTGGAGTTCTGCAGGAATTAGAAGATATTGAGACTTACATAGGATGACTGTTACATCTTAGCTAACAAATCTCTTTTCTTTCTCCAAAGAGAACATTTAGATTTACAGAAACATAAGCCAATAGAATCAATCCTATGTCCAACAGAATCAATCCTACTCAAAACAATAAAAAATCATAGCTAATCAAAACAAGATAGGTCTGAAAACAATTTAGTTACAACAGTAACAAAAATCATGAGTCTACATGCCATTCAAAAGAGAAAAAACAGATTCTCACCCCACTGGGAGTGCAACATGGAAGTCGCTGACAGATGAAGCTTCCAAGGAAAAACAGCCCCAGAGCCGGAGCTCAAGCAGAAAGCCAAGATTAATGAAAGTGATGGCACTGGGGCTCAAATAGAAGTTGCTACCCAAGCCATGGCCTGTCTTTAATGATCAAGGAGTGCAGATATCATGCTAGGACCTTTTTCAAGTAATTTTTCTAGTCTTTTTGGAAACTGGGAAATGAGGGTTTTAATTTTGGGATTAGATGGAGCAGGAAAACCTACAATTTTGTACAGATTACAGTTGGAAAAGTTATTACTACTATTGCTATCATTGGATTGAGTGTTGAAATAACAGAATACAAAACCGTTCCAAATCTGGGATAAAGGAGAACAGATAAACATCAGGTCACATTGAAGATGTTATTATTTGAACACAAATGCAGTCATTCATGTAGAAGACAGTTGTGATGGAGACTGAATAATCATTTCCAAATCAGGGTCGGTTGCCATGTTGGAGGAAGAAGAAGAAAAGTAATTTTAGTAATGTTTGGAAATAAACAAGACGTGGAACTGGCCTGGACTCCCTCAGAGATGGCAAAGTCACTTGGGTTACTTTCTTTGAGGGACCAAAATAGCAAATATTCAAAACTTCAGCAACCAAGACACTGACCTTGATGAGGCAATGGAATAGTTAGTTGAAACATGAAAAAGCAGACAGTAAATCACCTCTTGAAATAAAGATATCACATATCCCCTTTGAAAAAGTCAATTGTGCTTCACATTACTACACACTGACTGCAACATTTATAAAAATATTAAAAAAATAAGTTTTTCATTGGAAGGTAACTTCCTTGGTTGAACCAACTAAGTATCTCTTCTGTATAACAACAAAATATTCCTTCCTTGCTTTCTTATGCTTTCTCTTTTTATGAAATTCTTATTCAAGTATAATCCTATTGTAGAATGTGGTCTTATTGAGGAAAAAAACCCTTCCTATTTTTGAATTAGTCATTTCAGCTTGTTTGTATTTTTTATTAATTTTTTAATTTTTTACAACGTTGTTCATTTTAAAACAATATTTGCTTCCTCCCCCCCATTCCCTCAGGTGTAGTTCCCATAGAATTTCCTTCACCAATGTACCTGTGCACCATTACTTCAGTCCCCTATGCTCCTCCCTCCCGCCCTCCCTCCCTCCCTTCCTCCCCCCTCCCTCTGATTCCTCTTCCTCCTCCTCCCCTGCAGGATGTCTCTGATTTATAATTGTCTGTTTTTGCTTTGTTGTGTTTTGTAATGTTATTATTTTTTTACACTGATGTCTTATTTGGTTCCCCTATATTCCTGCTATAAGTGAAACTATACAATATTTTTCTTTTTTCCTTATGGTTTATTTCACTGAGCATAATTCCTTCTAGCTCCATCCACGTTGCTGCAAATGGCATGAGTTTATCTTTTTTGATTGCTGAATAATATTCCATTGTGTATAGCTACCACATCTTCTTGCTCCAGTCATCTATTTTTGGGCATTTGGGTTGTTTCCAGGTTTTACCTATTGTAAATAGTGTGCAGCTTGTATTAATGCCAATAAATATCTTAACTTAGAAAAAAGGGGAAAAGCACTAGAAACTGTTTTCTGATCAAAATAGTATATCAGGTTACCTTGATTAAGTAGCTAATTTTAAATATGTTCTCATAATATATGCATGCCCCTCCTTGTACAACAACTACTCTTACAGCTAGTATAACTTTTACAGAACTTTTTGCTGTTTGGTATATGCCTATCAAATGGTGACAGAATAACTTGCCAGATTGTTAAAAGTTCTGTAAAACTTTAGATAGTCTATATATTTTCATTGTCATATAATCTCAAATTAGCTGGTACAATTCATAGCCAGGATGAGAGTCCTTCCCAATGCTGGTATTCAGTTGGCATAATCCATGTGGCTGGTACCATTCTCATTTATATCTGCTCCATACCAGCTATTAAACATTTTGAATATCACCAAAGGTGATTTTCTTTCACATCCAAATGGCCATCTACTAATGTGTGGCATCGTGTATTACAAGTTATTCGATATGATTATTATAAGACATTAATAAATTAAAAATGATAGTTTTCCACTTACAGATATGAGAGTTCCTAGCCATTGGCCTGAATAAACTAAGCAATAGTCCATACCCTGCATATTTGGTTCTCATTAAAGTTTAAACAGAGCTGCCTTGGGCAGCAATCAGAAAATACAACTCAAAGATTCGGAAACTTGTCCACCATGTTATGACAAGCCGTTGTCTCCCACCATATCTGCTTCATGGGCTACTTTAGCTTTTTCCCAATTGCTAACTTCATCTTTATGTGAGATTCTAAATAAGCTCAACCTTGTTTACTTGGTATGTAGGTTTGAAGTGAAAACTATTCAAGTGGAAAGACTGTGCTAAACAACCTTGTCTTCTCAAGGTAAGACTCAGTCATTTTTCCCCTCTGGATATATATGACCTTTTTGTGAGTGCAATGATATAGGATATAAGAATATAATTGGTGTTTATTTCTTTGCCAAGAAGGAAGCCTTGCATGTGTAACAAGTACAGAAATTATTGGAACCTAACAATGATCCACAACCCTAGAGGTTACTAGTCACCGCATAGTTCTGCCTAGGTACACACAGTGAGTGTAAACCCAACTGCTCTTTTAGGAGCATTTGCCACAAATGACTGAGACATCTCATTTCCCTAGTACAGTGGTTATCATGTTCACCTCATACAAAAGATGGGAAAAAATTGGATGCTGTCGAAATAATGGACTTCTATTTAACTTTATTTTTTAATGAATTAAGAAATACAAGGACTTACAAATAATATTTTTTCCCAGTGGGCACATCACAATGCAAATGGCTTTAATGTTTCATAATGTTTCATTATGACCACTTGACATAATGAAAGATAATAATTGGGCAGTCAAATGTGAGCATTACATCTCATGTTCTAGCATGGCAGCCTCCAAACTCTCTTAGCAAAACAGCTTATATGCCTTTGAGTTAATAACATCCAAGTTATTCTATTAAACAACCACCAAATAGTAGTAGTAACTATTATGATTTCACAAACCATATGATGCTTAATTAAATCACAAACCATATGGCACAAAACCTTAGTGCACAAAAATATGCACTGTCTTTGATAAAGTATTATTATACTTTATTATTCCAGTAATGTGTATCTAATACAAGTGAAAGGGTGAAAAGTAGCTGAAGAGTGAATGTTAGTACCTGTGTTTCTGGCTGAGACTTTTAAAAAAGATTACAAAGAAGTATTACTCAAGGAAATGTAATAATATTACTACTACTAATTTACCAATATGAAAGAGTCATGCTGACTGCTGAATAAGTGTTGTTTAAACAGAGTTATTAAAGAATGATGAACAAGTAATACATAATGAATGTATAAAAGATAATGGAAAAAAATTTTCAGTAAGGAAAAAGTTTGGAAGTAATAAATTCAAGTTAGAGCAAAATTCATGTTTAGATGTAATAAGGCCCCAAATGAAAGAACACAGGGGAAAGGCATGTGCTCGCCTCTTTTCTTTCTTTTTTAAAAAAGATTTTATATATTTATTTTTGCATAGAGGAACTGGGGTGTAGGCCAGAGGTGGGAGTGTGAGAGGATTCACCAGAGACAGAGTGGGAAGCAGAACAGGCAGATTTACTGAAATACATTGCTGAGGGGACCAGCGGGCAAGACAGGAGAGGTCTGCTGTGCCATGTGGGTCAGCTCCTGCCTGGGGATCTAACTGAGGCCATCGAAGTGGTAGCACTGAGACTTACCCGTAGGCCACCAGGGAGGCCCTCTCTCCTCTTAAAAAAAAAAAAAGTAAACTGCTTAAATAACATCTCTGAAACAACTGCCAGGGACAGAGTCAGTGGGCTAAGAAGTTAGAGTAGTTGAAGTGTAAACATAGCAGATTTATAAAACTACGAAATTCTGCCCAATTCTTTTTTTTTTTTTTTTTTTGGTGGGACCCTCGCCCACCGGGCCAGGGAAAGAACCGGGTGCTGCAGAAGCTGCAGCCCCGCGCTCACCTGCTGTGCCACCAGTGGAGGCCCAATTCTGTCCAATTCTTTAAGAGACTGTTGAATCTTTGCCAGGAATTCTAAGAGAAGTAATGAACAAAACATTCTTACAAAATTGCCAAAATACTCAGATGCACTGGGAAAATTATGATGATCCAACAAAGTTATGATCTTTCAAAGTGAAGGGGAGTTAGTGTACGGGTGAAGCATCCTGCCAAGTTTATGGGTGGAGCCCCTCTTGATCCTGGCAATAGTATTAAAAGTGACAAAACAAAGTTACATAAGAGTGGTAAGGGGCAGGAAGCCCTCCTCTCAGATGGCAAGGAATGTAACGTGAAGAAAGTAGCTGGGAGTTTCATTGTCATCTCACTAACATTTAGTGTTTGAAAATGATGGAAACTTTAAATAGAAAATCACTTCACAAGGAAGATTAGAGATGCACAAAGTGATACCATTTGGAATTTGTTTTCCTTCTTGGTTCTTTTTTCTTCTTGGGTCTTGACTCTGGGTTTTAATCTCTAGTAGTTTTAATCTCTAGTAGTTTTAATCTCTAAATTTTACTGATTGTGTCATCTTGAGTTAGTACAGTTTCTCCATCTTCTTTACTTAATTTTATAAATGGAGAAGATAATATTTATCTCGCAGAGGCCCTTTGAGTATTAAATGAGATAATGTGGGGAAAATGACTCACATTTCATAAAGTTTAGTAATTAACAGTTACCTTTATTGACTGCTTCTGACTTGCTTTATTTTGAGAAAGCACTACAACACCTGTCTAGCGTAGGTGGTTTTGTTATTATTTCATTTTTGTGTTGTTCCACATTTTATAACAGAGAATAAAATTCAGACTCAGGAAAGTTGAGTAAGAGCCAAAATCACACAGCTATTCAATGATAGATGTGGGATGAATTTGAAGTAGGTCTGACTTGAAAATGTGTGTTTTTTTGTTTTTGTTTTTACTGTTAAGCTATAGTTCATTCTTTAGTCAAAACAAAAACCTTCACAGATAAAGCATGATCTACCACAATAACAAGGGCATGTGACAGGGTGGTACTATAGGGAGGAAGTGTCCTGAACTCCTTGTTCCCCCCTTACTGCTCAGAACAATGAACTTTCTCCTGCTTCTAAAGCAGTGTCCCTTTAAAAGATTCTTTCACATGCAGGTGTCAGCACAAATTAACCCAGAGGGAAACCAAGAGACTAGAGGATCTATCACTTTTCAGGAAGTCCTTGAATGGGTTCTATTTTTGTTGTTGGGCTGTTATTGTTTGGAGGGTGGGAGGTGGAATTAGGTTTCTTTCTGCTGTTTAAGGAGATTATTTTTGACCTTCGTGTTTTTAAATGTCACTGCTAGAAACAGACACGTGACATTCTTGATTTCCCACTGTGTTTGCCAAAATATCAGCTCATTGAATAAAAGATACATTGATTTTGGTATAGTCACACACATCTCCAAAAATAACTCAGTGCTTTTGATAGAAGCTGAGAGTAGAAAATTTAGAAGTTTTCACAAAGTTGAAAAGCGGAGGTGGGGGGGGGGAATGATCAATGAGTAGTTAAACTTGTTATAGAAGTTTCCAGGAATCAGAGTGGGGGTCAGAAAGGTTTATCTGTCCTTATAGAAAACCAGCCCAACCTAACCCCAAAGAGATAAAACTCCACAAAGAATGAATCCCCCCAAAGACCACTATATAAGGACATCCCTTGCTCTTGCAATAGGCAGATCTTGCTCTAGGACTGCCCACCTGTGTCTATGCAGGTGTCTCTTTTTCCTAATAAACCTGCCCTTTTAAAATGCTACCTTTGCCTGTTTGGTCTATGCAAATGTTGTCTTTGTCTTTTCCTTAATAAAATTGCTCTGTACTGCTGAACAGGAACTGCTGAAATCATTCACAGAGGAACCCAAGGACCCCACTCACTACACCCCAACACTATCAGATATAGTGGCATAAAAATTCCCAGATGTATATTGTTTCTTTCCCCAATGCTGTTCTCTGCAGTACTTCCCTGTACTAATTTAATTCTGAATGCAAGTCTCCAATAACGACCTTGTTCTGTCAGATTTACTGACATAAACATGCTTCATGTTTATGCTCTTCTTCCTTCAATGCTGCCTCCCAACACCATCACCATAGTATTTTCCTATATGATTGAATTTCTTCCTAGAACAGAACTTTACAACTGATGCACATGTATATTTCCTGAAGTTGGTTGCAAGCTGTTTCTTTAACCCTGTGCTATCCCTAGCCTGGGTAGCAACTCCCATTTCTCAGTCTCTTCCCTTATTTTCAGTCCTATTTCAACCCTTAGGTAAAAGTTACCCTTCACAATTTTTTCTGTCTATAAATGGGAAGGGGAGAAAGGTACATTCTGACTGTATATATTATAAATTAAACAGGAATAGGAAAGAGAAAATCTAGGTCAACACATTGCTGTGAAATTGTGTCATCCAGCCACCAGACCAGATTGTTAGAGAATCAGGATCCTTTCAGAGAAGGATGAAGAAAATGTGGAATTTGAACTACAGAGAGTGGTGCCTCTCCTGAGTTCTTAACTATTTAAAAATAGAGGGTTCTGACATCCTCTAAACGCAGAGCTATACCTTTTTAGGGATGAAATTAAAAGAGGAATATAAAATATTCAAAAGACAAATGTGAGACTCAATAGGTAGGAATGTTGGGAACAGCACAGGATCAAGATGACATAAAGGGATGATTCAAGCTGTGCCACAGTGCTGAGGAGGAAATGAGAGGAAGATCCAGACACGTCTAGTTCTAGACACTCCAGTCTCAATTTTCAAACATCTGGAATCTATTATTGTGCAAATACCACACTTTTGGATTTTGTATCACTTTCTTTATTAAAATTATCTGGAGACATAGTCATATGTGGAAAGATACGGCAAAGAAAAAGGTCAAGGAGGAAAATAATCACCACGAGTCAGCAAGAAATAAAGAGAACAAAGCAATCTTTAAAAGACTCTAAATGAGGAATAGTGGCAAACCTAACAAAGCTTTGAATTTGCCCATTCAGATATCAAGTCCTTATTATTTTTATGAATGGCTTTTTTTGAGCAGATGATCTTGAGGGGTAACATCTCTCAGTTCTTCTATTTGTCCCCTTTTTCTCAAAAACCACTTGTCAACAACTGTGGGTAGATTTGTCTTAGGTAAACATTTGGAGTATAAAGTAGATTCATCAATTTGGTTTATCAAGTTACATGCTTTATTAATTATTATATTAATTAATCTTAGAAATTTAATAATAATTTCACAAATGTAGAATGAAATTTTAAGTAGCAACTATTATCAACTTCTACTGGCAATAATAATAACAAACTAGCCTAATTCTCTATAGAAATAACAAAACAGTTCTCTATAGTTCTCAAGATCTTACTTCGTAAAACCTGACTAAAAATCTACAGACATTTTGGTTTTATTCTTACCTTGTGATCTTATTTCGATGTCTCTTTAAATGCTGCAGCTCTGTGTGCAGAGAGCTTGCAGACTATTTATTACCCAAGGTTTGGCAGACAATCAAATTGTAGAAGGGAGTGTCTGAGCTGGTGACATATTAGTAGGTTTTTAATTACATGTAAAGAGACAATAAAGTCATGAGTCTATCAACATCCAAAATTTCCTTTTTCTTCCCTCTCGCATTCTCTATCTTAAATTTTAATTCAAGTATTATGGATTTTTTTATGTTCTGTGTTTTTAAATTTCTAACTCATACCAGAATCATCTCACTTGCACCACCTCCTCCATTCTCACCTCTAGCCCTTCCTCTTCCCCTGCACATTTTAACTTGGTTTTCCTCAGAGTTGAACTTTACAACTACAACTTCAGCACTGTTCATATTGAGATTCTCTCGTCATTTATATTTTCGCTTTTGGGTATTGGCTTCTTCATTTAAAACTTTCACTCAGAGGTTTGTTTATTCTTCCAAAATCCTTTATGCAAAAGGTTACCTCCCTATTGCATATCAGCAATATGTTGCTCATCTGCAAAGAAAAGTTCTCAGATACTCTATATACCGTAACATTCCTGCTGCCTCTTTCTTACCCAAAGTTCCACTGTCTTTCCATTCATTCTCTAAGTCTCACAGAAGATACAGCTTTTTGTTACAAAAGTAAATCCTGTGCCATAGATCCCATCTCTCTCTACCTTATGAGGAATATTATTCCTAATGTCATCTTTCCCTTTTTTTTTTTTTGTTATCTGTAAGAGAAAGGGGTGATGAAATGCCTTTTAAAAGCTCAGTATTTCTTTTCCTCTTGTTCCTCTGACTTCTGGGAATGTTACAGGACAGCCCCAATGTAAAATGAGTTGCCTGACTGTGGGTCCTCACCCACGCGCTTAAAAGGGACTCAATACTCCGCTGCAGGCACACACAAAAGGTTAATAAAAGATTTATTCACAAGGGAAGGTGAAATGAGGAAATGTATAACTCAGGGAGAAAAGTGGGGAGATTAAGTCTTAAATGAGTCTTACCGGATCCGCCGATCTGGAATCCCAAATGGCACTCTGAGAGCTAGACCCGAGCCATGAGCCCGGAAGCCAGGAGGTGAGCAAGAGAGTGAGAGAGAGAGAGACCCCAAGGCCCACGTGTCTGGTTTTTATACCAAACCTGGCTGCTTAACTCCACCCTCAGGTCCCAGCAACCTTCCCTTTGATGGTGATGGGATTTGTCTTTCCCAATGTCCTGATGGCTTTGGTCGGGAGTGGGGATGGAGTCCACAAAGCCTGTGTGGAAATCCCCCATTCCTGGCAAAAACAGTTCATCAATCCAAGCCAAAAAAAATATCTGGAGGCACAGAGATCCTCGAGGTTGCAAAGTTATGAATTACTGCCAGAACCTCCTGGATGTGTTTCACATATTGTGTGATCTGGCAACCTTGTGCTATTTCTGGACTGGCTTTCAGAAATGAGGCCTGGAAGGGTCTTCCAAACACAATTTCAAAGGGGCTTCATTGTAGCCCACTTGGTGCCACTCTAATCTGGAGGAAGGCAAGGGATAGTACCTGGTCCCAACGAAGTTGTGTTTCTTGGCACAGTTTTGCCAAGGTTTTCTTCAAGGTGTGGTTCATCTTTTCTGTTTGCCCAGAAGACTGCGGGCTCCATGCAGCATGCAATTTCCAGTTGATCTGTAATGCTCTGCTTACTGCATGAGTGACGTCAGAGACAAATCCCGGCCCATTATCACTCTGGATGGAGTCAGGCAACCCAAAGGAAGGGATTATCTCCTTCAGCAGCTGTTTTGCAACTTCAGAAGCTTTTTCCGTCTTAGTGGGAAATGCTTCCACCCATCCCGAGAACTTGTCCACAAAAACCAATAGGTATTTGAAATTGCCTGTTCTAGGCATTTGTGTAAAGTCTACCTGCCAGTCCTCAAAAGGACACTTGCCCCAATATTGAACCCCAATGGCTTTAGGGTGGGAGTCAGTCTTGGGGTTATTCCTGGCACATAGTTGATGCGTTGTGCTATTTTATGTAAATATGGGCCTTTCAAATATGGGCGCACTGTTTCTAATAAGTCATCTCTCCCATAGTGAGATCCTTTGTGAAGATGTTTTAGCACTGGATATACCAGGGCCTCTGGGAGGAGTATTGACCCAAGTAGAGCTGGGGTCAAACTCAGTAAATCCCCATGCACGAGCTCTCTCCTCATCCCGCTCAGTGTATTCAGGAGCATACTGAGTCAGGTCCACAAGAGGGATGAGTGCACCCTGGAGGGCAGAACGGGCAGCGGCCTTAGCCACCCGATCAGCTGCCCTGTTGCCCTTTGCCATGTCAGACCCACCCTTTTGGTGGCCAGGACAATGCATCACAGCAACAGCTGATGGTAAAGCTACTGCCTTTAACAGGGCCAGGATTTCTAATGGGTGTTTGATGTCCTTGTTACTGGCAGTAAGGAGTCCCCGCTCCTTCCAAATGGCCCCATGCATGTGGAGAATCATAAAAGAGTACTTGGAGTCAGTAAATATATTGACTCTTTTACCTTTCGAGAGTTCCCATGCACGGGTCAGGGAGATTAATTAGGCTTTTTGCGCTGATGTACCTGCCGGAAGAGCCTTGGCCTCTGCGGTGTTCTGGAGCATCACCACTGCGTATCCCGCACATCGACGGCCTTGGTCCATGAAGCTGCTTCCTTCTGTAAATAGCTCCCACTCTGGATCTGGCAGAGGCTGGTCAGTCAGATCTGGTTGGCTGGCATACACTGTGTCTATGGTTTCTAAACGGTTATGGATTAAAGTGTCATCCTCAGGTTCATCTGCATTGCTTGGAAACAGTGTGGCGGGATTCAGGGGATTAGAAACCTGCAGCTTCACATTAGGATTGCCCAACAGAGCTGCTTGATATTTTCCCATTCACCCAGCAGTCAACCAAAGTCCACCCTTCTGTTCTAGCAATGTCAAGACCTGAGGTGGCACACACACAGTGTTGGGCTGACCCAATGTAAACTTCTCCGCCTCGTGTAGGAGGTCACAAGTGGCAGCCACAGCACGCAAACATGGAGTCCATCCCTTAGTGGTGTGGTCCAATTGTTTGGACAGATATGCAGCAGACTGCATTTCAGGCCCCAACAATTGGATTAGCACTCCTAGGCCAAACCCCTGTCTCTCATGTACATAAAGTTTGAATGGCTTCCTAAGATCTGGAAGCCCTAGTGTTGGTGTTTACTTTTATTTCATCAAAGGTCTTTTAACATTCTGGAGTCCAAGACAAAGGTTCAGAGTCCAGGCCTTTGAGAGCATCATATTAGGGTTTTGCTATTAGTCCAAAGTTAGGAATCCAAATCTTGCAAAACTCAGCCACACCCAAAAATATGCGCAACTGTTGCCGGTTGCTGGGGACTTTAAGGGCTGAAATTACCTGTTTTCTTTCCGTCATCAAGCTCCGTCTGCCTTTCTTAATTTCAAACCCCAAATACATCACCGTTTGTTTACATATCTGTGCCTTTTGAAGTGACACCTTATAGCCACATTCTGCCAGGTGGTTCAGTACCATTATGGTATTTTCCAGACAAGATTTGTAGTCTGGACTTGCAATCAATAAATCATCTACATATTGCAACAAGACGCCCTGGTTTAATTGAACCTTCCTGAGATCCCTGGCCAGTATTTCCCCAAAAATAGTGGGAGAGTTCTTAAACCCCTGTGGAAGCACAGTCCAGCAATACTGGAGAGTGCTCTTGGACTTAGGGTCTTGCCACTCAAAGGCAAAAAGCAGTTGATCCTGGACATCTATTGGGATACAGAAAAAGGCATCCTTAAGGTCTAATACTGAAAACCACCCAAAGTCACCGGGTATGGCAGTTAATAAGGTGTAGGGATTAGGCACAGTGGGATGTAAATCCCGAACAATGTCATTAATGGCCCTTAAATCTTGGACAAAACAGTACTCGCCTGTATGGGGTTTCTTCACTGGCAGAATTGGAGTGTTGTACGGTGAGTGGCAGGGCCGAATGAGTCCAGATTGAAGGAACCTTTTCAATACTGGCTCAATTCCCCTCACGGCCTCCTCCTTTAAGGGGTATTGCTTCCTCCTCGGGGTTCTGCTCCCCTCTATCACTTCTATCTTTACAGGCTCTGCATTTTTTGCATATCCTGGGGCCCCATCAGCCCATACCCATTTACTTACTCGTTCAACAATTTCTGAAGGTAAGAGTTCACCTTTTGGTGGAACATCTTGAGTAAGTAACATCTGGAACCGCAGAGCATGCTCTGGAGGTAGCTGTAGGTGAAGCCTCTGATTTTTTGGTGAGAATATTATTCATGCGTTGAGCTTACTTAAAGGGTCATGACCAAGTCGAGGGATTTTCACTCTTCCATGTATAGGAAGCTATGCTGGAGCAGCATGGTGCCCAGCCGGCACGCCAAAGGTTATAAGAAGGCTTTCTGTTGTGGCCTTCCTGTAATCCCAGTGACTGGTACAGTCTCTTTGCTCACTCTACTCAATTTAGAATTCAAAACTGAATATGTTGCTCCTGTGTCCACCAAGAAATCAATCAGATGATCCCCCACAGCGAGTGTTACCCGGGGCTCTGAGGGGGTTATTCTAATGGGCTTCTTTAGATGTAGTGGAGCCCCTGGGCACCCCTATTCTTCATCTGAGCCTTCTCCATGAATTATCATTTGTCTTCTTTCCTCAGCACTTGTCTCTAGATTCCTTCTACTCTGTCTATATTCCCTCTTATGTTCACCTGAGGCTCAACTCTGTGCTGTCATTTGTCTTCTTTCCTCTGTATCGGTCTCTCGATTCCTTCTCTGTCCATATTCCCTATTGTCATCTGAGCCTCTACTCTGGGCTATCATTTGTCTCCTTTCCTCTCTCTTTGGTTCCTGGTTCTGTGTACTCCTTTTATATTCCCTCCTGTAACCCCTGCATGAATCATCATATCGTGGTGTTCTCAGTCTTCTATCCTGCCTTCTGTAATTATTGCATCTGCCACTTCCCTGTAATCTGGGACAACTGTACTTCCAATGTCCCTCTTCCCTACAGAAAGCACACTGATTTCTTCCTAGGGGTTCACGTCTCTGTCCATTACTGTTTCCCTGAACCCCTGTCCTGTGCTCTCTTTGTATGAAAACAATTGCAGGTTTTGGTCTCCTGTCCTCTCTATTATTATAAACCCTAAATGCTAAGTCCACTACCTGGGACAGACTCATCTCTGTGACACCATCCACCTTTGCTAACTTTTTCTTTATGTCTGGGGCACTATGGGTAATGAACGCCATAGTGATCAGACAAGCATTTTCTGGGGCATCTGGATTTATATCCATGTGGTTGGTGTACGTTTGAATAATTCTCTCAAGGAACTCTGACAGATCCTCATTAGCTCCTTGTTCAAGTTGTAGTATTTTGTTAAAATTTTTTTGTTTGGGGATTCCCTGATGCAGTCCTACCAATAAACATTTTTTATACAGTTCTAACATCGCCATTCCTCCATTGTTGGGGTCCCATTCAGGATCTACCACTGGGACAACCATCTCTGGCTCCGGGGATTCTCTATCCTGTTGGTGGAGATGGTCAACCTCCTCCCTGGCTTTTCTGAATACCATTCTCTGCTCATCTAGAGTCAGTAAAGTATGTAACATTGACTGCATATCTGCCCAGTTAGGGCAGTGGGAGATGAAGATAAAGACAAACAAGTTCGCCATCCTCTTAGGAGCCTGCTGGTACAAGGGGACAGAGCTCCTCCAATTTAGGAGGTCCACAGTGCTAAAAGGATGGTGCAACCAAAAGTACCCAGCAGCTCGCCCATTGGCATTCAAGCCACCCATTGGCATCTGGCGAAGAGGAAACTGTCCTGCCTCAGGGTGATCCTTCCTGCCAAAATGGGTGCCACATCTTGTGGGGAGGAGACGCCATTTTAGTTTCCTCCCCGGAGGGCAGTGGAGGCTGTGAAGCCTCAGGAGTCTGTGCGGGAAGGGCCTTGTCACATGGAGAAGGACTTTGTCCTGATGTATTTAACATATGATGCTCCTCCTCTTCTAACATATGATGCTCCTCCTCTTCTAACATATGATGCAGTCCTCAAGGGAAGGGGGTTTATTCTTTCTCTGTGCCATCAGCCGAGCCTCCGCCATATCCAATCTATGGAGGGTGGCCTGTATCCCTGATCCCGCATACTTTTAAAAGCTTGATCCTGCATGCTTTTATTTTTTTTTATAATTTTATTTTTATATTCCCCATACAATTGCAACCCCCTGACTTTGACCCCAATCCCTCCTTTCCCTGCCCCCCCCCCAAAAAGTGTGTCTCTGGCTCATAGTTGTTTGTTGATTTTGATTATTTTCTTTTTTATAGTTATTCTTTTTCCTGGTCCCTTATTTAAGTTTTCTAGATTCCTGCTATGAGTGAGACCGTCCAGTATTTTTCTTTTACTTTCTGGCTTTTTTTGCTGAGCATGATCCCTTACAGCTCCATCCATGTTGCTGCGAATTGCATGAGTTTATCTTTTTTGATTGCTGAGTAATATTCCATTGTGTATATGTACCACATCTTCTTGATCCAGTCATCTATTTTTGGACATTTGGGTTGTTTCCAAAGCTTAGCTATTGTAAGTTGTGCTGCTATAAACATAGGGGTGCAGGTGCTCTTTGGAATTGATGTTTCTGTGTCCTTTGGGTAAATACCTAAGAGTGGAATTGCTGGGTCATATGGAAGCTCTATCTTTAGTAGGTTGAGGCATCTCTACACAGCCTTCCATAGTGGTTGGAGCAGTTTGCATTCCCACCAGCAGGATCCTGCATGCTTTTAAAAGCTGACTCAAAAATGTTATGGTTTTCATCCCTCATACTTTTAATAGTTAAATCAAAAGCCTGATTTTGTTGTTGCATAGCTAAGTTAAGAGCCTGTATTTATTGTTGCATGGCTAAGTTAAGAGCCTGAATGTGTTGTTGTGTATTCTCAGTATGTGAAGTAGAACATCTACCTCTCATAGAAACAAGAATGTTGCAAATGGCACTTACACACATTACCAAAAAAACACCCAGAAACACAGACTATAAAGGGCTGGCTTTTAAACCACCCATGTATGTATATAGAAGTAAAATCATGTGCCATAGATCAGGCTTCATCAAATTATTTACATTAATGAAACTGATGGTAATATTTAATGGAAAAAGGCTACTTAAACTCAAGGCTGGAAGAAAACTGAAAGAACTCAAGCTAGGAATGAAACTGTGTAAGTTCATGGTTGAGGCCATGTTTGGGTCAAAAACACACCTACAAGACAGAGCAGTACACAAGGGGAAAAAAAACAGACTTTTCAGGACTTTAGACAAAGATTACACTGTGAGTCCTGCAGACCTAGTGCGCTTATGGTGACCAACGCAAGGAAAGTTATTTTGGGCTGGTCAACCGCGGGTGTAACTTGGAAACCATGTTGGGTGCCAAACTGTTACAGGGAAGCCCCAATATAAAACAGGTTGCCTGACTGTGGGTCCTCACCTGCCGCTTAAAAGGGACTTAATACTCCGCTGCAGACACACACAAAAGGTTAATAAAAGATTTATTAACAAGGGAACAGGAAATGAGGAAATGTACAACTCAGGGAGAAAAGTGGGAGATTAAGTCTTAAATGCATCCTACCAGTTCCACCAATCTGGAATCCCAAATGGCACTCTGAGAGCTGGACCCGAGCCATGAGCCGGGAAGCCAGGAGGTGAGCAAGAGAGAGAGAGAGAGAGAGAGAGAGAGAGAGAGAGAAAGACCCTAAGGCCCATGTGTCTGGTTTTTATACCAAACTTGGTTGCTTAACTCCACCCTCAGGTCCCAGCAATCTTCTCTTTGGTGGTGATGGGGTTTGTCTTTCCCAATGTCTTGATGACTTTGGTTTGGAGTGGGGATGGAGTCCACAAAGCCTGTATGGAATTAGCTTAGGACATCCTTTCCCCCTAACAGGAACACAAACCTGCCATGCCTTTCCCCAGACAAGTCTGTTCATATGTTCTTTGCTTCACAGAAGAGACCATTTTCAGTCAAATAAAGTCAGTTTTGTTCCTCCCTGGTGGCACAAGGGGTTAAGTCTCAGCTCTGTGAATCTATCTGCAGCCACTGCAGCACAAGTTTGATCCTTGGCCAGGGAGCTGACCCACAAAGCACAGCAGACTGCTCCTGTCTTGCCCGCTGCTCCCCTAAGTAGTGTATTTCAGGAGATCCTCCTGTTCTTCTCCCTACTCTGTCTCTGGTGGATCTTCTCAACCCCCATACCTCTGGACTGTACCCCAGTTCTTATATGCATAAATAAATAAATCTTTAAAAAAAATAAAAATAAAGTCAATGAAAGGTTCAGAGTGGTAAAGAAAAGGAGAGCCAGGCTAAATTTCCCAAAGGAAGGGAAAATTGACTGTACCCCGAGAGGACCTCACGGACCCAAGGTGGGGGTCTGTGAAGCCACACCTGTTGTGGAGAGAGATGTCCCTTTTATAGGGTGAGGAGAGGTTAGGCAGGAAAACTGGGTTGGCGGGGGGGGGAAACAGGTTTAAGTGGAACAAAGTTGTTTTTCATGGAGCTGAGTTGTTTTTCTCCTGTTTATGGCTTCAGTTTCGGTTTGATGGTATCAGTGGCACTGGTGTCAGGGCCATCTTGTCTTTTTCTGTGTGGGCCTCTACATTCCTGGCCCCTGCATCGACCTTTCAGTCAGTTTCTTTAAAAAAACAAACCAAAAAAAAAAGCCCCAAAAAACCCTCGGGGTTTTTTCTAAGATTGTTTATAAGAAGGAAGACTCTGTTGTACTTAGAAGGATTTTGTGATGGGACTAATACATGCAGGCCTAATAAACCCCCATAACCCACAAGTTTAGAAGAGTGAACTTGAAGCAAAAGACAATAAATTCCATGAATTAAATAATAATAATTTTTTAGTGTCCTCTTGGCATACTAGGTGTTAGAACAGTAGGAATCTGGAATAAAGAGAAAGTGAAGAGGAGACAGTTATGGGTAGCTGCCTGGGGCTTAGGAAAGATAAGACAGTGATAGAGTCACCCTGGGGGAGGGGGAAACAACTGTGCTAAAAACCATTGAAATCTTTTTTTTTATAATTAATTTCTTTGTATATATTTTACATCAGGTATAGTCCCCATAAAATTTCCACCACCAGGGCCTCCCAGGTGGCACAGCGGTTGAGCGCTGGGTTGCGAAGCTGCCCATAGCCTCTGCAGCGCCGGTTCGATCCCCGGCCACCGCGAGGGTCCCACGTGGTGCGCAGACCTCCCCTGCCGCCCGCTGCTCCCCTCAGCAGTGTACTTCGTCTGTCTGCCTGTTCTGCTCTCTCCTCTGGCTCTGGTGAATTCTCTCACCCTCCCGCACTTCTGACTGTACCCAATGCTTGTATAAATAAATAAATAAAATCTTTAAAAAAAAAAAATTTCCACCACCAATTCACCCGTGCACCATCACCTTAGTCCCTTGTGCTCCTTCCACTCTCTCCCTCCTCCTCCCAGCTAAGTGTCTCTAATTTATAGTTGTCTGATTATTTTTGTTTAGTTTTGTTATGTTTATTTTTAGATTGTTATTTTCCCCTGATCCCTTATTTTGTTCCCCCATATTCCTCCTATAAGTGAAACCATCTGATATTTTTCTTTTTTCTTTTTCACTTATTTCACTTCTTTCTTTTTTTTTTTTTTTTGCCTAAAGATTTATTTATTTATTTATACAAGCACTGGGTATAGTCAGAAGCTCAGGAGGGTGAGAGAATTCACCAGAGCCAGAGTGGGGAGCAGAACAGGCAGAAGGACTGAGATACACTGCTGAGGGGAGCAGCAGGCGGCAGGAGAGGTCTGCGCACCGTGTGGGACCCTCCTCCGGTGGCCGGGAGCAGCCAGGGATCAAACTGGCACTGCAGAGGCTGCGGGCAGCTTGGCAACCCAGCGTTCAACCGCTGCGCCACTGGGGAGGCCCATTTCACTTATTTCACTTATTTCCATCCATGTTGCTGCAAATGAAGGAAAAGATAAACATCTGGGAATACATCAAACTAAAAAGATTCTGTACAGCAAAAGAGACATTAACCAAAACAAAGGGACACCATACTGATTGGGAGGAAATTTTTGCACTTCACACAATTGATAAGGGATTGATCACAAAGATATGCAAAGAACTCACAGGATTCAAGAAAAGCAAAGTAAACAATCCAGTCAAAAAAATGGGCAGAAGAACTTAAAAGACACTTCTCCAAAGATGAAATGCAAATGACCAACAAACATATGAAAAAATGTTCAACATTCCTCATAATCAGGGAAATGCAAATCAAAACAACAATGAGATACCACCTTATACCAGTAAGAATGGTACATATTAAAGGAATTAGCAACAACAAATGTTGGCGAGGATGTGGTGAAAACGGAACTCTTCTACACTGCTGGTGGGAGTGCAAACTGGTCCAACTTCTATGGAAAGCTGTGTGGAGATTCCTCAGATTACTAAAAATGGAGATACCATATGACCCAGCAATTCCACTCGAGGGGATCTGTCCAAAGGACACAAAAACATTAATTCAAAAGGATACATGCACCACTATGTTTATTGCAGCACTATTTATAATAGGTAAGACTTGGAAACAACCCAAAGATCATTGAAATCTTTTATCTGTTATCCAGCTGTTTTCTGTTCTGCTCTGCTGTCTGCTACAAGCAACAGCACTGTGCTTGTGGGAAATGAAGAAAGAGGGATAAAGCTTTGAGAAAGAAAATCAAGCAGGCAGAAAGCCAAGATGACCAGTGCTGATAGGGAATTGAGCTGGGTGGAGGAAATGGGAGGGTGATAAATATAAACCAAGGAAATTCTTGCACATTCCAAGAAGGTGAAAGGAGGTTAAAGTGTTCATTGCTTCATTATTAGTTATTTTCTCTCCTTATCTGTGTATTTATTTTAGAAATATCTCTTGTATGCACTATATAGTTGGCGTTTGTTTTTTGTTTTTACCAATTTGACTATCTTTTGTCCTTGAACTGTGATGTTTAATCTAATCACATTTATTATAATATTGACATATTTGGATTTATTTCTGTCTTGTTTAATTTTTCCTCTATTTTGTCCTCTGGTTTATGCTGCATTTTCTTTCTTTTTCTGGTCATTTTGGATTAATCTTTTTTTTTATTTTTATATTCCCCATACAATTGCAACCCCCTTATTTTGGCCCCAATCCCACCTTTCCCTGCCCCCTCAAAATGGTTCTCTGGTTTATAGTTGTTGATTTTGATTTTTTCTTTCTTATAGTTATTCTTTTTCCTGGTCCCTTATTTAGGTTTTCTAGATTCCTGCTGAGTGAGACCATTCGGTATTTTTCTTTTTCTTTCTGGCTTATTTTGCTGAGCATGATCCCTTCCAGCTCCATCCATGTTGCTGCAAATTGCATGAGTTTATCTTTTTTGATTACTGAGTAATATTCCATGGTGTATATGTACCACATCTTCTTGATCCAGTCATCTATTTTTGGGCATTTGGGTTGTTTCCAAAGCTTAGCTATTGTAAACTAGCAACAACAAATGTTGGCGAGGTTGTGGAGAAAAAGGAACTCTCCTGCACTGCTGGTGGGAGTGCAAACTGGTCCAACCACTATGGAAAGCTGTGTGGAGATTCCTCAGCCTACTAAAGATAGAGCTTCCATATGGATCCAGCAATTCCACTACTAGATATTTACCTAAAGGACATAGAAACGTTATTTCCAAAGGGCACCTGCTCCCCTATGTTTATGGATTAATCTATTTTTAAAAATTATCCAACTTTTCTCCAGCAGGCAGGAGCTATAAACCTTGTCTCCTGAGTAGAGAAAGATTGAAAAACAAAACCATATCAAAATTTCAGCTCTTCTGTTAAGACCATACCCTAGTTCTTCAGCCCTCCCTTCTTACTGAGGTCTTTCAAGCCTCCAAACCACAGAAGACCACCAAGGCTTTGCTGATTTCTTTGCCTCCTAACAGAGGCCTTCTGCCCAGAAAAAATCCACATTTTCTGTCTCCTGTTATACACACAGCATTAACAAATGCCTTGGGGTAGAAGCAGCAGTAAGTTACCTCGCTTTCCTTGGATTCTTGGCTCTTCATCCTCAGAGCTTCAGCAGCTTTCTCCTACCTTGAAATCATGGGTCAGAAACCAGAAGTGATACAAATCATTTGGACTTTATTCAAGTTACCATAGAGCTTATTGTCTAAACTGTAAAACTATCAAAAATGAAAAATGTTATTAATAATTAGGCCAGAACAAATGAACTCTGAGATATGGTTTCCTCACATTATATTGTTAGGGGGAAAGGATGTCCTGAGCTAATTCCATGCAGGCTTTGTGGATTCCACTCACATTCCAGACTAAAGCCATCAAGACATTGGGAAAGAAATCCCATCACCACCAAAGGGAAGGTTGCTGGGACCTGAGGGTGGAGTTAAGCAGCCAGGTGTGATATAAAAACCAAACAAATGGGCCTTGGGCTCTCTCTCTCTCTCTCTCTCTCTCTCTCTCTCTCTCTCTCTCTCTCTCTCTCTCTCTCTCTCTCTCTCGCCTCCTGCCTTCACGGCTCCTGGCTTGCGGCCAGCTCTTAGAGTGTCATTTGGGATTCCAGATTGGCAGATCGGGTAGGACGCATTTAAAACTTTGTCTCCCACTTTTCTCCCTGAGTTGTACATTTCCTCATTTGCCCTTCCCTTGTAAATAACCTTTTATTAACCTTTCGTGTGTGCCTATAGTAGAGTATTGATAAGTCCTTTTAAGCGCGCGGGTGAGGACCCACAGTCAGGCAACCTGTTTTGTATTGGGGCTGCCCTATAACAGTATGACTATATAGTTCTTCCTCCTCCAATATTCTTTCTCAAATAGCAACTCTCCCTTTCAGGATAGATGCAAAGTGACTGTCTAAAAATTGGTTGACCAATAAATACATGCTAGATCTGGGTGGTATTATTTTATTCCTTAAAAGAGAAATAAAGCTTAAACAGAGGGTTTGCTAACAACAGACTTTGAAAAATGAAATTGTAAAGGGAGATGACCCTTGAATAGTAAGTCTAACACTGAAGTGGAATTGAGGAAGAATGAGTATGATAAAGATGTAATGCTAAACCAATATTATCTGTAAATGATGAGAATGATTTAACGTTAAGAAAAATTAACTACAACTAAATACATGACAAAAATAGCCCATATGTCTAAAGTGGTGATGATAGATATGAGAGTTCCCGAAGGTCTTATATTGGTCAGGAAGGAGATAAAAATATTGTTGAGTTTTAGGCTCTGATAAAGTATGCATATTACATTTTCCAGGAAGATTTTGAAAATAATAGTATTGGGCACATAACTAACTTTCAAACTATTGGAGGAGAAAAATAGAATAAGAAAATATAGTTGTTTATAAAATAGAAATCAAGAAAGGAGAGGAAAAAAAAGCATAGGAAAGGCAAGATGAGGATAAAAGACAAAATATAGATTTAACACAAATATATCTATAATTTTATTACATGAATTAAATGCTCTAGTCAAAGAACTAATCTTATTAGACTTGAAAAGATCCTACTTTGTGGTGTTTTCAAGAAACACATATGAAATACATAAATTGAAATTAAAGGATAAAACATTTGCTGACAAATCCTAATTGATAGAAAATGGATATTTGTTCATGTTATGTTTTAAGGTAAAAGTTCTCTTAAATACCTATAAATGTGTACTTAATAATCACAAAACATTCAATTCACTGGGAAGAAATACAGCTGAACTAACAAACACTTATTAATATTTTTTAAAGATTTATTTATTTATTTATTTATACAAACACTGGGTACAGTCAGAAGCACAGGAGGGTGAGGGAATTCACCAGAGTCAGAGCAGGGAAAAGAACAGGCAGACTGATGAAATACACTGCTGAGGGGAGCAGTGGGCACAGCAGGAGAGGTCTGCGCACCATGTGGGACCCTTGCTGGCGGCCGGGGATCGAACCAGTGCTGCAGAAGCTGTGGGCAGCTTCACAGCCCAGCGCTCAACCGCTGCACCACCAGGGGAGGCCCCACAAACACTTATTAACACATGCTAAACTACATTTTAAAAAATGGACAGAATTACAGGGGGAAAACACACATCTATCATTCTAATGAGAGTTTAAATACATATATCTCAGCAATTATTAATCAGATAAAACATTTACAGAATTAAGCATCTTGTTCATAAAGTAATTTGCACAACTATTTCAATTAATGTCATTGAATAGGACAGAGTAGGGATTCTGGAGTTCTATCCTTCTGCAAATATAACCAATATTGGCAAATACTATTAGAATCAAATTTTAGACTCAACCCTGAAGTCTGAAAACTTACAACCATGAACAGATTCATGAAGAAACTGATACATTGTAGTAAGAGAATGCTGTGGCATTTTAAATTGCCCACTTACCAACCCCCATCTTCCATATCAATGGCACCCCTGAAGATGGCAGCCTGCATCGCTGATGCAAGTGCTAGTGCCAAAGGGAATAATTTGAACCTGTTCTCAAAGAATTGTGGTTGTGTATTTTGACCCTACTGAAGGCCTCCTAAAGGATTTGTCTTTGTTTTATCTAATTTGAAGCCCTCCCACAGCTGGAATGGTTTCCTGACTTCCTTTTTGCCAAAAGCACTTAGTATGGGGACTATAACCAATATGAAAATGGATATATTGTGCAAAAATGAAAAATGATGTAAAAAATGTATAAAATTAAAAAAAAAAGTAAAATTACTACACTACCAATCTGGGGGAAGGAATAAAACAATAAGCAATAGAGACATCAAAAAGCCTATGAAGGACAAGGCTAAGAAAAGAGATACATGGAGGAATAAGGGCTTTTACACATCAAAGACATCAAAAAACTATGAACCAGAGACACTTTTTGGGGGGTGGGGGGCGGGAGGGGAGGGATTGGGGTCAGAATGGGGGGGTTGCAATTGTATGGGGAATATAAAAATAAAATTTATTATTAAAAAAAAAGAACAAAGAGGGCTAGAAGGCCAATGGATTTTGGTAGTAAACTATGGATGATTTGGTGGTAGATGCACTGCTGACAATAACTGATGGGGATAATCCATCAGGGATATTATCTCAATTAAAAATTAATTAATGAAATAAATGATCCCAGCTCTTAAAAAAAAAAAAAAAAAGACATCTTTACAGACACATCACCCAAAGCAGTGATAGTGAAGGCAAAGATCAACAGCTGGGACTACATCAAATTAAAGAGCTTCTGCACAGCAAAAGAGACAATAACAAAAGCAAAGAGAAACCCCACCGACTGGGAGAACATTTTTGCACACAACACTAATGATAAAGGATAGATCACAAAAATCTGCAAAGAGCTGATGAGACTCAGCAACAACAAAGAAAATAATCCAGTCAAAAAATGGGCAGAAGAGCTAAAAAGAAACTTCTCTGAAGAGGAAATGCAAATGGCCAACAGACATATGAAAAAATGTTCAACATCACTTGTAATCAGGGAAATGCAAATCAAAACTACCATGAGATACCATCTTACACCAGTGAGAATGGCACATATTAAAAAAACTAGCAACAACAAATGTTGGCGAGGATGTGGAGAAAAAGGAACTCTCCTGCACTGTTGGTGGGAGTGCAAACTGGTCCAACCACTATGGAGAGCTGTGTGGAGATTTCTGGACCTACTAAACATGGAGCTTCCATATGATCCAGCAATTCCACTCCTAGGTATTTACCCAAAGGACACAGAAACATCAATTCCAAAGAGCACCTGCACCCCTATGTTTATAGGGGATTGCAATTGTATGGGGAATATAAAAATAAAATTTATTTAAAAAAAATAAAAATAAAATAAAAAATTAAAAAAAAAAAAGAGTTCCCATGTAGGACCTCCCTGGTAGCTCAAGGGGTTAAGTCTCAGCACTATGAAGCTATCACCAGCCACTGCAGCATGAGTTCGATCCCCTCGCCAGGGAGCTAACCCACATGGCACAGCAGACCTCTCCTCTCTTGCCCACTGCTCCCCTCAGCAGTGGATCTGCCTGTTCTGCTCTCTACTCTGTCTCTGGTGAATCCTGTCACTATCCCCACTACCACCCCTGGACCTCTGGCCTTGACCCCAGCTCTTGAATGCATATATATAAATAAATCTTTTTTAAAAAGTTCCCATGTATACTAAGTAATGAAGAAGACAATGTTCATAACCAACACTGGCCACATGTACAAAATAGACTTGAGAAGACCCTATACTTTCACCTTTGGCTGACCTTTAGACTCCATGCTAACATGAAGTCCAGTAATTTCTGTTTATTTTTTTTCAAGCTTATTCCTCTATCATTCTATCTTCTCTAATGTCATTCTGTTCTTAAGTCTACTCACTGCATTTTTCAATTTCAGCTATTTTTTGTTTTTGAGCTTGAGAATTTCCTGTTGTACTTACAACATAGTCTCTGTTCTTCTGCTGAAGTTTGCCATCTTTTCACTAATTGTATGTTTTTCTTTATTTCACTGAGCATAGTTTTAATGTAAGCTTTAAAGTAATTTTCAGCTATTTCCAACATGTGGGTCACTCTAGATTTTTTTCTGTTCATCATTCTCTTATTAATTCATCATGTTTTCTTATTTTTATGAATGCTGTATAATATTGTATTATATCCTCAATATTGTGAATAATATGTTATAGAAGCTCTGGAATCTGAATATTTCTCTAAACAATATTGCTTTTAAGAGCATATACTTAAAAAACATTTTTTTCAAATAAAAGCATGTACTTAATTTTTCCTCTGCAGTGGTTGCAGCTCAAATTTTAGTTCAGTTCAGTTCTTTTAGTCCTGTCCAATTTGAGTTTTTCCCCAATATGCATTTTCTAGGGTAAAAAATTTGGGCAAAAATTATGCCCAGAATTTGGAACTTTCACTTTTTGGCTCTCTTCCTTCTGGTATTTCCTTTTTCTTTATCTAGTGATGCCCCAAACTCAAACCCTCTTCTCTTCTTATTAAACCAATAAGGCTATGGTTTTCTATCAGAGCTTTAGTCACCCCACATGGCTAAAAATCACACTAACAGAAAATTTACCTTTATTCTCTTCTGTCAAACATTCATACTTCTCAGAATCTACCTGGTTTTGTTCACTACTAGGCACTTTCAGGTAATTGTTTTTATATTTTGTTCAAGTTCATGTAATAAGATTAGTTAAGCAATTGGCCATACCGGGAGTGGTCCTTTTCATACCTGTGTTGTTTAATTTATCTTCTATTGTAAAACAAAACACAGAAAGTGGAAACCATCCAAAATAAATGTGTACCTTAATGAACACTCTTATAATCAGCTTCCAAACCAGGAAACAGAATCTTGCCACTCCTCAGAAACTCCTTTCATGTGCCACATCCTGTCACCACCCTGCTACTTCTCCATACTTCAGAACTACTTTGACATCTGTAGTAATTATTCTCATACACTTTTTAGCTTCCAAATGTGCATCTCTAGACACCATCATTTAGTCATGTTTTAAAGTATTTTTTTATCTATTGTTATTCCTGCATTTTTTTTTATTTTCAATTAATCTATTGGCAAATTCTGAGTGTTTACCTTACTGTTTCTTTCTCCATTTCACTGTCACTTGTTAATGTATTACACAGTTTACTAACTGTAGGGTCAGGAATGACCACTGAGCAGGTTTTCTATGATCCAGCAGACCAGGTAAAGGAGTCAGAGTCCTCAGTGGTTTTTTGCAGGTTTTTACTGGGATTTACCCAGTACACAGCAGGCAAGGGTGCTGGGGTGCCGGGAGGCTGGCAGGCCTCCCAGCCCCCAGCAAATCTTCACTCTTTCTGGGCTCTCCTGCCTTCTGTTTCTCTGCTCTCAACTTCTGTTCGTTCTTGGCTTCTCTTTCGGCTTCTACTGGCGTCCCCATGACACCACCCTTAAAAAGCACAGTCTTACCCAGGTGAATCCCATCTACCTATGCCCACACCCTACTCCAGGTGCCCGCCATCAGGCATGCATTCAGGACCACAAGGATCCATCATCTATCCTGATGGCGGGAGGGCAGAAAAGCCTGACATTTTTCCTTACCTTACAGTCCACCCCCTCAGGGTTTTCTGCCATACAATCTACATATATACAATTTTCTTAGCAAACAAATAATGCAGCCATGGCCCACAAAAGCAAATACATCACAATATAACAACAAAATACAACAGAACACAAAGAAGTCCAGGCAGGGCCCCAATCTAGTGGCAAAAGACAATTATTGGTACCAGCAGATGAGCCACCAAATCTGCTGCCGAAGGCACTGCTCATACGAGGGAGGGGAAATCATTCGACATTTCTGTCACATGCCAGGAGCCGTCAGGCTTCCTGACCTTCTCTGGCTGTGGTCTCAGCCACAAGCCACACACCACATCCACCCCCAGGATGCACTCACTCCTGTATTGGGGATTCTCTACTCTTTGCGGGTAATCACCCAACCCTCAGGGTTTCTGTCTGCAGTCGCTCCAACACTCGGCTTTCATAGCCACCAGTGCGACTCACAGACCCCTGCACTCAGGCCAACCCACTGCACAAGCACATGGTTCGGGGATCCAAACTCTACATGCGGCTTGGGCTCCACCCCAAGCCACGTTCCCCACCCATCCCCCAAGGACGGGTTCCTCAGCTCCTCACCCTCACTCGACCAGCAGGGCATCACCCACAGGTGATTTAAGAGACTCACTGGCCTTCCTCAGCTTACTTAGTGCTTAGCAGCCACTGAGGGCTTCCCAAACAGCATCAGCACCAGCTTTTGCCTTCTTGGTTGGCTTTTCTCCTCCGCCTAGCTGCTGGGCATTCACAGGCTGCTTTTGGCCATCAAGGCCCACTGGCCACCACCAGATTCCCATCTCCTGGGGTGTACAAACAATAGCATCCTCCCCCAGGATCCCAAAAACAACTTGCCAAAGTTCTTCCGCCTTCTGGTGGGATTGTCAGTCCAAGTTCATCAGTCCAAGTCCATTAGACCTTTCCATCAGCACTGGTGAAGTGAGCTCCGAATAGCGGTCCTCGCTTCCCGACAATTCTTGCTGCCTTGGGGGTCATTGGCTGGTCCTGTGGGGGGGGGGGCGTTGGCTGGTCCTCTCAGGCATCTCCTTCATGCCAGGACTCATCCTGTAGCTCCTGGACCTTGTCCATCTCCTGTGCTGCCATGATGCCTCCAGCGTTGTCTCAGGCAAACAGTCTGTTACTCCTTAATCCCTCCAGGTCTTTGGAGGGCTCCATACTGGTCTGCATAGATCATCTTGCCAACTTACGCCAATTGTAAGGGCAGGAATGGACACTGAGCAGGTTTTCTATGATCCAGCAGTCCGGGTAAAGGAGGAGTCAGAGTCCTCAGTGGTTTTTTGCAGGTTTTTACTGGGATTTACCCAGTACACAGCAGGCAAGGGTGCTGGGGCCTCCCAGCCCCCAGCAAGTCTTCACTCTTTCTGTGTTCTCCGGCCTTCTCTCTGTTTCTCTGCTCTCAACTTCTGTTCGTTCATGGCTTCTCTCTTGGCTTCTCTCTCGGCTTCTTTTTCGGCTTCTACTGGCGTCCCCGTGATGCCACCCTTAAAAAGCACAGTCTTAGCTCAGGTGAATCCCATCTACCTATGCCCACACCCTACTCCAGGTGCCCGCCATCAGGCATGCATTCAGGACCACAAGGATCCATCATCTATCCTGATGGTGGTAGGGCAGAAAAGCCTGACATTTTTCCTTACCCTACACTAACTGATCATGTTTATTTCCTTATTATTCTACTCAAATATAAGCTCTATGAATGCTTTTATATAAATGTCTTTATATGTTTTGTTCACTATTTTATCCTCAGTACCTAGAACAATTCCTGGCACAAATTAACACTCAATAAATATTTGTTCAATGAATTAACTAGCATATTTTCTGCATTGTGTTGCTCTCTCTTCACATTCTCAATATTGAATATTCAAAGATTTGAAAATTACTCTGGAAACATTAGTGTTTCTGTAAACTGCTTAAATATTACACCTCTTCTCTGGAAAACATGTTGTAATAGCTTTTTTTCTTTTTACATCTCAATGCATTCTTTCAGCTAATAAATATTTAGTGACCACCTCTGATGTGCCAAGCACTAGTCTACTATACACAGGAAAAACAGTAGTGAAAACAACAGAAAAAGCTTATATTCTAGTGAGGGAGAAAAAAACCATAAGCAAATAAACAAATGGGTATATGGTTGTAGGGTAAATGGTTGTCAGGCCTTTCTGCCCTCCCACAATTAGGATTGATGATAGCTGCCTGCGGTCCTGATGGCAGGCACCTGGAGTAGGGTGTGGGCATATATAGGTGGGATTCACCTAGACTGAGATGGGGCTTATAAGGGTGGCATCACAAAACTACCAGGAAGAGAATCAGAAGAGAGAAAGAGAGGAAGAAGAGAGAGAATGAGACCACGAGAGAATGCCGGAGAGCCAGAAAGTGTGAAGATTCGCCAGGGGCTAGGAAGCCTGTCAGCCTCCTGGCCTCCTGGTACCCTTGCGTTCCATGTACCTGGCAGAATCCCAATAAAAGCCTGAAAAAGCCATTGAGGGCTCCAGGACTTCTCCTTCACCCTTCTGCTCCGGTCATAGAGATCCTGCACTGTGCCATCCTGCCTCTACAATGGTGTATCATCTTGTGACAAATGCTATGAAGAAAAATAAAGCTGGGTAAGAACATAGAGTATGTTGGGACCTGTTGTTTTCGAAAGGGTGACCAAGGAAGTTTCTTTCAGTAAGTAATCCTTGAACACAGACTTGAAAGACATGAAGTAATATCTGCAGAGATATATGGGAGAAGAGCTCCAGGGCAAAGAAAATAGCAGATGTAGAAATCTTGAAGCAAGACGATACTTGTCTAATAAGAGTAATGAATGTTGCATGTCTGAAGGCCAGTGCATAAGAAGAGATGTAAGAGGAGAGGTCAGAGAGGAGGCAAGTGAACAGGCTATATATATAGTCTTACTATTCAAGTAAGGACTATGGGTTTTATTTTATGCATGATGAGGATGTATTGGAAGATCTTTGGTAGCCAATTAATATTATATAATGTATGTTGTTAAAAAACAATTCTAGCCTTTGTAGAGAAAATACTTAAAAGGGTTTGTAAAAGTTTTAACAAAAGGAATTCAACTATTTCAGTAAGGACTATTGCAATAATCCAGACAAGTGATGATAATGACTTAGATTATGGTGTGGCAGTACTTTGATTTGGGATATATTTTGAACGTGAGGGTGCAGCAGTATTTCCTAAAAGTTGCAGCTGAAATGTGATAGAAAGTGGACATTAATGAATATTCTGTGATTTTGAACCTCCCAAGGAAGAAACATAGTATCATTTACTGAGATACAGAGGAATTGGTGGAAAGCAAGTTATGGAGTGTGTAGAGTGATTCAGGAGTGAATTTTGGGCTATAAATGTGTAATATAGTCTACTAGACATATTAAAATGAAGATACAAGTATGCTGCTACTCTATAACTTTGAAGTTTGGCATATACATAATTGGTTTGTTTTTTCAGCGCCAAATGGAAAAACATGGGACTTGATGAAGCTGCATTGGAAGGCATCTTGATCTCTCTCAGCTGCCATAACAAAATGGGTGGCTTAAAGAACATATATTTCCATAGGTTGAGAAGTCTAAGATCAAGGTGCTGGCAAGATAGATTTTAGTCTGAGAACTTGTCTCTTGGCTTGTAAATGGAGGACATCTGTGTGCACATATGCCCCTCTTCTTTGTGTATGAATGGGGAGAAAGAAAAGCACAAGCTCTCTGATTTCTCTTCTTACAAGGGCCAAATGCCTTCAGATCATGGTCCCACCCTCATGACTTCATCTAATTCTAATTATGCCAAAGACCCCATCTGCAAATTCCATCACCTCTTGGGGAAGGGCTTTAACACATGACTTTTGGGAAACACAAATATTCAGTCCATAAAAGGAGGGAATGTAGACTAAGAAGAGCAAAGATCTGAAGATCAAAAACTGAACCATTCCAACATTTAAGGAATGAAAAGAGTTAGAGAATCCAACCATTAAAACAAAAAGAATCCATCAATAAGTTAGGAAGGTAGCCAGGAAAATGTGATGTCTTCAAAATTAAATGAAGAAAGTATTTCAGGTATTGAAATTGTGTCATGATTGTGCTAAGTTAGAAAAGAAAGAACTTTCCCATTGCTTATGGCAATTTGAAGGCAATTACTTTGACAAAAGTGCTTTAGTGGAAGGATGAGATAAAAACATTCAAGCATGACCAACAGGAGAAATGCAGAGATAATGAAAATAAACAATGCTTTCACAGAGTTTTGCTGAAATGAAGATAATAGTTAGAAGGGGTGTTATGATGGAGTGAAGGAAAGATATTATAGGAGATTTTGCAAAAGTTTGTTGATGTTAATTAATGAATAGAGAGAGTACACAATGATACAGGTGAGAAAAGGGGTAATCACAGTGTCAGAGTCTTTGGGAAAACTCAAGAAGTTGGGATTTAAGGTGCACATGGAAGCAGTTAACCTCATATGCATTGCTTTTCAAAAGAGAGACTGAGTACATGGCACAGATGCAAGTAGCCTAGCTTATTTGGGTGTGGGAGAATATGGAAGTTCTACTTCTGGTTGTGGGGTTTTTTTCCAGGTGTAGGATAACTAGGTGAGAGATAAGAGAAAAGGAAGTAAGGCTGTATGCAAAGAGATAATGAAAATAACTTCCTAGAATGTCAACTAGGTGAGGGGAAAGTGAGAACATGATTGAAGTGAGAGATACTGCAAAGGTGGCAAGATCAGTGAGCTTAAGGTGCCAATGAGGTCAAAGATAAATGGGCAAATTGTATGTATGTGAACTGTACTTCAATAAAGCTTTCATTCCTCTTGACCTATCTGCTGTGGTGATGACTTCTCAGCATCATTTGTCATCACATTTAAAGAACAATGGAAGCTAAAATTATTTTGTGGCTATTTTTCATTCCTCAAATTGTCAAGCTTATTCTTGGAGCTCCCAGAAGTAGTAATTCTATGATAATCTTTGGTGACCATTAGTGTAAAATTAAAATATTTACTCTAAGTCCTTTCAAGACCTTTCAACTCTAAGACCATTCTTTGTCCCTTGCTAGAACATAGGTGAGCAATCACTTTTCATTTTATGTACAGTGTCTTAGTACTTTTTATTTCTCTCTTTTAAATTTACTTCAGATATTTTACTCTAGAGCTCAGTGCTCCAAAGGTCAAAAGGAGCCTTTATGAAAAGGTATATTTTTCTCTGTTAATGTTATAGGGCAGCCCTGATATAAAACGGGTTGCCTGACTGTGGGTCCTCACCCACGTGCTTAAAAGGGACTTAGTACTCTACTGCAGGCACACACAAAAGGTTAATAAAAGATTTATTCACAAGGGAAGGTGAAATGAGGAAATGTATAACTCAGGGAGAAAAGTGGGGAGATTAAGTCTTAAATGCGTCTTACCGGATCCGCCGATCTGGAATCCCAAATGTCACTCTGAGAGCTGGACCTGAGCCATGAGCCGGGAAGACAGGAGGCGAGCAAGAGAGAGAGAGAGAGACCCCCCAAGGCCCACGTGTCTGGTTTTTATACCAAACCTGGCTGCTTAACTCAACTCTCAGGTCCCAGCAACCTTCCCTTTGGTGGTGATGGGATTTGTCTTTCCCAATGTCTGGATGGCTTTGGTCAGGAGTCGGGGTGGAGTCCACAAAGCCTGTGTGGAATTAGCTCAGGACATCATTTCCCCCTAACATTAACATACACACATACTAAATTATAAGAAATGTGAAATTTCTCATTAATAAATTAATTTTTTTCTTACATTTAGGAAGTCCCCATAGTTCTCCCGCTGCCATAACAGCCATGAACTATCACCATATTTTCATGTTTTCTTCCCTTCTCTGTTGTAACCCTTTTCCTCCTTCCCCTCCCTTGCTGTATGGTCAGCTTGCTCATTTTAACTTTATCTTGACCTTTTGTTTGGTTCCTCTGTATGCTGCATATAAGTGAGATTATCTGATATTCATCTTTTTCCTTCTGACTTATTCCACTGAGCATAATCCCTTCCAGCTCCATCCATGTTGCAGCAAGTGGCATGAGTTTCTTTATCACTGAGTAATATACCATTGTGTATAAATACCACAAATTTTTGATCCATTTGTCTATTTGGGGGTACTTGGGTTTTTTCCATATCTTGGCTATTGTAAATAGTGCTGCAATAAACATAGGAATGCAGGTTTTCTTTCAAATTATTGTTTTTGTATCCTTTGGGTAGATTCCTTAGGGTGGAATCTCTGGATCATACGGCAGGTCCACTTTTAGTTTTCTGAGAAACCTCCACACACAGCTTTCCATAGTGACTGTACCAGTTTACATTCCCACCAGCAATATAAGAGGGTTCCAGATCCTCTCCAGCATTTGCTGTGTCTGGTTTTTTAATATGGGCTATTCTTACTGGAATGAAGTGGTATCTCATTGAGGTTTTGATTTGCATTTGTTTTCCTGATAATTAGTGATATTGAACATTTTTCCATATGCCTGTTGGCCATTTGCATTTCTTCTTTGGAGAAGCATCTTTTTAGTTCTTCTGCCCATATTTTGCCTGGGTTGTTTGTTTTTGTTGAGTTATGTAAGATCTTTGTACATCTTTGATATCAATCCCTTATCGGTTGTATGGAGTGCAAATATTTTCTCCCATTCAGTAAGATGTCTTTTAGTTTTGAATTTTATCTCCTTTGCTATACAAAAGCATTTTAGTTTAATGTAGTCCCCGTTGTCTATCTTTTTCTTTATTTTCTTTGTTTCTAGAGATGAATTCTCAAAGAAGTTTCTGAGATGTATGTCATGGAGTGTTTTGCCTATGTTTTCTTCTATATAGATTATGGTTTCAGGTCTTACATTGAAGTCTTATTCATTTTGAGTTGATTTTTATATATTGTGAGATAGTAGTCTAGTTTCATTCTTTTGTATGTTGTAGTCCAGTTTTTCCAGCATCATTTATTGAAGAGGCTTTCCTTGTTCTAATGTATATTCTTTGTTTCTTTGTCATAGATTCATTGACCATTAGAAATGCGAAATGTCTAAGCTGATAGGTCAAAAATAATTTATCCCATCTCCCAAATAGGATTATAAAAATATGCATAACTGGCTCAGTATCAAATTTTCTTCTCTTTCAGATGAAAATTTAATTCCCATGCTTATGTAGAAACATTATTTTTGAGTATAAGTCTGTGTTTATGATTTGGATTAGATTGACATGAAGTGAGGATTTTTAAATATTTTGGTACCATATTTCTCTTCTGAGAAGCATCCTTTTTTGGAAATTTGCTTCTTTCCCTGTCAGCAACTACTTAATTTCCTCTCCATATCTGACTTCCTCTTAAAGTCCAATTCTGTTATGTTCTAGTTCTTGAGGAAAATCTGACTAAAGTAAAAATCTCTGAAATGTGTATATGCTTACACACCCAAACCATTCTCAGGCAAGTGCTGGAGGAACAATACATAGGAAAGCAAAATTTGTTGTGTGCCTACTGAGAATCACACACTTTACCTATATTATACCATTACATATAAAACATTATTTAATGTATGTTATGGGCCTCCCCGGTGGCGCAGCAGTTGAGCGCTGGGTTGCGAAGCTGCCCGGCTGCTCCCCGGCCACCGGAGGAGGGTCCCGCATGGCACGCAGACCTCTCCTGCCGCCCGCTGCTCCCCTCAGCAGTGTACTTCGGTCCTTCTGCCTGCTCTGCTCCCCGCTCTGGCTCTGGTGAATTCTCTCACCCTCCCGCGCTTCTGACTGTACCCAGTGCATGTATAAACAAACAAACAAACAAATAAATAAATAAATAAATAAATAAAACATGCCTCTATAAAAATATATGTTAAAAAAAATAATGTATGTTATGTCTCTTTGGGAATCCTGTCATCTCCATTTTACAGATAAGGAAACTGAGATATGATCAAGTTACTAGCCTAAAATAATGCTGCTTATAGGTGGCAGAGCCAGGTTTAAACACAGCTCACATCCGTCTGACTATACTACATTTCACTGATTCTACTCATATGTTAACATCCCCACCAAAAGTTTAATATTAAATTTCTCTCAATTATCTATTAGTGTCCAATCAGAAAAGCAGTATTATTCTAGGGATTTCCAATAGAGGAAACAAAATCCAGCGGGGCCAATTAGGATACCAAGAGCTCACAGGGTGACATAACTGAGACTATGCTGCTGAGGTCCTTCTATGGTTGCTGCTACTGTTGAAACAACTGCTGCTGTTATCTTCTAGAAAAGCTGAGAGTATTCACTTTCAGCAAAGCTGCAATAGCTTTGGAGCCCACAGTCCTGCTAATGCTGCTAGACTCACTGCCAGGACTTTTGGAGCTTGTGGTTGCCTGCTGATAGATACAAAGCAAAAAATGAAAATGATGTGTTCTTTCTTTCCCTTACCTTCTCATCTTTCTCATTTGTGTAATCTAATGGGAAACCACCTAACAAAGAAACCTGGAAAATCTATTTTGTAGATTTCTAGCACCCTATATATAGAAAATGCAAAAGGGCAGAAATGAAGCTAAAAACCAGTTTTCCCAGGGAGTAGTATCATAGTATTAACTCCCATTATTCCTTTATTTTAAAGACTCTTTCTCATAAACTGCAATGTGATTTAATGCCTCTATTGAGTACTAGGATTTCCATCTTTGACGTCATGAAGCAGAAAAGAGATTTACTGGAAGGAATCTGAAGGGAAACCTGGAATACCAGTTTAAGAAACAACAAGCTCTGGGAATCAGGAGTAATATGAGTAGGGAGAGTATAAGGGCACAGTTTAGAGAAATTCACTCTAACCACTTTTTTAAAATTTCTATTGTAGATTCAACATCTAGGTGAAGATAACAATATTGGCTAGTCTTAGAAAGGATGGTGACTTCACTAAGGAAAGTAATTTTCCCAAAGTTAAATAGAGATCTGAATAGAAAGCAATCCAATCAAATATACAAACTGATAAACAAAACCAGCTACCATGCAATCCCTATTAGTAGGTATTTTCTTCATTTTCTTTCCTACACCCTGAGTCCATTCCTCTGAGATAATGGTATCCATTCTTTCCCCTGAGAAATGCAGCCCTAGAAGAGATAAATGGAATTTTGCTTGGATGCAAACAAACATCTTAATGAAAATTTTTTTTTAATAGAGGCATGCTTATTTATTTATTTGTTTGTTTTTGTTTATACATGCACTGGGTACAGTCAGAAGCGCGGGAGGGTGAGAGAATTCACCAGAGCCAGAGCGGGGAGCAGAGCAGGCAGAAGGACCGAAGTACACTGCTGAAGGGAGCAGCGGGCGGCAGGAGAGGTCTGCGCGCCATGTGGGACCCTCCTCCGGTGGCCGGGGAGCAGCCAGGGGATCGAACCGGCGCCGCAGACGTTGCGGGCAGCTTCGCAACCCAGCGCTCAACCGCTGCGCCACCGGGGAGGTCTTTAATGAAATTTTAACTACCTTCTTTGACCTCTGCTCCAACTCCCTGTTTCAATTCCAGTGAATGACAGCACCATCCACTCAGTTGCCCAAATAAGAAACTTAGGCAACTATCTTGGCTTCTTATTTTCCCTTTATCTTCTCCACCCATTCCACTTCAAATCTAATGTTGAACTTATTGATTTTGTCTTCCAAAGATCTCTGAAAAATCCACATGCAACACTATCAGAAGTTCATCTGAGCATGAGAGACCTGAGCATTAGGTGTTGGAATAGCTGATTTTAAATGAGCCTACACTGAAAGTAGCAGCCGAGTCTTTAATCACTACAATTATTCAAGGAAGAAGGTAAACCGATTTCATTTTTCTCCATGTAATGATGTGCTGGTGAGTTTGACTCATTGTTATAGAAGCCTCAAGCAAAGGTCTTCTGTAGTTTTATGGATCTTGGGAATGAAGGAGTGGAGGAGGGGAAGGAGAAGAGAGGGAAAATACTGAGTATTTGACTGCTATGGTCAATGATAAATCAAGAAATTTTGTTGGGAAATGTTTCTTAGGAACATGTTATCAATTAGCAAAGTTTCAGTTGGAATTAACATAAAGCCTAACAAAAATGTTTTAAACAAATTGGGAGACATTTTTCTCACATAGCAAAAAGCCCAGAGGTAGTCACTGGTATTGACAACTTTGATGGATGTCAGAGCACACATCTCTGCAATTTCTTTAACCTTTTCTTCATGGTTGTAACGTGGCTACTGCATTTCCATTCATCACTACAAAGCAAGGAGGAAAAAGAGATGAGATGATGGTGGTACTATATGCTACTGTCCTCTCAGATCAGGAAAGCTAATGCTTTCCCACAAATCACCTATTAGTCAGGATTCTCCAGAGGAACAGATCAATAACCAGTCATCTCTCTCAGATAGATTATAGGAATTGGCTCAAAAAATTATGGAGGCTGACAAGTCCAATTTGCAGAGTAGGCTGGCAACCTGGAGACCCAGGGAAAACCAATGTTCAAAGGCCATCAGGCAGAAAAAGCCAGTGTTGCTAATGAAGTCCAAAGGCAGTATTCTGGAGAATTCTCCTTCACTTAGGGGAAGTTCAGGTTTTGTTCTATTCAGGTTTTCAACTAATCAGATAAGGCCCATACAGAGGGCAACTTCTTTACCAATTAATTGTTAATCTCATCCAAAAACTTCTTCCACTACCTCACACCATACACAAAAATCAACTCAAAATGGATTAAAGAACTAGACATAAGACCTGAAACCATAAAATATATAGAAGGAAATATAGGCGAAACACTATGTGATTTGCACATCAAAGACATCTTTACAGACACATCACCCAAAGCAGTGATAGTGAAGGCAAAGATCAACAGCTGGGACTACATCAAATTAAAGAGCTTCTGCACAGCAAAAGAGACAATAACAAAAACAAAGAGAAACCCCACCAACTGGGAGAACATTTTTGCACCCAACACTAATGATAAAGGACTGATCACAAAAATCTGCAAAGAGCTGATGAGACTCAACAACAACAAAGAAAATAACCCAGTCAAAAAATGGGCAGAAGAGCTAAAAAGAAACTTCTCTGAAGAGGAAATGCAAATGGCCAACAGGCATATGAAAAAATGTTCAACATCACTTGTCATCAGGGAAATGCAAATCAAAACTACCATGAGATACCATCTTACACCAGTGAGAATGGCACATATTAAAAAAACTAGCAACAACAAATGTTGGCGAGGGTGTGGAGAAAAAGGAACTCTTCTGCACTGTTGGTGGGAGTGCAAACTGGTCCAACCACTGTGGAGAGCTGTGTGGAGATTTCTGGACCTACTAAACATAGAACTTCCATATGATCCAGCAATTCCACTCCTAGGTATTTACCCAAAGGACACAGAAACATCAATTCCAAAGAACACCTGCACCCCTATGTTTATAGCAGCACTGTTTACAATAGCTAAGCTTTGGAAACAGCCCAAATGCCCAAAAATAGATGACTGGATCAAGAAGATGTGGTACATATATACCATGGAATATTACTCAGCATTCAAAAAAGATAAACACATGCAATTTGCAGCAACATGGATGGCGCTGGAAGGGATCATGCTCAGCGAAATAAGCCAAAAAGAAAAAGAAAAATACCGGATGGTCTCACTCATAGCAGGAATCTAGAAAACTTAAACAAGGGACCAGGAAAATGAATAACTATAAGAAAGTGAAAATCAAAATCAACAAAAAACTATGAACCAGAGACACTTTTAGGGGGGGCGGGGGCGGGAGGGGAGGGATTGGGGTCAGAATTGGGGGGCTGCAATTGTATGGGGAATATAAAAATAAAATTTATTATTAAAAAAAAAAAAACTTCTTCCAGAAACAACCAGAATAATGTTTGACCAAATATTTGCATACAAAATCATAAAAATCAAAAAACTACAACAATAAAAACAAGTACCTGGGCATATCATATTCCAGTCATGTTGACATATCAAATTAACCCCCAGACAAACTTCTGTTTAAATCTGTGGTCAAATGACAATCCCTGGCCAAAAGCACTGGAAAGTAATTAGCTGGGCACTAAACCAAGGTTCTCCTATTAAGGAAGATTTGAGGGTGGATTTTGGATGGGAAATGAGTTAGTACTCCCACTAAGACAGGGGGAAAACAACTTTTTTGATGACTCTGGGCATTGTGACTCTGTAACTGTTGCCATGAAAAAAGATCGTCTGAAGATAAAAGACAGAATACTGAGTCTGAAAAATATCATTAATTATTACTGAATTAATCCGGAGTGTTCTTACTCCTGGAGGGTGTGTGTGTGTGTGTATGTGTGTGTGTGCGCGCGCGCACCATTGGGTTTCTGATACTTGTATCCAAAAACATCTTTTCCAGTATAGTAGGCATAGGTTCTTTTTTCTGGAGCTTTTTAATTTATCCTGAAAGTTTAGGAGTTTTACCAAGATAATTTTAGCTTTGTGATTCTCCCTGTACCCCCAGAATTCCAGTTCAAACTTGAACACTTTCATTCTGTAGATTCAAATTTCTCTTATATTCAGGAAAATGTGTGATATGTATATGATAAGATGCCACTGATCTTGATACAGTGTATGCACGCCATCTCACATGTGATACCTCACAGACCCAGCTTGGTTCTTCTCCGATATCTCCTTTTGGAATTATACCTAATTTTATTACCAGTTTTTATTTGAACACATTGGGGATTGAGATGATTCTGGTTTTGTTTCTTGGCCAGGAATCAACTGATCCTCAAAGTCTTGTGAGAAGACATGAGGGGGAAGAAGTCAAGTGCACACAGCTAGATGGTAGAAGAAACAAGTGAAAGGGTCTATTTTTATTTTTCATTGTAGAATTTCAGTTCATAGGTTATTTCTACCTAGCTTTTAGTCTTTTGTTTATTCTCTTAAAATCTCCATCTCTTTGCATTTTTGCTGTATGTATTGAGTGATTCTTCCATTTGATCATGCTGTTAATGACTACTACACCCAGTCCAACTTTTCTGACTTGCATTGACCAACAATTGCTTTATTTTTTTTTTAAGATTTATTTATTTATTTATACAAACACTGGGTACAGTCAGAAGCGTAGGAGGGTGAGAGAATTCACCAGAGCCAGAGCAGGGAGCAGAACAGGCAGAAGGACTGAAGTACACTGCTGAGAGAAGCAGCGGGCACTGCAGGAGAGGTCTGCATGCCATGCGGGACCCTCGCCGGTGGCTGGGGTTCAAACCGGCACTGCAGGGGCTACAGGCAGCTTTGCAGCCAAGCGCTCTACCACTGCACCACCAGGGGAGGCCCAACAATTGCTTATGAAAATAAATAAATAAACAGAGGTAACACTTAGAAGTGATATCTGATACAGTTTCAGTTTTCAACTTTATTGCCTCCTATTTTAGTTATCACAGGCATTACAAATTCTACTGCTATTATTTTTCTTTAAATGTAAGTTGAACTTTAATTATTGTTTCAATGGGATAGAGGAGAATAAGAATTCTCATTCTTACCAGAAGAGCTGGTAATCTAAGACTTCAACAGATGCTTGAATAAGCTAATGATTCAAATAATTTTATCATCAGCTTAACAAATAATTAGACACTGCAAAAAGAATTCTTTCCAATTTATTTTTCAGCTCTCTAGGCAAAGGGATTCCCCAAAAGGGTTTTTTTCTGGTGTGGAAGAGGATTAAGAAAATTAATTAATTTGATTCACTGAATCTAGAATGGCAGAAATACAGTGGTTCTCTCTGCACCCATATATCTTCAAAATTCAAAGGATACCAGGAATAAATGAATCAGAGGCTGTTTTCAAGGTCATAGAAATAGCAGGTATAAGGAGTCATGTGGACTTGAAAAGAAGGATTTTGAGATCCAGCATGTCCCTCCTGATGCACCTTAAATAGAACTAGCCCAAGACCTAGAGTATGTGGATTTGAGGAGGGTCACGGTACCCTTTTAGCTGAGAAGTGGGTCTAGTCATTTCTTGTGTTCTGAAATCATGTCAAAATATCATCTGAAGTATTTTCTTTTGTGTATCTCTTTAATGCATTTCTTTTCTCTACAGTCAGGCAGGAAGATTAGGCCCTGAGGCTGAGGTTTAGAGAGGAAAAGTCAAATACTCTCTAGGCAGAAAAGCCACTGTGAGAAAAATGTTTCACCGATCATTTCTAAATGATGATATGAAATATTGTTTAACCATAAAAGAAAGAAAATTGAACATTTGGTATAGCAAGTATGAATTTAAGGGCATTTTGCTAAGTGACATAAATTAGAGAAAGATAACTATTATATGAACTGAATATTTTTTAAATATTAAATTTGAACTCATAAAAGAGAAAGAAGATTGGGTATGGAGAAATGGATGAAGGTAGTAAAAAGATCAAACTTCCAGTTGTAAGATGAATGAGTTCTGGGGATATAACATATAGCACATTGACTATAGTTAAAAATATTGCATTGTTCATTAGAAAGTTGCTAAAAGAGAAGCTCTTAAAAGTTCCCACCATAAAAATATGTAACTGTGAGGTGATAGATGTGTTAACTAAATTTATTGTAGTAGTCATTTTAGAATGTATACATAAATAATACATTATACATTTTAAATTCACACAATGTTATGCATTGATTATATGTCAATAAAATTAGAAGAAGAAAATAAAATGCAGTATACACAGACAAACACACACACATATACACATATATACATTAGGGCAATAAGGCAAAAAAGAAATAAAAGACATCCAAACTGTGGTAATCATATATGGTGGAATATTATATAGCCATAAAAGAAGGAAATTCTGCCATTTTTAACAACATAGATGACCCTGGAGGGCATTATGTTAAGTAAAATAAGTGCTCAAAGAAAGACAAACACTGTATGGTGTCACTTATTAGTGGAATCTGAAAAAAAAAAAGGTGATTTCATAGAAACAGAATAGGATAGTGGTTATTCGGGGCTGGAGGATGGGAGATATGAGGAGATGTTAGTCAAAGAGTACAAACTTTCAGCTATAAGAATATGTTCAGTGCCTCCTCTGGTGGCACAACGGTTGAGCGCTGGGCTGCAAAGTTGCCTGCAGCCTCTGCAGCGCTGGTTCCGTCCCTGGCCCCCGGCAAGGGTCCCACATGGCATGCAGTCCTCTCCTGCTGCACCTGCTGCTCCCCTCAGCAGTGAATTTCATCAGTCTTCCTGTTCTGTTCCCCGCTCTGGCTCTGGTGAATTCTCTTGCCCTCCCGCGCTTCTGACTGTACCCAGTGCTTGTATGGATAAATAAATAAATCTTTTTTTTTTTAAAAGAATATGTTCAGAGCACAGCAGGGTGTTAATGATGCTGCATTTTATATACTTGAATGGTGCTGAGAGATCGTAAGTGTTCTTACCACATACATACAAAAAGCAGTTAACTATATAAGATGATCAGTTTGTTAATTATCTTGATCTTGATAATCTTCCACAGTGTATATGTATAACAAAGCATCACGTTGTGCACTTTAAATGTTTACAGTTATGTTTGACAATTATTACTCAATAAAGTTGAAGGGGAAAGACTAAATCTAAAAAAATACCCATAATGCTAGAGGTAGTACACAGAAGAGGGAGAAATCATAAAATTGATTCTTATATAACTAAAGTTTGAGAAACATTAAACATTCCAACCCTTTTATAATAGCAAAAACTTTGAAATTGTTTATGACTACTCAGTTCAACTTTATGAAATTGCCTTTTATGTAGCACAGACATAATAAAATATTGATATTTTTGTATTGTTCAACCTATTAGTTCAAGCTTATTTCTGTGCTTAACTATGAGAACATGGACAAGTAACCAAGCAATGAAGAGAATTCAGACCTTTGTCTGTATCAGTTATCTCTGCTCCTTTTGCTTTTCTCACCAAATGTGTCTACTTTCAAGGGTGGTTCTGAACTATCTGTCTTATCCTGCTGCTCTAGTGGCCTCAGAGAGTGCCCTATATTTACTCATTCCATTGACAACAGGCACAACTCTTCAGTTCTCTCTTAGCCATGCCCCACTGAAAGTGCAATGGCAACTGGTGCACAGTCTTTGTCATTCATAAATTCATAAAAACCCTAAAACCTTGACCTAGTCTTGGGAAAGCTAACCCTATCTCTAACTCATCAGGCTTGGTTTGCCTCCATCAACTCACAGTACAAGTTTCCATGCCCCAGCCTTCTTACTCTAATTGGGTAGATACTAGATACTCTCTAAATAAAAAACAAGAGGAGGATTTCATCCTGTCACATGGCAATTTCTACCCTGAAATAGAATATTAACCATTGTCTCCCATATGAATGAAAGGAAACCCAAAACTAAGTATAGTAAGGGTGGCCATTCTATCTATTAGAAGAGTCTAAGGAGAAAATTAGACAAGCATACAAAATACTTAAAGATATTCATCACAATATTGTTGATAACAAATGAAGAATTGAAAAAGTCTAAAATTCTATTAAGGGAGGTATGGGTAAATGAATTATGAGATATCCGTAACAAGTTAAAAATTTGATTAACTCAGCAATATGTTCAAAGAGAAAAGCAGTTTACAAAATTGAATAAGCTATGATCACAGTAATGTAAAATTGTATATGTGTGAATGCACACACATAAAGGGCATCTTTATGTTCACCAAATGTTAACTGTGATTTTTTAAAATTATTTGTTCTATTTTATTAAAAAAATTATGTTATATTTTGAAAAAATATATAGTCAGTGATATTCACTTAAAAGAATCTTATTAGGAAACACGAAAATACACACACATGCACACAATTAGTAAGGGCAGTCCCAGAACTACAACCCAGATCCTCTGATTCTTTGTTCAGTCAGGCCTATTTGAATCAAGCAGAGCTCCCAGACCCACTGCACCTTTATCTATCTATCTATCTATCTATCTATCTATCTATCTATCTATCTATCTATCTGTTTGTTTATTATTTATTTATTTTGCTGAGCAGTGTTTTCTTGGGTTGTTGTCATTCTGGGAAGCTGTAATGAAACTGCTGTAATCTGTGTTCCTAGAGGTCTTTCTTGTGTCTTTTTCTTACACTGTGTGTCCTTCATGTGCATTTGACCAGGAACTGGGGCTCTACTTGGGATTTTTTTGATCATTCAAATACCTTTTCACATGCTATGCTGTGTAATAAGCTCTCCTCCCTTAACTTTAGCTAAGTAACCCTGTATTGAAGGTTTTGAATTCTTTTACATTGAACATTCCACTGGTTTTCTATTTGGTTGGAGTTGTTAACTGAGACCATTAGATACCCTAAATTCCAACCCATTCATAGATAATGGGGAAAAGAATAGAGAATCTGAAGGAGATATCACAAGACTAGAATCTGACTCACACACGGAGGTGGGGGTAGAAGGGATTAACCTAGCCATCACCCCACTATAGAAACTAAGATCCTTAGAAACCAACGCCTAGGTCAGGAGGCACAAGACCCCAGCAGGTATCAGACTTCTGTAGGGAGTGTCAAGAGCACAGACCTGAAGGTGAAGATATGGGGACTGAGGGCCATTGTAGAAAGTCAACAACAAACAAACTACTCCATGAAGGAGTGAGTCCCTGCCAAAGGAAAGGCTATATCAGTGCATTCTCTGCACTGACATGGGGCAACAGTCCTTCTGCCCACCTGTGCCTCTTCACCAACTCTCTGTCCCTCTGTAGGGCAGCAGCCTTCTTGACTGCCCGTGACCTGTATCATGCCGGGGCTTCTCTTCACTGACCTCCCTCAGCAGAAGTAGCTCTCCTCAGGGCCACCTGCCTGTGGCCATGCAGGTCTCTCAGCAAACCTGTCCCTTTTGGAGCAACTCTTTCTGCCTGCTTGTGTCTATGCAAGTGTCCTTTATTCTTCTGTCCTCTTTCCCTAATAAACCTGCTCTTTTAAATATAACTAGTATCTCTGTCTCGTGGAGAAACCCGCCTGGGGAACTTGCCACGTGCTGCTGAAAGGGGAGCTCTGGTGAACCCTTTCCCAGAGTGAACCCAAGAACCCCACTCTCCAAACCCACTGACTCCAAAAATGACATCAGTAGATATCCTCCTAGTCATGAGGGAATTAAAATTGGAAATTTGATAAAGAGATAATATGTATATTTCTAGGAAAAATTAGCATATAAGTGAAATTATGTTAAAACTTTTTTCAAAATATTAGTTCAAAAACTGCAGCATCCTTCAATTTGTAATAGCCACACAAGCACAAAAACAATTATTTGTTCACTAAGCATTTCTTTGAGTACTGTATGTTTCAGAGACTGTGTTAGAAGATGGCAATATGAAGATAATTAGGGCCTTCCCTGGTGGCGCAGAGGTTGAGCGCTGGGCTGTGAAGCTGCCCACAGCCTCTGCAGCGCTGGTTCCATCTCCGGTGGCTGGCGAGGGTCCCAGCAGACCTCTCCTGCCGTACCCGCTGCTCCCCTCAGCAGTGTATTTCGTCAGTCTGCCTGTTCTGTTCCCCGCTCTGGCTCTGGTGAATCCTCTCACCCTCCTGCGCTTACTATACCCAGTGCTTGTATAAATAAATAAATCTTCAAAAAAAATGAAGATAATTAGATATAGTTCCTATTCTAAAATGTTAATAGTTCAATGAGGGGCAGAGGTAGGCAGGAAAGTGAGTGGGTTAGAATGAGGAAGATGCAATGTGGTATATAGTTGTGAGAATGACACAAAAAATATGGTTTGTTCTTAAGACAGTGTTTTAAAATGCATTCAAAAGAAATAAAAATAAGTTTGTTCTTGCTAGGTGAAATGGGTTTCTGGGCACAGTTTTCACGCATGTGTGTATTTGTGTGTGTGTGTGTTTGTGTGTGTGTGTGTGTGAGAGAGAGAGAGAGAGAGAGAGAGAGAGAGAGAGAGAGAGAGCGCGAAAGAGAGAGGGAGAGAAAGAGAGAGAGAGAGAGAAGGCATCTTTATACCAAAAAGCAATTCTTAGACACCAGTGTACACAGGAATTCAATTAAAATCTGGGCCTCCCTGCCGGTGCAAGGGGTTAAGCACAGAACTGTGAGGTTGTCCACAGCCTCTATAGCGCGAGTTCGATCCCTGGCTGGCCAAGGAGAAACCCACATAGCACAGCAGACCTCTCCTGTCTTGCCTGCTGCTCCCTTCAGCAGTGTATTTCAGTAGATCTGCCTTTTCTGCTCCCCACTCTCTCTGGTGAATCCTCTTAACCCCCGCACCTCTGGTTTGTACCCCAGTTCTTATATGCATAAGTAAATAAATCTTTAAAAAAATAAAATCTGACACTATCTACCTTGAAGATAGTGTCAAATTCCACAAGTTAAAGGCTTTGCCTTCCAAAACTGCCCACCATTTTACATGCCTGTTGTCAGCCACCAATGTTATCTGCACTTTTGTCCAACTGGCTGCAAATCAGCAGTTCCTGGGACACCCAGGAACAATTAATTGCTCAGGTACAATTAATTTGCTAGAGCAGCTCACAGAAACCCATATACTTATTAGATTATTGATTTATTATAAAGGAAATAACTCAGGAAAAGCTAGTTGGATGAGATGGAAAAGGCATGGTATGAAGAAAGGTTACAGAGTTTCTATGCCAGTTAGTGCTGCCATGTCTTGTCTCAGGTGTTGCCTTTTGACACAGATTGTGTCCTGGACCTACTTCCACATTCATAGTCACAGTGATCAGTCTTATGATCTGGTTTCCACAGCAATCTTATCAATTCCCTTTATCTATTTAAGCTTCCCAAACTTCCTGCCTGGCAAGAGGTGGAGACTTAGATTTTAACTTCATTTAATGATACATTAAACTTCATTTAATGATTTTAACTTCATTTAATGATACCCCAGCATTATCTTCCTTTGTTCTTTAATCCTGTTTTTCCATTAGTTCTGTAGATATGTTTATTATGGCTACTACGAAGTCTTGTTAAATGTATCTGGTTGATCAGCAGTGCTTTTGGTCCATCTGCCTGTTTTGCTCCCCCCTCTGTCTCTGGTGAGTCTGCTCACCCTCCCCCCCTCTGGCCTATACCCCAGCTATTGTATAAATAAAATAAATCTTTAAAAAAAAAAAGTATCTGGTTGTACTCAGCCTGTTTCTGTTGTCTTCTTTTTTCCAGGTTATTGGTTGTATTTCCTGCTTACTTGCATGCTTTATATTTTTCCTTGGAAATTGGATATTTTAGACAATGTATTGTGGCAACTCTTGGTAGTGGTCCTCCCCTGTTTCCACTCCATTCCTTGTTATTGTTTTTTGCTTGTTTATCTAGTTATTGGCTAGATAATTTTAGTGAAGTCTATTCATACACACACACACACACACACACACACATATAGACACAGTGTTAAGTCTCTGATCTTGTTCCTCAGAGAGGTTCAGCTTTGGTTATGCCTAGTCAGCCTGGGATGACAGTGATATTGGAAGGGCTCTCCGATTTCTTTCACTACAACTAGGGATTAAACACCACTAATTAAATGTATGAAAATTTGTTTATACATTCACTTGCTGATGACTGTTTAATTGACTGTTTAATTGATTTCCTCTTTGGGCCTATTATAAATAAAGCTGCTATGATCATCCATGTACAAATCTTTTTATGAACATATTCATCATTTCATAATTATTTCCATATCAGTTTACTTTTTGGGAAAAAAAAAACTATCAAAGCAGGTATGTATGATTGAGTAGATTTCCAAAGTTGTTATACTGTTTTTACATCCCACCATCAGTGAATGACAGTCCTTTTGCAACACATCAGTCTTTTTAATTTTACTAATTCTAGAGGCTATAGAGTGGCTTTTGTGATTTTTAAGTTGCATTTTACCACTGACGAGTAGCGTCAAGCACCTTTTCATGCTTATTGGCCTTTTGGATATCTTTCTTGGAGTACTGCTTTTTTAAGACTTTTTTTTCTTTACAGTTTTATTGGCTCGTTTGTCTTTTCATTATTAATTTGTAGATTTTCTTTCTCTGTTCCATATTGCAGTTTTCTCTTCTTATTTGCAACTTGCTTTTATTTTCTTTTCGGAAACAGTTTTAATGAGATACAACTTATATACTCATTTTAAATATAAAATTCAATGGGCTTGGGCCTCCCTGGTGGTGCAGCAGGTTGAGCGCTGCGCTGTGAAGCTGTCTGCAGCCTCTGCAGCATGGGTTCGATTCCTGGCCAGCCAGGGAGAAACCCACATGGTGTGGCAGACCTCTCCTGTCTTGCCCGCTGCTCCCCTCAGCAGTGTCTTCGGTCTGTTTGCCTGTTCTGCTCCCTGCTCTCTCTGGTGAATTCTCTCACCCTCCCATACCTCTGACCTGTACCCCAGTTCTTGTATAAATAAATAAATCATCAAAAAAAAAATCAATGGGCTTTAAGGTATTCATAAAATTGTGCAAACATCACCACAAACAATTTAAAAAATATTTATCTTAACCCCCCAAAAGAAACATTATTCCCTTTATCCATTGCTAATCCAAGGTCACGCAGTCTTGTGTCTATGTTTCCTCTAAGGATTTTATAGTTTTAGCTCTTACATTTAGTTTTAATATCCATAATGTTACAAAAGGCATGGGTCCAACTTCATGTACGTAGGTATCCATTTGTCCCTGATTCAAGTTGAAATGACTTTTCTTTCCCCCATTCAGTTCTCTTGGCCTCCTTGTTGAAAATCAATTGACTGTAAATATGAGAGTTTATTTCTAAACACACAATTTTATTCTGTTAACCTCTATGCTATGTTTATGGCACTACCACACTTGATTATTATAACTTTGTATAAGTTTTGAAATTGGAAAGTGTGAGTATTTAAATTTTGTGTTCTTTTTCAAGATTGAAAAAAAGAAGATTTTGGGCCTCCCTGGTGGCTCATGGGGTTAAGACACAACCTATGAAGTGGTCTGCAGCCTCTGTAGCACAAGTTCAATCCCCGGCCAGGGAGCTACCCAAATGGCACAGCAGACCTCTCCTGTCTCACCAGCTGATCCCCTCAGCAGTGTATTTCAGTTGATCTACCTGTTCTGCTCCCCACTCTGTCTCTGGTGAATCCTCTCACCCACCCCCCACACCTCTGGCCAGTACCCCAGTTCTTGTAAGCATAAATAAATAAATCTTTTTTTAAAAAAGAGAAGATTTTAGGTCTCTTGCAGTTCATGTATAGTTTGGGATTAGTTTGCTACTTCCACAAAGTAGTCAGAGAGATTTGGATAGGGATTGCATTGAAACTGTTGATGAATTTGTAGGAACAGTGCCTACTTAACACTATCAAGTACTATGATTCCTGAATATGGGATATATTTCTACTTATTAGGTCATCTTGGGCAATACTTTCCTTCAGCAACAGTTTATAGTTTTAAGAATGTTAATTTATGTTTCTTTTGTTAAACTTATTCTTAGGTAATTTATTTTTCTGATGCTTTTTGAAATGGAGTTGTTTTCATATTTGAGAACAATTATTTCTCATTTTTGAGAACATATAATATGTTAAATTATCTATTTTCATTTACATTATGTTTCTATATCCATAACATTCTATTTTTTTATACAGTCAACATTCAATCTGTCAATTCATTTCCCTTCTAATTTTTTTTATTCTTTCTGTATCTCTGTACATCTATAGTTTCATTTTTCTTTTTCCTGAAGAAGTATTTCCTTTGGCACTGACAAATTCTCAAAGGTTTTACTTGTCTGAAAATATCTTTATTTGAACTTCCTTTTTGAAGAATATTTCCTCTTAACATAGAATGTTTAGATTAGCAATTAATTCTTTTCCCACACACTGAAGATATCTTTCTATTGTGTTCTTCTTTCTGTTGAGATGTCGCCTGTGGTTTTTTTGCTCATTGAAGAAAAAAAAAAACTCCCTGTATCTTTCACTGACTTTTTTTAAGATATGATTTTCATATATTTATTGTGTCTTTTTATTTTTCTGTATTTCTGATGCTTTGGCATCTAAGGTCTTGCTGACCCTGGTGAAACTATACTACCTCAAGGGCTAGCTAGTTTCTGGAGACAGTAACGGACTTGCTAGATGTAATTGACTTGAGAGTTTTTCATAAGAATACTAACCAGTTCAGAGCCCATATTCCAACCATCTCCTTTACTGGGCTTTCATAATATCAAAATACTATTCCCCTGCCCTAATCACCCCATGATAAGTAGAGTTGGTTTCTACTCCAGAACCCACTGAAATTGTTCAAACTAACTAATACTAACCTGTTTACATTCCTTCCCGCAAAAAACACAATAAATTCTTACCCATGTTTCCCCTTGCTCCTTTTACCTTCTGACTGACCTGCAGTGTTTCCCTGTATGATTCTACATGGCATGGCCTCCTCTTGGAAATTGTGAGTAACAAACTATCTTTTCAATGACAATCATCTCCTCCTCTATTAAACTCACCATACTTAAATAATAATAAAATCTGAGTTTTGGCATTCCAAACGTTTATTATGACTTGCCTACATTGTCTTTTTAGGTACTCTATATTTCCTCAGGTTCATAGGGCTTTTTGAAACTGTATCATGATTGTCAGTGTGATTGTGTAATTGTTTTATTTATTTCTTCATGAATATGTACATTAGTCAGGTGACTTTGAGCTTGACTATAAGACTTACTTTGGTCAATAGATGCTAAAAGACATGACATAGGCAGAGCTTAGAAATATATCTGTGCACTTAGGCTTGATCTCTTGCACTTCTGCTATCACATGAGAAAAAGCTTGTTCTGGGTAGCTCACTGGGCTGACCTGCAGCCTGGAATCAAGCCCAGCTAGGCCCACTTAAATATAGAACATAAAAAGTAGTTAATAAATGAATGCATAGAAAATGAAATTAGATTGACTAGGCAAGTCAAAAGAAGAGTGTGAACTTGTTTGTTTTCTCTATATGCTTCTCATGAGTAAATAATTGTCATGGGGGACAGGGGAATGAAATCAATAAGTTGAATTATGAGTATATTTTCTTCTATAGCTTAACATGACCTTAGTATGTTAATCTTTAGTTAATCTTTGTCAACAGAGTGAATGTTTATATTTGTTCCTGGATGACGTTGCTTGCCAAATAGAGCTATAAACTGTGAAAACAGGAAATTACCTCCTTCCTCTGAAATACAGAGTTAAGCACAATTTAGGCAGGGTGAATGAAGGTTTTCTCCTGCTCTAAATATGACCATAAGACTGAACTTGTATACTAAAGGGACTAAAAGTTCCTATTTGTTTCTGAGTCATGTGCCAATAGGCAAGGATAGTAGACACCTTAAAAAAAACAAACAAAAAAAAAAAACCGAAAACACTTTATAACAAAGAGCCCCAACCTGAGAGCCTTTGTTCATCAAGGAGATTACACTGTGCATGTACCAGACGGGCATTAAATGTCACTGTCACAATTCACCTTTCCACACCCTCCCTCAAACTTAACAGACAACTTTATTGTAACTAAGCTATTTGCACTTGGCAGGACTGCCATTTGGAAGAACTTCTGGGTCTTAGAAACATTCTTAATGGGGGTGATGGGTCAAGAGAATTATGGCAGCAATGGAGTAATCAAATTGAAAGGGTTAAGGGACATTAGTGAGTAAAGTAGACATTTTAATAGAGTAGGGACAAGTCAAAGCCTTAGCTTACATTGTATTTTCTAAGTAACTGAATTGAGGCTTTGCTACAACTAAGCAGTGGCCAGAGTCCAGCCTGTGAGAGAATGGAGGTCTTTATCTAGGGACATTACAAGTTCTGTGAGTTTGTAAACATAATGTAAAATTTTCTGGGGATGCAGCTCCTGGTGTGGGGGATAAATTAATAGACTCTATCTTGTGTGCAAAAATATGCGGAATGAAGATTTGAATTAGTCTTTTCAGATAAAATAAGATTTAACAATGGGTGTTCTGCATTTGTATCTCTTCAGGACATTCTTCCAAGGGGAGGGAATTGGCTCTATATTACCTTCCTCTAGCATCAACATGTCTTTGGATTGGAACCATTTAGATCTGGAACCCCTGCCTATCATGATAGTTATGTCCTTGGTTTTGATGGCTTGTTGTTTCTGGCAATATAAACTGAATTTAAATTTATGTTTATGGGAACAGTTCCAGAGAATAAATCTGTTGATTGTTTCTGGGGTTCAAATCTTCCTTTGCTTATCTAGAAAAATTTTTGTCTAACTGTTCTTGAGACTTTATTTCTCAGTTAACAAATTACCTAGATCCTGTGGTTTTAAATGGAAAATAACCAAATATGGAGAAAATTTTAGGGTCATTTCAAACACTACCAACATTATACTTCTTCCTTTACTTGTTTATTTATTTATTTATTTATTTATTTACCACATACCAGTCATTTTACTGTCAGAGGAACTGTGAGAAACAAAATTCAAGCCAATTAATGAGGTCCTGAATGGATTTCACCCCTATATCCACACCAACAATATCTCATGTGTGAGGACTCACAACCCAGGTCACCCGTTTCCCCCAGAATTGCTCTCTAACAGTGTGGTGCCTAAAATGGAACCATCATGCCTGTGTTGTCCAGTCCAAAGTACCTTCCTTTGATTATGGAAGCACAGTATGATTATGGAATACTTGGTGGGATTTTTCATCTCTAATTTAGAGGACATTGGTTTTACATCAGTATAGCTGTGTGTGTGTGTGTGTGTGTGTGTGTGTGAGTGTGTGAGTGTGTTTTGATTTAGGCCTGAGTTCAACAATTAATTTAGGCAGTTTTGCATATTTTTCTTTAAGCTTTGCTTTGGGTAATCTGGTAGTCTGGTGTATGGAAAATAATTTTGGTTTTATGGGAGGTCGTATAGGCATATATATGCGGTTCAATTTCAATTTCCAATTTAGGATTATTTTTTCTGGATTATTTTTTCTGGGGATTATTTTTTAGGGAGGGTGTATGTAAGTATTTTCTATAACTTTGTTTTTGGTTTGAAAGAAGGTAAACCTACTTTGACTAAGATTCTGCTTGGGCAAATTCTGACTCCCCTCTATAAGCTAGAGTAGAAAAGATAGAGATGAATTTGAAGGCACAAAGCAGCTGTCCCCTTTTCCTAATTGCAGTAAAAAGGGAGGAGGAGGATAAAGAAGAGGAACACCACTTACTGGAGCTTTTGTACCTGCCAATGGAGAATCCCTTTGAAGAGGCCAGCACACCACCTGGGGAAGCCATAAAGGCTATGCAGACCTTGTGGTTTCCGCCGAATAAGACTGAGCGGTTTCTCCTTCTCATACCAGACAGAACACTCGATTTGACCAAAGGAGCTACCTTGAGATAGGATAGTGCCTCCTTCACTAATCATTGGTGGATGAATTGAACAAACAGGGACAACCTGCTGGACAGTATTCGTCATAAACTCCTGTTTCCACTGGGGACTTCCTGAATTAAAAGAAATCAATCCCCTCATACTGGCAAGATCTTCAAAGGATGGCTAATTTGTTTGCCTGTATGTTTACCTCTCATAAGCCTACATGGTTGGAAATACAAAACATATTACACACACTATTAATGTGAGATGAGTGGAGAATGGTATTAGGGAAAACTCATGAAATGGCTCATTATCTCCACTGGGATGATCCAGAAACCCTAGAGCCAAAATAGGCTATACCAATGGTACACTCTAACTAGGACACTAGTAAGGGGGGAATGGTAAGGATGGAACACAATAAGAAATGCTTACTAGTAGGGCTAAGGAAGGGAATGTCTAAGCAAAAGAATTTGGGTAAGATACCTTCAGCAAAAAGTCAACAAGGATTATCTAAGTTCTTGAAATGATTATCCATTTTTATAGTACTTTCACAGATGTGAATCCAGATGCTCCAGAATATCATCAGATGATTAAAATGACATTATAGTCCTCCCTGGGGGCATAGTTAGTGGTTAAGTCTCAGTGCTATCACACAATCACCGCTGTGGCCTGAGTTCAATCCCTGGCCAGGATGTTAACCCACATATGGCATAGCTCACCTCTGCTATCTTGACCACTGCTCCCCTTAGCAGTGTATTTCAGTAGATCCAATGTTCTGCTCTGCACTCTGTTTCTGGTGAATCCTCTCACCCCTGCCTCCCCCCACCCCAAACCTCTGGCCTACATCCTAGTTTTTGCATGTATAAATAAAAATAAATTTTTGGGGGGAAAAAAGCTTAAAAATAATAATAAAATGACATTCATTTGGCAGAGTACTCTGGTACATAAAGAGTTGTGGGAAGGCCACAACTGAAATTAACCAAGTGAGAAGGTGTTGTAGAGTTGAGTCCTTAGCAATTGGTGGATATAGCCTTTAGAGTATAGAATGCAAGATCTAGGCCTGTAACCATTTTCAAAAAGAGAGAAGAGAAAACAGGATTTAAGAGGAACAGAGAAAGGAGATGGAAAGGAAGTAGAAGCAAACCTTTAAGGAAGAATCTGTGTGCTTATCACAAGAAAGAGGGACATTGGAAGGACAGGTCCCATACTGGAAGCAAGAAAGGGGAGAAGAGATGAGAAAATAAGAGGAAAACAAAGGAAGCAGATGATGGCACAAAATGATGGGTCACAGAAGGGAATACAGGCAGAATAGAAGGAATGAAGAAGCACGGAGGGAGGAAAGGAGATAAATGATAGTACAGAGTAGGGTTTCAGATGAAGACTAGGAAGCCCAAGGGCTCTACTCTATAAAAGCCTACTATGATAATTCCCTAAAAGACTGGGTAACTCTCACCACAGAGGATCATTTGATTGATTTTTTTGGTAGACATTAGAGCAATCTATTTAGGCTTGAGTTCTAAATTTATTTGGGTCAAGAAAAGGACTGTAGCAGTCACTGAAGTTATAGGAAGGCCACAACAGAAAGCCTTCTTATAACTTCTGGAATGCCAACTTGGTGATACTAATTTCCAACATAGTTTTCTTTACATGAAAGTGCATTAAATCCCTCTCTTTTCCCATGACCTCTTAAGTAAAGTTAATGCACAAATTACTTTCTGACCCTCTGATTGTACAAACTAAGGGCCTTTTGCACCAACAAACCTGGCTTTCCCTGAGGGCTTCTGCCACAGAGATCTGGTAAATTAAATTAACCCTCTCAAATGGATGGAAAATATCTTTTCTACCCTGCCAAGAATAGTATAAACTATCAAATCCAAGGATAGAAGAGATGGGGGCATTTGATTCCAAGTTTTTGCTACCTCTGAATTAGTAACTGAGTTATTTACCAGCAGATGCTGAAGTCAAAAGGACTCAAGGTACTCATGAAGTAGAGAGCCTAACAGCTATGAGGTAGAGTAGAAGAATGAGGGGTCATGGCCAATCAGTCACATGAGTTAGACTGGTTTCATTCACTTTCCACCAACCAACTCTCCACCATCCAATTTGATTGTTTGAAGCAAATCTCAGACGTTGTCTTCATTCATAGGTCAATAATTCATTGTTTCTACAAAATATAAGGACCTTTTCCCCCTCTGTTTTTTAAAAGATTTATTTATTTGTTTGTTTATTTATTTATTTATTTATGCATATAAGAACTGGGGTGTAGGCCAGAAGTGCAGGGGGTGAGAAGGTTCACCAGAAACAGAGTGGGGAGCAGAACAGGTGAATCTACTGAAATACACTGCTGAGGGGAGCAGTGGGTGAGACAGGAGAGGTCTGCTTCGCCATGTGGGTTAGCTCCCTGGCATAGTGCTGAGACTTAAACCTTTGCACCACCAGGGAGGCCTCTCCTCTTGCATTTGATTATTACATCTCTTAAGTTTCTCTAGTTTTCTATAGGTTTGCCATTCCTTCTTTATACCCTTGGTATTTATTTGTTAAAGAAACCATGCTAGAATGTTAAAAATATTAGTGTTTTAAACATGGCCAAAAAACACTGTCTTTAGTTAGAAATAAAACAAGAGAGCCTCCCCAGTGGCGCAGCAGTTGAGCACTGAGTTGCGAAGCTGCCCGCAGACTCTGCAGTGCCGGTTCAATCCCCGGCCACCGGGCGAGGGTCCCACATGGCGCGCAGACCTCTCCTGCCGCCCACTGCTCCCCTCAGCAGTGTATTTCGTCAGTCTGCCTGTTCTATTCTCCTATGGTGGAAGGAGAACTCTGGCTCTGGTGAATTCTCTCACCCTCCCGCGCTTCTGACTGTACCCAGTGCTTGTATAAATAATAAATGAAATCTTTAGAAATAAATACATAAAACAAGAGTACCAGAAGTTGTGAATATTATGTGAAAATCAAACCAGCTTAACTAAACTCTTTTTATATGCCAGATGTAAGCAAACTGAAGTAAACTGTGATTGGTCAGAATCATTGTAATTGAAGTTTAATCTCAATGGAAGAGTATACTAATAAACATATTCATAAATATCCACAGTTTTCCACATGCTTCACACAGTAAAATCTTTAATAAGTGTCATTTGACTTATGCAATAATCCACTTCGCCACTTGGCAATATTGGTCATGAATTAGATTGTCCTGTTTTTTTTTTTTTAGATTTATTTATTTATGCATACAAGAGCTGGGGTACAGACCAGAGATATATGGTGAGAGGATTCACAAGAGACAGAGTGAGGAACAGAACAGGCAGATTACTGCTGAGGGGAGCAATGGGCGAGTCAGGAGAGGTCTACTGCGCCATGTGGGTTGCTCCCTGGCTGGCCAGAGATCGAACTCATGCTGCAGAGGCTTCAGATTGCTTCATAGAGCAGTGCTTAACCCCTTGTGCCACCAGGGAGGCCCAGACTGTCCTCATGTTTGAACTCTCTGATAGAGCCAGCTGACATAAGAAGGTCTATGAAAAGCCACATGTAGAAGGGAACTTTTGTTATCATGATTTTTTATTTTCTGAAATGTTTTTATATGCTTGGAAATAGTTGGTCATAATTCTCAAGGTCTTTTTAAATGACTGGATTTGAGGAGTTGAAGAAAGTGTTACACAGACATCGGGCGATTTGGGTGACTACAGATGGTGAGCCCTGCCCTAAAGTAGGAAACCAACGCAGAAGAACTGAACCCAGACAGAGTATGAGAAAAGATAAGTTAGCTTCAAAAGATAAAAATAAATGTCACTGTCAAGAGATGGGTCAGCTCTTCTACAAGCTCTTGGGGAAAATGACTCTTAAGTGAATTACCCTTCAATAGTCAACTTAAGTTTAGGACTGCTCCTAGAGAGGAATCATCAGTTCTTTGGCAAGTGTGTGATAGAAGAGGGATGATCTTGTGAACTCCTCTAAGGTAACCCTAGGATCTAAGAAGGGACCCAATTCCTTCTGACATCAGCATGAGGTCCTAGTTTCACCCCATATCTCCCACCTATACTACTACATCCAGGCTACAAACCTAGGATAACCTTCTCTTCCTTTATTTGATGGAGACTCTTAAACTCAGTGTATGGGACCCTGCCCACGCCCAAAGTCCCCTTCATTTCTACTCCCAACTAGTCTCAATATGTCCCTTATTCAAATTATATATTTGAAAATTTTGAAACAATCATATTACCCCAAAGTAGAAATTTTACAAGCAAAACCTTATGTCACATATAGAATAAGTTATTATGAGCCTCTAAAGGCAATTGTATTATCCATGGGCTAAGTTAAAATAACTGAGTTAAATGGAAAAGGAAAAACAAAAAATTATTCACAGCTGTGTCACAGCTATGAGAAATTGTACATATAAAACGGAGGAAAGAGCATGTTCTCATACTGGTGCTCTTTTCTTGCCCTCTTGCTTGCACTCTCTGATGAAGCCAGCTGACATGGTTAAGAAGCTCTATGGAAAGACCCATGGAAGAAGGAATTCTTATTACCATAATCCTGTAAAATAGAATTTATCAGAGTCTTGCATCTGTAGCACAAACTTGTTTTTTTTAAAGATTTATTTATTTATTTTTGAAAAATTGTACTTTTTTTAATTTTAATTTTTTTTTAAGTTTGAGGTGTACTTTTTATTTCCTTTTTCTATTTCTTTCTTTTTTTAAATAATAAATTTTATTTTTATATTCCCCATTCAATTGCAGCCCCCCCATTCTTTTTTTTTTTTTTTTTTTGAGAAGGACAGACCAGCAAGCATAGCCATTAATATAATCAGGCTCCTGATTTTAGGTTGAGGAACCCATCAGGGGTCACACACAGGACAATGGCATAACTTGAATGATGTGAACATAGGCGGCCTGTATTTTGCACTGTTTTAGAGCCCCGGGTGCTTTGTCCACATGTTGCTGAAGTTTCAGTCAAATTGATTGTTTCCTTCTCTACTGCACTGAACTGTAGCAAGAACAGTTTCAGTTATTTGAGACCATGAGAACAATTTTTTTTTTTATAAATTTTATTGTTATATTCCCCATACAATTGCAGCCCCCCATTCTGACCCCAATCCCTCCCCTCCCGCCCCCGCCCCCCTAAAAGTGTCTCTGGTTCATAGTTTTTTGTTGATTTTGATTTTCACTTTCTTATAGTTATTCATTTTCCTGGTCCCTTATTTAAGTTTTCTAGATTCCTGCTATGAGTGAGACCATCCGGTATTTTTCTTTTTCTTTTTGGCTTATTTCGCTGAGCATGATCCCTTCCAGCGCCATCCATGTTGCAGCAAATTGCATGTGTTTATCTTTTTTGAATGCTGAGTAATATTCCATGGTATATATGTACCACATCTTCTTGATCCAGTCATCTATTTTTGGGCATTTGGGTTGTTTCCAAAGCTTAGCTATTGTAAACAGTGCTGCTATAAACATAGGGGTGCAGGTGAGAACAATTTTTTTCTGAAATTCCTCCATCCAGTTGGCCAACGAATCCTTTTCTAGGTGACTTTGTGAGACTCAATTTGCTGGGGTCAAAAAAAATTCCTAATTGGGAGTCAGGAGACAGGGCTCCATTTATGGATTTATCTCGAATTCCACTGTGAAATTAGACAGACCTGGACTCCCCTGTGAGTCTCAGTTTCTCTTTATGTAAATTGAGAAAGTGTAGAGATGATCTCTACTTTGATATTTTATAAACATCTTCTGTCAAGATTAAGCCCTTGGAATGAAGAGGGAAAAAACCTGCTTCCCCTTGAGATTTGAAGATTTTGAACGGCATAAAAGGAGTTAAGCTTTGCAGCACTCTGATAAAAAAAAAAAGTGTGTACTTTAATTTCTAATAAAAAAATCAAGCAGGTATGAATAGCAATAAAATTGCTCAAAAATTGTTCAAATTGAAGGGAAACAATTGGAAATGGATTTGGAAATATAATGTTTAGCTAAGCAAGCTATAATGTTCTGTTATTTTAATCAGCATTGTAAAGTAATTTATTTTTTTTATTTAGATTATTTCACTATTTCAAGTTTTTATATACCCATATAAATTTTAGAATGAGCGTAACCATTTACACACACACGCAAAACCCTACTTTTTTTTTTAATTTTACTTTTTTTTTTCCAGTTATATGTATTTTTTTTTAAATAATAAATTTTATTTTTATATTCCCCCATGCAATTGCAAACGCCCCATTCTGACCCCAATCCTTCCCCTCCCGCCCCCCACCCCCCAAAAAGTGTCTCTGGTTCATAGTTTTTGTTGATTTTGATTTTCACTTTCTTATATTCATTTTCCTGGTCCCTTATTTAAGTTTTCTAGATTCCTGCTATGAGTGAGACCATCCGGTATTTTTCTTTTTCTTTTTGGCTTATTTCGCTGAGCATGATCCCTTCCAGCGCCATCCATGTTGCTGCAAATTGCATGTGTTTATCTTTTTTGAATGCTGAGTAATATTCCATGGTATATATGTATCACATCTTCTTGATCCAGTCATCTATTTTTGGGCATTTGGGTTGTTTCCAAAGCTTAGCTATTGTAAACAGTGCTACTATAAACATAGGGGTGCAGGTGCTCTTTGGAATTGATGTTTCTGTGTCCTTTGGGTAAATACCTAGGAGTGGAATTGCTGGATCATATGGAAGCTCTATGTTTAGCAGGTCCAGAAATCTCCACACAGCTCTCCACAGTGGTTGGACCAGTTTGCACTCCCACCAACAGTGCAGAAGAGTTCCTTTTTCTCCACACCCTCGCCAACATTTGTTGTTGCTAGTTTTTTTTTAATATGTGCCATTCTCACCGGTGTGAGATGGTATCTCATGGTAGTTTTGATTTGCATTTCCCTGATTACCAGTGATGTTGAACATTTTTTCATATGTCTGTTGGCCATTTGCATTTCCTCTTCAGAGAAGTTTCTTTTTAGCTCTTCTGCCCATTTTTTGACTGGATTATTTTCTTTGTTGTTGCTGAGTCTCATCAGCTCTTTGCAGATTTTTGTGATCAGTCCTTTATCATTAGTGTTGGGTGCAAAAATGTTCTCCCAGTTGGTGGGGTTTCTCTTTGTTTTTGTTATTGTCTCTTTTGCTGTGCAGAAGCTCTTTAATTTGATGTAGTCCCAGCTGTTTATCTTTGCCTTCACTATCACTGCTTTGGGTGATGTGTCTGTAAAGATGTCTTTGATGTGCAAATCCCGTAGTGTTTTGCCTATATTTCCTTCTATGTATTTTATGGTTTCAGGTCTTATGTCTAGTTCTTTAATCCATTTTGAGTTGATTTTTGTGTATGGTGTGAGGTAGTGGTCAAGCTTCATTCTTTTGCATGTAGCGACCCAGTTTTCCCAGCACCATTTATTGAACAAACTTTCTTTGCTCCAATGCATAGTCATTGCTCCTTTGTCAAAGATTAGTTGACCATAAATCTGTGGGTTTATTTCTGGATTTTCTATTCAATTCCATTGGTCTGTATGTCTGTTCTTGTTCCAATACCATGCAGTTTTGATGATTATGGCTTTGTAGTATAGTTTGAAGTCTGGGAGTGTGATACCTCCATTTCCTTCTTTTTTTTTTTCAGTAGAGCTTTGGCTATTTGGGGTTTTTGGTGATTCCATATGAATTTCATCAATAATTGTTCTATTTCTTTGAAGAATGCCATTGAGATTTTGATTGGAATAGCATTGAATCTGTATATTGCTTTTGGTAGGATGGCCATTTTAATAATGTTTATTCTTCCAATCCATGAGCAGGGGATGTCTTTCCATTTCTTTGTGTCTTCTTCTATTTCTTTTAACAGTGTTTTATAGTTTTCTTTGTATAGGTCCTTTACCTCTTTTGTTAGATTTATTACCAAATATTTGATTTTTTTTGTTTCGATAATAAAAGGGATGGTTTTTTTGATTTCTTCTTCTTCAGATTTATTGTTTGTGTATAGGAAGGCTACTGACTTTTGCGTGTTGATTTTGTATCCTGCCACTTTACTGAATTGATTGATGAGTTGAATTAGTTTTTCTGTGGAGATTTTGGGGTTCTCTATGTATATTATCATATCATCTGCAAATAGTGATAGTTTGACTTCTTCTTTTCCTATTTGGATTCCTTGGATGTCTTTCTCTTGTCTTATTGCTTTGGCTAGGACTTCCAGTATTATATTGAAGAGCAGTGGTGAGAGTGGACATCCTTGTCTTGTTCCAGATCTTAATGGAATTGCTTTCAGCTTTTCACCATTGAGAATGATACTGGCTGTTGGCTTGTCATAGATGGCCTTTATGATGTTGAGGTATGTTCCTTGTATCCCAAGAATTTCAAGGGCTTTTATCATGAATGGGTGTTGCACTTTGTCGAAAGCTTTCTCAGCATCTATTGATATTATCATATGGTTTTTATATTTCTTTTTGTTGATGTGTTGGATAATGTTGATTGATTTTCGGATGTTAAACCATCCTTGTGCCCCTGGAATGAATCCAACTTGGTCGTGGTGAATTATCTTATGGATACATTGTTGGATTCTGATAGCTAAAATTTTATTGAGGATTTTTGCATCAGTGTTCATTAGGGAGATTGGCCTATAGTTTTCCTTTTTTGTGTTGTCCTTATTCGGTTTTGGTATTAGTGTAATATTGGCTTCATAGAACGTGTTTGGTATTGTACCTTCCTTCTCAATTTTTTGGAAGAGTTTGTGAAGGATAGGCACTAATTCGTCTCTGAATGTTTGGTAGAATTCATTTGGAAATCCATCAGGTCCTGGGCTTTTGTTTTTGGGGAGGTTTTTGATTACCATTTCAATTTCGCTGCTTGTAATTGGTCTGTTTAGGTGTTCTATTTCTTCTTTATCTAGTGTTGGGTGATTGTAGAGTTGTAGGAATTTGTCCATCACCTCTAGATTGTTGAACGTGTTTCCATATAACTGTTCATAGTAGTTACTGATTATTCTTTTGATTTCTGCTGTGTCCGTTGTGATTTCTCCTCTTTCATTTATGATCCTGTGTATTTGTGCTTTCTCCCTTTTTTCCTTTGTGAGCCTGGCTAGGGGTTTGTCTATTTTATTGATTTTTTCAAAGAACCAGCTCTTGGTTTCATTGATCTTTTGGATTGTTTTTTTTTTAGTTTCAATTTCATTTATTTCTGCTTTGGTTTTTATTATTTCTTTTCTTCTACTGGTTTTGGGGTTTTTTTGTTGTTCTTTTTTCTAGATCTTTGAGCTTCGAGATTAGGTTGTTTCTTTGAGTTCTTTCTTGTTTCTTGATGTGAGCTTCTATTGGTATATATTTTCCTCTTATTACTGCTTTTGCTGCATCCCATACATTTAGGTTATTGGTGTCCTCCTTGTCATTCAATTCAAAGAATTTTTTAATTTCTTCTTTGATCTCCTCGTTAGTCCAGTGGTCTTCCAGTAGTGTGGCTTTTAATCTCCATGAGGTAGGATAGTTCCTTGCCTTCTTTTTATGATTTATTTCTAGTTTGATGCCTTCGTGGTCAGAAAAGATGGTTGGTATGATTTCAATCTTGCTGTATCTGTTGATGTTTGTCTTGTGCCCCAGTATGTGATCGATCCTGGAGAATGATCCATGTGCGCTTGAGAAAAATGTGTACTCCGTTTTTTTTTTGGGTGTAGTGTTCTATAGATGTCTGTTAAGCCCAAATACTCTAGGTCCTTATTTAGAGCTTTAGTTTCTTTACTTATTTTTTGTCTTGTTGATATATCCATTGTTGATAGTGGTGTGTTGAAGTCTCCCACTACGTATGTGTTTTCTCTGATGTCTGTTTTCAGAGAGGACAACAGTTGTCTGATATATTTTGGTGCTCTTTCGTTTGGTGAGTATATGTTAATGAGTGTTATTTCTTCTTGAAGTATTGTCCCCTTAATCATAATGTAGTGACCATTGGGGTCTCTTTTTATTTTTTTGAGTTTGAAGTCTGTTTTATCTGATATAAGTATAGCTGTTCCTGCTTTCTTTTTTGGCCCATTTGCTTGTAGGATTGTTTTCCATCCTTTGACTTTGAGCCTATTTTTATCTTTTGTAGCTAAATGTGTTTCCTGGAGACAGCAAAAGGTTGGGTTTTGTTTCTTAATCCAGGCTGCAACTCTGTGTCTTTTTATTGAAGAGTTTAGTCCATTTACATTTAGAGTTAATATTGTTATGTTAGCATCTGTATTTGCCATTATGTTTGTCTTTCCTTTGATTTTATTTATTTATTCTTTTAATAACTTTTTTTTTTTTGGTCTTCTTTCGTTGTTATTCGTCCCTCTGAGGTTCTGGCTTTAGGATTCCTTGTAGTATTTTTTGGAGTGGGGGTTTAGTCGTAATGAAATTCCGTAGTTTCTCTTTGTCTGGGAAGGTCCATATTCTTTCTTCATGGAGGAAAGAGAGCTTTGCGGGATAGAGTATTCTTGGTGGGCATCTGTTTTCTTGGAGTCTGTTGACTATGTCCCTCCACTCTCTCCTTGCCCGTAGTGTTTCTTCAGAGAAGTCTGATGTCAGCCTGATTGGTTTTCCTTTGAATGTTATCTGTTTCTTCCCTCTTGTCAGCTTCATTATTTTTTCCTTGTCCTGGATTCTTGGGAGCTTTTCTATTATGTGTCTTGCTGTGTTTTTCCTTTCGTCGTGGAAGTTTGGTGTTCTTCTTGCTTCTTGTATATTAATTTTCAGCTCCTTCTTCGCATTTGGGAAGTTCTCTTCAATTATATCCATGAATATTTTCTCTGTTCCTACATCTCTCTCCTCTCCTTCTGGAATTCCTATAACTCTTATATTTCCTTTCCTCATGGAGTCAGATAGTTCCCGAAGTCTTTCTTCATTCTTTTTCCTTCGTACTTCTCTTTCCTTTTCTGTTTTGGTTCTTTTTATTTCTGTGTCTTCAAGATTACTTATTCGTTCTTCCATTTCATCTATTCTGCTTTCATTGCTTTTCCCAGAGTTCTTTAGTTCCTCCATTAATTCTTTGATCTCCTGCATTTCTTTTACTTCACTCTTAGGGACTCAATTTCCTTCTTCTGATCTATCACTTTTTTAATCATGGCAATTTTAAATTCTCTTTCTGGAAGGCTCAGAAGTTCTTCCAAGTTGCTGTCGTTGCAATCTGGGGAGTGGTTTTCTTTTTGTGGTGTGCTTCTTTCCTGAGGAGTTGTTAGGTTGCGTGTGGTTCTTCTACTCCCTACTGTCTGTTTTCTAATTTGCCGTATGCGTTGGGACACTGTGTTGCTCGGACTGACTGGCATCTTGGGTGAACTTCTCCGCTCCCCTCTGGCTCTTCCAGGAGCCATCTCTGTCTTCTGGGGGAGCTTTCTGCTGGTTTTAGGCAGTGTTTACTGAAGAAATGTCCCTGTTCTAAAATGGCGAAGCGGGATGCAGTCCCTGCGCCTCCGGTTTCAGGCACACTCTTCTGCGCACCTGGTCTGCCCCGGACGTGGGTGCCTGTTCCCTCTGTGGGCTCAGACTGCTGGTCGGAAGGGGCCTGGCATGGGCTAACTTCCCGGCTGGCCACTGGGTCCTCCAGAAGCCTTCTGCCCTTTTCAAGCAGTCTTAAGAAATTTCCTGTTCTATGGGGTGTTAGTGACTTTTTTTTTCCTGGTCGCTAGTTGGCGCCAGAGATCTCTCCTATTGTCCTTGGGGGGCTGTTTTTCGCCTCCCCCCACCCCGTGGGACAGGGAACAGAGCGGGAATGGTAGGGTACACCTCAACAGCTTTGGGGTGCTGTGTCTGCCTTGTGCCCCACCGTCGTGGAGAACCCACGCCCCGAATTTTCGTGCCCCGGGTCTCAGTTCAAAGTCCTCAGTTCCAGGACGCGGGCTGTAGCCCAGTTCAGTGGCGCGGGAATGGCGCCTTTTGCACCGCTCCCGTGCCAGGGCGCCTGGTTCCTGCTTACTCAGGGAGGGACCTTCACCTCAGTGAGGACCTCCGCGCGTCTCCCCGCAAGCCTAGGTCGCAGGCGCGGGGACCTGGGCAGCCGCGATCCAGGTCTGCACTTGCTTTTCAAGCGCACAACGCGCCGCTTTTCCGCGCAAGCTTACCTGCAGCCTGGGCTGTGTGCGCCTCTCCCGGGGTCTTTGTTCTTCTCTAATGGCGCCCGGAGCCGTTCGCTCACCGCCGCGGCGAATCCTGCAGGGTTCGCCTCAGCTCCCATTCACGGGGTGTGGTGGCTGCAGTAGTTCCTTTCCACTCACAGTCCCGCTTGCTGCGTAGTTTGTTCTTGTTGGCCATTTTGGTTTGTTGTTTCCCTCCTCTCTGCCGGTCGGAGAGTGCCGCCTCTGTGGGCGGGGGAGGGGAGCAGGGTTCTGCGCTTCCCTCCCTTCTAGTCCTCTTTTATGGCCACTTTCTTCTTCGGGTAGTATGCTGGAGTCACCTGTTTATCTTCCGTGTCCCAGTTCTCACTGGGACCTGCCGCTTTTCCCCCCTATTAACTTTTTTTAATGGGAGATCTTACTCGCAGCGTCTCCTCGCTGCCATGTTGCTCCGCCCCCTTATTGTAAAGTCTGCAGCCCCCCCATTCTGACACCAATCCCTCCCCTCCCGCCCCTCACCCCCCGAAAAGTGTCTCTGGTTCATAGTTTTTTGTTGATTTTGATTTTCACTTTCTTATAGTTATTCATTTTCCTGGTCCCTTATTTAAGTTTTCTAGATTCCTGCTATGAGTGAGACCATCCGGTATTTTTCTTTTTCTTTCTGGCTTATTTCGCTGAGCATGATCCCTTCCAGCGCCATCCATGTTGCTGCAAATTGCATGTGTTTATCTTTTTTGAATGCTGAGTAATATTCCATGGTATATATGTACCACATCTTCTTGATCCAGTCATCTATTTTTGGGCATTTGGGCTGTTTCCAAAGCTTAGCTATTGTAAACAGTGCTGCTATAAACATAGGGGTGCAGGTGTTCTTTGGAATTGATGTTTCTGTGTCCTTTGGGTAAAGACCGAGGAGTGGAATTGCTGGATCATATGGAAGCTCTATGTTTAGTAGGTCCAGAAATCTCCACACAGCTCTCCACAGTGGTTGGACCAGTTTGCACTCCCACCAACAGTGCAGGAGAGTTCCTTTTTCTCCACACCCTCGCCAACATTTGTTGTTGCTAGTTTTTTTAATATGTGCCATTCTCACTGGTGTGAGATGGTATCTCATGGTAGTTTTGATTTGCATTTCCCTGATTACCAGTGATGTTGAACATTTTTTCATATGTCTGTTGGCCATTTGCATTTCCTCTTCAGAGAAGTTTCTTTTTAGCTCTTCTGCCCATTTTTTGACTGGATTATTTTCTTTGTTGTTGTTGAGTCTCATCAGCTCTTTGCAGATTTTTGTGATCAGTCCTTTATCATTAGTGTTGGGTGCAAAAAATGTTCTCCCAGTTGGTGGGGTTTCTCTTTGTTTTTGTTATTGTCTCTTTTGCTGTGCAGAAGCTCTTTAATTTGATGTAGTCCCAGCTGTTTATCTTTGCCTTCACTATCACTGCTTTTGGTGATGTGTCTGTAAAGATGTCTTTGATGTGCAAATCACGTAGTGTTTCGCCTATATTTCCTTCTATGTATTTTATGGTTTCAGGTCTTATGTCTAGTTCTTTAATCCATTTTGAGTTGATTTTTGTGTATGGTGTGAGGTAGTGGTCAAGCTTCATTCTTTTGCATGTAGCGACCCAGTTTTCTCAGCACCATTTATTGAACAAACTTTCTTTGCTCCAATGCATAGTCTTTGCTCCTTTGTCAAAGATTAGTTGACCATAAATCTGTGGGTTTATTTCTGGATTTTCTGTTCGATTCCATTGGTCTGTATGTCTGTTCTTGTTCCAATACCATGCAGTTTTGATGATTATGGCTTTGTAGTAGAGTTTGAAGTCTGGGAGTGTGATGCCTCCATTCCCTTCTCTTTTTTTCAGGAGAGCTTTGGCTATTCGGGTTTTTTTGTGATTCCATATGAATTTCATCAATAATTGTTCTATTTCTTTGAAGAATGACATTGAAATTTTGATTGGAATAGCATTGAATCTGTATATTGCTTTTGGTAGGATGGCCATTTTAATAATGTTTATTCTTCCAATCCATGAGCAGGGGATGTCTTTCCATTTCTTTGTGTCTTCTTCTATTTCTTTTAACAGTGTTTTATAGTTTTCTTTGTATAGGTCCTTTACCTCTTTTGTTAGATTTATTCCCAAATATTTGATTTTTTTTGTTTCGATAATAAAAGGGATGGTTTTTTTGATTTCTTCTTCTTCAGATTTATTGTTTGTGTATAGGAAGGCTACTGACTTTTGCGTGTTGATTTTGTATCCTGCCACTTTACTGAACAGATTGATGAGTTGAATTAGTTTTTCTGTGGAGTTTTTGGGGTTCTCTATGTATATTATCATATCATCTGCAAATAGTGATAGTTTGACTTCTTCTTTTCCTATTTGGATTCCTTGGATGTCTTTCTCTTGTCTTATTGCTCTGGCTAGGACTTCCAGTATTATATTGAAGAGCAGTGGTGAGAGTGGACATCCTTGTCTTGTTCCAGATCTTAATGGAATTGCTTTCAGCTTTTCACCATTGAGAATGATACTGGCTGTTGGCTTGTCAAATATGGCCTTTATGATGTTGAGGTATGTTCCTTGTATCCCAAGAATTTCAAGGGCTTTTATCATGAATGGGTATTGCACTTTGTCAAAAGCTTTCAGCATCTATTGATATTATCATATGGTTTTTATCTTTCTTTTTGTTGATGTGTTGGATAATGTTGATTGATTTTCGGATGTTGAACCATCCTTGTGTCCCTGGAATGAATCCTACTTGGTCGTGGTGAATTATCTTATGGATACATTGTTGGATTCTGATAGCTAAAATTTTATTGAGGATTTTTGCATCAGTGTTCATTAGGGAGATTGGCCTGTAGTTTTCCTTTTTTGTGTTGTCCTTGTTCGGTTTTGGTATTAGTGTAATGTTGGCTTCATAGAACGTGTTTGGTATTGTCCCTTCCTTCTCAATTTTTTGAAAGAGTTTGTGAAGGATAGGCACTAATTCGTCTCTGAATGTTTGGTAGAATTCATTTGTAAATCCATCAGGTCCTGGGCTTTTGTTTTTGGGGAGGTTTTTGATTACCATTTCAATTTCGCTAATTGTAATTGGTCTGTTTAGGTGTTCTATTTCTTCTTTATCTAGTGTTGGGTGATTGTAGAGTTGTAGGAATTTGTCCATCACCTCTAGATTGTTGAACGTGTTTCCATATAACTGTTCATAGTAGTTACTGATTATTCTTTTGATTTCTGCTGTGTCCGTTGTGATTTCTCCTCTTTCATTGATGATCCTGTGTATTTGTGCTTTCTCCCTTTTTTCCTTTGTGAGCCTGGCTAGGGGTTTGTCTATTTTATTGATTTTTTCAAAGAACCAGCTCTTGGTTTCATTGATCTTTTGGATTGTTTTTTTAGTTTCAATTTCATTTATTTCTGCTTTGGTTTTTATTATTTCTTTTCTTCCTCTGGTTTTGGGGGTTTTTTTGTTTTTCTTTTTCTAGATCTTTGAGCTTCGAGATTAGGTTGTTTCTTTAAGTTCTTTCTTGTTTCTTGATGTGAGCTTCTATTGCTATATATTTTCCTCTTATTACTGCTTTTGTATAGCACAAACTTGTAATGAACTTATCAGCAGAAAGCAAATTGTTTATAGCCAATATACCAAAGAAACTTGCTGAAGGTTTCCCAAATTTTTGCTACAAAAATACAGAGGAAAATATATTATAGAGGCATTTCAGGCAGTTAATTGAAAAAAAATTCAGGAATTCTTTTTCCTGAAAAAAAAAGTAAAAAGATAAGAAAACTAATGACAATTTTACTAGGGGTGAGGGAATAGTTTTCTTTTAAAATGTAGTGTCATCATCTTAAAATAGGAACAAAATTAAAACTAGTATGTTGGACTAAAAAGGAGTCTTAAATAATACTTTATCTGTTAAAAAAAAAAGAATATAAATAGTGGGAAATAAAAAACTCATCTTTATTTCTGATGGTAGGAACATTTAACTATAAAATATTTGGACAGATAATTTCCGACTGATTTTTATATTTATTTTATTAACTTTTTAGCTTTATCAATTATCTGATATTTTTAACAAGCTATGTGAAGTGTTTTAATCATTTGACCAAGCAAGGATATGCATATTACTGTGTATATTCATCAGTCAAACTCTTAACAATCTTTCCCAAAAACACCCCCATGCTAACCAAATCTGCCACAAAGAAGATTAGAAATTGAAATTTGAAATATGTTCTACTATATATATCTTGGAAAACCACAGGAAATAGTGGAATAAAACATTCCTGTGTTGGATCTGAGCACTCTTGGAGGATGTGGGATCTGACTGGGAATTTCCTCTGTAGAGTCACATATGTAAAGCTGAACCCAGGCATGACATAGCCAGAATACAGTCAGTGAATGGGGGCTGGGAGGACTCAGAATTGACAGAAATGGTTCAAGCACTGTTCAAGGAAATTTATATCATAATAGGAAACACATAGCACCTTGGACAAGATAGGAACACCTTGTAAAACTGCCTAGAAGATGAATACCAAAAAGAAATGTTTCCTTAAAAACATTACTGTGAGTGAAAAAAAAATCAAAGGCCACATATTTTATGATTTCATTTATATAAACTATCAAGAATATGGAAATCTAGAATATATCATGGTTAGCAGCGTTTAAGAGGAAGTGAGAGTGGAAATGACTGCTAATGAGTATGCGGTTTCTTTTTGGGGTGATGAGAATGTTCTGGACCTACATAGGTTGCACAACTGAATATTCTAAAAACCCACCAAATTGCATAATTTAAAATGGTAAATTTTAGAATATATAGACTATACTTCATTAAAATTGTTATTTAAGGACATCCCCTGGTGGCGCAGCGGTTGAGTGCTGGGCTGCGAAGCTGCCCGCAGCTTCTGCAGCACCAGTTGGATTTCCGACCAACAGCGAGGGTCCCACATGGTGCAGCAGACCTCTCCTGCTGCACCCGCTGCTCCCCTCAGCAGTGTATTTCGTCAGTCTGCCTGCTCTGCTCCCTGCTCTGGCTCTGGTGAATTCTCTCACCCTCCGTGCTTCTGACTGTACCCAGTGCTTGTATAAATAAATAAAAACAATTAATTAATTAAATAAAATAAAATAGTTATTTAAAACAAAAGAGAGCTATGATTATTCAGATGCTAACTTTGGATTAAAAATCCCTTAAAATTGAGGCAGCATGCCCTAAAGGACTCTCTTGGTTTTCAAAAGTTAGACATACTTCAACTTCACAAGATCCAAAGTCTTCTTCCTATAACACATTCCCTCCCTACCATGTCGAATTTAATGGATAACCCTTGACTTATAAGTTAATTTGTATCCCTTTCTAGAGTGGGCTCCTCATTTAGGAAGGTGCGGCATTACATTTCTCTGAAGCTAAAATGATACCAAGAAATAAGTTAAAATTTAAAAAATAATGTTTGACATAAAAATACAATTATGATTAATACATATAATTTACTATCTTTTGGCTCTAATAAAAAGTCAATTTATTTAGGTTTTATGCATGACAAAATGAAGTTTCTGCAACCTCAGGTGTTTTAAGTTCTCATGGAATTGTCATTTCTTTGTCATTTTTTCAGAGGAAGCTTGGCCTTCTCTAAGTTTTAGGATATTATTTAAATGTAATTCTGTCTTTCCATGAAACATGCAAGTTTTTATGGGTACTAGATAAATGATCTGATTATTTTATCTTACTTCACAGTGGACTGATAAAACTTGGGTTTTCTTATCTCCAAGAAGTTTTTTTTTTTTTTTAACCTGTTGTCTACCTCTGCTCTCACAGGGTGCTGATGATGATCAGGACACTTGGGACTATTTCCTGGGAAATGATTGTATTTTGTGCTTTATTCCAATCATTATTTGGATTAGCTTCAACCATCTTTAGAAGTTCTGACTTGGACTCTCAGTGATCACAGTGATTCATTCATTATAGTGGTTCCTAAACTCATGTGTAACCTGACTCCTCTTCCTCTACTCTAAGGACAGTCTAAACATCCAGTTTGACAGAAGACTTGTTACGTAGAGAAATTTATGGAGATCTCATAGGGGACAGTTATTTGCTCCTAGCATTTGTCACTGCCTTCAGTGAAGTCTTAGTGTCTAAAATCTTACACATGAAAAGACTATTTAAATCGACTAATTCTGGGCCTCCCTGGTGGTACAGAGTTGAGTGCTGGGCTGCGAAGCTGCCCGCAGCCTCTGCAGCGCCAGTTTGATCCCCAGTCACAGGACAAGGGTCCCACATGGTGCGCAGACCTCTCCTGCTGCGCCCGCTGCTCCCCTCAGCAGTGTATTTTGTCAGTCTGCCTGCTCTACTCCCTGCTCTGGCTCTGGTGAATTCTCTCACCCTCCCGTGCTTCTTACTGTATCCAGTGCTTGTATAAATAAATAAATAAATCTTTTTTTTAAAAAATCGAGTAGTTCCGTATACAGATATCTAAAATACTAATTGTGAAGACATTGGATGTATGGTATGCAAATATCTTCATCCATTTAGCAGGATGTCTTTACGTTTTGATGCGAGTTTTGTTTTTTTTTGTTATTGTGAAGAAGCTTTTTAGTTTGATGTAACCTCATCAAACTAAACAAACAAACAAACAACTTGTATTTTCATTGCTGTTTGAGGCGAGTCCCCAAACATATCTCTCAGGCCAAAAATCAAGGAGGGAATCACTGTTGTTTTTTTTCTATACATATCATGATTTCTGGCCTAAAATAAGTCTTTAATTCATGTTGAATTAATTTTTGTGGATGGTATAAGATAGTTGCCTAGTTTTATCTTTTTGCACTGTGAATTGAAGAGATTACCTTGCACCATTGTAAGCTCTTGGCTCCTTTGTCATAAATTAGTTGTCCATACATATGTGGTTTTATTTCTAGGCTCTCAATTCTACTTCATTGATCTGTGTCTGTTTTTATTCTAGTATCAAGTTGTTTTTAATTACCACTGTTTTGTTGTACAGTTTAAAGTTAGAGAACATGATTCAACATCACTTGTAATCAGGGAAATGCAAATCAAAACTACCATGAGATACCATCTCACACCAGTGAGAATGGCACATATTAAAAAAACTAGCAACAACAAATGTTGGCGAGGGTGTGGAGAAAAAGGAACTCTCCTGCACTGTTGGTGGGAGTGCAAACTGGTCCAACCACTATGGAGAGCTGTGTGGAGATTTCTGGACCTACTAAACATAGAGCTTCCATATGATCCAGCAATTCCACTCCTAGGTATTTACCCAAAGGACACAGAAACATCAATTCCAAAGAGCACCTGCACCCCTATGTTTATAGCAGCACTGTTTACAATAGCTAAGCTTTGGAAACAACCCAAATGCCCAAAAATAGATGACTGGATCAAGAAGATGTGGTACATATATACCATGGAATATTACTCAGCATTCAAAAAAGATAAACACATGCAATTTGCAGCAACATGGATGGCGCTGGAAGGGATCATGCTCAGCGAAATAAGCCAAAAAGAAAAAGAAAAATACTGGATGGTCTCACTCATAGCAGGAATGTAGAAAACTTAAATAAGGGACCAGGAAAATGAATATAAGAAAGTGAAAATCAAAATCAACAAAAAACTATGAACCAGAGACACTTTTTGGGGGGTGGGGGGCGGGAGGGGAAGGATTGGGGTCAGAATGGGGCGTTTGCAATTGTATGGGGGAATATAAAAATAAAATTTATTATTTTTTAAAAAAATAAATAAAGTTAGAGAACATGAAACATTCATTTTTGTTCATTCTTCTCAGGAGTGTTTTAATTTTGCTTTTAGGTGTCTTATAGCTCCAAATAAATTTCATGATTTTTTTTTCTATTTCTGTGAAGAAAGCCATTGGAATTTTTCAGTGAATTGCACTGAATATGTATATTGCTTTAGATAACATGGTCATTTTAATGACATTAATTACTCCAATTTCATGAACACAGAATACCTTTCATTCTCTTTGTGTCTTCTATTTATTTCAATAGTGTCTTATAGTTTTCTCATATATGTCTCTCAGCTCTTTTGTTAAATATTAAAAAGTATTTAATTTTTTCTTAGGTAACTGTAAATGGGATTGTTTTTCTGGTATCTCTTTCTGCTAGTTCATTATTAGCATATAGAAATGTATATATGTATGTATGTGTGTATGTGTGTATATGTGTATGTATTTTGTGACCAGCCAATTTACTGTATTCTAATAGCTTTTTATTGGAATATTTGGGGATATATATATGTGTGTGTATATATATTATTATGTCATCTGCAGTAGTGATAGTTTTTCTTCTTCCTTTCCAGTTAGATGGCTTTTATATTTTTTTATTATCTACTTGCACTTGCTAGGACTTCCAACACTATATTGAATAGTAGTGGACATTTTTGTCTTGTTCCTGATCTTAAAGGAAATGTTTTCAGTCTTTTGCCATTTAGTACGGTATTGGCTGTTGGTTTGTCATATATTGCCTTTATTATGTTGTCATATGTTACTTTATACCTACTTTGTTGAGAGTTTTATCATAAAAGGATGTTGTATTTTAGCAAATGATTTTTCTGCATCTTTTGGGATAATATGATTTCTTCCCCTTCCTTTTGTTGATGTAGAATATCTTGTCTATTGACTTGTGTATGTTGAATCATACTTGAACCCCTGGCATAAATCCTACTTGATCATGGTGTATGGCTCTTTTAATGTTCAGAAATGTTCCCTTGTTTTCAATTTTATGAAAAAGTTTTAGAAGGATGTAGATTTTTTTAAAATAGAGAAATTTAAAGTAGCAATATATTAATAGATAAAATAATACAACTCAGTGAAATATGACATCACAAGGAGAGAACAGTTCTTCAGAATTGAACCACAAAGACATGGGATACTGTATCTCCCTATCAGAAAAAGTTCAAAATTTCTATACTAATAAAGCAACTAAACATGATAGAAGAAAATTCAGAAAATCATGTTAAAGTGATACAAGAGAACTTATAAAAGCTAATTGAAGAGTTACAGCACAACTGAAAAATCAAATTAATGAACTTAGAAATATAACAAACAATGGAGAAACCTAAAAAACACTACTTTATTCAGATGATCAAGATTGGTATTGATAGTACTATGCTGATATCATCTACTCTTGTTATGATGTACTAAGGATGACATTTTACATATGTGATCATCCCCAAAATCCATAACCCCAGTCGGACATGAAGGAAAAAGTCAGACAAATCTCAACTGAGGAACATTCTACAAAATACCTGAGAAGTACTCCTTGTTTGATACCAGTGTCATCTAAAAGAAGGAAAACCTGAGACACTGTAAAATCAACAAGAGTCTGTAAAAATAGGATGATTGAATGTATCAATATTAGTTCATTGTAATAATGTACCATACTAATAATAAGATATTAACAATCAAAACTGGGTGGGGACGCCATACTATCTTCAGAAATTTTCTGTAAACCTAAATTATTCTCAGATAATTTATTTTATAAATCAGAGGAAAAAGATAAAGAAAATAGTGTATTGACTTTACGTCTGCCTAATGGGAAATTTACAAACTCAGAAAAATATAATAGATGGAAATTTTTTTTAATTATTTTTTTATTTTAACATTTATCATTTTTTACATTTTTTATACAATATTTGCTTCCTCCCACCCCCTCAGATTGAGTCCCCATAGAATTTCCTTCCCCAAGGCACCTGTGCACTATTACCACAGTCCCCTGTGCTTCTCCTTCCCTCTCTCTCACCCCTCTCCCTCCTCCTCCCCTGCAGTATGTCTCTGGTTTATAATTGTCTGTTTTTGCTTTGTTGTGTTTTGTACTGTTACTATATTTTTTTTACACTGATGTCTTATTTAGTTCCCCTATATTCCTGCTATAAGTGAAACCATCCGATATTTTTCTTTTTCCTTCTGGCTTATTTCACTGAGCATAATTCCTTCTAGCTCCATCCACGTTGCTGCAAATGGCATGAGTTTATCTTTTTTGATTGATGAATAATATTCCATTGTGTATAGCTACCACATCTTCTTGATCCAGTTATCTATTTTTGGTCATTTAGGTTGTTTCCAGGTTTTAGCTATTGTAAATAGTGCTGCAATAAACATAGGCGTACAGGTGCTCTTTTGAAACACTGTTTTTGTTTCCTTTGGGTAGAACAGATGGAAATTATTAAGGCATGTGAGAATATATTCCAGAAGAGAGGAATATGAGTTTTTAAGCTGAAAAGGCTGCCTGCCTGGCATTCAACAGAAACCAAAGGGGAAAAAATCCACTCAATAGTATATCATAATGATTTTTTTTTACTTAATATAAACATAAAATGCTAAAAGATTTTGTTAGAAAGTAACACATAGTAGGACAGAAATAAAAATAGACCTAACTTCCTAAGAATATTACTCAATATGGAATGTCTGGGAAATGCCCTACAAATTTTATGGGAAAGTTATCTTCATCTTAGTCATACAAGTAATGAAGTGTTATGTTAGGACCAAGGCTTTTTTTTTAGATATACATAATATCAATGTTTATCTCCAGATAAATCTTTTTCAGGAAGCTATGAAGAATGTGCTTCACCAAATGAGAAAATATCCAAAAAGTGGAAGACATAAGATCCAGGAAACTGGGAATCCAACACAACAGAGACACAGAGGGATCTTGGATGTACCAAAGCAAGATTCAGGATAATTGTATAGTAGTCCCAGATAGCGCCACCAGCCCATTCCAAGCCAGAAGATTTTACAAATGACAGGATCTCCTTTTTATAACTGAAAAGCATGTGTGTGTGTGTGTGTGTGTGACATTTTCTCTATTCATTCATCCATTGATGAATATTCACTTGTTCCCATATCTTATCTGTTGTATATATGCTAAGTGAACATGGGGTGCATATATCTTTTCAAGTTAGTGCTTTTATTTTCTTTGAAAAAATACCCGAAAGTGGAAACAGCTGGATGATGTGGTAGTTCTATTTTTTATTTTTTGAGGAAATTCCATACTGTTTTCCAATGTGACTATACCAGTCTACATTCCCACTAACAGTGTACAAGGGGTCCCTTTTTCCTACATCCTTGGCAATACTTGTCATTTTTTGTCTTTTTTGATAATGACCTTTCCAGCAGGTGTGAGGTGATATCTCATTGTGGTTTTGATTTGCCTTTCCCTGATAAGTGATGTGAGCACCTTTTCATATACCTGTTGGCTATCTATTTGGGAAAATATCTATCCAGATCCTCTGCCCACCTTTTACATATTATTTGTTTTTGTTATTGCTTTATATGAGTTCTTTGTATGTTTTAGATATTAACCCTTTATAAAATGTTATATTTAAATATTTTTTTCTCCCATTCTGTAGGTTGCATTTTCCTTTTCTAGTCTATATTGTAGTTACCATGTGAGTGAGCCCTGGCCCTTGGAAAGTGAGAAGTCAGGTAGTCTATAGGTTTCCTTTTCATTTTGTTGCTAGCTTCCTTGCTGTGCAGAAAGTTTTTAGTTTGATGTAGTCTCACTTGTTTATTTTTGCTTTTGTTCTCTTTTCTTTTGTTGACAAATTCAAAAAGTTGTCATTAAGACCTGTGTCAAAGAGCTTACTACCAATATTTTCTTCTAGGAGTTTTATGGTTTTAGGTTTTGTATTCAATTCTTTAATTCATTTAGAGCTAATTTCTATGTATGGTGGCATGATTTTTTTCTTTTGCATGTACCTGTTCAGTTTTCCTGGCACCATTTATTAAAAGAGTATCCTGTCCCCATTATATATTCTTGGGTCCTTTGTCATAAATTCATTGACCATTCTGTTCTCTGTTCTATACCATTGAACTGTATTTCTGTTTACATGCCAACTACACTGTTTTGATTACTATAGCTTTGTTATATAGTTTTAAACCAGGGATTGTGATGCTTCCATGTTTTTTCTTTCTCAAGATTGCTTTGTCTATTTACAATATGTTGTGGTTCTATATAAATTTTAGTATTATTTGTTCCACTTATAATAAAAATTTCACTGGAATTTCAATAGCAACTCTACTGAATCAGTAGATTGCCTTGGGTAGTATGGACATTCTTCCAAAGTATAAGCATGGAATACCATTCCATTTACACTGTCTTCTTCAAATTCTTTCATTGGTATCTTATAATTTTCACTGTACAGTTCTCTCACTTCATTGGTTAAATTTATTCCTGAGAATTTTATTCTTCTTGATGAAATTTTAAATTGGATGTTTATTAATTTCACTTTTGATAGCTCACCATTAGTGTACATAAATGCAAAAGAATTTTGTATATTTATTTTGTATTTTTACTGACTTCATTTACTAGATCTAACTGTTTGGTTTTTTTTTGGTAAAGTCTTAAAGTTTTCTCTATGTACAATATCATATCATCTACAAATACAGTTTTACTATTCATTTCTGATAAGGATATTTTTCATATTTCTCTCTTCAAGATAGACAGTAAGATAATATTTGAATGATAGCTTGGATTCACCAGAGACAGAGTGGGGAGCAGAACAGGCAGATGTACTGAAATATACTGCGGAGGGGAGCAGCGGGGCAAGTCAGGAAAGGTCTGCTGCGCCATATGGGTTGCTCCCTGGGCAGCCGGGGATCAAACTTGTGCTGCAGAGGCTGAGGATTGCCTCATAATGCAGTGCTTAACTCATTGCACCACTAGGGAGGCCCGAGTTTATCTTTTTGATTGTTGAATAGTATTCAACTGTGTACAGATACCACATCTTCTTGATCCAATCATCTGTTTTTGGGCATTTCGGTTGTTTCTATAACTTACCTATTGTAAATAGTGTTGCAATAAACATAGGGGTACAGGTATCTTTCTGAATTAATGTTTTTGTGTCCTTTACATAGATTCCATATGACCGTTGCTGGGTCATATGGTAGCTCCATTTTTAGTAGTTTGAGGAACCTTCACACAGCTTTCCCTAATGGTTGCACCACTTTGCACTCCCACCAGCAGTGCAGGAGAGTTTCTTTTTCTCCACATCCTCCCCAACATTTGTTGTTGCTAGTGTTTTTAATATGTGCCATTCTCGGGCCTCCCAGGTGCACAGTGGTTGAGTGCTGGGTTGCGAAGCTGCCCGCAGCCTCTGCAGCGCCGGTTCGATCCCCGGCTTCTCCCCGGCCACTGGAGGAGGGTCCCGCATGGCGCGCAGACCTCTCCTGCCGCCCGCTGCTCCCCTCAGCAGTGTACTTCACCTGCTCTGCTCCCCACTCTGGCTCTGGTGAATTCTTTCACCCTCCTGCACTTCTGACTGTACCCAGTGCTTGTATGTATCAATCAATCAATCAATCAATAAATCTTTAAAAAAAAATATGTGCCATTCTCACTGGTGTGTCATAGTATCTCAGTGTGGTTTTGATTTGCATTTTTCTGATAAGGGATGTTGAACATTTTTTCATATACCTGTTGGCCATTTGCATTTCCTCTTTGGAGAAATGTCTTCTTAGTTCTTCTGCCCTTTTTTTGACTGGATCATTTACTTTGTTTTGTTGAGTTGAGTGAGCTCTTTGCACATCTTTGTGATCAGCCCCTTATCAGTTGTATTGTGTGCAAAAGTTTTCTCCCAATCAGTAGGGTGTCTCTTTGTTTTGGTTAATGTCTCTTTTGCTGTCCAGAAGCTTTTCAGTTTGATGTGATCCCAGTTGTTTATTTTTTTCCTTCACTTTCTTTGCTCTGGGGGATGTGTTTTTAAAGATGTTACTAAGATGTATGTTGTGTGGTATTTTGCTTATATTATTTCTATGTATTTAATGGTTTTAGGTCTTACATTCAGGTCTTTTATCCATTTTGAGTTGTTTTTGTGCACAATGTGAGGCAGTAGTCTAGCTTCATTCTTTTGCATGTAGCAGTCCTGTTTTCCCAGCACAAACTGTCCTTGTTCCATTTATTAGACAAACTGCCCTTGTTCCATTGCATATTCTTAGCTCCTTTGTCAAAGATTAGTTATCCATAAATATGTAGGTTTATTTCTGGGTTTTCTATTCGATTCCATTGATCTGTGTGTCTGTTTTTGTTCCAATACCATACTGTTTTAATTATTCGCTATTTAATGAAATCCTGGGTGAACTGGTTGGGAGCTTTGTCATTGACAGAACTAGGAGGAAAAGATTTTAGAACTAAGATAAATTTATTTAAAATGTGTTTATTCAATGCAGTTTGAAAGCAATACAGTCAAATTGGAAAATCATACCTGCTAAGAAAAATTGAAATTGAAAAAGAAAAGTAGCCAGTGCCATTCCAAAGTGCAGCCAAGTCAATAGTCAAAAATTTAGGACTATTTTTTTTTTAATGTTTGGTGGAAGTGAGTGCTTCATTTTTATGCAGTGCCCAATGTGATTGCTGGTGTTTGGGTAGTTTAATGAAATTGCTCAGAGCTGACCAAAAGTAAGGAGTGGAAGTTTGAAACACAGAAGACATAGAAGTATATCTAAGAGATAAAGAAGGGTACTTGTGCCTGATGAGTCTGTCTACTGAAATGAAAGTAAGGTGAACCTGAAGAAAGTAAGTAGAGAGAAATGAAAAGTACAATCAAGAAGTCATTTAAATTAGACCATCATGGCAAACCAGATAGTCCTCATTTCAGTCCAACTTATTCTTAAATTTCTTCCAGGAATACTCTGAAGTCTAACACAGAGGAATAGGAGCAGAAGAAGAAGATAGCACTGTAATCCAAAGCTGGACTTCAGAAATGTGAGTAAATCCTTGCATTGATACAATTCCATCTCTAATATTTATTACAGTTCTCTCTGGAGATTGTGCAATTCTATCCTGGTACAAGGAGTACCTTGGGGTAGGATATTGGCAATGCCTAGAGGCATTTTTGATTGTCACACCTGCAGGGAACAGGAAATGATACTGGTATTTTAAAGGTGGAGGCCAGGGATGCTGGTAACTATTCTACAGTGCACAAGATAGACCCCCACAGCAAAGAATTATCCAGTCCAAAATATTAATAAGGTTGAGATTAAGAACCCACTCTTTAGGGAGAAGGATTGCAAAGTTAGGTGATAAAGGGCATAAATACAGGGAAGGATCAAGATTTGGAGATATTAATCCAATGTACTACAGAATATAATGTCCCTGCTCCCTAGATCATTCTACCTTGGTCTCAACTAATGAAGTTGAGGAGCTTAGCTGAAGAGTCCTTTTCCCCTTCCAGCCCTGAACTGTGATACCTACCCCCAAACTGTCATTGGCCATAGCAGATGCTATGGCAGGCCCACCTCCTGTGTACCCTTTCTGGGACTAGTAGGAACCTTCCATCTTTACCCCCTAGAAAACAAAAGTTGTTTAGGAAAGCTAAATACAGATTCACCTTCTATTCAATAAGTCTGTACAAGATCTTTGCTGTGGATGCTCCCAGGCTGGTATAGGAACGTTTTTGGACCTCCAAATGTAGAGTGAAGCAGAGCTGTCTGCCATGGGTAGTCTTGTCCTGGCCAAAGCTCAGAGAGGAAGAACAAAGAGACGGCCTTTTATTCTCACCTTTCAGCTTTCCTTAACACCTCCCTTCTTTTACACAATCCCCAGAAGCCATGTGATGGTTAATTGTATCTGTCAGCTTGCTTAGGCCAAAAGATGCCCACATAGCTGATAAAACATTGTTTCTGGGTATATAAATAGGATGTTTCTGGATGAGATTAACATTTGAATTGGTAAAATAAGTAAAAAAGATGCCCTTCGCCCACAATTGATGGCCATGGGAGGTCTTCATCTAATTCATTGTAGGTCTGAATAAAAGAAAAGTTGGAAGAAGATTAATTTTGCTCTCTTTGTTTGGGCTGTGACATCCATCTTTTCTTGCTCTTGAACATCAGTGTTTCTGGTTCTTAGACCTTTGGAGTTATAGTAGAACTTACCAATTGCCTCCCTGGTTCTCAAGCCTTCAGACTTTAACTATATTACACTACTCATGTTACTGGTTCTCCAACTTGCAAATGGAAGACTGTGGGACTTCTTAGCCTTCATAATCTTCTTTTTTTTTTTTTTTTGTGGGACGCTCGCCTGCGGCTGGGGAACGAACTGGCCCTGCAGAGGCTGCGGGCAGCCTCGCAGCCCAGCGCTCAACCGCTGCACCACCAGGGGAGGCCCTTAGCCTTCATAATCTTATGAGCTAATTCTAATAATAAATCTCCTTATATCCATATTTATATCTACCCCTCTAGATCTATATCTATAATCTATTCTAGTGTTCACTTTCCCAGGAGAATCCTGACTAAAAGAGATCAGAAGGGGCAACATTCAGACTTTCCACTTCTTCTAAATCATATCCTCCTTCTTCCAAACTCTAACATCACCGAATCTTAATGGTGGACAGGGTACAAAGCAAAAAAATCAGTTTACTAATGCGACAATTTAAATTGGTAATCAAGATGTTACCCCACCCCATAAACATGTACATTGATTGCATTGGTAATTGGATTACAGGTATTTTTGGTTTAAATGCATTACATTACTATTAATAAATTGTATCAAAAAAAAAAAGCAACAACAAATGTTGGCAAGGATGTGATGAAAAAGGAGCTCTCCTACATTGCTGGTGGGAGTGAAAACTGGTCCAACCACTAGGGAAAGCTGTCTGGAGGTTCCTCAGTCTACTGAAAATGGAGCGACCATATGACCCAGCAATTCCACTACTAGGGATCTACCCAAAGGACACAAAAACATTGATTCAAAAGAACACCTGTACCCTTATGTTTATTACAGCACTATTTACAATAGGTAAAACCTGTAAACAACCCAAATGTCCCAAAACAGATGACTGGATCAAGAAGATGTGGTAGCTATACACAATGGAATATTATTCATCAATCAAAAAAGATAAATTCATGCCATTTGCAGCAACATGGATGGAGCTAGAAGGAATTATGCTCAGTGAAATAAGGCAGAAAGAAAAAGAAAAAATCGGATGGTTTCACTTATAGCAGAAATATAGGGGAACCAAATAAGACATCAGTGTAAAAAAATGATAACAGTACAAAACACAACAAAGCAAAAATGGACAATTATAAATCAGAGACATCCTGCAGTACTGCAGGTGAGGAGGAGGGAGCGGGATCAGTACTGCAGGTGAGGAGAGAGGGAGCAGCACAGGGTACTGAGGTGATGGTGCATGGGTGCATGGTGAAGGAAATTCTATGGGGACTATACCTGAGGGGTGGGAGGAAGCAAATATTGTTTAAAAATGAACAATGATGAAAAACATTAAAAATAGATTTTCAGTTTCTGTTCTAGAGTTATATCTTCTACTTTTGAACTTATGTGTATGCAACAAATGATTGAATCAAGTTGGAATTAAGTGCATGTTAAGTATCATATGATGCAAAATCCAGAATGTCATTAACAGGCAAAAATAAGGCCCTGAAATCATGGGCAAGAAAAATGATACTATAGTGAGCCATATGAATATTGAAGAAAATCTGTAATGTTGTGTGTGTGAGTGTGTGTATGCGTGCATGTGTGTATGTTTGCTAACAGGTCCTCTAAACCTTGTATTTTTTTGTTATGCACTATAAAATAGAAAAACCCTTTACCAATCTCATTTTATGTAGTAGAACACATTTTATGTAGTAGAATTTTATGTACTAGAACACATCCCTTAGTAAAGGGATTTGCCTTTATCTGCTAGGAATTTATAACTATCTCTTAAAATTAAGACTATTGTATTACATTACCTCTTTGTTACTCAAGCTTCTCTTGAGGTAATTTGTATTCTTTTTTTAATATAAATTTTATTTTTATATTCCCCATACAATTGCAACCCCCTTATTTTGACCCCAATCCCTCCCCTCCCCGCCCCCCACCCCCAATAGAGTGTCTCTGGTTCATAGTTGTTTGTTGATTTTGATTTTTACTTTCTTATAGTTATTCTTTTTCCTGGTCCCTTATTTAAGTTTTCTAGATTCCTGCTATGAGTGAGACCATCCGGTATTTTTCTTTTTCTTTCTGGCATATTTGTATTCTTATCCAATGAACAGACTTTACTGTTATTTACTCACAGAGCAATAGCACCACCCTGTGGTAAATTAAAATGTTTCCTCACCCCAGCAAGTTAAGCTTTTTATGATGTTCTCAACATATGGAGTAACTCTAGCAATCTGGTGAAGTTTTGGGCCCCTTCTCAGATTAAAATACAATACATAGGAAAATACAATACAATACAAATAAAATACAATACAAAGGAAACTAATATGGAAATGGTTGTAGGTAGGTGTCCATGAACTCCAGTTAAGAAGCTATATTAGGAACTTGGAACATGAAATTAGGGTTATTTCAGAAGCAACTCCTCTCTGTTCTTATAACTAAGGGTCTTATTCTAGTTGAGTTTGCAGATAGGCCTTCAGGACTTACATAATAGTTTTGGCTTAGTATCCATGCATTATATATATAAACAAATACATATATAGTGTGTGTGTATATATATATATATATATATATACATACACACTACATGTGTGTGCTATATATGAGAAAGAGAGTATTTAGAGACAAAAGGGGAGTTTCTATGGAGTAAAAAAAGTCTAAAAAACAGTGAAAGTCAGGTTTTATACCCAGGTCCCCACAGGTAGTTGGGGATTATTAATTACTTTAAAAACTTGAAATTTGGATTCTCTTGTTAAGAATCAAGGATTGATTTAACAGGTTACTTCTGAAGAGGTGGTTTTGGAGCATAAAGGCTTATCCTAAATACTTTTATAGGACCTACAAATTGGTACAAATTTGAACATTAATACTATTATACAACTAAATTTCCCATAAGAGCTAATGAAATAACTGTAAGTGCCACTAGAGGGCACTGTGAGGATTGGACTGTATACCAAGGCTCAAGGAAGAGGATAGAGTGCTGGAAGGAAGAAAATTAACACTTCACATCTTAGGTTATAAGAAACACATATAAAGTTTTACCAGTGTTATCAGGCTCTCCTGTCACCTAGGCGCATAGTAGGGTTGCACTTTCCAGCCCCATTGTGGTGGAAGCCGTATGATTGGTGCTGGACAGTGAGTTATTATCCTGAGGAGTGATGTGTATCTCTTCTGGGTCAAACATTTAGGTGTCAGTGTAAAACCCTTCAGAATTCTCTTTCCCTTTCACAGAGGAAAGACAACATTCTAGAGAATAGCTACTCTGTCTGCCTCGTCTCTGAGGAACTACAGTAGGCAGTTTCCCAGCTGATCTACAGCGAACATGTAGCATGATTGATAAATAAATGTTTTAAACCACAGATAGTTGGGAATTATTTATTACTGTAGCATAACATAACCTATTTTGACAGTCACAGCCAGGTACTCAACTTAAAATGTCCAGCTAAGTACTTTTAAATGTTTTCATATTCAATTCTCTCAATAAGTTTATTCCTTTTATCCCCATTTTTCAGATGGGGAAGAGAGTTTAAGGACTTAACCCAGGTTATGCAATAGGTAAGTCCTTTGGCTCTAGGTTGAGTCTTCCAAATTATTATGTTAAACTGCCACCCCAAATCTATTAGAAACTATATTCCCTGGCACCAATCAAGGATAGAGAAATGCAAACAACCAGGAAGGCAGAGGGGAAAATTGCTGAAGCTAGATTCTAGCTTATGGTTTCTGTGTCATCCTCAACACTTAGTGGATAAGAGTTTTGCCTAACTCTCCTCACTAATTTGAACTCCATTTCCCTTCTCTTTTTCCCTAACCCTCCTCAGGTTTTACAAGTCTCCTACCTGGATATTTGCCTCAAGCCTCTGCCTTCTCCTAGTCACCTTACTTCTCACACTGCCTCCCAAATCATCTTATCAGTTAGTGGTTGTTAACTTCAACATCAAGACCACTGGTGAAACTTTGCTGATGCATGTGCATAGTTCAGTAGGGCCCTGTACAAGTGTATTTTGCACATTTGGCTACAACTAAGGACCATATGACTTAATATTGTCAACTATCAGGTCCCAGTAAACCCGTCTAACTAACTGCCCCACACAATACCCCTCCACACCCCCCACACTTCCACTTTGGTTACAATAGAGAAGTTATTCCTTGAATAAAACATTAAGAATATTTTTCTGACTTCAGGTCTCCACTCCAGTTGTTCCTTTTACCTGAAATTATTATTCTTCTCCAGAAGTACAAATTCTACCACCCTTCAAGTTTTACTCCTTCTATTTCATTACCCTGTGTGTCCCTAAGTCGGAATACTTTATTTCTTTGGCTCCCTCTGTACTTTGCTGTATCTCTACCATGCTTTTAATTATTCTGTCTCCCCCACTAGACTAACAACTTCTAAAGGGAGGGCCCAGTGTTTTATTTTTTCCTTTTTCTTTTTGCCCGGTGTCATCTTAGTATTCCACAAAGCACATGTCACAATATTTGACATCTAATAAATACTCAATATACTTTAAAATGCAATTGATAAACTAATTGTATTATTTCCACATAAAATAAACAAAGTATGGCTGGAAGAGGTTTAGTATCTTGCTGAAAGTCTCACACCTCTTAAGTTCAAATTAAATTTGTGTCTACCTCTTAAGTCCTTTCCACTATCAGTATAGTATGGATAGTTTTATTTTGATTCTTGACCTACAATCCTCAATTCCATTTCCTTTATCATGAAAGGAGTCTTGCTTATTCAATTTGCCACCAATCATATATTTTTCATTTATATATTCTTAAAATTTTTATTAGTGATAGTATAAGAGATACTTTTCTAATGTTTTATCTTTTTTTTAAAGATTTATTTATTTGTGCATACAAGAGCTGGGGTACTGGCCAGAGGTGAAATACAGGGGGGGTGAGAGGATTCCCCAGAGACAGAATGGGGAGCAGAACAGGCAGATCGGCAGATTGACTAAAATAAACTGCTGAGGGGAGCAGCAGGTGAGTCAGGAGAGGTCTGCAGCACCATGTGGGTTGCTCCCTGACTGGGGATCGAACTCGTGCTGCAGCAACTGTGGACAGCTTCTTAGGTTGTGTCTTAACCCCTTGCACCACAGGGAGGCCCTGAGTGTTTTATCTTTATGAGAGTTTAATATATCTGCTTTGTCTTTTTTTTTCTTAAAGCCACAGCTAATAAAATTTTTTGAATTATTTTTAGATATTTATTTTTATTTATTCATGCATTCAAGAGCTGGGATACAGGCCAGAAGTACAGGTGGTAAGAGGATTCACTGGAGACAGAGTGGGAGGCAGAACAGGTGGATCTACTGACATACACTGCTGAGGGGAGAGGAGGCAAAACAGGAGAGGTCTGCTGCATCATATGTGGATTAGCTCCCTGGCTAGGGATTGAACTCAGGCCCTCAGTGACAGTGCTGAGACTTAACCCCTATGCCACCTGGGAGGCCCCTAATAAATTTTTTAAACCATAGTTGGATTATTTTTTGGTTACTTAATTTTTTCCTTTATTTAGGTAACATTGGTTTACAACACTGCATATGAATTAAGGGAATAGGTTCACATCTCAAATGTAATTTACCATCCCGCTCCCACCATTTAAGTACCCACAGTAATTTACCCTAAACCATGGGGCCCCTCACTTTTGTTTCCACTCCTACTCTTCCTTCCCCTCTAGTAACCTCAATTCTGCAGTCATATTTCTAGGGTATATTTTGGTTTAGCTTTGTCATTTCCTCTATAGGTATTTTTGTTTGTTTGTTTGTTTCCTCTATGTTTCACATATGAGTAAAATCATCTGTTTTTGTCTTTCTCCTTCTGACTCATTTCACTTAAGATAATTCCCTCCAGTTTCATCCATGTTGTCACAAATGGCAATGGTTCATCTTTTTTTTTTTAAAGCTTAGCAGTATTCCATTGTGTTTATATACCACATCTTCTTAATCCACTATTCTGTCAATGGGCATTTAGGTTGTTTCCATAACTTATATTGTAAATAATGCTGCAATGAACATAGGCATGCATATATCCCTCCAATTAGTGATTTTGTATTCTTTGGATAGATATCTAGGAATAGAATTGCTGGATCATATTGTTATATCTATTTTTAATATTTTGAGGAACCTCCATACTGTTTTCATAGATTGGACCAGTCTATATTCCCATTAACAGTGTCTGATTTCTGCATACTTAGTGCACTTACTAGCTGGAGTTTTATTTTTTTAAGGTATCTTTATCAGCTATTTGGCTATCCTGAAATACAGTTCATATAGGAAAAGAAGGAAAAATCTTAATTATTTCTCTATTAATTTTTGGAGTTGGTTACCTAGCAACCTCCAAAGATGACTAATGAGCTAGTGCTTTTGTTTATATTAGAATCTTACCATTTTTGCTTATATATTTATTTTATTCCATTTCAGGCATTATTATTTTTGATATCCACATTGTCCCACTTTAGGCCAGAGGAAGCCTATATTTGTTTTCTGTATTTTTATTCATTCTGGAGTATTCTTATGAAAATGTCAATTATGTTCAATTTAATTCTATCCTCATTTGACTCTAAATCCTCAGATCTTGGAAGAGATTTGCCACTTATTTTACACTTTCCCCACTTAGTAAGCTGCTAATAACCATTTGGATTGTCTGGTATTGAGCCTCCTTTGGAAACATTCTTAAATAATCCCTCAACAGTGCAATTTAAAAGCCAGCTTTAATTACAAAATTTAATAAAGTTTTTCAACTCTAACTAAATCTGCAAGTTCAGTCTTGAAATGTTGGGTATTAGTTACACTCCTTTGGGGTAAAAAAAAAAAAAAGGAAAATAATAAGAAAAGTAAATAAAAGAGAATTAACATTAACTTTAGATTTCAAAGTCAATGAATGTTTTTCTATAATATAAGATCATAAATAATTTTCCTAAAATATATTCAATCTGGCTCCTACTATTGAAACAATGATCATCAATATGCCATGTAAGAACAACTAGAGAAAATATGGATTCTAGGACTTAACTTCTCTTTCCTTAGAAAGAATTAGCAGTATTTTTCTCCTGTTCTTTATTCATATAAGATTTAAAAGGGAAAAAAAGATAAGTTTAAACACCTCCAATCAGATGCCCAGGCCAAAACTTGGGAAAATTTCCTAGGTTTTGCCTTCCCCTCTGAATACTATTGATTCCACTTATCAAAATCTCTCCAATCCTTACTCTTTTTTCTTTTCCTTTACTACTCCTATGGCTTGTACTTTCAGCTTAACTAAACAAGGCTTTTGATCTCCTAAATGCCTCTAGTCTTCATACTTTGTTTTCCACACTCTTATCAAAGTAATCTTGCTAAAAATTGATGATTTCATAGACCTGGATTAAAAAGCTTAAACAGCCTTATTCATTACATTTAGAAAAAAATCGAATTTCTTAACATAGACTATAAGACCCCCTCATGATCTGATTTCTATTAAACTTTCTGCTTTCCTTCTTCCTGCATTCTTTGTCACCTCCAATTTCATGAAGGTCCCATTCCCAGTGTTCTAGCAATTCTGAAATACTGCCAGAATTCTCATTACACCAGGTTCTAAGGATCTCTGAATTTGAACAAAGTGCACTACTTAGAAAAATGAGTAATTGCATAATCTTAAATCAGCATTTTCCAAACATTAAAAAAAAGTGGCTGTACCAATTAACTTAAACTACCACCAAAAACATAACTGAGTTCTCTGTTGTTCCACATTTTCACCAACGCTTGGTATTGTCAGACTTTTTAATCTGAATCTTTGTGGTGGGTTTGTGATGGTATCTCATTGTAGTTTTTAATAAGTTCTAATATGCTAATTGATACAGTGTCAAGAGGAGACTTCTCCACATACATAATTATTAACATATCATGAAACAGCAAATACAAAGCTACTGTTGTTAGAATTTCTCAAGGAACACTAAGAAAACCAGTGAGTCTGGAGCAAGATGCAGTACTGTAGTCAAGATCTTGGAATTAGGGCCTCCCTGGTGATTGCACTAGGAAGCAATCCGCAGCCACTGCAGCACACATTCTCTCCAGGGCCAGGGACCTACCCATATGGTACGGCAGACCTCTCCTGTCTCTCCCACAGCTCCCCTCAGCAGTGTATTTCAGCCAATCCACCTGATCTGCTCCCTACATGACCTCTGGTAAATCCTCTCACCACCACCCCCACCCCCACCCCTCTAGCCTATATCCCAGCTCTTGTATGCATAAATAAATAAATCTTTAAGAGAAAAAAAATCTTGGAATTAGAACCAACATTGAGTTTATCAAAAGTTCTCAAATTTGGGTACTCATATGAAAACCCAGTATATTTTTTTAAAATCACACATTCTTGGGTTTCATTCCTCAGAAATGATGATTCAGTAGTTCATAGCTTGGGCCCTTATATTTTTATTTAAAAGTAAGCATCTCCAGCGATTCTGACGCAATTGGTTTTCAGTTCACAGAATGAAAAAAAATTTAGAGAACAGGGTTTCTTTCCAAATGAGCATATTATTGTATATTATAGTGTAAGTTGTGAGAATCATCTGATTAATGCTGAAACTGTGGTTTTATATCTTTGCAAGTATGTGCAGCAGTATTTTACAAAATCAAAATTAAGCCCACTTGAAAAATTTAAGACAAACTTTGTGATAAGTAAAGGCCTCTGCTCACATTGCAAAACCAAGAACACTTTTGAGAAAGTGGGATGGGAAAAGAGCATTGGTGTAGCTTTCAGAAGAGACAGATTTGAGATTCAGCCCTATGTTCTTAGACAAATCCCTTAATTTTTCACAATTTCCATTTCTTACCTAAAATTAGTATTTTACCTATCCCACTGACCTTGCAAGCCTGTGTAAAGGGTCACAATGACAGAGTGTGAAAGTGCTAATACAAACGTAGGATCCATTCTTAGAGGAATTGTTTTTGATTGACATCTGCCTGAATTGAAGAAACAATATTTAGCCTCTGGGGCATTTGTTTCTTGGAATGATTTCAGTAGCTCTCTACCAAAAGGAGAACTGTAGAAACATTACACAATTTAGGCAAAATGCAAGCATAACCTTGAGTGACTTGACCACTGATACAAAATTAGGGAGGAAACCATGATTCAAGTCTTCTGATTTTTAGCCTAGGTCACTTTTCACCATCCTTTACTGAAATCCCCCTCCATACCCTTCTTTATCATAATCCATAGGCCAGGTGATTCTGACACATACCAGAGTTTGAGCATCACTGATCTACTACATTAGGTGTGGCGGAGGGGTAGGGGTGGGAATGGTCTTTATTCATGTATTGCACTTATTATGTGATAAGTACCTTTATTGAAGTATTAGTCATATGCCATACAATTCACCCATCTAAACTGTACAATTCAATGATTTTTAAATTAATCACATTTGTGCAACCATTACCACAATCGATTTTAGAACATTTTCATCACCCAAAAGAAACCATCTAAAAGCATTTTCCATTCTTCCCGTCCCCTATTCTGCCAACCACTAACCTTTAAGCATAATTTGCCTATTCAAAACCCCTCATATAAGTAGAATCATACGATAGTGGCCTTTGTCATCAGCTTCTTTCACTTAGTATGTTTTCAAGATGCAGTTTTTGCTTTTAAAAATTATCAGGATAACAGAGATAGTTCAGACATAGAGGGGGGAAATCACCATAACCTCAGTGTAACACAATCGATAGCATAATTTTCTTTTGTTCACCTCCGCAGGAGTATTTTTATCTGATTGGAAACGGAGGGTTCCTCATCGCCACTGTGCTCTCACCTACCCAAGCCACCTGGCTCAGCCTCTCCACCTCCCAGAGCGCATCCCCAGCGCCCAGGCAGCGGGGTCGAAGCGGCCCCGCCCACATCTGCGGCGCCTAGCTTACGTCACTGCTTTGAGCCGCAAACCCCCTCCCTCCGCCCCAGTCGCGGTTGCTTTGACAGAGCGCTATGGCGGCGACCGGGGCTGCAGGGGTGCCGGCGACCGTGTCGGGAAAGCAAGAGTTTTACCAGCTTCTGAAGAACCTGATCAATCCAAGCTGTATGGTGCGGAGGCAAGCAGAGGAAATCTATGAAAATATCCCAGGTCTGTGTAAGACTACATTCCTGTTAGATGCTGTCAGAAATAGAAGAGCAGGTTATGAGGTGAGACAAATGGCTGCCGCACTGCTACGACGGCTTTTGTCCTCTGGGTTTGAGGAAGTCTATCCAAATCTACCTTCTGATGTTCAGAGGGACGTCAAGATTGAACTGATACTGGCTGTTAAGTTAGAAACACATGCTAGCATGAGGAAAAAACTATGTGATATTTTTGCAGTGCTGGCCAGAAATTTGATAGATGAGGATGGCACTAACCACTGGCCCGAAGGTCTGAAGTTCCTTATTGATGCAATCTACTCTAAGAATGTGGTTCTTTGGGAAGTTGCACTTCACGTTTTCTGGCACTTTCCTGGGATTTTTGGGAACCAAGAGCGACATGATTTGGATATCATCAAGCGGTTGTTGGACCAGTGTATTCAAGATCAAGAGCATCCAGCCATCAGGACATTATCCGCTAGAGCTGCAGCTGCATTTGTACTTGCTAATGAGAATAATATTGCTCTTTTCAAAGACTTTGCAGACTTGCTTCCTGGAATCTTACAGGCTGTGAATGACTCATGCTACCAGGATGATGATTCAGTGCTAGAATCCCTTGTTGAGATTGCTGATACGGTACCTAAATATTTGGGTCCTCATTTAGAAGATACTCTGCAGTTGAGTCTGAGATTATGTGGAGACTCTAGACTTAGTAATCTGCAACGCCAGCTGGCCCTTGAAGTAATAGTGACCCTGTCGGAAACTGCAACTCCAATGTTGAAAAAGCATACAAATATTATTGCACAAGCAGTTCCTCATATATTAGCAATGATGGTTGATCTACAAGATGATGAGGACTGGGTAAATGCTGATGAAATGGAAGAAGATGATTTTGACAGCAATGCAGTTGCTGCTGAGAGTGCCCTAGACCGACTGGCTTGTGGGCTTGGTGGAAAACTTGTTTTACCCATGACTAAGGAGCATATCATGCAGATGCTTCAAAGCCCTGACTGGAAATGTCGACATGCCGGATTAATGGCCTTATCTGCCATTGGAGAAGGATGTCATCAGCAAATGGAATCGATTCTTGATGAAACGGTTAACTCTGTTTTGCTTTTTCTTCAGGATCCCCATCCAAGGGTGAGGGCTGCAGCCTGTACTACACTTGGACAGATGGCTACAGATTTTGCACCTAATTTCCAAAAGAAATTCCATGAAACAGTGATTGCAGCTCTGTTGCGTACCATGGAAAATCAAGGTAATCAGCGTGTGCAATCTCATGCAGCTTCTGCACTTGTTATTTTTATTGAAGACTGCCCCAAATCATTGCTTGTTCTATATTTGGATGGTATGGTGAAAAATCTGCATTCCATCTTGGTGATTAAACTTCAAGAATTGATTCGGAATGGAACTAAGTTGGCCTTGGAACAGCTTGTGACAACCATTGCCTCAGTTGCAGATACAATAGAAGAAAAATTTGTTCCATATTATGATATATTTATGCCCTCACTAAAGCATATTGTTGAGCTTGCTATTCAGAAGGAGCTCAAGCTTCTGAAAGGAAAAACTATTGAGTGCATTAGTCATGTTGGTCTTGCTGTTGGAAAGGAAAAATTTATGCAGGATGCATCAAATGTGATGCAGCTATTGTTGAAGACACAATCAGACTTAAATAATATGGAAGATGATGATCCTCAGACTTCATACATGGTTTCAGCATGGGCTAGAATGTGTAAAATTCTTGGAAATGATTTTCAACAGTATCTTCCATTGGTTATTGAGCCTCTTATTAAAACTGCTTCAGCTAAGCCTGATGTTGCTCTCTTAGACACACAAGATGTGGAGAATATGAGTGATGATGATGGCTGGCAATTTGTAAATCTTGGAGACCAGCAAAGTTTTGGAATTAAAACTTCAGGACTTGAAGCGAAAGCAACTGCTTGCCAGATGTTGGTTTACTATGCAAAGGAGTTAAGGGAAGGATTTGTGGAGTATACTGAACAAGTTGTAAAACTGATGGTTCCTTTACTGAAATTTTATTTCCATGACAATGTTCGAGTGGCAGCAGCAGAGTCTATGCCTTTTCTCTTGGAATGTGCAAAAATTCGTGGCCCAGAATATCTTGCACAGATGTGGCAATTTATATGTGATCCCCTAATCAAGGCTATTGGGACTGAACCTGATACAGATGTACTCTCAGAAATAATGAATTCTTTTGCAAAGTCCATTGAAGTAATGGGAGATGGATGCCTTAATGATGAACACTTGGAGGAACTGGGAGAAATATTGAAAGCAAAACTTGAAGGACACTTTAAAAACCAAGAATTGAGACAAGTTAAAAGACAGGAAGAAAACTATGACCAACAGGTTGAGATGTCTTTGCAAGATGAGGATGAATGTGATGTTTATATTCTGACCAAAGTATCAGATATTTTGCACTCATTATTTAGTACGTATAAGGAAAAGATTTTACCATGGTTTGAACAGCTGCTTCCATTAATTGTAAATCTAATTTGTTCTAGTAGGCCATGGCCAGACAGACAGTGGGGACTGTGCATATTTGATGATATCATAGAACACTGCAGTCCAACTTCATTTAAGTATGTAGAATATTTTCGGTGGCCAATGCTACTAAATATGCGAGATAACAACCCTGAAGTCAGGCAAGCTGCTGCTTATGGCCTGGGTGTTATGGCACAGTTTGGTGGTGATGATTATCGTTCTTTATGTTCAGAAGCCGTTCCACTGCTGGTAAAAGTTATTAAATGTGCAAATTCCAAAACCAAAAAAAATGTCATTGCTACAGAGAACTGTATCTCAGCAATAGGGAAGATTTTGAAGTTTAAGCCTAACTGTGTAAATGTAGATGAAGTTCTTCCACATTGGTTGTCATGGCTTCCACTGCATGAGGATAAAGAGGAAGCTATTCAGACTTTGAGTTTTCTCTGTGACTTAATTGAAAGTAACCACCCAGTTGTACTTGGTCCAAATAATTCCAATCTTCCCAAAATAATCAGTATAATCGCAGAAGGAAAAATTAATGAGACTATTAACTATGAAGATCCTTGTGCCAAACGCCTAGCTAATGTTGTGCGTCAGGTACAGACTTCTGAAGAATTATGGTTGGAATGCGTATCCCAACTTGATGATGAGCAACAGGAAGCCTTACAGGAATTGCTGAATTTTGCTTGAAGCACTTTAATACCACTTGAATATCTACTATAACAGTAACTCCAAATAAGTGTTGTGAGTGGATTCCACTATAATTGAGAGAATTATTCTCTCCCTACTGAGCAGTTACATCCCTTCCCTATGTTTCTCCAGTATTAGTGTTATATCCTTCCATTTACCTTGCATGCTTTATCTGTTAAACACAGATCTTAGTGGTAACCTGTGCTTCTGTCTCCTTAGACTGTTTGACACCTTTCCCCTAGTTGATGTGAAGTGTATGAACTGTTGCAATTTGTCTAAATTATTGATGCTGGACAAGCAATATACTTGGTGTCAAGATGTCCCGTTGCCTTTCATGAGATGCTCAGAACTCACAGAAATAGAATTGTAGAACTTTCCAGACAAGTATCTTTGGTATTGTGAGTGAAGAATATAATGACAGGCTTATTCCTCCTTAATATTCTTTGTTTTAATGGCAATGGGAGGATGCTGAAATTGGAAGTTTTGAGATATTGTTGTGAATTGGGGGAGTTTTCTCGCTAATGTATATGAACATTTTCATAATGTCCTCCTGAGAACTGGATGAGACATATCCATAGTCTTGTTCCACTGGAGAGTTAATGAGAACTTTTAAATCTCCTTAGCCATACTGATCTCTAATTTATTCAGGACCCTAAGAACCATAGTTACTGAAAAAGATTCCCTGGTACATCTAACATTGGTAGCATGTAACATATTGTAACAAAATGTTCAAATAGTAATTAATCATTTGTGGGAGTCAGTCAGTGTTATCTATTTGAGCAGAACATTGCATTGCGTGTGTTTGCCATTTTCCCCCAGCAAAGCTCAACAAGAAGAGAAATGCAACTTATATAAATTTCTGTTTTGAAGATGTTCTTCATAGATTCTGTTGTAGCACTGAAAAGTATTTTATTGGGAAAATGTAAGGGAAGCAAAATTAATTTTATCTTTAGACATGAGAAAGAAAACAAATTTGAAAGCAGTCTTTAGCAGTAGATATGCACTATAAGAAAAAACAGTTCTTTAAATCTAGGGTTAATATATTAATTGAAATGTCAGTCTTTAATGTTGAGCTTTTTTAGGGTAGAAAAAACCTTTCTACTCAGCAAGTCACTGATCTAAAATTTAAGAACAAATACATCTGTCATGATTTCCTGGGGCTGTTGTGAGTACTGTGTATGTAAAAGTATTTGGCAAATATTTAAGACCTAGTAAGTGCTTAATAAATGGTAGTTGTTATCATTGTTGTTGCTTGCACCTCTACTGTGTTCTTTTTTATAATTTGGAATTTCTTTTATATTAGAATTTCCCTTGTTCACTTTCTACTATTTCAGATTAGCAGAGCATCTCAGCTATTATAAACTGAGATTCAAAAATTAAGTTTTTTTTAAGATAAGCAATTCCTGTTCATTGCTCCCTATAATTATTTTTTTTTAATAAGGGAGGAAAGAAGAGTACATTAAGTATGGAACAGTCAAAATTTTAAATTTACAATAAAAAGTATAGGTAAACAAATAGAAAAATCCCACCACAACATATTAATTCTGGAGGTAGTAGGTTAAAATGACATATTTCCCCTCATCTATATTTTCTAAGTTACCTTCGCCCACATATTTCTTGTATTGATAATGTTTGTTTTGTTGTTGTTTTTTTTAAGTGCAAGGTCCTGATCCTACTTCCCTAATAGGCAGTCATCATGGCCTTTCCTTAACCTATAACCAAAGATCCTTCAACTCATCAATACCTCTTTATCTCTATTCCTTACTTAAAAAGCCCTTGATCCACATGTATAGCAATACCTACCTTCTTGTGCATGAGGGATTGAAAATTCTTTCAAATAATTTGGAATTAAGCACTGGAGAGTTTTGAAATATGGCAGACAGGTTTGAAATCGGACATACTACTTTCCTAAGAAACAGTTTCTCCATCTGTAATATGGGTGTAATACCTAATTCAGACAATTGTGAGAATTAAAGGAGATAATGAATATAAAGTGCTTACTGGCACAGGCTTCAATAAATGCAACCTAATAGCTTAGAGTTATGAAATAGGGTTGGTGGCTAAAAAGAAAGAGGTAACATTTGCTCTAGTAAAGGCAGGTTCAGACTGTTGAGCTGTGAAAGAAAAAAGAATAATGAGGAGTCAGACACATTTTTGGTTACCAGCTGATGAAAAAAGACTGGTCCCTGCCTTTGTTATTGTGAAGTGAGTTAAAATTATGGGCTCTGAGAAGAAAGAACTCTGCAAAAGCCTAAGAAATTACAAATGTCTAATAAGTTACAAATTTATAATGTGAGAGGAGACCTTGACACTAAGGAAATGGCTGGGAAAAGAGTGTTAATACTCTAAAAACTCAATGTTTCACGTAACTGTTTTACCAAAGATTATTACTTTGGTAGACCTCTCCTACTCTCCAAAAGCTTTGAAATTTTTCATTTTTTCAGTGCTTTAAAGGTCATATTAGTGAGACTCTCTAGTCAGAATATCCTGACCATTTAGATACATAGCTTTTAGTTTTAAGATGATCCATCTTAGAATTTTGTATGTTTAAGTAATTGCAGGTTTCAAGCGAGAGTATTCTGTATACTTAGGGGGATAAAAGTAGGTGCATCTTTCAAATAGAGCATGAGAAAATCGTAGTATCTGCTTTATGTAATCATTAGTTCCTTTCGCCTCACTTATTTTAAGCAACATGCATTAAATGCGACTAACCCGCTATTTAGACAGTCTCTAAACAGTTTTTAAATGATTTTGTAAGGCCACGTTAACGACGTGACTAATGCTCTACAGCGCAGACTTTGACGACTGTTTGAGTCTCAAGGATGTTTTGAAAAGGGGTTCAATCCATTTATTCTTAGCAGACCCAAAAATCTAGAAGGTGGATTTTTTTTTTCTTTTTAGCAGAAAACATGAGATTCGTTTCCAAAAGAAGAGTTGATATTAAGGGATATTACGGAATTTCAGAAATTACGTGAAATTCAAATATACGTGAACATATATTTCAGATGGTCGAATCTTTGAGGAAGCCTCTAAAGTTTTCAAAATTCTGGTTTTATATGTGTATATACACATCTATTATGTATGTATATATGTTAAAAAACGGCAGTCCTAAAACGATGCATAAAGAATGTAAATTTTACATTAGGGTAGAATTTACATTTTGCGCCTCCTCACTATTCATCTACCATCAACAAAGGTTACCTAGCAAGTTCTTTTGGAATTAATTTTAGTTTTTAGGGCTAATAAGGGTCTCGCAAAAGAAACTGCTCCTTGGAACACTTGCTTAGCAGCACTCCCCCTCCCGAATCGCTCCCGAGGCGGCTGCTAAGGCTACGCAGGCGCCTCGCTTCCTTTTCCACTCCTCCCCTTACAATCGTCTACGAGCTGATGACATCATTGGTCCGCGCAACCTGCCAGGCCTCGCCTATACCAGAGCTGAAATCTTCGCTTTCACGTAGAGGGGCGGGCTACGAGTTGGGGGGGGGGAGGGATTTCTGTTAGTACGCATGCGCACCGGGGATGGCGACGGTACTTCTTTCTTTGCTTCCATCCATAGCTTGCCCTGGTGGGGGGGGGCCTGAGTGCCCTCCCCCTGCTCTGCCTGCCCCTCCCCTTTCCCCCCGCCCCCCCGCCCAGCGGGGCTTCTAACTGACAGTTGTCGCCGGGTCCAGTTCGCGCGCCGCCTCCTCCTGCCCGGGTACCCCGCAGGTAGAGAGGGGCGGGAGGGGGTGTGAGGGAGAGGAGGAGGAGCCCGATTTGCCGCGGCCCAGCGCTGCGGCCCTCTCTGGGAAGGCGAGAGAAGACCCCCCCTTTCCTCCTCGCCCCCTCCCAGCCCCCCAGCCGGCCCGGGAGGGGGTGGGGCGCCGGGGCCGCGGGGCCTCGCCGGGCCTCGCCGGTGAAGAGCGGGCAGGCGGGCGGGGCGCGGAGGGGTAAGGCAGGCGAGGGCCGCGCGCGCGCTGCCGCCGGGGGGAGGGGAGAGGAGGGCACCTAGGCTCTCCTCTTCTCTCCCCCTCCCCCGCGCGCCATGTAACCCCGCCCAGCCAGCGGCGAGCTCGAGACCCCCGCGCGCACCGAGCCGGCGGCTGAGGAGAGCGAGGCCCGATGCGGCCGGGGCTGCGCGGCGCGTCTGAACCCTGAGGAAGCCGCCCGAGCTCAAGCGTCTCCTGGGGCCTCGAGCGGCCGCTCCACACCGCCCAGCCTCGTCCTGTCGGGGGCATGAGCGTGCCCGAGACACCGGGAGAGATGGAGCCGGCCGGGGAGGAGGAGCGGCCGCCGCCGGCGGCCGAGGAGGAGGACGACGAGGAGACGGCAGCGGCGGCCCCGGCCTCAGGCTCGAGCCGAGGGAGGAGTGCCGCCTCGCGGGAGGACGCCGCCGACCCGGAGGAGGAGGAGGCGATGGTGGTCGGGGGTGGTGGCTGCAAGGAACAGGAGCTGACCTACGAGCTGCAGCAGGGACACCGCATCCTGGGCGAGTTCCTGCAGGAGAAGCACCGGGGCCTCACCGCCCCCTTCCTGCAGCCCTTGGGGGGCGTTGCCACTGGGGAGGAGGAGGCCGCGGAGGGGCCGCGCCACGGGGGCCGGGGCAGTCGCGCCCTCTCGCAGCAGCCGGGGCAAGGCATGTGTCTGCTGAAGATGGAGGAGAAGTTCGCCAGCGGCCAGTACGGAGGCATCACCGAGTTCGTGGCGGACTTCAGGTTGATGCTGGAGATGTGTTACCGCCTGCACGGAGTGGACCACTGGATCTCCAAACAGGGCCAGAAGCTGGAGATGATGCTGGAGCAGAAGTTGGCTCTTCTCTCTCGGTAAGTGAGTCCCGTCTCTGGTGGGGCTGACGGACTGACACAAACACACCCTCGCACGTGTCCGAGGATGGGTTGGGCCTGGGGCCGGGGGGCGTCGCTGATAGGTGCTGAGTCGCGCAGGAGAACCCCGGGAGGAGGAGCAGCCGCTCTGGGCTGGGACCCGCAGGGGTGTGGTGGGTGTGGGTTGTACGTACCGAGCCTCCGCAGAAAAAGAAGCTGAGAAGGAAGCCGAATCCAGATCGCCTGCGAGCAGGTAAAGTTTGTGCCTGTGAAGTGAATTGGGGCCTCTCGGAATAATTGTAGGGGTAGGCAGAGGAAAAGTTTTAGTGGGTTGGAAGTTGAACCCACAACATTTAGACAGTTTCAGCATGCAACTTTAAGAAAGTTTTAGGATGAAATGTCGTTAAGCAAAATAACTGGCTTCTGTTAACAAAAAAAAAAAGTGGTTTTCGAACCATTAAAAAATAATAGTATTTTATTAAATGGTTAACAATAACTGGCGTGCTCCTGTCTTTTGTCTTAGCTTCATATGAGGAGATTGAATTTTAGCAATAATAGTAGCTGCATCTTCACAAATTTTTTAATACGTGTAGGCATATGTTTATTTTACCAGAAATCATAATTAGATGGCAGCATACTCTTGTTGAACTCCATGTATGTGTACAGACGAAACTTTTTCTTTGGTAAGAAATATTTTAACACAGGAGGCTCTTAAAAATAAACTTATTTTATAATCGTACAATTGATGTGAACCAAATTAATAATTTCTCGAGTGAAAATTCTTTAGGAATAGTAGTGAGTAAATAGTAAGACAGTTGAATGTGGTTGGAATTGGAAGGGCAAATGAAATAGACTGTTTTTACCAGCTGCGTGAACTTGACCAAGTTATTTTATCCTTTTGGCCCTGGTTTCCTCATCTGTATGACAATAGTACCTACTCATGGGGTTGCTGTAGAATCAAATGAGTTCAACGTAAATACAACAGCTGGTCCTGTTAGCTCAATGTAAGTGTTAATTGTAACAGTAGTAGTAGTAATTGAATAAAATCTATATTTATCTTATGTCTAAATCTGGGCATTCTGGAAGTGTGTTTATGGAATAGGCCTGAAAAGTTGTGTTATTATTTTGGTCCTTTATTTATAATTGTAATTTAAAAGTAATCTAATCTGTCACTGGCCATATGCTGTTTTCAAGGATATCAAAGACTTCTTTCATTGAAAACTAGTTTACAGTGCTTGACCCACTAGGAAAGCTCTATATAAGCTAAGGAGCCTCTACTTGAAGCCTTTCATAAAGTAGAATTATTTGATAATCTAATGATTTTAAAATTTGCTTTTTAAATTACTTTTAATAATTTAGTGACATTGTATTTGTGTACTTATTTGTTATCCTTGTCACCACAGTCCTTTATAGTTGTGACTCACATAAAAAAAATTCACGTCATGTCATTAATTTTAAAGTGTAAAATATACTATAAATTCGTATCACAAGACTTTAGACCTGTTGGAGACCACAGAGTTCATCTAGATCAAGCATCCAGTTTTGCAGATAGGGAAACAGGGACATTCTTAATCCAAGAGAGAAAATTTGTTCATTTTAGTAACAAAAAGTAGTCTGATGATTTCATATAGATAAAATTTTGAGTTCCTTGCTTTTCTTTGTATTTGATGTATGCAAACATTTTGTAAATGATAGGCTTGCCCACTTGTAAATACTAGGAAGTTATTTTTCAGTAAAAGACTAAAATCTGAGTCATTACCAAATGTTTGAGTGGGTACAACTTTGAGAAAGCATAGGTTACAGCTGTTTGATATATAGGTAGCATGTGTGGCTGTTACAGAAAAATATTCTGTAGACTGTCCACATCAATTTGATTTTCAACAAGTCTTATTTGTACATGTCTTTTGGTCATTACAAAGAACTTATAGTAAATGTTTTAAAGTGGTATGTGGTATTTTAGTAGTAAAGCACTTAAATATTTTTATTTAAGTTTTGTCTTACATATGTTTATAAGATGTTGAATTAACTTATTTTCAAATTTATTGCAAGAAGAACTTGATAGTTACCACACATACCATGGAGCCTTCTCATGAGCAAAAAATGAAATATATAGAAAAAAAGGTTGCCTCATTGTTGTTACAACGATTACTGTGGTTGAGCAGCCCAGTGGGTTTAGTACCTTGGACACATTATATACCTTGAATTTCAGTTTCTTCACAAGTATTAGAATAGAGTAGTAGATTATAGGAATAGGACAGAACTGGCTACAACTAGATATTTGAGTCCTTAAATTAAAAAGGTAAGCTCCTTGCCCACAGGCGGTTTATAACTGAGCAGGGAAACAGACTCTTAAAAAGATAATGATTCTATAGTGGACCTATGTATGAACAAAATACAAAAGAATTTGAGAGGAAGGACACCCAGATTTCTAGGGGAAGGTGTGGGGATGGCAAGTGAGAGAAGAAAGGAGAAAGAAGGAAAGAGATTAATTAAAAGGTATCACAGAAAAATTTGCAGTTGAACTGATTCTTGCAAGAGTTGAAGGAAACTGCTAGATTTTTGGAGGAGGATTTGAGGGGGACATTCTAGAATGCTGAACTATATTGAATAATATGGCATGAAATAAATAGTATTTTTTTAAACTGCAAATACTTCTGTGAGGTTACAATATGGTCTTTAGAGCAGTGTTTGTACCCTGAAGTATACAGGAGGATTGATTGAGGTAAGGAAAGAAAATATTAAAACTTCAGTATATTCTATTTTGGATTTGCTATTTGTAGCATTTATAACAGCACCACACATATATAATCTGTAAATACGTTACAAATATTTCAATATATGTATAAATATATGTATTTATATATAATATAGTATTTATATAAGTATAAGTTGATATGTAACAACATGTTACATATAACATGTGTGATAGACCTAGGACTAAGACAACATTTATTCTCAAGAAAGTTATATTTCAAAAAGAATTTCATTCTTTTATTTGAGGAACTGAGATAAATCACAGTTAGCCTTTGAAATAGAGAGAAATTCATCTAATATGTGGAAAGTAATAGAGCATACTTAATCATTAGGTAGTTATGCAGAGAAGTTTAGAAACTGTCAATTATTATTAAGATCTTTTGCCTCTGGGCCTCCCTAGTGGCACAGCGGTTGAGCACTGGGTTGTGAAGCTGCCTGCAGCCTCTGCGGCGCCAGTTTGATCCCCGGCTGCTCCCAGGCCACCAGAGGAGGGTCCCACATGGCGCGCAGACCTCTCCTGCCGCCCGCTGCTCCCCTCAGCAGTGTACTTCGGTCCTTCTGCCTGCTCTGCTCCCCGCTCTGGCTCTGGTGAATTCTCTCACCCTCCCGCGCTTCTGACTGTACCCAGTGCTTGAATAAATAAATAAATAAATCTTTAAAAAAATAATTATTTAAAAAAAAAAAAAGATCTTTTGCCTCTTCCAAATTTTAAGTGATGGTGATTTTGAGAGCTTTAAAATTTTAAATTATTTTTGAAAGCTTTAATTTTAAAAGATTGTAGATTGTTGTTTTTTAAATTTTACTTGGAGTATTCACTTTATTATTTTTTTGATTTATTTTTTACATCATTGTTCATTTTTAAACAATATTTGCTTCCCCCCCACCCCACCTGTAGTCCCCATAGAATTTCCTTCACCAATGCACCCGTGCACCATCACCACAGTCCCCTGTGCTCCTTCCTCCCTCCCTCTGATCCCTCTCCCTCCCCCTCTCCTGCAGGATGTTTCTGGTTTATAATTGTCTGGTTTTTTTTGTTGTTGTGTTTTGTATTGTTATATATTTTTTTTTAACACTGATGTCTTACTTGGTTCCCCTATATTTCTGCTATAAGTGAAACCACCCGATATTTTTCTTTTTCCTTTTGGCTTATTTCATTGAGCATAATTCCTTTTTAGCTCCATCCACATTGCTGTGAATGGCATGAGTTTATCTTTAAAAGGTTGTGGTTATAGAAGAGGCATAGAAGAGGCATCGTCAGTGACCACAACAGAGCTGGTTTAAAATTTTTAATTTTGGTATTTTAAAATAATATTTTGGTGAAAATAAACTTGAATATAATATAGCCTTGTTAACATTATTTATTTCTGAATTAAGTTGCTGTTAAAAATTGTGCATGTTATGGGCTAAAAAGACTTAAAAATCTAACTAAAGGTATTTAGTTTTGTAATTGCTTTTTAGTTGGCAGAATATTTTTCTGAGGGATGAGAGTATAAAAGCATCAATAAGAAGCCTTAAAAATTTAAAAAACTACCAAGTACAGGTGGTAATTGAAATACAAATAAATTTGATAGACTGATTATATTTATTTATTTTTAAAATTAAAAAGGGAACGATTTTAATTTAAGGGAAATAACCCACCAAAGTGTTTGTAAAAACTATTGAAGCAGATTAACTCCTAAAAAGAGTTTTCTATGATTTGGTGACCACATTTACTGGAAGGGTTGGAGAAAAATAAGAATGCTATTTAGCATAAGAATTTGTGAGTTACTTGCAAATCAACTCATTTCAAGAGTGGAAGAAACCTTGGTTTCTTCTTAATATCAAAAAATTTGCATAGGTTTCTCTTTTAAGTATGCTCTACATTTAAAGAGACAGTCCTACAAACTCTATTGTCCATGCGGGATTAATGGTTTCAGCCAGCTCTCAATGGAGGGACAACTACTACAACCCCAGACAAAGAGTATCGGAATACTCCATTTTGTTGATTTGTAGATCTCTTCATGGGTTTCCTTATCAGTTTCTGTAGTGGTTACAGTTTCTTCCACATCTCCTAGTATCCTATTTGAATGTTGATCATAAGCATGTAATCTCCCTCAAAGCTCTTGGTCATTTTTCATTTTCAGATAAATTGCTCATCCAAGCTGAGCCTGATGAGGTCCAGGGGTTCTTCAGCAATGTATGTTTGTTGTTGGTTCCCATCATCTGCCATGTTTCAAGCCCTATGCCCTTTAATGGGCTGATTTTAATCCCCTTCTATATTAAATTTAAATTTTGTTGGATTGCATATACTCAGTTAAAATCAAAATCCAGAAAGTAATTGAGAATTTTAACAAGATGCTCCTTTCCTCCTAGTAGTCTAGGTCTCTCATTCCTCTGGATTCTGTAGTTCTGTCTTTTTCACTAAATATTTTAAAACCAGAATATTTGGCGATAAAACTTGGATTTGGCTCTCGCACAGAACTATCGAATATTAGAAACTTGATACTTGAGGTATTCTTTAAAAAAAGTCATGTTATTTAGAGAAAGTTTAGAAAATAAGTACAATGATGAAAAGATGAAGGATTTCTTCTAACTAGATTATTGAGCACCTAATTTGTTCTAGGATTTGCGAGAGAATCCCTGCCCCAAGAAGTTTAAAAGATGGTATATATACAAAGTGATAAAAGGCAAAATAGTGGAAACTGTGATTCTCAAACTTGTTCCATTGTCAGTACTTGGAACTTTGAAATACTGATATATATATATATATATATATATGTATATATTCAAATACCTTGAAAAACTGATATATTTAGTTTTATCATGATTTTTTTTTTTACTAGGGGATTCAAAGATTTAAAACAAGTTATGGGAGAAAACTAACTGAAGAGATTTTGTGTAGTATGTTAGGTTTTTCTGCCCCTACAAATGGAGAGAACATAATCACTTTGGAATTTTTTTATGGTACATATTGGTTCAGTTTGTGATCTTCCGAGAGCATAAACTTTGAGGACTACTTTTATGAATTTTGTTATAGAGCATGAGGGTGTTGCAGAGGAGAAATAACTACTGGGAGGGAACGGGGATTGAAAAATACTACATTAGATTTTATTCAAGGTGTCATAGTTTGGGAGGGTGGTTAGAATATTGATAGATGCAGTTGAGGAGTTCTTCAACAATTATTTGAACTTTTATGCTAGGTAATATATAAAGCTTTGTAGATGTAGTGATAAACCTAGCATTACTACTTACTTCAAGGTAAACAAAATTGAAAAAGGAAAAGTATGAATGAAGGAGAGTACAATGTACTCCAGAAAAATAGTTTATACCCAATAGTAGTGTGTAGGATGGTGAAGGCCTGAGTTGGCACATTAAGTTTGGAAACATAGTCTGGGGCTAATTATGGAGTTTCTTGACCGCTTGCTAAGGAATATAAAATGTGGATAGTGTAGATCCGTCATAGATTTTGTGACATGACTTTACTAGTATTTTGAAGGCTGAAGTGAAAGGAGAGAAAATGAAGATGGGAAGGATACCGAAGAACCAAATTCAGCAGGTTAAAAGTGGGGAAATGGCAAGATTTGGATGTGAAAAAGGATGATGTCTAACCTGGATATGAGCCCAGGTGATGATATGCTGAGGGACTATGAGAGGAGGCAATCACTGAAGATAAACAGCTGAGAATTATTAGAGGGCTGCATGTGGGGCTCAGCAGAGTGACTAGGGCTAGAAATGTTTATTAGGAATTAAGCTGCAGAAGGGTGATGGTTGAATAGGAGAGATGAAATTGCCTAGGACAGATGCTAGTAAAAATACAAGGTGACCAAAGGCAGAACTTTGTGTGAGGACTGACTGTCTTCAGTCTGTAAAGGCAAAAGATTCTAAGCCTATGATTAAAAAACATGTACAATGTATATTAAAGCTGAAGTGCTTAATTAAGTTGTTAATGAGGCTGAAAAGAGTTTATTTCCACAAGAATGATTAGGCACATCAGGATGGTATGGCCGAGTTTATTTTGGCATAAATATAAAGGTATTATATGTAATATAGTAAATTTGTAGACTATTCTTTTAGGAGATTTTGTTCCATTTGAGAAAATTGATTTGAAAATTATTTAGATTTGATACAATAAAGGTGCTATCATAGCATAGTATTGGTGCCCTAGTAATTTCATTTCTAAGAAAAGAATATGGGGGTGGGGGGAGGAGAGAATCATGCTTTTACAGATTAGTTTGTATCCATTGTATTTTAGCTTTCAAATCATTTCTAGGCTATCTCCATAAAATTAGAGATACCCAGAACAAGTAATAACTATTTTCGTTTGCAAGATACTTGTATAATAGTATGAACCTTTATAATACATACTGTTATTTGAGATAGTTCTCATTTTTTTAATTGGAAAATGCTGATAAACCCCAGTGATCGTATTAACTGTCACCATACTTTTTGGTAATACTATATGCCACCTGGGACCTGTGAATGTTTCAGAATTAATCATGCTGAAAAGCCAGGATATTAAATATTATACTTGGAAAAAGTCAGGAAAGCCAACAACATGTTAATAGTGGTTAATGCTAAGTAGAAAGATCATCGGTATTCTATTTTCTTTATGTCCTATATTTTCTACAATAAGCATATTTTATAATAAAAACAAGACTTAAGGAAACTAATGTTTTGTTAATAAACCTTTAAGAAACTATTCAGGTAGAAAATTGGGCTGAAAATACACCTTATCAAAGTTGTAAGATAGTTAACACTCAACTGCTGTAAATGGGTAGTGGATTTTTAATTTTCCCTTCCATGCTTTCTGATATTTTTTCACTGTTTTTTATAAATCCATTAAAAATATATCTACAGACATAATATATGCAGTTTTAAGGATTTGCAATAGCTAGTGCTAAGAACTTGCCCCTAACTTTTACACATTTTTAGTGCAGCTATCTGAAGTACCTGGGACAAAAATAATTCTTCTAATAGCTTTTTAAAATATCTCTTCAAATATTACTATGTCTGGAAATTCAGACGTGTTTATTTCTGTGTAGGCATACCCATTAAAATATTTTTAAAAATGAGAATTCACCTGGAGATGAACCAGTTTAGGTGAAAATTGTTTATTAACCTTTTGCTATACTTTGTAAATACCTTAGTAATATTGCTCTTCTCTGAGAATTTAAGTCTTCTAAATTAGTTATAATACATCAAATGTTTGACTTACTATCTACTATAAGAAATACTTTGGCAATCCTCTTTCCCAGTTAGCCCCATCTCTCGGATGCATTTCATTTGCTAGGTACAAGTTTTGCTTCAAATGTTAACATCCCAATTTATAAAAACTAGTTTGGGCTTGCAGAAGGTTTAGTTTAGTTTTAATTTTATAATTTATACTAGACTTTTGCATTGATTTTGGTAAATTCTCCACTTCTGCAGTTGATATCAGAAAGAAGATCTCTCCCACAAAGTGTGCATAGCTAGAATACTGGAATTATTCCCCTTGTGGCATTTCAGTTTCATATTTTTAAACTACTTTTTAACTTCTGTGGTAAATTAAATTAAAAAATTAGTAAAGGACATCAAGTTTCTGACAATAGTAAAAATTGCTAGAAAGTTCAGGACCATTTCTCCTTTTTTTTCCCTGAAAATAAGAGCAGTCTGCTTCATTTTGCACTGGAAAGATGCAGACCACATTAAGAATACATTATATAGAACGATTTTCTTGTAGAAACCGGTTACATAATTTGTTGCCATGTTAGCTCACAAACCCAGTTTTAACACCTGAATTACTATAATGGGAAGATAAAAATACCAGATTTAAAAAACAAAATTGAAAACATTTTATATTGATCTTGAATTACTGGTGCTTGAGGAAAAGCAGGTTTAAAATTTACTTTTGTGCCACATATAAGCACATTTTCTAGCTCCCTTTCTTCTCTGAAGCTACCTTATCTACAAGCTTTTCCCTAGCTTCTTCTCTCAAGTACTATTCTTCCTCTACCTGGTCATTAGCCCCCTTAACCTCTGTAGGGGCAGGAGTGGGCACAGTGCAGGATCTCTACGATCCCATGCAGACGGGGGTAAAGGAGGAGTCAGAGTCCTCAGTGGCTTTTGCAGGTCTTTTATTTAGATTTACCAGGCACGTGGCAGGCAGCGGGGCTGCCAGGAGGCTGGCAGTCCTCCCAGCCCCCAGCAAATCCTCACTCTATCTGCGCTGTCTGGCGTTCTCTCTGCTTCTCTTCTTTCGGCTTTGGTTCGGTTCGTTCTTAGCTTCTCTGTTTCTGCTGACGTCCCCATGACACCACCCTTAAAAGCTCAGTCTTAGCCCAGGTGAATCCCATCTACTTATGCCACACCCTACTCCAGGTGCCCGCCATCAGGCATGCATTCAGGACCACAGGGTTCCATCATCTATCCTAATGGTGGGAGGGCAGAAAAGCCTGATACTTTTTACCTTACCCTACAACCTCCTTTGTTTTTCTTCATAGAATATATTGCAGCCTAACATAATGTGATTTATATCTTTTTCCTCCTTAGCAAGAATGTAAAATCTTTGAGGGCAGGGACTTTTTCTGCATGGTGTGTTGCACTTTGACTTTTATGAATGTTGACTTGCAGTTAATCAGTAAGTGGTTATAAGTTCTAAAGGTCGTTTTCTAAGGTTTTTGAGGGCATTTCTCACAAGGGTTAATTCCCAGATCACTAGCATTAGAATGGTGTTAAAAAGTAAGACTCCTGGGCCCCAGAATAGCATATATAAATCTGTTAACTCAGAGTCTCAGAGTGAAGTTTAGGAATCTACATTTTTATAAGTTCCCTAAATGACTTTTATTCACAAAGTTTGAGGGCTGATATTTCAGGATATAGTAACACTGTTAGATTTCTGATTTCATCTCAGAAGTTAGTTTTCCCTTTCACTGAAATAATTTTTAGCATTGTTTTTACGCTATTGAACCATATTAGCATAATTTGGGGTTACAATTGAAATTAAAAGAAGGAAGAAGTGAGAAGCAGATTCATACACTTAAGACTTAATATGCAATATGACAATGAAGTAACTGGTCAAAAGTGATAGCAGGTGATTCTGTAAATGCTTTATTTGTAAGTCTCAGAGATGAGGATACTTTTATTTAAAATTTCATTCATTGGCCCTCCCTGGTGGCGCAAAGGGTTAAGATGCAGCATTATGAAGCTCTCCACAGCCACTGCAGCACTAGTTCAATCCCCTGCCAGGGAGCTAACCCACATGGTGCAGCAGACCTCTCCTGTCTTGCCCACTGCTCCCCTCAGCAGTGTATTTCAGTCAGTCTGCCTCTGGTGAATGTTCTGCTCCCCACTGTGTCTCTGGTGAACCCTCTCATCCCCCCTACCCCCGTACCTCTGGCCTGTACCCCAGTTCTGTGTGCAAAAATGAATAAATCTTTAAAAAATAATAACATCTTTAAAAAATAAATAAAATTTCATTTATTTTCATTAGAATATAGCAATTACAACACCATATCCCACCAAAAACAATTTAATAGCAAATATCTAGTCTGTGTTCTTCCCAAATTTTCAAAACTATAATTAAAAAAAAAATTTTGTTTTTTGAATCAGGATTCAAATAAATCTACATATTATGATTGTTCACATACTTTTAATTTATAGACATTGACTTTCTGTAGAATGCCATTCACAGTCCTTAATCATGAACTTCATCAAATTCAGAATAGTTTCAAGACATCTGGAGTACTGCCTTCTCTTTGGAATTCTTTTTTCTATGTCTAATAAAATTCTGATGATTATTTGAAGCTCAGCTCAGATAACAACCGCTCTATGAATGCTGATACAGAATATTTTTCCCTTGTGCTCCATGATTTTTTTGTTTTATATGTTTGTGGCATCTTAAAAAACACAATGAAACCAAAAAAGAAAAACACACTCTGTTAGGATGTATCTCTCTTCCTATCTCTATTTTGATCCTCATGAGGGCAGAGGATCTGTCTTATCTACCATTATATCTCCAGGAACTTGGGCATACATAAATAGTTGTTTGAACTAACAAATTAAGTGAGCATATGAAAAAAGATCAAATAAAATTCTCTGTTATATCAAGTCAAAAGTCCCACTTGTTTTTTTGAATCAGCAAAATTGTCATCTCAGGAAAACTTTGCACATCTCTTCCTGTCTCTTCAGCATGGATTAGGTTCTTATCCTAATGCAGAGTGACTGAAATACACTGCTGAGGGGAGCAGCGGGGGGGAGACAGGAGAGGTCTGCTGTGCCATGTGGGTTGCTCCCTGGCCAGCTGGGGATCGAACTCTTGCTGCAGAGGCTGCGGATTGCTTCATAGTGGGGTGCTTAACTGCTTGTGCCACCAGGGAGACCCTTAAAAATATGTTGGGTTTTTTTTTTTAAAGATTTATTTATGTATTTATTTATACAAGAACTGGGGTACAGACGAGATTTGCGGGAGGTTGAGAGGATTCACCAGAGACAGCGGGGAACAGAACAGGCAGACTGACCAAATACACTGCTGAGGGGAGCAGTGGGCGTGACAGGAGAGATTTGCTGTGCCATGTGGGACCCTCACTGGTTGGCTGGGATCCATCTGGTGCTGCAGAGGCTGCGGACAGCTTTACAGCACTGCGCTCAACTACCTCCGCCACCAGGGGAGGCCCAAAAATATGTTTCCATGTTTCTAGTTAAACAAATTTGGGACTGTATTTTATAGCTATCCTTTTCAGCAGTACTGGTGGTTAATTTGCCAGTGTACAGAAGAGATAGAAATAGAACCTGCTTTTCTGCCTTTTAAAACACAAAAGCCCAAAAGAAGTTTTGAAATAACACTATACTTATGATTTTAATAATGCCTCTATTTGAAGGACTTTACCTATATTAATTTATGTAATCCCCACAACTACTTTCGCGGTAATAAGTGAGTGACAAAACTTACTTCACAAATGAAGAAACTTAGGTACAGAAAGATTAATTTGTTCAACCAGTTAGTGGCAGAATCTGGATTTGAAGTCAGATTATTTGGCTTCAGAACCCAGGTGCTTAATTCCTGTGCTATATTCCTTATGAATAAGAGGTATAGGGACTGAGAGAAAGAAGCCTTTCCATTTGAGAAGGATACTCTGGGAGAAAAGATTCATAAAAGATTTCAAGGTAGGAGAAGCATTAAGATGTGTACGGTAGGATTGACAATATTTACTATAAATTATTAAAAATAATTATTCAAAATGCATGATGCAAAAATTGATTTAACTAAGGGGAGAATTAGCTTAGTCCACAATCATGATTGGAAACATTAAAACCAGTCTCAAAGAAATTATTGGAACAAAAGTCAGTAAGATACCAAAGAGTTTTAAAATGCTATAACTAAACTTGAATTAACTTATATAAAACATTATACCCAGCAAGAGCAGAATACAGAAAAAAAAAATTAAAATTAAAAAAATAAAATAAAAATAATTATTCATATAAAATACATTTACTGTGAAAATCCACCTAGTTTAAGTGTAATCGTTACACACATGGTTCTTTGTTTATCAATCCAGTGGCAAGTGTCTTATGGTTTATTTTTAAAATAGTGGGCCTCCCTTGTGGTGCAGGCGGTTGAGCGCCACACTGTAAAATAGTGGGCCTCCCTTGTGGTGCAGGCTGTGTCTGCAGCCTCTGTAGCGTGGGTTAGATCCCGGCCAGCTGGCCGGCAAGAATCCCACATGGCGAAGCAGACCTCTTCTGTCGCTCCCACTGCTCCCTTCAGCAGTGTATTTCTTCAGTCTGCCTGTTCTGTTCCCCACTCTGTCTCTGGTGAATCCTCTCACCCTCCTGAGCATCTGGCCTGTACTCCAGTTCTTGTATAAAAATAAATAAATCTTTAAAAAATATTAAAATAGAATGTACATCTGGTGGCAAAAATAAACAGTATAACTGGTACTACAATGAAAAATTTCTCTTTATCTTGTAAGTCACCTGGATCCCTACTATTAAAGGGCTACTACTGTTACTAGTTTCTTATATTCATTTGTGTGTCTAATAACCATCTCAGATTTTAGCATCCTCAAAACTGAACTTTTAGTTTGCTTTGTCTTGCTTCTCTAAGCCTATTCTTACCTTCTGATTAAATGATTCCACTGTCTATCATGTTGTTCTCACCAAAATCTAGTGTTTTTCATTGTTTCTTTCTTTTCAGTTATTTCCCTTATAAGCATATCCACCTGTTCTGAACTTTCTTCCTTGAAAGTATATTTTAAATCTTGTCCATTTCTCTACACTGTCACCACTTAAGTACACACCATTATCATATCTTGCTTGGAATACTACTGTAGTTTCCATTTTTTAATTTTTAATATTTTTTTTACATCATTGTTCATTTTTTATTTCTCCCCCAGCTGTAATCCCCATAAAATTCCCATCACCAGGTCATCTGTGAACGTTGCACTCCTCCCTCCCTTGTTTTGTTTTGTTTTGTTTTGTTTTTATTGATTGATTTATGCATACAGGAACTAGGGTACAGGCCAGAGGTGCAGGTGGGGGCTGGAAGGGGGGGCGGTGAGAGGATTCACCAGAAACAGAGCGGGGAGTAGAATAGGCAGATCTACTAAATGAAATACACTGCTGAGAGGAGCAGTGGGCAAGACAGGCAAGGTCGCTGTGCCATATGGTTCACCTCCCTGGCTGGGGATCAAACTCTGGCTGCAGTGGCTGCAGATTGCTTCATAGTGCTGATGCTTAAACCCTTGCATCACCAGGGAGGTCCCTTCACTCCCCTGTTTTGATCCCTTCCTCCATTCCCCTCCCCTGCTGTGTGTCTCTGACTTATGGTTTGCCTGCTTCTTTGCTTTTGTCTTTTTTTTTTTTTTTTCTGGCCCCTTGTTTGGTTTCCCTAGATTCCTCCTGTAAGTGCAACCATCTCACATTTTACTTTTTTCCTTCTGACTTATTTTACTGAGCATAATCCCTTCCAACTCCATCCATGTTGGCTGCAAATGGCATGAGTTTATCTTTTTTGATTGCTGAATGGTATTCCATTGTGTGTGTGTGTGTATATATATATATATATATATATATCGTATCTTCTTGATCTAGTCATCTGTTTTTGCGGATTTAGGTTGTTTCCATATCTTACCTATTGTAAGTAGTTCTGCAATAAACATAGGAGTACTGCTGTAGTTTTCTGACTTAGTCTACTAATCTGCTTTTTTCTCTTAATTTTTGTACTCAGTAGCCAGGGTGAACTTTAAAAAATGCATTAAAATAAGTCATTACACCACTTAAAGTACTTCATTATCACCTTAGGCTGTAACAGAGTTTGTCTTATTGTTTTGTACATATCTTCCAAGGCAGTTTTCACCTCAACACTTTTATACTTGCTTATTTATCTTAAACTCTTCATTCTCTGTGGCTTTTGTTCTGTATTTGTCATAGCTGATTCCTCCTATCACGTTCTCAGAGAAATTGTCCTTGACTACCTTTTATGGAACTTACAGTTATACCTTATGTATGTATGTATTTGTTTACTCAATGCTTTGTAGATCATCTCACTTAGCATGTAAGCTCAGTGAGGACAGGACTTTTGTCTGTTAAGTATTAATACCAACAGTTAGCCCACTACCTCTAAGTATTTAATTCATATGAATTGAGTTAAGGAGTAAGTGAATGAATGAACAAATTAATGGATCTGTCTGGATTGTTTTGGCCAAGGAATGAGGTTGAAAATGAGCTTTATTTTTTTTCTTACATTCAACCAGTTTTCACAGCATCACTTTTTCCATTGCTTTGATTATATTTTTTATAATACGTTAAATTCCTGGTGTATTAGGATGTATTTTGGAACTCTTTATTGTGGTTATTTATCTTTTGGTACTAAATGTTTTATTATTGTGACTTCACAATCTATTTTTAATATTTGGTAAGATGAGGCCTCCCAAATGATTTTATTTTAATTTTCCAGAAGTAAAATTTTACATGTATTTATTTTTCCAGAAGACACTCCTTAATTATATGGTATACTCTCTAATAATAGTGGAATCAACATTCGCACTACCCATGTTTTGGTCTCACTAGGTGAGAAAAAAAGTATAAATTACTGATCTGTAGGGAGTACAAATGACATTCCCATTCTTGAAATGAAAGATGGAGAAGTTGGTAACGTTACTTATGAACACCGTAATGATATCCACTTGCCACATACTTCTAATTTCAATTATGTCTTCAGCTTTTGCCAGGTGCCTACATCTCTGTTATAACCTGTTATTTCAAGTGACTGGGAGTAAGACTTACCCTCCCTTTCCTATCTTTCCTCTGTGCTATTGCCTGAAACTGAAAAGTGTCTTGCATTTGCAGTCTGCTATGTTAAAGTCTCATCAATACTTGGCAGTTATTTAAAAGAGTTGGCTAAGAACAGGAAGCCATGGTATCTATCTGCCCTCTTTACATATTTATCTCAACTTTAGTATTGTCTCAGGAACATGAACATGACAACATGAGAATTAGTGACCCCTATGGATCCTTCTGTTCAGCCTTTATTTGAGAACTCCAAATTGCTTTGTGTGGTAAGGAATAGCTGGAGTGGTAGTAGGATGTTCAGCAGAACAATCCTGAATTTTTAAAAGTGCTTATCAAAGTCGATATGTTGTTAAGGTACTTTTAAAATACCATTTCTACGTAAATAAAAACTTTACATTTACCATTGTAGGATCCTTAAATTGGAAAGACCAAATCAAGAAATGAAATGAAATTTATTCTGAACAAAATGTTCGGGTTTTTAAAAATTAGTTGAGACCATCGGTTGTTTTGGGGAAAATTATGTCACTTATTTAGTGCCACTTAATATAATAACAAAGTCTTTGAAGATTTTTTTAACTTAAAAGATTCTTTGTAATTAACCCCTTATTAAAGTTGTCCACTTGAATTTTACTAGTGAGTACCTTCTTGCTTAATCTTTGACTTTTACCAGTCCTTTCTCCATCTCTCTGGAGAAATAATTTAGATTACCTAGTATATAAAACTTTTCTCCTTTGTCCTCTACTATGCTATTTCGTAAGCTATTTCTGAACATATCTTTTAGTCTTCTTCTTCTCTTGCAGTGTTTTTTCCTTATTACTGGATTATCCCTAAAGTTATGCCTAAATTTAGGTCAGAGAAAGAGAGTATGTGCTGAAACAAAGATAATTGGTCAAGGATGATGAGCTATGGTATTGATTATTCATGTGTGATGGATTCCATCTAGTTGTTTGTGTGAATAGCTAAAAGAGCATGAATTATGTTAGAGCAAAATGAAGAAATCAAACAAGGAACTGGAAGTCTAGGTGAACATGAGATAAAAATGCAGGGGAATAGGAGTAACAACTGAGAGAATAGAAGTAAAGACAAAATGGGAAATACATTTAATAGTCTATAATAAATGCTTTTTGGTATAGGGATGAAGACTTCTTTTCTGAAAAGTGTTTGGTTAGCAGATATGTAGCTTCAGATGAGGACAGTGGTCTCCAAACTTATGAGCTGGTTTCCCAAGCAGAAAAAAAATTGAGTATGCATATCTTCTGTACTGTTAGTTTTATGTAATGTAAAACATACATTTTATTTTATAAAACATAAACTACTAGATGTTTAAAAATGAAAAGACTAAGCACGCTTTAAAATAAGTTTTAAACCTTATGTTACAAAAAGAGTTTTGATGAGAGGATTGTGATATTTCATTAGTTTTAAAAATCTCAGTTTAATTCTTGTCTGTAGAGCTATTATAGGAAAGGCTTGTTTTAAGTGTATTTTGGTACTTGTTTTTAATGACTACTCTTGTTAGAACTCATAAAGATACATGAATCCCTACTGATTGGAAGAAAATTTTTGCACTCCATACAACTCTTAGGAACTGATCACAAAGATCTGCAAAGAGCTCACACTACTCAACAGAAACAAAGTAAATAATCTAGTCAAAAAATGGGCAGAAGAGCTAAATAGACACTTCTCCAAAGAGGAAATGCAAATGGCCAACAGGTATATGAAAAAATGTCTGATATCACTTATAATCAGGGAATTGCAAATCAAAGCCACAATACCACCTTACACCAGTGACAATGGCACATATTAAAAAACTAGCAACAACAGGGCCTCCATGGTGGCGCAGCGGTTGAGCGCTGGGTTGCGAAGCAGCCCGCGGCCTCTGCGGCGCCGGTTCGATCCCCGGCTGCTCCCCGGCCACCAGAAGAGGGTCCCGCATGGCGCGCAGACCTCTCCTGCCGCCCGCTGCTCCCCTCAGCAGTGTGCTTCGGTCCTTCTGCCTGCTCTGCTCCCCGCTCTGGCTCTGGTGAATTCTCTCACCCTCCCTCGCTTCTGACTGTACCCAGTGCATGTATAAACGAAAGAAAGAAAGAACGAACGAAAGAAAACATGCCTCTATAAAAAAAAAAAAAAAAAAAAAAACTAGCAACAACAAATATTGGTGAGGATCTAGAGAAAAAGGAACTCTCCTACACTGCTGGTGGAAATGCAAAGTGGTGCAACCACTATGGAAAGCTGTGTGGAGGTTCCTCAAACTGCTAAAAATGGAGCTACCATATGACCCAGCATTTCCACTCCTAGGAATATACCCAAAGAACACAAAACATTAATTCAAAAGGAAACCTGCACCCATATGTTTATTGCAGCACTATTTACAACAGGTAAGATATGAAAACCCAAATTACCCCAAATAGATGACTGGATCAAGAAGATGTGTTATATATGCACAATGGAATACTATTCAGCAATCAAAAAGACAAACTTACTACATTCGCAGCACCTTGAATGGAGCTGGAAGGGATTATGCTCACTGAAATTAGTCAGAAGGAAAAAGAAAAATACTGGATGGTTTCAATAGAGGAGGATTACAGGTGAACCAAATAAGGGATCAGGAAATAAATAAATAAATAAAAACCCAAAATTAACAGGCAACTATAAATCAGAAACATTCTGCAGGGGAGGGGGAGGGATAGGGATCAAGGGGGAAGGGACGAGCACAAGGGACTATGGTAATGGTGCATGGATGAACTGGTGGTGCAGATTTTATAGGGACTACACTTGGGAAAGCATACATTGTACAAAAATGAAGAGTGATGTGAAATATATATAAATAATAAACTTAATTTTAAAAAAAGATACATGAATGTATGTGGAAGAACAGTGTTGCAGGCTAGCCTGACTACTTCATGATACTTTATCAAATATGCAAAAATTTTGTTGTAAATTATCTTTCTTAATTTCAAAAAGTTGCTATAGAAAACTAATACCAAGGTTTTGTTGCACTGGATAATCTTCACTTACCCCTTTAAAGCCATTCTTCACCCTTGTGGACTTGCTTTTTACCCCATGAGTCTGATTTCTAAATTACATCATCTGATCTGCCTTCTGGATTCTGATTGGGTTTAGTCAATAGAAGGCTCTGGCAGGAGGCCAGAGAGGTAGGGATATTGATTCTTTGCTGAACTGCAGATTGTCAGTAACTATGCCCCATCGTTGTTTGACCATTTTCCACAATCAATGACGGTTTTTTTGGTTCCAATAATGAATCACTCCCCTTCTCCTATTGGACTTAGAGTAACAGTAACTTCCTGGCTAGCCCAGGAGTGCTTTCCTTCCTAGTTTCCCTTAACTTTGCTTGCACCTTTGTAAATAGTTCCTTCGTTAAACCACAATCTCCTTTTTAGTATTATCTCTATCTTGCTAGAACCCTAAGGATTATGTTGCATTTTAGTATTTTTAAGTAAAAAGTGACTGAATCTCTTCATTTACAATATTTAAAAGCAGGTTAGAGCATTGTTTCTAAGTTTAATTATGCAGATACAGTTTTTGTAGGTGACATATTTACATTGTTTTGATAACAACACCACCACATCACATAATGGAAATCATTCCAAATGCTACCTTTTTGGAGGGTGCCAGCATTAATTCATATATTCACCATAAATAAAACTTAATATCAGTTCACTTCCTTCTTAATATTCTTATAAGCGAAACCAGAATTGAGCCTCTGAATTCCAAAATTTGGAATGTATTAACAACATGGGTTAGGTGTATCATTCTTTATGAGGAAAAAAAAATAGAAAGCATAATTATAAAACTCAATGAGTCAGCCATAATTACTGCTTAATTTTTGCTTGTCAGCAATCTGTTATTTGCAAGCTATTGTCAGCTTAATTTTATAAGATGATTTTCCTAATAGGTAGGAAAAGCACTTGAATTTATGAAAGGGAAAGTTATTTTAGGCAGTTATTTGATCTTTGATTAATAATCTAACAATTGTCATTTGTAGGTAAAATTTATATCTTATTGCATTTTATTCTCTGATAAATGAAATGCAAGTAGTAACAAATGTTTCATCAGGATTCTCTTACTATGGACAAATGAAATGCCTGCAATTTTTCAACTTTGTGAATGTAAATTTGAAATTAAAAACAGTTTGATTTGTATCCTTGTAAGTACTCCACTGTGTGTGTGTGTGTGTGTGTAGGTAGGTAGGTAGGTAGATATAGATATGATGGCACAATTTGAGGTCTGAAGATGTAGCCATTAACAAAACAAAGTTCTTATCCTCTTAGAGCTTTTGTTCTGATGTGGAGATAGATAATTATTAAATAATTGGATAATTATATAATGCAGTATATTGATAAGTAACATGAAAAAAATCCTTATAAGGCAATAGAGAGTGACAGGGGATCCTTTACTAGTAACATTGGTCAAGAAGTCCTCAAATGTGGTCACATTTTGAACAGAGACTTGATTGAAGCAATAATTCCTAGTAATATAAATATCTTAAGAGAAAAGTGCCTTACCAGGAGAGAAATCAACTGCAAAGCAGAAATTGTACTGAGAATAATCAGGTAGAAAACGAGGTCTAGCCAGGTAAACTGGAGCCATATCACACTAGATCTTCTAAACCATTAGAACTTTGGATTATACTTTAAGTGTAATTGGAATGCTTTGGAGGACGCAGAGCAGGGAAACAGTATGACCTGATTTACTGGGTTGCATGGAGGATAGCCTATATAGGGAGATCAAGAGGAACCTGTCATAAAGAGATATTAATGGTTGATGAAAGTTTGAGCTTGTACATAAACAGTATTTGGCACCATATGTATGTTTATGTATACATGTATATAATAATTTTGGGGTTAAAAGTTATACTTTGTTTAGAGACTTTTTTTCCCCACTCAACAGTGCAATACAGAGAGAGATCTTTTACAGGGAGTGCACACAGCTTTCCTAATTTCTTTCAAGAGGTACATGGTATTCCATGTTGTAGCACACAATCTTTTATTATTTTTTTTTAAGTTTTTAAAGATTTATTTATACAAGCACTGGGGTACGGGACAGAGGTGTGGGAGAGTGAGAGAATCCACCAGAGACAGAGCAGGGAGCAGAACAGGCAGAAGGACCAAAATACACTGCTGAGGGGAGCAGAGGGTGAGACAGGAGAGTTCTGTTGCGCCATGTGGGACTCTTCTCTGGCCAGGCGGGAATCAAACCGGTGCTGCAGAGGCTGTGGACAGCTTCACAGGGCTGCTTTCAACCCGCTGCACCACCGGGGAGGACCTGTTCTTTGTTATATAGAAGGACATTTATGTTTCCAGGTTGTTCCTTGTAAATAACAAACTCTGTGTGTGAGTGAGTGAGTGAGTGTGTGTGTGTGTTTTATTGCTCACAGGTACAGAGACATGTCTGTTGGATACATTCCTACAAGTATGATGGGTCAAAGGATAAGTGCATGTTGAATCTTAACAAATATTACCAAATTGACCTCCCCAAAAAAGGCTATGTCAATTTTATGCACACCTGCTAATACTATGTGAGAATTTTTCTCTCCTTATACCCTCTTCAGCACTTGAGTAATATTCTCTTTAATGTTTACATGTTGGCATTAGAGAAAACAGTTTTCCTTATTGCATTTTAATCATGAATGGTAACTATCAAAGTTTACAGATTTTTATTTCTGGTGAGAAGTAAAAGATACTAAATTCTCTTTGGTTTTCTAAGAAAATACTGTTTGAAAATTAATCTTCTACTTATAAAATTGACATTAAAGGACATTAAAGGCTTGTTTACAAAATAGTTTAGCCACTGACTGTTTCCCTCAACTCTCCTTATTTCCAGTGTTCCACACACACTGACACTTCTAGGATGTCATCATGTTTCAGTGTAATAGTGTCCATTAATGTTCTCTTCAATTAGTATTAATGAGGAATTAAAATTGCAAAACTGGGAAGTTCATCAGTTATAACAACCATACTAAAGTGAACTAAAATATCACCCCTCAGTATCTGTTATTGCCCACTAACTTTCCTTGGGCCCACAGTGCTTGCTCCCAGCTATTGTGCATGAAAGAATTAATTTGAAACAGGATGTATAAATTAGCCCAAATTATTCAGCATTACTAGAAAGCCAGTTTAAATGTTTATGTTTTGTCTAAAGCTGAATACTTTAGATGTTATCCCTTTATAACAAAGAAAACCCATAATAGTGCCACAATTCAGAACCTTGCAGTCATACAATTCTTAGAATCTACATGGCATGAGAGAGGGATTATTATAACTTAGAGTAATAAACCAATGTGAACATAGGCCAAGGTGTTTGATTTTTATTTCATATCATAAAGATTTATCATTTGATGAACCTTTATCCAATGTTAAGTTTTTTTAAAACGCCTGAAGTAGGAAAATATGATTACAGGGTCAATTTTTAATTTATAGAGGTATCTTACACAACATATTGAATGCTTTGAATATTGACTTCATTTTGCCATTTAAAACTACTTGTACAAAACCTTTCATACTGACATATTTTACAAAGGCAGAAGAGCAGATATTTTCCCTGATTCTCTTTTACAATTAACTGTCATATAGATAAAAATTCAAGTCAGTTTTTAACCTAGACTTAAAAACTTTATAAGATTAATATTTCTCCATTGTAAATGGTCTTAGTGATTTCAAATTAACTACATGAATATATGGATAACTAAGTAGACTCATTATCTTTAAGCATTAGCATCTAAGTATGTTAATAAAATACTGTAAAGTAAGAAGACATTTGGTGGTAAGGTTGAAGAGGAATCCTAGATTCCTAGATTAAGTTTTGGCAAAAGGTTTCCAAACTGCAATTATCTATTGTAATAATTACAACTTATAGTTATGTATTATAGTGCTTCATTTATTTCTTCAAAGCATTTCTGTATGTGAATTTTCTCTTCCCAATTTTTTGGTACTGTATGTTTTCCCATATCAATGATAGATAGCATGAAACATATGAAGAGATATAAACTACATTTGCTTTTGTAAAAATAAAATTTTTTTTGTTAAAGATACAGTGGGTTAGTTCTTAATTTTAATGTTTCAGTTTTGTTTTGTATTTTATCGTAGGGAAGGGACTATCAGACTGATTTTAAAACATAAGTAAGGAAAATTAGAATTAATGTAGGGAAGGTAAAAATCTGGAGAATACCTCAGTAAGGTTTAACTAACACTTTTATGTAGGTAGCAAAAAGAATTATTGAGGTACTGGTTGAGGGGGATTATTGTTTACCCAGAAGATTTGACCTTGTGAATTGACTTCTTATTCTCCAAGGCACTTGAGAGAAAAGACAACGATAGCAGTTACATCTAGAGGCTATTATGGATTGGAGGATGAGAAGGGAACTGCATGTACTTCAACAAGGCGTCGGTCAACTCCGCGAAGTTTGGCAGGCTTGACAAGTGGAGTTTTTGAATCTATAATGGTTCAAGTTTTGAGACAGGAAGAACAGCTGAGAGCAAAAGAAGAAAAAAGGTAAATGTTAAAAAAAAAAATTAAGTTTCATGTTGCTCAAATTTCCAGGATCTATTTTTCAAAGAGTAGCTGTGTAATTTTTGTATGCCCATGTCAAACTTCTGGGCCTATTTTAGTAGTGTTCCAAAAGACATCGTCACCAAAGTATGAGTTCATAATGGAATATCACAATAAAATTTGTTGGAAAATACTGTTTTAGATTTTTAACCAAATTACTTTGAAGCTATGCCAGAATAATTTTTATAAAAGATTTCAGAATGCTTTCTGGATTTCTAGAAGTATTGTCAAGTAGATTAAAACTTTTAAATTAGAGGAATTTCATATAGATTTATACAGCTTTAGAGTAGAATTAGAAACTTTTTAAATTAGGAGAAACTCCAGAGATTACGTAGTTCAGAATGACATAGGTTCATCTCTTCCAGTTCATCCATTGATAGTAATTTACTGGATAGCTCTGCTTATACTGAGCTCGTCAGTAAAGAATGTTGTATTTATTAGTATTACCTTTCAAAGACTAGAAAATAGACTGATGATACATATATAACAAGTCTAGGACCTAGAGAGGTAAGTGGTTACTCAAAAATAATAATAATTATTGTCTAAATCACATCTCTGATAGGAGTGAGTGATTACTGATGTAATAGGGAACTGCTAACTGCTACTCAAAAGCAACTTATATTGTTGTTCCTCTCATATTAATAATTGTGGCTTTTACATTTGTAAAATTAAAACTCTACCTTAAGACTGTCTACAGTCATACTCTTTATAGAAGTTATTGATTGGAAACCCACTGTGAAATACCTTCTTTTCCTTGTGCAGTACCTCAGGCTACTACTTCTGCTATGAGAAAAAGGGTTTCATGGAAAAAGGATAAAAATTAATCTGACATTAGTGTGTAATAGATTGGAATGGAGACAAATTTTAGAAAAAGAAGGCTTGTAGGAAGTATATTGTAGTCTAAAACTCCACTGAGGATGGTCAGAAATAGGAAGAGGTCATATTGAGCTAAGAACAAATAAGTTATTTAGTATCTTCATTGATACAGGGAGAACAGAGAAAAGACAAAGATGAGTCAGGAAGTAGTTGTAATAGTAGCAATAAGATGATATTTTAAAAACAATGGTTAACATGTATTTGGCTATTTGGTTAGGTCTAAGCACCTTATATGTATTCATTTATCTGTAGGCACAGAGAGATTAAGTAATTTTCTCAAGGTCAGACAATTTTTGAATAGTAAAGTCAAAATATGAACCTGGATAGTTTGGCTGTGTAACTTGTACTTCTCAGCAATATGCTATCCTTATAACTAGTAATATGGAGCCAACAAAGAAAATGGAAGAACTTGAATCTATGGTGTTGGGAAAGATTAGTGAACTCCGGTTTTTTGTTGTTTGTTTGTTTGTTTTAAGTTGTTTGGAGTGATGAAGGAGACAGTCACATAAGAATGGCTATTAGAGAACTAGAAATAACTGATTTTCCCTCTAATTTTATGTATTTATGTGTTTTCTGTGCTTAACATCACATTGACATAGGTGAATAAGACATGAGTGGAAAATCCTCCATTAAGTATCTTAGTTTTAGTGACTGATAATTTAATGAAATAATACGTAATGATACTTTAATAAAGATTAAGCTATCTCTTTGGTAGTATTAACTTTTTCCTTTTACTTGTTCATATTTTTATTTTTATTTTTTTTAAAGATTTATTTTATTTATTTATACAAGAACTGGGGTACAGGCCAGATGTGCGGGAGGGTGAGAGGGTTCACCAGAGACAGATCAGGGAGTAGAACAGTCAGACTGACGAAATACACTGCTGAGGGGAGCAGCGGGCACAACAGGAGAGGTCTGCCACACCATGTGGGACCCTCGCCGGCTGGTGGGGATCGAACCGGACTGCAGAGGCTGTGGATAACTTCACAGTGCGGCGCTCAACTGCCTGCGCCACCAGGGGAGGCCCCTGTTCATATTTTTAAACTTGGAGAAAGAATAAATAAAATTATAATACATGCCTATCAACCCATTATCCAGCAATTTTTTAATAAGGGAAATATATAGTCAAGATTCCCTGTGCTTTCTCTGTCCCCAGCAGAAAGCTGTATCTTGACTTTTTATTATAAACTTACAAGAATTCTCATATATTCTGGATATAAGTCTTGTCAGATATATGTATGTTAGATATATATATATACACACATATATATATATGCTTTACAGATATTTTCTTCCCATTCATGGACCACCTTTTCATTTTCAGTAAGTTTTTTTTTTTTAACATAACCTTTTTTTAAAAATTTGTTTTATTTATTTATGCATACACAGCTGGGGTGCAGGCCACAAGTTGGGAGGAGGGATGGGCAAGAGTATTCACCAGAGACAGGGTGGGGAGTAGAACAGGCAGATTGAAATATACTGCTGAGGGGAGTAGTCGGCAAGACAGGAGAGGTCTGCTGTGCCATGAGGGTTAGCTTCCTGCCAGGGATTGAACTCCTGTTGCAATGGCTATGGATAGCTTCATGGTGCTGACACTTAACCCCTTGCCCGATTTTCAGTAAATTTTGAGGGAAAAATGGAGGGGGAAAATCTTTAAGTTTACCAATTTTTTTAATGTTTTGTACTTTTAGTTACCTAAGTTATCTTGCTTAGGTTACGAAGATTTTCTCCTCCCCCCACCCCGAAATTTGCATATTTTGTGTGTAGTTAGTTCTATGATCAATTTAAAGTTAATTTTTGTATGTGGTATGAGGTAAGGACAAAAGTTCATTTTTTTCCATATGGGTATCCAGTTGTCTTAGTATCATTTGTTGAAAAAATGACTTTTTCATCACTAAAAGTGGTTGTTTTTTTTTTTTTCCTCTTATGAGCACATTTTTTTTCCTGTTAGCACTTTAAGAGTGGCATTTTTTTCATTGTGGACATTGTGAATGTTAACTTGTTGAATATCTGGATTTTTGTGTATTTTTTTTCAGGAATTTATTTTTATTTATACATACAAGCACTAGGGTCTAAGCCAGAGATATGGGGGGTGAGAGGATTCACTAGAGACAGAGTGGGGAGCAAAACAGCCAAATCTACTGAAATACTCTGCTGAGGGGAGCAGTGGGTGAAACAGGAGAGGTCTGTTGCACCATATGGGTTAGCTCCCTGGCTGGGGATCTAACTTATGCTGCAGTGGCTAGCAATAGCTTGATAGTGCTAAGACTAACCCCTGTGGCACCAGGGAGGCCCCTTTATGTACTTTCTATAAAGAACTTTGGACTTTATAATGGCAGAGAGTTAAGTCCTTATAGATGAGTTTCATGGTCATTTATGAATTAAAGCTATATAAGTGCATGTCTAGAATAGCCTTCATTCCAGCACAGCCTTACTACTTAGGCCTACTTCTGTGACTTCCCTGGAGTCTCCATTGAATGCCATCAAGTAATGACTGAGGACTCTACTCTAGCTGGTCTTCTCATTGTGTCTAAGTCGACTGAGCTTGCAGTTTCCTGATGATTCTTGCCAAACTTTGTGAAGATTTATTGTGTCTAGTGTTCAGCAAAATATCAAGGGGATCCTGTGTAGAGATCTAAATCTCTTTTCCGTAGTTCCTTCTTTTTTTGGGATTATCTCACAAGTTATAGGTGTCTCTTTCTACCTCATCAACTCAGCCCCAATGGATTATTTGGGTTCCCCCTTCCTGTACTCTTGGTCTGGAAATTCCTTTTAGTCAGAAAGCTAGATAGCTGTAGAAATCACCTCATTTGGTTCACTTCTTGGGGGTCACAGTTTGATATTTAGTATCTAAAAAAATTTGTTTTGTATTTTTGGTTAGTTTTGTGATTGTTTACACTGGAAGATTAAGTTTGGCCTAGTTACTCCATCATAACCCCAAAAAGGGGTCATTTCCATGTATTTTTTTAATTTTGATATATATTCATAGATAATATAGCATTGTTTTTCCATATTCTTTAATATATAAATAGCAGCTTTCTGTTTTCACTCAACTTGTATCTGAGATTTATCTGTGTTGAATTATTTCATAAATGCTGTTATATAACTATTACAGTTTATCCATTTATCTAATGAGGTAAATATTTTGTATTATTTATAATGTTGTGTTATTATGAAATGCTATAATAAGCTTTCTTGTATGTGTCTTCCTTAAAGATTGAGAAACAGAGAAGTGTGTGAGAGAGAGCACCTATGCTTTTAATCATATGGTTTTGGAAAGTTCTTTAATGTTTTAGGGACTGTTGCCACAATGTGATCTTCTTAAAGTTGTTGTGAAGAGTTATATTCATAAAGTAGTACATATTACCAGTTCTGTATGAGCTACTTAATAAATAACAGCAATAAAATATCTTATGCATATTAAGATACACAATAACTTCAAGTTTACCTTAATATACCTACTTCCCAGCCACACATTAATCTTTGAATTTTTTAATTCACCAATCATTCTTACCCTTCTTGAGTATTATTTTCCAATATATTAGTTCCATCTAACTCTTAACTGCCCAAATGTATTATCAAATTTTCATTCGAAAGCCTTTCCTTTTTTCATGTTATGCTTACTCCATGCCCTACCAATTATATGCAGAAGCCTCATACGTACATGTTTCTTGTTCACACTTCTCTTACGTTTCAGCGCTGATTGCTTACTTAACATGTTCCCTGGATATGCTGTCTATTTGTGCGTCAGTATCAGTGTCTTTCATCTTTCAGGCAATAGGTGGCACATTAAAATTAGAATAATTCAAAGAAGGTTTGTTTTCAAGGGTATTGGAATATAGCAGAATATTAAGAGATGAGGCTGTTAACCAGGGCAAGCAACAAGGGCTAATTACTATTACCCTGAAAAGAGTTACAAAGACACTTTATTGGCAGAATACCTTCTATTAAAGTACATAACCCAAGACAGCTTCACAGAGAGGGAGTCAAAGAATAAATACTTAAGGGCCTCCCTGGTGGTGCAATGGGTTAGGACACAACCTATGAAGCTATTCCGCAGCCATTACAGCATGAGTTCAATCCCCAGCCAGGGAGATACCCATATGGTGCGGTAGACCTCTCCTGACTCGCCCACTGCACCCCTCAGAGTGTATTTCAGTAGATCTGCCTGTTCTGTTCTCCACTCTGCCTCTAGTGAATCCTCTCACCCCCCACCCCATACACCTCTGGCCTGTACCCCAATTCTTGTATACATAAATAAATAAATCTTTAAAAAAAAAAAGAATAACTGTATCACCCTACTTTCCTCTGAAAAGCTAGAGAGGGAGGTTTTCAATAGGAAAACCTGTGTTTATCAGTGTTGAAATAATTCATATCAGTGTTGAAATATTTCATAAATGCTTTATATGACTATTACAGTTTATCCATGACTTTTCCCCCCAAAACTTGGTCATACTGTATATAGTTTTCCTATCTTGGTGAATGGCACCACTGTATTTTGGATTGTACATGTTAGAAATCTGGGATTCATCCTTAATGCCTTTTTTTTTTTAAGATTTATCTTTTATTTATGCATACAAGAACTGGGGTATAGGCCAGAGGTACTAGGGTGAGAGGATTCAACAGAGGCAGGGTGGGGAACAGAACAGGCAGATCTACTAAAATACACTGCTGAGAGAAGCAATGGGCAAGACGTGAGAGGTCTGCTGCACCATGTGGGTTATTTCCCTGGCCGGGGATCAAACTCATGCCATAGTGACTGGTGATAGCTTGATAGCACTGACACTTTAACCCCTGTAGCCACCGGGAAATCCCCTTAATGTCTTCTTTTTCTTCACCCACAGTTCATATCCCTCCCCAAATCTTGAAATTTTATTTCTTAAGTCTCTCTTGATTCTGCCCATTTACCTCTGTCTTCTCTGCTTCCATTCAGTTCCTTCATCTCTTACTTAATCTGATATGATCTTAATTGATTTAACAGTACCCATGCTTGTCTTATTCTAGTCTCTCCATTCGTTACATTAAAACTAGAGTGCACTTTTAGTATTAAAATTTGTAAAGTGCCACATAACTAGTGAAACAAGCAGAGTTTGTTTAATGTCTTATGAGCTTATCCCAAGATTTTCTTTTCTCTCAGAAGGAAGGAAAATGTGACATTTAGGCAGCAACAAATAATATGATACATAGGAATGCTAAACAAAGCCTCCCTCCCTGTGTACAGTTACCATCTATCATGCTATCTAAAATTATATCACTCTTAATAATTGTATCAATCTAATACCCTGTCAGGAGTTTAAGACTAACTGAAAATACAGCTACTATAAAATTAAGTCCTGAAAATTTTGAATTTATCATAAGGAAAAATCATATTGTAAGGCAGGGGAGGCTGCAAAAATAATGTTATACTGTAGTCATGCTTTAGCCCTAGGGATACAACTCTTTATTTTTCCCCCAAGAAAACCTTTGAGGTAATAAGTGAGAAGGTTAAGTTTCCGTCTTGTTAATTTGGTTTAAAAAAAGCCTTTATTTCAGAAATGCTTTTTTTGGGAGGTGGGGGGGCAAATTTATTGAGGAAAGGGGAAAAAAGGAAAGAGAGACACCTGCATAGACACAGTCTTAAAAGACAAGAACTGCCCAGAAATCCAAATTGGCAGCAAACTGAACAATTCTGGTATTTATTTTAATACCATAATACTTGAGTTATCTCATGAACATGATAATTTTTAGCTAGTCACCTGGTTATTTGCAAACCTATAAGTAATTATTTTTAAAAACATTTAAAGTTCAACAGTTAGTTGTCTGATTTGTGATCACAAATACAGTCTTCACTGTGTATTTTAATATTGACACAGTAGAGTAGGTATTTTTCCTTTTCAGAAAAATATATGCCATAAAAATATATCAGATTGCAAAAATCCTAAGTCCCAGCATTCGTCTATTATTATTTTACTTGGCCAGTATTGAAAATCAAGACAAAGAAAATAGCAGGTGATGGTCTATATCAAACAAAGAGTAATACATATTGAATAAGGTTGGTAGTCTGGCCCTCTTTAGGTAAAAGCTAATAGAACAGCAGGCAATATTAGCACATCAACAGAGGCCCTGTTGATTGAGGAGAGAGCAACACTTTTACTGAATTTGAGTAAAAGAGCTGGTTGATTACAGTTGCCGAAATAGTCTTTAGTTTGAGCTATTTGTGACCACTCCATTCTACTCATAATGGTGACGTTGGTTCAATAAGGAAAAATTAAATTATATTTTGTATACCTACTTTATTAAGCAGAAAAGTATATAATACATTTTTGGTTTTTTTGTTTGTTTTTAGTTAAATTGGAATTTCTAAAATACTTTTCTGTTATCTGCAATATGATATTATTAGGTATAACTTTGATTATTAAGGGATACTTTAGCTATACTAAAGTATTATATCTGCAATATTGCTTGGATTATTAGAAACATGTATATGTCTTTCATTTTTGTTTCATATGTTTATGTAAACTTCTTGGTATTTTACTGGCTTCAAAATCACTGGAATTAAGACAAAATTGTTTTGTACATTTTTGTGAAGTGTAAACTAACCTATTAAATTCTTTATTTTCAAATTCTTTTTAACAAAATAACTGACTTAATATAGTACTCTTATTATTATTTGTGGTCACTGATCATCAGCATTTTTTTTAAAGATTTATTTATTTATACAAGAACTGGGGTACAGGCCAGAGGCACTGTGGGGGTGGGATGAGAGAATTCACCAGAGACGATGCAGGGAGCAGAACAGGCAGACAACTGAAAACACTGCCCAGGAAAGCAGCGGGCGAGACAGGAGAGGTCTGTTGCGCCATGTGGGTAGCTCCCTGACCAGCCAGGAATTGAACCCATGCTGCAGAGGCTGCAGACAGCTTCATAGCGCTGTGCTCAACCTGCTGCACCACTGGGGAGGCCCCTGATCATTAGCAATTTTTTTTAAAGATTTATTTTATTTATACAAGAACCAGGGTACAGGCCAGATTTGCAGGAGGGTGAGAGGATTCACCAGAGGCAGAGTGGGGAACAGAACAGGCAAAATGACCAAAATACACTGCTGAGGGAAGCAGCGGGTGAGACAGGAGAGGTCTGCTGTGCCATGTGGACTGCTCTGTTCCTGGTGGGGATGGAACTGGCACTGCAGAGGCTGTGGACAGCTTCACAGGGCTGTGCTCAACACCACCAGGGAGGCCCTCATTAGCATTTTTTAACAGCTTCCCTACACTGTAACAATTCCCCACATTACAAGTCCTGACTCCCCAAAGTAGATGTAGGAAATTTATATTCTCATAGTAATTCACAGGTAAGATAGAGGCATGTTACCAGTTATACATATCATAGGAAATGACACAGGAGTAGCATGAGGTACCGCTAGGGAGTTTATCTTTTGGCAAAGATGATGATGGCAGCTTCAGGTTGTTTTAGGTTCCTCAAACTAGGGGTACCAAGTAGTGGTAGCAGTCTAGTTTTCTCTGTAGAAGCTCAAAGTGTGTTTGGGACTCGTAGCTTTACATCTTCTAAGTTTGACACTCAGATCTTTAGTGGAGTTTCATAAGCTCCCTAGTAATGCTTAAGTAGATCCTTTTTGTGCTTTAGCCAGAAGAGATTATTTTGTGGCAACAAAGAAGCTTGACTGAATACTTACATTGGTTTTACTAAAATACAGTAATTTATATTATTCATTTTTGAAGATGTAAATAATATCTTGGTTTCCTTTTTTCTTGCCAGCAATTTGTATTTATTGTATTGTTTCCTCAGTTAATGGATTATCTTGGTTGAATCTCCATATTTGTGGGGGGTAGCCAGTGGTAGTCCATGCTTTCATGAAACTCTATATCCTTATACATGGTACACATGGCATATAATCTATGAAAGTTCATAAAGTTAGGATATTATAAAACATAAGTTTCTTCATAAAGCCATGACCAAAATAACCCCAGGCATAGCATGGTTTATATTTCATGCAGAAACAGATTGACACTCTCCCAGTCATTAAGAAGGAACATAAAAAAATGGAACTTGCCTAGGGAAACAAAAAAAAATTGGACCACTTTTGTTCAAATAATTTGGTGGTGTTCACCTTTTTTTTTTTTTTTTTTTAATTAGCGAAGTGATTTTTGTAACTATCCTCAGGCAATCTTTTGGCATTTTCCCAACATTGAAGCATTAATCTTTTGAGAAAACCTTTTGGACTTTTAGAAACATGCACTGCATATCTAGTTTTTAGTACTATACTTTTGAACAAATGTTTAAATTGAGAATAAATTTGAAAGCTAATTTTCAAAAATTTATCACTGTCACCAAAGTGAGTTTTGCTTCATTATTTCATAATAGAGCATTTTTTAATTTTTAATTTTATTTTGTGTTTGACAGCTTTTTTAAAAATTGACAGATTTTAACGCTAGACTTTTTTTTGGCAACCTCCATTTCCTATACACCATACTACTGAGATGTGAGACACCTACAAGACTATTCTGCCTTATACTAGGCTGCACCAGACTGAACTTTGTTGCTCCTCCTCACACCTCTTCAGTACTCATAGTCTGAGACTAGATTTCCATTGTTTTCTCCTGAAAGGTATAAAAGTATGATCACAGCCTTTGAGTAACTTCAGGCAACACCCCAGGGATGTCTTGGCCTTTCTAGGTACCTGAGCCAACAAAATGTGTATTCATCAACACTTTTGCCATATTTTCTTCTTCCAAGAGTAATCCAGTTGCTGCTAACTATCACCTACAAATGGCAAACTATGTATTTTGGTTCTTATACTCACTCACTATAAAATAGCCTGAGGGAGTTGTCATCTCACCTTTGAATGTCCTTAGTGTTTTCATCTGTAAGTTGAATAGCTTCTGAAATTACCATATCACTAACCCATATTGACCAAAGGTGACTATAGCACTACTTTAGGCAAAAGCAACTCTTTAAAAAAGTGTTTTAGTCTTTCTGCTCCAACTTCCGTTTTCATTTTCTTCCCCACTTGTTACTGTTGTTACTTTTACATCAGCAAAAATCTAGCAGAATTGATTGTGACAGGTTTACCATAATCAATTTTAATGTCAAGTATCTTAACCCCACTTTATGATAGCTGATACTCTTTTTTTTAATAAATTTTATTTTTATATTCCCCATACAATTGCGACCCCCTTATTTTGACCCCAATCCCTCCCGTCCCTGCCCCTCAACCCCCATAGAGTGTCTCTGGTTCATAGTTGTTTGTTGATTTTGATTTTTACTTTCTTATAGTTATTCTTTTTCCTGGCCCCTTATTTAAGTTTTCTAGATTCCTGCTATGAGTGAGACCATCTGGTATTTTTCTTTTTCTTTCTGACTTATTTGCTGAGCATGATCCCTTCCAGCACCATCCATGCTGCTGCAAATTGCATGTGTTTATCTTTTTTGAATGCTGAGTAATATTACATGGTGTATATGTACCACATCTTCTTGATCCAGTCATCTATTTTTGGGCATTTGGGTTGTTTCCAAAGCTTAGCTATTGTAAACAGTGCTGCTATAAACATAGGGGTGCAGGTGCTCTTTGGAATTGATGTTTCTGTATCTTTTGGGTAAGTACCTAGGAGTGGAATTGCTGGATCATATGGAAGCTCTATGTTTAGTAGGTCCAGAAATCTCCACACAGCTCTCCATAGTGGTTGGACCAGTTTGCACTCCCACCAACAGTGCAGGAGAGTTCCTTTTTCTCCACACCCTCGCCAACATTTGTTGTTGCTAGTTTTTTTAATATGTCCATTCTCACTGGTGTAAGATGGTATCTCATGGTAGTTTTGATTTGCATTTCCCTGATGACAAGTGATGTTGAACATTTTTTCATATGCCTGTTGGCCATTTGCATTTCCTCTTCAGAGAAGTTTCTTTTTAGCTCTTCTGCCCATTTTTTGAGTCTGCCCATTTTTTGAGTCTCTGTGATGGCTGATATTCTAACAGATACACTTTTCTATACCAAAGTCTGAGTTACATTTCATAAGAAATAACTTGAAAAACCTTTTCTCTAATTAATAGCAAGATATTGGAAAAGAAACGACTGTACTTCTAAGTATATAAACTATAGAGAAACTCAGTTTCATGGTAAGATATGCAATATAAATTGAACATATACAGGGTTTAGGCCAGAGATGTGGGGAGTGAGCAGATTCACCAGAGTCAGAGCGGGGAGCAGAACAGGCAGATCTACTGAAGTACACTGCTGAGGGGAGCAGCAGGCAAGACAGGAGAGATCTGCTGCACCATATGTGGGTCAGCTCCCTGGCTAGGGATCGAACTCATGCTGCAGTGACTGGCAGTGACTGACAGTGACTGGTGATAGCTTTATAGACTGAGACCTAACCTTTATGCCACCAGGGAGACCCCAGATTTTCATTCTTCTTTTGTTGATTTTGCTGACTTCTGTTGTTTAAAAAACTTTTATTTAAATTATCTCTTACAAAAACTTCTTTATAATAATATTATTTATATCTGTAGGATCTGCAGGATTTGTCTACTTTTATTTTGGGTATTGTGTGTATATATATTGTATTTTCTCTGAATCTCATCAAGGTCTTATAAATTTTATTAATATATTTTTTAATTTTTTTATATCGTTCATTTTTAAACAATATTTCCCCCACCCCCTCAGGTGTAGTCCCCATGGAATTTCCTTCACCAGTGCACCTGTGCACCATTACCTCAGTCCCCTGTTCTCCCCCCTCCCTCCCTCTGATCCCTCTCCCTCCTCCTCCCCTGCAGTATGTCTCTGATTTATAATGGTCTGCTTTTGCTTTGTTGTGTTTCATACTGTTACTATTTTTTTACACTGATGTCTTATTTGGTTCCTCTATATTCCTGCTATAAGTGAAACCATCTGATATTTTTCTTTTTCCTTATGGCTTATTTCACTGAGCATAATTCCTTCTAGCTCCATCCATGTTGCTACAAATGGCATGAGTTTATCTTTTTTGATTGCTGAATAATATTCCATTGTGTATAGCTACCACATCTTCTTGATCCAGTCATCTATTTTTGGGCATTTGGGTTGTTTCCAGGTTTTACCTATTGTAAATAGTGTTGCAGTAAACACAGGGGTGCAGGTGTTCTTTTGAATCAATGTTTTTGTGTCCTTTGGGTAGATTCCTAGTAGTGGAATTGCCAGGTCATATGGTAGCTCCATTTTCAGTAGACTGAGGAACCTGCAGACAGCTTTCCATAGTGGTTGGACCAGTTTGAACTCCCACCAGCAATGTAGGAGAGCTCCTTTTTCACTACATCCTCGCCAACATTAGCTGTTGCTCGTTTTTTTAATATGTGCCATTCTTACTGGTATAAGGTGGTATCTCAATGTGGTTTTGATTTGCATTTCCCTGATGATAAGGGTTGTTGAACATTTTTTCATATGCCTGTCGGCCATTCACATTTCCTCTTTGGAGAAATGTCTTTTAACTTCTTTTGCCCATTTCCTGACTGATTGTTTACTTTGTTTTTGTTGAGTCCTGTGAGTTCTTTCTATATCTTTGTAATCAGTCCCTTATGAGTTGCATGGAATGCAAAATTTTTTTTTTTTTTTTTTATAAATTTTATTGTTATATTCCCCATACAATTGCAGCCCCCCATTCTGACCCCAATCCCTCCCCTCCCGCCCCCGCCCCCCTAAAACTGTCTCTGGTTCATAGTTTTTTGTTGATTTTGATTTTCACTTTCTTATAGTTATTCATTTTCCTGGTCCCTTATTTAAGTTTTCTAGATTCCTGCTATGAGTGAGACCATCCGGTATTTTTCTTTTTCTTTTTGGCTTATTTCGCTGAGCATGATCCCTTCCAGCGCCATCCATGTTGCAGCAAATTGCATGTGTTTATCTTTTTTGAATGCTGAGTAATATTCCATGGTATATATGTACCACATCTTCTTGATCCAGTCATCTATTTTTGGGCATTTGGGTTGTTTCCAAAGCTTAGCTATTGTAAACAGTGCTGCTATAAACATAGGGGTGCAGGTGTTCTTTGGAATTGATGTTTCTGTGTCCTTTGGGTAAATACCTAGGAGTGGAATTGCTGGGTCATATGGAAGCTCTATGTTTAGTAGGTCCAGAAATCTCCACACAGCTTTCCACAGTGGTTGGACCAGTTTGCACTCCCACCAACAGTGCAGAAGAGTTCCTTTTTCTCCACACCCTCGCCAACATTTGTTGTTGCTAGTTTTTTTAATATGTGCCATTCTCACTGGTGTAAGATGGTATCTCATGGTAGTTTTGATTTGCATTTCCCTGATGACAAGTGATGTTGAACATTTTTTCATATGCCTGTTGGCCATTTGCATTTCCTCTTCAGAGAAGTTTCTTTTAAGCTCTTCTGCCCATTTTTTGACTGGATTATTTTCTTTGTTGTTGTTGAGTCTCATCAGCTCTTTGCAGATTTTTGTGATCAGTCCTTTATCATTAGTGTTGGGTGCAAAAATGTTCTCCCAGTTGGTGGGGTTTCTCTTTGTTTTTGTTATTGTCTCTTTTGCTGTGCAAAAGCTCTTTAATTTGATATAGTCCCAGCTGTTTATCTTTGCCTTCACTATCACTGCTTTGGGTGATGTGTCTGTAAAGATGTCTTTGATGTGCAAATCACGTAGTGTTTCGCCTATATTTCCTTCTATATATTTTATGGTTTCAGGTCTTATGTCTAGTTCTTTAATCCATTTTGAGTTGATTTTTGTGTATGGTGTGAGGTGGTGGTCAAGCTTCATTCTTTTGCATGTAGCGACCCAGTTTTCCCAGCACCATTTATTGAACAAACTTTCTTTGCTCCAATGCATATTCTTTGCTCCTTTGTCAAAGATTAGTTGACCATAAATCTGTGGGTTTATTTCTGGATTTTCTATTCGATTCCATTGGTCTGTATGTCTGTTCTTGTTCCAATACCATGCAGTTTTGATGATTATGGCTTTGTAGTATAGTTTGAAGTCTGGGAGTCTGATGCCTCCATTCCCTTCTTTTTTTTTCAGGAGAGCTTTGGCTATTCGGGGTTTTTTGTGATTCCATATGAATTTCATCAATAATTGTTCTATTTCTTTGAAGAATGACATTGAAATTTTGATTGGAATAGCATTGAATCTGTATATTGCTTTTGGAAGGATGGCCATTTTAATAATGTTTATTCTTCCAATCCATGAGCAGGGGATGTCTCTCCATTTCTTTGTGTCTTCTTCTATTTCTTTTAACAGTGTTTTATAGTTTTCTTTGTATAGGTCCTTTACCTCTTTTGTTAGATTTATTCCCAAATATTTGATTTTTTTTGTTTCAATAACAAAAGGGATGGTCTTTTTGATTTCTTCTTCTTCAGATTTATTGTTTGTGTATAGGAAGGCTACTGACTTTTGCGTGTTGATTTTGTATCCTGCCACTTTACTGAACTGATTGATGAGTTGAATTAGCTTTTCTGTGGAGTTTTTGGGGTTCTCTATGTATAATATCATATCGTCTGCAAATAGTGATAGTTTGACTTCTTCTTTTCCTATTTGGATTCCTTGGATGTCTTTCTCTTGTCTTACTGCCCTGGCTAGGACTTCCAGTATTATATTGAAAAGCAATGGTGAGAGTGGACATCCTTGTCTTGTTCCAGATCTTAATGGAATTGCTTTCAGCTTTTCACCATTGAGAATGATACTGGCTGTTGGCTTGTCATAGATGGCCTTTATGATGTTGAGGTATGTTCCTTGTATCCCAAGAATTTCAAGGGCTTTTATCATGAATGGGTGTTGCACTTTGTCGAAAGCTTTCTCAGCATCTATTGATATTATCATATGGTTTTTATATTTCTTTTTGTTGATGTGTTGGATAACGTTGATTGATTTTCGGATGTTAAACCATCCTTGTGCCCCTGGAATGAATCCAACTTGGTCGTGGTGAATTATCTTATGGATACATTGTTGGATTCTGATAGCTAAAATTTTATTGAGGATTTTTGCATCAGTGTTCATTAGGGAGATTGGCCTGTAGTTTTCCTTTTTTGTGTTGTCCTTGTTCGGTTTTGGTATTAGTGTAATGTTGGCTTCATAGAACGTGTTTGGTATTGTCCCTTCCTTCTCAATTTTTTGGAAGAGTTTGTGAAGGATAGGCACTAATTCGTCTCTGAATGTTTGGTAGAATTCATTTGTAAATCCATCAGGTCCTGGGCTTTTGTTTTTGGGGAGGTTTTTGATTACCATTTCAATTTCGCTAATTGTAATTGGTCTGTTTAGGTGTTCTATTTCTTCTTTATCTAGCTTTGGGTGATTGTAGAGTTGTAGGAATTTGTCCATCACCTCTAGATTGTTAAACTTGTTTCCATATAACTGTTCATAGTAGTTACTGATTATTCTTTTGATTTCTGCTGTGTCCGTTGTGATTTCTCCTCTTTCTTTGATGATCCTGTTTATTTGTGCTTTCTCCCTTTTTTCCTTTGTGAGCCTGGCTAGGGGTTTGTCTATTTTATTGATTTTTTCAAAGAACCAGCTCTTGGTTTCATTGATCTTTTGGATTGTTTTTTTAATTTCAATTTCATTTATTTCTGCTTTGGTTTTTATTATTTCTTTTCTTCTACTGGTTTTGGGGTTTTTTTGTTGTTCTTTTTCTAGATCTTTGACGAATGCAAAATTTTTTTTCCCAATTGGTGGGGTGTCTCTCTCTTTTGGTTAATGTCTCTTTTGCTGTGCAGAAGCTTTTTAGTTAGTTGTTTATGTTTTTCTTGACTTTTTTTGCTTTGGGTGATGAGTCTTTAAAGATGTTACTGAGATGTATGTTTTGTAATGATTTACCTATATTTTCTTCTACATATTTTATGGTTTCAGGTCTTACGGCCAGGTCTTTTATCCATTTTGAGTTGATTTTTGTGCATGGTGAGAGGTAGTAGTCTAGTTTCATTTTTTTTACATGTGGTGGTCCAGTTTTCCCAGCACCATTTATTGAACAAACTGTCCATGTTCCACTGCATACTCTTTGCTCCTTTGTCAAAGACTAGTTGTCCATATAAGTGTGTCTTTATTTCTGGGCTCTGTATTCGGTTCCATTGGTCTGTGTGTCTGTTTTTGTTCCAATATCAAACTGTTTCAATTATTACGGCTTTATAGTATAGCTTGAAGTTTGAAAGTGTGATACCTTCTTTCACTTTTGTTTTCCTCAGTAGGGCTTTGGCTCTTCATGGTTTTTTGTGGTTCCATATGATTTTCATCAGTATTTGTTCTGTTTCTTTGAAGCATGTCATTGAGATTTTTATTGGAATAGCATTGAATCTGTATATTACTTTGGGTAGGATGGTCATTTTAATAATGCTAATTCTTCTAATCCATGAGCTAGGGATGTCTTTCCATTTCTTTGTGTCTTCTATTTCTTTTAACAGTTTAGTTTTATAATTTTCTTTATATAGGTCCTTCACCTATACAGAGGGAGGGAACTTGGTTTATTCCCAAGTATTTGATTTTTTTTTTGTTTCAATTATAAAAGGAATGGTTTTCTTGATTTCTTCTTCTTCAGATTGATTGTTTGTGTATAGGAAGACTACTGATTTTTGTGTGTTGGTTTTTTATCCTGCTACTTGACTGAACTGGTTGATTGTTTTGAGTAGTTTTTCTGTGGAGCCTTTTGGGTTCTCTATGTATATTATCATATCATCTGCAAATAGTGATAGTTTTACTTCTTCTTTCCCTATTTGGATTCCTCGTATGTCTTTCTTTTGTCTTATTGCTCTGGCTAGGACCTCCAGTATTATATTGAAGAGCAGTGGTGAGAGAAGACATCCTTGTCTTGTTCCTGATCTTAAAGGAAAGGCCTTCAGGTTTTCTCCATTGAGAATAATATTGGCTATGGGTTTGTCCTATATGACTTTTATCACATTAAGGTATGTTCCTTCTATCCCAAGAATTTCAAGTGCCTTCAATATAAATGGATATTGGACTTTGTCAAATGCTTTCTCAGCATTTATTGATATGATCATATGGTTTTTATTTTTCTTTTTGTTGATGTGTTGGATTACTCTGATGGATTTTCATATGTTAAGCCATCCTTGTGCCCATGGGATGAATCCCACTTGATCGTGGTATATTATTCCTTTGATGCATTGTTGGATTCCGTTGGCAAGGGTTTTGTTGAGGATTTTTGCATCAGTATTCATTAGGGAGATTGGCCTGTAATTTTCTTTTTGTGTGCTGTCTTTGTTTGGTTTTGGTATTAGTGTAATGTTGGCTTCATAGAACACATTTGGTAGTATTCCTTCTTTTTCAGTTTTTTGAAAGAGTTTGTGTAGGATAGACAATAATTCACTGCTGAACATTTGGTAGAATTCATTTATGAAGCCGTCTGGATCTAGGCTTTTGTTTTTGGGAAGTGCTTTGATTACTGCCTTAATTTTGCTGCTTGTAATTGATCTGTTTAGGTGCTCTATTTCTTCTTTATCCAGCTTTGGATGATTATATCATTCTAGGAATTTGTCCATCTCTTCTAGATTGTTGAATGTGTTTGCATATAAGTGTTCATAGTAATCTCTGATTATTCTTTTGATTCCTACTGAGTCTGTTGTGATTTCTCCTCTTTCATTTATAATCCCATTATAAGTGTTTTCTCCCATTTTTTCTTTGTGAGCTTTGCTAGAGGTTTGTCTATTTTGCTTATTTTTTCAAAGAAACAACTTTTGGTTTCGTTGATCTTTTGGATTTTTTTTTTTAATTTCTATTTCATTTATTTCTGCTTTGATTTTTATTATTTCCTTTCTACTGACTTTAGGGGTTTTTTTGGTTCTTTTTCTAGCTCTTTGAGATTGAGATTAGGTTGTTTCTTGAGCTCTTTCTTGTTTCTTGATGTGAGCCTGTATTGCTATATATTTTCCTCTTATTACTGCTTTTGCTGCATCCATACATTCTGGAAAGTGGTGTCCTCCTTGTCATTCAACTCAAAATATTTTTTAATTTCTTCTTTGATCTCCTCATAAGTCCAGTGGTCTTCCAGTAGTGTGGATTTCAGTCTCCATGAAGTGGGAGGGTTCCTTGTTTTCTTTTCATGATTTATTTCTAGTTTGATGCCTTTATGATCAGAGAAGATAGTTGGAATGATTTTGATCTTCATGTATCTGTTGATGCTTGTCTTGTGGCCCAGAATGTGATCGATTCTGGAGAATGATTCATGTGCGCTTGAGGAAAATGTGTACTTGGATTTTTTTGGGTGCAGTATCCTATAGATGTCTGTTAAATCCATGAGTTCTATATCTTTATTTAGGTCTCTAGTGTCTTTATTTTGTCTCGTTGGATCTGTCCATTGGTGAGAGTGGAGTGAAATCTCCTACTATATATTTTCTTTAATATCCGTTTTCAGAGCTGATAATAACTGTCTAATATATTTTGGTGAGTATATATTGATAAGTGTTATAGCTTCCTGATGTATTGTCTCCTTGATCATAATGCAGTGTCCGTCTATGTCTCTTTTCACTTTTTTTAATTTGAAGTCTGTTTCATCTGATATAAGTATTGCTGTTCCTGCCTTCTTTTTTAGTCCATTTGCTTGTAGGACCGTTTACTTTCAGTCTGTGTTTATCTTTTGTGGTTAAATGTGTTTTCTGGAGATAGCAGAATGATGGATTTTGTTTTTTAATCCAGCATGCTACTCTATGTCTTTTTGTTGATGAGTTTAATCCATTTACATTTAGAGTTAATATTGATATGTTGGCATCTGTATTTGCCATTTTGTTTGTCTTTTTTTGTGATTTTATTCCTCGCTTTATTCTAGCCTTCTTAATCATTCCTTTGTTGGTTTTGGCGTTAGGACTTCTTGTAGAATTTTTTGGAGTGGGGGTTTAGTTGTAATGGATTTCTGGAGTTTCTGTTTGTCTGAGAAGATCCATCTTTTTTCTTCATAGAGGAAGGAGAGTTTTGCAGGGTAAAGTATTCTTGGTTGGCATTTGCTGTCTTAAAGTTTCTTGTATATGTTACTCCATTCTCTTCTTGCCAGTAGTGTTTCTTTGGAGAAGTCTGAGGTTAACCTGATTGATTTTCCCTTATAAGTTATCTGTTTCTTCCCCCTTGCCAGTTTCATTATTTTTTCTTTGCCTTGGACTCTTCCAAGCTTTACTTTTACGTGTCTTGCTGTACTTTTCTTTTCATTGTGGTAATTTAGTGTTCTTGCTTCTTGCATCTCTATATTCATCTCCTTTTTCATGCTTGGGAAGTTTTCTTCAATTATCTCCTTGAATAATTTCTCAGATCCTTTGTTTCTCTCCTCACCTTCTGGAATGCCTATAACTCTTATATTTTCTCTCTTCATGGAGTCTGATAATTGTCTAAGGGTATTCTCATTCTTCTTCCTTTGCACTTCTCTCTCTTTTTCTCTTTTGGTTCTTTTTATTCTGTATCTTCAAGAGTACTGATCCATTCTTCCATTTCCTCGGTTTTGTTTTCCATGCTTTTCCAAGAGCTCTTTATCTCCTCCAGTAATCTTTTAGTCTCCTCCTTTTCTTTTATTTCCTTTCTTAAGGTCTCATTTTCATTCTTCCGTTCATTGATTATTTGTCTCACCTCATTATACTTCTTAATCATGATGGTTATTAATTCTCTATCTGACAGGCAGAGAAGTTCTTCCATGTCGTTGTTGTTGAGTTCTGGTGACTGATTTTCTTTTTGTGGTGTGTCCTTCTCCTGCGGGCTTGCTTGGTTATTTGTATTTTTCCTTCTCCCTGCTGTTTGCTTTCTAATTTATTCTATGCATTGGGATATTGTGCCACCGGTGTTGGTGGGCAACTCTCTGGATTGCTCCTTCAGGGGTGTCAGAAACTGTTTACCAGACTGAGACCAGCACTGGTAGGCCAAAACTCCACCGGGGTGTTGATGCTGTGGCTGTGTTGCTGGGCACTGTCTCTTACAGTTTCCTCCCTCTGTATTTACTCATTTCCAGCAGGGAATCAGTTGGTGATTTTGTTCTGGTCTCTAGGTGGTGCTAAAGACCTGTACTTGCTGACCTGTACTTTTCCCCTGTAGTTCTCTGAGAAACAGAGTGGGGGAGGGGAGCACCTCGACACAGGGGCTGTTGCTCATGCTGAGTGCCATGTCTGCCCAGTGCTGTGCCCGTGTTCACCCAGTGCTGTGCCCGTGGCTGTGTGGATCCCATGCCCTGAATTCTGTGCTCTAGTTCTCAGTCTCAGGGTCTCAGATCCAAAATCTCGGATGTCACCCTGTGCAGTGCCCACTGTTACGGCGTGTCTCATGCCCTGGATCTTGTGCCCGGCTCTCAGTTCCAGAATGGGGTCTTGCTCCACGCCTTGTTTCCCTTCTTACTCCTGTTTGCCTGGCCCACTCCCTCTCACAGCCTCAGGGTGGTTTTGGAAACCCTGGTTTCCAACTATCAGGAAGTTGGTGATTTTGTTCTGATCACTAGGTGGCCACAGAGATCTTTCCTAGTATCCTTCCAGAGCTGTGCTTTTTCCGGTGGGTCTCCGGGGAACTGAGTGGGGGTGGCGTGGAATGGCTCAACGGCGTGGGGTGCTGTGTGTTTCCTGTGCTGCTCGTTCTGGGGATCCCATGCCCCGAAATTCGTGCCCACTTCTCAGCTCCCAAGCCCTCAGATCCGGGACTCAGGCAGTAGCCCAGTTCAGTGTCTGCAGAAATGGCACCTTTTGCACCCGCTCCCTTGCCTGGGTGCTTGTTTTTGATTACCCAGTGAGGGTTATTCACCTCAGTGCTGGCTCCTGCACGTCTCCCCACAAACCTATGTCCCAGGGACCTGGGCAGTCAAGATCCCGTATGCTTTTCTAGCACGCTCACTTTTCCACACAAACTTACAGTCTGGCTTTTGGCTATTTGCAGGCCTCTCTGGGGAGTCCTTATCTTCCTCCAATGGCGCCCGGAGCTGGTCATTCATGGTTCTTCACAGTTCCCGTTCGGAGTGTGGTGCCTGCAAGTAGTTCCTTTCCAATCACTGTCCTGCTTGATCTCTAGTTTGCTCTGGTTTTTTGGTTTTGTTTGGATTTTTTTTTTCTTTCTCCTTTCTGTTTTTGGGAGAGTGCCAGGTTTGTGGTGGGGGAGGTAGCAGGGGTCTGATGCTTTCCTCTCTCATCCTCTTTTATTGCAACGTTCCTGTTCAGGCAGTGTGTGAGAGTCACCCATGTTTATCTTCCGTGTCCCTGTTCTCACGGGGGCCTGCTGCTTTTCCTTCCTATTAATCGGCTTTTTGGGAGAACTCACTCGTAGCATTTTTTTCACCACCATGTTGATCCCCTCTCTCCCCAATTTTATTAATATCTTTTTTAAAGATTTATTTATTTATTTATACAAGGACTGGGTATAGTCAGAAGCGTGGGAGGGTGAGAGAATTCACCAGAACCAGAGCAGGGAATAGAACAGGCAGACTAACGAAATACACTGCTGAGGGAGCAGTGGGCGGCAGGAGAGGTCTGTGCGCCACGTGGGACCCTCGCTGGTGGCTGGGGATTGAACCGGTACTGCAGAGGCTGCGGGCAGCTTCGCAATCCAGCGCATCAGCCACCAGGGAGGCCCAATTTTATTAATATTTTTAGAGAACAACTTTTGATGATTTTTCTATTGGATGGTTTATTTCTATCATTGATTTCTGCTTTGTCACCTTTCAACTTTGAATATTTGATTTGCTCTCCTTTTTCTAGTTTGTTTATTGTTGTTTTATCATTTTTTTAAAATTCATTTAAACAACATATACAACATCGTATAGGTTAATATCTCTTCAGCTTATATTACCACACTACACCCACCACGAAAACATCCATAGTCCTTTATCATAAGCCACTGAGTTCCTTCCCCCTTTGTTTTCTACCTTCATCCTCCCCCTTTGGTAGCTTCAGTTTTGCAGTCAATTTCTAGGGTTTGTTTTGGTTTGGTTTTGTCTGACCGTTTGTTTTGTTTTTCTGCATTCTACATATGAGTAAAATTATCTGATATTTGGCTTTCTCCTAACTTTTTTCACTTAGCATAATCCTCTCCATTTTGTCCACGTTGTTGCAAATGGCAGTAATTCATCTGTTCGGGGTTTTTTTAGAGTTGCATAGTACTCCATTGTGTATATATATATACCACGTCTTCCTAATCCATTCATCTGTCTTTGGTCTCTTAGGTTGTTTCCATAGCTTGGCTATTATAAATAGTGCTGCAGTGAATATAGAAGTGCATGTATCCCTTTGAATTAGTGTTTTTGCTTCTTTGGGTAGACACCTAGGAGTCAAATTCCTGGATTTTTATGGTAGATCTATTTTTAACATTTTGAAAAATTGCTATACTATTTTCCATAGGGTCTTGACCAGTTTACATTCCCCCTCAACTGTGTAGGAGGATTCCTGTGTCTCCATATCCTTGCTAACACTTAATATTTCTGGTCATTCTGATATGGGCCATCTTTACAGATGTGAGGTGGTAGCTCATTTTGATTTGCATTTCCCTGATCATAAGTGATACTAAGATATTTATCTTCTTTGGAGAAGTGTCTATTTAGCTCCTCTGCCCATTTTTTTTTTAAGATTTTTTTAAAAGATTTATTTATTCATGCATACAAGAAACTGGGTACAGGCCAGATGTGTGGGAGAGTGAGAGGATTCACTAGAGACAGAGTGGGGAACAGAACAGGCAGACAGATTGAAATACTGCACCATGTGGGATTCTTGCCAGCCGGTTGGGATGGAACCCGCACTGCAGAGGATGCGGACAGCTTCTCTGTGCTGTGCTCAACAGCCTGCGCCACCAGGGAAGGCCCCTCTTCTGCCCGATTTTTGATTGTTTTTTGTTTGGGTTTGTTGCTGTTGAGTTCTGAATTTCTTTGTAGATCTTGGAGATTTGCCTCTTGTCAGATATATCATGAACAAATACTTCCTCCCATTCAGGAGAGTCTTTTCTTTTGCTGTGTAGTTTCTTTTGCTGTGTAGAAGCTTTTTAGTTGATATAGTCCCCCATGTTTATTTTTACTGGTGTTTCTATCTCTGTTGATTTTAGAACATTTCATATAAATTGAATCATGTGGTCCTCTCTGGATAGCTTTGTTCACTTAGTTTTCCAGGTTCAGCCATGTTGTAGCATGTATCGCCACTTAATTCTTTTTGTTGCCAAATAAAATTCCATTGTATGAATATGCTACACTTTATCCATTCTGCAGCTGATGGATATTTGGGGTGTTTTTACTCTTTGACTGTTATGAATAATGCTGCTGTGAGCATTCGTGGTACAGGTTTTTATGTAGACATATATTTTTATTTCTCTTGGGTATATACTAAGGAGTAGAATTGCTGGATCACTTGTTATCTCTTTCATTATAGTCATTTCAGTGGATCTAATTGGTATCTTTATTGTGGTTTTGATTTATATTTCTCTTGATGGCTAGCCATGTTCATTATCTTTCTATTTTTTATAATTCATTTGTATGTCTTCTTTGTAAAATGACTATGCAGATCCTTCCTTCATTTTTTTAATTGGGTTGTTCTTTTATTAGTAAGTTGTAAATGTTTTTGTATTTCTATCCAAGTTTCTTATTAGATATATGATTTGCAAAATATTTCTCCTATTCTCTGGCTTGTATTTACTGTGATGATGGCTTTAAAAGACACAAATTTTTTTAGATAATATCCACTGTATTTTTTTCCTTTTGTTACTTGTTTTTAGTGTCATTCTAAGAACACATTTCCTAATCCAAAATCACAAATATTTGTGTCTGTCTTTTCATCTAATTTAATTTTTTAATTAAGATTTTCTAACATAGCAATAAGAAATTAAGTGGAAAAAAAAGCACTCATAATTCCATCAACCTCAGAGCCATTTACTTTTTCAATACTTTCATCTTGTTCAGGATATGCATATTTTTATTATTGTTATTTGGTGTTAAGACCACATTGTGTTGCAATATTTTTGTGTTTAAACATGATAGTCACAATTGTTAAAAATATTTTTTAAACATTCTTGTTTATTTTTCACAATATGGGATTTTTCCCCTCAGGTGTGATCACCATAGTTTTCCACCACCAAAGTGCTCACACTCCTTCACTCTCCACCACGCTTTTCCCTGCCCCACTCTACTTCCTCATCTCTCCCTTCCTGAGAGTCTCAGATCTATCATCTGCTTTTAAGGTCCAGTCTTGCAACTTGTCTTTGTCTGATCCTTTGTTTGGTTTCTCTAGATTGCATATACATATATGAAACCATCTGGTGTTTATCTGATATTCATAATTTTTAAGGTCACAGATATAGCCACTCTTATTTTCCAATTCTTTAATAAAGCTTTGTATTTCTTATGGGCTAACATCCAGCTAATACTGAAAAACACTTTTTTGCTTCTATTGAATTGTTTTCCTAGTAGAACTTTATGTGAAAGAATACATGAGGGTCAAAGTATGTAAATATCTTTACAGCTCTTATATGAAATTATAAGCACTAGACTATGCTATTATGTGATAAACATGCTTTAGTTTTTTTCATAATTTTGAAGTTGATACATGTTATAGTTGAATTTTATTTTGAGTGACAATAATGTCAGTGATAAACGCCATTAATAAAACTCAGGGTCAAGTTATATGCCTATTTTCTTCTGAAGGAAGAATAGTGGTAGATCTAATGGGACACTTTGTAATGATACTGAAAGCTAGAACAATCCATTGCTTTGTTGATTGCCGATTAATATGACATAATTACTTAAAATTTATTATCTGCTGTTCTCTACTTTAAATAACAATAGTATAATTTGTTAAATTTTCTTTAGGCTTCGGGAGCAGGAAAGAAAAGAAGCAGAAGAAGCTAGTCAAAAGGAAATCGAAGAATGGGAAAGAAAACTACTAGCTCAAGCAGCTCCAACTTGTATGGAGACCATGTGGGAAATACCAGCTATTGGGCATTTCCTTTGTTTAGCCCAACAAATTCTAAATTTGCCAGAAATAGTCTTTTATGAGTTGGAACGTTGTCTTCTGATGCCTCAGTGTAATGCTTTTCTATCTAAAATAATGACTTCTCTATTAAGTCCTCCCCATCGCAGACCTACCTTACATCGAAGACCTACTTTGCCTTATAGGACCTGGGAAGCAGCACTGAGACAGAAAGTACAGCAGTGGTACACTGCTGTAGGGCAGACTGAAAATCCTGATAATTGTGCTGAAAAACTTGGGTTGTGTCCTCAGTTTTTTAAAGTTCTTGGAGAAGTTAATCCATTGGAAGAAAAACCTTTTCATGAACTACCTTTCTACCAAAAAGTGTGGTTACTTAAGGGTCTTTGTGACTTTGTGTATGAAACACAAAAAGAAGTTCAAGATGCTGTACTTGGACAGCCTATTCATGAATGCAGGGAAGTTATCCTTGGTTATGATTATTTGGAGAATGCTTATGTACATTTTCCACAATTTTGTGGCGCTGATGTACGGATTTATAAACAAAGACCTTTTCAGGCCCCAGAATTTCCAATTCCACCCATTAAAATACAAAGAGTACCTCGGATTAAACTGGAGAAATTGAAATCTGACTATGTTAGTACGAGTAATGGAGAACATAGGTGTAGTAGAGAAGGCCTACCCTCTGCCTTTAAGAAAGAACAGGAAATTAATTTTGATTCAACTTGTTGCCCTGCTCAAATGAACTTGGATAATCATGACATTTCTGTTGAAATGGAAGTTAAATCCAACTGTGAAATAAGAATTTGTAGACCCTGTGAAAATAAAAAAATTGATACTTGTAAGGAAAATTTAGAGAAACCAGGGAGTCCAGGGGAAGTTACCAGCTTTGGAGGGCCTCTCAGTCCAGGTGAAATAAGATTTATAGAAAATCAGGAAAAATATGGTGAAGCTTCCAGAGTGAAGGCTGAATCCAGTCCATTAAAAGAAAATGCTCTAAAATCTTGCCAAATACATGTAAATGGAAGTCACAGTGATCATCCAGAAATTAACTGCCACAAAGTTGTAAGGGATTTTCTATTAGAGCAGTCACTGCAGAGCCACAAGAAACTAAAGCTAACTAAGATGAGGGCAAAAAAGAAGAAAAAGAAAAAAAAGAAACTGAAAGATGTTTTGAATGAAAACTTACCAAGAAAGCGTGAAGGTCTTCATTCTCTTGCATTCAAGTCTTACAAACCTGAGATCCAAAATAAGTTATTGATCATCAAAAAGAAAGCAAAACACAAGAAGCACAAATCTGGTAAGCTAACACAAAATTATTGAGCATTACATTTAACCATACTTCAAGTTCTTTCAATTAGGTATCATAAAAGCTTTGATTAACAGGATGAAATGCACACATGTGTGCATTTGTGTGTGTGTGTATGTTTTTAAGGATCAAATTTTACATTGTTCCATATGATTAAAATCTAGAGCAGAAGGGGTTTAAATACTATAAAAAAATTGGTACATTTAAATTTAATTAACAATTGAAAATCTTTGGATATTATATTTTTACATTTCTCTGAACCAATTTCTTCATAAGTGATACTTCCTATCACTTATGAGAAGTGATATTTTCATATGCTAAAGGCAGTATTGTGCAATGGTAAAAGCACTGATTGAGAGATACCATTTCCAGGACTAATGTTCAACTAGCTTCTTAAACTATGGCAAGTAGATTTTCTTTCTGGGTCTCAGTTTCTTTCCCCATACTTAAAATACCTGTCACAGACCTATTTAAATAACAACCAAAAAATCCTATGAATATTATCATTAGTCGTTGGTTGCTCTGTTTTTTAATTACTCTGGTGCTTTTCTATTTATATTGTCTGCCATTGAATCAGTTTTTGTCTCCATTATGGGGAGGATAGGTAAAATAAAAACAGGTGATAATTTATGTACTGCATCATTGATAATGAAGTAGTAAAAAATGCACTATCATGAACAGATTTACTAAACTGTAATATTGCTCACATTGACCCTAACAATAAAAAGTTAGATTTTTGTAAGTAACTTTCAGAAATAAGTCTTTGATTTTATACACAATCCTTTAAGTCATTTAAATTTAGTTGAATTTGGCAATAATAATAATGTGATATATTTATCTAATTCTGAAGTAGTAGTGTTGTTTTATTAACACCATTGTCACCAAAACCTTTTACTAAGTGTTTGTTTATATCCTACTTTTCATGTGTTCAAAGGTAATTATGATTTATGGTAGTTTATAAAATAAAATGGATATTGACATAGGTCCCATATGGACTGTACAAATGGTAGAATAAAAGTATTAGCTACTAAAGACTGGATTAAAAATAATTTATATTGTAAGCAAAAATCATTTTGCTTCATTGTTCAAATGGAAGTTCAGAATGCTTGCAGATCAAAGAAAATTTATGTGAGTTTTATATCAGTTCTACACAAGTTAATGAGAAATCTCAGAAGCAGATTCAACTTATAGTTATGAACCCCCTCTTAATCTGTTTAGTTGGAGAGAAAAGACAGGCATGAAATAGAAGTAACAAACTTGCCTACATAATTTCTCATTTTATCTTCAGAGCAAATTTTAGAATGTCAGTGACAAAAATGCATAGTTCTGGCAAATACAGTTTGTCTCTTCCTTATTAACACTGAGTAGCATAGCCCAATTTTCTTTCTTCATCATTTACAAAATTCCTTACTGTCATGACAGTGTTACATAAAATGTTATAAAAAATAACAAAACATTTGTTTTATATGACTTTCAGTATGTTTGTCTTTCTGAGGATTTGTCTCAGCTCCTTTAAGTATGAGACATAGGGTTGGGGGATACCCTAACTCTTAACACTTACTTTAAAAAGAACGCATTTCTCTTTTTAAAAGTGAGCTCTCTGATCACAGGTTTGGGAAATGTTTCTATTAAATAGTCACATTGTACTTTAGTACACGTCCACAGTGCATTTTCTGAAACTTTTACCACATATGTTTCAGACTTCAGAAATCTTCATATTATGGAAAGGTATTTGGTATATGTTTATTAAATATCATCCCCAGTGAAATTTGAACAGCCTCTATAATCAAATACATAATTCTTACAGGAAAATACATGAATTAGGCAGACTTAATGAGATAAAAGACTATAAAGGGCATATAACAGTTAAGGTCAGGCTTTGTTACAATATAAATTATTTTTAAAACTTTAGTTTTTAGAATCTTTTGGATTTTAGTATTGTGGATAAGTGACTCTGGCCTACAGGCATTAGGATTCTGAAAATTTTTTGACGAAAATTGTTTGGCTTTGTTTACCTAGTAGTCTTTAAGTTTATTTGAGAAGTTTTTTTCTAGACAGTAGTATTGTGTTAAGTATAACATAGGATAAGCTATCTGTGTCATCCATGACTTATGATGGTAGGTTCATGTAGGTTCTATATTTCATGTACTTATCTGGCTCATTTTATGTGAATATGATAATCTGGTCCAATTATGTTGGTCGTTTTAAGTTTTAATTTTTGATGGGCTTGCCAAACTCAGTAAGCCTTTTTTATTGTACTCAAAGATGATTTTTAGTAGAAGGCACAAAGAAAAATTGGTTGGAAGTGATTTAGTTTTAGTGTACTAGCGGCAGTTTTGCAGCTTTTAGTTTTTTTGGTCTATTTTCAGTATTGGAGGTTTTTTCCTGCCTTTTAAATTTTAAATTTATTTTTAGTTATTTAGTGTAGAATAGAAACAACATAGAATAGAAAAACAGAATTTTCCCTGTTGCTCATGTTTACAATACCAAATACATCTCCTTCATAATAATTACAAAATTTGTTCAAAAATAGTTGCATATATTTTTAGATCATTTTGATCATTGTCCCCTCTTTATTTTGCAACATTCTTGAGAACAGAAAGTTTTTTTTCTCATTTTGCATCCATAGCATTTAACACAGTGACTGACACATGTAGAAATTTATTTAAAAAATAAATGAACACATAGTATGGTTCACCATGTTATAACAGATTAACATCCAGTATGTATTTTTCATATTTTTTCAATACTTTTAATTTAATGAATAGGATAATTCTATGCATACCATTTTATAATTCATTTTCTCACCACATAATAGTGTGCTGTGAACATATTTGTGCACTAAATAGGTTTCTGCAGCACCATTTTAAGTGACTGCATAGGATTCTATTTTGTGTATTTTATAGTTCATTTTATCATCTTTATTGAACATTTTGGTTATTTTCAATAATATATTATGTATAGAGCAGATCTAGAGTTGGCTGATATGATTAGAAAATTTTAAATAAGACTTTTTATAAAACTTGACAAAAATGATTAAAGGTACATTAATGTTTTTGGAAATCTTATCATATTTTAAGTTAATCATTTTTTAAAAAGATTTGTTTATTTATACATACAGGAGCTGGGGTACAGGCCAGAGGTGTGGGGGGTGAGAAGATTCACCAGAGACAGAGTGGGAAACAGAACAGGCAGATTGACTGAAATACACTGCTGAGGGGAGCAGCGGGTGAGTCAGGAGAGGTCTGCTGCGCTATGTGGGTAGCTCCCTGGTACCTCTCTGGCCAGGGATTGAACTTGTGCTGCGGTGGCTGCTGATAGCTTCATGGTTGCGTCTTAACCCTTTTTGCCACCAGGGGGCGCTAAATTAGTCATTTTTACCAATTTAGTTTGGAGAGTTTTTTTCCTTCTCACATGGTCATTATTTTCAATTGAATCATTTTGTGGTAGCACCTCTAAATGGATTAAAATAAATAAGACAAGTGATACTATTCTCTTACAGTTGAAGACGCTAATGCTCAATAATGGTAAATAATGTCATTTAATAATTTGTTAAGAATGTTGTAAAGACTGCATAATAAAAGCTCAAGTGAGAGGCTAAATCAGTGTGCTATAGTAGTCTGGGAAAGTTTCACAGCAGCTGAAAGAATATGAAGAATAATTGAGACTGGTTATATAAAAAATGGTGAATAATGTGAGAAGAAACATGGAGGTATAATTAAGCTAGGTATCACTGAAAAATTTAGCAATAGAGAAAAGCTTGGAGAAAAAGTTGAAAAGTTGAGGTTTTTGAAGCTGTTTAAATGATGGGAATATGCCATTTAGGGATGATCTCTTTCTAGGCATGTTCTGCTGTTTTCAATAATTGAATCATGAACCTAGTGCAAGGAAGTAAGCTTGAAATAAGAAGTCATGTGTGAAAAGCAATGAGCTGCTTTATGCAGAAGGACTGAGAAAGGAATGAAATCTATAATATTTGATAACATCCAGGGCCATATTTGCAATAAAGGTATATAGTTCTGTGTTGATAGCGCTATAGAGCTGTGTGTCACTTAAATGACAAAATATATACGTTATATGACATATAAGTGTGTCACTTATATGACAACTCTACATCATGTTCTTTTGTATTAATGCCTTCTACTTATTCCCCACAAAGCAAATGCTCATATAATGCTTACTGCGTACCAGGTGCTAATCTGAACTTTTATACTTACTATCTAATTTAGTGTTCATAAAAACCTAATAAAGTCGATGATATTATTCCCCATTTTGTAGATTTTAAACTGAGATACAGTGAGATTTATTAATGTGTCCAGAGTCACATAGTGTCAGGTTTAAGAGAGAGGAATTTGTGAGGTAATTAGAACATTCGAACAATATTTTTAAAAAGCTGTGAGGAGAACTGGCAGGGTTTAGATGAAAAAGTAGAAAATAACTTTAGGAAGAGAAAATTCTAAATCCAATTAAGGAATGTTTATGTGGTTTATCACATGGACAGAAGAAAATAACTTGAAAGATATTTTGCAAAAAAGGAGCAGAAATTGACAGCTGATCCACTACTCAAAACTAAACAGAAACAAATCAGTGTTCAAGATTTATTAATTTATAGGGTTTAAAAATTGCCAGTATGATGAAAAATTTGCTTGATAGGTAAGAAAAATCAGCATTTTCTTAAAGTTAAATTGCTTATGTAGAGATGGAACATTCCAGAAACTTCTGTGGGGTATAAATGTTAGCTCAAGGCTTGAACATTTAGTAAATAAAAGTAAAATTTAGATTCCATTTTTGCGACTTCATATTCCAGGCACTTTCCAAATTCACTATTTAATAATACAAATGCTCTTGGGTTTTTACTTTTAGTAATGATTAATGTCTTATATGCATTCATTTATTACCATGATTCCTAAAGTGAAAACATTGAAAGAGTAGTGAATGTGGTGGGATCATTTTTAAATATGGGAAGGCCAGATTTAGAGGAGCATTGAAATAGAAGTTTCTGAAAACTCCAAAGGGCCAAGAAGTAAAGACAGGCAGGGAAACTAAGGAATGGAGAGAGAGGAGAGGAATAAGGATGTGGCCTGAGAAAAGAAGAGTTGTTTTGAGGATTATAACTTCTTTCATTTTTCTAAGAGGTGCATCTCCACATTTTAGAAAATTAGAGTTTTGTTATAAGTTGTATTATAAGTTATATGAAATAGGTTTTTTTTCAAGTAAGACTTTTCTTGAGCCATTCTAATCATAGTTTTTTTTTTAATTTTTTTAAAGATTTATTTATTTATGCATACAAGAGCTGTGGTACAGGCCAGAGGCGTGGGGGGGTGGGGGGGTGGAGGGGGATGAGAGGATTCACCAGAGACAGAGTGGGGAACAGAACAGGCAGATTGACCAAAGTACACTGCTGAGTGGAGCAGCGGAAGAGTCAGGAGAGGTCTGCTGCGCCATGTGGGTTGCTCCCCTGGCTGGCGGGGAATCGAACTCATGCTGCAGTGGCTGTGGATAGCTTCATAGGTTCCATCCCAACCCTTGCACCACCAGGGAGGACCCCTAATCATAGTTTTTTAAAAAAAAAGTTTCCGTAGATGAACTTATAATTTAATTATTAGGCCACATTAAGGTTTCCTTATCCATTTTCCAAATATAAATTGATACTTTTTGTCCATGTGTGCATTTTAGGCTTACAGAATGTGTTGAAGTTCTGTCTATGTTCTAAGCTGACTTCTGACTTCAAACTCCCAAGATCTGAGAATTATATCCTGTTTTATGAGACCAGGTGACTTAGGGCAGTGGGGATTAAAGACCTCTTAGGGTGTGATCAAGTAAGTGGTAAGGGAATGGAACCCACATGGGCCGGGAGGGCAGTAATGTAACTTGCCCTATGTACTTAACTACCCTGAAGCAAAAACAGTATCAGTTAAAAGTCATGTGGTTTTGTAGTATCCTATGCTCTGTTTTTAAAGTAATATGTAATAAAAAGGAAGAACTTATTTTTACTTAAGAATACTAAAAAATCTGCATTCAAAAATTTTTATTTTATTTTTTTTAAAGATTTATTTATTTATACAAGAACCAGGGTACAGGTCAGATGTGCAGGAGTTTGAGAGGAGGATATATAATATTAATAGTTTGCAAGTCTTTAAACTCTAATCAAAAGGAATGTTCTGAAATCAACCAGAAACAGATTACATCCCTGCAAAAGGTTCAAAGAATGTAGTATTATCATAAAAAGAATGTAGCTTAAGTGAGACACATCTAGTGCAAATACATGCTCTACTACATATTAACTAAAAGTCCTTCATCAGTTTATTTTTATAGCCTATTTTATAGCCTGTTTTTCAATCTGAAAAATGAGTTAATACCTACTTTCTGTACCGTTAACAAAGACTAATTTGGAGTAGCAAATGCATAGGTCCTGACATTGGTGCTTGGCACCTTGGTAAGAATCATTAAATGGTAACTATGATTTTTGAGCGGTTAAAATTACATCATGGAAATAGCTTGGACTTTGGAGTTAGACTTTCTGGCTATGGTGCTTGCTTAGAGTGTAACTCTTGAGTATGTTTAAGTGATCTTTATCTTTAGTTATCCCACATTAAAATGAGGTATTGCCTACCTTAGAAGATTGTTTTGAGAATTAACTAAGGTAAATTTATATAAATCACTAAGCATCTGGCCCATAGTATGCGCTCAATAAATATTGGAGGTTTAGTTTTGCTGCCACTGCTAGGTCATGTTGTAAAGCTTTTGGCTACTTAATGTAATTTTTTTAAAAGCCTTTGTCAGTGCTTTTCCTCACCATAAGATGTACTCAAATGGGTGCTCAGAATTGTAAACAGTTACCTATCTTCCTTTTTCTAGCTCAAGACTGGTCAATTTTCTGATGAAATAATTCTTGTGTATAAGGATTATTTCTCATAACTTATGTGCTAAATGTTGTAAATATAAAATGAATAATGTAATTTCTTTCATCAGTAATCCACAATCTAGAAAGAAAGAGAAACAAAGAGATAACTAAATATTGCATGATAAATATGACATTGATACATTTACAAAGTAAACTGATAACACGGAGGACCTATTTGGCAAGGAGAATTAAGATGAAAGTTTAAGTCTAAGCTTTTTACAAGTTTTGGCTCATTTAATTCTCACAAAGTTGGTAATATTATCCCTGCTTTGCTGATGAAAAAAATGCACTAGGAAATAATGGTGTTTGCTCAGGTCTTGCAGCTAGTAAGTGGTCAGAGATAATACTTAAGACCACTACCTAAGATTATTTCCAGTTACTTAATAATGTTTAAATATCCTAATGATATGACTGGGAGGAAATATCCAGTAACCACCTTGAATCCATTCAAATAGAGTGACTGCTAAGGTTAACTGAGAATTTAATTTAGTACCTGAGTTTAGTGCCTATGTGGCAACAATATGAAATTCATTGGGAGTATCAAGGGCAACCTCTGTTGTGCTTATAAATACAAAGTCAATTATTTTTTTAATGAAAACAGTACTAGGACAGGGGTGAGCTGGGGAAGTGGGGACCAATGGGGTAAGGATTAAGGAAGGATTTCACTTCATTCAAATTGCTGTTTTTATAGCCTTCCCAGATTTAGGTTGGCAAGGGCCAGCCATCCTGGTGTTCACATTCATGAGTTCCCTTGAGAGAGAAATATTACATCCAATTTAGAAATCAATTACTAGATATATTACAGAGAGAGCAAGAATTTAGTCACCTTTCCTTGAATATTCCTTGTTCAAGCTGTCCACCCATTTACCTATTTTCATAGGAGTTATGTTCTGGTGTAACTACTATATAAGCACAGAAGCAAATAATAGTGATAGAAAAGAGATACATATTTATTTTAATTTAATTAAAAGCAGATAAATGATTATTTTGTGATACTTGTTAGAAAAAGAAAATAAAACCTATGTGAATGTCAGCAACTTAAAACTTCTAGCATTCAAGCATAATATTCCTGTAGTTTATTGAATCAGAAGTTAGAAATTATCCAGCTTACAGTTCTCTGATATGCTTAAAAAGGAATACAGAAGAAAATAGTTTTGTTGTGACCTGGATTTGTGCTGTGAGTTGAATAAAATGTTGCAATCAAATAGACTGTTTTCATACAAGGAGGATCATATCTGCACAAGAAAATCTTTGGAAAGGAACATTAGAGATTATGTAGAGCTAAGGTGCCTTGTGTACATACTCATTTTCCTTTTTGAAAAAACAATAACTTTTAAGCTGATTTTAACCTCCAAATGATTGTGAGCTAAAATTAACTTTTAAGTTTTTCTAATTAATTTTTTTATTCCCTTACATAGAATTATAAGCTCCCAGAGGATAGGGTTTTCATTTTATAACTCTGTTGTCCCCATTATGTATACAGTGCTGTATATCTTGTTTGTTGAATAATTAGTTAGCAGTTCATTAACTGGTTTTGTTAATTACAAATAGGGGAAAACATTTTTTTATTTTACTTTAACGTGTTTCTGACTAAAAATAGAAGATATGTGTAATTTCGTCAGGTAAATTCTTAGTAGGTATACTTCAAGCTATACTATGAACTGGATTTCTTTAAGGATGTGGTTTATTTTTCAGTGATTTTCATTGCACACATGACTAGGTGCACTTTAAAGGGAGATGTTTATCTTGTTTTAAAACTGGATATTGAATACTGCCAAAGGCAGCCAGCCCATTAGGTGAGTGCAGAGAGCTAAAGGGATAGAAAAACCTGTTTCCTAAACTGTGGAGGGGATTTTCGCATTTAGGTTGGCTAAAGACCATAGTCTTGAGAGTATAGTTGTATGCAATTACTGACTGTGGGAGACTTTGTTAAAGGTAAGGGTTTTTTTCCTTATGTAATCTCATTTTAATTTGTGTATTAGACTTTTAACTGAGCAGTTAATCTTAGTGCAATAAATTGTGAGCTCTGCACCTCATTGGAGAATGTGAAATTTGGTTCTTAAAGAAAACAGCATTTGTTAATATGTCTGTTACAGGTAGTTGTAGTTTAATGTTTGCTCTTACTGGGACTTGCTTTGATTCATCATTTTTATTTGACTCACTAAAAGCCATCTGTTATAATTTAACTTTCAAGGTTCTGTGTAATTTGGTTTTTGTTAATGAAGTTCTATAAACAGCATTATGAAGCTTTTCTCTTTTAATCTTGAAAGGAAAAAAATCCATATCTAAAAAAGCAATCACAAAGAAGAGGAAAACAGTCACAAAGTCACCTACTGTACCAGAATTTCAGGTAAATGTTTCGACTTTGTCTCAGAATTTTTAATTTTTTGTTTATTGTTTTTGCCTTTCCCCAAGAGAGTAACAAAATGCTACAGTAACATATTTTCAATAAAATATTTCCAACTATGACTTTTTCCCTGCAAGTGCAGACATAGCTAAGATATAATCTGGTAGTTTTAAAATTTACCTGTATTTTTTTCTCTTGATAGTCAAAAATATCTGTGGGGTTTTTTTTAATATGTTATAGTGTTTTGTAGAAGTAGTTTAATAGAAATACATAAAAGTTAATGAAAGTCTTCCAAGAGCAAATCATAATTTGTATATGGACATATTCTCTAGGCAATCTATTTTCATTTATTTAGACACTGAAATGGTAGACTTACTAACTTTTAAAAAAAGATTCAAAAGTTTTTTTTAATGTAAGTTAATAGAGGTAAATTTTGAAATGCTAGCAGATTAAATCTTACCACTCGCTTTATATAATCATATGGCAGTACATAACAACTACTTTTTACCTTTTGCAAAAATGTTTAAATGATGATTCAGTTAACTTTTACTTGATATTCTCTCTGAAGTTCATATGATTATGTGAAGTTTTTCATTTGTAGCTGACCCTAAAATGTGTATAGCCCCTCATCCTAATTAAATACTTTTATTTTTTATTTTTAAAGGTGTGTTTTCTTCAACAAATTACTTTTTATTAATTTGCCCAATCCATTTCTGAAAGTTTTATAAGTATAATCTAATACTTCAGTGTCAAAAAATAAACGTGATGTTAAAATAATTGTAATAACTGTGGAAGTACTGGTAATATATTTGTGAGTTTAAGTTACATATATTCAAAATTATAGAAACATCTGTTTTTCAGCAGAGATCCTATTTTGGGTAGTATTTTTATGAGAGAAACTAATTGGCAAAATTTAATATTTTTAAATGAACAGTGAAAATAGACATGTTTATCTCTTGGTATTTTAGAGTATTTTTAATGACATTCTTAAGATGAATTATGAAAGTTTCTGTTAAACTTTTCTATATATAATAACCTAGCATATATGGTAAAAAATGTATATTTACTATATACTTAACTTTCTTTCTACCACTGTTATACATATTATTTAGTGCTATAATACTATATATCATTCTTCCACTGATGTCATGCTAGCCTTTTCTATTTCTTCCACTCATATTTTCCTTCAATCCCTCAAACTATTCATCCTGGCACTACAGATCTCACAATAGATCTGGCCCACTGTTCTTAATTGTCTCCATTCCAATCTTGGTGGATGGACTCTTATATGTAATAAGTGGCATAGACAGTGTTTTTAAAGTGCATGGCATGAAATCAGTTTAATAAATTGCCTAACCAACATCTCTCTTAAAATAGCAAAGTTAAATAGAAAAGAAGTTATAAGAATGTATAATATATAATAATGGTAAATACTCTTTCATGAAATTTTGGTTTCTATCAGTGTGTTCTGGCATGCAATTATAAAATGTGTTTTTTACCATTGCCAAGGGCAACATAGTTAGAAAAACAGTCTTGAGAGATGCTTTCAGTCAGTTATTGATCATTTGCTCACCATGCACAGAAACATAAGGTCAAAAGTACATGTTTTGCCAGATTGAGCTGTTTGAAATAAACTAATTAAATCACTTTCCTGGTTCTTAAGGGATTCTAGAATGTGTGTGTCTATGCATAAATGTGTGTGTGCGTGTGTGTGTGTGTGTGTGTGAGAGAGAGACTAGGGGTGGGGAATAGTTAAGAGAACAGTGGTCCTTATGCCTGGTTTACAGTATGAATATTGATATTACTCAGAAAGAAAATTGATTGTTTTTCTCAGGAAATAGCTTATTTGCTTCAGATAAGCGAAAAATAGGAGGTAGTATTAATCACTAATAAATTTTGTTACAAGCCAAACTTAGTGTTGCTTTTCAGTATAATTTTATGTAGTTTGTTTTTTTAATTATTTGAAAGTTCCCCATATGTAAGAAAAATAATAAAGTTAATTCATTTCTTTACAAAAATTCTTGAAGATGACATTTAACACCCCAGATTCTGCAAATTTTTCATATTCTCCATTTTGTCTTAAATATGATGTTTATAGCATTAAGCATGAACTTACCTTATATGGAAATGGTTAGGTAGAAAAATTTCTTCATAGTACTCATTCTAATGTATTACTGAAAATAATAAAACTATTGGTGAATAGATACTAGATCCCATTGTGAAACCTGACCTATTTGCCAAAGGACTGTATTTTAAATGGATAGCAAAGCATGCTTAAAGAGAAATGTGTGCAGGTATTAAGTCATGAAATTTATTTTTTAAATACCTAATGAATTTAAAAGGGTGAATCCTGTTTGGACCCCAACTACTTTTTTAATGTGACATAGTGGTTTCACTGAGTTTTTTAAAACTAGAAATCAAGCTTATCTATTTGCTTCAGGAAAAATCCATGTTTACGTGTATACACATCACTATACCTAAGTATGAGAAAGTAATCATCCCACCTTTAAGTGTACCCTGTAGGCATTCAAATGTGGATTGAATTTATTTATTGGTGTATATTGTAAAGGGACTAACCATATCTATGCAACGTTTTCCTAAAATTCTGCCAGTGGTTCTCAAACTTTAGGCAATATAAAAAATAATCTAATGCCTTTATTAAAATAAAGATTTCTGAGTTTTATCCTCCAAGTTTCATCCTTGATTCTGTGGGTCTAGGTGTATAACAGTAATCTGAAGAGTGGCTAATTAGCATATGGATTTGCTAGCTGAACTACTTGAGTTTAAATGCCAACTCTACCATTTAGTAGCTCTGTAACCTTCAGTAAGTTACTTAGACTCTCTGTGCTTCCATTTCCTCATCTGTACAATGGGGTAATAATAGTTCCTACCTGAACAGTATTATTGTTGTAAAAATTAAATCCTAGAACTTACTATTTTAACACTAAATTTCTTTTTTCAAATAAGCATGCCAGATGCTTCAGACAAAAAATGCTGAGTTCTGAGTAAGGAAATCAGTTAAGAATTGCCTTAAAAGTGTGAGTTTTTGACTTCTTGCCACTTTTTCCAGCTACATAAGACCTTGAAATAAATCTCAGATTTGATCATATTTCATGAATCTAATCTCATGACTAAGCTTACAAGAATTTGAAAGGTGAAAAACAAATATTGTTTGCATCATATATTTAATAAGAGGGAAAACTTAGACTTGGCCCTACTCTAGTATTATGGTGGGTTACACAGTTGGCATCATAGGGGAACTTGTTAGATTTTTTTTTAGCTAGCAATAGTTGGGGGACAAAAGGAAATATTTTTAGTATTTAGCATATTAGTGAATTTTTTTCAAGCTACTTGTGACTGTTAAAACAACTATTTTTCTTTGTCAGTTTTGTTAATGTAAGAAAGACTGGGAAAGGTTGAAAAGTGATTTTCTAAGTATAGTCAATTTTACCAAAAAGCCTTTAATTTGTTCAATATTTGAGAAGTTCAATATTTGAGAAAAATCTAATACATGAAATCTCTTTTATACAGTTTTAACAAAGCCATAGAAAGTATTTTTAAACTTCACTGTGTTAAATTATCAGTGGGTTTTTTAAATGATTTAAGAGCGTTAGTTACCATGACTCAGCTTTTTGTTGGTAACCAGCACCTTAAATGTAATGTATACTTGTTTCTGTTCAATGTGTGATTTATTCTAAAGTCTGCTTTCCAGAAGAAATCCAGGATCCAGCCTTACATACATAGTAATGTTTTCAAATGTAAGTTTAAACTCACTGATCCTTAACATACTTCTGAAACTGCTACATTAGTCCATTGAGCCAATGTAGAAGCTAAGGGACTTTATTTCATAATAAAATACTACCTTCAATGTAACAAATTGGGACCAAAATTAAAATTAGTGTTTTAACTGCTTCTCTGTGCTAAGGACATTTTGATTATGCTATTTTGAATTGCTACCTCTTAAAATGAGTATATCCAGTTAAACTGTTTGTTTCACTTTAACAGCATGAGTTATTTCCTTCCTTAAAACATGGTATATTAAAAAAACATCTATTTTTAATCATAGAATAGTAAAAATATTTTGATATATTCAGGTTATTTTCATGCTATACGTGATATGCTTATTTGCAGATTTTGAAGTAATCATAGCTGATATGATCATGAATGAGAAGAAATTTTTCATATTTTTAACAGCTAATAGTATACTTTTGCTTAAATACAATATAAATTTTGTATTTACCACCATGTGTTTAGGGTTTCCCTTACAACTTTTATAGTAAATTATAAAATCATTTTATTAGAATGTTAATGAATATAATCCATTGTATTTGGACCTATTCATTTTGACTTTTCTGTCTGGTTTTCCCTTTTAAATGTAATTTACTGTATTTCATGTTTGTATGCTACCTCATGTCCTTTTTGGGGGCAAGTAAAGTAAATACCTCTCAAACCCATTGAGTTTATATCCAAAGGACATGTTTTCTAGCTTGAAGGAATGATAAAGTAAGGAATGATTTATTGCACAATTTTTCTACGTTTTGGTCATGGAGTTCTTTTAATCTCTACGTACGAAACTCCACTGCATCATACTCATATTTCTGCTTAAGTTGAAGAGAGGGCCTTTTAATAATTACCATTTAGTAGAAATGAAAACCTTCATATAAATTAAATCCTAAAACTATCATATTTAATTGTTGTTACTTTTGTTTTATTTAGGAAGACCCTGTAAAGAATGTGACATAGTTAGGAGGAAGATAAGTTCCAGTTTCTGTGGTTTACTCTATTAGTATGTCACCTTAAGTTTCTTTACTTCTGTGTTTTGATTACCTTCTGTGTAAGTTGGACATACACCTTTTTAGCCTAGCCAGAGTTTTGCACCAAATTATATATTTTTGATCCTTTTCGGCTCTAACATTTATGACTGTGGCTTGGCCATCGGTGTGTCAAATACTCCCTCTCTTGAGGGAAAGTGTGACAACTTTACAGAGGTTCCTCCTGGGGAATAAAATTCTTGTAATCTAAGATTCTGTGGAGCTTTCCTTTTTCACCCCTAGAGGCCCTAACCTCAGATATGTTTTCAAATTTAAGGTAATGAGAAGGAGGTCTTAATAAGGTATTTTGCTTTGTTGAAAAAACCGCATCTGTTCACATTATTAAGGTGAAATTTACTTATTGAATTGATTCTATTTTTTTATTGATTCTATTTTTATAAGTACTGTTTGGAGTTGAGTTTAAAGGCCACATATATCCCTTACATTGTAAAAGACAGAGTTGGCTTAAATAGCATTTTTCCCTTTGTTATTAGTAACAAAATTATAATTATGTGCCTTGACAGAATTTTCTAATGGCTTTACTTGACATTCTATATTTTGATTATCAGTATTAGGCATATATTACATAGATCTGTAGAGAGAGGTATGTATGTATTAGTATATAATGAGTATAAATTGTTATGTCATTAAGTCATTTTAATATAATGTCATTGTAAATATTGCTAAAATATTTGATGCTCAAGATTTAAAAAATGTGTTTAAAGGTCTTGTCATTTAATTTAAAGGGTATGTCATTACTGTGCTTTTAACTCATTATTCCTTCCCTTATTGAAATAAATCATTTTGAATTTTCATTCTTAGTAACTCCATAGTACCAGAATGTTTCAGTAACCATGCAGATTTGTAATTCATAATCATTGAGTACTTTACTGTTCAAAAATATGATCTGCAGACAGTACCTAGGAATGTTAAAAATACAGAATCCTAGCTCCCACCTCAGAACAAGATTCTAGGTTATATCTATTACATTAAATTCAAGTTTGAGAAACACTGATTTAGTATAACTTGCTAACTTAAACCACTTGAAGTGTTTTTTAAATAGCATTTAAGCTGTGGGAATTAATTCATGGTTAATGTCAGAACTGAGTTATCTGTTTCTTAAATGAAATATCGTTATTTGTTGATCTCATAACTAATTGCTAAAAATGTTACACTTTTTAGGGTGTGTTTGGTGGGGGGTTTATGTTTTCCTTGTTACATAATTTCCTACAAAGTACATGCAGAATGTACTCTTCTTCCTTATATAGTGAGACAGCTAAGATGCAAGTGAAAATTCCTCTGAAGTTTGCCATATGTGCAAATGAGAAATCTATACTGTGATATTAATTAGTACACTAAGTTCAGTGAAAAGGTGTTTAGCCATCTACAAGCTCTGGGGCAGATTTGACATGGTAGTTATAATAGCAAATTATACGTTGGGAAGTGTAGTCTTTATAGATATAATAAAAGTTGAAGACATTATCCAGTTCTAGAGGCACTTACATAGCTGGCTGTTCCAATTCTTGACCATAACTAGGGTTTCTTTCATAATTCTGGATTTGGCAATTGGGAATGTGTAGTTTGTAATAAATGTCAGCTACACTGTCCTACTACATCTGTTTTCTACTCTGAAACTTTGATTTGGATTATACATATTTTCCCTGCTTTGTCACGTCTGTGAATTTGAAATTACATAGATATTTCTAATACATAATTGTTAATAGTAATCATAACATATCTCTGATGAATTTTTCTTTGTATGTTAGGTTAAACCATACTGCCAGTTCTGTAGATCAAAGGCAAGTCAACCATATTTCATATGATTCAGTCTTAATAGTAAAGGAAGTTTAAGGGGCTTCTAGTCTCTTCTTTCAGTCACTAGGAGTGATTTTGTTGTAACCCACTTTTGCTTTTGTTGTTTTTGTTTATTTTTGAAAGTACGCCTTTTAGAAAAACAATGTCCTTACTCAAAAATTAATGAATGTAGCAAACATGGGACTGATAGAACTAAATGGTGCTTTAATAGCTTTACAAGTATAGTGTTCTTTTAATCTAAGTGTTTTCCTCTGTCATTGTTGTTTTGTTTTAGAGACCTAGTTCTTTTTCACATTAGATTTTTTAAAATACAAGCTTTTAAATTTTCTTAGGAAAAAAGTTAAATATATTGAACTAATTTCTTAGGAAAAAAGTTAAATATATTGAACTAACTTTACAAGAACTAAAATGTAGCTGCTAATATTTTTGTTGTTGCTGATATTTTACTGTTTAAAATTTAGTTTTATTATTAGTAACTAAAAAACAATTATTTTGGCCATTCACCAACATTATCAAGGTGAAATAAAATGTCTCACCCCAATTATGCTAGGAAATAGATTCTACCTATAGAGACTACTTAAGACTATATTAGGAATCTTCACTAAATTTCACTTTGAATATGTTACATATAGTTCTTTATTTTTATTTTCAACAGCAATAATATAATTTGTTAAATTGTATAGTTAGCAAACCAAATCAAAGGTAAAATGACAGTTCTTCAAGAGTTTATTTTTTCAGTACTAGAAGATTGCCTGATGAAGTATTCCCCACCTTCCTCCTAAGTTATTTGTTTACATTGTATGTGATTCAGGAGCATAGCATCACACTCCTCAGGTGTATGTCACCACACCCACCGCCAGTCCTCCACCATAGCTCATTGTGCCCCCTCCCCACTTTGCGCTCTCCTATTCTCTTCCCTCTCTGATATTTTCACTTCTATAGTCAGGTTTCTAGGTTTTTTATTGGTTTTGTTTTATTTCTCTATATTCCACTTATAAGTGAAACCAGTATTTGTCTTTCTTCTTCTGACTTAGTTTTACTTGACATTATCCCCTCCAGTTCCATCCATGATGATGTGCAGCATTTCTTTCTTTTTTTTTTTTTTTTTTTTTTTTTGATGTGCAGCATTTCTTAAAGGTGATTCAGTAACTATGAAATCTAGAGTGAGTTTCCAGATCTTTGTCATTCTGGGCTGAAAGTTAACAATGATAAGAAAGTACTGGATTATAAAACACTGAGAGATGGGGATGTGGGATAAAACCATCAATGTTGAAATTTCAGCTTCCTTTATACTTCTTTTAAACAGCCTGAAGTTCATACATAGTAACAATTACATTTCTTTTAAAATATAAACTGCCGAGCTTTCTTTGCTTTTTGCTGTTACAGAAACAAATAATTGTGATTTCAGTGTGTGTTAAAACAACTTCTGTTACCACATTTTGGGTGTTTTATATTATGTGTTATCAAGCTGTGTTTTTGTGTTTTATTTTAGCTTATTTGCACTAATCTTGATGAACTCAGGGAATTAATCACAAAAATCGAGAATGAACTCAAAGATCTGGAAAACAGTAGAAAAAAATCGGTAGGTGTTGATACAAAAGTTCTATCTGTTATTGTCAGCATTAAAATTAATTCCTGCTTTTTTCTAAAGCCTTTTTTATCTTGTTCTTGATTACATAAAATTTTGCAATGAAAAGTAGAAACATTGTTTCTTTTATTTCTCCTGTGTGGTCTAGTTTTCATTTTCAATAGACAAAAATGGTGCCAAGGCAAGTAAATCAATTTTCTTTGCCTGATTTATCTATATCAGGTATTGTTTTAGATATTTCCCAATATATTAGTTGGTTGTTTCCTGACTGGGAATTTTTTTTGTAGTTTCTATCTTGCAAATATTATTAGTAATTATATGCTTTCAGTATGGATTTGTTTCTTAGTAACAACATTTTAACTAGCTGTGACATCAGTAACAGATGTAAATTGTTTAATCTTATCACAGATGTTTTTGATACATGCCAAACAGTATGTGTTTTTTTTTTTTAAAGAGCCTTGAAATCCTTTGAAATCCTTTCTTGACTTTCACATATATATTCTAAATTTACAAATAATCTTTATCTTCATTTTGTTCTTGAGAGAACAGTTTAAGCATATTATATTTATTCGCTCAACATTTGGTAAAACACTTAATAAATCCTTTTGGCTGGCATGTATTTATAGTTTTATATATCACAGATTTAAAACACAGTTACACACCATAAAATAAACGGGGAAGGCTTAAAACATTGAAGAAGATTACTCATCATTAAAAAATTCCTTTTGTTTTATGCCTCAGGAATTACATGAAGTCACTTTTAGATCTTTGTTAAAACCTATTAATCTAGAATTACCTGCAAAATGAGGTTAATGATACAGCAAGCTTCATATCAAAGATTTGTAGTGGCTTTTTATATGCTCTCTAGAAAAAGAAAACATTAGTAGCATTCTGAAGGGAGCAAAATAAAGTACAGCCTTCTGGTGTTATTTAATACAGGTATTAAAACAACCTTAAGGATATCAGAAGTCTCTTGTGTGATATCTATAAGAATATTGGAAAAAAATCTAAGAAACACAACAATGTTCATAGTTACAGTCATCAATTAGCCAAGTAAGCATATGTTCATTACATAGTCTGAGAATACAGAAAATTTTATGTTTTACAACTATTTCCATTAAAAGTGGTTCAGACCCTTGTTTTCATACATGTAAATATATACTTTTGGTATATGGCAGTCTCTTGATATGGAACCCAAGTGTTATTTTAAAATTTACCTCTGTGGTATATATATATATCTCAAATAGCATGTGTACGAGAATATCTTCTTTTCAGTCAACATTTTTTTTTAAATATATTTGATGTCGTATATGATCTTAAAGGATTGATTCTGTTCCTTAAGACCTGAAAAAATAAGTCTTTTAATCAGGGTGTTATTTATAGTTTTTTCTGCAGAGACTTAATTTTTAGTGAGATAGCCATACTTCATGACTTTAAACAGAATTCTGGTAAATAAATTTTCTAGTTTTTTCATGCTACAGTTAAACATAACTATGCATCTTGATTTGTTCCCGTATTATAAATTAGCATTTTGTTTTTTGAAATAGTTCTACACATAATTGATAAAAATACTTACAGCATATATTGTGAGAGTAAAATACTTTTAACCCCTTAGAGAGTTTTTCCTTAAGCCTTACGTCTCACTTCCATTGGTGATATGAAGTATAAGCATGTAGCCTTCCTTCACAGGAACAACTAGAAGAAGAGTAAAAGAAGACAAAAATTACAAATATTTGACACTGTCATCGTTGAGGTCCTGTATACTAGAAAGTTTTAGGGTTATGTATAGAGTTTAATTGATTAGATTTGGTCAAATTTTTTTTTTTCAATTGCTGACTTTTCCATGACCAGAACTGTTTGCATATTGGTTTTATTTTTTTAAAAAAAAGATTTATTTATTTTTACAAGCTCTCAGGTACAGGCTAGAGGTACGGGAGGGTGAGAGAATTCACCAGAGAGAGAGCAGGGAGCAGAACAGGCAGAAGGACCAAAATACACTGCTGAGGGGAGCGACTGGCACGACAGGAGAGATCTGCCACGCCATGTGGGAATCTCCCTGGCCGGCCAGGAATCGAACTGGCGCTGCAGAGACTGCAGACAGCTTCATAGCGCTGTGCTCAACCCGCTGCGCCTCCAGGGAGCCCTGCATATTGGTTTTAAAATACATTTTATGTTCTTTAAGAAACAGAAATTTTGGGAACTGTACTTAGTGGGATAATCTTCTAAGATTACAACACATGCTCTATTTTCCTTTATACTTAAACTTCCTAAAAGATTGTTTTCATAAATAAATAAATGAAACGATCACAACAGCATAAAGAAAATAGACAATAAAAGGTTGCATCTTAGTGGCATTCCTTACTTTTTACAAAAGCTAATGCTGAGTGTAATAGTTGTTAGTTGTAGAAATTAACTATTCAGTGTTTACGTTGATATAAATACCAGTTTATCTGGCATCATTTGGGAATAAGGTGTTCCACTTAACTGAATTTTCTAGATAACTGAAACTTAAACCATTAGTCCTTAAATTCTTATTTTCATCACCTAATGAAAACCTTCCCTGCTTCCTTGTACTATACTGAACACAGTTTAACCCTTTGTGATGACTTAAGGATTATCATTAATGAATATCCATAATTGTGCTTAGACCCTAAAAGTCGTTGATATCAGTAACTCTAAGTAGACAATTTAGCAAAAGGTCATTTTGCTATATATTTTGAAGGTTTTTATTTGCTTGTACTTTTGCTTTTGCATTGTCTCTTTGTTGTCAAGTCTGACATTTCTTGTGTATGTTCATTTCTTGTGTGTGTATTTGCCCTCACTGAAAAACTATTGATTAGAAAGCAAGTAATCATACTTATTTGAAGTGGGCTCTTTGTAAGGACCTCTGAGAGACTTTCTTATTAATGAAATGCATGAACTTGGTGATAGTGATAGCCATTTTCACTGATTGCTTACTTTGCGGGCTTCCTTCACTATTGTAAGATAAAGGAAGTATTAGTATTAATTTTTATTAGGGGATATCACTCTTAAAACTAGAGTCGAATAGTTCTGTCATCAGCTTTCATATCTACAATAATGGCTCTAATAACGAAGAGGCTGTATTCCATATAAACACTTATTTGATCATGTAAATGCTGTTAATAAAGATAGAAATAATAAATGTGATACAGGATTTAACATTAATTCATATAAACACCTCCTGCCTTAGGAACCTTCTTCTCTACAGGGGCTTTCTAGATAGTTTTTCTTACCAAAGCAACAAGGAGAATTATCCCATTTCCTTACCCACATCAACATTCCATTAAAACACTTTCTTAGCCTCTCAAATGTTTTGCCATTGAACTACTCATTGTATTAGAAGATTTATCTCTTTCAAAATCTGGATTATTTATTCACTCTTGCAAGAGACAACTAATAGCATTAATTTGTTCAGGGGTTTATTCAACAAAAGGCTTTATTGGTTTATTCATCCTGAGGACCTTGAAGTATTATACCCAGCTACCTGATATTTGTTTAAAGTGAAATATCTAGTTAAGACAAATAGAAGTATGTAGTTTAAAAAAATTCTTTAATTTTGTCTTTCTCATCATTTATATCATAGGAGTCTTCAGTGCTCTAAAAGAGAAATCATAACATTTTGTTGTTCCTATTTTTTGGTTTTAGTCCAGAGACAAAATATACACATTGCTTGATTATTTGGAATTTTTTTTTCAATTTTGGAAGTTTTATTAGCTTTCCAGAAAGATAGAGCTAAGATATTGGTAAAATTGCCTAACATTATTGTATGTGAAATTTATTAGACATTATTGGTTTCTAAATAGTTGAAATTGGGAGATTTTGCCATGCTTATATAGAAGTAGTTATATTTCTTAGTTTTTCATGTGAGTCCTTTTTTCTCATATCTTCTTAAATTCAGTGTGTGTTATATTAGTTTTGATTTTCAAAATGGTTTCATTATTTTTTCCTTGATTAGGGAAAGAACTGCAGTAAAGAATGTGTATTAAGAAAAGTGGAGATTTGGCCAAAAAAAGTTATAACAAAACTGTCTGAATTGTATTATGATTAATGATAGTCTTACCAAAATCGACAAACTAAAATTCAAAATATAAGCCTATGTCTTTTCTAAAATATCTTTCAGTGTTAAACATCTCAACACTGAACACTCAACACTTGACAATGATGTAAGACAGACTTCAAACATTTACAGATTTCATAGTCACTATGTCAGAAAAGCTATAAAACTGCCTGTGTTCATTGATCCTGTAATTTTATTTAGAATTTAACTTTAGTTCTTCCTACTTTCCCCTCCTCCCCCCGCCAAAGTAACTTACACAGTGGTGCGTTCAGCAAACTACCTCTAATAATGAAAATTTAGGAAAAGTTTGTATGTCCAACAGTAGTGAGATGACAAATCCAACAATAATCTTAACACAGTAGTGTTAATATACATATGGTGTCATGTAGCTATTAAAATATTTGTAGATTACTGCTATTACATAGAAATATTTGTGAAATGTTAAATTTTTTTAGAAAGCATGTATAATGATTATATTAAAAGTTGTGATAAAAAGAAGTGGAAAGGAATTTAAAGTAATTGATAAAACTAATCTTTATTATGTTCTTAAAATAATTAAAATTTATAATACAATGATAATACTTCTGTACAACCGAAGGCTGTACATAAGCCAGACCAAACATTAGAGAAATCAGAAGCTTAGATTAGAAAAGTTGATACCCCATTTTTGGCTACAGAGTACTATTTAAGCCAGTGATTATTGTTCAGGGATGATTTTGCTATGCCAGCCCCCAGAAGACTTTAGATAATTTTGACTGTTAGAGTTTAAAATGTGTTACAGCACTTATCAGATACAGGCTAGTAAAATTGCTAAAAGAAACTTACATTGTAATGCATCTATGAATATACATTACAGACCCCCACAACAAAGAAGTTATCTGGTTGCAAATGTCAACTAAGATTGGAAAACCTTGGCATACGCTCATATTTGCCCAAGTGTCCTCATTTTGTCTGTTCCTGCAAACTTATTTTGGGGAAAAAGCATGCTCATATTTTGATCATTTAGTACACATCAATTAAGTCATATACCATAACCCATAATTAAGAACATTTTATTACATTATATACTTCTAATTCACACTCATAATTGATGGAACTTAGGAAAGTTACTACTAACCTTTTACTCTCTACGATTTCATCAGATAGTTTAAAAAGTCTTGAACTGAAATTCATATCTATCTCCTCTATCTTCAGTTCAAATTCAGTATGATTTATTTCTCTGTTAAGTATGTTTACAATTTACTTTTTACCTCTCAGATAGGAAATAAATTATAAATAGGGCTGTATATTTTTTATTCATTCTAGAAAGATAATGTTATAGTAAGGAATGGAAAAACAGTCAAATTACATAATCATTATTATATGAATTTATATAACCCCCACAAGCATAATTGTTCACAATAAAAGTGTAATATAAAGCAAAGAAATTTTCACACATTAATCTTAGTCTAATGCTTATAATTTTACTCTTATAAATGAACTGAGATTTTCACTCTCCCCTGTTCCATATTCCATTTTCTTACAGTTAGGCATCAAATCAAAATTATAGCAAGCTGTTTAGAGTACAAAATACATTTTGCTGCGATTAACTTTAGATAGAGTCCTGAATATGCCCTAGTTAACATTATTTAATGCATATAGCTTATACATGTGTTTGCAAAATCTCTATAATCCTTAAATTAGTTTCAATTAAATTTTTAGAATTATGTATACTTTCTTATTCTAGATCTTCTTGTAGTCTAATAGTTAACAAAACTGAACACCATCTTAGCTTGATGGGGGGGGTATTTTGTATGTAAATAGTCATATTTAAAGTTTATAAAAATTAGAACAACCTTTTGGAAACTGCACAACTGATAAAATAAATTTCTTTACCTTAGTCTTATTAATTAGGTAGGTATTTCTTCAGTTCTTCTGTGTCTATGCATAGTACCACCTGCTTGGTGTAGACACATCCAGAGATTAAAACAAAATCCTTATCCTCAAGGAATTTACTTACATAGTTTAAGATTTTATCCCCAACCATGGGGATAAATTTTTAGTTTTAAACAGGGTCAGTTGTGCTAGTTCTTGTCCTTTAAGATTTAATCATTTATTTTCAAGCTGTGTTTATTCAAAAGTCACCAAACACTAGATATTTGTTCAGTTCTTGTAATTACACATCTGTATATTGTTGGGGATTGGGTGGAGGTGCAGATAACATTTGGACTTTATGAAGAATCAAATGTTAACTGACATATGCAAAATATTAGTGAGGGAAAAAAGCTAGATGTCAGGAAATGTGGGCTAGAACAATATTTAACTGTCAAGACAAAGCTTTAAATTGACTGTAGTCACTGAGTTATTTGAAAATGAATTATTTGTCTATGGAAGTGTTGCTTTCAGGTTTGGTTTTTGGTGGTATTTTGTTTTGGGTTCTTTTTTTTTTTTGCCATTTAATTACTATGCTCAAGAAAGAATTGGATTTTAAACCTTCTTAATAGTGCTCTTTCTACTTATTGGAATTTGAATCCCATCAGGGAGACTTTCATAAAAACAATATTTGAAAACTTCTTTTCTTCCAAAGAAAATTCCAAATAAAAGGGGAAAGGGTTGCTTAGTATTCTTACACCAGGTGGCGAATTAATGGTGTATTTTCCCAACATGGAATGAGCTTCAAGAGTAGATGATACTCTTACATAGTTAGAGCTTCATAATGTGACTTATGTAATTTGCCATAAACCCTTTCAAATTGCATATCACATACACTTACTCAAATATGAGTAACATTTTAAATGCCAAATATTTTTTAAAGCCCTAAGTAAATTTGTATTCTATTCGATAGTTACTTTGCCACCTCCCACTGATGAGTGTCCTGGAAATTGGAATTTAAATCTCTGTTGTATTTCAGGCCAGAAATGAGCTACAAATCATCCTTTTTAAGCATTCTTTTTTTAGAGGATACTTTTTTAATTACAGAAGATATCAAAATCTTTAGAAAAACCCTAAAATGTAATGATAGAGTAATTTAATGCCTTTTGTGAATTGGGGAAGATTACATCAACAAAGTAAGAGAATTGAATGTGAATTAACCCTTCCTACCATTTTACCAGACTCAATAGAAAAGGGAAAATAATACATTATATATGGAAGGAAAATTAACACAAAATCTAACACAGAGTATAAAGGAACCTAAATAAAGGGCACAAAGTCCACATGTGGATTCTCTAGTACTTTAAAATAGAAAAAGGCATTAACACAGAATGAGTTTCTTTTAATGAAGGTAAGTATAACGAGTAATAGCTGTGTCCTTTTAATTAGGACAAGAGTATATTATTGATAGTAGGGTAAAATACTGACAATTAAAAAAAACCAACAAAAGCTGCTCTTAGCCATCCAAAAATATAATAGTAATATTTATTGTGTGTTTAGAAAATCTGTATGGCATATATTTTAGGAACATATTTATCAATTTTAAAAACTCTTTTACATCCCATAGTGAAAAACCTCAGCTAAAAAATGTGCTTTTGGGCCTCCCTGGTAGCGCAAGGGGTTAAGCACCGCATTATGAAGCAGTTCACAGCCTCAGCAGCATGAGTTCAATCAGTCCCTGGCCAGCCAGGGAGCAACCCACATGGCAAGGCAGATATCTCCTGTCTCATCTGCTGTTCCCCTCAGCAGTATATTTCAGTCAGTCTGCCTGTTCTCTTCCCACTGTCTCTGGTGAATCCTATAACCGCCCCCCCTCCTCCACATTTCTGGCCTGCACCCCAGCTCTTATATGCATGTATAAATAAATCTTTTTTAAAAAAATTTTTTTTTGTAGTTTGAATTATTGCTGTTAGCCAACTCTGCTAGGCATTGTGATCAAGCCAAAGAAAGTAAAAATAAATAGGATACTATACCTCTTTTTAAGATTGTCCCAGCCTTAATTTCACTTAGTGGAACTTTTTGTGCTCTCATGCTGCCAACTGAAGCATACATAGTTATTCAGACTGCTCAGTGAATTGCTTGAGATAGCAGCTATAAATTTGAATCAGCCTCTTTGCTACCACCAATTTACTTTTTTTAAAGGGATCAAATTCAGATACTTTGCCAGTAGTTACTTTCCAGTCCAGGAGTCTTTCTTCTTTACGAATTAGAAAATGTTTACAAATACATTGTTAGATTTTTTTCCCCAGAAAATTATTAGGAATGTGATCTGTCATCCAGGTTTTTCCTCTCTATAAAGCCAGTGATACTGATTTGCAGTATTATCTTCAATGTAGTTATTTGTCATCATGCTTTCTAATTAAATGCTATTTTAGGAAGGAATATACTGTGAATGTTATGTGTGTGGTTTAATGTGAGATAGCTATGAAAGCTAGCATTTTTTCAAGGAACAATATACCAAGTAGATGAATGCAAGGTTTTTTAATCAAAACTGAATATTTAGGAATATATGACTGTGATTGTTTCTTTAGGCAAAGTAATAAGAAAAATATTTATTAAATATAGTAATAGCTTTTCATCTAAGGAGAATCTCATTTTGTTTCTTAAGATATGTAATTACAGTTGATTTGATTTGTGCTGTGTTTTTATATAGATGAATTCAAATTATTTGCAACCCACCGTTGGATATTGCTAGTAATTTTAAATGAGACATCTGTGTGTGGGAATTCACTAGCTTTACTAAAAGTTACTGCATTTTATTTTTAAAGCATGATAACTTGTTCTTTAATCCCTTTTCCACCATGAGTTTTATGTATGTGACAAGAACCACACTACAAAAAAGTATTTTGTCATATAATCCTTGTTATTATATTCTAACATAAGTAAAAGCCTATAGAAAGATAGCATTGATGCTTTTATTATATACATCATGTTTTTGTGTTCTTTTTTAGAAAAAGGTCTATCTCTATACTATCTCAATTAAAAAAAACATAATTTATATATTTATATACAATTTTAATTTTTCTTCCTATAACTGTTAACTTTTTTGTGTTATAAGAAAATCTATGGTTTGTGTAAATACATTACTTTTATCTAAATTTAACTATCAAAGCATTTAAATTTATTTGAAATGTGCACAAATGTGTCCATGGTATGAGGTACTTAATAACATTGGGATTTATTTCTTTTCCTCTTTTCCTTCCTCTTAGGTATCCAATGTCCCCAGCATCAGTAGATTGCCAGCTCCCTCTCCTTGCAACACTCCAGCCAGCATTATGCTGGTGTTGTCATACACATCCCAGATTATTGCAACAGAATGGAGTTGTTCTTTAGTTTGTAAGGTACGTTTCCCTCCCCTCTCTCTTCACACATATAGACTTAGCTTTTTATTTTATAATATTGTGTAGTTTTGTAAGGATTTTAAAGTTTCTTTTCCCTAATGGTTCCTTAGGTAATACATTCAAAAACTTATGAAACTGCATAATATAATAAAGGACTTATCTTGTAACCATAGACCAGCTCCTTTTTGTAGTAATCCCTATAAGTTTATAAAACCTCCATTGTTTGAAAGTTAGGACATCTCATGCAAAGGGAGCTGGCAATCTGCAGCTGCTGTGGACATTGGATGAGAAGGTATTGAAAGGTAAGCTTCAAATTTAGATGATCTTGTATGCCTTTGGTTTTGTGTATATGCTTAAAATTCATACTTTATGTTAAAACAGTAAATTTTATAGTAAATTCATGAAAGAAAATTACTACTTTTCTCTTTTTAACAGTGATTTTCAGAAATGTTTGAATTATTAAATTCATATAACACATTGGGGTTATCTTAGAAAATACTTCTCTGACTGAAAGTTGTAACAATTGAAGCAGTTAATTTATTCCCATATTCATGTACCTCTTTAGAAAGAAAAGTTAGGACTAACTTTACATATTAAATATATAGTAAATGTATGTAATACATGTTATATTCATTATTCCATCTGCCTACCATCTTTATCTTTGATTTTTGTATTGATCTGTGCAGGATATAGATTTTAAGAGCCTTTCTGAGTTTTATTACATTCATATTCTCTCTGTGTTTGAAAATAGAGGAACTTGCTGCTTTCTCATTTTTTAATTCACTTTTAAACTTTACATCAGTCTAATTTTAGGTACTAGTATAATTAAAATTTTGGAAATTTTAATTTTTTACATTCCAGAGAAACCTATATCTAAATTTAGGTATTTATACAGTAGTCTCTTCTGAAATTGCCTGTCTATAAGCCAAGATAGATAGCATTGCATAATAAAAAAAGAGATTGGATTTTAGCATTCAGAGAACCTAAAATTGTAATCTGAAAGTCCTCTTCTGTCAATTCCCTGTGTTATTTTAGCCACTTCTATAAAGTTATGTCCTCTGAGTTTCCTTTTAGCCTTATTTCATCCTTGAAGAAACATGATAGCCATTCTCTCGTTTTTTTTCCTTATCTGTGTCAGTAAAGTTAATCAGTCAGGAAAGCTGTTACTACCTTTTAGTTAATTTTATGATTTAAAATTCAGAAAATATTTGTTTCATTTTATTTTTTTAAATATTTATTTATGCATACAAGAACTGGGGTACAGTTCATTTGTGGGGGTTGAGAGGATTCACCAAAGACAGAGTGGGGAACAGAACAGGCAGACTGACTGAAATACACCACTGAGGGGAGCAGTGGGCAAGTCAGGAGAGGTCTGCTGTGCCATGTGGGTAGCTCCCTGGCCGGGGATTGAACTCATGCTGCTGTGGCTACAGGTAGCCTCATAGGTTGCATCTTAACCCCTTGCGCCACCAGGGAGGCCCTGTTTGTTTCATTTTAAATAGGTGCTTCTATTAGATCCAGTCAAACTGTTACCATCTCTAGCTTCTTCAAATCTGCTAGGTAGACACTCAGAAAGGGACATTATTTTAATTTCATTTGGTTTGTAGGGACCAAGTATGATGATAAATGAAAGAGGTAGAGTTTCTCTTTTATTTTCAAGTAGATTAAAGCACCTTACCTCAAATACTAGTTTGAGGGCGGTGATTCTCAGCATTTTTTCCAAGCTGTGCCCCCTTATAATCAACATAAAAACAATGGACACATACTCCATAGCAAGGTACGGGGATGCCCTTTCGTGAGGTCATTGTGTTCTTTATATGTATTTTCTCCTCAAAGCATTTTACCAGCCTTTACTTTGTTTCTATAATAATAGGCTTTCATATGTTTCCAAATACAGAATGGTTAAATAGACATTTTCTACCATCACTACCCCATATGCCACATAAAGTTGAGAATATGCCATAGAAAGGGAATAGCCAAAAAACATATAAAATTAGAAAGCCCTTTGATTTAATTTCCAACAGATCAGCAGGTGACACAGACTTACATGAAAGTTAGAAATCTGTTCTCCGTTATTTATGACCCCTTCATGGTATACAGTCACCTAGTTAAGTTATGTGTTTTCTGGGTATTGATTAAAACTTAGTAACCAAAATAGAACCAAAAGGTAAAATCTTCCTAATCTTTTTTACATTCCTTTCTATAAAAGTCCAGGTTGTGATTTAGGAGAGAGACAAAATATTTTGAGAGAACAGCATTCAACTATACAGTCTCCTTTTCTGTGCCTCATCTACTAGTCCTAAGGTTCAGTAACACTGCTGATTTTTCTGCATTCCCCACCCTATCACCAGCACACTAGTCCACACAGCAACCGTATGCCCAGGTGAACTGCGTCTGTCAGTCTTCCCCATAAAACCCTCAGTTTAAAGGGATTCTGCATGCCTGGTGCTCCTTACCCATTTCCAGTTATACCACAAAAAGGATGTTCTCCGTATCTTCACCTGACACCTTTCCTTATCTTTCCTTTTTTTACTCTCTTTAGGATAAATTTACTTCTACTCTCATCTTTTCATATATTGATTTTTGATTTTTTATTGTAACAAAACCCTACCTCATCCCACAAAGAAGTTAGAGTGACTATCATTCTGCCTTTTCTTCATCTTCATCAGATTTCCCAAGATGAATGTTATTTCATGTTCACTTTTATTGTTTATCGTTTAATGGTTTTGTTTGTCATGGGTTAGAATACTTTATACCATCTCCTAACTTTTCTTTAAGAGAAGTAAACTTCTGAAGTATAACTATTAGGTCAGGCCCTGTGTTTACCTTCAGAAAACATTTGACAAAAGGTCTGTCCGGGTTAGTATATTAAATGAAATACTTTTTAAAAAAATACTTTTCTTGAAATTTTTTTTTAGTAATACTATGATTTGTTACAAGCTGACACAACAATCAGTAAGCCTAGGATCCATATTATGTGCACCTGCATATGTAATCCCCATATTCCTTCTCTTCTAATAAACAATTCTCCTTCCAAAATATAAAAGCCTCAGTGTTGGAAATGTTTATTTTTATATGGATAAACATCATGTTGATTTAAAACACAAATTTTGGGGAAAATAGGAACTATATTATTAGTCATAGAGGTTTTTTTATGTGACTAAAATTTCTATGACCCAATATGTTGAAGGAGACAGATATGTAGGTATATCTGTATCTGGAAATTTTTGCCTAATTTACAATACATTTTACTCCAGGGAGCAGTAGGTTTTAATTAAGCCTTCATGTTCTATATATGTGTAAATTGACTCAGTTGCTTTTGAATGAAGTCTAATTTTATGCGTATTAAATATGATCCACAGCATTTGTTATTGTGTCTTTTGTTATAAAAGAAAGGAAACCTGTAGACTGTATGGCATATAAATTATATCTCAAAGCTGTATCCAAAAGAAATACAACATAATTATATAGCAATAAATGACAATGATGGTAGTGTTGATAGATGTATGCTAATATTGCGGAGAAATCTGAATTTGCTAGATAGAAACATAACTTCTATAACCTTACACTTCCTATGGTATTCAGGTAATTTTATGAGTACTGGTGAAATGTATCTTTACTAGAAGTCTTACAACCTATGTCAAATAAAATTCTTGTGATAGTTTTTAAGAGTTCTAAGTTATAATATTTGCTATGGTTCTGAGAACTTGGAATTCAGCATCAGGGAGATCTGGGTTCATCATAGATCTTAAAGAAGTCATCTCTGACTCAGTTTCATTTATTAAGTGAGACTAAAAATGCACACACCTCAGAAGAGTTTCCATAGCTGCTAAAGCAGGTGTGTACTCTCATGTTCAGCAACATCTTCTCCCTCTCCACCTTTCTCTTCCCATCTTTTACCCTCCCCCGCCTGGTAAATAAATGAAATACTTAGGATAATACTTAGCAAATGGAGGGGGTGTCAGTAATAATTAACTTAGTGTAGCATTATTGTATTGAAAATGATAACCACTTGTTTGCTTTCTGTGCTGAAATATTTTTAAATAAAATCATTGTAAAATTTCCTAAGGAAGTTTGCTGAAGACTACTTTTGGATATAATAACAATACCAACTCTCTTTCCCCCCTTTAGAAAAATAAAACCTTTACAGAGAGAGTGATATCATTAACATATTTAATAAATTATATAAATGTTTGTGCTTTTACATGTATTTGAAATGATTCGTTAGTATATTTACAGTTGATCCAATTAATACTTGCTGAAATTTTTGCTTCCTTGTTTGATTAAATAGATTCTAGATTTCTCCTTTTGAATTGGGAATCTTTAAATCAAATAAACTTTATTACAGGAAATTTCCCCCTTTCTGCAGCTTTCTGAAAAAAGATATTTAATTGATGGGTATTGGGTATTTACTCAGGAAATAAGGTTTTGATATTCATTTTAGACTTTTAGTAAGTCTATGGGATTTACTTTCAAAATTATGTTTTTAGGGCAAGTGGTATCATCGGAGGCAAGCTGTAAGAGAGTTGCATAGTACATTGATACGCCTTTTAAATGAATTGCTGCCATGGGAACCAAAGTTAATGAAAGCTTTTCAAAGAAACAGGTAATTCAAACTTTGTACTCTTTTAGTTATTTCAGAGCTCTTACTCTGGAATTATTTAGTAGTTTTTCATGGACTTGTAATGCAACAGATATTTTTGAGTGTCTACTACATGTAAAGCATTTCCTAAACCTCGATAAAGTAGTTGAAATACAAAACCCCTTCTCTGTAACTTACATTCTTTTTTTTCCTGTTTTCTTTTTTTTCATTGTGGTAAGATGAACAAACCAAATTTATCATCATAACCCAGTTTTAAGTATGCAGTTCAGTGATATTAAATATATTGAAAATGTTGTTACAATTATTCCATCATCTCCAGCATTCTTTTCATCTTATACAACTGAAACTATTAAATTGAATCTACTCAATAATAATTCCCTATTCTCCCCCCACCCTGACCTCTTAGTGTGTTTTCACTACTCTAAATATTTCATGTAAAAAACTATAAATAAATACTTTATGTAAGTGGAATAATACAATTGTCTTTTCGTGACTGGTTTATTTCACTTAGCATAGTGTTCTTAAGGTTTATCCATGTTGCAGCATATGTTAGAATTCCCTTTCTTTATGAGGCTGAATAATATTCCATCCTACATATGTGTCAAAGTTTACTTTTCCAGTCCTCTATACATGAACATTTGGGTGACTTTGATGTTTTAGCTATAATGAATAGTGCTGCCTTATAAACATGGTGTATAAATATCTCTTTCAAAATCTTGCTTTTAATTTTTGGGGTATATACCTAGAAGTGGAATTGCTGGGTCAGGGATAACTCTTTTATGTTTTCACTTTTGAGGAACCACTGTTCCTCACTATTTTCCATAGTGCCTACAAAATATTACATTCCCAACAGTGCACAAAGTTTCTGACCTTTCCACATCTCACCAACATTTGTGGGTTTATTTTTTTTTTAATATTAGTCATTCTAATGGATATGAAGTAGTATCATTGTAGTTTTGATTTGTATTTCCTAATGATCAATGGTATTGTTTTTTTCATGTGCTTATTGACATTTGTGTATCTTTGGAGAAATATTCAGGTCTTTTGCACATGTATGAATCAGCTTGTTTGTTTTTTGTTGTTGTTAAGTTTTAGAAATTCTTTATTCTAGATATTAATCCCTTATCAGATACGCAATTGGCAAATATTTTCTTCTAATACCAGTTGTTGAAAAGACTGCCCTTTCCTCGTTAAATGAAGAATTCTTTTAATATGCTGCTGAATTCAGCTTGCTTATGTTTTGTTGAGGATATTTTGTATCAATGTTCATAAGAAATACTGGTCTATAGCTTTCTTGTAGTATCTTGGTCTGACCTACAGGTATGAGGGTAATTCTAGACTCAAAGAATAGTTATTATTTCTTTCTCCTCAAATTTTTGAAAAAGTTGAGAATGCTTGGTAGAATTCACTAGTAAACCTTAAGGTCTCTTTGTTGAGAGATTTTGATTATCACTTTACTAGTTTTAGATGTATTTTATTTTCTGGTGATTTAATCTTGATAGGTTTTATGTTCCTAGAAGTTTGTTATTTCATCCAGGATACTTAAATGGTCAAGATACAATTATTTATTGTCCTCCTGTAATCCTTTCTGTTTGTCTAGAATCAGTAGTAATTGCCTCACATTTCATTTGTAATTTTGATAATTTGAAATTTGAGTCTTGTCCCTTTTTTATTAGTCCATCTAGGTAAAGGTCTGTCAATATTGTTGACCCTTTCAAAAAACAAACTTTTGGTTTCATTGATTTTTCTCTTTTGTTTTCTGCTCTTTCATTAATTTCTAATGAAATCTTTATTTCTGTCCTGATTGCTTTGGGTTTAGTTGATTTTCTTTTTCTATTTCCTTATAAAGTTAGATTACAGCTTCAAGATTTTTCTTATTTTTTAATGTAAACATTTATAGCTATAATTTTTCCCCTTAGCGAGTGTTCACTGTATCCTATAAGTTTTGACATGCTGTATTTTCATTTCTATGAAGTATTTTCCAATTTCCTTATGATTTGTTCTTTGATCCAATGTTTAAGAGTATTTTGTTAATTTTCACACTTGGTCAATTTCTCTAGTTTAAGGATTTTGTAGTTACCCTTCTATTACTAATTTCTAACTTTAACTGTGGCTTACATTCTTCTGGAAGAAGCAGACAGACTCATGTCAAATAGTAGTAAGTGCTGTGAAGAAAAATAAAGCAAGGTAAGGAGAAAAGCAAATGATTCATTTGTAGGAGATAATGATTGCTCTTTTGCCAGTTGTCAGAGAAACTTTCCTGATGAATTAATGTTTGAACAAATATCTGAAGGAAAGGAAGGGGTGAACCAAGTAAATATCTGAGGGAAATAAAGCAAAACCTTAAGGTTGAAAACATGTTTGGCATTTAGAAGAATGCAAAGAGCTACCCAGAGCTAAGTGAGTTTTAAGGATTTTCACTTTTTGCTGTAGTGAGATAAGACACATTTAAGGGTTTTAAGCAGAGGAGGGACATGATCTTACTTGTTTAAAACACTCACTCTGCCTGCTGTGTTGAGATTAATGGGTCAGAGGTGAAAACAGGGAAATCATTTATACTACGTTAATAATCCAAGCAAAATATAAAATGACTTTAGCCAGGGCCGTATGCAGAAGATAATACTATGTTCTGGAAACCAGTATTTTGGATGTTTCTTGAAAGTTGGATTGGTAGAGTTTGATATAGGGGAAACTTAAGGAGAACCAGATTGGGGCTGAAGGGGTGAGGATTTAGCAGTTTGAATTTCAACTTGTTCAGTTAGATGTTCTTTAGATACCTAGTTGCAGTTACTGAGAAAGCAGTTTAGTATCTGATTCCCAGCTCAAGGGAAAAGCCAGGCTAAAGATGTACGTTTGGAAGTTATCAGGTAAAGATTATGTTTAAGTCATGAGATTACTAGAAATCACCTAATCTGTAAGAATAGATGAAGACAGATTGAACTTCAGAAAGGCCAACATTTAGAGATGGTAGAGATGAGTAGGACTAAGCAGGACAGATTTAAAAAGGAATGTTGTGTAAGATAACAAGATAACCAAGAAAAAAGGTAGTGCCATGAAAACAAATTAAAGGCCTTGTTCTTATTTCAGGGAAAATTAAGCAACTAGAACTTCCACATATTCACAACTCAGTTGCAACTTAAGACCTTTATTTGTATTCATATTTTATTTGTATTCATATTTCTACCTTCCTATCTAAGCTAACCCCTCCACTTATGCAAAAGACAGAATATTTGATAGAGAGATGTTCTTATGATTCTCTGATTACTTCCATTTTCCCAGAAATAAGAAACAAAGTTATCAGCTAAGACTGAGAAGGCTCAGAAGGAAGAAATGTCATTCTACCTCCATGTAGATATTTCTCCTTTCTACTCTTAAAAGAATTCATTTTGCTATTATCCTTTGTTAATCCATTCTAGTGTCTTAATAGCCCTCCATAAATTAAGCAATAATTTCAAACAAAGTGAGTTTTTTCAACAAACTTTCATTAGTTGAATATTTAGGTGACATACACTATTAGGTAAGAACTATTATTTTCCCTATTGTACCAATAAGTAAACTGATGCTTAGAAAGTTTAAGGAATTTGCCCAAAGTCTTAGTACATTTTTAGGTGACAGATGAGACTTAAGCTACAGTATATGCAAATAGGAAGTTTTAGCAAAAATAAATTGGAAAACATATAGTCAGATTTTTTAAACAAAAAACTTGAGGATAAACTTGAAAGCAAAAGGTATAATAAAGAGTATCTAAAATATCATATAATCATTTAGAAATGTTTCCATCTTCCCATAGTTTCGTATAGGCAGTTATATTTGTATGTGGAATCTTTGAAAGATTACTTTTCAGCTTCCTTTCCTTATATTTAAATAAAAATTTCTAGCAAGATTCAAAAGTTTAGACATGGTTACAGTCAGGATTAAAGGCTGCATTTTTTGTTTATTACTCTGTAAAAATACAATATTTTAGAATTTTAATTTTTTTCATATTTTAAATATATTATTATCAGTAATTTAAGATTTTCAAACATTTCCGTCAGTGCAACTTTGAAGAAAAACCTTTTTAAAAAATCTAAGCCTTTAGAATGGCAAATTGATGGTATGTTCAAATACTTCATTCTGAAATTGCAGATATAATCCTTTTACATTTCTTATGCCTACAACCTGGGTTTTGTTGTCGTGAACCATAATTACTGGCAAGACTTAGTGAACACTTAGACATACTTGAGATTAAAACATAGTTTTCAGTAACTTAATTGAAAATATTTTGATACATACTTTAAAATGTTAATATTTAGTTTAGCTTCCAAGAGTTTAATATATGTGTGTTACTTTGTTACATTGGACATTTTATTTCAGGAGCCGCCTAAAGAAAGACTATGATGATTTTAGAAGACAGCCTGATCATGATATATTTACTAGAGAACTGTGGACTACTGAAGAAAGTGAAGGAGATCCTGAAAAAGAATCTCCTAAGCTAGAAGTTAGTAAGTCTGTAGACTTGACAGAATCTTTCGCTATCCTGGAGAAGGATCACTTTGATTCAGGTAGGCATTAAAATTTCTCTAAATCACAACTGAAAGCGCAAAGAGATATTTAAATCTTCTCTTGTGGAGATAAAGGATAATCTGGTTAATGAAAAATATAGGTTGGGCAAATCTGGTATGTTTTTCAGGTGTATTATGTCCTTTTGTCATCATTATAACATTAGTATTTCTAAGAGTCTCTTAGAAAATAGTGCCTGACTCCAGACTTACAAGCATGCCGTTGCTCTTTACAGACTCATCCTTGATCTGCAATCCCTTTGAAGTAAATTTATTCTCTTCTTTTTATTATTGCTATTTTTGAAGCACTGTTTCTGATGTGTGCTTTAAATGGAATTTGGCAAATCTATAATACAGTGAAGATTTTTTGTTTTTTGTCCAAATCAAGAATTACAACATAACCATTTTAATATCTTAGTATCTGGATTATATATTTACTCTCAAAGTATAAAAAGTCATTGGTAATGTACACATTAAGTTCAGGGGATCCTATGTAATACTCTAAAAGAGTCATCATAAATCTGGGGCATCTTCTCACATTTTAATGATTAATGAAGACTATATTCCTGAAAAATGGGTAGTTGTTACATATATATGCAGAGCATCTTTTTGTGTGCATGTACTAGATAATCTTCCTTTTGCCCCTTCAGATACCCTTTCCCATTTCTCCACCCTGCTCACTTATATGAGTAATAATCATGGTGCCCTGTTTGCTGACTTCCCATTGACTTAGGCCACTGGGAAGACCCATCCACCACCCCCGCATTTAAAGAGTGAAAGAAAAATAAAGTACTTAATCAGATTAGGTTCCTTTTCAAATCAAAATTATGAACCTTAATTGCTGGTTTGAGTATTTCTTTAAGAAATGTAAAATTCCCTTTTGCACTTGTATTCACAGCAGAATTAGAGAATTTAACAAGAAAATTATTTTCTTATTAATAATAGTTGTTCTTGGGAATAATTATGATATATGAACAGTTAAGGTTACCAAGTCAAAGGTCACTTTACCTTTATCTCCATAAATGGTAGACTTTTGAATCACACTATAGATTTAATTAATTGCCAGTTGAAAGATTGATATTCCTTTTTATAATTGGTCTTACTGCTATTCTGTTGTGGTTTTATATAAACAAATTACTTGTTTTTTATAATTTTCAGATGATATGAAATTGTCAGAAATAGATTTTCCTATGGCCAGAAGCAAGTTATTGAAAAAGGAATTACCTTCTAAAGATGTCCTGAAGACACTGCCTAAAACACTTAAAAGACCGTCCAAACAAATGAGTTTTCTGGATGATAGCACAAAAGAGAAAGAGCTTTCCCCAAGGAAGAAAGTAAAGTTAAGCACAAATGAGACACCAGTTGAGAATGTAGAAAGTGATATGCAGATTGATTGTTTAAATGAATCAAAGCGTGTAGAGGCACTTTTTCCAGAATCACTTGCCTCTGTGGATTCAACTCCATCATCTACTCTCCAGAAAGGGACCAAACCTATTCAGGCATTGCTTGCGAAGAATACTGGGAACAAAGTGACCTTAACAAATCAACTGCCCTCGTCCACAAGTAGGAGTGCTCCTGCTGTGGAAAAACCAATTATATCTCCTTCAGAAGCAAGTCCCATAAAACCAGCACTGACCTGCCATACCAATACAAAAGGTCCTTTACAGATGGTATACAAAATGCCCTCTGGTCAGTGGTTGCCCATAGATCTTCATAACAGCTCCGTAAAGATTCAGATGCAACCTGTGCTGGATTCTAAAACAGGAGAAAAAGTTATGCAGCAGGTTCTCATTCTACCTAAAAATTTTGTGATCCAGCACAAGGAAGGAAAAGCAGTTGCAAAAGAAATACCACTACTTCAACAAAAAGGTACAGAACAACATAGTTCATCTTTTCCACAGACATCAAATGTAAACTCTTCTTTAGCATCAGTTCTTGTCAACTCAACAGGAACTGTTTCTACTCAACTACCAAATACAGTTTTCAATAAGACAGTTACACCTTTGTCAAATGTGAGTAGTACTAGACCACAGCCTTTGTCACCTGTAACCTCCATAAGTAATTTACTAACACCATCAGTTATATCTAACCAGAGTGAGGCAGAAAAAATCAAGAATGCAGTTTCAGCATCTACATTCCCCCAGCCCATTGCCTCACCCACCATTTCCTCAACAGTTCAGCCTCTGTTATCACCAACAACACTAAGTGGAGCTTCAAATCCTGGTAGTTCCCTCAACTGTTTTGCACAACAAACCGCTGATTCTTCTGAAGCAAAGCAAGAACTGAAAACTGTGTGTATAAGAGACTCACAGTCAATTCTTGTTAGGACACGAGGTGGGAACACCGGAGTTGTAAAAGTACAAACCAACCCAGATCAAAGTTCACCCAACAGTTTATCTTCAAGTTCAGTTTTCACTTTTGCTCCTCAACTTCAGGCATTTCTAGTGCCAAAATCAACAACTTCATCGTCCTCTTCTTTTTCACCAGTAGCTGGAACAACTATTACATCTAGTCTCCCACCCTTTGGCCAAACACCAACTTCTGTTTCCATTCCACCTGGCTTTACTCCATCCTTTGGGAAAAATCTCAATCTTTCATTAGGCCAGCCTTCCTGCAGTGGTAATTTGGGACACATAGTAGATAAAACTTCCCACATGTCCTCTTCTCCCTTAAAGTCTTCTGTTTCTTCTAGCACTCTACTACCATCAACAACAAATAGTTCAGTAAGTGTAATCAGCTTATCAGCAGGAAATTTTGGACAAACCAATGCAAATGTTATTCATACTCCAACTAAACAGCAACAAGTAGATTATATCACAAAAAGTTACCCTGTTACAGGATCAGAAACAACAGCAGCAACAAATGGAGATGTAATCAGTGGTACACCAGTTCAGAAACTTATGCTGGTGTCAGCCCCATCTATTCTTTCTCCTGGCAGTGGAACTACAATTAATGTGACACCTGCACCAACATCTACAGGTGTTTCTTCCCAGAAACTAGTTTTTATTAATGCTCCTATTCCCAGTGGCACTTCAACCCCAACTATTGTGGCAGAATCATTGAAACAAACTCTTCCTCCTCCCTTAAATAAATCGTATGTTAAGACTCCAGAGCAACCCCAGATAGTACTAATTCCATCTACAGTGGGAGCGCCAATAAAAATAAATTCGTCACCAACTGTGTCTCAGATAAAAGATGTGAAAATTGGACTAAACATAGGTCAAGCTATTGTAAATTCTTCAGGCAGTGTGCCAACTATGCCATCAATTAACATATTGCAAAATGTAACTTCAAAAGGAGAAGAAAAAAGTACCAAGGGCTATGTTTTGCCATTGTCAACAAATGGTAATTCAATTCCAGTAAACTCAGATTTTGTGAGTCAGAATATTACTCCTGTTAATGAATCAGTGGTTTCTGCAGCAAGAGCAGTAAACATGTTTTCAGTAACAGGAACAAATGTATCTTTGGGTTCTCTTTCAGTGACTTCAACTTCTGCTTCAGTGGGGACACGACCTCCTGTTTTAGTGAGTGGAAATGATACCTCTTCACGAATTATGCCTATTTTGTCAAATAGACTTTGCACATCAAATCTCGGAAACACTGTGGCCATATCAACTGTGAAAACAGGACATCTTGCATCATCTGTTCTGATTTCAACTACACAACCAACAGTGTCTCCTAAATGTTTAACATCAGCTTTGCAAATCCCTGTTACTGTTGCCTTGTCTACACCTGTGACTGTATCCCCAAAAATAATCAACACAGTTCCACATGTGGCAACAGTACCAGGAGCCACACGTTCTGTATCTCTTTCTAAAAGACAATCGCGGACTTCTGTCCAGTTTCAGTCACCAGGGGTTTCAGCTACAGTGCCAACTAATGTAAACACAAATAAACCTCAGACTGAATTGCCATCCCTCTCACCAAGTCCAGGTAAAATAATTAATATTTCTAATTATGCATCTCTGCCAAACCAGCAAATGTCTCCTGCTTTAGTAAAATCAACCCCTAGTTACAATTCTGCTCCAGGTGGCTCTGCCATTCACACTGCTACAGCACCATCAAATGTAACTAATGTAGTAGGGGGTCAGTTCAGTGAACATTACATTCAGCAAAAAATAGTGATCAACACCAGTACACCTTTGGCACCTGGTACTCAGATCATGATTAATGGAACCCGGTTTATTGTCCCACCACAAGGTCTTGGAGCTGGTAGCCATGTTCTTCTTATATCATCTAACCCAAAATATGGACCTCCCTTAGTTCTTAACAATGCTCAAGGCATTCAGCCTACACCCATAGATAACCCTGCCCCGAAGATCACACTAGCATCAAATAATACTTTAAGTGGACTACCTGTAAAACATTCTCTAAGAAGCTCTACAAAAATTGTAAACTCTCTTGGGAATGCAAGTTCTCTACCCACAGTGCATACAACACCACAAATTGTAAACACAACTGTTAAAGATTCTGTTCCACCTCCTACACCAACAGTGTCATTGACTTCTGTAATTAAGTCTCCTCCAGCTACTCTTTTGGCTAAGACATCTTTGGTTTCTGCCATTTGCTCAAGTAATCCTCCACTGCCAAGTAGCACTTCAGTATTTCATTTGGACACATCTGTCAAAAAATTGTTGGTCAGCCCAGAAGGAGCCATCTTAAATACCATAAATACCCCAGCATCTCAGGTTTCTTCACTCTCTTCATCTCTTTCTCACATTGTCGTATCTGCCAGTCGAAATCCTGCCTCTGTCTTCCCTGCTTTTCAGTCATCTGGCTTAGAGAAGCCTGACACAGCTGCATCTTGAATTTAGACTAAAGGAGCCAGTTTTTAAATAATGGGGCATTGTTTTGATTCCCATAAGTTTTAACTGTTTATTATACTGTTGAAAACATACTATACATAGTTGTGTGTGTGTGTGTGTGTGTGTGTGTGTGTGTTAATGTATCTTTTCATTAGCTTGCAGCAAGGCTTTGTTTTCTTGGGGAGGGGAAAATATGTTCCATTTCACTCATTGGTATGAATATGTTTTCAAAGATTGTTTAAAATAGATGGTCAGGATTTACCTGTCTGTATAACATAAAGTCAAGTTTGACTAGTTTGGAGTAAGCTAGCCTTTTGCACACTTGCATTGACACATTTCTTGAATTTGGACTATTGCAGCGTATCTATGATATGGTATTTTGTGTCATTAGTGAAATCTTATTTTTGTTTCTGTAAATATATATATATATATTTATGCATTGTGAAAATGCAGTCCATGGTGTAAAATTGTACATATCCCTAACCCTTACAACTTGTACTAAACTATATGTACAAAGAACTATGCTGTCTTATTTATGTTTTGTTTACATAATGTATAGTTTTTTAAGTATTTTAGTAATTTTGGACCAGTGAACTGTTAGCAACAATGCAGAAGAATCTGCATGTAATAAACTGAGTTGCTGTATCTCTTTGTTTGAATAGCATTTTTAGAGTGTGTTCTTTTTCCTTTAAAAGTATATGATATAAAAATGAAGATAGTCCTTTACCAAAAAAAATAAGACTGGGAAATTTGAATCAATAGCTAGCATTTGTACAAGGCTTTATGGTTTACAAACTTTACTTTCACATCTCATTTGGTTTTCATAGTACTCTTGAAAGGGTAAGTGATATATCCAAGGTCACCCAGTTAGGGTGTGGCTGACCCAGTATTTGAACCTGATGCTTTAAATCCTTTTTCCATAATTTTACATGGAAATTCTGTTATAAAATTTCACTGTAGGTTTCTTTTTTCCCCTCTTAATCAACCACCAGTGTACTTTGACCAAAATAAGTGATCTTCTTTCAGACTAATGTATTTTGCCTCTGTTCATAATATTTTTTAGTTTTTTTAAATAATTTTAGAAAGCTGTAATGATAGTACAGAGAGGCCCCATGTACCTAATACCTAGTTTGCCCCTGATAAGTTTACTTTTATACTGAGGTGTTGGTTTATAGTGTCTGATTTTAAAAATAATATTTTAAAGCATGTATTCTTTTTTCAGTTTAGAATAGCAAGTGTGGACACTTTCAATTTACAATGATTTTTGCCTTTTTGTTTTAATTACACAGCAATTCTTAATTCCATTGTGAAGCAGTTTTTATGAGTCATCTAATTCTCAGGGTTTGATTTTGTGGTATTTCAGAATATGCCTCATGTTAAATAAAAGATAGATTTTATACTTACTGAATCTTTATATCCATTATCTTGTTTGGAAGACTGTATACTCATCCACCTTTCATTTATAATGATACTGTTAAACCTTATTACATGGAGTTAAAATTTGTGGTTAAAAATGAGTAAGTCTAAAGACTTCCATTGACATTTAGCAGTTAGTTAGCAAGGTGAAGAGGACAGTTAGGATGTTCCTGGAAAGTTGCTAAAAGGCTCTCAGAAACCTATTTATTCTCTAACACAGTAACTTTGCCAATGAGGTCTGTGATCTTCTGCATTGTCACATTCCTCCTTTCCCTTGCTAATTTAGGAGGAACTCAGATTTCAAATGGAAATGAGTGATGTATGAAGTGCATTGCATTGTACATAGTACTCAATGCATTTATGTGATCAACTTTTAAAACAAAATAGAAAACTGTTACTCTTCTGTCTCAAAAATAATTTTATAAGCTCTTTCTTTATATCTTACATATGGCCCAATTTTATTCCCAGTGAAGTAACTAAATGAATTACACTACTTCTTTCCTAACTCTAAAATCTAAACTCCTAATATGACCTTCAGAACTCTGTGTGAGTTGGTGAATTTTTAGAGTGAAGCCTATACTGTCTTAAAACTTAATGCTTACCTCTTCCAGCTTCATTTCAACCCACTCTCACTCTTGTTCATTGTACTCTTCTTTTAGGACCTAGAAGTTCAAGACACCTTAAGGTCTGTGCATATGTTCTCTTTGACTTGACATTTCGTTACAGGTTCTCATTACATTTTACATTGCCTCCATGATGTTGCAGTTATTTAGAGTGAGCAGAACATAGCACTTATGTGATAAAATTATTTGTATGCAGTTATTTAATGCTTGTCATCCTTCTTAAAGAGAGACCTTGTCATTTGTCATCATCATCATTCCAGTAGCTGGCACATAGTAGACATTCAATATACATTTGTTGAATAAGTAAGAAATCTAGGTAATTTATATTAAAGTTCTAGCATACTTTTTAAACGAATGCCCCATTTTTACTAGAGATTTGTATAAATTAATAGATTTATGTAATAAAAAAATTCCTCATTCTTTTTCCTCGTCTCCAATTTGGTAGGTCATATGTATTTCTGGTATCTTGGCCAAAGAGTACAAAGTCAAATTCCTCAATTCTTTGTGCCCAGTGTTATCATTAGGTATTTTTTAAAGGTCATCCATTAAGGCATTCATGTAAAGGAAGAAAAGTCTCCACAATGCTACTTGAAAGGCATGTTGATACTAGAAGGATATGTTTCCACCCTTAGTATAGAATTAGGCCATTTGGATATCTATATTCAGTATCACTTTAAATGCTAAGTGGAAACATGCTGAAGTTAACTAAGCCTCCTTTTAATATGCTAGCTTTTCTCTTGCCTCTCATTTCCTGCAGGTTGCCTGGAAATATTTTTTCTTTGTGATTAGAAAAAAATTTTGTATATATTTTATATATATAAGCCATCTATAAGTGTAATAGTAAATGTAAATGTATAATATACTATAATCTATAAAGTAGCCTTTTAGATCTCTTTTTCTGTTTCAAGCCTCGAATTGGTGTATTTAATAATTGACATAGTTTTATGATTAGTCATGGCTATAATGTGTACACTAATATAAATGAAAATGTTTACTCAATATAGTACATTATTGATAGTAAATTTAGAAATCTTTAATATTAAAGAGTTAAGAAATTGGTGGTGATTTTAGTCATCCAAAATATAATATGGAGGTGATATACAATTTACCTTACGTCATTCCAGAAGTTGTTTTGCCATCACCTGACTCTGAAGTCTCGTTATAAAGCTCTTGTCAGTCCCAGGTATTTTTACTTATTCAGTAAGTACTTACTATGCACAGCATGGTACTTGACGTTTAGTAGGGTAACAAGAAAGCTGAAGGGCATGGCATATTTCAGATTATTATAGTTTAACTTGGAGACAAAATCGGAATGTCAGAAACAAAATGTGAAGAAATGCTAGAGAATCAAAAATGTATTTTATGTATATAATCTTCAACATCATTCTCAAAGTAATTATCAACATATTCAAAGCATAATTATCTTAAAATTGAAAGAGATATAAGTTAACTGTATATATTTATTGAGAACTACCTAATACAAAAGATGTAGAAAAAACATAGATGAGCAAGATCCCATCCCTGTCCTCAACACTAAAAATATAACATTAAAAGTAAATGTCAGAGAAATAAGGAACTAATAGTTTAACAAAGAGATTCCAGGAGAGGGTTCACAGGCAGCTTTTGTGCTGGGACTAAAACTTTGTTTAGAATCAGGCTTGCAAAGATTCAGTGTCAGAAAAGCACAAAGGTGTTAATAACATTGTATATTTGAAAGCTGATGAGAGAATAGTTCTTTAAAGTTATCACCAAAAAATGATAATGTGATGGAAGTTAACAATTTATTATAGTCAGTTCATAGCATATACATGTATCAAATGATTATAGTGTGTACCTAAAACAAATACAGTATTGTATGTCAATTCTATCTCAATTTTTTGAAAAGGCAGTTTCAGTGGAATATTATGGGTTAAGAGGACCAATGGGGAATGATTAGTAAATAGGTTGGATTGCATGGTAGCAGACTAAAAAATATTCTGGGAAGTAGTTGGCATTTTTTAACTATGTAATTACTACTGAAGCTTTTGAAGCAAAGGTAGTAACAATTACATGAAATATGAGGGCAATTAAATTACCTTGTAAAATTTTTGTAAGCATTAGATGAGAGTATTTATGTAAAACAGCCCAATAATTGCCATATAGTAAATGTTAAATAATAGCTGTTATCAGTCACTTGAATAGAGATAACAGGTTTTTACTAGTGAGTCAAGCCAGTGGTATGAAGATCTGTTATTTGATAGTAATGGTACCAACAGAAGTGAGAGAAAATAAAACTTTAGATAAAATGACTGGAAAAAGGGAACAGCAATGAATAACATGAACTATTATCTCTCCTAAATCTGAATTTAGTGCTAAACTAATAAAAATTCTAGTAGGTGTCTAGGTTTTTTTTGGTGTGATTTGGGGTTTTATTTTTGGTGAGGTTCTTAAGATTGTTTTATTAGTCAAAATTCATGGAGATAGATACTAAGTTGTCTTACCTGTCTTCTGACAGGTTTAGTATATATGAAAATGGTCTTTTTTTAATTCAATGTTTGTCCCTGATTGTAACAGCAGGAGAACACAAAGCAGGATCTCTATGACCCGAGCAGACGGAGTAAAGGAGGAGAGAGTCCTGGAGCCCTCAGTGGCTTTTGCAGGCTTTTATTGGGATTTTATTGGGTACACAGCAGACAGGGTTGCTGGGGGGCCGGAAGGCCTCCCAGCCCCCAGCAAGTCTTCACTCTTTCTGGGCTCTCCGGCATTTTCTGGTGGTCTCTGCTTCTCTTTCACACTCTCTTTCGTTCTTGTTCGCTCTGCTTCTCTGCTCTACCGGCGTCCCGGTGATGCCACCCTTATAAGCCCAGTCTCTCAGCACAGGTGTATCCACTTAACGCATGCCGACACCCTACTCCAGGTGCCCGCCATCAGGCATGCATTCAGGACCACAAGGATCCATCATCAATCCTAATGGCGGGAGGGCAGAAAAGCCTGATACTTTTTCACTTACCCCACACTGATGTAAAAACATAATGTTGTGTTTAAACCTGCAAAGGGATTCTTTATGAGTACTCTATAGCACAGACTCACCTGCAAGAATTCTGTTAGAATTCAAGTTGGTCAGTAGATTGTTCCTCAGAAATCAAAATAGTAGTTTGTTAATTATGACCCAGATTCAACTAAAAAGAAAGTGAATGGTCCCAGGGCACCCCCTTGAATCCTAGCCTTCAGAAAATAACATCATAGAGGAGGTCTTGCAAGATGGTGTCAGTAAAGATGTTGGGCTTGTCTGCTCCATATATTCACAGCTAGATTGCAGTAGAACAAAGCCAAAACCCCTGAAGGGAAAAAAAAAAATCCAAGGCTCACAACCAAAATAACAAACACTTGCATAAACTAGAGTTGAAGTACCTGTTAGCAACAAGAGCACACATCCCAGGATAAGCCTCTATGCTGGAGAAGAAGAAAGAGCAACTCCCAGCCTATGACTGTATATCAAGTGTAATCCATGCCCAGCATTGCATCTAGTCTCCATGAATTCATGGTGGAATACAGACACAGGAATGGAAGGGACACTTATAACAACAGCAGTCTTAGAGAATCTACCTAGCTCCTCCGTACAACTTTGGTACCCGAACACAGTAGGAAGCTTGAATCCCTGGTGCTCTCTGGAAGTGATCCTTTGCTGCCCTCTTGCCCTGGTTCTCTTTCATACCTACTATCCCTCACATGTAACAGTTCTCTAATTACTTTTTAATAGTAATTAAAATGCAAAGAGAACAGTCCGAAAGTCTACCCCTATTACCCATAAAATCTAAAGAGACAAAATGACATACCACAAATGCTGGAGCAATAAAAAAACACTCTTGAGAGGAGTCTAGAATATGTCTGAAGCAGAGTTCAAGCTAACAATTATAACAATGCTCATTGATCTAAAAAAAAAAAAGTTGATTAAAAAACAGGAACAGGAAAAAAAAATATGAGGCAGGAAACAATTAGAAATAACAGAGCTAAGTAACATCACCAAAATAAATTACAATCAAGGACCAAAAACTACAGAAAAAAACAATGGAGAAACTCAATGAGCTCAAAAGCATAATGTAAAACAGAAAGAATTTTTAAAAATGAAAATAGTGCCTTTTGGGATAACAATGTTCATAACTTTGAGGTCCCAGAAGGAAAAGAGAAAGGGAATAGAAAATTTAAAGAAGTAATTACTGAAAACCATCTCAATTTTTAAAAACTAACGAGAAACCCAGAAATTCCAAACAAAATAATATGTACACATATGCACTAAGACAGTCATAATAAAGCTGTTGAAAGCCAAAGTCATGGGCAGAATACCAAAAATATCAAGAGAAAAAAGAGCAACCTACAAGAAACTCACCAAACTGTCAAACTTTTAAGTAGAAACATGATAAGCACAAAGGGATTGGCAGGAGATATTTAAAGTACTTAAAGAAAAAGCCTTCCAGCCCAGAATCCTTTACCCTGCAAGATTAAAATTCAAAACAGAAGGAAGGTTAATCAAAAACTAAAAATTTATCAACACCAAGCTGCACATAAAGGGAACCTTAAAGGGTTTATTATAAAGTAAGAGAACAATTAATATAGAGGCAAAGGGCCCTAAATCGCCTCCCTGGTGGCATAGGGATTGAGTCTCCACACTATCACTGCTGAGGCCTAGATTCCATCTCTGGCCAGGAAGCTTGCCCACATATGACCCAGCAGACCTGTCTCATCTGTTCCTCCCCATAACAGTGTATTTCAGTAGATATGCCTGTCCTGCTCCCCACTCTGTCGCTGGTGAATCCTCTCACCCACACTACTCCTTACATGTCTGGCCTACACCCCAGTTCTTGTATGCATAAATAAATAAAATTAAATCTTTAAAAAGCCCTAAATCATTTAACATGGAGGAAGAAGAGAAGGATTAAAAGGTCACCCATGAGAGCAAATCGGAGATCAGACCATACACAGGCCACACATATATTCCATCATTTGCTAACATCAGCACTGTTCTCAAAAATTTAAAGAAGTAACACATAAGACAATAGAAATGTAAACTATAAAACATAAAAGGAAGACTTCAAAAAATAAAAAGCAAACAGACATAACAAAATGGCAATGTGCACTTACATCTAAATAGTCACCTTAAATGTAAATGATCTGAACTCACCATTCAAAAGATGTAGTAGGTAAATGGATTTCAAAACAAAGGCAAACCTTCTGCTATTCAATATTTACAAGATACCCAGCTTGTTAACAAATACAAGCACAGACAAAGCTAAACACTAGAAGACAGTTATTCAAGAAAATGACAATCAAAAAATAAAAAACAAGAAACTGCTATACTTATATGAGATAAAATAGTTTTCTAATTTAAAAAGGTAAGAAATAGGGCCTCCCAGGTAGCACAAAGGGTTACGTCTCAGCACTATGAAGATATGGGCAGCTCCCCAGCCAGGGAACTGGCCCACGTGACACAGCAGACCTCTCCTCTCCCCTCGCCTCCCCTCAGCAGTGTATTTCAGTAGATCTGCCTGTTCTGCTCCCCGCTCTGTCTCTGGTGAGTCCGCTCACCCACCCCCGACCTCTGGCCTACACCCCAGCTCTTGTATACATAAATAAATCTTTAAAAAACAAAAAATAAAAACATAAGAAATAGAGACAGACATAATATTATAATTAAAAGCCTAATATAACAAGAAATGATACTCATATTTACCAAAGGGAAAAAAAAACAACATATGTAAGGCAATAACAGAACTAAAGGGAAATATTGACAATATAATACTACTGGGAAATTTCAATACCCTGCTTACAATGGACAGATCAACAAGACAAAGAATATAAAAAGGAAATAATAGCCTTAAATGAAGAGCTAGGCCAAGTAGGTCTAACAGTTATCTACAGTTCACCCAAAAATCACTGCTTGCACATTTTTTTCCAAGTGCACATGGAATATTTTCAAGAATAGACCATGTGTTAGGATACCAGTCAACTGTTGATAAAACTTCAGATTGAAATTATACCTAGTACTCTAGGTATAATTATAATGCCATAAAGTTAGAAATCCACTATAAGGAAAAACTTGAATATATGGAGACTGAACAATATTTGCTGCTTAACAGTCACTGAACAGGAGAAGAAATTAAAGCAGAAAAAAATTTTAATGCCTCGAGATGAACAAAAATGATGATGCAAGTTACTTAGATCTATGGAATGCAACAAAAGTAGTCTTAATGTGGAAGACAATTGCAATACAGATCCACATTAATCGGCAATAAAAATCACAATCTAATACTATACATAAAACAACTTGAAAAAGAGAAACAAGGCTCAAATTCAGTAAAAGGAAGGAAATAGTAAAAATAAGAATAGAAATAAATGAAATAGAGATCAAAAAAACTACAAAAATGTCAGTGAAACTAAGAGTTGAGTCTTTGAGACAAAAAAAAAAAAAATACACAAACCTCCAGGCTAACAAAGAAAAGAAGAGCAAAAACACTAATAAACAATCACAAATGAAAGAGGAGAAATCACCACACATAACAGAAATACAAAGGATTATAACAGATTCTATGGCAACAAATTCAATAATCTTGAAGAAATGCACAAATTCCTAAATCAATACAATCTACCAAGACCAACCAGGAAGAAACAGATCAGCTAAACTCTAGCAAATTGAATTCAACTTTTTACCACAATGATTATACACCATGATCAAGTGGAAATTATCCCAGGGATGCAACAGTGGTTTAGTATACATAAATCAATGTAATATATCAGCCACAGTAAAGATAAAATATCAATTGATGCAGAGAAAGCACTTGATAAGACTCAGCACCTATTTATGATAAAAACTTTAAACAAGATGGGAATCAAATGAACCTACTTCAATATAATAAATACCATATATCACAAACCAACAGCCAATATATATTCAATGGTGAGAACAGAAAGCTTTCCCCTTAAAATTAGGAACAAGACAAGGATGCTCATCGTCATCACTTCTATTTAACTTAGTATTAGAGGTTTTTGGTCAGAGCTATGAGACAGAAACAAGAAATAACAGGACTCTAAGTAGGAAAAGAAATATAACTATTATTCTTCACAGATGATATTATATATAGAAAAGCCTAAAGACTTCATAAAAAAAATTAGAAAAAAATAAATACAGCAGAGTGGCAGTTAAAAAGAATCAACATACAAAAATCCATAGCTCTTTTATGTACAAGGAACTCCATTTATAGTTGCTTCAGAAAGAATTAAATCCCTCAGAATTTACCTAAAGAAGGAGGTAAAAGACCTATATACAAAGAGAACTATAAGATACTGTGAAAGGACTTATGTAACAACATAAGGATTTGGGACCTCCCCAACCTCATAGTTGGGGAGAATCAATAAAATCAAAATGGCTACCCTGCCTAAAATAATACATAAATTTAATGCAAGCACCATTAAAATACCAGCAATATTTTCAAAGGAAAAAATACTGAAATTTATATAGAACTACAAAAGACCTCAAATTGTAAAAGCAACCATTAAACAAAAGGAGAGCAATAGAGGCATTATATTACCCAATTTCAAACTCAGCTGAGAAGCTACAGTACTAAAACCATATGGAATTGGCACAAAAATAGATACTTGGATCAAAGGAATAGAATCAAAAACCCAGAAATAAATCCACATACACATCAGTTCACAATCTATGATAAAGCAGCTATGACCATAAGATGGAGAAAGAGTAATCTCTTTAAAAATGGAGCTGGGAAAATTGGAAAGCCACATAAAAGAATGAAAATACACAAAAATAAAGAGATGTTTTTGGTTTCTTGACTCCTACAGCAAGGGAAATGAAAACAAAACAATTGGAATTACCTCAAGTCTGAAAGCTTTTATACAGTGAAAGAACATACAAGAAGTTTAAAAGGACACTATTGAATGGAGAAATATCTCTCACAATACAAATGATAAGGGGTTACTATCCAAGATAGAAAACTCACACAATTTAACAATAGAAAACAACAAATGAGCCGCAGGTATGAACAGACAATTCACCGAAGAGAATATCCACGGGGCCAACAGACATATGAAAAAATGTCCATCACTTCCAATAAGCAGATGCAGGGTAAAACTACAATGAGGTGCCATCTCATTTAGTATGTGCCTGAGAATGGCACATACTAAAGAGACCTCCAAAACTAACTGCTGGAGAGGATGCCTATTACACTATTGGAAAAGTTAACTGGTGCAATGATTATGGAAAGTAATCTGGATTTCCTTGAAAAACTAAAAATGGAAATACCATGTGATCCAGCAATCCCACTCTTGGGCATAAATCCAAAGAATATGAAACCACTGACACACATACACACACACACACACACACACACACACAAGATTATATAATTTTTTTTTAAGATTTATTTATTTTTACAAGCACTGAGTACAGTCAGAAGCGCGGATGGGTGAGAGGATTCACTAGATCCGGAGCAGGGAACAGAACAGGCAGATTGATGAAGTACACTGCTGAGGGGAGCAGTGGGCACAGCAGAAGAGATCTGTTGCGTCATGTTGGACCCTCGCCGGTGGCCGGGGATGGAACCAGCACTGCAGAGGCTGCGGGTAGCCCAAAGTTCAACCGCTGTGCCACCGGGGAGGCCCCCATGTTATATCATTTTCATAGCAGCTTTATAATATCAATAGTTAGAACTTACAAACAGCCTAAAGGTCCACTGATGGATTATTGGATCAAAAAGATATAATCCATCCACACTATGGAGTAATCTTTGACTTTAAGAGGGGATGAAATGCAGCCATTTACAACAAAATGGAGAGAGTTTGAAAGAATAATGTGTAATAAAGCAAGTCAGAATGATAAAAACAAACACTAGAGGTTTATATAACAATTTGATAATGTATAGTATTTTCCCAAAAAATGGATATCAATCCATAATGAGGGCTCTGTGGTTAAGAGGGAGAGAGAGAAAAAGGGACAAGGGAATATAAGAGATGGTGGTGGTGATAGGGGAGGAAAATAACATCATAGGTTTATTAATATTTCTATATGCACAGATACTATCATGTATTGCAGCATTTATTGATTTTTTTGACTATTTCTTATCATTCCTTACTTGATTAGCATTTTCAGTTGCTCTGCTAAGACCTTAACAGTAGATTTATTACTAGAGATAATATATAGTATTTCTACAGCATTCTGAAGCACATGATTAGAAACCCATATTAAATTCAAGCAACAATGTGAAGGAAATCGTTTCAGCATTCTCAGAGGCCTTGCTGGCTCTCACGGTGAATAAGGTGGTGGTGACTGTTCTGCAAATACTTTCTCATAAGCAGGTGGAGCATTGGGAATCTGAAAGAATGAGAAAGAGTATGAACTTGACTATAGTGCATGTTTCTGGAAAGGATTAAGTCGAAACAGTATCATATTTATACTTTTGATCTGGACTAAAACTTGAAAGTGTCCGCATCCAATTTCCACCCAAAAAGTCATCATTGTTAAATTTCATTGGTGTGTATATTGGAACATTGTTGGGAAGACTAGAAAAAAATACTTTCCCAAATATTAAAAGCATATTTATACCTGGAGTATCATGTCAGTAGAAGTCCCAAGTCTTGTTTACAGACACTAGTGTACATTGCACCTTTCACACAAAGATTCTTGCAGTTGTTATCTAAGGACCATCATCACTATCAACAGAACATAAATGTGCTCTTCATTTAATGTTCACAACAGTTCTAAGAGTATTTTCATTGTTTTCATGTTACAGGTCAGGAAACTGAGGCACAAAGAAGTCACTTGCCCAAGGCCACACAATTAGTAAGTTGTGGAGCTAAGAATCAAATACAGTAATTTTGCTATGGAGTCAGTGTTCTCAACACTTGTAATATTCTGGGTCTATACCAGCACTCTCCAGTTTTAAAAACATCAGCCCCCCCAATTTCCTGCAGGTGGGTACAAAGGACCCTTTAAGGGTCCTGTCAACACTGTAAGTCTCCCGAGATTTGGGAGGGAGGAAAGTGAGACAAAAAGGCTGTCCTGTCAGAATTCCAGGCTGGAGTGGGTGGGTTCAAAGGACTCGGGTTCACTTCCTGTGGTTACTGGCCCAGTCTGGGCCTGGAGACCAAGGGGTTGGTGATTTGGGGAACTGTGCTATTCCTGCCTGCATTGTTTGTTTTACTTTACCCCCAAATTAATTTTTTTCTAAGAATTCCAGAGAATGGGAAATTGTTCCTGTAAATATATATATATATATATATTTTTTTAAAGGTGAAAAATAAAAATATCTAGCAGCTGCATTAAAAAAAAAGAAACAGGTAAAATTAATATTATACTTAACTCCATTTATCAAAATATTATTTTCACATGTAATCAATACAAAATTATTAATGAAGTATTTATCATCTTTATCTCAGACTTAGCATTTGAAATCTGGTATGTATTATAGCACATCTTAATTTAAACATCTATGCTTCAAGGCCTCAATAGCTACATGTGAATGGCACAATTCTATGAAATAGATATTTTTTTCCTCCCTTAGAAAAGTCTATATTCTGGGGGTTTCCCTGGTGGTGCAGGGTTGAAGTCTCAGTGATATCAAGCTATCACCAGCTACTGTGGCATGAGTTCAATCCCCAGCCAGAGAGCTGACCCACATGGCACAGCTGACCTCTCCTGTCTCGCCCATTGCTCCCCTCAGCAGTGTATGTCGGTCAATCCGCCTATTCTGCTCCCCACTCTGTCTCTGGTGAATCCTCTCACCCTGTGAACCTCTAGCCTACACCCCATTGTTCGGTGCATAAATAGATTTTTTAAAAATCTTTTAAAAAGTTGGGCCTCCCCTAGTGGTGCGGCGGTTGAGCACTGGGCTGCGAGGCTGCCTTCAGCCTCTGCAGCACCGGTTCGTTCCCCGGCCGCTGGCGAGGGTCTCACCAAAAAAAAAAAAAAAAAAATCTTTTAAAAAATTTTAGAAAAGAAAAATCTATCCAGAACCATTTTTTCCCTTTAGATCTTACATGTAGTTCTCTTATTATTGGCCCTGGAAAATCTGGTTATGAGAGGATACAGTTTAAGAAATTCTCTGTGCGGGCCTCCCCGGTGGTACAGCGGTTGAGTGCTGGCTTGCGAAGCTGCCCGCGGCCTCTGCGGCGCTGGTTCGATCCCCGGCTGCTCCCCGGCCACCAGAGGAGGGTCCCACATGGCATGCAGACCTCTCCTGCCGCCCGCTGCTCCCCTCAGCAGTGTACTTCTGTCCTTCTGCCTGCTCTGTTCCCCGCTCTGGCTCTGGTGAATTCTCTCACCCTCCCGCGCTTCTGACTGTACCCAGTGCTTGTATGTATGTATGTATAAATCAATCAATCAATCTTTAAAAAAAAAAAAAAGAAATTCTCTGTGCTTTCCTTCCTTGTTTTTTAATTTTTTTTAAATTATGGTAAAATATGCATGACAAAATTTACCATTTTAACCATTTTTAGGTGTACAGCTAAGTAGCATTAAGTACATTAGCATTTTCCTTGCTTTTTAAATGGCAATAATTTTATTCATTTAGTTCAAAGCAGTCATACATGAAAACACTCAACCTACCATAGGTTCACAGTTGATCTCTTGAAATGGCAGTTTGCTGTCCTGGTGACCAGCGCCCTCACATGGACATCTTCCTGTTAAGATACTTCGAGTAACATCATGAACGCTTTTATCCTGAAATGTGAATTCATGATGATTCAGTGATTGTGAATAAATAATTGAATCCAACTGAGAAAAAGAGAAGGAAGCTGAAATTTTAGGAAGGGTTTTCATCATAGTTCTGCCACTTCCAGTTTCTGCATCTACAATATGAAGATAACACCTGCCTTTCAGATTTGTTCTGGGAATTAACTAAAGGTAAAGAACCTAGCACAGTGCCTGACACTCATTAGTCAGCAAATGTTTTCAAAGGGAAGGAGAAAAAGTGAATCTAAAAAGTAGAGCTCAGAGAATGATTGCAAGTGGAGTAGGTCAGAGCTAGTGAGGCAGGAGCTACTATCACAGCAAGGACAAGCATATGAGTCACTTGGCAGCAGGATATGCTGGCTCTACTGCCTTTTCCATAAATGACAGCAAAATATCTTCAACATTGTAAATGTACATATTGTGATAAAATGCACTGGTTTTAGCTATGAGATTCAAGCCCTGTTGTAATGACAATGGCAAAATTTTCTAAGACTAAATTAATGGGAGGTTTGCTACTTTGCATAGGTTTAAGAGGTGATGTCCTCCATGTCGAAGGACCACACAGTTGGCATAAGACAGACATATACCAAAACGTAATATTTCATCCCTGACATCCTTCCTTTCAAAACATATTATTTTCAGGGCTAAGGATAACTGTTAACCCAAGGAAAAATTTTAGGAGATCATGTTTCCAACCAACCTTGCTACCATTCTCTGGTCATTTAAAGTGGGAAAGTAGACATTTTAAAGTTTAATTAAGGTTGTTAGAAACTGGAAACCCTTTAGGGGTTTGGTTTTGTTTTTGCTTTAAAATGAAAATACAATCAGGGCCTCCTTGATGGCGCAGGGGTTAAAGTCTCAGCACTATTAGCAGCCACTACAGCAGGAGTTCCATCCCAGCCAGGGAGCCTACCCACATGGTACAGCAGACCTCTTATCTCACCCATTACTCTCCTCAGCAGTGTATTTCAGTCGATCCCACCTGTTCTGCTCCCTACTCTGTCTCTGGTGAATCCTCTTACACACACCCCACCTTCCTCAACTCTGGCCTATACCCAGTTCTTGCATGCATAAATAAATAAAAATAAATCTTAAAAATTAAAATACAATCATCAAGGAGACAGGGAGGTAATTATGAAATTAAATGCAGTACTTAATGCACGATTTTACATGATTTTGTCTAAATATCTTAGACTGCTGATTTTCAACCAGGTTTTTCAGGAGATATGAGAGTTTAAAAATAAGATTTTAATATTAATTTTAAAAATAAATGAAGGCATTTTTAGACTCTAAGGGAGTCAGGGAATTTATTTTTTTTAAGGTTTATTTTATTTGTTTACACATACAAGAGCTGGGGTATAGGCCAGATGTGTGGGAGGTGAGTAGATTCACCAGAGACAGAGTGGAGAGCAGAACAGGTAGATCTACTGAAATACACTATTGAGGGGAGCAGCAGGTGAGACAGGAGAGGTCTGCTGTGCCATGTGTGTATCTCCCTGGTCAGGGATCGAACTCAGGCCACAGTGGCTGCTGATAGCTTGATAGTGCTGAGACTTAACACCTTGCACCACCAGGGAGGACCAGAGCCAGGGAATTTAAACATGATTCTATCTCATTACACTGATGGCAGGATGGGTCGTGACTCTGCTGGATTGTCTGGTGTAACAGAGTCAGAAGAACTTGGGATTCCAGGCAACCTGGGAGGAAAGGGGTGAAGAGGCAAGGTGAGCACTGCTACTTGGAGTAATAGAACTAGTGAGACTCCCCAGAAAGATTCCAAGACCTTGAGAGTAGCTCATATGCTTGTGTTTGCTTTGCAAAAGGAGCACAAAACACAGCCCTGCATGCACAAACTGTTAGTGCTCAGCTATACACAATAGCCATGTAATCAAGTTTACTGTGAGTGGAACCCAACAGGCCACTTTCCTAGTTGGCATTTGTGTCTGGCCAGAAACAAAGGGATTGCTGCAAAAGCATATTGAAAGACTCATCAGAAGCAGGATCAGAGCTGAAAGTGATTGTAAGGATGTTCTCCTCCTACCTAGAAATTCAGAGAAAGAAGGGGAAAGAGAGCCTTGAATCTACAGGGGTCCCAGCACTAGGAACTATACCAACCTTCAAGGTTAGGTATCCACTTCGTCTCTGACAATACCACCAGCCAATGAGCAGTAAAATTCCCAGGATCACTGCCAGGATGCCAATCCCTGCAGCTCTGACCCAAAAGACAGACAAATTCATCTTGGTACAGGAACTTGCTCCAGATTATCATGAAATATACAGCAGTCTTCTCTCTTCTGGGCTTTGTCAGTCCAGAGTAGCACTTTCAGAACTCTAATCATTTCCCATCCAGCACCATTCTAGGCACCAGCAGGCTTTGGTGCCCATATCTAGGGACAGGACCTTCTCTGGGAGCCTCTCTGATGTGTGCCAATGGCCTTACTGAAGCACCAAAGTTCCAGAAGCACAAGGTACAGTAGCAACTGATCCTTATGTGGATAATATCTATATTGGGGCTGAATTATCTTTTCATCAGGGCTAGTTTAAAGCTTTCCCCCAACTTTTAGACCACAAAATTGAAATGGAAATTAGCACTAACATCATCTATTTAAGGCCTCTCTGGTGGGGCAAGGGGTTAAGCACAGCACTGTGAAGCTATCTGCAGCCTCTGCAGCACAAGTTCAATCCCTGCCAGCCAGGGAGCTGACCCACATGGTGCAGCAGTCCTCTCCTGTCTCGCCTGCTGTTCCCCTTAGCAGTGTATTTCAGTGAATCTGCCTGCTCCCCACTGTGTCTCTGGTGAATCCTCTCACTGCCCCCCCCAACCTCTGGCCTGTACCCCAGTTCTTGTATGTATAAATAAATAAATCTTTTTTAAAAAATTATCTACTATAAGCTGAGTGCTATACTAAACATTCTCCATATGTTAATTTATTTAATTCTCACAAAACCCCTTTTAAGGTAGGCACCATTTATCATGCCCATTCACAGACGAGGAAAGTCATGCAGAGGTTGAGTGCCTTGCTGATGCTCATATAGAGGAGCACAAGAAAGAGCTAGGATATGGACTTGAGTTGTGCACTCTGTGCCCCTAACTCCTCCCTTCACTCTGTGCCTATCTTCTCTCTCTAATCCTACCCTGACTCTCCCCCATAACACCAGTCTTTGCAAATGAATACACCATTCCTATCTTCTTTAATTATTTACAAGTATGTGGATTTTCAGCATAAGGTTAGTCCCCCAAATCACTTTTTTTTTTTGCATTTGTAATTGAAACTGAAGACCTGAAATACCATCATTAAAAATTCATTCCTTGGCTCATAGCTTAATTCTCTTACTTTAACCTCTGGTGGATCATTGAAATTAGTGAGAATGAGGGGATTGGCAACTTTCCACAGAGTAGGTTTTAGTTGCACATAGGAAGAAGGTAATGAAGAGAAGGGAGAACATGGAACAGACAGAACATTCTGATTGACAGGGTGACAGTAGGACTCCTGGGATTCAGAGGTCCCTGGGACAATCACAGTTGCACAGGGATGCCATAGCCCAGTCCAGCTGGTGGGACATGGGTCCCATGTTTATGCTTAGCTTAGTAGACTCCTGTGTTGTCTCTGTTTACTCCAGGAACACAGTGCAGGGTCACCAAGGACTGGACCAGATGGGTAGGTGCTTGCTGATTGCTCTGGTTCTCACCTGAGTATCCTGTGGCATCTCAGAATGGAATTGAATAGAGCCCTGGGGATGCTGAGATAAGAAGCCTACTCTCTCCAGCCTGGCATCCAAATCAACGAGGCCAGCTGGCACTTGGACTAAGGCACTGTAGAAATTTAATAAGCACTTCCCTGTTGACCAGGCATGGCTCACTAAATGAAAAGGCACTCTGTAATACTTAGTAAGCACTTCCCAGCTGACCGTGTATGAATTACTAAATGAAATAAGTACCTCCTGACTGGTCAGACATGGATGACTAAAAAATAACATGGAGACTCAGTCCTGGGAAGAAGCGTCTGAACTAAAGCTAGAGCAAAGTTGTGACATCATTTACTAAGAAGGATGTGTTTCTCAGCTTCAGGATTCAATCTGGGCATCTAAGCCAGCCTCTTAAGCCTTGTGTCCAATGTCCCATAGGAAGACATCTTCAATTACCACAAATTCCCTGGAAATGGGCCTGGGGTTGTGCTTTCCATGAATAAGTTATCAATTAACATCTGCTTGATTTTTCATACCACAGCCTGACCAGAGTGGAGAGTGATGAATCTTTTATGTGTGACTTGCTAAAGAAGGCTTTGTGCAGCTGAGTGATTTGTATGGACATCGAGCAACTGCAGGTGAAGTAAGGTCTAACTGAGCCTTCTCCTAGAGAGACCTTTACCCAAAATCACTTCTGGACCACCTCTATCTCAAGGCTGCCAAGACATCAAGCCTAACCTGTCCTTATCCAAATAAGATGAGCGAGAACTACAGAATGATAGCACAGAATGGAATCTCTGCCCTCATTATGCAGATCAATCCTCTCCCTTCATAGATCATGAAGCTGAGACTCATCAACATTACCATTAGCCTAGTGGCTACTCTGCCATTTGCTGAGCATCTATTTGTGCCCCAAATATAGGCTTTTATTTCATCTTTACAACTGTCTTCTGGGGTATGTATAATGTCCATTTTATTTTATTTATTTTTTAAATTTATTTTCTTATATCATTTTTTTAAGATTTATTTTTATGCATTTATGCATACAAGAACTGGGCATAGGCCAGAGTTGTGGTGGGGGTCAGTGAGAGGATTTATCACAGACAGAGTGGGGAGCAGAACAGGTGGATCTGCTGAAATACACTGCTGAGGGGAGCAGTGTGCAAGACAGAAGGGTTAGCTCCCTGGCCAGGGATCAGACTCAGGCCATAATGGCAATAGGGTGATAACACTGAGACTTAACCCCTGTGCCACCAAGGAGGACCTCTTACATAGTTTTTTGATGCCCATCTTATAGCTGACATTCCCAAGACTTTACAATGGTAAAATACCCGGGATTGAACATCTAATAAGCAGCAAAACCAGCATTCGCAACTGTTGCTAGATTTGGGTCACACCCAGACCTCCCATCTCCCAGGGCCATTGCCTTTCCAGCCATATCACCTTTTCCTGAAAGGAAAATGGCACAAGTAGCATTCAGTGAACTCCCATGACTAAAAGCAGCTGATTCAATTCCGGGCATGCTTGCATTCTAATTTTACCCACCAGATCTGTGGTCATCCCCTTGGACATCTTCACACAAGCAGAGCTCTGTTCCATCTCTTTACCCACAGTCACGTTGCACTCACACACACCGAATGACTGACTCAAGGCCAAAAATGCCAGACAACCAAAAGAACCCACTACCCAGCTGGATTGGGTTCCTCAGCATGTCACCAAATAACCTCCTGACATGCATGTTAAAGTATAGATCCTGCTCCCCCAACCCAGACCTATTGAATCTTCCTCTCACGTCACAGTACCTGGGAAACTGCATTGTCAAAGCTACATGGGTGACTTATGTCCTTTGTGAGGACCTCTCTCAGTAGAGAAATAGAGATAGTGTCTGACGAGTCATATTACAGAAGTTGAAACAATATCCTTCTTAGTATCTAGCAAAGTACCATCCCAAAGAGTATAGGTTTGGTCTAGGATGTTTTGTCAGATATCTCCCATCTATTCCCAGTTGACCATGCAGGGATGTTAGAGAATTCCATTCATGTCTTCTGGGGACACACTCCCAGCCTGAATTCTTTCTTGGTGCTTTTAATGGGTTCCATATATTCCTTACTCCTGTGACTTTATTCTAGTAAAGATTTTTCTACAGTTACTTCCAAAGATAGAGCAGGTTTTCAGGAAGTTAGATGTGTCTTTCAAATAACTGTGACGAAAGCTGATTTCATGAAATATGAATAATATTCTGTTAGGGTTCTACTGGTAAAACTAATGTAAACTTTGCATTCTTTCAAATAACTATGTGTGGAAAGTCATTTTCATGTAATGTTAAGAAGCTGTTAGAGTTCTGTTGGAAATACTAAGATAAATATTGTAGTCACTAACTTAACTCTGGAAAGCCATTTTCATGTTACACTGAGAATCTTCTGGCAGACCACTTTAGAACGGGTACATATTAAAACCTGGTTCTTTGTCTGGTTGCAGTCCCCAATCAGAGGGTGGCCCCCCCTTCCACTGCCACACCCTTGCCCATTCCAACATATGCAGAGTGTGTCCCTGAAGCCTATGTTCCCATCACAGCACTTACATTTGCTGAAATTATACTCTACCTAATTCTCCCACTACACTGTAAGATTGCTCAGAATTGACAATAGCATTTGATCCAGTGACATTTTGAAATAATTATGTAAATACTTATTTTTAATTCATTCATAGTACCAAATATCTCTCCTTAGGATAAAGTAACGGTGCAAAAATTGCAACTATCATCTCCTCCAGGAGTCAGTCAGGTGCAGTAGACTGGCACCTGCCCTTCATTCTCTTTGGCAACTTGCCTTTGTTCTGTTTGCAAATCACCTCCAGGAGCATGATTAGAGCTAACAGAACAAAACCTGAGGAAAGTCATTTTTCTCTCAGACAGGTATTTTTCCATTTGATAACCTATAGTAGAAGTCCTAATAGCCAAGAACGCAGACAAAAAAATGGCAAGATGTAAGTGACTTTTTACCATTCTCATCTCCTTGCCTGGTTGGCCTTAGAGAAGTTTGCAAGAGCCGCTCATAGGACCAAAGGGACTCCTCACCTTGGTGCCATGGTGTTTACTCTCTGGTTTTTACACGTGAACACTAGAGTAATCTGTGGACCAGGTATATACTGGTGGAAGTCAGTAGGCTGTGTCAGCAAATGGGAAATTGGAAGCCCCCCTGGGTCTGGTTTTGAACTTACTCTTCAGCTGTGATGTAGGAATGGCCATGCCCCTTCATGGTATAACCATAGGTGAAGTGAGCCTTGTCTCTTGGCATTTTGTAGGGTCAGGCCACAGGACACCTAAGAGCAGGGCACAAGAGTATCATTTAAGACATCAGAGCATTCTTACCCATCAATTCTTACCCATCATGAAGCCTCACAAACATATACTCCCTTGGTATGAGTAGCCACAGCTGACCCTCTGGTTTCTCTCTGTGACAGGATTTATACCTGCTTCTTTCACTGATATCAAGGACTTTGGAACTGGCTTAGGTTTCCCACCCCTTTTACTAACTGAAAATTAAGCTCAAAAAAAAAATCTACAAACAAAAGCAAAAACACTTGCAAATTAAGTTGTTATTGGGGGGAAATGCTCTTCATTTGCCTTCAATCTGACTCCATGCCATAACGTTATAGAAAAACAAACAAAAAGCATTTTTATTCATTCCTTATCTTCCTTGGCCCAAGACTATAAATAATAAAGGGAGTTATTTTTCTCTAGAGTGTTATTTGATATCAATCCTTAGATAAATAGAAGGCTGTGATGACTAATGTGTGTTTGTGGCCAAACACAGCAGCCTCCAAACCTGCAAAGGAAACCACCCCATTCAGGTTCCTGGGTTTGTCCATGCTCACCACACTCCAAATAAGCTGAAGAAATAAACTGACCTGACTTTCACTAACGATTTGTTTTCCCTTCCATAAAAGTCAATTTCTACTTCTCCCTCATTCAAATCTCATGACTAGGATATATACCAAAAAGCTCATGAACTGCAATGGTCATGATGAAAGTGTGCTCATTAAAAACCAGCAGAGGAAGCTTCTCTTCTTGCTATTCTGCATTTCTCTTCTTTCCTCTTACTGTTCTTACAATCAGAAAGGTCTTATCCCCATAGAGTTGTATTAATGAACACCATTTGAAACAGCTAGGAGCAAAATAGGGACTTCATAGCATGAATCCTTTCCACCGTGACATTTCATGTGTAATTTGCTCTTCCCAGTTGTGAAAAGAAATTGCACTTGAACTCATTTAGGTGAATAATGTACTGTTGATCTTCTTAGGTGAATAATGTAGTGTTCAAAATTGCAGATACAGAACAACTAAGTCTGCATTAAATTGTTTTTGTAAATCTAGACTTCTAGCGTAGAGCCTTGGAAAACCACAGAGGGACAGCAAATGCTGATCAGTCCACCCAAACCAAGAGAACTGAAGACACTATTGCTCATAAGCGTTTTCCCAGCCTGATTATTACTCTTCTCTGCTTTGCTTCTTTGTCAGTCTAGATAGAGAGTCTTGGAAGACACTTTGTCAACCCTCAGAAGTTAGAGAATTACTAACATTGAAGAGAAATTCTGCTAACAGTCACGCATCAGGGAGGTGCCAAGGGACAAGGGAGGGTGAAAAAATGCAGCAGAATCTCCAAGACCTCATTTTGAAGACTGGAACTACAACTATGGGTGAGAGGCTATATTCTTACCTGCCTGAATGGGATAGTCCTTCTTCTGCAGGCTGGTGCTGTTGGTGAAGATTGCTTCTCTGCCTCTTAATCTTCTTTTTTTCCTGCTTTTGAATCCCATGTTAGTCACGAGTGTTGGATTGTGAGAGGGTCATCTGTGATTGCTTAATGGGCATGAAAGAAACCAACTTTATTCCTCACTTCAAAAAGGCATGACTCTGTTTTCCCTAATCCCTGGGTTTCATTGTATGGAAGTTATTTATTTTAATGAGATCTAAATGAGAAGAAGGAGTCAGCCATATGAAGATGGAGGGGATGCATTTCAGACAGAGAACAGCACAAGTTTCAGACAGAGAGAACAGTGCAAAGGACCCCAGAGCAGAATTTCTGTAGAATACGATTTAGTCTAGGTTCCCAGAACTGAGACTGATTCAGGAGAGTTTATGCAAAAATCAGGAAGGATCCAAGCCCCTGCTGTTGACAGATTTGAGGAAAGCACCTTCAAACTGAACTTTGTAGTTAGGACTGGTAACTTTCAGAAAGGCCTTGTGTTGAGTGTTGCTATAGAAAGGATGCAACTGAGTCAGGTGGATGAGGTCTGTACTGTTAGATTCTATAATTCACCTGGGCCCTTGGATGATTGACAGCAAGACCAGAGAGAAGGGAGGTACTGACTTGAATCTCAGGGTAAAGGGGACCTCCCAGGCCTTATTCAAATAACCTGGTGGCTTTCCCTGGTGGTCTAGTGGTTAGGATTCGGCGCTCTCTCAAATAACCTGGTGAAGTGGCTAATTCAGGGACCTTGAGAACTCCCAGACATCTTTCCAGGGTGAAGACCCCAAACATCACCCCTCCCCTATAGAGGGCTACAGGCCAGACCAGCATGCTGGTGACACAGTGACCTGCCTGGGGACATATTCTCCAACTCATCTGTTTCTAGGAGCTCACTGAGGGAGTTCCTTATCAGATTTTACAAGTTCGTAGGTCTTTGGTTTGTAGCTTCTGAGTTTCCAGGGATGGGTTCTTCAAGTTAAAGTTCACAGGGACCTTAACTGAAAATCCTACCACATCCTGTTCCCTGGACCCCCCCCCCAAAAAAAAGGTCCCCTTTGACTAAGTCCCCTTAGTCACTGTCCGTTGATTGGCCTCAGTCTTCAGGCTATAGCCAGCCCATACCAGGCCCTACCTTCTCTCACCCCCACTTCCTAGGGACATCCTTTCTTCTCTGGCTGTGTAACACTAACAGCAGTGGCTCTTCTAACCCAAACTACCTGTATTGCAATTTCTTCAATCTGTGTAAACTTGGACAAATCATGAACCTCTTGGATCCTCATTGTGAATCTAAAAATTAGAGCTAACATTAGTATTTATTTCCTAGGTTAGTTGTAAGCGTTAAAGAGATAATGTTTACCATGTGCTTTGCACAGTATCCAGCACAGAATAAATTTAACAATAGTGTGAACTGTTATTATGAAGTTGCCCCACCCATAACCGCTTCCACCCACCTCAGACCTGCGTTAGAGTTTGGACAAGGCGCCATCACTTTCCCTGCTCCAGTGACTGAGAGAGCTTGCACCAGGTGACACCTTGCCCGCCACTGCCTCGTTCTCTGCTGCCACCTGGTGGGCCTTGCCCCCCTTGCACCACAGGCTCCCCTGATGAAGGGGTGGGGACTTGTTGCAGAGAGGCCACTTAGATCTCTTCAAAACCTCTGGCTCATAATGCTCAAGTGCCAGAATCCTCGTTACTCCTCTTCCTAAGGACTTACAACCTTCTTCTGTGGTCCCCATAAGACTGTGGACTCTTACTGTCATGTAGAAAATACTAGAATACTATGAGAGGCATTACTCTAAATGAGGTTCTATGCTGCTGCCCTCTTGGAGGAGAAGCAAAACTAACAGAAAAGGGCTTTTCAGAAGCAGAGGAGGGAGGTAGATATCTCTGCAATTACTGAGGCAGGCTGCAGTCAGTAATCCCTCCCTAAACCCCATGGGGTCCTGGATCCAGACAGAATGGCCTTGAATCCCAGTTCCCAGTATTACCTTTATGACTTTGGGCAAGTGACTTAACTTCTCTGATTTTCAGCAGCCTCCTCTACAAAATGGGAATAAATAATTACCAAATTGCCGTGAGAAATGAGTAAGTTCAAAAATACAAAATCATCATCTAGTGGCAAATTAATGAAGCTTGAGAAAGGCTAATAATGCCTCTGGAAATTTCTTATAAGTATACAAACAACCTTGAGCAGGAAGCCTAGCAGGGTAAGCCTATAAAGTAATTTATGGTCTACTGTGGGCTGATGGCTGCTAAGTAGTAATCAGCTAGTAAGTGGTAATAGCTGCTAAGTAGTAAGCAGTTGTTGCCTGTGTTGAAAATGGAACGAGGACAGAGAAGTTCCAAAGCTAGAGGGTCTGTGGTGAGGGCGTGACAGGAACAGAACAAAGATGAGTCTAAGGGGCCTTAATGTGGAAGTTCTAGCAGCCTGGGGGCAACTGGAGAACAACCAGAGCCACCCCCAACCCCCAGACCCCCAAGAGCAAGTTTGTTACTAATCCTATGGCCACTGCAAGCCAGTCACTATTAAGGGGTAGGATTGTAGGATTGCATTGTAGTGACTACTGGGGTGGAAGGATAGTGAGGGGTTAACCTTAATGTCCACTACAATGTCAGAAAATGCGTGAGCTATCCCCAATTACTACCCAGAGAACAGCAGGAATGTTGGTTCTATTTGGCGGCAGAAGGAACAGAAGAGGCTTTTCAGAGGACGGTGAACTTGGTTTGAGTCTAGAAAGGTGTAGGATAAGTGAATTGGCCAGGCTTATGTGCCTCTAGCCTCTGTGGCTATCATCTGCAGCCTTGAATGCAGGAGGTGCTTGGGAGCGTGGGTGCGAGGCAGGAGCCTGATTGTGAACACCTGGAGTGTGGTGTGGGCACACCTGAGCCTGAGAACATAAGCGTGGCGTCACTCAGAGAACGGCTATGCAGAACAGCTAGCAGAGGAAGAGACCACGGGAGAACGCCAGAGAGAGCTCAAAAGGAAAGAGTAAAGATTCACTGGGAGCCTCTGGGCCTACCAGCCTCCCAGTCCCTTGGCTTCCCTGCCTGGCCAGTCTGTGGGGCTTGCCCCACAACAATTGGCATAGAAAGAGCATTAAAGCCTGAAAAAGCCACTGAGGGCTCCAGGAGACTCCTTTACCCATCTTCCTGAATCAGCAGAGAACCTGCCCTGCCTTGTGTTTGCTGGCACCACAAAAGGTAAGCAGGGGTTCACCAGGGATGAGATGGGGGCAAAAGGTATTCCATATGGAGAACAAGCAGCTGTTTCAGTAGTCATGACTTGGGAAGAGCAAGGAAAAATAACATGTAATTACGGGGTGAGGGGTGGGGTGGTAACTTTTGAGCAGAAGCATAGAATGGCCTGCCTGTTTGGGGAACTGTAAGGTCTATAAGCCTGAAGCTCAATGTACAATAGAGGAATTGTAGACCTGAGGCCTGGGTCCAGAATCTCAAAGTACCTTGAACACCTTGCTGAGGCTTTGGACTTATTTTACAGGCTGTGGAGAGTCACGGAAAGGTTTTAAGGGCAGCGGTGGGTGGGGGCGGGAGTGAGGCTGACCAGATTTAGGGTCAGTTACTTTCCAGTGTCATGAAAATATCTACCTCCTGGGTGTCTATGAGGCTTACATGTGTTATTGTGTGTGAAAACGTTTTGTAAACTGTAAATTATCTTAAAAATGAGATCTAGAGGATGAAGCTTGTCTTTAAATGGCAAGACATTCGATTGGTGACATGGAGATATGAACAGGAAAAGCCCTGGGCTTTGGATTCTGATTCTGGTTCAAATACAGGCTCCCACATGGATTGTTTGCATATCCCAGCATCAGTATGTTTATCTGCAGAGTAGAAACGCAGTATCTGTCTTTTGAGAAGGCTGTTATGGGAAGCTTCGTGTACCTGGCGTGAACTTGCATGGCTAGGAATAACAGAAACTCAAATCTAACTAATCAAGAATATGGGAAGTTAATGGCAGGTTATGAAAGTGTGTGTATGGGGTGGGGGAAGCTCTCAGCATACCAGGCTTCAGAAGCAATAGAATCAAGCATTTCTGTGAAAATGCATAGAAGGGGTTAGTGGATGGCTTTCAGGTGTTTGCCATCAGAGTGAAATCAGCTTTAACTATGTTTATCTTTGGGTAAGCGATTCCATTCCTTGGAGAATGGGTAACATGCTAAGTCCTTACGCCAGCATGGAGTGGTCTATGGGTAGAGTGTTTACTGCCCCATCAAGGCATTGGAAATAAGAGTTTTCAGAAGGAATCTCAGTTGCCGTTACTAATATGAGAAGGGAGGGATAGAGAGGACATAAAAACAGGTGTCCTTAAACATTCAACAGTGGAGGCTTTCATGGTTACATTGAACGCTTTCATTGAGAATTCATGCCTGAGAAGTGTCTCTAGTCATTGTTTCCTAATAGGTACTATGAGGGGACTCCTGAAGGAAACCATGGAAGGTCCCCCCACTCCCCGCTACCCAAAACGGCAGGATGTTGACATAATCTGTTCATCCCTGATGTATCACCTGGTTCCTGAGCTTCCAGGGAGTAGTAGTTACATATCTGTGACTCCACCTGGCACATCGCAGAAACTCAGTTAACTAAAGTGTTGCTCAGATCTCATCCCAGTGAGGTTTTTAAGAAGGAGCACCATCAGAGAAAAGGGGATATTTCAACACTGGGGACAATTGTTTCAGTATGTTTTTGTTTTCAAATCTAAAAGAAATTTTGTTTCCTAACCTACCACCATCACCCAAAGTCTGATATCTTTTTTAACAGGTACTGCTCATAAGGCTTGGTGGAGGTTTAATGATAGAAGGGGGCGTTAATCACTGTTCAATTTAACAGCTCTTGCCTTAAGAGGAAAAGGGTTTATGAATACAGCCCTCAGGGTCTCCTGGGTGCCAGCACCTCGTGGAGGAGCTAGCCATAACCTCCAAGCCTCCTCCTTCCCCTTTATATTAAAGAGCTAAGAAAGTTTTTGTAAGTGTAAATATTTGAAGTATTAGGCTTCCATCTTCTCCTAAGTCTTAGAGTTAACTGTTTCCACCCTTCCCTCTGCAGCGACCAAATCTTCAGTCCTACAAGAAATTCTGCTTGCTAAGGGTTTATTTACATTTTGAGGTTCCCATACATTTTTATTTCAGGTGAGAGGTCAAATTTAACTGAAGCATTTGACTGTTTCAGCTGAGGGGCATGTGCCTCTCCCACAAATCCTGCTCAGTTCTTCCTTCCTGCTGGTCCTCCAAATACTGAAAATAACTCCCCTAGACTCTAACTGATCAAAATTCCAAAGATCTCTATGCAAAATGGTTTCTCTGCGCGCAGGTGAAAATAACAAACTTAAACCTTTGATAGAATTCCTTGCCCCTTCAATGGAGAGTTAGGTGATTCCATCCATGTGGGTTGACTTGTGATTTTAAGAGTTAATGTTTCAGGGACAGAGGAAGATGTCGAAATTGAGGTTTCCTAAGCTCAAAGTCGTGTTTTATGATTTCATCCTGTCTGTGTCTGTGAAGATGTTGTAACGGGATATGTTGTCTAAGTTGAAGCTTTGAGAGTTAAAGAACTCAGTGCTCATTTCTCTTTTAAAAACATTTCATCTAGCATTTTAATTTTGCTTGTTATGTTAAAAATTAACCTAGTTGACTTGAGTAATCATCTGAAGGTGCGGTCCCAACTATAAAATTTTTTAGAACTATAGTCCTGAATTGGGTAAATTCATCGCCTCTGACATGCTGCTGCTGAACAAGCTGAAACCTGGAGAGTGTCCTTGTGAATGAGATCATCTGGTGGCTTTGTCTTGATTTCCTTCCTGCTAGTTATTCCTGAGCTTATTTTATTGGTCCCATCTAGTGTCTGTTTGTCAGTTAATCAGGGGAAGCTTCATGAGCCCTGGTTTGAGGCTTCCTCACTCTGTTTCTGGTCAGTCTTCTCACCCCTGCACCTCTGGCCTACACCCCAATTCTTGTATGCATAAATTAAAAAAAAATCTTTAAAAAAATAAAGAGGCAGTAGCAGCCTCTAAGCCTAACGTGGGAGGTGCCCAAGGGAAAGATTCCTTCAGAGGACTAGCATCAGACTGTTGGCTTAAGGGGCTACCATTGAATCTGATAGAACAGCAGATTTCCTCTTGCCAGTTACTGTGCTGTAGATTTGTGCAGCCCTGTAGGGATCAAAGAAAGCAGCTGGGCCAGAATCAAACACAAGCAACTGCTGTGGTAGGATCAGGCACTTACTCCCGGAAACTGGACTGTTGCTGTGTTTCTTGATGTTTGTGTTTTTCTAGAGATGTTCAGTGAGCTCCCTGTAATATTTCAGCCAGGGTCAGTTTTGCTGAGGAACCAAAGATTTTTAACGAGGCATTAGGATAGTCTTGGAAGTCAAGGAGGGTGACAACAGAAGAAAGCAAGAAAAAGGGAAAAAAAAAAAAAGAGAGAGAGAGAGAGGCAGAGATTCTGGATCTGATCATTTCTCTCTGGCCAGAATTTCCTTGAAATTTAAATTTCAGGAGCTGGGTTTTTTTCAAAATATGTTGTTGATTCAGTGAGGTTGGAAAACTCTGAGCTAAACAAATATAAAGAGATTTCTTCAGTGCAACTCTTCTAATATTGTTACATTGATACACATTATGAATCTAAAACAACGGCAACTTCCAGAGAAGTTTCTCAAACCATTTTATCATGGAGTAAAATCTTGCTGGGCCTGGTGATCCAAGGATACCCTTTGGGCCTCACCATTGAAAAGGGTCATTAAAAGTTCAACTTCTAGTATGGCTGGCCTTTTCCTTCAACTATTTATCAAAGCCTACAATACTGTTCCTTTCTACAAAGAACCCAGTCCCTAAGTTTATATTACATATATCCTTATTGTGAGCAGAACCTGAGTGAAGTGAGTGAAGTGAATAATATGGATTATCTCATTTCCCCTGAATTCCCACACCAGGATTGTCAAGAGACTGTTATTATTACCTCCACTTTATGGAGGAGGAGACAGAGCCCATGAAGGCTGAGCACTCAAGATCACTTGATAGTAATTGACAGCACAGAGATAGCCAAACTCCATTTCTTTTTTGTTTTTAAAAATTTATTTTTTATTTATGTACGCATACAAGAGCTGGGATGGTAGGCCAGAGGTGTGGGGGGTGAGAGGATTCACCAGAGACAGAATGGGGAGCAGAACAGGCAGATGTACTGACATACACTGCTGAGGTGAGCAGCGGGTGAGACAGGAAATGTCTGTTGCGCCATATGGGTTAGCTCCCTGGCCAGGAATTGAACTCATGCTGCAGTGGCTGGTGATAATTTCATAATGCTGATACTTAACCCTCTGGGCCACCAGAGAGGCCACCCCAAACTCCATTTCTTAAACATACTGCTACCCCAGGGGAAAGCTACAAAGAATGAACACAATCCAGCATAAGACAACTGTAAGACTAATTACTCATTCCCAGGGCCAGTTCTTTATTCAGAACATGTGTTCCAGGAGACGGTCATATCAACTATTCCTTGACCTTCTAAAGGGCAGGATGTGTCTCTCATTCACCTTTGCGTTATCAGTTGCTGGCATGAAGCAAGGACTCACCAGATATTTCTTGAATGAGTTAATAAAATTATAAATGACTAGAGGGATAACTACAACTGATCCTTGGGACACATACTTCCTAGCAGACATATTGCCTGAATCTTTTCAACTCATCAATAAATATTTGTTGAGCACCTACAATATGACAAAGATTGAATTCAGCAGTCACCAAAAAAAACTGATTTGCCTCTGCCCTTTCTGAAATTCTGATGCTCTAATGAGAACATGTTTTCTAAAGAATGTCTTTCTCAGACTCTATATGGACAACCTAAAGCATAAGCCCCTTTCCTGTATGAATTGCTCTTAACATAAATCATATTGGTAGCTTGGGAAGGGGTTACTGTGCTAAGAGTTATGGTTAAGAGTTGGAAGGTAAGGGCCTCCCTGGTGGTGCAAGGGGTTAAGCACTGCACTATGAAGCAATCCACAGCCTCTGCAGCACGAGTTTGATCCCCAGCTGGCCAGGGAGCAACCCACATGGCACAGCAGACCTCTCCCATCTCACCTGCTGCTCCCCTCAGCAGTGTATTTCATTCAGTCTCCCTGTTCTGTACCCCACTCTGTCTCTGGTGGGTCCTTTCACCCCCCCACCCCCACACTCTGGCCTGACCCCAGTTCTTGTATGCATAAATAAATAAATCTTTTTTTTTTAAAGTTGGAAGGATAAATGCCTCAGGTGAAAGAATTAAATGACCTGATTAATACTCAAAGGCTGGGAAACATAGATGGTATTTAAGAAATGTTTACTAGAAAAATACATGTAGATATGCAAGGTTGAGTCCAGTTTTAGGCCCCAGATTTAGAGAGGGAACAATCATTTTCTCAGAAGCATGTCAGAGTCATTACCTACTGAACACCTTGCCCTGTTATGGGGCATTGACTGGAAGGTGGACTAGTAACAATAGAATCTACCTCACCTCAAGAATCTCTGCTTGAATCTTTTCCATGAACATATATAAATGCAGCAATAAAGTAGAAACCAAGGATTCAAGTCCTGTCTTTGCAGTTTATCTGTCCTGTGGCCTTGGATGTGTTTCATAACCTTTCTGAGTCAGTTTGCTCAACAATAAAATGGGGATAATTTTTTTATTTAGGATTATTCTTGTTTAAATTCTTCTGAATTGCAGAAAGGCCCACAAGTGTCCTCAGATGAGGCAGAGAAGTGTGTTTTTAGGAAGGAAAGGACATTTCCAAGAATGAGCTTGTCAAATAACTGCTTCATGGAGGTCTGGGCCAAGCCCCATCTTCATTAAGAGGGTGACTGCAACTATACTGACTGTCATCAGAGGTCACTCACTTTATCTTCTGATTCCACTTGTTACCAACTTACCGCTCCTACTCAGGTAAAGGATCTGATTCACTTGGTTTGTCAGTATCCAGAATGGAGCACCCCCACTGACAATGTTTTTACCCCAGGTCACCTCTTGCTCATGGCTCTCTTTGGCTCAGGAGGGGTTTCCTGGTCCTGCCTTTAGAGTCACAGCACTTGAGGAATAGCGATATCATTTGGAGGGAACAGTTTAAGGCCAGTTTGGCTTCCAATGAATTTTAATTCCTCTAGCACTGCTGTAACAAAGTTGCATGAACTAGAGGGCTTAAACAACAGAAATTTGTTGCACAGTTCTGGAGTTACAAGTCTGAAATCATAGTTTTCATAGGTTATGTTCCCTCTGAAACCTGTAGGAAGGAATCCTTCCTTCCTCCGGAAGTTAGACTCCTGGTATTTGCTGGCAATCCTTGGCATTCCTTGACTTGTGGATGAGTCATACCAATCCCTGTCTCTGTTATCACATGGATGTCTTTCCCCATGTATCTCTCTGCACATGGTGTTCTCTCTGTGTGTATCTGTGTCTTCCTATAAGAACACTAGTCACATCAGATGGAAAATAACCTTCTACAATAGGGCCTCATCTTAATTGTAGCTACAATGACCATATTTCCCAGTAAGGTGATACTAGGATAAGGACTTCAACAGGCAGGGACCCAAGTTAACCCTTTACAGAGAGTTTCATGGACTGCCCAGCATCTACCCAGTAGGGCTGTGGTGAGCATTTTATGAGATGATGTATATATGCTATCTACCATTGTGCCACACAAAATGCAGTTATTTTCAGTGGCGCTCAAGTTATAGTTCTCAATAAGCAGCAGCAACAGCTCCTGGGGATTGAGTAGAATAATACATTCTCAGCCAATACCACTGCCCCACTACCCATAGTGAACATAAACATTAGGGGTGGAGCCCAATATCTGTGGCAAAGGCCAAGTGTTTTAATAAGTTCTGCAGGTGACTCTAACACAAGTTTGAGAACCATCCATTTTTATTCAGTTCTCTGGCAGCATGGACAGAAGTATAGGCTGATGGAGAAAAGCATCTGATAAAACCCTTCCCAATTGGTTACCCCACCTACACTGCCCAGAAAAGCCATCAGAAATGCCCCAGGCCTGAACCTTTTTTACTCCTTAGAGAACAGTGATTGTCCCTTAAGCTGTCCCTCCTTGGCCTTGGCCAGTCCATCCCAGCATGGTCTATTGAAAACTTCACATGTTTGGGCAGGTGTTAGTCTGTTAACACTACCCATCTGTGGGAACATTTTTCACATCACAATCTGGCAGCAGTAGCTTTAATGACAGGACTACCCCTACCCTTCCACAAGACATGCAACCCAGCTCTGCCTACTCCTCCCTCTGACCACCCTCCAGAGAAATAATGGGTTGGTCTAAATGAATTTAAGGTAATGAATGGTCTCTTTCTAGGTCAGAGACAGAGTGATGAGCTTCCCAGATTACACAAAGTTCTGTCACAGGACCAGACCTAGAACTCTGTTCTTCTGAAACCTACTCAGATCTTTCCAGCAAAACTTCAAGTGTTGTCCTTGGCACTGGTTGCTGGTCCTGTGACCTAATTAGGCAGATACCTAAGCCAAAATATTGGTTCTGAACTAAGCACACCCACTATCTGTGATAGAAGATGATCAAACAGAGCAGATTGTGTTTTGGACACTAGAGTCCCTGGCAGGAGGGACCAATTACCAAAACATGTACAGCTCTGAGGACATACAGTTCTCCTGGAGGTAAACCTAGCAGACCCTTCGTAGATCTATTGCCCAACTTCCTCTTCTCTCCCACAAATGTGAAACTGTACCTCTTGCTCCATTTCAATTTTTCTGAACATGGGACTTTGAAGCTCAAATCCCAGCCTGGGAATTTCCTTGTCTTTGACTAACAAGGCATAAACATAGGAAAATCATAAGTCATATATTTTCCCCCAAGTTACTTCAAGATAGAAGTATAGGCAAGGGCCAGGTGTTGGCTTGCTCCAGTAGATTGCTCATCTGCTCTACCTGGTACTTTGATCTAATAACATCCACTCCTGGGGTGTCTGAAATTTTCACCACCCCCAGTCCTCATGGCACCTCTGGTGACTGTAGCTCATAGCCTCAGCCTGGCTGTTCCCTGTGGTCAGAGGCCTCCCACACATGACCTTTTGCTTCCTCTCCTCCAATCCACCCCCATCCCAGTCTAGAAGGTGATCCCTCCCTGAGAGCTAAACATCCAACTGCTGGCTGAACATTTTATGGGCAGGTTTGGGTCTTCCTTCCTGCTCTCCCCCCCTTACCACTGGGGAGTTCCAGGCCCCAAGTCCAAGCAAAAGGAAGCACCCCTCACTCAGGCCTGGGCCAAGTCACTGTGCTTTTTGCCCTAGAAGACTCTTTCCTTCCCGTTTCCTTGAGCAATGTCCTCCCAGCAACAACTCTGAGTAAACCTTCCTTTCCCCCTCCAGCTATATATGCTCAGTCCAAAAGCACATGACTGAGGGATCATGTGTGAGTGTGTGTGTTTACCTTCATTTATTCCAGTTCTATCACATTTCCTTTATGTAGATCTGAATTTCTTATATCATTTTCCTTCTCTCTGAAGAATTTCTTTTAACATTTCTTGAATGCAAGGCTGGTCTAATGGTAACCAATTGAATTTGTTTTTTTCCTGTCTGAGAAAAATCTTTATTTCTTCACCTTTGAAGGGTAACTTCACAGCATACAGACTATTTTTTTTCTTTCAATGTTTTTCAAAGATTTATTTTTATTTATGCAACAAGAACTGGGGTGCAGTCCAGAGGGTAGAGAGGGTGAGAGGATTCACCAGAAACAGAGTGGGAAGCAGCACAGGTAGATCTATTGAAATACACTGCTGAGAGGAGCAGCGGGTGAGACTTCCTAGCAGAGGATCAAACTCATTCTGCAATGGTTGGCAATAGCTCAATAGCAGTGAGACTTTAACCCCTGTGCCACATAGGAGGCCCTTTTTTCTTTCAATTTTCAAAATATTTCATGCCACTCTCTTCTTGCTTACATGGTTTCTGAGGAGAAGTTGGATGGAATTCTTATCTTTGCTCCTCTGTAGATAAGGTGTGTTTTTCCTCTGACTTCTTTGAGATTTTTCCTTTATCTTTGATTTATGCAGTTTGAATGCGATATGCCTACTTTTCATTTTTTTTTTTAGCATTCATCGTGCTTGGTGTCCTCTGAGTTTCCTCCATCTGTGGTTTGGTGTCTTGCATTAATTTGGAAAAATTCTCAATCATAAGTTCTTAAATATTTCTTCTGTTCCTTTCCCTATTTTACTTCTGACCATATCTTTTCAAATAAGAGATGTTTTTCCTTTAAAAGTTTCCACTGTAGGGCCTCCCCTGGTGGCGCAGGCGGTTGAGCGCAGCGCTGTGAAGCTGTCTGCAGCCTCTGCAGCGCCGGTTCTATCCCGGCTGGCGAGGGTCCCACATGGCATGGCAGACCTCTCCTGTCTCGCCTGCTGCTCCCCTCAGCAGTGCATTTCATCAGTCTGCCTGTTATGTTCCCCGATTTGTCTCTGGTGAATCCTCTCCCCTTTCCACGCATCTGGCCTGTACCCCGGTTCTTGTATGAATAAATAAATAAATCTTTAAAAAAAAAATAAAAGTTTCCACTATAGGCTTACTTTGAGTCCACCACAGAAAAGACTGCTAGGCTTATAAGTAGCATTTGTCAGATAGAATCCCGCTGCCCCAGAGGATATGATTAAACTTATCTCCAGATTCCATACCTGGCCTTGTGGCTCTAGTCCCTGCCCAGATTTCAGTGCAGTAGCAGTACGCTACTTCTTGCTTCTGCCCCACACTCTGGAGTCCACATCTGCAGGTGTGATGTCTATTTAGAAGCAAGCCAAGCAATAGTGACTGTCATCAAAAAACCCCATCTAGGACCTACCTAGTGGTGCAGGGGTTAAAGTCTCAATACTGTCAAGCTATCTCCAGCCATCACTGGCCAGGGAGCTGACCCACATGGTGCAGCAGACCTCTCCTGTCTCACCCTCTGCTCCCCTCAGCAGCATATTTCAGTGGATCTGCCTGTTCTGCTCCCCACTCTCTCTGGTAAATCCTCTTAACTACTCCCCCCAACCCCCAACCCCTGCCCCACACCTCTGGCCTACAACCCAGCTCTTGTATGCACAAGTAAATAAAATAAATCTTACCAAAAAAAAATATATATATATCCCTGGGGAAGGAAGATTACCAGGCAGACACATAGGAAAAGGGAAGAAAATAAATGCAACGCAATGATAGGGCAGGGTCCAGGGACCTCTGGGCTTATGCTAAAAATGACTCATGTAGTCTAGGAAGTTCTCCTTCTTCCTGATACTATGGATGCCATTTGCATGGTCTACCAAGCCAGAAGGAACAAAGGGTTTCTTCCCAGGATTCCTTGTAGGATATGGACAATAACCATAGCTTTTAAGTCAGACAGCCTAAGTCCTGGTTCTTCCTGGGTTTAATATTTGCTCGACTGTATCCTTTATCAAAGTCTTTTTTCCCCCTTCCACTGTTCCAGCCTGGTCTCAGCTGGCTAGTTCAAGGAAAGCAGAGAGAGTTCACATTCCAAAGTTGGACCAAAAAGATCACAGGGCAAAAGCACCTCCCTGTGGCTGAGTGGCAGGATAGCAAGAAATGTAGCTCCTGAATCTGTCCTAGGGAAGAGAGAAACTCAAGGAAACTACTTGTGGGTTATGTAAGCTTTGGAGTTTTATTATCATAAAGGTCTGTGATGGTTTCATTTGACTGTCATTTCCTTAGTGCCACATTCCATGAGGTCTGAAGTACAGAGAAAATAAAGGTTCAGGAAAGCCACTGAAGCTTTTAAGCCATAAATGCATTTTAGCATGAACATTACCATATGTAATCATTTTTTGTTCTGTTGCTTAAAGTCATCAGATACATGTTAGAGTGATTTTTTTTTTAGTATATGACAGGAAAATGTTTAAATCAATATATAAATCAGAGCATCTCTACTGACATTGTTAATTTAGAAGAAAATATTGTATCCAGGATGGTAAGAGCAAGGACATATACAGTCCATACTTCCATACTTTGATCATTTTAAAGTTCTTCACTGACAAAAAGTGAGGTTAATTGCTTTTTTCCTCCTCAGTATTTGCTTTAAGGGGAAAATCCTTTTCTTGTAGGGATTTTAAATGTCAGGAGATTATGACAATGTAAGCATTATTCAGCAATCAGGGAGACTTAGCTCAGGATAAGTGGCAGATGAATAATTATAATTTGCATTCCAGGCATTTAAACAGGTTGAATATACTGTGAGTAGAACTCTTTTTCTAAGCAATAAGATGGAAAGAGGGTATTTGGAGAATAGCCTCACTGAATTGGCTAGTCAGCTTTCTCAGATTTTGGTGATTTCCATAATTCCTCTGTGCTCTGGCCATTCTCTGGTCTTCTAGTTGCTTTTTCTCCTCCCCCAGAGTTGGGAAAATTTCTCTTCCTCTTCTTCCTCTTTGTTACAAATGGAAAGAGGTCTTTGGTTTTATCTACCACTACATATAAGACACCATCTTGGGATACACAGGAACCCATGAGGGTATTCAGACAGAACTTCTTCCTGACTTTGCCTCCTTTTTGTTGGAGAACAGCAGGTTGTACCAGCTGGTTTTCAGGATGCATATTTCCTTCAAAATAGAGATCCACAGTACTGTGTGTTACTGTTCTCCAATTGTAGAATGGTTCCTTGGTGGTGACATGGCACAGCAACTGGAATGTCCTGTGACATGAGAACAATGGTAAAAGCAGGTGGTTTTATTATCTGGGGAGTACTGAAGAGCTCCAGCTGAGTGTTGCCTCAGTAATTCAAAAGCATCTTCAAATGCTTGACCCAGCCTGCCTTGTTCAACAGAAGCCATGCTACATTAATAAACTGACAACTCTGTCCATTAGAGTCTGATCTCAAATCCATGTGTACTAGGTAAAAATAACCTTCCCCTCTGAAATACTGAAATACATCACCTCCTGTACCCACTTTAAAGATGAGAAAGTAATTATCTAAGGTCACATAGTTACAAAAGAAGTAGAGAACTGAACTCAGCCCTGTGACCTCAAATTTAGCATCCTACCTTAGACAGGTTGGATTTAGACAATAGCCGCTAACAAAGAACAGACATTAACAAATACCACAATCAGTGAGTTTTACTGTGTTTACACTTTTGTGTGGTGTACTGGTCTATAATGGAATCTCCTTCAAGTTCCTCTTTTCCTCACTAGGAGCTGAAGTCCTGGAATTGTATAGTGCTTACACAGGTTTCCTGGCTATATTGGTCCTGACTTACCATCCTTCATATGTATTAATCTATTAGACATTAACAACACAAAACTTAAATTTTTTTTTACACTGAATCAAACTTCACTTTATTTACTATAAACTAATTTTATTTAACCCACTTGTATTAATGAAAAATCTCTCTCCTATTGTAAAAGGATTGCTAATTATATTTAAAAGACATCATTCATTTTAATTTGTCATGAAGTTGATCTTTCCCAAGTTACTAGGCTAAAATCCTCCCCAGATCTGCAGCCTCTAAATCTGTACCTTTAGTACTAAGGTCCTTATTCAAGCCTAAAAAAACTTAAATTTTTGTATGAATGGATATTTGATTTTCAACAGAGCTCTGTTTTGGGTGTAAGGAGACCTAGGCCTATTTTTGACTGGTTATTCTGCCTGAATAATCATGAACAAGCTACTTCTACTCTTTTGGTTTCTGTTCCTTCATCTTAAGGTGTGTAGACTCTGGTGGAAAGGAGCGGAATGGATGTTCCTCAACTATCCTTTTAGTTCTCTCACTGCTTGATTCATTAGGGATGCGGAGTGCCAGCTAATAAGGGTCTGGTTAGTGGCTTGTGCCCTTCAATGCCCCTATGGCCCAATACCAACCACACCATTTCCTTAAAGAAATCATGGCAGGCAACATTTGCAATGAATCATCCATTCATATTTGTTGTGTCTTCAAAATATGTATCCTAATCTCTGAAAAAGTTAAAAGGTTCTACCCTAAATCCTATTACCTGTTCTCAAGACAAGAAAATTTTCACTGGAGGAAAAACACAGCAAAACAAAGTTTCCCAAAGAAGGCTTTCTGAATTCTATACCTTCTGAAAGTATCTCTACTATCCTGTCACTTTGACAACTTGGTTCATTTCGCTGATGGGTTTTAGATGTGTTAAATATAAATATCTCTGGGAAGGATACCTCAGAAAAATTGCTACCAATCTCTTCTACTCTAGTATAAATGAACTTTCAATCTTTTTTCTTGAAAGTGTGTTTTGATGGGTGAAAGAGGTGCACTGGACTCTCAAATGTGCAGATGTGATCCTAGTGAGTTTTGTCTGCTTTAAAATGTGTCTCCACATTAGCCCCCTTTACTGGCCTGAGTAACAGCAGATGCCAGACATCTGATGATAGTGGTCACTAAAAGAACATAATAGTTCTCATGCAGTGATCATTTCCTTTTGAAAATGGCCTCAGGTAACAAATCTATGAGGAAACTGTTTAACCTCACTGGGCAGTAAAATATAAATTAAGACAACACCATTTCCTTTAGAAAATGGCCTCAGGCAACAAATCTAAGAAAAAAAACTTAACCTCATTGGTCAATGATATGTATCTAAAGACAACAGTCCATAATTTCCAGCAATTGAATTGGCAACATGATACTTTACTTCTAGTGAAAGTGTTCAGTACGAGTAAAAGCATATATTCTGGAGGTCTGTTAGACAATAGCTATCAGCCTGTCTGCTGGCATGTTTATAAAAGTGAAAAATTGGAATGATCAAAGAATCTGCTTTACTATTTCAAATAAAGTGTATTAGATCTATATTCTTGGACTACTACTCAGCCACTAAAAGTGATGTAAATAAATAGTTGTTGACAAAAAATATGCACATCCTGTATTCCTTTTCAGTAAAAGATACAAGTTATGAGACAGAATGATCTCATTTTTGTAAAAAAAAAAAAAAAGGCATATATATGTCTGGAAAGATGAACAGGCAGACCAACCAAAGACACTGCTAAGGGGAGCAGCGGGGCAAAGCAGGAGAGGTCTGCCGCGCCATGTGGGTTTCTCCCTGGCCGGCCAGGAATCAAACCTGTGCTGCAGAGGCTGTAGACAGCTTCACAGTGTGGTGCTCAACCCACTGCACCACCAGGGAGGCCCCCAGAATTTTTCTTACAGAATGTGTCAACAGTGAGATTTGTCAGCAGACAGCTGCACCCAGCCAGAGGAGGGAAACCTGTTGCAGCCCTAAAAAGTCATGTGGGCACTCTGCCCTCATCAAAGCTCAATACACCCTAATTAATATCACTGCTGCGTAGAGCAAGCTTTGCCCCATAGTTCTTACTTTCATTTTCTTTCCTTAGTTAAAACAACAGTTGACTTGATACAAGGAGTGCAAATGGGGAACTGGCTTTGGTATGGTTTGGTCAAAAAGGGAATGGTGATGGAAAAACAATTCTTGGAATTTTCCAGCTTTGGCACAGTGTATTTTGAAATCATTGGATTGCAACATTTGCAGAGATTCCTTCTATGAAATTGCTGCAGTTGCAGTGAAGTGCAAAGGCAGGGATGCTGCCCAGCTCAGAAATTTGACATTTCTAACATTGTGTGTCTAATGGGGTTTTTAAACAGGCATCAGCCTAAAACAACAGGGGCTTGGTTCTCTCCCTAAGGAGACTATATTTCTCACTCCCGTAATTCAGGATACTAGTGATATTTCCACTGCCCTGGGAACTGGGTTTCCAAACTCAAAGCAGAAATTGTCTCAAAAGAATCTTTCTCTGAATTCCTGTCTTATCAGAAACAGATGTTTCAGTCTCTTCCTCTTATTTCAGTCTCTTCCTCTTGTTTCTGCCTCTTCCTCTTGCACACAAACCTCTGCTCTATTAATTCTCCCACATTTCAGGGAGATATTTAGATTCTAGTTTTCCTATTACATCCCATTGGAGTATCACCCACGGTCTTGATTGGGGTCTCTGGGTCAAGTCCTTTCAAATGACCTATGACCTCAACAAGTAAATAGCCCTCTGCAACAAGGACTTGCTTTAGTGATCAACTTGTGCCCTGAAAAAGTTAAAAGATCTGGGCCTAACTGATGACCCTTGATTGTAATGCAGGAGCCTGAGTTGGGGCATCAGTACTATATGTGAAATGAAATATGTGATTGTTTTTTTAATTCTATTTTTAAAGGATTGATAGTTGGCTGTGTCTAAGTGGGCAGCTCCTGAACACCTGGCTACTTTGGGTAACAGGAAAAATGATACCCAACTGCCCCATGAAAAGAGAGGGACCAGGAATCATCCCCCCAGGGATGCCCTGGGAAGCAGAATGAGCAGTGTTTTACTCATCCATAAAATAAAGATAACTTCCCATAGTTATTTATACAGCTCTTGGGAGGTTTGACTGGTATGGGGGGTGGGAAAGAACTTGCAACATTACAGGAGCAGAGCACTCTTCCAAAGGAGGAGCAATAGCTTCTAGAATTCATAAAAGCAAAAAGAGCCAGATGACAAAGCTCCATTAAGTCCTATTGAGAACAAAGAAGATACTGTTTTAAAAGAACTTCCTTCTTATTAATAAGAAGGAGGAGCTTCCCTGGTAGCGCAAGGGGTTAAGACAGCACTATTAAGCTGCCCGTAGCCACTGCAGCATGAGTTTGATCCCCAGCCAGGGAGGTGACCCACATGTCGCAGCAGACCTCTCCTGTCTCGCCCCCTGCTCTCCTCAGCAGTGTATTTCAGTCAGTCTGCCTGTTCTGTCCCCCACTCTGTCTTTGGTGAATCCTCTCATCCCCTACACCTCTGGCCTCTACCCCAATTCTTATATGCATAAAATAAATCTAAAAAAAAAATTTGAGTCCTTCAAAAAAAAAATAAATAAAGGAGAGGGGAACAAAAGGAAAATGGAAAAGGAACAAAGAAAGAGAACGGATAAAATTAGAAGATCTAGTCAAGTCTCAGATCTGCCTCTTAGAAGGCAAGGCATTAGAATGGGTTACTAGGATTCTTATACATTAAATGGAGGAAACAATGTCCACCTGAGTTATTGGAAGTATAAAATGAGCTTCGCACACAATAGCGACTTGGTGAAATCTTTGCCTCAGTGGGAGATAGATTCCTCAGAAGGAACCACAGCTTGGCATCAGCTCAGTCTCACACCGTGTAAAGACTACATGAATTTCCATCCATCCATCCATCCATCCACCCCCCCCCACCAAATTCCTACCCATCATCTACCCACCCACTCACCAACCCACCTGTCCATCCATACATACACCTACCTACTGATCATTCTTTCATCCTTTTTTCCCCTCCCTCCTTCCTTCCAACCTCTACTGAGCATATCCACAAGATGCTGATTAGGGAGAATCTTTGCATTGTTGCCAAACTTTTATCTAACTTCAAGGCCACCTTCAGGGCAAAGAGGACCATTTTGTTTGATGTGATTTGAATAGCTCCTCACAATCACATTTGCCCTACAATTTTACCCCCATTGAATTTTGAGATTCTTTCCGGGACTTTCTTTTTAACTTTGACTATTGCGTTCCACAGCAGGAGCTAGGCCTCCCTTGGCAGTTAAAGGCAGTTGTGAGCTCATTTTTCATGAGCACCATCAGTTGGTGATATTTGGGCGCTATATGTAACAAGCACCGAGGATAGGGAGAGGTGAAATGAGTGTCTTTTAGGAAATTATTACAATGAATCAGAAGTTCTGGAATATCTTGTCTGGTTCTTCTTTATGTGCCTGAGGCCTGCTCATCCTTTCAGGGTCAGTTCAAGGTGAGCATATCTTCCTGTAGCTCCTGCAGCACTTTATCTGTTCCTCTCATCAGCAATTCTCAGCCTTTGCGTATGTAATGTGATCCACTTTTGCTCAGACATGGCTTCTCCTATTGCCATTCTTATTTGCCCTGCTCTGGGCTCCAGCTCAGAGTCCTTCAACCCATACTTTCCTACCTCTAGCACACTCTCCCCCATGACTGCTTGGTCACCCTCCCTGTCTAAATCAGAGGTCCCTCATTGTGTCCCCGATGAACAAATGTGCACTTATTTTCTAGGACAGCACTTACATTCCTAGGCAAAACTTCTTAATTCACCTGTATTTCTTTTTCTATTGTTTGTAAGTTCTGTCAGGGCAAGAATTCTCCCTGTGTACTTCTCTGTACTTGGGTGCTGCTATATTAGCTCCCCTGTCTGGACTGTGAGCTCCTGTGGGAGGGGACTGTGTCTTCTAACCTTTTAAAGCCTCTAGTGCTAGGAGCGCAATAATAACTTGATGAATGAATGTGTGAGTGAGCAAATGAATGAATTGCTTATAAAATGAGCATATCCCGTAGGGATCTCAGTGAAGGCTACAAATAACAAGGATGTGCTATTTTCTAGATCCTCTCCAGATCCACTTTCCACCTTTTCCCATCCTACTTGTCTCCCTAGGAAGTTGACCTCTTTTTAAAACTGTATCAGCAAGTTTTTTTTCCCTCTGTTTTCAGCCAGTGGGAGGCACCAGGAGATTAAAGGGAAGGGGAATAATAAAGCTTAGATATTGATCCTCCTTATTAATGGATTCTATATTTGCAAACTTTCTATTGGCTCAAATCTACTTGTAATCCCCAAATCAATACTCATGGTGTTTTCATTGACACACACACACAGCATGGTAGAAATTTTTGCTCCTCCAATGTGCACATTCTTAGCTGAAGTCAAAACAAGGGCAACTGTTTTCTTGTTTCAAATCTCATGCTATAAACAATTGTCCTTTTCAGTCTATTTAGAGTTGTTTCTGTACTTTTGTGCTTTTTGTTGATTTCACTGTTTTAAAATGGCCCCAAGCACAGTGGTAAAGTGTTGTTTAGTGTTTCTCAGCTCAGGAAGGCTGTGATGTACCTTATGAAAAACTGCCTGTGTTAAATAGGCTGGATTCAAGGCATGAGTTATTGTACTTGGTCATGAGTTCTAAATTAATCAATCAACATTAGTATATTACTCTCCTTAGTCCCCAGGTAGGCTCCTGCCTCTGGATTGGCATGACATTGACTCCATCCATCTTGCAAAGGCATAGCTCCTATAAGGGCAGTTTCTTTAGAGCAGCAGTTATTGTCTCAATATTCTGATAGCAGCTCCCTCTCTTAAGGTGCCTGGGGTGGTAATAGGTCCCCATTGTTGCTAGGCCTGGGAGGCTTCACCATCCCTTGCGGATTTCCTGCATCCTGCCTATACCTTCATAAACAGTCTTTTTATTAAATTCCTTCTTTATCCCATTAGTGTGACATCTGTTTCCTGCAGAATCCTAATATTGAGAGTTTATGGAAAATCCCAACTGTTTTCTTTCTAACCCATAGCTACCAACATGTATGTGACCCCTTGTCCTCCCACCAGTTCTGAATGGACTTTTATGCACATAACTCCTTTCTCTCCACTGTCAACACAACTTGAAAGTAGGTAGCCCTAACTCTAGGACATTCTACTCAGTGTGGTCTCCTGACCAGCAGCAGGAGCATCCCTTGGGAGCTTGTTAGAAATGCAAATGCTGGCATCCTCAATCTGACTATAAACCCTGGGGGCAAAGTTCTGTAGTGTGTGCTTTAATAAACCCTCTGTGTGATTCGTATGCACACTCATGTTTCAGAACCACTTTCTGGAGAATTGGCATGGGGCAGGGCCAAAACTGTTGTTCAGGCCCCTTGCCAGCACCTCTAATTCCCATCTAGCTCACTTTCCATGACTCTTATTTCTCAAGGCTGAACTACATTTAGGAACCACATATTGGAGGCAGAATCCTTTGACTCCCATAGAGGTGTTCTTTCCTAACTAGCAGAACACAGTTCCTTGAAGGATGAATTTAACTACCCTGGGAGTTCAGCTTTGAAACTCCAGGCATCTGAGTGAGGTTACAGCAAAGGGAGGTTGCAAAGCCACCTGCATAGCCACAGGCAGGCAGGAGAGAAGCAGCTGCATAGCCACAGGCAGGCAGAAGAGCTACTGCGCCTTGTCAGAAATTGCACTGATGCAGTCTTCTTTTCTCTAGGAAGGGTTCATCCCTTTGTGGAGCTAACGCTTGTTAAATTAATTACTTCTTGGGTGTGACTAGGTTGTTTCTAAGGACCAATGATTCTCTGCAATGGCCCTCAATTTCCATATCCCCACCTCTGGTCTGTGCTTCCAGATACATTCTATAGCAGTCTGGTGCTTGTATAGAGCCTGTGGATTTTTCTTTAGCTATTTTTTTTAAAGATTTATTTATTGATTGATTGATTGATTGATACATACATACATACATACAAGCACTGGGTACAGTCAGAAGCGCGGGAGGGTGAGAGAATTCACCAGAGCCAGAGCAGGGAGCAGAGCAGGCAGAAGGACCGAAGTACACTGCTGAGGGGAGCAGCGGGCGGCAGGAGAGGTCTGCGCTCCATGTGGGACTCTCACCAGGGGCCAGGGAGCAGCGGGGAGGCCCTTCTTTAGCTATTTTAACAACTATGCTAATCATTTCTACCCTCACCTTCAGCCAGTTTATGGTCTTGCGATGCCTCCTTTCCAAAATCTCTATTCTTAGCCTCCATCGTAGTTACTTCTCCACTAATTATCTCCTTTTGTTAAAATAGTATGTAAGCTCCCAATTCTAACTGCTTATTTGGGTTTTCACTTCTTTTCTGTGAAATCCCCTACACATATAAAAAATATTGCTATCAGTCAAATTGGTACTTTTTCTCTTGTCAATCTGTCTTTTGTTAATTTAACTTGCATGTTACCAGAGAGGGAGGGGTTACCCCCTGTCCCCAAACATACCTCCTTTAAATAGGTTCTGCCATCTGCCTCATTAAGACAAAGCATACTCTAGTGCATACCTTCAATGGAAAGGAACTTTAATGCAATTAATGTGCAATAAAGAGGAAGGAAAGATGAGATAAAACAGTTTCTAAAACAGTCACCCAAAATTTACCTATCACCTCGTGGTAAATGCTAAACAGGCTTGACCCAAAGCAGGACTGCGAGGCCCATAAGGTTGCCATAAGTCTAAGGCACCTTCTGGTGGGACCCCTAGAAAAGGGGCATAGGGGTCAGACAAGTCTAGAGGAAAAAGAGCAAAATCAAGATAAATGTTGCCATTGTTAACCTCCCCACAGTTCTTTAACCTGCGTCTATTTCAAGTGTCTCCTTAATTGTCCCCCAAGTCCCTGGTACAAGTCCAAGGCCAAAAAGCAAGTGCAGCTGATCTCGTAATTTCAGGTTTTGAGGCCTAGTCTCCCAGGGAGGAATGGATCCCAGGCTGCAGTGCTGAGCCCCAGCCACTGAACCACCACAGAGTGGTGTCTCATGAAGCTGCAGCAGGAACTTCACTGATAACAGGCAAGCAAGTGAAAAGAGGCAAATTTGTTTCGATAAAGAAAGTTTGAGGAGAAAAGGGACAGAAATAAAATGGGACTCCCAGGCTGGTGGAGCCAGGCCAGGGAGGGGCAAGGAAGCTCCAAAGTGGAGTCGTGCCTCTGGGAACATAGACCTTCTTTCCCTAATTATTCTAAAGCTCCACCAGTCTCTGCGATTTGTTAGATCTCAGTGGTGTCACTCACTGCCTAAATGTCTCTGTGCCCAGAGCTTAGTCTCCGTGTCCCAGCCCTTATCTCATTTTTTCTTTATTGTCCTCGATTTGGAATGTCCTGTTGACCTTAGTCCTGGGGTGTTTGATTAGTCCCTTTTGGAATTTGCTGCCCTTATCTCTTTGCCCTCTTTATTCCTGCCAGGCTTTTCCTGTTCTATTCTGACAATATGGGCTCTCTGTTTGCCCTGTGCCTCACAGCTTCTTGTCTCTCTGCTCCATGTGCCTCCTCCCAGTCCTTCTTGCTCTCTTTCTTCCTTCTTAGTTTCCCCTCCAGCTTCTCCTCTCCCTGCTCAGCTCCACCCTTCTTTGGGTGGGGCAGGGAACCTGGAACCTCCCCTTTTTGGGGGGACCACACTGTTACAAACTAAGAGAATGGAGAAATATATTTGACATATAACATTGTGTTAATGTAAGATATACAGTACATTAATTTTATACATTTATATATTGTAACATGGTTGCTGTTGTAGCATAATTTGCACCTCTATCTTACTGTATAACTGGTCTTTTTAGTGGTTGGAATAATTAAGTTCTCATGTCTTAGCAACATTATATTCTGCATTGGATCTCTGACACATTTACTACTCATAGGAAGAGGAAAAGTATTTCCCCCCTCCCTCTATAGAATTTCCCCCCCTCCCTCTCCTGTCTCACCTGCTTCTCCCCTTGGCAGTGTATTTCAGTAGATCTGCCTGTTCTGTTCCCCACTCTGTCTCTGGTGAATCCTCTCACCTCTGACCTACACCCCAGTCCTTGTATGCAGAAATAAATAAAAATAAATCTTTTTTTTTTAAAAGTAAATAGATATCCTTGGTGTTTTCAACTTATTGATTTAAAACATTCTTAAAATGGTTGGCTTCTTTGATGATGTGGTAGCAACCAATGATTGTAGTTTTTGGAGTGGGGAGAGAGGCAGAGAGTGAGCATTACAGTGAGCAAAAGGCATACTTTTCTTTTGTTAATGATGATAGTCATAAAATCTAGTGTTAAAATAGCCAGACTTTGGTATTGTAAGGTTTTTAAGTCCTGGGAGGGTGGAGAGCTGGAGAGGCTAAATTGATTTTGAATAAGAATGAAAGTGTTAAAAGCTTTGACAACAAAAGGAGGTTTTAAAAACTCCTTCCTTGTGAAATAACTGGCAGCTTGCCTCTTATCCTTGGAGAGTATCATATTGTGTCAGGGTTACAGGATCTTGATCCTCTCAAGACCTGCTTCTATAGGTTATTTGTGTGCCTGTTCTTCTTTGGCATATTCTTTTTCTAAGAAAGGGAAAAATGTATTCATAAGTCTTTGAATTGGACAACTTATTTATAGCATGTCAGAATAAATTAAGGAAACATTTGTCTGAAAAATATATAAACACAGAAACAGTAAAGGCAAAACCATGGAAGAAAAATAAGTTGTGGGGCCTCCCTGGTGATGCAAGGGGTTAAGCACTGCACTATGAAGCAATTCACAGCCTCTGCAGCACGAGTTCAATCCCCGGCCAGCCAGGGAGCAACCCACATGGTGCAGCAGACCTCTCTTGTCTTGCCTGCTGCTCCCCTAAACAGTGTATACTTCCGTCAATCTGCCTGTTCTGTTCCCCACTTTGTCTCTGGTGAATTCTCTCACCCCACACACCTCTGGCCTATACCCCAGCTCTTGTATGCATAAATAAATATTTGGAAAAAAAAGAAAAATAAGTTGTGGCCCTGAGGCAAGACTTAAAAGTACATGCCATAGGTACTGTATAATTGCTAAAGATGAGCCTCAAATGTGGCTCTCTGAGCTTCATAATAAAGTTCAAAACAAGCAAATAATATTGACCATGCCCACAAAATGGAAACATTTCAGAGGTTTTGGCTGGACAGGAGCACAGCCGATATGTCTCCTGATGGGCCTGAAAGAGAGAACACCAAGGGACCCTTGGGAATAAGTCATTAGGGGAGGCCTTTACAAGATGGGCAGTTCCTTTCTCACCCATTTGTGGATGAGGTTGCTGATCCAAAACCCTGAGGTTCTCAGGGACCCACCTTGCTCCTTGTTGATTCTGCATTCTCTCTGAGCCCCCACTTCCTCCTGGGAGCCTGCAAGCAAGGACACAGAAGGATAGCCCTGATTTACTTGGAGGGTTACCCTGACTGGGTATTTATTTGTTAGCACTGTTCACGGGGTTGTGGGTTTCCAACTCTGCACATTAAAATCACTTAGGCAACTTTCCAAGATTACTTAACTGAATATAGCCCTTGGGATTAGGTCCAGAGATTTATATATATTTTAAAGGCTCTAGACAATTCATATCTACAACTGCACTTAAAATTGGGTCTTCTCAGAGGTTGACAAACCATCAGTCATCTGAGGAGTTTGTTAAACTCAGATTCCTAGTCATACTCTTCCTCCTAATCCTCCCAACCTTTCCTCAGAAAGCCAGAGAATTCTGTGTTTTAAATAAGAACTCCGGGGAATTCCAATATGACCCATTTGCACATTCACATTAGATCACAGAATTTAAAGGGGGTAAAGTCCTGGGCCCTAGTCTTCTCTGGCAACACAAGCTTGGTAACCTTGGGCCTATTACTTAACCAGTCTGATTTTTGTTTCCTCATTGATAAAGTGGTTCAAGGAATAATCTGCCATTCCTGTTGTGGGGAGAAGATCAGGGTGAGGCTAGAGGCATGGGAATGAAAGAATTCACCAGAGACAGAGTGAGAACAGAACAGGTGGATTTATTGAAATACATTGCTAAGAGAAGCAGTGGGCAAGATGGGAGAAGTCTGCACCCTCAGGAGAGTTTGAGGCTCTTTTATACTCTACTCAGGTTTTCTAACTTGGGGTGCCCATTTGCACCAGTTATTTGCTGGGGTGTTTGGTCTCCAGCACTGGCCTTTGACACAGAAGCATGTTCTGGCCTCTCCTGCATTCCTGGAGCTGGGCTGATTTCTCTGGTCATAGTAGTTAGTTTTATGGTCTTGTTCCCAAGGCAACCTTATCCATTCTCTTATCTATTCAACTTTCCCAAACCTGCCTGCTGTGTCAGGAGGGGAGCTTAGTTTTTAACCTTACTAAACTGTATCCCAACAATACCCATATCTCATATTGCTGTGAGGATTCCAATTGACTCCCAACTGGAATGGGAATTCTCCCAATATATGGACTGCCAAGGACTATGATCTATTACTGATGTATTCCCAGCACCTAGATCAATGCCTGGCACATAGTAGGCACTTGACTAAATTGGAAATGAACTAAGTTAAGAAAGCAGATTAGAAAGGATTAGTATGTATGAGTCCAGCAGATATGCATTTTTATTTGTGTATGTGTGGGGGTGGGGGTGGAACTTGAGTGAAATCCATAAGCCCAGCATGGATATCCTGAGTCTTTTGGTTTATTTATTTCAAGCCTCTGTGAGCTTGGGCTGAGTGGAGGAATGCCCTTTGGCCTGGTTTCATCTATCTTATGTCAAAACATGGGTGGGTTTTTATGACTGTGAAAGGTTAAATTTGCCACTGGCAGCATAGGCACTTCTGCAAGAACTGAACAACCCACAGATGTGCTATAACAGTTATTTTAATAACACATTTGGCTCTGAAATAAACACATTATAATACAAGGATTTTATTAGCCAAGATTAATAGGACAGTTTGTTGGAGCATGGACATCACTTGCTGATCTGGGAGAATGTCTACAAATTCTACTGCCTGAATGACTTTGTGCATGTGAGATACTCAATCAGTGTACATAAAACCACACCAGGTACCCAAGTGAGGGAAGTGGGCAGAGCATGGGACTGGGTGCAGGGCTGGGTCTGGGCTTTAGTCACTTGTATCTTAGACAAGTGAGTTTTCCTTCCTAGGATCAAGCTCCTATCTGTCAAATGAAGGGCTGGATGATTATCTCTAGGCCCTCTTCTGTTCCCTGCAGGTTATCTGGTTGCAAGACTGAAGTTCAGGAACTTTTCTCTGAAATGGTTTTTTTGGAGATGTTAGGTTCAGAGAGTGGGGTCCTTGGGTTAACTCTAGGAAAAATTTCACCAGTGCTCCCCTTTCAGTGGCACCAGCGAGATTCCCAGGTGACTTGCACAGACATAAACAGTCAGAGCTGCCCTGAAAGGAACAGGTTTGCTAAAAGAGAGGTCTGCATAGTCACAGGCGGGCAGCCTTGTGGGGAGAGCTGCCTCTGCTGAGGGAGGTCAGTGAAGAGAAGCACCTGCATGGTCAACAGGTCCCAGGCAGGTAGGCTGCTGCCCTGCAGAGGGAGAGTGTTGGACGGGAGGAGCGCCTGTGTAGGCACAGGTGGGCAGGAGAGCCGCAGGGCCTCCTCTACAAAAGGAAAAGATTAGTAAAAAGGAGTACACAGATGGGCAGAAGGACTGCTACCCCTAGCCAGTGCAGAAATTGCACTGATACAAGTATTTTCTTTGGGAGGGGCTCATTCCTTTGTGGAGTGGTTTGTTTGTTGTTGATTTTGGTTAACTATGTAGAATTTGAAGGGGACAGGAGATTCTGCACTGGCCTTCAATCTCCATATCTTTACCCCTTGTCTCTGCCCGCAGGACACTCTGAAGGCAGTCAGACACTTTGCTTGGGTCTGTGCCTTGGCAACTAGGATTTTCAGTTCCTATATAGCTGGGTTAATGGTTATGTTAAGAACTTCTACCACCACCTAAATGTCCTAGCGTTGTGTGAGCCAAGTTTCTAGTCTTGTGGTGCCTCTTTTCCAACTTTCCTATTCTTACCTTCCATCATTCTCGATTCATTTTCTTTGCTAGGTCAGAATTACCCCATATGGTAATCGTTAGCAAAGTGGGTCCCTCCTCTTTCTGGCATCTCCCTCCACTCAAACTGACATCCTGATAAACCTGTCCACACCTCATACTCTTTTAAAAAGTTGTTATTCAAGGAGCCTCATCAATAAAACCTGTCTGGGGCCTTCCTGGTGGCACAAGGGGTTAAATCTCAGTACTATGAAGCTATCCACAGTTGTAACAGGGTGGTCCCCAAGAAAGGGGGTGTTTCCAGGTTTCCTGCCCCACCCAAATGGAGGGTGGAGCTGAGCAGGGAAAGAAGAAGCTGCAGAGGATACTGAGAAGGAAGGAAGCAGGATGAGGGCCAGGAGAAGACCTGGAGGAGGCACATGGAATGGAGAGACATGTAAAGAAACTGCACTTGCCTTTTGGTCGTGAACTGGGTGACACAGATGTGGGTGAGACCCATGGGGAGGTGTCAATGGCAGCTTTCATCTTGATTTTGATTTTGCTCTTTTCCTTCTGGGCTTGTCTGGTTGTTTCTGACCCTTTCCTGTGGATCCCCACTGGAAGATGCTTTAGACTTGTGGCAGGCTTTGGTGCCTTGCTCTAGGCCAATCCCATTTGAAAAGAGTTTTACCCACGAGGGGACGGGTAACTTTGGGTACTTGATTTAGAAACTATATTCATATTCTTTGCCTTTTCTGTATTGTTTCCTAATTGTATTAAAGTTCCTCCCATTAAAGTCTCATATTGTTATAGGACAGGGAGAGGGGCAGCCCAAGCCCCGCAAACCTGCCTATTCTAAATGGGTTCTGCCATCCGCCGCATCAACAGAAAACATATGAGACTTTAATGGGAAGGAACTTTAATAAAACTAGGAAACAATACAGGTAAGGCAAAGAGTCCAGTTTCTAAATGAAGCACCCAAAGTTACCCGTCCCCTCGTGGGTAAAAGTCCATCCATATGGGATTGGCCCAGAACAAGGCCCCAAAGCCTGCCACAAGTCTAAAGCATCTTCCTGTGGGGACCCACAGAAAAGGGTCAGAAACAACCAGACAAGCCTGGAAGGAAAAGAGCAAAATCAACATCAACATAAAAGCTGCCATGGTCACCTCCCCATGGGTCTCACCCACATCTGTGTCACCCAGTCCACAACCCAAAGACAAGCGCAGTTTCTTCATGTGTCTCTAGGCTCCATGCGCCTCCTCCAGGTCTCCTGGCTCCATCCTGCTTCCTTCCTTCCTCAGTCTCTTCTGCAGCTTCTCCTCTTCCTGCTCAGCTCCACCCTCCCTTGGGTGGGGCAGGGAACCTCCCCCTTTCCTGGGACCACCCTGTTACAATATGTTTTGTGTTGATGTGGCAGATGTCAGAAACCATTTAAAATAGGCAGGTTTGTGGGGTTTGGGCTGCCCTCTCCCTGCCCTGTAACACAGTCACTGCAGCACAAGTTCGGTGGCCAGTCAGGGAACTGACCTACATGTTCTGCTCCCCACTCTGTCTCTGGTGAATCCTCTCACCCTTCCCTTGTATCTCTGGCCTACACCCCAGCTCTTATATGCATAAATAAATCTTTTTTAAAAAATCTGCATTTAAAAATTATAATTTACAGTACCAATAAGCTCTATGATGTAATTACCTAAGTACACATGTTACAAGGCAGGGAGAGGGCACCCCAGAACCCCAAACCTGCCTGTTCTACATGGGTTCTGCCATCCCCCTCATCGAGACAAAGCATACTCCAGTGCATAAGACCTTTAATGGAAAGGAACAATTAATACAATTAGTGTGCAACAAAGAAAAGGGGAAAAATAAATTTTCCAAATCAAACACCTCTCCTCGTGGGTAAATGCCCAGTCAAACAGGATTGGCCTAAAGCAGGGCCACTAAGGCCCAAAAGCCTGCCTCAGGTCTAAGGCACCTTCAGGCAGGGACACATAGAAAAGGGTCAGAAACAGCCAGACAAGTATGGGAGAAAAGGGCAAAATCAAAATCAAGATAAAACCTGCAATTGTTTGTTTTTTTTTAAAGATTTATTTATGCATACAAGAACAGAGTACAGGCCAGAGGTGTGGGGGGTGAGAGGATTCACCAGAGACAGAATAAGGAACAGAACAGGCAGACTGACTGAAATACACTGCTCAGGGTAGCAGCAGGCAAGTCAGGAGAGGTCTGCTGCATCATGTGTGTAGCTCCCTGGCCAGGGATCGAGCTCAAGGCTGAGGATAGCTTCACAGTGCTGTGCTTAACCCCTTGTGTCACCAGGGAGGCCCAAAAGCTGCAATTGTTAACCTCCCCACAGGTCTCTGACCCACATCTGTTTCAACCAGCCCAAGGCTAATAAGCAAGCACAGCTTCTTCACATGTTGTGGAGCAGGCTACATAATGCAGGAGGATGCCGCTGAAGAGCAAGATCCTGGCCCTTTTATTGACAAACTTAATTGGTTGTAAGGAGATTAAAGAAAGGGGAAGGGTGTAGAAGATTAGGGATTGTGAGTCTGCCCTCCAGGCACTTCTTATCTACTTGATAACACACCCTAATCCCCAGCCATGGTTCTAATCAACAAGGCGCTCCACTGATCAGCTTCTGGGGTCCCTTGCTATACATCGGTCCTTGGCCCCTCGGGTATTCCCTGTCATACCTTGTGATGTATAAGTCAGGAGTATGTATTATGCAATGGTCCTCAGCCCCCTGGGCATTCCGGACATACCTCGTGAGGTGCATGTTATGCATTGGTCCTCAGCTACCTGGGCATTCTGGGCATACCTTGTGATGCATAACCTTCCCAGTGTGATCCAGCTTTGTGCTCTTGTTTGATTTGAAGGGCTGAAGGGTTGTGCTCCTGGTCCTAACTGGGCAGGCCACTTTTACCTTGTTTAGGTGACAAAATGGCAGTCGCATAGCTGCCTAGGAGTAGCAGACCCACAGTAGTCCTCTCACCTGTCCCCTGGTTAAACCTGCCTAGGGCTGCCTGAGGGGATTGCAGAAAAGAACTACTGAGTCAGCTGGGAGAATGCCATCACATTATCTGGAGTACCAGAAGGAAAATGGTCCCTGTTTTCAGAGAAGTCATCTGCAATGCATCTTAGTAGCCTACCCACTCATTTGGAGTTTCCGAAAAAAAGGGCCTCCAGTTCCATGTGAAACAGGAAAATCAACTATTCTGCTCAAGAGTATTGGTGAAATGTGATATAGTCCAAAATAGAAAAGAGGAGTGTCCAGCAACACAAACATGTCCTGCATCCTTTCAGAGAGGACTAATCATCCAAAAAAACAAGTGCCGTGATTGACATTAAGTCAGAGAGGTTGGAAAGTCTGTTACAGGGACCTATAGCAATGAAAAGGCTGTGAGGAATGATGAAAATAAATACTAGCTCCTCCTCTCCACAGTTAGAGGAGTAAGTGCTCACCCAGCCCCTAAGAAATGTAGTTAGATGTGGTTGTTTCTCATATGTAGGTGAAAGTTCGCAGTATTATCAAGAACAAACTATTGACATAGCTATCAATGCCGTTGACAAATTACTTTGACAGCTATAAAGTGTGTTCTCATATTTATTATTGTTGTTTTCTTTGTTTTTTCTTTTTTCTTTTTTTATGGAAGTTTTTTTTTTTTTTTAACATTTATTTATTTGTGCATACAAGAGCTGGGGTATAGGCCAGAGATGCGGGGGGGGGGGGGGGGTGAGAGGATTCACCAGAGACAGAGTGGGGAACAGAACAGACAGATTGACCGAAGTACACTGCTGAGTGTTGTGCCCAAAATCAGCAGACTCCGCAAGCATAGCCTCTGAGAACCCAAAGACAGCCGATGCAAACACAAAAGGGAATTTATTACAGACTCGAGTCCGGGCTCACGGCACCTACCAACGCAGCGGCAGATATTGAGGGCCCCGAACAAAGGAAGCAGAGGTATTTTATAGGGTTAAATCATGCTGGCAGTTACTCATTGGCTACAAGGATGCGTTCTTCAACTTTGCCCAGCTATAATTCTAAGCTAACTGGCCCGGCCGAGATGCAGCTCCAATTATGGCAAGTTCGCCCTCATTGATGACCAGAGGGCGAGGGTGAAGTGAGGGTCAAAACTATCGAAACTATCTCTGGAATGCAGTCGTCATTCCGGGGACAACAAAACCTAAAATTCTAAAATGGCAGTTACACACAAAATGACAAAGCAATGGCTAAGAATACTTATGCCTTGTTCCACACTGAGGGGAGCAGCGGGCGAGTCAGGAGAGGTCTGCTGCTCCATGTGGATTGCTCCCTGGCATGCCCTGGATCACTCTTGCACTGTAGAGGCTGTGGGTTGCTTCATAGTGTGGTGCTTAACCCCTTGCGCCACCAAGGAGGCCCCTATTTTTACTTTTTCTAATTGTATTTATATGTTTAATCCTCTGGTGCACTTATAAGAAATATGCATTCCATCGCTCAGATGAGCCAAATATATATTTTTTTAAAGATTTATTTTTATGCATATAAGCACCGAGGTGTAGGCCAGAGGTGCAGGGGGTGAAAGCATTTACCAGAGAGAGTGGGGAGCAGAACTGGTGGACCTACTGAAATACACTGCTGAGGGGAGCAACAGGTGGGACTGGAGAGGTCTACTGTGCCATGTGGTTTAGCTCCCTGACCAAGGATCTAACTCAGGCTGCAGCGGTGGATATAGCATATAGTGCTGAAACTTAATCCTTCTGCCACCAGGGTGGTCCCATATTTCTTATATGTGTTTGGTCTTCCTCCATAGTTCCTTACTCACAAAGCCCAAAATCCTTGGAATTTCCTAAATGTTGAGAGTTATAAAGATGACTTTGATTTTGTGAACTTGGTGACTTTTAGAAACACCTGGGGTGAGGGGGAGCTTATTGCCTGAAGAACAAATTCTGTGATTATAGGGTTGGAACTTCCCTCTGGAGAAGGATGAGGGACTGAAGATTGAATCCAATCACCAGTGGTCAATGAGTCAATCATGTCTAGGCAATGAGCCTCCATAAAAAATCCAAAAGAATAGGATTAGAAGAGCTTCCAGTCTGGTGAGCACGTGGAAACTGGGAAGACTATAGCACCTGTAGAGGCCATGCAAGCTCTGTGCCCTTGAGCAACATGCATGTTGGCTCCCTGGCCAGGGTTCTAACCCAGGCCATTATGGTGGGCTGTCATGGAGGTAGTGCTGAGACTTTAGGCCACCAGGGAGACCCCTGTTTTCCCTTGTTTTTTAAATAAATCCCATTTATTAAAGTGTTGTTTTTCTCTGAACCTGAGTGGTCTTGCAATTGTGCGCATGGTTGAAGAATTCAGACAGTGAGCAGTAAACTACTTGGGACTGTCCTTGCCCCGTTTCTGTGCCCTTTTTGCCCAGTGTCAGAAACAGGCATGGTTGGGAGATCATGGGGAGGTTAGCAATGGCAGCGTTTATCTTGATTTTGATTTTCCTTTTTCCTTCCAGACTTGTCTGGCCTCTTCTGCCCTTTTCCGATGGGTCCGCACCAGGAGGTACCTTAGACTTGCGGCAGACTTTCAGGCCTTAGTGGCCCTGCTTTGGGCTAACCCTGTTTAGCTGGGCATTTACCCATGCGAGGGGGGTAACTTCAGGTGCTTGATTTGAAACTCTATTCTTTGTCTTTCCCTTTTCTTCTCTTTATTTCACATTAATTGTATTAAAATTCCTTTCCATTAGAGGTCTTATGCACTAGAGTATGTTTTGTCTTGATGCAGTAGGTGGCAGAATCTATTTAAAGCAGGCAGGTTTGGGAGTTCTGGGGTGCCCCTCATCCTGTCCGGCACCACCCACTGTGGAAGGATTGATACTCCAAAGTGGCTCTTTCCTTCTCTCTGTTCCAAACACCATGAGGGCCTGAACAATGGAGTTTTTGCTAACTTCTTCTCTCTTGGAACTTACCCTCCTACAGTTAATGTCTTTATAGCCTCAAAAGAACTCATGCCCACTCATTTTCCTTTAAGGTTTCCTAACTTGGAGACCTGGCTCATTCCAGTGGGTAGTTCCTGCAAGGTGGTTTCCTCACAGAAGTGCCCAAAGAACCCTCTGTAAGGTGTGCTTTCTGGAGAAGTGACAGTTCACCCCACTATTTGCTTTAGGAGGGGCCAAGATAAGACCTAGAACCCACCAACCTCCCTTTGATGTAATCAAAGAGAATTAATCTTTTATTCCTTCTCCTCTGGCAGAAATAACAAAAGATATTTGGCCCCAAACAAAGGGGAGAGAGAGGAAGAGGGTTGTGATTAACAGGGGGCAGAAGAGCCCACATAATCAAAAGTTTGTGAGAGAAAAGAGAGAAAATAATTTAAGGAAATTACTCTTCAATTTTCTCTCTCCTCTTCAGTCCCCAAACTTTTAAGAAAAATTTTTTAAAGGGCACGAAGAGTTGCCAGATACTTTCAAGGTCACAGGTCAAGGCCATTACAAGTAAGAAATAATGATTAAGAATAAAAAGTGAAAAGCAACATGAAACACTGAAGGTTGCCTGATGAAAGCAAAAACAAGTTAAACCCCTAGATACAGAATTTAGTTCAGAAAGGATGAATTTTAATTTTCAGAGGCCTAACACTGTTCTCAAGGAGGGCCTGGACAACCTAGAAGGGGCTGTTTTTTCTTGTTCCTTTAACAGGAAACCCAGCTAAGCCACCACTGAGGTGGACACACCTTGCACTCTGGAGAAAACCAGAGTGCTGGCATGTTGGAACCAGCTGCAATTTATGGTAGGCTAGTTAGAAAGAATGTTCATTTTTGGAATTTGTTGATTTTTATCTCTATAACCAGCCAGATGTCTGTCTTTGGAAAGAAGGTACTGGGCTTGACACAATAGGAAAGCATGTTTACTTATGTTTTCCTACAAGGCTAAAAAATCTACCTATATACAAAGTAGGAATAAGGAAGGGTGCAGTTGGTATACCAAGGTTTCTTCAAGAGCTGCAAATTTTTGTCTGAACCACATGACTCCTTGACAAGGTGGACTACAGAGGTTTGTTTCACTTTAGCACTCACAAAAATTGAATTTACTCTCCCCTGCTGGGTCACTGTGGCTACTAGGCCACTATGTCAGAGCTAGAAAACTGGAGGAAGGAAGTCCAGTGTTTTCCTGGTGTCTAATTTTAAAAATAAATTGTTTTCCTTTACATCAGATCCAATTTGTAAATTTGACTGACTCTTGCCTCCTGTAAATGCTTTTACAGTTTATGGAAGATTACACTTCCAATTAAAAGTCTGTGCTACTGCTTTGGCCACGGGGTAAATGAATGCTCTTTGGTCTTTATACTAGGCCCACTTCTTCTCTGCTCTTTCTTCTTTCCCCTAGGGCACACAAGAAATATATATACAGCTGCATAGCCTCTGACTTGGTCCAAAATCTAGGAAAGTGGGATGGGGTGACTATGCATTTCAGTGTGTTCAAAATTGTACTGTGTTAGGCCCTCCCTGGTGGCGCAGCGGGTTGACCGCTGCGCTGTGGAGCTGTCCACAGCCTCTGCAGCGTGGGTTTGATTCCCATCCAGCCAGGGAGATTCCCACATGGCGTGGCAGACCTCTCCTGTCTCCCCCATTGCACCCCTCAGCAGTGCTTTCAGTCCGCCTTCCTGTTCTGTTCCCTGCTCTGTCTCTGGTGAATCCTCTCACCCTTCCCGTGCCTCTGGTCTGTACCCCAGTTCTTGTATAAAAATAAATAAATCTTTTAAAAGAAAAAAAAAACAACAAATTTGTAATGTGTTTCAGGATGGGAATGTAAGGGAAGAGTACAGTTCCAAACCTTCAGCTCTGCATCAGCAAAAAGGGTTCTGTATATTCCTGGCTCAGTGCAAAATAAACAGAAATTGGTGGGGGTGGAAGTGAGGAGGTATTTCCCTCTTAGGAGGAGAAGAGAAAGGACTGTTTAGCTGTGTCAGATCCACTCTAGCACTGTAGACTTTCCCCTAGATCTTTGAGATAAGAATCCCCAGTACAACCTGCTTTTTACTCAGGGAAATATTTTATCTTTAGCAAGTGTGTCCTTGAGGGCTTAAAGGTGTGGGTTCAGCAGTTTCAAACTGGCAGCTGCTGGGCAGGGATCCAGTCTGCAGACCTGTTTTGTTTGACTTAAACAATGGTCTTCTCTTCTTTAAATTAGTTTCCAATATTAACAGAGCAGGTTTCACATAAATATCTGATTTTCTGCCATTTCTGGAAATAATAGAAAGTCTGACTTGCTGAGCTTTGCTCCACATGTAGCAGTTATTGATTTAGGCAAGACTCAATGTTCCAGTTCCCTCCAGTCCCCATCAGTCCCTACAATCCTAAAATCTGGTTTATTTTTACTTTATCTGCCCACAACAGGTAAGAATTTGTAAATGCTATGTTTTACCCCAAATAAGTCAGGGCCACCCTGCTAACGTAATAGCATGCTTGAAAAGCCAAAGTCGATTTGTCACTTGTGTTTTGAATCTCTGAATCTCTCAGAGTGCCCAGCCTTGGAGGAGTCCCTTAAAGATTAGTCTGACGTCTGGACAGGATATTTGGGTAGCTCTATTGACTCTATAGAGAAATTAGAACCATGGAAATGTGTGGGAAGTAATGACTTTTAAAACTTTAGGATATGACTGAAGTTCCCTTCCTTTGTGTTCTCCAAGTAATCCACATCTCTGCCATAGTTCTTTTTATTGATTTTCTTTAAAAATCCAGAGCAGAAATCCAAATTTAGTACTTAGAGTTGCTTGGAAGTAAAAAGTCTTTATTATTATCATCATAACAATTTATAGAAATGGAGAAGCAAATCACTTGACTGTGACTCGGAACTTGGGCAGGCATCTATCTCTGGAGCTAAAAATTCTCTTTAAATTCTACTTAATATAGGCAACTGTGAATAATTTATAGCAAATACATTTTAAAATTTTATTTATGTATACAAGAACTGGGGCATATGCCAGAGGTGTGTGGGGGGTGGGGCGGTGAAAGGAATCACCAGAGACAAAGAGGGGAACAGAACAGGCAGACTAACGGAAATACACTGCTGAGGGGAGCAGGAGGCGAGACAGGAAGGGTCTGCTGTGCCATGTGGGTCAGTTTCCTGGCCAGGGATAGAACTCATGTTGTAGTGGCTGGCAATAGCTTGATAGCACTGTGTCATTAACTCTTGTGCCCCTAGTAAATACTTTCAAAAATTAGTATTTTTGAGGTGAACTTCAGTAACATAAAACTGAATATTTTAAAAGTGAACAACTTGGGTCTCCCTGGCAGTGCAGGGGTTAAAGTCTCAGTGCTGTCAAGCTATCAGCAGCCACTGCAGCAGGAGTTCCATCCCAGCCAGGGAACTAACCCACATGGCACAGCAGATCTCTCCTGTCTTGCCCACTACTCCCCTCAGCAGTATATTTCAATAGATCCACCTGTTCTGCTCTCCACTTTGGTGAATCCTCTCACCCTCCCATACCTCTGTCCCACACCCCAGTTTTATACATAAATAAATAAAACAAATATTGTAAAAATGAACAACTTGGTGGTATTTACAATGTTGGGCAAAGCTACCACCTCTCTCTAGTTCCGAAATATTTTTATCACTGAAAAGGAAATCCTGTACCCATTAAATAGTTGATGCCATTCTCCCCTCCTCCCTCTTACTGATAACCACCAATCTGTGTTGTGTCTATATGGCTTTGCCTATTCTGGATAGTTTATATGAACAGGGTCTGACAACAGGTCACCTTTCATATCTGGCTTCCTTCACTTAGCATAATATTTGGAGTTTAATCCACATTGTAGTGTGTAGCAGTACTTTTTATGACTGAATAACATTGTGAATAAGTTTTTATTATTTTAAAACAAATGACCTATTATTTGTACTTTTGCTTTCTTACTCACTGATTGCTTAAGTATGAATGGTGACCAAGACTTGGGATAAGAGAGAGAAAAACAGGATTTTTAGATGTCCTCTCACCAAGAAGGTAGGAATAACAGGAATGTCCACACAGGGGTATAAAAGCTTGAATATCAAGGGGTGGAGGGAGCAGATCAGTAACAAACACTTAACAGATAAAAAGTTGCCCTTTACAGAAGAGAGGTCAAATTTCTTTCAGGCTTATGTCATAAATTGCATAATTTAGGTGCTACTAGCGATTGGCTAAGAATTCTCTAATTTCCTTTCACCCACATAGCTGCCCAAACAGTGGTGACTGAAGTATTTGGAAACTGAGTCAGAGATTCACAAATGTTGTTTCTCCAGTTTCCTGTGGGGTAAAAAAGGTCCAACCATAGAACAGACTAAGAGCAATAGCTGATATATCTTTCTCTTACACAGTCTTATGATCTAGGAATCTCAAAATAGTTCTATTAGCCCCATTTCTCTGATGGGGAAACTGAGTCACAGCAAGATTAAGTAATTCCCTAGAGTTCACACAGCAGGTTGATGGTGGGTTAAATGTAGAGTCCATGCTCTTAACCACTGCACCCACCTGCCTCTGGCATTCCTGCTTTATAAGGTAGTATGACAGGTTCTTCTGGCTATTGCAGGTGAGAGCAGGCAGGAAGGCAGATAGTACTGACACTGACTCAATCATCAAAAAGGAGAAGGACAAGCAGTCTGTTCCAGGCTCCACTCACACTCAGTCTGTGTGCTGTCTTGGACATGTGAACTGCAGATAGGAGACCTACAACCAAAGCATGCTTTGCCATTTTGCAGGAATAACAGATTCTTGGGTCCTACCTCCACAGAGTCAGATGCAGTAGGCAAGACACAGGAATATGATGTTTGGACAGGTCCTCAGGTTATTCTCGTGTTACCTGGGCTTCAGACCACACTTTGAGAACTATTTGTCATCCTCCAAGACCTATTTTCTCTTTTCTCTTTTGGGCATCTTAGAAAAGCAGCCATTGCAAATGCTATTTACAGTCTTTGCTCACAAGCTAGTGAACCTGGTCCAGGATAGAATCTGCAAGACAGAGTTAGGGGGATACTGGAAGAAATAGCCACCTAGAATGGAGCTCAGGAAGGGATGGCGTCCCTGGGTGTGTGTGCCTAGATATGCCGGCCCTGGTGATGCACATCTTCCTTAACTTTTTAGTAAATAAAATGACCAACTTGCAGCATAAAGTCAGCTTCTCCAGCTCCCTAACTGCTGAGTCACTGCTCTGTCCTGTCCTGGTTCACCTGCCCTTGTGGTCAGAGGAGAAAAGCAAAGGAAACCCTGGCTATGTGACCCTCAATTAAATCCCTAGAGACTTTTGGCTTGTTGGGTTCCTTTCCTCAAATACAAGGAATGTGCTCTGAAGGAGGGAAAAGAAAGTTCAAAATCCAAAACCATTTTAATACACCAATTCTCCTGTGTCAAAGGCTGAATTTAAAGAGGATAAGTGAAAAATCTCTTGAAGTATTTTTATTGGTTTAGTAACTAATTAATTGCAAAGTCTTCACCCTAATCTCTGAGCCTAGAAATATGCTGGAGGAGCACAGGTTAGAAATGAGCTTGATGATACTGCGTTCCCCTGCCGGATCACGTCCGTGCTGGAATGGTTTTATAAACTGCTTTCATAAAGATTAAAATGCAGCAGATTTTAAGTGTCTTTTCAGGCTCAAGGATGCGTAGGCCTGATCTCAGTCCTCAAGATTCTTCAAGGAAACACTGAGCTCACGGCTTTACCATGACAATCATCCACAGATAACCAGACATAGATAGTGTCTGTATATTTTCTTCCAATGGCTAATGAACAGCCACTATAGTTTATTAATATCTCCCCAATTTTCTATCTTTACTTTTTCTTTCTCTTAATATTTATAATGTGAGCATTTCTCCCACATCTTTGAATAGACTCTGGTAATTTTTTTTAAAGATTTATTTTGGTGTAGATGAATTGGGGTATAGGTCAGAGGTGTGGGAGGTGAAAGGATTCACCAGAGACAGAATGGGGAGTAGAATAGGCGGATTGACTAAAATACACTGCTGAGGGGAGCAGTGGGTGAAACAGGAGAGGTCTGCTGCGCCATATGAGGGTCAGCTCCATGGTTGGGGATTGACTTTAGGTCATCATGGTGATAGAACTGAGACTTAACCCCTAGGCCACCAGGGAGGCCTCGACTCTGATAATGTATTTAGTACTATGGGATGTTCCACATTCTGACTATACTATAATTTATTTGAACTTTCCTTTTTTTTTTTTTTAAAAGATTTTATTTATTTTTGCATAGAAGAACTGGAGTGCAGGGCCTCCCTGGTGGCGCAAGGGGTTAAGTGTCAACACTAATGAAGTTATCCATAGCCACTGCAGCGCAAGTTTGATCCCCAGCCCGGGAGCTACCCACATGGCACAGCAGACCTCTATGTCCCCTGCTGCCCCCCCCCCAGCAATGTATTTCAGTCAATCTATCTTTTCTGTTCCCCACTCTGTCTTTGGAGAATCCTCTCACCCCCCACACCTCTGGCCTGTGCCCCAGTTCTTGTATGCATAAATAAATCTTTAAAAAAAAAAAAGAACTAGGGTGCAGGTTGAACTCAGACTGTTGTGGTGGGCCTTAGCTGTGGTAGTGCTGAGACTTAACCCCTAGGCCTCCAGGGAGTCCCAAGAACTTACTTTTTAATGCTGAAGTAGGTAATATTTGATATTCATAGATAAGCTTTATTTTGCATTTTTCTTTATCTGATTTTTCATATCTTTAATACATGAAAATGCTACATCAAAAAAATGTTAATTCTTTAAAGGCTCCTGGTATACCTTGTCAGACTGCTTTCCAGAAAGATCATTCCAATACATATCCCATGTATATCATATAAAATTGCCTGTCAGACTTTTGCCAGCAGTGCATATTATGGTTGAAAGCAAAACAATAAACCTTTTTTTACAATGTGATTAGTTTAAAATGGTTCACATCTTGGGCCTCCCCGGTGGTACAGCGGTTGAGCGCTGGGTTGCGAAGCTGCCCGTGGCCTCTGCGGCGCCGGTTTGATCTCCAGCTGCTCCCCGGCCACCGGAGGAGGGTCCCACATGGCGCGCAGACCTCTCCTGCCGCCCGCTGCTCCCCTCAGCAGTGTACTTCAGTCCTTCTGCCTGCTCTGCTCCCCGCTCTGGCTCTGGTGAATTCTCTCACCCTCCCGCGCTTCTGACTGTACCCAGTGCATGTATAAACAAAACAAACAAACAAATAAAAAAAAATGCCTCTATAAAAAAAAACTTTATAAAAAAAATTAAAATAAAATGGTTCACATCTTTAGATGTGTTTCTTTGAAATGTAAATGGTTTATAGATTTTTTTGTTGAGTTGTTGGTATTTTTCCTATTACTTTTCAATATATATTGAATGTCTTAAATTGTAAAAATAGTGCAATATAAATTGTTATAAAATAAATGTATAATTTAAATCTATTCATCTGCCAGCTTCAGTACCAGAGAACTTTCACCTTTGTAGGCATATAGACAATGGGTTGACCTGCTCAGAAGAAAGAGTGGCAAGTCACCCAAATCCTGAGACCTGGCATGGCAATACCTTGGCTAAGTTACTATTGACATACCAAGAGATAGCAAAACAGAAAGGACTTGAGACATCCCTGTGCTCATTGATCAATCTAGCATCTACTGTATCATAAAGGAACACAAAAGGAAAACATAATTGTTGTTAAATCCAGATGAATTTAATCAACCCTCACGATCAGTAGTTTACCAGATGGGGCAGCTAAAGCCTTTCTCATCCCATTTGATCATCATCAGCAATTTGATATGTGGAAACCAGGGTAAATGTTTTAATTGATCATGGTCTCCTTCCTACACAAAACTATAGATCAATGGCCTCAAACACTTCAAAGGCCAGATATTAGCAAGGTCTCTTATTAGCCTCTATGATATAGGCACGACTGTTGTGCTGCTTTCCTGGCTTTGAGACTCATCGATAGCCTACAACGTAAAGCATAAACTTCTACAACCTAAGTCCTTGCTGTGACCCAGGAGACCCTCCTTGTACTGCCCCTGCCCACATCTCTGACCTTCCATCCTCACCCCCATTGCTCAGTCTGCTTTAACCACTTCTGAACATTCCAGTTCATTTGCCTCTGCCTAAAACATCATATCCCGTCTCTTACAGGGCCCATTCATTCAAGTCACTTCATTCAAGTCACCTAAAATGTCATTTCCTGAGAGAGATCATCCTTGGGCATTCTTCTTAAAATAGCCTCTGTCACTCTGAATTCTCTGCTTTGTTATTCTCTATGGCATTTTTCCCGATATTTATCCATAAATTCTCATTTTTCTTTGTTTATTGTCTCCCATATAGAATGTAAACTCTGTGAAGGCAATGGCATTGATTTCTTTTCAATGTTTCCCCACCTTGATCAGTATGTGACATAGAGTAGATACCAACAAGTGGTAGCTTAAAAATATTCAAATGTGAATACCATAGTTAACACAAGTCTAGGAAAAAAACTGCCTTCTAAGACCCCAAGTAAAATAGCTCAATCCATCACCTAGGGTTCATGATATCATGATAGAAAAATGGCTTTTAATTCAATCTGCAAAGAATCATGTAAGAAAGAAAATCTGTGAAGTTTAATAATATTTAATGAGACTTCAGTGTAAATGTCTTATCTTTCACAGGTATTAACTGATTAATCCTTATTGAAACTCTTTCAGGCAGGCATAATCTCCATTATCACAGATAAGGACACTGACACTGAGATTGCACCATGCATAATGCCATAGGTACTGAAAGTATAAGACTTAGGATCTCAGCTCCATTTGACTCCAATAGCCAAGCTTTTCCCTACTATGTACACTACCTCCCGTGGGGTATTATTAGTGATGCTTAACAAACATCCATTCAGAAGAAGATCAAATGATTTAATCGACAGCACAGCTCCTGGGGAGGTACAACTTATTCCTAGGTTTTGTGTTATTCATCCAACCTAACAAGTGACAGCTTAAAGTAAAGTTTAAAAGATAAGGAGACGATTGTGCCCTTCCTCTAGAACCCTCTACATCTTGTTAAGTTTCAGTGGATGCTGACTTAACTTCCAAAGATAGTAGAGCTGCTGGAGTTTTTAGAAAGAATAGCCAGGCACCTGGCTCTGATAAAAGATACTGTATATTCATTAGCTCATTCAATAGATATGCAGTGACTGAAAACCATGGGCTAGGTACAGAGCTAAGCACAGTGGACACACTGATGAATAAATATGATAGTCATTGTCTTTGGTCTCGTGGTCATTATAGACTAAAGGGCATCTTATCGAGCTAAAATTACGCTGCTGCCATAAAAGTTACATTTTAATTTATTCACTCAAGAAATGCTGACTACAAACTATATGTAGAGAAAACCAGACATGATTCTTGCTTTCATGGAGTTTACAGTCTAATGAGGAAGATTAAATAAATACAAGCATGCATGATATAATGTGAGTCTACAAATAGGGGAAACTGGCATCATCAGATTAAAAGATTCTTATTTGAGGATTTACCACTTAAGCTGAGATTTGAAGGATGAATAGGAGTTAATTAGGCAATGATTGGAGGGAAGAACATTCCAGGAAATTCGTAACGCATGTGCGCTCTTGTTATAAAGGTAGGATGGTGAGCAGGAAGGACTTTGAAAGAGGCCAGTGTGCCTGGAGAGCTGGGAGTAGCAGTGCCTTGCCTCAGGTTAGGCCCAGTGTTAGGCAGGAACTAGACCTATAGGGAATGGTACTTTATCAGTTGGTCTCTAGGTTAATAGGGTACTGCAGCAACTCCATCCTGGAAACGGAACTTTGAGGCAGAAAGGGAAAAGAGAAGATATCTATGATCTGAAACAACACCGATGAGCTCTCTTCACTCACTAACCAGGGTGACACGGAGGAGTAACTTTTGTGACCCTTCCTTTCCAGAATGCCATATCCAGTTGTGGAAGAGAACACTGATTTGGGAATCCACTGAATTCAATTCTTTGTTTTTTTTTTTTTTTAAAGATTTATTTATTTTATTTTATACAAGCACTGGGTACAGTCAGAAGCACAGGAGGGTGAGAGAATTCACCAGAGCCAGAGCGGGAACCAGAGCAGGCAGAAGGACTGAAGTACACTGCTGAGAGGAGCAGCGGGCGGCAGGAGAGGTCTGCGTGCCATTTGGGACCCTCCTACAGTGGTCGGGGAGCAGCCTGGGATCGAACCAGCGCTGCAGAGGCTGTAGGCAGCTTTGCAACCCAGCGCTCAAAGCTGTGCCACCGGGGAGGCCCAATTCAATTTTGTTATCTGTTAAGTTCCTCATCTATTAAATGGGACTAGACTATTTCCTTTTCAGGGTTCTTATGAGAATTAAATGAGATAATATGTTAAAGCACTCAAAACAGTGCTTGCTTAAATAATACCCATTGAAGTTGGTTTTGAAGATGTTGGGTTCCTTTGGTTAACTGTGGGAAAAGCTTCACCAGAGCTCACCTTCCATTGATATGGGAAAATTTCCCAGGTGGTTTCTCCGTGAAACAGAGACATACGTTGTATTGAAAAGGGCAGGTTTATTCTAAAAGGGAGGAAAGTGTAAAGAATGCTTCCATAGACACAAGTGGCCAGAGAGAGCTGCCCCCAAAAGGGACAGATTGGCTAGAAGAGAGGTCTGTATAGTAACAGGCGGGCAGCCTTGGGAGGAGAGCTGCTTCTGCTGCTTTGCAAAAGGAGGTCAGTGAAGAGAAGCACCTGCATGGTCACAGTGTTATAGGGCAACCCCGATATAAAATGGGTTGCTTGGCTGTGGGTCCTCACCCGCGCGCTTAAAAGGGACTTAATACTCCACTACAGGCACACACAAAAGGTTAATAAAAGGTTTATTTACAAGGGAAAGGGAATTAAGGAAATGTACAACTCAGGGAGAAAATAGGGAAATAAAGTCTTTAATGCGTCCTACCGATCCGCCCACCTGGAAACCCAAAGGCACTCTCAGAGTTGGCCAGAACTTAGCTGGCGGAGAGCCAAAATGGGGGATCCCCTCCAAAGCCCATGTGTCTGGCTTTATACCACACCTGGCTGCTTAATGCCACCCTCAGGTCCCAGCCACCTTCCCTTTGGTGGTGATGGGATTTGGAGTTCCCAGTGTCTTTTGGCTTTGGTCTGCAGTGCGGGGTGGAGTCCACAAAGCCTGTATGGAATTAGCTTTAGGACATCGTTTTCCCCCTAACGGCAGGAGGGCTGCTGTCCTGCAGAGGGAGAAAGTTGGTGTCGAGGAGCTCCTGCATAGGCACAGGCAGGCAGAGGGCTGCTGTTACTGCTCTACAAACGAAAAAGGTTAGCAAAGAGAACACTTGCATAGTCACAGGTGGGCAGAAGGACTGCTGCCCCTTGCCAGTGCAGAAATTGCACTGATAAAGTTTTCTCCTTGGGAGGGGCTCATTCCTTTGTGGAGTTAACTTTTTTTTTTTAAATAATAAATTTTATTTTTATATTCCCCATAAAATTGCAACGACCCCATTCTGACCCCAATCCCTCCCCTCCCGCCCCCCACCCCTCTAAAAGTGTCTCTGGTTCATAGTTTTTTGTTGATTTTGATTTTCACTTTCTTATAGTTATTCATTTTCCTGGTCCCTTATTTAAGTTTTCTAGATTCTGCTATGAGTGAGACCATCCGGTATTTTTCTTTTTCTTTCTGGCTTATTTCGCTGAGCATGATCCCTTCCACCGCCATCCATGTTGCTGCAAATTGCATGTGTTTATCTTTTTAGAATGCTGAGTAATATTCCATGGTATATATGTACCACATCTTCTTGATCCAGTCATCTATTTTTGGGCATCTGGGCTGTTTCCAAAACTTAGCTATTGTAAATAGAGCTGCTATAAACATAGAGGTGCAGGTGCTCTTTGGAATTGATGTTTCTGTGTCCTTTGGGTAAATACCTAGGAGTGGAATTGCTGGATCATATGGAAGCTCTATGTTTAGTAGGTCCAGAAATCTCCACACAGCTCTCCATAGTGGTTGGACCAGTGTGGAGTTAACTTTTGTTGAATAACTATACAGAATTTGAAAAGGACCAGAGACTCTCTAATGGTCATCAATTTTCAAATTCTCTTTTCTCTGGGAGGGGTTCATCACCTTCTACAGTGTGACTACGTTAATCTGTAAGGACCAGTGATTTCTCTAAAAGGGCCCTCAATCTCTATTTCCTCTGGTTTTGGGCCTCTGATATAATCTGTGGCAGCCTGATGTTTGCTATAGTGCTTGGTGCCTCAGAAGCTTTCATTTTACAGCTGGTTTAACAACTACGTTAATCACTTCTACCCCACCTCCAGCCAGCTCCCAGCATTGCGTGGGCCAGGTTTCTGGTCTCATGATGCCTCCTTTCCAACTTTTCTACTCTCAACCTCTACTCATATTTTTCTTCACGTGTAAATGGAAACCGTGATGGTGTTTAACAAACAAGGTTTTGATGATCCGTGAATAGCTTATGTATGTGGAAAAGGGAGGTCCTCTGCTCAGTCCTATTTCTACTTTTAGGAGCCAGGAACCTTCTCCTTTTACAGAGCCCCTTCTAATGTTTGTTAGGAAAGGTAGGCCATTGCCTTCTCCATCTGCCTGGTGCACCCTAAGAGGCATGTGCAGTTTTTTTAAAAAGATTTATTTATTTATTTGTTTGTTTATACATACAAGCACTGGGTACAGTCAGAAATGCAGGAGGGTGAGAGAATTCACCAGAGTCAGAGCGGAGAGCAGAGCAGGCAGAAGGACCGAAGTACACTGCTGAGGGGAGCAGCGGGCGGCAGGAGAGGTCTGCGCGCCATGCGGGACTCTCCTCCAGTGGCCGAGGAGCAGCCGGGGGTCGAACCGGTGCCACAGAGGCCGCGGGCAGCTTCGCAACCCAGCGCTCAACCACTGCGCCACCGGGGAGGCCCCATGTGCATTTTTTTTTTTTTTTTAAGATTTATGCATTCAAGAACTGGGGTTCAGGCCAAAGATGCAGGGGGCGAGAGGATTCACCAGAGACAGAGCGGGGAGCAGAACAGGCAGACTGACTGAAACATACTGCCTAGGTGAGCAGAAGGCGAGACAGGAGAGGTCAGCTGCGCCATGTGGGTTGCTCCCTGACCAGCTGGGGAATCGAACTCGTGCTGCAGAGGCTGCGGATTGCTTCAGAGTGCTGTGCTTAACCCCTTGCACCACCAGGGAGGCCCCATGCGCCGCCTTTTAAAACTGATCTCTCACTTTTCTCACATTTCTCTTAAGAGTTATCTTTCCACTTGGATATCTTCGTCCCACACCTGGCAGAGGACACCTAGCAGGCGAAGGCACACCCATCGGACACCGCCCGGGCCTGCCCGCCGCGGTGCCCGCCCGCAGTGTAGCTGAGGAGGCTGGGTCCCGGCGCGGCGCGGCGGCCAATCAGAACAAGTTTGGCCCTCTGCAGTTTCCGTCCGCTCACTAGGAGGCGCTGCGGCGGCCGCCGTGGCTCCCGGCGCTGTCGCGGGGAAGGGCGGTTGGCGCGGAGGCTGAGGCGCGGAGACATGGAGCGGGGTTCAGAGTCGGCGGCCGTGAGGCGGCACCGCGTCGGAGGGGAGCGCCGCGACGGCTCGGCGGCCGCATCCCAACAGAAGGAGGCCCCGGAGCAGGCGTCTCAGGTGGACGCCGTCGGCGGCGGCGCCAGGACGCGGAAGCGCGGCTCTGAGGAGAGCGTGAGCCGCGGCGCGGGGACTGGACTGTCGGAGGCGCGCGCCGCGCTGGGGCTGGCGCTCTACCTGCTCGCGCTGCGGGCGCTCGTGCAGCTCTCGCTGCAGCAGCTCGTGTTGCGCGGGACCCCTGGGGGCCACGGGGAGTTTGATGCGCGGCAAGCCAGGTACCCGCGACTGCCTCCGGGCCTGCGCTGCCCACATGGCGGCCCCTACCGGGCGGGGGCACCACACCTGTCAGCACCTGCCGCTGCGGGACCGCCCGGGCTCGCCGGCTCCCCCGGCTGCTGCTCGTGGGATGGGGTGGCCTTGCGCGTCCCTCTTCTGGCGTCCCCGGTTTATGAAACGTGCTGTAAGCTTGTGGTGCAGGTGGGGGGCTTCAGGGGGACTGTGCCTGTTTCCTCACGTCCATTTTGCCCACCTGCATGTAGTGGGTCGTTAGAAGTCCTCCCGCCTTCTGGAGCAACTTTTATTTTTCACTTTGGTTAGCCTTTCCGCTTTCCAAGCGAAATGGGGAGTGAAATTTGTTAGCGGGGACTGTTTTATAAATTCGGGGTCCGGGGAGGGGTCGGATGTGGATTATGCAGGGGTCTACTCTTGAGGGTCATCCGTCCTCTAACCTGAAAGCTGTTGACTCTCCTGTCAAGATTTTATTTTGAGAAGTTGACAAACTCAGTTCTCACATTCCTGGAGCTTGTCCGTGGGCCTCTGGTGTGTAAGGTTTGATTTTTTTTTTTAATTTAAAAAAAAAAATACCTGTAAGTATGTTAGGAAAGGTGATGAAGGCAAATTAGCATAGAGCGTTAAATTAGCATAGAGCCTTTTCAACAGCCACTGTGTTTTTAAAACTCTTCTTTTGAATACAAAGTTTGTTTTCTTAAAGATTTTCTGGAACATACCTTCCCCACCCCCTTTTTTCCTGCTTGGAATGCAGTGAAGATGAAAAAAAATGTTTGTTTTGGGGGCAGAGTTGATTCTGGCCTGAATTGAAGTTATTAGGCCCTGTCTGCACACTAGAAGGGCTGACTCCATTCACAATCAAACATTTTTCTTTGCTTATTTAATCTCTTGACTTACTTACCTTTGCTCTTTGATTTCTGCTACTTATCAGTATTCTGTCCTGTCTAGCTCTCTTCTGCAGTACAGATTTTGTTAGAATCCCTTGTCTTTGTGTTGGTTTTTGGGAATTGGGAGGAGTTGGGAATGGGGTGAGTGGAGAAAACTCTGAAGGAATAAACTCCTGGGAGGCAAAATAAAATGATAGACCTTTGTAAGTGATTTTCAAAGAGAGCCTGAAACAATAAAGGCAACGTTTTTTTATGTGAGAAGCCAAAGAACTACTTTAAGGGCTGGTTGAGAAGGATGTAGAGGAAAAGCTACTCTGGGCTCTTGGTTTTCAGCCTAGCATGCCTTGTCATCATCATTCATTTGATTGTTTCCAGGGATTATCTTGAACACATTACATCCATTGGCCCTCGGACTACAGGAAGTCCAGAAAATGAAATTCTGACCGTGCAGTATATTTTGGAACAGATCAAACTGATTGAAGTTCAAAGCAGCAGCCTTCACAAGATTTCAGTAGATGTACAACGACCCACCGGGTCCTTCAGCATTGACTTCTTAGGAGGTTTTACAAGCTACTATGACAACATCACCAATGTTGTGGTAAAACTGGAACCCAGAGTTGGAGCCCAGCATGCTGTCCTGGCTAATTGTCATTTTGACTCAGTTGCAAACTCACCAGGTATGTACCTGTTTTTAGTGTTTTTTGATCATCACTGTCCAGAAAGTTTACTAACTTTGCCTAAGTCAAGCTGCCTGGGCAATTGTGAGGCAGTTTTCTTGGCTAAACCTTTCTATCCTGTGATGGAAGGCTAAAAAATTAGAGAAGTATCATTTAGTTTAAGATCTACCTTGCAGTATTATCTCAAATGCTTTAGCTTATTTTTTTAAGCATTAGTGCCTGCCAAGAATCTAATGATGGACATGAAGTATTTCTGGTAGACTGAGTAGCCTTTTCAGCATTACTAGTATGTATCCCTGAGTCCTGGAGTTAGGTTTTGCCACTTCAGATGTTTACTCACTCAGCTAGGTGTTATAATAGGCTTGGGGATTTGTGAGACAGTCCTTGCCTTTAAGGGATACATGGTTTAGAGGACATTGCTCCTAGCAGTTTCTGTTGACCTATAAAGTAAGAATTTTGGTTCCATAGTGATACCAGACTTACAGGTCCTCATTAATTCACAAATCTTGCTCTGAAAATACCAAAATTGAATATTTCTGTTTAGTACTGTACTGAAATAATAAATATTTGTCAAATGAATGAGTATCCTGTAAATCGAATTTCCATTTTTAAAAAATAAGACTCCTCAGAAAAATATTTTCAGTAGTTAGGGAGATTGTAAGTAGAGAAGAAAATAGTGCCATTTTACTATGGAATCATGTCACGTTAGTGTTAGACAAATCTAAGATAGCATCTGTGTTTGTTTTTTGTTTTTTTGACAGAGGAATAAGCTTATTCACCACTGATCAGAGAGAGAGAGCCAAGACCAGATGCCAGGTTTCCTGGTCAGTCAGTTCATGTAGCTACATTTGAAAGGAAGGAGAGTTTCTGAGCATTTCCCTGTTTCTGATCTGTAAAATGGAGATACTAATAGTACTTTCCTAATGGGATTGCTTAGAGGGTTAAAGATAATGAAACAGAATAGTGCCTGATATGAAAAATCCCACCCTTTTTTTGCCACTAATATTTTAATAGTAATACTTCTGGATTGGTTGAACTTACACCAGGCCCAATACGAACATCTAGATTTATACAAAATATAAAATAAAATTTATTTGCTTGATAAAATGATAAATACTAGGTTATTTTTAACAAGAGCTTGTCAGTTGCATTTAGCACGTAGTATCTTTCAAAAATCAGTATACATACATCTGTTCTATAAAGTCAGTAATAACTTTGTGTGCTAGAGAAATGAGTGGTTTTTTATGTCTATCTCAAAGCATAAATGTTACCCTATGCTCATTATTATTATGTTCAAATTCTAAGAAGGGACAAATTAACACCATGACCACTTAAGAGCATTATACAAGAAAGTTGTATATACAAATATCAGAAACAAACACAGTACCAAATATTACAAATCACGTATAAGGAGTCCAGTAATGAAAGGATGATGTTTTGGGGGATCATTGGAACCCATTTTTAACTAAAATTTTATAAGAAAAATGCCTATACAAATCATTTTAAGGAAATTTCTGTCAATAATAAATTGTTAAAAAAATTCATAAAATGCTCTCACCTAAATACTTTTAGTGGATAAACTAATTGAAACATGGCTATTTTTTAAAAGTTCTTGGCAGTGTATCTGGAACTCAGGAAATGATACCATTTAGGAGTAATGCAATCCACAGAGAGGCCTTAAATATCTTCTGGGTTTGCTGTGTGGTTACAGGTTATTGGTAGAAGAGGCATTTGCGTTATTTTAGGGGTGGCTTCAATTTCAAAGTTAACTCTAAATGGAAAGGGATGCTGCTTAATCACACAGTTGTTAAAGATACTTTCCTTCACTTTCTTAAGGATACTTGATCTTTATTTAGTTCTTTTCTGAGATATCAGAACCATTATAATAAAGAAAGATAAATGGACAGCTTAACTTCTTAATCAATACTCTGTAGATATCTCTATCTTTCAATTCCCCTTTCTCTGTGAATAAAGGAATATTTTATTGTTTTTATTTTAAAGTAACTCAGTCTTAGAAACCTATATTTCACTTGGTTTCAGGACAGCTGCATACTTTTTAATGATAGCTGCCATATACTTCCTGCTTCATAGTAATTAGATAATTATTACTGTTTCACTTTGATTGAAATACAATACAGTAATCATTACCAAGATGAGTATAGTTAATAAGTAGTTTCTTTTTGAGTAGGAATGGGGTCTGGAATTTAAAAGCACCTAAACAAGCATATTAGTTGGCTGTAGAACCTTTTTAAGTTAGCAAAGAGGAGAAGGAAAGACTAACATTGAATGCTTAACCACATGCAGGCATTGTGCATTATTTTGTAATCCTTCCAGCACACCTGTGAAGTAGATATTTATCCTGCTCTCTAGATCAGGAAATAGTAGGGTAAAGTGATACCATGTCTCCCAGTATGTCCACCCAGAAATGCTATTGCCTGAGCTTTTTCTTTGTCTGTTTTCTTTTATAGTCCTTCAGACTTTTTCTTACAGAAAATTTCAAATATATACAAAAACAGAGAGCTATTTAATGAAACCAAGTGTACCTATCACTCAGTTTCAACAGTCTGATCTCGTTTCTTCTGTCTCCACACCCCCATCCACTGACTATTTTGAAGCAGCTCTCAGTTATGTAAGATTCTTCTGAATTTCAGTCCGTGTCACTGAAAGACGAGAACTTTTTTTTTGACGTGCATAATAACATGAATTGCTGCACCTAAGAAACTTAACAAAAATACTTTAATATTATCAGATGTGTGTTCAGTTCCTTCACTTACTTTCAAAAAAATTTTTGTGTAGAAAAACTACCCAAAACACCAGGAGTGGGGTATAGGCCAGAGGACCGCTGGTAAGAAGATTCACCAGAGAATGGGGAGCAGAACAGGCAGATGTACTGAGATACACTGCTAAGAAAATGATATGAAAAACCATTTTCTTGGAGCAGCAGATGACATAGAAGAGGTCTGCTATGCCATATGTGGGTTAGCTCCCTGGCCAGGAATCGAACTCAGGTGTTAGCAGTGATAGCCCTGAGACTCAACCCCTATGCCACCAAGGAGGCTTCCTATAATTATTTCTTTTTTTTAAAGATTTTTATCTATGAATATAAGAACTGGGTGTAGGCCAGAGGTGTGGGAGGTGAGAGAATTCACCAGAGACAGAGTGGGGAGCAGAACAGGTGGATCTACTGAAATACACTGCTGAGGGGAGCGGTGGGCAAAACAGGAGAGGTCTGTTGTGCCATATGTGGGTCAGCTTCCTGGCCTTAGATTGAACTCAGGCCTTAGGCCGTTGTGGTGATAGGGTTGAGACTTAACCCCTAGGCCACCAGGGAGGCCCCTCCTATAACTACTTATTACAGTGGTTTTTAAAAAACTCAAGGTGCTAGAGTCAGCTTTATAATGACTTTTAATTAATATTCAGTTTCTGAATCAAAGGAATGATTTATGAGGTCCTCTGCTTTATCAGTGCTGGATCTAGGGTTATTGCTTAGGGCATTAGTTCCTTTTTCTATATATTTGTAGATTAGGTGTCTTTTTTGCACTTTTCATCACATCTTTTCCCTTAGGGAACCCTTAAAAAAATACTACATCATCCAAACTGGCCCCTCTGTAAATCCAGAATCATCTGTAACTTTTATGATTTTGGCAGAAAAACAAGCAGAAAGGAGTCAGTGACAGTCAGATATGATATAGGAAACTCTGAACACCAGGAGTGGGAATATAATAGACAATGAGGAGTGAGGATAAAGAATAAAATAAATAGGTTTAGGTCGATGAGAATGCTAGTTTTCAGTATTAAGTGTCATATGGTTGATTATTCAACAAATACTGAGGGACTACTGTGGGCCAGTTATGGTCCCATACATTGAGAGAATGTCAGCAAGCAAATCAGACAAGATCCCTGCCTTCATGGAGTTTATTTCTGGTGTGGGTAATTGTCCTCTGATGGTGAGAAGACTGCTTCTTGCAGCTATTCCTTAATGAGAAAACGCTATTTCTTAATGGCTTTAAATACTGAGAATTAATTCTGTTTTTCTGATTTAAAGGTGCCAGCGATGATGCAGTTAGCTGTTCAGTGATGCTGGAAGTCCTTCGCGTCTTGTCAACATCTTCAGAAGCCTTAGAGCATGCTGTCATATTTCTCTTTAATGGTGCTGAGGAAAATGTCTTGCAAGTAAGATGCTCATTTTAAGTACTAAGCTTGAATAATAAATAATAATAAAAACAATAAAAATAAAAAGTCCACAGCCTCTTATATACGCATGTTCAGTATTTTGAAAATTCTACTTAGAATAGATATCTTGTCAGTGTTGATTAATAAAAGGGCTCTGTGGGACTTCCCAGTGGTGCAGGGGTTAAAGTCTCAGCGCTATCAAGCTACTGCCAGCCACTAATCAGCATGAGTTCAATCCCTGGCCAGGGAGCTAACCCCCTGGCGCAGGAGACCTTTCCTGTCTTGCCCACTGCTCCCCTCAGCAGTGGATTTCATTAGAGCTGCCTGTTCTGCTCCCCCCTCTGTCTCTGGTGAATCCTCTCACCCTCCCACCCCATACCTATGGCCTAAACCCCGGTTCCTGTATGCATAAATAAATAAAAATAAATCTTTAATAAAAGGGTTCTGTGGTGGAAAATTTTTTTACCTCTGGTTTTCTTTGACCCTAGAGTTTCAGAGATGTTTTGAGACATGCATATAGCATGAATACCCTACCATATAGATTGCTCAGTGTTTCCTTAGCTGCTATTTTTTTGCTCTTTATTTTGCACACCCTCACTCTTAGAAAAGATATTGTTTGTCACCACTCATGGAAATCAGATTGCCTTTTGTGACAGTGACTTTCCACTGAGAAAACTGCACACAGCCATTATGCAGAGAGGGAAAAACATATAGATATCTTTAGATCCTGACTTTGAAAAAAAAAAAAAGATTGTATTCCTACTCATCATCAGTACAGACATCCTATCTTTAAGTAAAATAAAGACTTCAGTTAAGTTTAAGATTGTTTAACCTGTATTTGCTTTTCTTTCTCTTTCAGGCCAGTCATGGTTTCATTACTCAGCACCCCTGGGCCAGCTTGATTCGTGCATTTATTAACCTTGAGGCAGCAGGGGTAGGAGGAAAAGAACTTGTGTTCCAAACAGGTATGTGAGCTTGCATTGTATATTTTAAAGTAATTGTCTTTAAAAATGGAAATTTTTAGAATGTACATAATCTCTCTAATGAAATTGGGACTCCTTTTAAAACATGATCATTTTTGTTCAAATTTTAAAAAAATATTAATTTGGATGTCATAAAAACAGTAATATGAATCAATATTTGAAACTCAGATTTATTCAGTCTGGACATACTAAAATCTGATGGCAGTTCCATGCTATTTCCATGTTCTGCTAGAAATTTGGTTAATACATTTAACCAGAGATGTAGGATTTGCTAGGAGTTATAATAATGAATGTGTTGAGCTAGGGGAAGTAAGGTACTATGGCATCTTGTTTTGTTTTTTTTAAAGATTTATTTATTTTTATACAAGAATTGGGGTACAGGCCAGAAGCACAGGAGGGTGAGAGGATTCACCAGAGACAGAGCGGGGAACAAAACAGGCAGATGGACTGAAAGCACTGCTGAGGCGAGCTGCAGGCGAGACAGGAGAGGTTTGCCACGCCATATGGGAATCTCCCTGGCCGGGCGGGAATTGAACCCATGCTGCAGAGGCTGCAGAGAGCTCCATAGCACAGTGCTCAACCCGCTGTGCCACCAGGGAAGCACCGGCATCTTGTTTTTTAACACCCTTTATAGACATGTTATTGTTTGTTATGAAGATATACTGAGTGCAAAGTGTCTTCATAACTTAGCAATATCATGTTTGTATTTTCTCCTTTCAACTTATTTTTTTTTAACATTTTTTTTTTAAGATTTATTTATTCATTTATATAAGCATTGGATACAGTCAGAAGCGCGGGAGGGTGAGAGAATTCACCAGAGCTAGAGCAGGGAGCAGAACAGGCAGAGGGACGAAATTCATTGCTGAGGGGAGCAGCAGGCATGGCAGGAGAGGTCTGCGCACCATATGGGACCCTTGCCAGTGGCCAGGGATTGAACTGGCGCTGCAGAGGCTGTGGGCAGCTTCGCAGCCCGGCGCTGAACCGCTGCGCCACCAGGGGAGGCCCTCCTTTCAACTTATTTTTACACATCTAACTTTTTTTTAAGATTTATTTTTATTTATGCATACAAGAACTGGGGTGTAGGCCAGAGGTGCGGGAGGGTGAGAAGATTCACCAGAAACAGAGTGGGGAGAGGAACAGGAGGATCTACTGAAATACACTGCTGAGGGGAGCAGCGGGCAAGACAGGAGAGGTCTGCTGTGCCAGGTGGAATTGAACTCATGCTGCAGCAGCTGGCAACAGCTTGACAGCACTGAGACTTTAACCCCTGCGCCACCAGGGTGGCCCCACATTTACCATTTAAAATGCAATAAGTTTTACATCAGCTAAGCCTCTGACAATCTCAGGGTTATGAAATCAGAAGAAAAGTTCTATTTTTCCAGCTCTCAAACTTTCTGCTTATTCCTTTTTTTAAAAAGATTTATTTATTTATGCATTGAAGAACTGGGGTGTAGGCCAGAGGTGTGGGGGAGTGGGGAGATGAGACAATTCACCAGAGATTGAGTGGGGAGCAGAACAGGCAGCTCTACTGAAATTCACAGCTGAGGGGAGCAGCAGGCAAGACAAGAGAGGTCTGCTGCACCATGTGGGTCTGCTCCCTGGCTGGGGATCCAGCTCATGTTGAGGTGGCTGGCAGTAGCTTGATAGTGCTGTCTTTAACCCCTGAGTCACCAGAGAGGCCCTCTGCTTATTCTTACTCTTCATTTAATGAATGAGAAGAAGCTAATATTGATAGAAGTAGCTGCTACACTTTTATGTATTTCCCTCTAACGCTTGAACATCTATCAAGATAGGAACACACAATACTACCACCACTTCACAATACACAAGAAAATTCTGTAAGCGAAGAAGACACTGTCTATCCTTTGGTTAAAATGTCAAGGCTTCATACGGGCAGGGGTTGTCTTTTTATAATTTTCCCTTCTGGGCCTTCACAGCCATGCTTTTAATTTTTTATTGTTTATTATTTTTTCAATTTTTAAGATTCATTTATTTATACAAGCACTGGGGTACAGGCCAGAGGTGCAGGATGGTGAGAGAATACACCAGACACAGAGCAGGGAGCGGAACAGGCAGAAGGACTGAAGTACACTGCTGAAGGGAGCCGTGGGCTGGACAGGAGAGGTCTGCCTTGCCGTGTGGGAATCTCCCTGGCTGGCTGCGAATTGAACCGGTGCTGCAGAGCCTGCAGACAGCTTCACAGCACTACACTCAACCCGCTATGCCACCGGGGAGGTCCACTTTTAATTTATTATCTAGCATCCTGCCCCTACTCCCCTGCAGCAAAGAAAAACCAGTCTTAAGGTTTAGTCTGTACCTATCCTGAATTTTTTTCTGTGTGTATACATTAATACATTTTATATGCATGCATGTTAATATGCTTTCCATGTGTGTAGTTCAGAGAAGTTAAAGCACATTTACCTAGGGTTGTTGAGGTCTAGACCCTCATCAACTCCTTCATTTATATTTACTTAAGCTGTGTCTGAGTATGTTACAATCTGTTTTTTATTAAATGTAGATAGTTTTACATAAAAATTCTACGGTTGTGTCCATTTTAGGTTATCATTGCATTATCTGGAAAGATAAAAATTGAAATTATTAGCAGTCATTACTAGATGGTGGATATTGGCTGTGGTGGTTACTGGAGTTGAGGATGGGGCAGAAGATAAAAGGCTATTTTGATCTCTCCTTGTGTCATGAATAGAAAACCAGAATTCCCTTTACGACTTTATTTATATTTTTTGTAGCTTTCTGTGTTGTAAAATTTTTGCATTGCATTGCATATGACAAAGGAAAAACAGACCTGTTACTAGTTACCGTTTTTCACACACACACACACTCCACCCCCCTTTATTTTTTATTTATTTATTTTTTTTATAGAGGCATGTTTTATTTATTTTATTTGTTTGTTTGTTTGTTTGTTTTGTTTAATACATGCACTGGGTACAGTCAGAAGCAGGGGAGGGTGAGAGAATTCACCACAGCCAGAGCGGGGAGCAGAGCAGGCAGAAGGACCGAAGTACACTGCTGAGGGGAGCAGCGGGCGGCAGGAGAGGTCTGCGCACCATGTGGGACCCTCCTCTGGTGGCCAGGGAGCAGCCGGGGGTCGAACCGGTGCCACAGAGGCCGCGGGCTGCTTCGCAACCCAGCGCTCAACCGCTGCGCCACCGGGGAGGCCCCACTCCACCCCCCTTTAAATGTTTTACCCATTCTAAAATAAAATCTCCATATTTCAAAAAATTTTTTTTTCTGGTGGACTGTCCTACAATAGATTTGAAACTGTCTCCTTTCTCTGAGGTTTGGTAAGAAGCTTTCCCTCTAGGTTTTTGTAGCTTATTCTTGTGGCTCAACTAAATACCTGAAAGTTCTCTGGGCATTTTTTGACATTTCAGTACCACACCTTTCCTGGTACTGCTCTCATTTCCAGAGGCCACTTTCTACAAAAGAATAGTTTTCTTATGGGGATGGCTGTCAAAAAGCTTGCTAGTGTTCCTTTCACATTTGACTAAAAGAAGATAAAGACCCTTGGACCTCTCCTGGTAGTGCAGGCGGTTGAGTGCAGTGCTGTGAGGCTGTCTGCAGCCTCTGGGCGGGCTCAATTCTGGCCCGCCAGTGAGAATCCCACATAGCGTGACAGACCTCTCCTGTCTCGCCTGCTGCTCCCCTCAGCAGTGTATTTTAGTCAATCTGCCTATTGTGCTCCCCACTCTGTCTCTGGTGAATCCTCTCATCCTCATGCCTGTGCTCTGGTTCTTGTATGCATGAATAAATAAATCTTAAAAAAAAAAAAAAAACAAGATAAAGATACTCCTGTATTTGGAGTTCTGCATGGGAGTGTATGCTAGGTTGTTCTGTTCTTCCCTTTTTTAATAGACCCCGTTCTTTTCCTGTGCAGTAGCACTTCGCCTGGAAACTTTTCACTTAGGACACTTTGTGCTTCCTACTTCTCCATTGTTACTTCAGAGAGAGACCTTCACTTGGGGAATTTTCAGTGACTAGAATAACCATTACTATCTAATTTTTGAAAGAACTAGAATACATGAAAGGATGTCTTAATTTATCAAACTAGTGATTTATATCATGAGTCAGGAAGCCTTGATATAATTATTTTGAAGGGTTTATAAAAGCCATTATTTTAAAATTTAAACAAATTAGTAATGTTTGTACCTTGTAAAAAACTCAGATACTACCAAACTTGAGTAGAAGAAAGATCATATGCAGAGAAATAACAGATGTTTTGGGGAAAATATCTATGCCCCTATAAGTCTACCACCCAGAGCAAACCAGTGTTACAATCTAGTTTCCACCTTTATGAATTTTTTTCTATGTATATACATTAATTTATATAGCTTTTTCTTACAAAATGGGATCATAATCTATCTGCTACTTTATAATCTAATTGAGATTACATTGTTTATTCACACACCCTATAATTCTAGTATTGTAAGTGAAATTCAGTGGTTTTAAAATGTTTTGTAATCATCACTAAAATAAATCTCAGAGTATGCTTTTTTTATGTTAATACATGTTTCAGTACCTTTCCTTTTTATTACTGAATTTTGTTTTATCTATGGATAATGCTAACATCATTTATCCATTTACTTAATGGACATTTGAATTATTTCTACTTTTAGACTATTATGAATAGTTGCTATTACCAAATGTTGCTATGAACATTTGGTGTAAGTTTGTATGGGGACATATATTTTCATTTGGGGTAGATGCATAGGAATGGAATTCCTGGGTCATATAGTAAATTTATGTTTTACCTTTCAAGAAACTGCCACACTAAACGATATTTATTTTAGAGGAAATATAAATGAAAGTTAACAGAAGGAACTTTTTAGTATTAGATTTATAGAAAGTAAGTAGAATGATAATGGCCAGTTCTGATAAATAGAGACAGGCATTTTCGTACACTGGTGATAGAAATATAAATTGATACCATTTGGGAACAGTTGGTCATTGTGCACCATTTGTAAAAATGTGCAGAATCTTCTGTCCAGCAGGTTCACTTCTAGGAATTCATCCTGAGAAATAATTGTATGTGTACACAAAGATGTATACATAAAAGTAAAACATTAAAGGACCTCCCCAGTGGCACAGCGGTTGAGCACTGGGCTGCGAAGCTGCCCGCAGCCTTTGCAGTGCCAGTTCGATCCCCGGCTGCTGGCGAGGGGGTCCCACAGGGCGCACAGACCTCTCCTGCCATGCCCGCTGCTCCCCTCAGCAGTGCACTTCGTCAGTCTGCCAGTTCTGTTCCCCACTCTGGCTCTGGTGAATTCTCTCACCCTCCAGTGCTTCTGACTGTACCCAGTGCTTGTATAAATAAATAAAATCTTTAAAAAAAAAAAAAAAAGTAAAACATTGAAAACACCTTCTGGGGGCCTCCCTGGTGGTGCATGCAAGGTGTTAAGAAGCAACCTATGACGCTGTCTGCAGCCTCTGCAGCATGAGTTCGATCCCCTGGCCGGCCAGGGAGCAGCCCACGTGGTGCAGCAGACCTCACCTGCCTCGCTTGCTGCTCCCCTCAGCACTGCATTTCAGTCAATCTGCCAGTTCTATTCCCCACTCTTTCTGGTGAATCCTCTCACACCCCACACCTCAGGCCTGTACCCCAGCTCTTATATGCATAGATAAATAAATCTTAAAATAACACCTTCTGGGTCCTTGCATGCATGGGAGAATGATTTATATTAATGGTGACTTAAAAACATTTTTTTCTCTCTCTCATCATTCTTCCCTCCCTATGAGGCCATTTCCATGAGCACACAGAAAGGCTTTTTCACTATTAAAGAACAGGACCCACTTCTTTTCCCAGTTACTGCCTTGTTTCTCTATTCCCAGCCACTGAAAAATTCAGTGAAAGAATGGAATTCCTTTGCTCTTGTTTTAAAACCAGATCTAGTCACCAGCAGGTGCTCTACTTCTCCAAGTTTGCTCTTATAAAAGTCACATTTTTCAGGCTTCATCTTATCTGACTTCCATAATGATGCTCACTGCTTTCAGTCTATATACTTTTGGTAGGTAAATGCCATACTTAGATACAAAAATCCTAAATTATAATATTAGCAAATGGAGTCCAAGAATGTATGTTTGTGCATGTATGTATGTCTGTTGAGCTTACTCCAGAAATACAGGATGGTGTAGTATTTGAAAGTCAATCAGTATAATTGAACACATCAGAACAAAAGAAAAAAATTACTTGATAATCTAAATAGGTAAAAGTTTATGCTCTTTCATAACAGCACATTTATCATACTCAACAAATATGTTAAAATTTTTAAATTTTTTTTTAAGATTTATTTATTTATACAAGCACTGGGTACAGTCAGAAACACGGGAGGGTGAGAGGTTTCACCACAGCCAGAGTGGGCAACAGAACAGGCAGACTGACTGAAATACACTGCTGAGGGGAGCAGCGGGCGCAGCAGGAGAGGTCTGTGCACTATGTGGGACTCACCAGCAGCCGGAGATTGCTCAACTGCTGCACCACCAGGGGAGGCCCCAAATATTATGTTAATATAAAACTATTATCTAATAAATGGCACATTTAGTAGTCTCCAATTGTTCTAGTAATGTCCTACTTTTTCTTATATTGGCTCTTTTTTTTTTAAAGATTTATTTATTTATACAAGCACTGGATATAGTCAGAAGCGCGGGAGGGTGAGAGAATTCTCCAGAGACAGAGCGGAGAGCAGAACAGGCAGACTGATGAAATACACTGCTGAGGGGAGCAGCGGGTGGCAGGAGAGTTCCACGTGCCATGTGGGACCCTCATCTGGTGGCTGGGGATCGAACCAGCGCTGCAGAGGCTGCGGGCAGCTTCGCAACCCAGTGCTCAACTGCTGCGCCAACAGGGAGGCCCATTCTTATATTGTCTTATATTGTCTGGTTTCCAATGCAGGATGAAACATAACTTAAAGATTTATTTATTTATTTAAAGATTTATTCATTTATACAAGAACTGGTGTACAGACCAGATGCGCGGGAGGGTGAGAGGATTCACCAGAGACAGAATGGGGAACAGAACAGGCAGACTGATGAAATACACTGATGAGGGGAGCAGCAGGCGAGACAGGAGAGGTCTGTCGTGCCATCTGGGACCCTCGCTGGTGGGCCTGGATCGAACCGGCGCTGCAGAGGCTGCGGCCAGCTTCACAGCGCTATGCTCAACGCCTGCATCACCAGGGGAGGCCCATGTTTATTTATTTATAGAAGAACTGGGGTGTAGGCTAGAATGCAGGGGGTGAGAGGATTTACTAGAGAGAGTGGGAAGCAGAACAGGCAGATCTGAAATACACTCCTAAGGGAGCAGTGGATGAGACAGCAGAGGTCTGCTGCTCCAATATGTAGTCAGCTCCCTGACCGGGGATTGAACTCAGGCCCTTTGTGGTGATAATGCTGAGATTTAATCCCACCAGGGAAGCCTGAAGCATAACATTTATTTGTCATGTTTTATTAGATATATCACAATCATATAAAAAATCACAAAAGTGTGAACTTATTATCATAAGGCAAATAATTTTCTAACTCCACTCATGTACTTTTCCCTCATCTAAGGGTAACCATTTTTATGATAACTTTCTTTCCTTTATAGTTTAGCTTTACTTGTTTTTAAAATATGGCTTTAATATTTTAATAGTATAATTTTAAACAGTAATATGTGATTATAAATAGTAATAAGTCTTTTAGTAATAAGTCTTTTAACAATAGTATTTTAATCTGATATGGTTTCAAAATGTTTCCTCAGCTTCATTTTTCCTATTACGTTTGTGTCCTCAGTGCAAGAGGTATGTAAAGTCTGTCTGACTACTGCTGATGTTTACTTACAATAATTTGATTTAGTATTTCCAAGTTTATCTACTTGGTGAGGTTACTATTTTTTCCTTTGTAACAACAGATATTTTGAGACTATGTTAATATCCTGTTTCTCATCTAGCTGATCAATCTTGATGATTCTTGCCCCAAAACATTTTTGCTGTAATGTTTGTTTACTGTTGAGTTTCTCACTCCCTCATTCCATCTGTTTAAAAGTTGGAATTCTGATAGAAGAAAGGCTTTTGATTTGCCTTTACTTATTTATTTCGCTATTCTATCTGTTTTTATTTTATGCATTTTATTTTATGTTACTGTTTTCATGCATGCAGTGTTTCAATTTGGGCCAGCAGTGGCCCTTTCAAACCAGTGCCTTTTTGACATGTTTCTTACATGTTCCTTTGATCACTTTCTTTTTGGCACAGAATGTTCTGACTTATTAACCTTGTGCTTTTCCTAACCTCAGACTGGAAATAGGTCATTTCTCTAAGGAGAACTGGTTCTTTTAGTGAATAATGATATTCAGAGGCAAATATCGTGGTGCTAAGAATGTTCTTTCCTTATATTTATCTTTTTAGAGGGTCTGCAGAGCTTTTTGAATGTGATAGCTTGATGTTTTCTTTGAGTTTTGGTAATTGTTGGCTGTTAACTCTTTAAACATTGCTTCTAATTCATTCTGTCCCCTCTTCTGGGATTTCACTCACTTCCATGTGTTTTCAATGTAAGCTGTGTGTTTCTTAGACATATTTCTTTATTATCCATTCTTTTTTTCCTTTGTGCTTTAATTCTTTATAACTTTTTTTCTGTTCTTTAATTTTATATTAAGCCATCTATTAAAATTCTTAACATCAATTGTTTATTTTTCAATTCTAGGCTTTCCATTTGATGTTCTAAAAAATAGATTGTACTTATCTGGTCATGGTTTTAAAAATCTGTGTCTGGTAACTCAATATCTGGGTCATCTGGATGTCTGGTTCTACAGTATTTCTTCACTCTTGCCCTTATTATTTTTTGTTAGGAAAACAATTTGTTTATAAAGTTATAAAAATGTTAACATTCTTAGGTTTCCTGAAATACAATTATTGATCTATCTACATCAATCAGATTTTTGCTAAATTTTGTTTTCACAAACTAGCTTCTGAGTCTCAGTGGGTTAGAACAGCAAAGGCTTACTTGCTATATTTTGGTTCCTGGATAACTGCAGTTATATTCCATGTATCTTATTTTGAGATCCAGGCTCAAGGAAAACCCTCACTAGGGATGTATTGATCTCATGACCAAAGTTAATGAAAGCGATAGGTCATGTGATGATTCTTAAAATTATTCTTGATTGAAGCACGTCTCTCCACATACAGTCTATTGGTCAGAGCAACACATGTGACCAAGCCTGCACTTGATAGGATTAGGAAGTGCATTTGTGTTTCTCCAGGGAGATATTACAAGTTATATGGAAGAAAGAAGTGAATAATTTTAATACAGTTTATATCTCACTATCTTTTTAAAAAAAGATTTTTAGGGGCCTCCCCAATGGCGCAGTGGTTGAGCGCTGGGTTGCGAAGCTGCCCGCAGCCTCTGCAGCGCCAGTTCGATCCCCGGCCACCGGGCGAGAGTCCCACATGGTGCGCAGACCTCTCCTGCCACCCGCTGCTCCCTTCAGCAGTGTACTTCGGTCCTTCTGCCTGTTCTGCTCCCTGCTCTGGCTCTGGTGAATTCTCTCACCTTCCCGCGCTTCTGACTGTACCCAGTGCTTGTATAAATAAATAAATAAATCTTAAAAAAAAAAAAAGATTTTTATTTATGCATACAAGAACTGGAGTGTAGGCCAGAGGGGGCTAAGAGATTTACCATAGACAGAGTGGGGAGCAGAGAAGGAGGATTTACTGAAATACACTGCTGAGGGGAGCAGCAGGCAAGACTGGAAAGGTCTGCTGCGCCATGTGGGCTAGCTCTCTGGCCAGGGATCAAACTTATGTCATAGTGGCCAATGATAGCTTGATAGCACTGAGACTTTAACCCCTGCACCACCAGGGAGGCCCTATGTCTCACTATCTTACAGAAAAAAACACTCACACTTGAAAAAAGCTATAGGGCATGAAGATGTTAATAAAGAGTTATTAATAATGATAAAAAGTTATAAACAGTAGTAGTAAGGAACTTTATGGTATATTTAGTAAAATGTGACACAGTTATTAAAATGTCTAACTGTGTAGGAAAATGCATTTAATATAACGTTATATGAAAGAGTAGTCGGCAGGATAAATATGAGTACAGGTATGTATGCACAATCATACATTTGTAAGAAAATTGAAGATATAAGAATGATAAAAGTTATCTTAGAATGATGGACTTGTGGATATTTAATTTTTTTTTTAAGTTTTTTGTTTTGTTTAAAGATTTTATTTTTGCATAGAAGAGCTGGGATGTAGGCCAGAGGTGTGAGAGGATTCACCAGAGACAGAGTGGGGAGCACAGCAGGCAGATTTACTGAAATACACTGCTAAGGGAAGCAGTGGACGATCCCCAGGGTGGGGATCGAACTCAGGCTGCAGTGGTGATAGCAGTGAGACTTAACCCCTGGGCCACCAGGGAGGGCTGGATTTTTTATTTTTTTTAAAGATGTATTTATTTATGCATACAAGAGCTGGGGTACAGGCCAGAGGTGTGGGGAGTGAGAGGATTCACCAGAGACAGAGTGGGGAACAGAACAGGCAGACTGACCAAAGTACACTGCTAAGTGGAGTAGCGGGCGAGTCAGGAGAGGTCTGCTGTGCCATGTGGGTTGCTCCCTGGAAGGCCGGGGGATTGAACTTGTGCTGCAGTGGCTGCAGACAGCTTTATAGGTTGCGTCTTAACCCCTTGTGCTACCAGGGAGGACCAATTTTTTATTTTTAAATGTAAACTTTTTGTAGTGCTGCTATTTTGTAATTAAAAATAATGTTGTTTTCCAAAAAGTCATATACGTTTATTAGAGAAACATTGGAAAATACAGAAAAATAATTGTAACTTTGTACCTGTGTCCCCAAACCAGCACAGTACCTATTTTAGGTCTGTTGAAAAAAATAATATGCTAAAACATTGCCAGATTTGACCTTGTATTGCCATGTTTCATTTCAGGTCCTGAAAATCCTTGGTTGGTCCAAGCTTATGTTTCAGCAGCTAAACACCCTTTTGCTTCTGTGGTGGCTCAGGAGGTTTTTCAGAGTGGAATCATTCCTTCAGATACTGACTTTCGTATCTACAGGGATTTTGGAAATATTCCAGGTATTTTGTCAAGGTGATGGACTATTGTGGGACAATGGTTTTATCAAAAGCAGATTTTATTTTTTGGAAGTTTAAAAGTAAACAGCATTTCCTGAGCGCAGATTCTCTGAGAGATGTTTAGTTTGACTCCTGAAACAGAGTTCCTGATTTTTTCCTTTACTTTTAAACTCCAGACAAAATTATTATTTGCCTTTTCTAGAACTTGCCCCACAGTATGAGAGAAGAACAAGGGAGAACAGTTTTAGCCAAAAGATGGCAATAGATCTTTAGGGATGTTTGACGTTCATTTTTATCTTGTTTTGCAAGCTCCCCTGGGGACTTGTTCAGCTTCTCTAAAGCAGGCCTAGCAAGAAGATATAGATGGCAAGGTTCTGATGATCTCCCAAACTTAGTATTACTATCCCTTGCCATCACTTTCAATGACTTTTTGTGTAGTGGTATACTTTCTCACTCATTATGTATTGAATTATGTATAGTAGTTGTAGAGTCTTTAAGAATTTGGAAAATAATTTTACGTCATTCTTTTGTAGATATGACAAAGCAGTCATGTTAATGTTTTGACCTTTGTCCCTTAGGAATTTAATACATAACTAGGCCTAAAAAAATAGATGGAAGGTTGATCTTTAAACAAAGTGACTTTTTTTTTCCTTCCCTGTATGTCTTAGGAATAGACTTAGCTTTTATTGAGAACGGATACATTTATCACACCAAGTATGACACAGCGGACAGGATTCTAACAGATTCCATTCAGAGAGCAGGTTGGTATTCTAATTTAGACTTTTGATATGTTTTAAGATGGAATATTAGCAATAGCCAATAAATCTATAAATATTGTGTGGACTGTTCATTAGAGAGGTGTAGTATATGGTGTGAGTGAACTTGGGTTTTGGAATTCGAGATGAGGACTTGAATATTATCCTTGAAGACTAATTTAAGGATGAAGAATGTTAAGAATTTTCATTGTGAACAATTGGAAAGAGTTGACCCAGCATTATGTAGGATTGTTAAGCAATGAGAGTGTGGCCAAAACGGAAGCTGTGCATTGGACCTGGCACCATCACATATTTGGGAAGCTTGCCCAGGTGTAGAAGATAGTTTCATTGATCCAAGGAGGATGGTGAGGATAGGTGAGTAGGTTATAAGATAGGTATCAGAAGGACACAGGGACAAGGAAGTTAAAAGTGCTTTCCAGAGAGAGAGTGAGTCAGGGGAGGTTGAGTCTGATGCTGATCTTTAGAGTTGGTAGGATTTGTCCCCATGGAGAGGAGAGGACATTCCAATAAAAGCACAGCATGAGTAGAGTGTATTTGTGTGTGAAGGAGAGGGATTTCTTGATGAGCAGATAGTCAGAGTACAATTTCTATCAATAAATGGAAATTGTATTTTTAGAAATAGAGGAAAATGAGTTCAAAGTGTATATATGGGATAGAGAAAATTGTAGAAGACTTTAAAAATCAGCAAGGTGCAGCTGTAGGAATAAGTGATCATCAGAGGCCCGAGTATGTGAATGAACCAATTAAGGTGGTTTTAAATGCTGTTATTCTGATGATGTAGTGTAGATTGGACCAGGAGAAAGCCAGGAGTCAAGCTGTTCTGAAAATTTATGTGTGGAATAATGAGGGTCTGCACTGTAGTGTTGATAGAAATGAAAGGGAAGGGATGGAAAATTAGATTAATTTTGAAATTAAATTCAAGACTTGATAGGTTAGAAGAGATGAGTTAGCGGGATTGCATCAAAGATGATTGCAAGGTGTAAAGCCTGACTGACTGGGGAAAGATAATGCTGTCGACTATAGTAGGGACTTGGAAAGGCATCCCTCATCCAGAGCAGTAGTGAGTAGGGAAAGGAGACCATTTATCTCTTGTTGGACATATAAAGTGGAAGTTTGTGTACAAATGGAGGAAAATGCAGATACGGTATATAGACACAGCATTAGAGCTCTTGGCAGAAATGGATATAATGTGTTTGAGAATTTAAAGCATTGAGAAAAACCATGGAAGTATGGAGAACATAAATGTGTTTTGGAAAGGTGAAGCAAAGGTAGGACTAAACCTGTATCTTGGGGGAAACATCGTAAGGAGAAGCCAAAGAGAAATCTAATGGTGAGGCAATGTCATGTTTTAAGCTAAAAGAAGAGAAAGAGAAGGATGGGTTGAGTAACAGGAAGAATTGTCAGTCATTCATTCAGTTCTTATTGTTCCTCTGTTAATGTTCAAACTCATATATTCATCAATTCATGTAAAAAGTATTCATTATAAACCTTTGATGTGCCTGGGTCCAACTTATGATGACTCTCACAACTCTTCAGCTTTGTTTCTGAATACAGTATTTATTCAGTACTTTTTTTCCCTGTATTTGGACCTCAGGACATTCTTTTCTGTGGGTTTCTTAAGTCTGTACAGTTTCACTGATTGTAGCTAGCTCTAACTCATCTTATAGCTATAAATATCTTTCTTGGAGAGGCTTTCCTGATTTCTCAAACTCCATTACTTTCACATGATATGTTCCCTTGGGACCCTTAATACCTCTCATTATTTTTAATTCAGATTTAATTGTCATTCCTTATTAATTTTTAACACGTGTATCATTATACCTGTTCAGTCTTTGTGATCTTTATGAGAGGCCTTTGTCTCTTGATTCACTACTGAATTTCTGATATCTAGAGTGGTGTCTGCTACATGATTATTCAATGAATGGGGACAGAAAAGCAGCCGCTGGATTGTCAGCAACAAGGATACGTTTGATCAGAGACTGCATGGCATGGAAGGGCTGAGGTTCCAAGTGGAGAGGAAATAGGGTAGGGGGTATGGGCCTTCTTTGGCATATTTATTAAGAAAAGTAAGGGGGAATAGTAGGATGATGGAAAGCTATTTCTGTTCACATTCTTTCTAGCTTTTTTATTTTACTCAGGGATGGTGTATTCAACTTCATTATCTTTCTTTTCTTTACAAATAGGTGACAACATTTTAGCAGTTCTTAAATATCTAGCTACATCTGATATGTTGGCTTCTTCTTCTAAGTATCAACATGGAAACATGGTCTTCTTTGATGTGCTTGGCCTATTTGTGATTGCCTACCCATCTCGAGTTGGCTTAATAATTAATTCCATGGTGGTTATGGCTGTTGTTTGGTACCTGGGCAGAAAGTTGTTGCAGCCCAAACATAAGAGTAAGTAATTCTAAATTTGCAATACTGACATGGGTATAGAATATGCCTGAAGTTTTTAATCAGTTTATATCTGTCTGTGAAGTTAAAAATTATACAAAAATGGCATTTGATTTATATTGCAATAAATTTCTAAATGCAGATCAGATTAATGTATTTTTATTCTTAGTAAAGCAGGCAATTCTCTGTACTTATGCATTCCATAGAAGCATCATCTAGGTGCTATTGAAAAATGGTTTATACAGGTTGACTTTTAAGTGAAAAATCCCATTGAAAAGTCTTCTCCACACTATAGACCAATAACACGCTGTTCTGCAGTATCAGTGAAATGCTTCTGGTGAAATTAATCTTCTATTTTAAATGTCTCATAGTCTTAATTTGTTATGTGCTGTTACCAGATAAAATACTTAGCAGAGTTTAATTCTTTATTTTAGACAGTTACTTTCCCATGTTCCTTTTCTTCCTGTTTCAGTTTCTTTTAGCAAGATTTTTATAAGGAAATTTATCTTCCAGTCTTGCTGATATTTCTATATACAAAGCATCTCAAAGGTGATAAAGATTAAAGCTACCCACTTTCCTAGTTAACAATATAATTGAACTAGTCCTCATGTCTTTAGCACCCACAGATTCTCAATGAATGTTAGCTAAATATTGTTTGTGGATACTTTCCATTGCTGTAGTGCTAACAAACCTTACTCTTAGAACATTTCAGTAATTTTCAATTAGTGGTAAATTTTTTGTTTTAACATTTGCCCATTCATATCTACTGATTCGTTAAGAAATGTTTTAAGATGATGATTTTTATTTCTTCTTTTCATTAGCTGCTAACTACACAAAGGACTTCTTCTGTGGACTTGGCATCACTCTGATAAGCTGGTTCACTAGCCTGGTTACCGTTCTCATTATAGCAGTGTTCATCTCTCTTATTGGACAGTCACTGTCATGGTACAACCACTTCTATGTCTCTGTTTGTCTCTATGGAACTGCAGCTGTAGCCAAAATAATATTTATACATACCCTTGCAAAGAGATTTTATTATGTGGTAAGTGTTAGGCATATTTATTGAGTTTTTGTGGGGGGGGTTTATTTGTTTTTGGCTACTTTCAAGGATGAAAGTCAAATGGAATTCAATGTATTTGTACTTTTGAGCTATCAGAAATAGTTTGGCATGGTTATAGAAAACTAGCCCCCAGAATAGTGTTAATTTTATGGAAGGCTTATTATTAGTCTGTTTTGTTTAGAATTCAAATGACATTATAAAACTGTGAAGTGTTTGGCGTGGTGGTGACTGCAAGGCTTGTTAACCTCTGTTAAATATGCTGCAGTTTTTGTAACCATGCTCTTAAATGTATCAACCCTCCCTGGGCTCACCCAAGTCTTTATGTTTGAATAGCTCTTTTCTCCAGTGGACTGTAATTTCCATGATGGCAGGGGTCGTTTTGTTCATTGCTATAGTCCCTCTGCTTAGGCCATCTGACAGGAAATGCGAACCTACAGTATTTGCCGCCTAAAAGAATATTGCAGTTCAGCTTCACTTAAAGTTTTCCTTCACTTGTTTCTTACCTGTGTGTTATTGATGGAGATTCTGACAGCATACATATGTATGAGGTTAAATTGCTGTGGGAAGAAAAAAGGAGATTGGGCTCAAATGATTTATACTGATTTAGAGAATATTGCCATATTGTTATGGTTACAATGCACCATTTGGTGAAAATAAAAGAAATTAGGTTTATGAAATAATAGGACTAAAAAGAAATGATAATGAAAGAACACGATTTCAGATTATTTTCAAGACAGCCAATATATACTTGTTTTTTTCCTATTTGTCCTGCTAGGGATTTTAATGGAGACGTGGAAGACTATAATCCAGCATCCTTTCACAAGGATGAACCTTGGTCTCAGTATCAGTTAATGTTGTGATAACATCCTATGAGCTCTTTCATATTGCCAAACCCTATTGAAGGTTTTTTGAGGTTAACCATTTGCTTATGATTGAGCTAAAATTTGTATCTTAGTGACATCAGTTTCCAAAAATATCACGCAAGCAGCTCAATTTCACATTTATTCTTCATACAGTGATATATAACCAGAGTGTGGTTGAATTTTACTGATAAGGGGTAGGGGGACAGAGACAGAAATGCTTAATAAAATTCCATTTAGTTGAACTAATTTCAGTTACTCAAACATAAAACTTTGGACTGAAATCACAGTGGAAAGAGTAATGTGTTTCACTTTCATTATACAATATTTTTGAAGTACCTGCTGGTACTAGTACTGTGCTAAGACATGGTGATACAGAGAATTGTAAGAATGTGGTCATTAAGTAGGTCAGTTTCATTTGGGAAGATGGGGAAACCACATGATTATAGTACGTTGAGATGAAGTGAAATGGAGTGACATGCACACTGTGCTATAGGAATACAGGACTAGGAGAGATGAATTTTGTTTGTGGAAGTCAGAAGGCTTAATGGAGAAGGTAGGTAACATTTGAACTGGTTTTCTGAAGCATGAGTAGGAGTGTGCCAGATATACAAGTGTGGGAGTATACAAGATGCATTTGGGCTATAGTCAAGAAGTTCAGTGAGTTGAAGATGGAGTAATAGAAAAATAGGTGATAATGAAGTTGGAGCATGAGAATGAATATCAGTATGGTTACCGTTAAAATTTTCTGAACAGAATAGTGAGATAGTTTGTCATTAGGTATGAAAACGTCAGTAACAGCGTGTAGAATGGGTTGGAACAGTCAATATTGGAAAGGATCAAGAGGTGAGAAGAAGAATATTTTGAGAGTGTTAGATCTTGGGGTGCAATTTGGGAAGTTATATGAATTTCAGTTATAGCAGTTTTCATTCTTTGTTTTTAAAGATCTGAGTGGTATTCATTTTCAATTCGGATCCGAAGAGGGTTTTTTTTAATATATATATATATATTTTTAAAAGATTTATGTATTTATACAAGCACTGGGTACAGTCAGAAGCGCGGGAGGGTGAGAGAATTCACCAGAGCCAGATGGGGAACAGAACAGGCAGACTGATGAAATACACTGCTGAGGGGAGTAGCGGGCACAGCAGGAGAGGTCTGTGCACCATGTGGGACCCTCCCTGGCAGCCGGGGATTGAACCGGAGCTGCAGAGACTGCGGGCAGCTTCGCAGCCCAGTGCTCAACTGCTGCACCACCAGGGGAGGCCCAAGTTGTTATTTTTTTTAAAGGCCGTGCCTTTTTTTTTTTTTTTTAATATTTATTTATTTATACAAGCACTGGGTACAGTCAGAAGCACGGGAGGGTGAGAGAATTCACCAGAGCCAGAGCGGGGAGCAGAGCAGGCAGAAAGACCGAAGTACACTGCTGAGGGGAGCAGAGGGCAGCAGGAGAGGTCTGTGCGCCATGTGGGACCCTCCTCTGTGGCTGGGGAGCAGCCGGGGATCCAACCGGCGCTGCAGAGGTTGCAGGCAGCTTCGCAACCCAGCACTCAACCGCTGCGCCACCAGGGAGGCCCAAAAGGCCATGCCTTTTGATCACTGCTCTGTCAAACATCACATGATATCATGACAACCTATCTTTCATTGTCCAAAGGAGCTTGTCAAGTGAACATTAACTTGTTTTTGCAAATGTGACTGAAACTCTTTTGAGCTGTCGAAGGTAGGGTTCTTTATAGCAAATATGCCATGGTGCACACAGAAATGAGAAAGCAGAAGAGGAAAAAACTTTCTTCACTTTCATGTTATTAATATAGTCACTTATCAGATGTTAAAATGCATTAAGTTCATGTGTCAAATTCCAAAGAAGTCCAGGTACTGCACAGGAACCCTCAGACTTCAAATATAAAAAAATTTACATCAACTTTTATATTGTGAAAGCAGCAGGCATCCTGGAAAAGGGTTAAGTTGCAAAATAAGACCAGTTGGAGACAGAAAAGACTCAGCAAAAGCCCAGGTGCTCTGCACTTCAGGTAATTCCCCAGGTGTGCTACTGATTCTGCAGCAGTGCGTGCGCCTTCACAGGTTATTTCTCTAGTGTGCTTGAAGTTCTATGGAAGTTGCATTAATGGGAACGCTTACAGAGGTGAATGTTTTTAGAAGAGTCCTTCTATTTTTTAACACTTACAAATGTTGCTTATTCTGGTTTTATTAAATCCCCCCTTTTCCTGTGCAACAGTGTAAATTCATTCCTACTTCATGATAGAAGGAAGCTTTGATAGTGTTTATTTTAAAGTTTAAAGGCTAGACCCTGCTTTAAATAATGTAGCTCTCATGTGTAATTAAAATTATAATGAAAGATCTTTATGACTGACCAGTGTATGAGATTACTTCTATATATTTTTTCTTTCAGAATGCCAGTGACCGGTATCTGGGAGAAGTATTTTTTGACATCTCGCTATTTGTTCATTGTGGTTTCCTTGTAACTCTCACTTATCGAGGACTTTGCTCAGCATTTATTAGTGCTGTCTGGGTGGCATTTCCATTGCTTACAAAGCTCTGTGTGCACAAGGAGTTTAAGCATCATGGTAGGGTATTTTTGGTTTTGATACAAATGGGGATAATACCTTAAAATACATGAAATAAGGCTTCTAGAGGCTCTTTTTAAAAAATGTGTGGGTAGGCTTTCTAATTTGTTTTTCTTTTTTTTAATTTTAGCACACATATTTTTATTTTGACCTTATACCCATTTAATTCTTAAATTTGTGAATACATGCTAAGATATTACATATTTAATTCTTATGTATTTTTACCTTCTGAGTGAAATTGTTTTTATCTCACTAGATAACGAGCAAATGGACAAGAATTACATGTAACCTGATTTCTGTTAGGTGCCAAAGTACACCAGTACTATAAAAATCTAGATCTCATTGTAGGATTTCAGAATTTTATATTTTCTTTCCTTTTTTCCTAGGTGCCCAAGGAAAATTTATTGCTTTTTACCTTTTGGGGATGTTTGTTCCATATCTTTATGCCTTGTACCTTATCTGGGCAGTATTTGAGATGTTTACCCCTATCCTTGGTAGAAGTGGTTCAGAAATTCCACCTGATGTTGTGCTGGCTTCCATTCTGGCTGGCTGTACGATGATTCTCTCTTCCTATTTTGTAAGGAAAAAATTTTTTAACTCTTCGTTTTATTATGGATGTGATGAGTTTTGCTATACTAGATTCTAAGAAATACTGTTGCTGATACTTTATTGACCAACTCTTAAGCAAAAGAAATGGTGAATGGTTATGCATTTTGTAGAGTCAGTGGTAAGAAAATATAGAATGGGGTTTTTTATTGTCACTGGAATTTTTGTTATTATTTTTCACTTCTCATCCTTCTAAAACTGATATCAACTCTTACAGTAGTTTTTCAAACTCTCTGACTGTGAATCTGTGGAATGCATACCAAGCAAGAATTGGTCAGGATTGCTTGGTGATAAATTTTTAGAATGATTCCAGTAGTATGTTTTGAAGTTATTAATTAGAGGCAAATGTTAATAAAAATGTGTTAGTTTTATTAGTGCTGTTAGAGCTAATGAAGGAAGACTAAATATGATGAAACTTTCCATTATCATTCACTTACCTCACTGCTAGTACAAAGTTCATTAATTGAGTCTATTTCTTAAATTATGTACACTTACACACCCAAACATGCTGCATTTACTGAGTAATGAAAGTGTGATAGGCCATGCTAGTTTTCATTTGGCTGTGGTGGTGTTCTGCCCTCACAGGGAAAGTCCTGCTGTTTCCATCCTTGTTTCTCTTCCCTGAGATTCTCCAGAGTTGCAGAGCTGACAAGCAGATCCCCCTTTCATTAGAACAAGCTCCAGAGGTCTACTCTAGACATGGTGTTAATGCTCCCCAGGTCTGGTCCCTCTAGAGGCAGGTGTTTGCCTTATGGCTCTTTTCATTAGAATTCCTAAGAAGTATTACTGAATATCCGCAGGTGAATGGGGGTCTGTAGGGGTGTGTGTGTGTGTGTATGTGTATTACCAGGGACATTCCTTAAATAAATGTCCACCTATGTGACTGCTTATTTAGCCCTCTACAGGAATTCTTACGTCAAGTATTGTTTGAAGTCATTTATACCTGTCCTAAAAACAGTTCTGAGTATTCTATCCAATTTACCTTTAAGATAAGATCGAGTCCTTACTTGTCGGAATGGATGAAAAGTCTAAAATGTGTTTTTTTGCCTGTAGGATTTACGTCTTTTTTTTTTTTTAAATTTTTAAATTTTATTTTTGCATAGAAGAACTGGAGTATAGATCAGAGGTGTGGGGGTGGGGGTGAGAAGATTCACCAGAGACAGAGTGGGGAGCAGAACAGGCGAATATACTGACATGCACTGCTGAGGGGAGCAGCAGGTGAGATAGGAGAGGTCTGCTGTGCCATGTGTGGGTTAGCTCCCTGACTGGGATCTAACTCAGGCCTTTGCAGTAGTAGTGCTAAGCTTTAGCCGCTAGGCCGCTAGGGAGGCCCAGCATTAAAATCTCGGAAACCAGAAGAATAACATCTAAATTGTTAGGAAAGCCTTTTGGAATACTTTAAAACCTGACAATTTTCATTGTGAAATAGCTGGCTGCTCTTTGATGCTGTGTCTCTTCATTGTTTTCTTATTTACATGTAGCAGTAATAAAGAGAGTGAGCCTGTTCTTGATTAATGGAGAATTGAACCACAATGCATATTTAAGAGAGCTTTCAGGCTTCAGGATTTATTAAATATATTTGGTAGAAGGCAATTAAATTCCTGTCAGATGATCAGTTAGCAAGTTTCCTGGGGTTATCCTTTGCTGGGTTTGTCATGGTTGTATTGATTAAATGAGGCTGTTGATAGGAGTGGGCTCAGGAGAAAACTCAGAAGGAAACAGCTCAGTCAAGTGGCACACACTGGATACCTTATCTTCATTTTATTTTGTACCCATTTCAGAGCCTAGCGTGACATAAGATGCAACATTTAGGACCAAAATAGAAGGCAGCGAAATTTCAGACAGTGGTATCCAAACAGAAATTTCAGACCAGTGGTATCCAAACAGTGGTATCTTAACAGTCACTTGAGATTATCCTCTTCTCCCCTCTGATTGTCATTTCATTTATCACCATTTACAGACATCTTCCAGAAGATGGGCGGAAGAGGCAGAAGAATTGGAGAAGAGGGAATTAGGATGTGGAAACAGTAGCTTAAACGGAGATCTTAGGAAAACTTTGGGAAGTAACAGGCTTCAGAATTGTAGGAACCACAGCTTTATGACAGGGAGGTTTTATTTTGAACGAAGTATCTTCATCTAAACTTAGCAGCCACATTTTAAATATTGAGACTTTTAGGAGGAAGAGGGTCAGACAGGGTCATAAATTCTATTTTGCTAACTTCCCGCGTCTCAAGTCCTTGAGTATGTTGTCTTGTTATTGGGCTTATACTGTGAAAATATAAGATCTTTGGAAACCAGTGTAGTGCATTACCCTGAATGGGATCTTGTTACCTTATAGCTATAAAATCCTGTACATCTACATAATTAGATTGTCTGATAGATAGGTTGTGTTAATAAAAGATTATTGTTTGGTACTTAAATAGTGTCTGCTGTTCAGTGTTAATAATGACAGGGCATTGATGGAATTTTAAATAAAGTAAGGTTTTGGTTTAATTGCATGATGGATCTACATCCTTTAGTCTCTGCTGGCTGAACAGTAGCACTAGCTCAGTTTCCTTTTTACCACTTGTTCTCTGTCTGCCTTTCAAAAAGACACCATCACAGCAGATTGCAGCCATCTTTCATTCATCTAAGTTCTCACTTGCGAGGAAATCCCTTATAATTACAGCTTTATGTATTGGATGTTGGAGTAGTCTGCACATTCTGATAAATTTTCTTCATTATTTGTCAGATAATACTTGTTAAATACTTGCTGAAAAAAATTTAAAATACATTATTGCCAGTAGTCTGAATTTGTAATTTTTCTATTTTTTTGTTTTGTGTTTTAGATGAACTTCATCTATCTTGCCAAAAGCACAAAAAGAACCATGCTAACTTTAACTGTGGTATGTTCAATTACATTCCTCCTTGTTTGCAGTGGAAGTTTTTTCCCATACAGCTCCAGTCCTGCAAGTCCGAAGCCAAAGAGAGTGTTTCTTCAGGTAAAAGCATTTCTGCGTGAGCTGTTTGAGATTCTGGAGTGGAAAGCTTTGTTACTTTGAGCTTCACTAGTCAACAGGAAAACCTATGGGCCTTTTTCACTGTTGACTTATTTAGTTGTACGTGACTATTTTGTGTGTAAGGCAGTGAGGAACAGACTGATCATCAAGAGGCATTTTTACCAGCTAGGCATGCTTCTCCCAAGAGACTGAATCAGAATTGTATGCCTGCTTGTTTTATTACTATTGAAATGATAAAAAAAAAAATGCACCTAATTGGAAAAACAAGAGCAAATACGTATCATGGAATAAGAAACTTCCAAAAGTACAGATTGTAAAAATGCCTGCAGAATGAGTAAAAATCTGAACTATGAACTGGAAAAGTAGTTTATTAATCTTAGGTAATATTCAAAGTAACATGATAATGAAAGTATAACTTATGAAGAGATTAATGAGATTTAGAACTTTTTAAAATAACATGTTTTTCTGAAATTTTTAGCCCTCATAAAGCACAGGAAAAAGGAGTGAGTTGCCCTATTTCCAGGTATTATCTCTGTTAAAGGTTGTGGAGTGGTCAGATAGAAAAGTCAAGAATCATAACCTCAGAGAATTATTCAAAGACTTGGATAAGTTATAAATTATTTGAAATTAAAAGGAGAGATTGCAAAAGTAACAACTATTTCTTACAGTCCTGGGAACATTTTATGTGACAAATTTTACAACTTGAAAACTGTTTAGTGAAGAACAGCTAGTTTTCAGTGATGTGCTGTTTTTATTACACTAGTAGTAGTTAAGAAAAACTAGATATTATTAAAATGTCCTTTTCTTATTTGTTTTGGCGTTCTCTCCTCTAGTTCCAGAAGTTGGCAAAATGGTAATGGGCCATTTGGTCTGTGGACTGTGGATTACCAACCCCTGACCTATGCATTCCTTTTTCTTTTCCTATTTGATATTCTTCAGGCTATTTTTTGCTATTAATAAAGCTATTCCAAGTGGGACATGGTGCTTTTTCATAGACTTCTGTTAGGCACAAGTTTATCATCTAGTGGTGAGCTGTGATTGCTGTGAAGTACTCACTATCTTGAGGTTTGGAGTCAATCATTAGTGCAAATGTTTTTATTTTATCACATACATATGAATCCTAAACAGCATAAAGTTTTGCCTGTTTTTGAACATTTTAAAAAGCTAAACTGTATTTGTGACTTCTTTCTTTTTACCCAACAGCATGTGAGAATCTTCTATGATGATTTATGTCATTGTAGTTCACTATTTTTCATTGCTCAAGTCTTCTGTTGTAGAAGAATGCCCCAATTTATTTGTCCATCTACTGTTAATGGACATTTGCGTTGTTTTCAGTTTTTGTTAACATTGGCAGTGCTGAATCAAAACTATTATAATCTTGTAAGAGTTTCTCTAAGGTACATATTTAGGAGTGGAATTGCTGGCTGGAAGGGTATGTGCTTGCTTACTGTTAATGCTAAAGTGATCATGCCAGCACATAACTCCACCACCATTGTATTGGGGTTCCTGTTGCTCTATAGCCACATATTTCTTGGTATTGCCAGACTTAATAATTTTTATTAATCTGGGGTGGGGATTTGGATGAAATAGTTGAAACAAGAGTTTTCTCATTAGTCTTGTTCTTTACAGCATATGACCAGAACATTTCATAATTTGGATGGAAACATAGTTAAACAGGACTCTGGAATATGGATCAATGGGTTTGATTATACTGGAATGTCTCACATAACCCCTCACATTCCTGAGATCAATGATTCCATCCGAGCTCATTGTGAGGAGAATGCACCTCTTTGTGGCTTCCCTTGGTATCTTCCAGTGCACTTTCTGATCAGGTTGGTTAGTTACTTTTCTGCTTTAGCTGGGGGTTTTTGTCCTCAAGTCCTAGTACTATATCATTACCTTATTATTTAAAATGGGTAGCAAAAGTATCAAGTGCTATTTATACTGGTTTTTGTATCAATTCTAAAGTTCTTCAGTGGGATAAAGCACGAAGAAGCATAGTTTTGCTTTTTCAAATTTATGAAATTTTCCCTTTAGAAACTTGAGTAATTTCATAAGATTGATTAGATCTTAACCGATCTGATAGCAGTTACAGCATCAATTTTAAATTACTTTATTTCTGGGACGTTTTTATGGCTTGGCAATGAAAGATTGGAGAGGAAAAATAGGATGGATGGCAGAATCACCATAACATAGAATCATTTGTTCTTAACTTTGGGAAAGTTTCATTACACAATAACCTGGACTGCAGAGGAACTGGCTTTGTTTATCATACCCGTCAGTTTTATTTTTATATTCCAAAATGTTTTTCAACTAATAATGCATCCTAAATATTGAAACTATCTTTCCAAATAGGAAAAACTGGTATCTTCCTGCCCTGGAAGTTTCTCCAAGAGTTCCTAGTCATTTCAGACTTGTATCTAAAGAACAGACACCCTGGGATTCTATTAAGTTGACCTTTGAAGCAATTGGTAAGTCATGACAGTTTTTGTCCTCTCCTTTATTTCTTAAAATTCTAATAAGTAGTGTGTATGTTTTTGCCCCAAATTGATTAGTGACCAGGAACTCAGACAGAACTTACAATGTTTCTAAAAGAAATTACAGTTGATCATGACTTTTTAAAGTAAATTTAATATATTTTAGTTCTTAGAGAAGTTTTAGGTTTACAGGAAAATTGAGTAGAAAATACAAGAGTTCCCATACCTGCCTGTGCAGTGACCACTGTTATTAACATCTTACAGTAAGCCAATATTGATGCATTATTAACTAAAGTCCATAGTTGACATTAAGATTCATTAAGGGTCACCCCTGGTGGCCTAGGGGGTAAGTGTCAGTGCTACCATTGTGAAGGCCCACCACAATGGTCTGAGTTGATCCCTGGCCAGGGAGCTAACCCACATACAGCTTTATCGTAATAGTAAATGGCTTTACACAGACAGTAAAAAATGTAAGCAGATTAACCTCTGTAGAAAAAAGTTAAACTTGTTTGCAAATATTTTTCTGCCAGTCTGGCTTGTTTTTTCATCCTCTAAAAGGTGTTTTTTTCACAGAACATATATTTTTGAATCTAATGAAGTCCCCCTTAATTTTTCTTTTACAAATCATGCTTTTGGTGGTGTTATCTAAAAGTCATTGTCAAACCCAACATCCCTCTATTTTCTCTTTTTTTTTTTTTTTTTTTGGATCTATCCAAAACTTGTTTATTAGGATGGTGTTTCTCATTCATCTTGATTCAGGGTGCGTTTAGTGCTGCTTCCGTCTGAAGGAGCATCCTTCTGTAAGCCTTGCTTTTCCTGCTGTAGGCTGGCAGAGGACAGTGGAGCAGCCAACGCACAATACTACCGCTTGTGCATGGCTAAAGACGGTGGTGATTTTATAGCATCCTGGGCATTTCACATCCATGAAATAGGAATTGGGGCTCTGCACCAGGCGCTTCTTCTTGTGTTTCCTCTTCTCTTCTGGAGAGGGATGAAGGAGATCCTTTGCAAGAGGCATGTTCTCGTGGGGAGGTTGTCACCGCTGGAAAGCCTCTATTTTCTCTTAACATTATCTTCTAGAAGTTTTGCAAGTTTTAAGATAAGCACTAAAAATAATTTTTACCAAGTATAATTGATAAAATACCAAGGCTTATGTAATTATATCAATTAAATCAGTTAAATAGGATTAATTGATTTTTTAAAAAAGATTTATTTAATTATGCATACAAGAGCCCGGATACAGGCCAGAGATACGGGGGTGAGAGGATTCACTAGAGACACAGTGGGGAGCAGAACAGGAGATGTACTGAAATACACTGCTGAGGGGAGCAGCGGGTGAGACAGGAGAGGTTTGCTGCGCCACGTGGGTTGCTCCCTGGTGGGCCAGGGATCGAACTCATGCTGCAGAGGCTGTGAACTGCTTCGTAGTGCAGTGCTTAACCCCTCCGCCACCAGGGAGGCCCAATTGATGTTTCTTAACAGTGTCAAACTAGCCGAGATAAAAACAGATAGAAATGAAGGAGAGTCAAATTTACTATTATAGTTGAAGATTTCAACAACCCTCTGACTGAAATTAACAAATCCAGGAGGCAGAAAATCTGTAAGGATTTGGTAGATGGAAGGTCATAAAAAAACAAAAACAGAATATAATCAATATTCATAGAATCTTCACCAAACAGCAGCAGATTACACATTCTTCTTTTTTTTTTAAGATTTATTTATACAAGCACTGGGGTATAGTCAGAAGCACGGGAGGGTGAGAGAATTCACTAGAGCCAGAGCGGAGAGCAGAACAGGCAGACTAACGAAGTGCACTGCTGTGGGGAGCAGTGGCCGGGGATCGAACCAGCGCTGCAGAGGCTGCAGGCAGCTTCGCAACCCAGCGCTCAACCACTGCATCACCGGGGAGGCCCAGATTACACATTCTTCTTAAGATCACATGGAACATCACCAAGACAGATCACATCCTGCACCATAATACATAACTAAGTGACCAAAGACAGATGAGTGGATTAGGAAGATGTACATATGTACAATGGGATACTACTCAGCTATGAAAAAAGATAACCTTAACTTTGGCACAATGTGGATGGAGGTGAAAGGGCTTATGCTAAATGAAATAAGGGTCACACCCTTCTTTCTCCTTCATTTCTATCCGTTTTATCTCGGCTAGCTTGACAGTTAAGAAATATCAATTAATCCTATTTAACTGATTTGATATCACTTACATCAAGTATAATCAATTATACTTGGTAAAAAATTATTTTTAGTGCTTAAAGCTTGCAAAAATTCATTTTCAAATATTAGAACCATAATATCAAAATGGGTAGTGTATATACTTTATAACATAGTCTTCCCAGTTCCTCCCTCCCTAGGTTTCTGTAAAGTTGACCTGTTACTTTTTTTTCCACTTTAACTTTTTCATTAGTTGTATGTGTTTTTATTTTTTTTTAGAGATTTATTTTTATTTATTTATACAAGCACTGGGTACAGTCAGAAGCACGGGAGGGTGAGAGAATTCACCAGAGCCAGATCAGGGAGCAGAGCAGGCAGAAGGACTGAAGTACACTGCTGAGGGGAGCAGCGGTCAGCAGGAGAGGTCTGCGTGCCACGTGGGACCCTCCCTCCAGTGGCCGGGGAGCAGCCAGGATCAAACCGGCGCTGCAGAGGCTGCGGGCAGCTTCGCAACCTGGTGCTCAACCACTGCGCCACCGGGGAGGCCCAGTTGTATGTGTTTTTTACCCCGTCAAATTTATTAGTGACTAGCAACTTGAGAGTGTATAGTGTTTCTGAAAGAAGTTGACAGCTCATGATTCTTGAAGAGCTTTATTGGAAAGCTTTTAGTATCAGATATTTGTTCACTGTTAGACCCTTTTGACCAGGCATTAGTAGACAACATGACTTTATCTTTCTTGGTACATTTCCATATTTAAAATTAGTAGTTGGCTCTTCTACCTAGCTTCTCTGTTGCTGTTTTGGCCTCTAAATCATCTCTCTACTCCTATCTCTTAAAAATAGATTTGATCATGTCACTTCTTTACTTAAATATCTTTCAGTGATTTCCAGTTGCCTACTGAGTAAGCCCACATTTCTTGGGCAGAGCATGTTTGGTCTGTAGTAGTCTGGCTTATGTATATATTTAAGCTTTTCCCCAGCATTTCTCTTGGTGTGTTCCTTTAGCTACATCCAGCTGTTCTTTTATCCCCATTTATGCACACAGTCCTGATGAAAGTGAACATCTTTTGATACTATCTCCTACCCGAACACTACCCATATGTTGGCAAAATATGAAGATTGATAGGACACTCCTCTCCCAGCCTGTCAAGCTGAGCAACTGCCATTGTACTTTGTCTTCCCTTTGGTATATAACTGTTTCAGCTGATTTCCATATAATATGATTATTTAGTTCTTGTTTTTATTTCCCATTAGAATACAAGGGAGGCAAAATGTGGATGTGTTTTATTTACCACTCTATTCTTGGTGCCCACTATAATCAGTGTTACATAATGGACATTCAAGAAATGTGTTGGGTTAAGTCTGCAATTTTTTTTAAGCAGCTTCCTTTTAAAGCAGCTTCCAGCTTCCTTGAAGCATTTTTCACTTAGTAGGGAGACAGAAATAGTGCTTGAGAAAGGAAGGATGAAGAGATAAAACATGAATTTTTCTCATAATCAGAAACTGTGAAAGTTTGATCGCCTGAATATTTTTAAAAATAAACCAGCATGGTTTCTTTCCCTTTGTAATGACTGTCTCTTTGCAATTATGATGGTTAGCGTATATGTGTTAACTTGGGTCTGCCACGGTACCCAGGTATTTGGTCTAACACTATTCTAGATGTTTTATGAAGATATTTTTAGATAGGATTAACATTTAAGTAGAGTTTGAAAAAATCATATTGTTTTCCATTTATGTGTTCGGATTTATTTAGTTAGTTGAAGACCTTATAAGAAAGACTGACCTTCAGGAAGGCGGAATTCTGCCAGCATATTGCCTTTGGATTTAAACTGCAACTCTTCCTTGGGTCTCCAGTCTGCAGATTTTCAATTTGCCAGCCTCCCTAATTGCATGAGCCAATAGTTTAAAACAAACCTCTTTCTATACACATCCTGTTGGTTCAATTTCTCTGGAGAACCCTAGTTTAGGAAGCTCACTTTTGAAAGTTCCTATTTCTGTACTTCCTTTACTAACTTTAAAAAGAAGTTGATAGGGGGCCTCCCTGGTGGCGCAGCAGTTGAGTGCTGGGTTGTGAAGGTGCCCACAGCCTCTTCAGTGCCGGTTTGATCGCAGGCCGCCGGGTGAGGGTCCCACATGACGCACAGACCTCTCCTGCTGCCCACTGCTCCCTTTAGCAGTGTATTTTCGTCCGTCTGCCTGTTCTGCTCCCTGCTCTGGCTCTGGTGAATTCTCTCACCCTCCTGAACTTCTGACTGTACCCAGCTTTGTATAAATTAAAAAAAAAAGAAGTTGATAGGAAAGTACCTATACCTTTTTCCTGGATGAAAAGTATTTTCAAATGTAACTATTTCTTGGGGCCCACCTGGTGGTTCAAGGGTTAAAGACAGTGCTATAAAGCTGTTGCCAGCCCTGCGGCATGGGTTCATGGGTTTGATCCCCACCCAGGAGCTAACCCACATGGGCCCCAGCAGACCTGTCCTGTCTCGCCCACTGTTTCTCAGCTGTGTATTTCAGTAGATCCACCTGTTCTGCTCCCTACTCTGTCTCTGGTGAACCCTCTCACCTCCCCCCCCCCACCTCTGGCCTATACCCCAGCTCGTGTATGCATAAATAAATCAGTCTTTGGAAAAAAAAGTAACTATTCCCCTTGCTTACTTTCAGTCATTTGTTTATTAACATTTAAGGCTGAATTTACATAAAATGAAATATACAGATTTAATACAGTTCCATTAGTTTTAATAAAAGCTTACCTATAATTCCTATCAAGATACAAAAATTTCCATCACCCCAGGAAATTCCCTTAGGCATATTTCTACTCAGTATCCCTGACCCTGAGAAGCAACCCCTCTTTCTAATTTCTGAGTTAATAGTTGTTATGCTCATTCTTGAACTTTATATAAATGGAATCATCTAGTATATAATATTGTCCTGAGTCTTCAAGCACCATGTTTTTTAGAATGAGCTATGTTGTGGGCCTCCCCGGTGGCGCAGCGGTTGAGCGCTGGGTTGCGAAGCTGCCCGCGGCCTCTGCGGCGCCGGTTCGATCCCCGGCTGCTCCTCGGCCACCGGAGGAGGGTCCCACATGGCACGCAGACCCCTCCTGCCGCCCGCTGCTCCCCTCAGCAGTGTACTTCGGTCCTTCTGCCTGCTCTGCACCCCACTCTGGCTCTGGTGAATTCTCTCACCCTCCCGCGCTTCTGACTGTACCCAGTGCATGTGTAAACAAAAACAAACAAACAAATAAACATGTCTCTAAAAAAAAAAAAAGGAATGAGCTATATTGTTTTGAGTATCAGTAGTTTGTTCCTCTGTTGCTGAGTAGCAGTCAGTGTTTAAATATACCACATTTTATCATTTTCCTATTGATGGAAACCGGGGCTGTCTTCAGTTTGGGGTTAACATGAAGAAATCTGTTAGGAACATTCTTGTATAAGGTTTTTATGGAGTATGAATGGAATTACTAGTTTATAGGGTAGACGTGAGTTTCCTAACCTCAGAATTGTTCCTTTTCACTCCCACCAGTAGAATATCAATAGTTCCAGTAGCTCCACATTTTCACCAAAATTTGCTGCGGTTGTGTATAGTAGTATCTCTTGCATTTCTCAATAATAATGGAACAGAGTCCTAAGTGTTTACTGCCCATTTACATATCTTGCTCTCCATGTCTTTTTCCACTTTAGAAAATTGTGCTTACTGTCACGAGTTGGTATGTTCCAATTAAAAAAAATCTTTATCATATATATATATATATATACACACACACACACATACACACACACACACTCAATACTTTTTTTTAAAAAAAAAAAAATTTATTTTTGCATAGAAGAACTGGGGTGTAGGCCAGAGGTATAGGAGGTGAGAGGATTCACCAGAGACAGAGTGGGGCGCAGAGCAGGTGGATCTACAGAAACACACTGTTGAGGGGAACAGCAGGTGAGACAGGAGAGGTCTGCTGGGTTAGCAAACTGGCTGGGATTGAACTCAGCCACCAGGAGGCCCAATATTTTCTTTTTTTTTTTTTTTAAGATTTATTTATTTATACAAGCACTGGTTACAGCCAGAAGCATGGATGGGTGAGAGAATTCACCAGAGCCAGAGTGGGGAACAGACAGACGAAATACACTGCTGAGGGGAGCAGCAGGCACAGCAGGAGAGGTCTGCCCGCCATGTGGGACCCTCGCTGGCCGGCCGGGGATCAAACCGGTGCCGCAGAGGCTGCCGGCAGCTTCGCAACCCAGTGCTCAACCACTGCACCACCAGGGAGGCCCCCAATATTTTCTTAATGCCTTTTGTGCATAAATTTAATTTTTTTTTTTTTTTTTTTTTGGTGGGACCCTCGCTGGCGGCCGGGGAATGAACCGGCACTGCGGGCAGCTTCGCAGCCCAGCGCTCAACCGCTGCGCCACCAGGGGAGGCCCCAAATTTTAAATTTTTAAGTTCAGTTTATCACATTTTCCTTTCAGGATTAGTGTTTTATATATGTCTGCTCCAAAAAAGGTGTGGCTGAGGTCACAGGTTCTCAAATTTTCCTCTAGAAACTTTATAGTTTTAGTTTTTAATCCACTTTAAGTTTTTTTTGAAAAGATTATGTTTTTGTTTATGCGTACAAGAACTGGGGTGTAGCCCAGAGGTGTGGGGATTGAAAGGATTCATCAGAGACAGAGTGGGGAGCAGAACAGGTGGATCTACTGAAAATGCTGAGGGGAACAGTGGGCAAGACAGAAGTCTGCTGGGACATGTGGGTCAGCTCCCTGACTGGGGATCAAACCGCAGTGGCTGGTGATAGCTTGATTGGCTTGAGACTTAACCCCTCTGCTACCAGGGAGGCCCTAGCATTAAGTTGCGTGTATGGCAGAGATCAGGGTTTTTTCTTTCTGGATATTCAGATGTTTTAGTCCCATTTTTAGCGTTTTCCCTACTGAACTGGACAATTGTAAACCAGAGACATCCTGCAGGGGAGGAGGAAGAGGGATCAGAGGGGGAGGGAGGAGCACAGGGGGCTGTGGTGATGGTGCACTGGTGAAGGAAACTCTATGGGGGCTACACCTGAGGGGTGGGGGGAAGCAAATATTGTTCAAAAATGAACAATGATGTAAAAAATACGTATTATTTGACTATGTATAATACCTTAACGTTTGCCCAGTTCTCACTGAACTTTCTCTTCCACAAGTAGCTTGATTTTTGTATTTTTTGGTGATCTCTGGAAATTGTATTTATTGTAGAATGTAAATGTCTACTGTATTAAGGTCTTTTTTTTGGTTAAATAAAAATGTTTATTAATTTTTAAAAATATTTATGTATTTACATCATTGTTCATTTTTAAACAATGTTTGCTCCCCTTCCCCCAGTGTAGTCGCCATAGAATTTACTTCACCAGTGCACCGTGCACCATCACCTCAGTCCCGCGTTCTCCCTCCTCCCTCCATCTCCCTCCTCCTCCCCTACAGGATGTCTCTGGTTTATCATTGTCTGTTGGCTTTTGTTTTGTTTTGTATTATTTTTTCCCCCTGATAACTTATTAATTTCTCCTATATTCCTCCTATAAGTGAAACCATCTGATATTTTTCTTTTTTAAGGTGTACTTCATTCTAATAGACACAGAAGGGACTTGAAAACCGAATAGACAAGGAAAGGTGCAGGGCCCAAGATGGTAGTGAAATAGCAAGAGTTCATCGTTAACCAATAGAATGCAATAAGGGAACTGAAGTGTGTTAGCTGACATTTTTGAAAGTGAATTTTTTTTTTCTCTAGGCCTTTAAACTTCTATTGGAGATAATTTTACATGTCATTTTCCTTGTCCATAGCAATTATTTCTGATTTTATATAATGACTATCTTATAAAAAGGAATCAGAAAAGTTCAAATCTTTCTCTATCCCATATTCATAATTTGGAGAATTCCAGTAGAATTTAGCGATGGTAGGCAACTTGAACGATTACAAATGTCAAAGAAAATGAAAGAAATTACTTGACTGAATATGCATCAGTCTATTTGTGTACCAGTTACCACACTTCTAATTACAGAAGGTTTATAGTTTAATGATTGGAAGTTTTTATTTTTCATTTTTTCCTTGCTATTTCAATAATTGAGGGTTTCTCTATCATGTCTTCTAACTGGCTATATTTTGCACTTACGAAGGAACTGACATCTGCCTGTTATTTTCTGAGTCAATCATTCATGTTCAGAAGTTCTCTGGGCACACCAGAAATCACCAGACTATAAAGGGCAAAAAACAGTAAATATTTTTCGTTAAGTGCTCTTTAAAAATGTGAGAATTATTGTTAGCCTGAGAACCGTCCAGAAACAGACATCAGTAGTTGACTGCTACATATAACCTGCAAATAGTTCTGCTTTTTACTGAGCCTTATGAGGCTAATTTTTCTGCATAGTATAGACTTGTAGTATGGAAGAACAGCTGTGGAGACAGTCAGCAGCCTTCTTACCTTGTTCTTGATGTTAGTAAAAGGTATCTAGTGGTTTTCCATTAAAATACTAGCCTTAGGATTAAGTATTGTGTTAAGTATGTATCAGTTATATTTCTTGAACTATTTTTAATGTAAATTTTATTTTTATATCCCCCATACAATTACAACCCCCTTATTTTGACCCCAATCCCTCCTTTCCCCACTTCCCAACCCCCATAGAGTGTCTCTGGTTCATAGTTGTTTGTTGATTTTGATATTTTCCTTCTTATAGTTATTCTTTTTCCTGGTCCCTTATTTAAGTTTTCTAGATTCCTGCTATGAGTGAGACCATCCGGTATTTTTCTTTTTCTTTCTGGCTTATTTCGCTGAGCATGATCCCTTCCAGCGCCATCCATGTTGCTGCAAATTGCATGTGTTTATCCTTTTTGAATGCTGAGTAATATTCCATGGTGTATATGTACCACATCTTCTTGATCCAGTCATCTATTATTGGGCACTTGGGCTGTTTCCAAAGCTTAGCTATTGTAAACAGTGCTGCTATAAACATAGGGGTGCAGGTGCTCTTTGGAATTGATGTTTCTTTGTCCTTTGGGTAAATACCTAGGAGTGGAATTGCTGGATCATATGGAAGCTCTATGTTTAGTAGGTCCAGAAATCTCCACACAGCTCTCCACAGTGGTTGGACCAGTTTGCACTCCCACCAACAGTGCAGGAGAGTTCCTTTTTCTCCACACCCTTGCCAACATTTGTTGTTGCTAGTTTTTTTAATATGTGCCATTCTCACTGGTGTAAGATGGTTTCTCCTGGTAGTTTTGATTTGCATTTCCCTGATGACAAGTGATGTTGAACATTTTTTCATATGCCTGTTGGCCATTTGCATTTCCTCTTCAGAGAAGTTTCTTTTTAGCTCTTCTGCCCATTTTTTGACTGGATTATTTTCTTTGTTGTTGTTGAGTCTCATCAGCTCTTTGCAGATTTTTGTGATCAGTCCTTTATCATTTGTGTTGTGTGCAAAAATGTTCTCCCAGTCGGTGGGGTTTCTCTTTGTTTTTGTTATTGTCTCTTTTGCTGTGCAGAAGCTCTTTAATTTGATGTAGTCCCAGCTGTTGATCTCTTTGCCTTCACTATCACTGCTTTGGGTGATGTGTCTGTAAAGATGTCTTTGATGTGCATGTCATGTAGTGTTTCATCTATATTTCCTTCTATGTATTTTATGGTTTCAGGTCTTATGTCTAGTTCTTTAATCCATCTTGAGTTGGTTTTTGTGCATGGTGTTAGGTAGTAGTCAAGCTTCATTCTTCTGCCTGTAGGCGACCCAGTTTTCCCAGCACCATTTATTGAACAAACTTTCTTTGCTCCAATGCATAGTCTTTGCTCCTTTGTCAAAGATTAGTTGACCATAACAGACACACTTTTGGTGTGTAGGTAATTGTAGGATTTTTCTGCCTTGGATCTTTTAATGTGGTATATTCTACATGATATTAGTTGTCATTTTCTTAATGTGATGTTAAATTTTTTTAGTAATATCTTAATTAAAAAATTTTGCATGGTACTCTCATGAACGATACTGGTTTGTGTGTTTTTGAAGTATACTGTTTGATAAATTCTTTATTTTCAATGCATTGGAACAATGTGGTTGAAAAGGTGACTTGAATTCTTCCCTGAAGGAAATGAAACCATCTGGACCAGTTTGGCGGTGGGGTGGGGGGAGGGGTGCTTGGTATTGTGTGTGTGTGTGTGTGTGTGTAGTAGTTTTTTTCTATGGAGGTTTAGTTGCTTAAGTTTCTTACTCTGTTTAAAGCCATTTACTGTTACTGTAAAGGTATTTCATCTGGGCTTTAAAATTTATTAGTATTGAAATAGGCAAAGTAATCATGTGTGAATTAAAAAATGACTTGTTCTTTTTGTGTACTTGTATTTTCTGTTCTCCCTCTCCCCTGCTCTAATTCAAAAGTCAGCAGTTTTTGATAGTTTAAATTAGGTCTGTTTTCTCTGTATTTTATTCTTGCTTTTGCCTATATTTCCTCCTTTGCTTATTTTGTTTTCTACTTAAGTGACTTTTTCTTTGCATATATTCCATAATTTCTGACATGGAATATTTTCATTATTTAAAATCTTTTTTTCTTTAATTTTGCTGCTTCTTTCACCTACAAGTCTTTATATAGAAATCTTAATTTCTAGGTAGGAGTCTTCTTGTTTTGTTGATCAAGTCTTACTGAGTTTTGATGAGTGTTTGTATTATTTCACTTTAATTGAACTCTGATACCTTGTTACCTAATACTTCTATGAATGTTTTATGTTCACTTGAGAAGATATGTATCAATCAAACTTACTGTTCTGGTTAATGAATATATGTTCCTATCTACTTCACCAATTATTTTGATTATTTTGTTTAGTTTTTGGTTTTTTTAAGATTTATTTTTGTGTAGAAGAACTGGGGTATAGGCCAGAGAGGTGCAGGGTGTGAGAGGACTCACCAGAGACAGAGTGGGGAGCAGAGCAGGCATATTGAGTTGAGATACACTGCTGAGGGGAGCAATGGGTGAGACAGGAGAGGTCTGTTGTGCCATATATGGGTTAGCTCTGCAAATGGTTTCTACTAGTCTGAAATACCTTTTTTTCATACCTCTACTGTTACACTTTCTGAATCTTAACTATGTTTTTTGAATACAGTATATTATGCCTGACTTAGTAAGCCATGTTGAAGTGTGTTTCTGAATTTACTTAAAAATGATACATATGGTCTCAAATTTGTTGTAGGTGTTATGGTTATATATTTGCTACATTACTTTTCCCAATCATGTCTTCATTGCTCCTTAATTTGAAATAGTGTTTTCTGGTATTTAGATGGTTTATATTTGTCTTGGTCACCATTATTTAAGCTTTTGCTATCTTACAGTTTTAATGATGTTCTTTACTACTATTGGAATATTCATATGCTTATGCTATTTTCTTTCCTTCTCAGTATTTGTTATATGCAACATTTATAGGTTAGTCTTTTATCCTTTCCTTGGTATTTGTCTTAATGAGGATTTTAATATATCCAAATACATCACTATCAGTTATTTGTTGGTTGGATAATGCTTATTTAGTGTATTTCTGAAGGACTCATGAATACTATGTCATGTGTTTAAGTGACAAGACCAAGACTTAGGGTGTCTCCTTGTCAATTCTGGGCCTTTTCTGCTGCACTTTATCACTTACTACCCTTGTTATTGGACACTGACTGTCCAAGCTGGTAAATCACTATTAGGCTTGTAGTATCTTTTTGAAGGTTCATGCCTTTTATCACTTTAGACTGGTGTGGGTGATGTATTATGAATTGCTTGTCTTACTGAATTATGAATTGCTTGTCTTACTGATGCCTTTTTAAAGCTTTAACTTTTCCTCCTTCCTCTTACCTTTCAGGCCCAAGCCATATGTCATTTTATATTCGAACTCACAACGGGTCAACACTTTCTCAGTGGTCTCTTGGCAGTGGCACCCCAGTCACAAGTAAAGGAGGGGATTACTTTGTATTTTACTCCCATGGACTCCAGGCTTCTGCATGGCAGTTTTGGATAGAAGTACAGGTGGGAATTTCCCAGTACTGCTTGTATCATACATAAATCAAGTTCCCAGGTGGTATTTGGCAAAATCCTTGGGATTAATATTTTGTCTCCGTAGAAGTAGAGAACTCACTAACTCTCTCTGCTAGGTCTTGGAAGAACAGCCTGAAGGAATGATCACTGTGGCCATTGCTGCCCACTATTTTTCTGGGGAAGACAAGAGATCCTCCCAGCTGGATGCTCTGAAAGAGAAGTTTCCAGATTGGACATTTCCTTCTGCCTGGGTGTGCACCTACAACCTCTATGTGTTTTAATCTTGCGGATGAGCTCTAAGTACATGTCCAGTGGGATACTCCATGTGACATAATTTGTCCCTGTGTTACACAGATGAAACGTAAGTCAATGAATCTTAATGAGTATATGTTCAAAGAGATTTGTGAGTTGACACCCTTCCAAAGGCAGAGTGCTCTAATGGTTCCACTGTGGGGTAGGGATGCACAGCCTATTCAACACTTGAAAATGCTAGTTTTCTAGCATGTAGTAAGCACATGTGGGTATTGCCACTACACACACATTTTATATGAACAGAAGCCAACAAACCACTTCTGTAGTTGTCCCCTTAGGCTGGTGAATGATGTATGAGGTACTGTAAGACCATTATTAATGAGACAAATGTCATATCCATTTAAAGCATGAGACCACTTGTGTCAGTGGATGACAGGTAAATATCATTCACCTCGTGGTAACGATTCCCCTCTTGAGGCCTCATTCTAGGTCTTTGGAAAGCTACTGCAGGGAGGACTGGGGAAGAACCATTGGACTTTTGTGTCCCCAGGCTGTGCTTAAGAGCTCTGCTTCTTCAGGCAGCCTGCTTTCCACCTCTGCACTGAACCCCAGGACTCCTGACGTGGATCCCTGTGCTGAGTTGATGCCTTGTCATTCTGACAAGTCACCAAGATTCAACCTTGTGGTTTTCTGTTTTCCTCCGAAACACATCTGATCCCTTTCTCTACCTTACCGCTTGGAGAGGAGGATCATTTGCCCAGCTACTCTTCCCTCTGGGTTTTCACAGACCCTTCTGGTTCAGAATACTGTTTGTGCAAGTACATGACCCTAACTTCCTCAGAGAGCTGAGTTGCCACGGTGGCTATTCTGAGGCGGGAGGAGAGTTGGGAGTGATAGAGCATTTTATGAAGATCCATTCCCTGTTTCTTAGGAGTCTTCTGATAGACAAGGTTAATCATTTAGACCTTGCTTTTAATGCACTGTGTCCGTGTTTTTGTCTGTTTTCCTGCTCTTTCAACAGTTTCGGTAACTTACTGTCCAGCATACTTGGCTTTCCCGAGACTTGAGGTTGTGGTTTGTACTGGAATGAGGTCCCTGTACATACAGTTTTAGTGTTTAGATTTCTGCATAATGGCAGTCCTAGGACTTAAAGACGTTCATTTTGAAGAAGGCGGTTATGCAGCATATCATAACAGTGCCACTCATGAATTCTTGGCTCAAATAGTGGAAAGGTTTGGTGAGGTCAGTGATTAAGTTACTTGAGATACATAAAAAGTTGAACAAATGTTGAGTTTAGCAAGTAGAGGCCAAAAATGTTGCAGGAGAAAACTCCACTTGAAGCTCTTTGTGCAAAGTGTTCACGATATTTTCTGAATTATGCTCCTCACAATCTCTGCCTAATTTGTGACTCCTGAAAAACTGGACCCACAGAGCAGGGCTGCAGCCCGAGAGCTGAACAATGACGTGGCCTGCATACTGGAGCCACTTTTCCCAGGTATTGTAGAAACCATATATTAAGTTTGAAATATTTTAAATGTGTGGCTCCTGCCGCACTTATTTGTCAGGCAGTACAGAAGGTTTGCAATGTTCATAGCTTGTATAGAATCACAGTTGTGGAGAACTTAGAAATAGTAATCTCAGTGAATTTCCAAATAGAGGCAGATTTGTGCTCATTGTGTTTATTCTGAAATAGATCATTAGAAATTGTAGGAGGGGAAAAAAAAAATCCAAACCCCAAGTGTTGAAGAAAACAAATTATTTTCTGTTACCTTTTTTCCCCTTTGGGGAGGATGTTGTTGAATATTCCTTTCTAGTAATAATCATGGTTTTGTTTAGCATTATAAAGCTTTGATATTGTGCAAGGTCAGAAACAAGACGTTCACTAGTTGCAGGGCAATAAAACTCTGGGAGGTGGTTTTAATGGCAGAAATAATTGCACCTAATATTTATGGCTCCGTTAATAAGCATGCTGTCAAATTAGCAGCCTCTGAGATGAAAAATACCTGATTTGAATAACCCATTTTTTAAAGGGTCTTTTTAAATTCTAAGTACCACAGTATAGTACTGCACATTCAGGGAACGTGTGAAGAAATTATTTTTTGTTTGATCTAAGAATGATTGTTGCATGAACTGTTTGTTTTCCACAGTTAAGTGTGATAGGATCCTGACATGTTATCTCCAAGGGGGCCATAAGCGACCCTGTTGACTCAGGAAGATGTAGAAAGAATGATACTGTCTGTTTTTCATTGCTGAGGGTTCATTGTTGCCTTACAATGTTACTGAAATAAATGTTTTAATATACTATTAGGTGGTATCTTTAACAGAAACACTTATCTTTGTTGTTTCTTCTCCTGTAAACCCCCATTTTGGGGGGCATTTCAAATATAGAGCTTTTTTGTAAGTTAACCAAAAAATGCTGTTAAAAGACTTACATTGCGCATGTAGGGGGGTATATAAATGGTATTTTAATATTGGGTTGCCCGAAAAGTGTTTTTTTCTTTTTTTCAAGCAAAAATGCATCATGTTCCCTACAATCCAATACATGTAAGCAAAGAATGTCACTTAGAAAGTATTCATTTTCTGGAATCCTATTTACCTGTGAATGAAATGATGCAGAAATAAAATGACCTAGAATTTGGTAAGTGTCGGACTTCAGCATGTTTAGGCGTTCCAAAATGTTTCCAAGTTATTTCACTGAATACCCTCAGTGCAGCATATAGTGAAGCAAACAACTTCCATGTTCTCCACCTGTATTTGAAAGTAGAATTTCCTGTATATGTTGGGTCTTATTTTCTGAGTCTGGGAATACTCAATAAAATTGTAAGTTACTAGTTTTAGCATTCCTACACCCAAAAAATAACCCACACAGTATAAATGGTGCAGTTTTGTAATGTGTGGGAAAGCATGTAGTCCTTAACACATAGTGGCCTTCTTTTAGGGCCAAAATGCATTAAGTGCTTTTATTCTTAAACTGTCTTTTTACAAAATAAAAATTGCCTTTCTCCAAGTTTGACCCAACAGCATGACCAAGTGGGATTTATCCTACGAATGCAAAGTTGGTCGAACATCTGCAAATCCGTTAATGTAAGACAATAAAGAACCACCTCAGTAAGTGCAAAAAATAATTTTTGGACAAACCTCCAACATTTTTTTCATGAGGAAAAAAGACTAGAAGGGAAACTTCCTCAACCTCATAAAGGTAAGGTCATAGAACTGTTAACATAAGGGAGTATGGGAGGCGTTCCCTCGTAAGACAAGTCCAAGAGGCGTGTAGATTACTTAAAGGTATCTTTAGTTCAGATTGCATCTGTTAGTTGTAAAAAATCCTAGGGAACCCATGCAAAACTACTAGTTAATGAATGAATTTAAAAATGTTTCACATACAAAGAACAAGCCAAAAATGAAATTAAGGAAACAGTTGTATTCGAATAAAACCTTTGTAAACTATTAAGACATTTCTGAAAGAAAGTAAAGGTGACATAACTGGAAAACATGCTCATGGGTTGGAAAGCTTACCAATTTAGGTGGAACTAGTCTTCAAATTGATTAATATACTGAATATAATCCCCATCAAAATCCCAGCTGCCTTTTGTAAATATACACCAAAATTGACTGTAATGTTGCTTTTTAGGAACTTTTGAAAGTATAATCAAGGCAGCAAGTACTGGCATTAAGGACATAAATTATAACTGATAATCCAGTGGGGGGGGGATCATTTTAGTAAAAGGTATACACACAGAGAACTGCAGAGCCTCCACTTATGCCATAAGGGGGGAGGGGAAAAAAAACATGTAGGAGCTAAATCGTAGAAGGAATCAGGCACAACTCTTCATAATCTTAGGTTATGCAATACAACACCAAAAGCACAAATAAATTGGACTTTGGAAAAGTAAAATGTTTATATTTCAAAAGATGTGATAAGGTAAATGACCAAAGATGAGTAGACATTTTTCTCCAAACACCATAGTAACGTTTAAAATCACATGAAAAGACAGTAGGGAAATGCAGATCTATATAGTTAACCACTTTATACAAAATAGTACAGGTTCTTTGTAATACGGCTTGGCATTTCCTCAAAAAATTAACCGTATTATATGACCGAGCACTTCCACCCCTAGAGAACTCACAAAATACATTCATGATAGTCAAAAAAAGTGGAACCAACCCAATGTCAGGCAACTACTGATGACTATTCAGCTTTAAAAACATGCTAATAAAAGAAAACAAACAGAAAGCCACATGGGTGATTCCATTTTACAATATATCCAGATTAGGCAAACCTGTAAATATAAAAAGCAGATGTACGAATACTGGAAACTAAGAAAAAGTCATTTTCAATTCCACCTTTTAGAGATGACGCATAGTCTCTTACAGACTTACTGTGATTTCTATCCACCAAAGAAAGTTTTACATATTTTATGCCAATCTAATATTCTCAGGCATCTAAGGATATTTGTCAATTCTTGTTTTTATTCTAGAAGGTGGAATTATTCTATTTGCTGTTAACCTGAGATGAATAAACGAAAGTTTATATAATGGTTTTATTGCCCTTTACCACATAAAAAAATACACATTACAGAAGTAGCAGCAACTTGAAGTACAAGCTAATGTTGACTCTACCCCAAAATGATCTCTTTTGGTATCAGCAAATAAATGTATCTAGTAAAATTCTAAGTTATACTGAATATTTAATTGGATAAAATTATGGCTTAAACAGTTGATATGTGAACCAGGTAAAATAAAAATAAGGGTTTTTTTGAAGGTATATAATAACTAAAGAGAAATTTTATGTCCACTTACCAGTTCTTATTTTTACTTCAGGGCTGACCATTTGTGTTAGTTGAAAAAAACGCATTTCATAGAAGATTCACTTACAGGCTTTAAACCACAGGAACGTAGTTAACTTACTGACGTCCTGCTTTTAATATGAACCCAGCAGCACGTTAGGATATTTGAAAGGATCACATCTGTTTACAACGGTAAATCACTTTTATTGACTGAATATTTACACCAAAGACAAACGTAATGCTGGTTCTTCTCCTTAATGCAATAGGACAGAACAAATTTCAGTTTCTTGCTGGGCAAATGATTATTTTTCCTTAGATTCAGGGAAAGGTGGTTGATTTAAAACAAAGATTTAAATAAAAGTAGCACCAGAAGGACCAGGTACCAATAAATCACATATTCCACTCACTTTGGAGCTTCAGTATGTGAAATTATTGCACTTTTAAAGAGTAAATGATACTAAATTACCAAAATGAATAGTTTAAAATAGTTTCATAAATTTTGAACTAAGCAATTTCAAAATTGTTTTTTAAGTTTCCCTTCAAAGGAAACCTGGCTAGAACAAGTGATCTTGCCTTTTACTGTAAAAGGACCAAGCTGTAATTGCACTATGAGAAGAGGCTGTTTTACATAGTGGTATGAATTTGGTCCTCATCAATACACTATTATAAAAATAAGTTTGTTTTTGTAAAAAATAACATTGCATTCCTTTGTTCAAATTGCACAGTACAAACGAGCTATCTAAAATTAATACTGTTATAAGATAATCAAATACATACAGTAGATATGTTTAGTTGGAAGCAATTAAAGATATGCAGTTATGTTTTCATAACATGAAAACTAAAATTTCAGTCATATCTAGAAATACATATTTAAAAACTTACAATGAAGAATGTGTTCTTTACATACTAATTTTTAGTAGCCATGATAATACAGGATTCAGCAGTCTATTTACATTAAAGTTCATTTTTATTCCAATTTACAAAACCAATAAATAAGAAACTACATTAATTTGCACAAAACCTGTTTCATTTCATGATCAGTATGACCATTTCTGGTTCCTTTATGACTAAGCCAATAGACCTGTCTTTCTTTATGAAGAGTGCTCATATTTGAAAAGAAGAGCAAGCCCTATTTTTATCCCAAGGGTAGCTATATAGCCATGCAGAATTCAGCAGAAAACCTTAGAAATTATAATACAAGGCCTAAAAATATGAACAATGTCCTTGGGTATATATACATAAGAGTATTCACAAAAAGATATGATTCTTTGATAAAAATAGTTTACGGGTATCTACAGCATAATTGATAAGAAATCCTCAGAGTCTGCCTACACTCACCTAGCAGGAATCAATCTTGCTAAAGCAGACAGACTTCTCAGGTAACTAGCTTCCATCAAGTCTCCATGACACTGGCACATGTTTAAAGGCAGATAATCTATTCAGGAGTCCCAATGAGGGTGTGCAGTGCTCTCAAACACTTAGCTGAACTTCTGATAAGCTAGAGCAAGCACCTCCACTTTGAAAAAGTAATTGGGACACACACGCTGTTTAGAAAACATGTAAGAAGCTATAAGCAGTGAAAAGGTAAATTCATCCGGGGCATGATAATCCCTACGGAGTAAGAGAAGAGCTACCAACCCTTAAGAATAAAACCAAAATATTCTCATGTACATCCATACAATAAATATTCTTTATTACTTTCCATTGCAGTTAAAAACACCTCTTAATGAAAGATGATTTGATATCACATATTTATGGAGTCAGACAGATTTCTTAGAGAGTTGTTTAAAATACAGTAATACTTTACCAGTCTCTGAGCTTTCGTTCTCTCCTTGGTTAAACCATCCAACTACGTCACAGTGTCCTCAGTTGCATGCTGCTGCTAATTAATACTGCCCGTGGTGACGGTACACCATTGTTAGGACACAGAACAGTCGTAAGTCCCATCCTGAAAAGGTTCCTCCTCTGCTGGGGTTGCGTCCTCCTCTTTCCGGTTGGCCATACTGCTGCTTCCAACTTCACCCTGAGGGATATTTCCATGGCCCGAGGAGCCCCTGCTCTCCTCTGCCCTGGGGTTAGTCTGTTCAGGAGTCTTACCCACCGTGATTGGCTGGAAAGCTTCAGGCTGGACCTGCTCTTCCATTATCTCACTGAGTTTCTGCAGTTGTGGCTTAATAATATTTAAAAATGGCTTATATCCAGGGCTAAGCAGAGAAAAAAGGAAATTAGCTCTCATCATTCACAATCAAAAGATTCTGCATAGTGTCATAGATACAGTCTTATAACGCTGATGCAGTAAGGCCAGTGAAAGATTATGGGGAGGTGGCACAAGGAAGAAAGGCTTCTTAGGTACCCGACTGGTTGTCTACCACAAATGGAGATGCACAAGCACTAATCTTAAATTTTTGAGACTTACGAGCAAAGTTTGGCTTTTTTTTAAAGATTTATTTATATAAGCACTGGGTACAGTCAGAAGCGTGGGAGGGTGAGAGAATTCACCAGAGCCACAGCAGGGAGCAGAACAGGCAGAAGGACCAAAGTACACTGCTGAGGGGAGCAGCAGGTGGCAGGAGAGGTCTGCGCGCCATGTGGGACCCTCGCTCGGTGGCCGGGGATTGAACCGGAGCTGCAGAGGCTGCGGGCAGCTTCGCAACCCAGCGCTCAACCACTGCGCCACTGGGGAGGCCCCATTCTTCATTTTTAAAGATTTTATTTTTCTGGAGAACTCAGGTGTATGCCAGAGGAGTTGGAGGTGAGAGGATTCACCAGAGCAGGCAGATCTACTGAAATACAGTGCTGAGGAGAGCAGCAGGCAAGACAGGAGAGGTCTGCTGGCACCATATGTGGGGTTAGCTCCCTGGCCGGGAATCGAACTCAGGCTGCAGAGGTGATAGAGCTGAGACTTAACCCCTATACCACCAGGGTGGCCCTATCAAGTAAAATTAAAACTCAGATTCTACAGAACTGAACTTTTTGACTTGAAAAAAGACCTGCAAAGAACTTCTAAGCTAATTTGCTGATTAAGGAAAATTAGGTCCAAGTCCACATAGACAGGGCTGGAACCTAAGGCTCTTAAGCACACATACACTTAATTTGGCCTTTCAAGATTCAGCAGTCTCTTTACCTTTTTAAATCTGGGCTTTCTGAATGTTAACTCCATGTACACCTTAAATTTTTATCTTTTCAAATAGACGTCGTAGGTTATTACCTTCAATTCCACAAAACTATAAATCTCAACTTCTTAGATCTTTTGCACATCATTAATCTTAAGTTACTGACAAGCGTACAAACAAACTCACTATCTTGATGGACATTACTCATTTAAATGATTGGGTATGGAACAATAGAGAAAGCAGTTTTAAAATGAACATATGAAAGCATTTTTTTTAACCAAACTAAAACTCTCCAACTACATAAACCAGAACTAAGTCTTAGTGTGAAAGGAAAGGATCAACCAAAAGAAAGCCAAATAATCTCAAGACAATCAGCACTCACCAATCCGTAGAAGCCCATCGGTCTACTGCATGCAGCCCTGTCTTTATATTTCGTAACATCTCTCCATCTACCTCTGAAGACTGTATAATGACCAAAATCTGGTTGATTATTGAGGATTCTCTAAGAATCAGACCTATGACAATGCACCAGTCCAGACATCCCGCCTCCATGAAGATGTGTAGCAAATATCTACAATAAAAGCAGAAGCAAGATGACTGATGCTAAAGATATTCTAAGTGGACATTCTGTGCTTTAAAAATGTTGAGTAACTCACCGAAGCTGGACCTGGGACTTGTGAGGCCCTTTACTCGCCAACTCCATGGAGATCTGCTCTAGCTCTGACTGAGTTAAACTGAGTGTGGAGAAATTTTCATCCACCATTGTCCAGTCCCCATCCACCATGGAACTGCTTTCAGTCAAGTCTGTGGCTGAACCAATACTGCATTCATCACCTGGTAAAGAATTGCCAAGAGTTATAAACCAGCTTCATATAGAAAATAGGTTTCACTTAATTTTAAATATTAGCTATTTCTCAAATGTCAATTTTCACCTAAGGATTTTGAAACCTTAATATCAAATGCACTGCTTAAATTCCCATGTTATTTTTACAGTTGTAAATGTAAAGATAGATATGTATCATTAGAGAGAGTGACTATGCGTTATTTATCTTTGGATGGAACGACATACTACTACGGTACCATTAAGTAGTCTTGCCTTCTTCCACAATAATGTAGGTAGAATTTGATCAAGTGTTAGATTTAATTACCAATTTAAAAGGAATGCAGAGGAAACTAAACCATGCAGAAGGAACCACCAAAATCCACATTATAAGAGTCAAATTTTCTCAACAAATAAACCGCAAGGAGGGGAAGATGAATAATCACTAAAATAAGAATGAAAACACAATAGTGACTCTGAATGTTATTCTTTATTCAATTTCTAAAAGCCGTCGGAAACAATGAGAATTTAAATACTGGCTATTAGGAATACCTAGGTTTTTTTGGGAATGTTAACAGTATTTTTTTAAGGCACCTACTGATGTGTTCACAAATAAAATGTCTTTGAAGCTGATTTACTAAAATACACGAGGGGGGAAATGAATGAAACAAATATTGGTAATAATAGAAGTTGGAAGATGGATAAATGGGGGTTGGAGTCTAAGTGTACACTATACTACAACCTCTACTTTTTATAATATGTTTGATCTCTTTTAGAAGTTTTCCAAAGAAATTAAGAAAATAATTCCAATCATTTCACAAGACTCATACCTTGGAATTAATCTAACCTAGAAGGTGAAGAAAGACATCTCCTGTTCATGAGACTCCATATAATTAAAATGACTATTCCACCTAAAGTGATATACAGATGTAACACAGTCCCCATCAAAATATCAACAAAATTTTTAACAAAAAAGTATTGAAATTTGTATGGAACCATCTAAGGCCTCATATAACAAAAGCAATTCTGAGAAAAAGGAATGGAGGCACCATGTTACCTGACTTACCTGCCTTTATACCATAAAGCAACACTAATAACAGTATTGATATATATTAAAAAAAAAAAAACCCTGATCAATGGAATAGAAAGCCCAGAAATAAATCCACACAAATATTAATAATTTATAATGAAGCAGTCATGCCCATACAAAAGGCAGTAGGCAAAGGAGAATTTCTTCAGTGGTGCTGGAAAAAGTAGAAGGTCAGGTGTAAAAGACAGATCTCACTCTAACCCTATAAACAATAATAAATTCCAAATGGATTAAAGATTTAAAACCTGCAGCAATAAAATATATAAAGTATCGGTGTAAGAGATGCCTTTGGAAAATGGACACTTATGGCAATGGAAATAAAAGCAAAAAGGAATATTTGGGATTGCCTCAAATCAAAAAGCCTTACACAGTAGGAAAAAAGTGTAAGATTAAAAAGACATACTACTGAGAGGCTTCTCTGGTGGCACAAGGGGTTAAGACGCAACCGAGGAAGCTGTCTGCAGCCACTGCAGCCAGAAAGCTTCCCACATGGCGCGGCAGACCTCTCCTGTCTCGCCCGCTGCTCCCCTCAGCAGTGCTTTCAGTCAGTCTGCCTGTTCTGCTCCACTCTCTGTCTCTGGTGAGTCCTCTCACCCCCCGCACTTCTGGCCTGTACCCCAGCTCTTGTATGCATAAATAAATAAATCTTTAAAAAAAAAAAAAGACATCCTACTGAATGGCAGAAAATATTTACATATTACACAACTGATAAGGGGTTGATATTATGTAAAAAATTTATATATTCCAATAACAGAAAATCAACCCATTTAATAAATGGATACCAGCTCTGGGGAGACCTGACAACAAATGTCCATGTCAACAGATATTGGAACCAATGATGAATTTTTTCCTTTTAAGAGATATGCAGGTTAAAGCCACAGTGAGTGTGGTGACACACAGCTGAGATGTGCACCTACTCCCCTTAGTCATACAGTATTGTAAGCCAATGTTATCTCCATAAAAATGTTAAAACCACAATGAGATGCCATCTCATACCTGTAAATATGCACATATTAAAAAGACTTCTAACAAGTGCTAGAGAGAAAATGGAGAAAGAGAAATCCTGTTACACTGCTAGTGCTAATATAAACTACCTCAGCCATAATGGAAATGATATGGATTTAAAAAACTGAAAAATGGAAATAACATTTGAACCAGCATTCGACTCTTACACATCTATAAAGAAAGTGAAATCACCAACTTGAAACTTAAGTGCTCTACAATGTTTATTGCAACACTATTTACAATACCTAGACCATGAGAGCAACCTATATGCCCACTGACAAAGACTGGATTGAGAAGACGTGATATAATCACACTGGACTACTAATTCAGCCATAAGGAAAACCAAAATGCTGCTGTTTAAAACAAAATGGAAACCATTCAAGGGAATTATGTGCAGTAAAGCATGTCAGAATAATAAAGATGAATGCCAGACATTTACATAGACAAATGGACAAAGTACAATACTTATAAAAACTAGTGGACATTAATAAACATGTCTGAGGTTCAGAGGAGGAAAGGAGACAAGGTTATGAAAAATAAGTAAATGGCATTTTTTCCCTCTATTTAAAAAAGGAAAAACAAATACCTCACACCCATTAGAAAAGCTACTATTAAAAAACCCCCAAAAATAGGGCCTCCCCAGTGGCGCAGCGGTTGAGCACTGGGCTGCGAAGCTGCCAGCAGCCTCTGCAGCACTGGTTCGATCCCCGGCCTCCGGGCGAGGGTCCCACATAGCGTGTCAGACCTCTCCTGCTGTGCCCGCTGCTCCCCTCAGCAGTGTATTTTGTCCATCTGCCTGTTCTGTTCCATGCTCTGGCTCTGGTGAATTCTCTCACCCTCCCGTGCTTCTGACTGTACCCAGTGCTTGTATAAATAAATAAATAAATCTTTAAAAAAAAACCCAAAAAAACAAAAATATGTGTTGGTGGGGATTTGTAGAGAAATTGGAATCCCTTGTCAACACTGGTGGGAATGTAAAATGTTGTGCCTACCAAGGAAAATAGTATGGTGGTTCCTCAAAAAATTAAGAATACAATTACCATATGATCTGGCAATCCCACTTCTGGATATATAGCCTAAAGAACTGCAAGCAGGGTCGTGAAGCAATGCTTGGGTGGAAGTAACCCTAGTGTCCAACAGATGAATGGATAAAATGTGTATACATATATCGGGATTTAATTCACCTTTAAAAGGAAGGAAGCTTTTATGACACTATGCTTTATGCTAAGTGAAAATAAGTCATCCTCAAAAATACTGTATGATTCCATTTATATGGAATACCTAAAAGTCAAATTCATAGAAACAGAAAACAGAATGGTAGTTGCTGATTGCTGCAGGAATGGGGAGTTGTTATTTAATGTGTGTGGACGATTAGTTTTGCAAGATCAGAGTTGTAGAGGTTAGTTACTCAACAATGAATGTAGCTAACGCTGCTGAACTGTACACTTAAAAAGACAGTAAATTTGACTATTTGTATTCTACCACATATTTTTTTAAAAAGGCAGCAGCATTAAGTCTCTCTAAGTAGCAGAATCTCAGGTAACACTGATGGCAGACTGAAAATCAAACTAAGCAAATGCCTGGTCACAGGAATCAACTGCAGAAAGTCAGACAATTGCTACTTAAGCTCCTATAATTATATTCACCTAAACAACATAAGTCACTTTTAAACTTTTCAATTTGTAATTTACCTATTACTACCGAGCACGGGTTAGCATACATTTTTTTAGTAAGGGGTCAGATAGTAAATATTTTAGATACGGAAGACTAAGAAACAAAGTTAAGAATAGAGGAACTTATAAGAGAGAAAGAAAAGTTAACACAAATTTTCATTAATAAAAAATATGACAACCAATTTTTTATGATACAGGCCTTCCTATGAGAAGAATGGAATCCCCTATGGGGATGATGTTCTGCCTTGAGGTTTCTGACGCATCAAAATTGTGTAGGTTCATCGATTAGCACTGATCTGTAACGAGATTTTACCTACTCCATCTACTTGAAATAAATATAGTCAAGGCCATTTTGCCTTTGTTTCAGTAACTTTCCATGGTTCTAGCAGATACTAGTGGCTAATCCTAAAGGACACATCTTGAAAGAAAAGAGTGAACCCCTAACGCCGAAGTGCTACAGTCCTTAAACTTTCTTCTGAAGCAGCTGAAGAAGAGCTAAGATTTAAAATGACATTTACCTTTATTAGATAAAGGTGACAGGAAGGCATCTTGCATTTGTGGTCCATGTGATGAGACTGTGTCTATCTCAGGATGGGCTGGGCCAACGTTGCCAAGCCAGCTTTGACTTCGTTGGACATTAGAGACTCCAGCATCTATCTCAAGGTTTAAAAAAGGGTCAGCTGATTGAGACTTTAACAGCTGCTCTCCCACTGCAAGGTAGCCAAAACCAAAGAAAGAAAATGGGAGAAATTTAAGATGGCATACACTGTCATTTCCAATTTATCTTTTTTTAAGCTTCTCTCCATCCAAATGTGAAAGTTCTAAGTCAATTTCTGTCTTATACTGTATCATCTCATAAACCAGGGATGTTGGATTGTTAAAAAAAACACAAAACAAAAAAAAAAAACCCCAACTACATAAGGCCATCTAGCAGTCATACCATTACGTATCTTACCAGAACTAAGCAAAACTTTATTCTGTTCATCTTTTAAGTCACTTTTCCTTAGTTTTTTATTATGCAAGAACTTTCCAAATATCATAATAAAAGGTTTTTGTTGAAAAGTCTATACATACATGTGGAACAGCTTTCTTCCTTGTTTTCTTTTTTGGAACAGTTTTCTTTAAACACCTGAACTGAAACACTCTCTTTTCCATCACCAAAATAGTTGCACTTTGTCCTAGTATAGAAGATGACCCCAGCTCTCAAAGATGTATTTTTGCTATTTGTCCGGGATGAGTTCTGTCAGATAAGTCACAATGTTGCTTATTTTGAGGTCCATGTCTAGCCAGTTCTAAAACTCTTTACCACAGTAAGCCAAGTGTGGTAGTTTTTTTATTTAGCCAGTTCAGCTTATTGAAGATAACTGGAGGTGACTAAAGTCATATATTTAAGTTATACTTAAAGGTCTCAAGACTTAGAGACATAGGTTCTACTTTGTATACACCCTTGGTCAAATGGTGGCTGTTCCAACGAATGTACAGAAAGTTGGCTTTTAACTGCTCCTGGGTTTAGAATGCAAAGCCGCCTTAAACAACTAACAAAACAATGTCTTAATAGTGGGAATAAAATTCTCCTTGTGCAAATGACAGTCTTCATTACCTGTTCGGTATTTTCCGTTCTTGAAAGGAGAACTGATAGAAGAGGCTGGGATAATGGGAAGTGGCCACAAAAAATCCTTGTGGAGTCTCTTCAGGGCTGACACAAAGTTGTCTACCCGGGCAGCCCGGGTGCGTTCCTTGCATAGCCAGCTAATAAGTTCAAAGCCCAGCTGGGCAGCAAAGCAGCCAAGGTCCTTTAGTCGAACTTCTTCTAAGAGGTGCCGAGCATGTCTCCAAAGCATCATGTCAATATACATGTTCTCAGCACAGTCACTGTCTTTGCTCCATCTGTGAGTGGGAAGACAAGAAAGGTACAGAACAATCTTTATTCTGACAACATCGTATGCTTTATGCAGAAGTGCTGATAATGCTGACAAGGTCGTATGGTAAGAGATCCAAGATTTCTGATTGAGGAGAAATTTAAATATCAGGGCTCCTCCATGTGATACCAGGATTCATTGAATTATAGCTGGAACACAGCAGGCTCTTAAAACATAGTGTAGACACACCTGCATACCTTGTTTTATTGAGTTTTGCCCACATTGTATTTCTTACAAAGGTTTGTGGCAACCCTGGTTTGAGTAACTCCACCATTTTTTGAACATCATGTGGCCAACTGTCCACATGACAGATGAACTAAGATATATATATATATATATATATATATCATTTTTTTAAGACCTGAAACTATTGCACAATAGACTACAGTATAAACATTACTTTTATATGCACTGGCGAACAAAAACATTTGTGTGACTCAACTTATTTCAATATTCGTTTTATTGAGGTGGTCTTTAACTAAACGTTTACTACAATATTTCCAAGGTGTGTCTGAACAAGGTACAGGGAAAAACAGGAGACAAAGCCAGACCAGGAAAAGGGTGGTGACTGGTTGAAAAAGAAAGGGAATAAAGGTAGCACTTGAAATGACCAATTAAAACAGGAAGGATGATCAGATCAAAGAAAATAAGGGCAGGGAAGTAAAGTGAGATGACACATCTAAAAAAAGCCAATTTTGGGGGCAGAAGAACTTAAAAGACATTTTTCCAAAGAGGAAATACAAATGCCCAACAGGCATATGAAAAAATGTCGGCGAGGATGTGGTGAAAAAGGAACTCCTACCTTGCTGGTGGGAGGGCAAACTGGTCCAACCACTAGGGAAAGCTGTCTGGAGGTTCCGCGGTCTACTAAAAAATGGAGCTACCATATGACCGGGCAATTCCACTACTAGGGATCTACCCAAAGGACACAAAAACATTGATTCAAAGGAACACCTGCACCCCTATGTTTACTGCAGCACTATTTACAATATGTAACACCTGGAAACAACCCAAATGCCCCAAAATAGATGACTGGATCAAGAAGATATGGTATATATATTCACAATGGAATATTATTCAACAATCAAAAAAGATAAACTCATGCCATTCGCAGCAATCTGGATGGAGCTAGAAGGAATTAAGCTCAGTGAAATAAGCAAAATATCGCATGGTTTCACTTATAGCAGGAATATAGGGGAACCAAATAAGACATCAGTGTAAAAAATAACAACAGTACAAAACACAACAAAGCAAAAACAGACAATTACAAATCAGAGACCTACTGCAGGGGAGAAGGAGGGAGAGGGATCAGGGAGGGAGGGAGGACAGGGGACTGAGGTGATGGTGCACGGGTGCATTGGGGAAGGAAATTCTATGGGGACTACACCTGAGGGGGAGAGGGGGAAGCAAATATTGTTTAAAAATGAACAATGATGTAAAAAATAAAAAAATATGAAAAATTTAAAAAGCCAACTTTTAAAAAGTAATGACCACTAAATATAAGCTATATCATTCCTTACTCTTGAGCTGATATACTGTAATTGGTTTGATAACTGGGTAATGTAGATTCAGATCTTGGCTCTATGTGAACATAACTAAGTTTATTTTTCTGGGCCTCTGTTTTTTCACCCGTAAAATGAGGGTATCAACAATGTCTTCCCTTAAAGAGTTGCAATAATTAAAAGACCCATACATGTAAATACTTGGAAGGGTGGCTGGTACTGTATTAGCCAGCATTTCAATTCAGAGCATGGCTGAGAAGTTACTATTTTCCCGCTAACTCCATAGTCCTCCACGGTTGCATTTGACTTCCATAAAGCCCAAGATTTTGTGTGTGTATTGGCGGTAGGAGTCTTATTAATGAAAGAGCAGTAAAACATCATGATAAACAATGTTCAGTAAGCTCCATGTGCCAGGTTCTGAAGTAGAATACAAGCATAAAGTAAAAGGAAGTAGTAGGAAAGAGAAAAAACAAAAGCTTAAGAATATTTAACAGAAAGAGGATCCCAAATATGAGTTACTTCTAGGGAGACAATAACCCATCTGTGGGCGATACAGATTTTTAGTCTCCAGAAGACACTTCCCTCCTGTCTCTTCCATTGTTTAATGACTCCTTCAATTGAAAAATCATAGAAGAGTCAAGCAGATGAAAAATACATCTTTTTTTTTTTTTTTTGTCAAAAGGTGTAGCTGGAATGAAAAGCAAAACTTTTGACATCTAAGAGGCTTCTGGATTATCTGCAGATTTATCTTCCTTTTTTATCAGTTCCTCTGTTATAAGAGATTACTAATTTAAAGTTGCATTCAGAACAGGTTCATAAATACCTATTCTAGCAAAAAAGGGAGAAACTATGAAAAGAGTAAAGTAGTAAACTTTGGAGGAATGAAATGGGAAGCCTTTGTGACTGGAAAAAAGGGATTAGAATGAATAGTTGATTTTCCTAAGATTCAAATTTACAAATGCCCTGAAATGAAAAGTGTCACAGAAAGCTCTAAAAGCAGTGATGTTTCTATTCTTTTACCTTTTTCCCGAAGGACCAGATGGCATACTTAGCGTTTTCTGTAAGCTGAATTTACTAGCAGGCACATTTTCAGCAGATTGGGACAAACTGATGCTTCGATTCCTGAAGAATTCAAATCCACCACTTGAACTAGGTTCCTATGATGATACATAACAGGCAGCACAGTCAGAGAGAAGCCATGTAGGTGGTGTGATGTAGAACAACTATAATTTTGCAACTAACCTGAGCTGTAGGTGTGGATGGAGGTGTCTCAGATTCTCCAGAGCCAATTGCTTTAAGAAATCGAATCATGTGTCGACATAGGTCCCACTTGCCTTGTTCCAGGGCCGTGTTGAACAGAAGGGTGGCATGTTGTCTACTTACTGCTGGGACTTCCATATTCTACCAAAAAAACAAGGAAGACAAGCCTCTTTTTAGTACTAAAAATGATTTGGGAAGATATGAGTAACTCTTTACTGCCTAAACCCAGAGAAAGAATGCAGCTACTCTAAGACAGGGGTTAGTTCAACAGTAAGATTAAAAGGAGCATTAGAAAGTACTATACAAGAAAAAAATGAGGAAAATACTCTGCTGGTGTAATATAAACTGATTTAATTGCACTCCCATTACATGCCAGATATCTTGCATAAACCTTACATTCTTTTGTTTCCCCTAGTGACTCTGCAAAATAGATAAATCATTCCCATTTTAAAAGTGAGGAAACTTAACTAATTTGATAACATCAGCAGAAAAGCAAAACCATAAATCTAGATTTGTCTGACTCCAAAAGAGTTCAGTTCTGTTTTCTGTGACAGTGTTTTATGAGGATATGACTACTAAAAAACCTTGCTTTGGGAAGAGTAATTAGTGTTGAAATACAGTCAGCATCCTCAATTCCTTTACAAATTTAACCCTGCTGCCTGTGTTGGCCTTCACCTTCATGAACAGGTGCCTAATAAGACATGTTTCTCTACCAACTTAGAAATTCCAGCAGAGAAGTTTCAAGTTCCATTTCTTGGGAGATTACTGAAAGTCTAAGTAGTAACCTAAAACAAAACCAGCTGCCTTGATTTTGCTGCTTTTGTTACAATTCTGCAACTTTCTCTCAGGGCCATTCAGCCTCTCCTTGAGTACTTAATGGGTTGTCATGAAGCAAATGAGCTGATGGGTAATCTGCTTCAGGCAGTGTCACTACCACTGTAAAGAACTCTGCCCTAAGTGAAAAGAACCTTAAAACTAGCGAGCCCTTTTGTCAAATAGATACTGAAACAAATTTTGAAGAGTCTTAAGGAACCTACTATTTTGAGGAAAACTCTGTTACAGAGGTGATTACTGTGATGTTGAGTGCTCTTGGCTTGCTGTGGGGAGTCCAATATAAGGTGCTCTGTTATGACCCAAGTTCTAATTAGAATCCTCTCAGTGTTCCACAATATAAGAAAATAAATCTATTATTGCTGTGGCTCAAATAAACCCACTTATTTTCTAAATATCATTATACTTATGTGATATTTCAATAATTTATCTAATATGTGCATATTATGATATGTGTATATATATTATGTTTCTTTAATCTTACTCAAATAAATAATATAAACTGAACCAGTTTTAGGCTTATGTATGGACAAAGAGGATTTTAAAACCCCTGAAGTATACTTTATGATCCCGCAAGAAACTTTCTACCATCATTTGATAAGACAATGAGTTCTTCAAAAAAAGACAGTGCACAGAAAACTTGCCTATTAAATTTCTTGAAACACACTCACTGTGATAAGACAGGTCACCACACTTTTCTAAGTGTTAAGTTCATTAATTTTTATGCCATTATGAGAAAAGAATTGTTACCTGTAAGATTATAAGGTAAGAGGCAGCTGTGTCTAAATCCTGAGCCATCAAACACTCCTCAAACAAGTCCTTGGGGTTTCCAACAGCTGCAAAAAGGTAATTCCACAGGGCATATTCAGTCTTCCTGGCACAATGGACAACTGTCTGCAGGAAGAGGGGGAATTCGGTGATAAATTTTGCCACAGTGGGAAGCAGAGGGTCGGGAATGGGCTCCCGTGAGGTAGCTTCTTCTTCCAGCACTTCATGGAGCATGAGCTCTAGAACATGAGGGAAGTAAGGTAGTGTGGCGCAGGACTGGGCTAAAAGCAAGGCTTGCTCCCCAAGGTTCCTGACCAGCAGCTGACGAAGAATGTGGTGGAGGTAGATCTGAGAGGTTCTTTCCACAACACAGAAAGGGAAGAGGACCTCCAGCTGTTCCCTAGCACTGTTCCGAGTATACAAAGAATCATAGAGTAACGTGTCATTGACAGCACCAAGGACCAACGCATCTTCAAACAAAACAGCCAGAGGATAAATATTGATGTGGAAAGGCAGCATGATCCGCTGGGACAAGAAGGAATGGGGCTTGCGGTGATCCCTAGGAAAGAGAGGGAGCCAGACTTTCATTCCTGCACCACCACAGCTCAGCCAGAGGGCCTCCAGAAGGTGTCGCTTTTGTTTATTTGCTCGGCATGTGGTCCAAACGTTTTCAACAGACTGGGCAAGTACAACAGGAGGACAGAATGGCAGCTGGAGAAGAAGAGACAAGAATCAGGTTTTTTTCCTCTTAAATTTGCAGGCTCTTAAGTTATTAGATACTAATATCCTATATCTTTCAAAATAATTTTTTTTTTTTAATTAGGGGACTCCGTTTAGAATTGGCGTTAATAATAGTAATGCCTGCCTTTCAAAGTTTGTGTATTTAAACAAAAACCAAACCAATCCAACTCCTTCCCCCCAAACTTCACCAATTTATCCTATTTTCACATTAGAATTTGCAAACAATGGCGTAGCAACAAAATTTACAATACAGAAGGTTTTACTATCATTTCAGGATCTTATCCTTCACCCTTCACAGAATGTCTTACACCCAGAGGCTCAACACTAATGTCATGTAATTTCTTAGTTTCCCAACTACAAAACAATACTCTCCTCTGATATTTTTTTATTCCTTCATTCTTAATGTTCTACATATCTTCTATTTCACTCACAAGTTTCCTTTGGTTAGGATTATTGTCCTTCTCCCGGATCTGAGGGCCTGATCTGTCCCTCTGCATCATGATGAGTTGTCCTGCGAGATTTAACATGATGCTCTCTGCATCACGAGCCTGAAAGGCAAATAAATTGGATTCATAACTAATTTTAGGTATACTTTCAGCATTTCCCACTCAATACATACTTGACAGGTTAAACAACTGCCATTACTTATTGAGAGGAAAAGTACAGTCATTGATTGGGCTAGGCTCTGTAGGATTACAAGGGTAGAACAAGCTGAACACAATGCAATTATTGAATAAGTGAACATAAAATGAAGGTAAAACTGAATTACCCTAAAATAACGAAAGAGAATGTTTTATTTTTGAAGAGAATGTTTTAAGTTAAACAAGTGAGTCAATGTTTTAAGTTAAACAAGTTAAACAAGTTACATCACTTCAGTGATGTAACTGGTATAGCCACAGAAGGCTTGAAGAGTGGGAAAAACATATATGGGTAAAAGGTGAAGTGTTGGTATTTTAGTCAAACTATGCAATCTCAATGACAAAGAAGTAAGATAAAGGACAGAGTATTTATTTTGGGAAAGTGTGAACAATCTGGCTAGATTAGGGATACTATGAGAAAAAAGTTGATGGGTAACAGACCTTCAAGGATGGCTTGAAAGTAGGTAAAAGAACAGCAGGAAATAAGCTAGCTATAATTCTTGAAAGCAGTTATTTAAAAATCTAGTTATTCAGGGTGGGTAACTGGGGAGAGGCAAACCTCATGGTTCAGTGACTTCAGGAAAGAAGGAAATAATCTGCCTTTTTACCATGGAAAATGTCAATCAAACCCCAAAAAGTCAGTCTAGTATAATGATTTCCCATTATACAATCCTATCACTCAACAGAAGTTTGAGAAGCATTGTTCTAGTCAATCTTATAAATCAAGTTATTTTCACTTGTAAAGAGAAAAGACATTTGTTAAAAAACAAACAAGAACAACTCACTGTATAATAGCTTAAATATGAAGGGTAGAAAAATCTATGTGAGGTGCTACAAAAATGGAGTTAGAAGTTAGAAGGAGAAATCAGTTTAAAGAAGGGAAAACTGAAGAGTCTCACTTTAGTGCCCACAGAATTTGAAAGTATCTTAAGATTTTCAAGTAAAAATGTTGTGAGATGACTGAACCAAAGACAAATTTGCCAGAGTTGCAGCTTAAAAGTACAGCTAGCAAAATGAAGGAAAAAGTTGAGTTTTCTGAGACAAAGTACATAAGGGGTAAAAGAGTACAGAAGAGCATCATCTAAACTTTTGAAGGCAAAAAGAGAAACAAGAAAGCGCAATGTCAGATAAAGAAGGAAATAAATTTTAGGAATTATGACTACTGAGAAGACATGTGGTCCCAACTGTTGACACTTGGTTGAATAATTTAAGTTGCCAATATCATTTAGAGTTCTGTCATGGAAACAACAGCTACCTATGTGTTCTACCTATAAAAGTTATACAAAATGTTTTTTCCACACAGCTTTCAGATACTAAAAGTGGTTGTGTATAATGAGAATGCAACAGACTAGGGTTCAGAACATTTATGGACTTTGTCATTCATTTCTTTCTTTAGACTACATCCAAGAAGGTAATGTGTATGAACTGTTGTTAATTTATAAAGAAGCAGAAATTAAAATATAAATAAACCACAGAATTTCTAAGACTTCTACAAAGCCCAGCAGCTACCTGTAAAGAAGTCTTCATTTCCCATTCAGCAGATGATGACATGAACACTAGAAGTATGAATATCTACCCCTAACACATAATTAACAACAAATAATTTGGAGGTATGAAAATGAAAAAAATGGAATTCAAAAGATGTGAGGGAATTAATAGACTAAATGAGGGGATAAAGAAATAAACAAGAATGAACACAGCATGACTGGGGACTGGCATAGGGACAGAAAATAGTTCCATAGACCTTAAGAACATTTATTACAATAAATTAGAATTACTTTCAAGTTCTAAGATAAATTTCACCACTAATACATTTCACACTACCTAACAGAAAACCCAGTATTTCTTCTTCAGCTGTATCCAATCATATATTCAATGTTTTCCTGATATATATTTTGAGGTAACATTGGTTTACAATACTCCACATGACTCAGAGGGACAGGATTCTCCCCCAGTAGGTATTGTTCCCATTCCACACCTACCACCAAAACACCCCTAATCCTCTACTATCCTGCATTATGCCCCATCCTCACTTTGTTCTCTCTCATCTCCCTTTCCCTCTGGTAGCCTCAGTCTACATTCAGATTTCAAGGGTCTGTACTGATTTGGTTTTATATAACCCTTTGTTTTGTTTCTCTATATTCTACGTATGACACTGTCTAATATTTGTCTTTCTCCATCTGACTTATTTTACTTAGCATAATCCCCTCCAGTTCCAACCATGTTGTCACAAATAGCAAAAGCTGGCATTTTTTGTTTTTTGTTTTTTTTTTTTTTTTTTTAATAGCTGAGTAGTGTTCCAGTGTGTATATATACCAAATCTTCCTGCTCCACTCATCCGTTTTTGGGTACTTAGGCTGTTTCCATAGCTTGGTTATTGCAAATGGTGCTGCAGGCAGAGAGGTGTGATTATCCCTTTAAATTTGTGTCCTTGTATTCTTTGGGTAAATATATATCTAGGAGTGAAATTGTTGGGTCATATTGTATATCCTTTTTCTATGTTTTGAAAAATCTCCATAATGCTTTCCATAGGGGTTGGATGACTCCACATTCCCACCAACAGTATAACAGGGTTCCTTTTTCTTCATATTCTCACCAACACTTGTTTCTAGTCTAAATTTTGATATGGGCCATTCTTACAGGTGTGAGGTGGTATCTCATTTTGGTTCTGATTTGCAATGCCCTGAAAATAAGTGATGAACATTTTTTTCATGTGACTGTTGGCCATCAGTAGGACATTTCTGGAGAAGTGTTCATTTAGATCTTTCCCCATTTTTATGATTGGGTTGTCACCGTTTTGTTAAGTTGTATGAGATCTTTGTAGATCTTAAATATCAGTCCCCTGTCAGAGGTACAAAGTACAAATATTTTCTCCCATTCATTATGCGGATATTAAAGTGTGTGAACCAGGGACTACCTAAAAATCCCTGCCATTCACAGCAACGTGGATGGAGCTAGAAGGAATTATGCTCAGTAAAATAAGCCAGAAGGAAAAAGAAAAATATCAGATGGTTTCACTTATAACAGGAAAATAGGGGAACCAAATAAGACATCAGTATTAAAAAAAAAAAAAAAACCAGTACAAAAGACAAAGCAAAAACAGACAATTATAAATCAGAGACATATTGCAGGGGAGGAGAAGGCAGAGGGATCGGAGGGAGGAGCACAGGGGACTGAGGTGATGGTGCACTGGGGAAGGAAATTCTATGGGGACAACACTTGAGGGGTTGGGAGGAAGCAAATACTGTTTAAAATAAATAAATAAATAAATGAATGAATGAATGAATGAATGAATGAATGAATGAAATAGGGCCTCCCCGGTGGTGCAGCGGTTGAGCGCTGGGCTGCAAAGCCGCCCGCAGCCTCTGCGGCGCCGGTTCAATCCCCGGCTGCCAGCGAGGGTCCCACATGGCATGCAGACCTCTCCTGAGGCCCACTGCTCCCCTCAGCAGTATACTTCGTCTGTCTGGCTGTTCTCCTCCCCGCTCTGGCGAATTCTCTCACCCTCCTGTGCTTCTGACTGTACCCACTGCATGTATAAATAAATAAATAAATCTTTAAAAAAAAAAATAAAGTGTGTGAAAACAGGCTACCTTAATGAATTTTTCAGTAACTTACTGTATCATATAAAACCAGGGACTACCTCAAAATCCTAAATTTGGGTCAACCCACATCATGGTGGAATAAAGAAGTTAGGCTTACCTTTTCCCCTATAAACAATTATAAAAATTTGCTCCAAGGAAAGTTTGGAAGTTTACCAAAAGAATCCTAGGACTTTCCCATAAAGCAATTGCACAGAGGTCAGTGACTTGCTGAAGGGAAAGAAAGGGAAGACAGAGAGGGGAGCATGGCGAGTAGATACCCAAGCCAGCAGAACAGGCTGGGAGTTGGCTATCCACAGCATGATCGGGTACTCCAGGGCACTGTAAATCTCCCTAGTCACGGGTCCAACCTGGGACACGAAAAATTCACAACTGGCTCTAGCAAAGAAATTACCAACCCCTTCCCAGAAGATATCAAGAGTCACCAGATGGAGCTAGACAGGATTCTACTACCGACCTAGCAGCAGAGGAAAGGACTGGTGAGAGAACTCACCAACCCTTTGGAAAGTATCACGCTGGCACGCAGAGCTTGCAGCCCAGGTCCCTTGGAGGCAAAAAAGTAGCAAATGGGGGCTGTTGTGGCAGTGTCACAGGCATAAACCCTGCTCTGGTGCCTCCTGGAAGGTGAGCACCATGGGCCCAGGCGAGCCAGCCCCCACACCAAGAGACTCAAGCTTCACAGATCTTGATTTTCAGCAGTTAGGAGCAGCAGGGAGGTGGGATGGAAAATCAGGTCAACTGAAGTACTAAAAACAGAGCTTGCTGTGGAGAGAGCAGAGGAGGCAGAGGTGACCAACCTCACTCAACTCCGACTCCCCTCCTAGGAGCCCCCACCTCAAACAAACATAAACTGAGAATCAAAACTAAACCTGCAGTACTCCAACTACAAAAAAAAGCAAAACACATGTCCAGGAAACAAGGGACAGCTGAACACAAGATGCAAAAGCGAGATGAGAAGAACAGAAGTTCTGGGACATACATAATGAATATAGAAATAGAGGACCTATAAGATTGAGACTTCAAAATGACAATATTAAAAATATTAAATAAGCGACTGGACGGTCAGTCAAAGGCAGATAAACAAGTGTAAAATCTTAGAAAAGAGATCTAGGAACAAAGAAACTTCTTCACCAAAATGACAGAAAGCACTTTAAGTGGAACTAAACTAGCAGAAGAACAAATTTCAGAAATAGAAGACTCAAATGTGCAAGTCACTCAATGAAAAAAACAATTAGAAACAAACAGGAAAAAAATGAGCAAACACTACACAAAATACCAGACCCAATTAGAAGAGGAAATATGAGAATAATGGGTATTCCAGAAGGTGGAGAGAGAAAGGAGCAGAGGCTCTATTTAAGGAAATAACAGCTGAACATTTCCCAAACCTAATGAATGAATTAAGCAAGGATTTCCAGGAAGTAGAGAGGACACCCAATTTCCCTCTGCCTTTCCACTTAGGAAAAAATGCCACTTGTTCTTGTACAGAAAACTTCTGTTTAAACTTCTGCATGTTGGGCCTCCCCGTTGGCGCAGGGGGTTGAGCATGGTGCTGTGATTCTGTCCGCAGCCACTGCAATGCAGGTTCGTTCCCGGCCAGCCAGCAAGGATCCCACATGGTGTGGCAGACCTCTCCTGTCATGCCCGTTGCTCCCCTCAGCAGTGTACTTCAGTCGTCTGCCTGTTCTGCTCCCTGCTCTATCTCTGGTGGATCCTCTCACCCGCTCCCACGCCTCTGGCCTGTACCCCAGCTCTTGTATAAAAATAAATAAATCTTTAAAAAAAAATAAAATAAACTTCTTCATGTTTTGTATATACACAGTATACTACTTTCTGGTACACACATAACTGTAATTAATTTTGTATGAAGTATTTATTGTTTGAGCAGAAACCTAGTTTGCTACTGTAATCCACAATCTTCATATGCTGTACATTCTAGTCATTTAATATGTATTTGCTGAACAAATAAATAGTTCCTAATACCAAGTAAAAACTAAGAAAAAAATCACTAAAGAGCTGTGTTAATGGAATGGTACCTGTTGTGGCATTTTCAAGGTGATTCCATTCTCTGTACTCACTGATGTCAGAGTGACAGATACTACCAGGAAAGGGTGAGGAATGTAGCGTGACATGGAGACTTCCTGGAGAACTTGAACACCAGCAGTAGTATTTGGACTGCCCAAAAAATAAAAATAACTAAATAAATAATTAAATAAAAAATAAAGAAACCCATACACCTCAACAACAATGGTAACAAGGTTTAATTTTCACTTTTTTGCTACTGAAAGTATTAGATTTCAAGCTTACAGAAGCATCAAATGTCTTATACCTATCAAGTCCTCTCCTTAAAGTATCCTTCAAATATTAGACTGACTAGATTGAAGCATTCCAAGAACATAAATGGAAATGAGGGAGAAAGAAGGGAAGATGACTTAGGAGGGTAGCAAAATAATAGGGAAGCAGCTATAGGAAAAAGAAATGAGAAAAAAAAGAAGGGTTCTGAGACTCACAAGATTTCTTCATTTTTTTTTACATTACTTTTCAATTACTAAGCTACCTCAGCAAATACATATTTTATGATTGTTTAAAAAAGAGCCAAACAGAAAAAAAAATCCCAGAGCAAAATAAAAATCATCAATGTGGTCTTGAATGCTTCAAGCCAACCAGATGCCAAGAATATAGGTAACATAACAGGCAACAACAGGACTGCTGGTCTTTTCTGCCCTCCAGTACAGCCATCTAGCTCAGTGGAAATATGAGTCTGCTAAGAACAAGCGTCTTAAAACCTTAATGCTGTGGAACACCTTCAAATTTCCTCAAGTGTCTGAAACACCAAAATAGTTAGCAATCATTAATTTTCAAGGTTGAAAAAAAAATTAGTATATAAAGGTTTATCCATCCCAAACCAGACTTTCAAATTAATACCAGTAAGATTAGCTGAAGAAATCAGTACACGATCTCTTATTTTTTTTGGTAGCTAAAAAATAACTACGATGTGAATATCATTAATTAAAAGTCCTTGCTTTGTAAACTACTAATATAAAAGAACTAAATACAAAGTTAGGATAACTATTTTGAGGAAATAAAAACTATAAAGGGAACAAGATAAATGGAGCAAAATGTGGTTTGTAGTATGTCATATACTTACCCATCAGATTTTCTTTCAATACTGTAAAGGCATATTGAACAGTCTGCTTTAAATACTATTACCATGTCCCGGAAGACACTAAGCAGTAATGTTTCTGCTTGTGCTTTGGTGATGTGAGCAAAGGCATTGTCCAGATTTGATGTTCGCAAGTAAACTCTGAGCTGAAGATAAATTGTGAAAAACAAGATGCCTACTGTGAGATAATAAAATATATTAATCTCTACCCCCAGTTCCTGGCATACAGTTCCTGAAATCCTTGTAATTTCCTAAGTGGAGCACTGGAGCATCTCTTGTTCTAACATTTGTCTTTGAACTCATTTCTGACATAAAGTTCCTAAATGCCCTTGTAAATTCCTAAGTGGTTAGACCACTAGAAGTATCTTTTGTTCTACATAGGTGACTCTGTGTGGGTTCCTGAATAGGGCATGATCACCAGAAAAAACAATCCATGACTAGAAGCTAGGAATTTTCAGCACTGTTTTTACTCCTAGTTCTAAGTCCCATAGTTCTTCAGCGAGAAGACGGGCTGGGAATAGTTAATGATTGATCATCTCTACACAAAGAAGCCTTCATCAAATTCCAAGAGGACAGCATTTAGAGAGCTTCTAGGTAGGTGAACACATGCACACCAGGAGGGTGACACACCCCAACTCTATGGAGACAGAAGTTCCTGTGCTTGGGACCTTCCATACCATGTATCTCTACTCATCAGACTTTTTATCAAATTCTTCAATAAACTGGAAAACATAAGTAAATGTTTTCCTGAGTTATGAAAGCCACCCTAGTAAATTGAAAGAACACAAGGAGGGGGCAGGGGTTCGTGGAACTTCCTATCTGTGTAGCCAGTTGGTGAGATGCACAGGTGTGGCTGTTGGTCTGGGGGTGGAGGGCTAGTCTTATGGGACTCAATCCTTAGTTTATGGCATCTGACAATATCTCTGGGGATACAGTGTGTCAAAATTGAGTTACACTATAGGTCACTAAGGTGGTATTGCAAAGAATTGCTTGGTATGGGGATTTCACTTATATGGTGATCAAAAGTGAAGTGTTCTCAGTGGTAAAGAAGACACACAAGAAGAGAAACATAGGGAAGAACTGGGTTTTTTTCTTACACATAGGAAGTGGGGAAAAACCCCAGGTTTTTCACTGACACCTACCAAGAATGATTAAACACTTTCGACAAGGTGTTTTTTAATCCTCTTTTGTTCAAGAAAAAGTTTGAAAAGTTAAAAAGCCATTAGTTGTAAACCAAGGTGAGCACTGATAATAGATTTTCTATTTTAACACAGGTTTGCTCTACAAGTAATCAAAAGATAAAATGATCAAAACTGTGAATGTACTATTACAGATACTCCTTTTAAACCTGCATATTTATTCCTTATATAAGGAGGCCAGCAGTTTCTCAAAAAATAAACATACAGATCAGTAAGTTAATAAATCTCTACAGACAATTATCTTTATAGGCTTTTCTGCTTTTAACTTTTTAATTTCTTACAAGGTTAAAAGAGAATGTCTAATAGCTAAAAATTTTAGAAAAAGTTATCCTAGAAGTCCTGATTAATCTTTAAAAAAAAAAAATCTAAGGGACTGGAAATGAAAGTCACATTGGTTAAAAATCCCAAATTTTTGATTAAAATGTTTTCTCAACAGATTTTTATATAAAACCAAGTAATGCTTAATTTTAATATATAAAATATAAAAATCTGTTACTCCTTAGAAAAAACATACCTCTTCTTGACGGTCACTTATGTTATAACATGCAAGGACAATAAAATCATTCCACCAGGCTAAGCCACCTGTCACAATCATATTTTGCTCCTTGAAAGAAAACAAACATATTGATCTTTATTTATCCTGCAGAAATAATTAGTACATTTATAAAATATTCCTAAGCAGACAAAAGCTCAAATTATTTCTTCTCTACCCTCTATCCCCCAATTAAGCATAGGGCCTTTATTAATCAGGATTCGAATCCTGTATTTTAAAAATAAACACTTCCTTAAAGATAGAAAACACATCATGCAAACAACTGAATATCATGTAGCATCATTATTCTTACAATTAGCAGACTTTAAATTCTGGCTTTATCATTTATCAGCTGTTTGACTCTGAATCCTAGTTTGTCTTTTATAAAATAACAACAGCGCCCTTGTTGGGATGTTATGAAGAGTGATAAGACAATATATGTAAAAGTACCTTAAAGTGCTTGGTTCACAGTAAATGTTTCTTTTCCTGGTATTTGATTCTTACAAAATCCAACCACATGTTTTTATGCAACCCAAACATATACATACACACATATACATATATATGGTACTTTCACAATATATGGGAAAGTACCTTAAAGTGCTTGGTTCACAGTAAATGTCATATAATATATATGTATCTATCTATATCAATCACACAGGTAAGCAGGGAATGATCTCAAATTTTGTGGAAAATTATTCTGATCACATCTGATGAACTCAACCTGCAATGTAAGAGTATCCTGAACTTAAAGAATTACAGTGATCATGGGCCTCCCCCAGGGGCGCAGTGGGTTGAGCGCAGCGCTGTGAAGCTGTCTGCAGCCTCAGCAGCGTGGGTTCGATTCTCGGCCAGCCAGGGAGAAACCCACATGGCGAGAAAGACCTCTCCTGTCTTGCCCATTAATCCCCTCAGCAGTATTTTCCTCAGTCCACTTGTTCTGCTACCCGCTCGGTCTCTGGTGAATTCACTCAAGCTCCCACACCTCTGGCCTGTACCCCAGTTTTTGTATAAATACACAAATCTTTAAAAAAAAAATTATAGTGATCTAGATTTAAAACAAGATTTAAAAACAAATTAGCGATCTCAGTATAAAATCTTTTATCAAGTAGCAAATTCTTTAGCAGAATGGACCTTAGAACCTCAGATAACTTCCAGTTTTATATTATTGGATACTATTTCTTTTGAAAAAAATATTTTTTAAAGATTATTTATACAAATAAATAAATAAAGCATTGGGGTACAGTCAGAAGCGTGGGAGGGTGAGAGAATTCACCAGAGCCAGAGGGGAGAGCAGAGCAGGCAGACTGACAAAGTACACTGCTGAGGGGGGCAGCGGGCGGCAGGAGAGGTCTGCAAGCCATATGGGACCCTCGCCCGGTGGCCGGGGATTGAACCGGTGCTGCAGAGGCTGCGGGCAGCTTTGCAACCCAGCGCTCAACCACTGCGCCACCAGGGAGGCCCTGAAAAAAATTATTTTTTATAAGCAAACGGCGGTTTATAGTTATTTGATATTGTAGTTCTCATATCTTGACAAATAGGTTTTCAACTTCAAAAAGACTAACCTGGGTAATGTTTCCAAAAAGTTTCCATTTTTTGGTGAGTAAAGAATAATGTGCAAAACCAAACTTGCCAACCACAGCAATATTCTGTCCAAGTTTATCAATAGCTGAAAACTGATTAAAAAAGAAAATTAAGAACTCTTCCTTGTAAACCTATGGACATTATGTAATTTAGTATGGTGTCAAACAGACTAGTATAACAACTCACCCGTATAGGCCAATTGCTCTCTAGATAGGTGCTGGAAATCTACAGAAAATAACATCGATTTGGTAAGACTTCTGAAATGTATTTCAAGTTAAAGCAAAATTAACATCACAATATGGCATTCATTTTCCTGACAAAGTTTATTATAGTGCTACCAAGTAATGGGTATCAGTAGCAGTGCGCTTGGAATTCCATTTTTATACCAGCCAGTATTTTAACCTCTCCCATCTTAGCAATTTCATTGTTTCTAAATACTTTTTTTCTATGCTTTTTCTGTTTTAAATATTGAACAATTAATAAATACAGACTGACACAAGCATTTTCAATAAGCATCCACAAGGGCAGCTGACAATTGTGTACCTGAGCAGTTTGGATTTATGAACTTGAACCATCCCCTAACAATTTTATTTAACAAAATTAGAGCTTCAGCAAGAATTATGTTTTGTTATGAAAATGTTTTTATACATTTTTCTGATTAAGAAGCAATACATGCCTATAAGATTTAAGCCATGTATAAAGGTACAAACCACAAAATGAAATTCTGTTTTATCACTGCTCAGGGATAACCATTGGTTAGTTTTTATTCTATCTATAAATAAATGGCCATATACACCTGCAAGAGTATTTATAAGCTACTATTTTTAATTGGGGTATTTAAATATTTAACTTATTACTCTTAACACAGATACTGACTTTATCTGCAACATAAGTAGTAAATATATCTTCCTATGTTGTATTATTATTCATGGATCTTTATATCACTCTACCAACAATTTTAAACATGAAAGAATCCTCTGTAAGACATCAGTGTAGATAAGGTAAATTCTAATTGTTTGATACTGTGATCTTTCTACTAGTCAACTGAAATTTCATGACCACATAGTGAGTGTGGGGTGAAAATTAACAGAAGGACAGGGAAGAATCTTCTGTTCCTGGAATAAGAGAAGCTTTGATTTATTCAAATTTATTTTCAATTGTACTCAAAGAAACATTAAAAAGAAGTCAATTAAATACAATAAAATCCAGTAAGATTCTTTTTGCAATGTGAAGACAAAATGAAAATCAAGTAAAAATAATATGCTTGGGCCTCCCCTGGTGGCGCAGCGGTTGAGCACTGGGCTGACAGGTTGCCCGCAGCCTCTGCAGCGCTGGTTCGTTCCCCGACCACGGCGAGGGTCCCCCACACACACACAAAAAAAAAGTAAATAAAAAAATTAAAAAAAAAAATATGCTTAAAACTTCTGATTTGTGACAAATTTATTCATAAAGCTATTTGTCAGATTTCACTTAATAAGTCAACCTGAAGTCTATGTAAATTAATAGTTCTTAGTACTTAGTTCTTAATCCCAGTGCTGGTTTATGAAAGCCTACCTTACAGAATTACAGATAAAAATGTCACAATATATGCTTGAAGAATGTGTAATATGTATTTTAACAGATATGCTGTATCATTTATTAATCAAATTCACTGTGATTGATGAAATTAATTCAGAACAATGATAACCTGAGGTAATAATTGGGTAGCAAAATAAAAGTTGAAAGCAGTTTTCTAGGAGACTGTAAGTGAAATTCTTTTGGATGAAAAAAAAAAAAAAAAGTAACCTGAAGAAGGATGTACCTAAGTATAATTGATCTAAGTATAATTTACCTAAGACACTAAAATTAACTCCATATCCTCTAAACCATGGTGTTTCCCAAGTTAAATATGTATGTGGGTACAGCATGGCAAGGGGATCTAACTGCCAAAGAAGACTCCAACACGAAGAGTTTCTAACTGTGGGAACCAAGGTTAAACCTTATCATATAGTCACACTCTGAAGACTACCTATGGGAGAAAACAGCTTATTCTTTTAACTTCCGAAAGTGCACGAGATGCCCAAAATGGCTAACAGTTTACTTTGAAAACTCAATATTACTTTAAAATGAAGCTTTATTTCTCATGCATTTTTTTTCCATCTGAAGATGCTATGAAAAAGAAAACAAAAACTTTTATTTCCCCCAGTGGCTCACCTCTATTGACCTTTGTGTTACCTGAACTTTGAGCTGTCTCTGCTACTGAGAACAGAAAATGGTAGAAGGAGACAGCTAATGAAGAAACTTCAGTTATGAATGCATACTCATGGCACATAAGTCAAGCTTACACTACTGGGAAACTAAGAGCTAAGGTACAGAATCTCTACTCTTAACATCTTAGGATTTTTCAGTTTCTGAAAGAATCTAAATTTACCTTTTTTATCCCTTTGAAGTCATTTTGCCAAAAACCTATCTCCTGCCCATATTACTTTTGTCTAATTGTGAGATTATGTGAGCCATTCTCCTAGCAGAGTTGCCAAACCTGGTACACTGGATACTCACTGAAGAAATGTGGGGAAATTATTTATATATGAAATAGTTTTTAAATTTTCTCTACTGACATTCCTAATGTAGTTCCAGATACAGTGTAGGTGCTCATTTCCCACATTTTGTGAAGCTCATTTCCCACATTTTGTGAAGCTTATTCTTTCCAAATAGGCAGGCTAACAGTAAAACCAACATTGTCAAAAAACTAGATAATGATCACACACCTCTCAGAAATAAATTTTTATATTATACAAGACACTGAGTGTTAAAGGGCAGTCCAAGAAGGAACATAGCCTAAAACCAAATGGTGTTCACTTTTTAAGTATTTCATGTTATTTGTGCTCTACCAACAAATTGCTTTCAAAATTTAAAAAAAATAGAGCCAAGAAAACTAAATTTAAAAAACAAAGCACAATCTATAGCAGTTATTAACCTTACTTTTGACAAGTATGTATTTGTTTTGTGTTAGTTGAAGAAAAAAATAAAATTAACATACTCTTCTGATCAGGAAACCAAATGAGTATGAGGCAGAAGGCTTAAACAAAATATGCAGTAGTCTAGATGAGAAACAGACAAAGCAGCAGAATTTAAGCTCATTTGATGACCTCTAAGCTGTACAAGAAGCATAACAAGTATAACTCATGCAATTACCCTGAAGGAGGATGTAAGCATTTATCCTACAAGAGCATATACTGAAAGGAAAATTAAAGAGACACCCATAATTCTTCAGGAAATCATTTACTAATGGCTACAAAGCCTAGAAAGTAAAATGTTAGTATTACATGGAGACTGTAAACCACCCTACCAAAACACCACTATCAACACTGCATTGATTCACGTGCCCACAGTGCCAGCAAACAAAGTAGAGGGCAACTCTAAGTTAAAAATCACCAAATAGGCAGATTCTAGATTTTAGCTCAAGATCAGCAGCATATTATATGATTCAACACTTAGTGCCTGGGTTTTGAAATGGTTAGGTTGTTGCTTTAATTTATCACAGAAAGGGTAAGTCTGCCACTATTCTCCTGTGTGACCTTGTGCAAGATGCCTAACTTCCCTGAGCTTCAGTTTTCTCATGTATAAAATCCAGTTGGACTATATGATTTCTAAGGGCCTTCCAGCTCTAAAAATTCTATGAGTCTATTATAATTTAACTGTTTGGGGAGTATGGTCTGGCGTTATTTTTTAGTTTTAAGAAAACTGACAAAAATTAGAATTAAGTTCACCTTTCTGAATATTTTACATGTCTAAAGAACAGAATAACTAAAGAATCTTACTAATAATGCCTACATTGTCTCAAGTTTTAAATTAGTGTCATATGTTTAATATGGGGTAAGAATCACAGAATCACTGAATTTTTGAGCTGGAAGGAAATTCAATTTTTGTTATTGCCTGATGGATTTTTTGATTCCAGACCTACCTTCTTTGATCCTCTGCTCTACTTGGCTCTCTGGCAACACAGACCTGGCTAGGCAGAACTGGCATTGATGCTAGGTCAGTGTAGAATGAATAGTTCAAAGTATGGGGAAATGAAAATAGCAGAGAAATGGCTATAGGAGAGAAGGGAGCAGTGGAAAATTTTAGTCAAGGAAGTAGCTGATGCAGTTTTATTTAATAATTGTTACTAATTATAAAATGGTATGCACAATGTTTGATTTTATGAATTTATTAATGTAAGTTAAATACATTTTCTTTTAGTGTATACATGTTAATTTAGGAGCTTTTCCTCCTTCAATTCTTCACATTATGACCATTTTTCTGTCTCTCATTATCTCCATTCAAAGTTAACTGAAAATAACATGGGAGCTGAAGTAAGCTAGTAAGGTAAAAATATAGAATGTAGAAGGCAAAGAACTGTAGAAACAGGAACTGACTGAAAAAAAAAAAAAAACTAATCCAAGAGTAGGTGCTGATGTACCTAAGGAACTCTGGTATCAAAAAGAGAAAGAAAACACTCAGGAATTTTAAATTGCATGAAAGTTTTGGTATCTAAGGAGAAAGAAGATACTTAGGACCTTGAAACTACATGAAAGTTTTTTCAAGAAACTTGAATTTGTTAATTTATCCAAATTAAATTTATTTGGTATACAAATTCATAACTAATTTCCAGGTCAAAAGGCAATTTATCAGAATTACTCAAAGAAATTGCTAATTTAAAATTATATCAGAATGAGTAAATAATTTAGAGCAAGATTAAATAACACCGAAATTATTAACAATATGGTTCTAGATTGATCACATGTCTGCAATTTAGATTCAAAGTCAGGTAATTAACTGTAATGCGTCTCCATCAGACTATATGATCTGCTACACAGGGTATTAACTGACATTGACAATTTCCATGAAATTACTACATTTTTTGCCTATGGAAATCCAGTAAACTAAACTTGTACAAAAAGGGCTGAAGGTAAAATAAACTGTTTTGCTCAGAAAAAAAGGGTAAAATATAAACATAAAACAGCTTTTGAAACCATTCACTACTAAAAGAAAGCAAATGAGAATATAAATTCTACATTAAGTGGCAGGGGGAAGGGGAAGGAAAAGACAAGAGGACAGGAACACAGAAAAGCAGAAAAGAGACATGACAGTCAAAAAAGATTTTAAAGGTACTTAGTTTTTTTAAAGTAACAGATGAAATATTTTAAAATCTGCTCTGGGTACTATCTTACCAGTGACTAAGTCAATAGTTAAGAGTAACTTACAAACTTACCTGTACTACATGCCAATGCCGATGTCCAAGTAAAGTGCTTAAACCCTGAGACTCTAAACCACCATCTGCAAATGGGCTCTTTTCCCGACTGGGCTTATGCTCAGAATGTGCTGAAGAACTCCTAGGATTCTGTGTTTGTGAGGCCTCTCCACAGTTCAAGTATAAACGATCTTCCCCCTGAAGCAACACTTGCTCTTGGTTACTCTAGGTGAGGGGGAAAGGAAGCAGACAGGCAAAAGGAGAAAGCAAATAATAATTCAATATTAGATAGGGAAAGTTCTAAGAGCATCCATTTAATTTTACTGTAGGAAATGTACCAGCTGCCTATCTATTTTCCTCACAAAGTACAGAGTACATATTTAGGTGTTATACTTAGAAGGAACATGCAATATTTTAATGATTCCATTCCACTGTAAGTAAAATCTTTGTTAAAATCGGTTTTATCATGTAGATTCCAAAATATGCCCAGGTTTTCAAGTGCTATAGCATCATCTTTTATTACTACTCCAACATGGCAATGCTATGAGAGATTATCCATCTGAAAACGAAACATAATTTCTCACTGTCTACAGTTTACAAACTAATTTCACATAAAACACTTCATTTATAACGGTAAAAAAACATGTCTGGTCAAAGACTGTGTGTATATGCTCACCCAAGGGCCTTCGGGTCAAGAGGTGAATTAGTAATGGGGATAGCCAGATGCTGAAGGATCCTGAAAACCATGGGAAAGAGGAACTATAGTCTAAGGTTGTGGTCGTGGGAATATCTAGACAAATTAGTGGTTATGCTGAAATTATCGATGAGGTGGTCAGTATTCTGAAACATGGGCAGGTTCTTCACTATTAAAGTCATACAAATCAACACGCTATCACCTTGCATAACAGTCCCAATGTCCTGATATAAATCTCAAGGATTCTTTTATATTATTATTATTTGGGATGAGGGAGGGAGAGGAAAAAGAAATACTCTATTGTTTTCCTGGGAATGCTTATTCTTCAATTGTAGTAATGAAATCTGAAATCCAAGCTATTTTTACATGCTTTCTAAACATGTTATACATTTTAATTAGAAATTGGTTATATCATATATTTAAAAGCCTATTAGCAACCAGAAATTAAGATATGTATTCCAAACACGTAAATACTGCTTATATATAGTAACAATTTATAATATTGATAATTATTTCAAATTTAAAAACCATGAGATGATTATAACTTGGGGCAGTGTTTCCAAAAGGAGGTTATTTTTTTTAAGGTCTTTCTTAAAAATTCATAATAAAAAAATTGGAGTACTACAATAAAGAAATCGACAGTTTTGTATAACTTATTTCACATTCACATGACAACAGAACTTTTCTTACCCTGTGTAACTACTATTAATATTTCTCCTAACTAGAGCCTAGGAGAACACACTTCAGAAAATGCTATTCAAATAAACACTAAATTTCATGAAGTTATTTAAATCTGTCCACAGTGCTTTCCCTGAGGTTGTTACCGTGATCCTATTAAATCAAAATCTATTCATAAATAAAATTTTGGTACAAATTTCAAATAAAAGAAACAAGAATCACTGAAAATACACAAAAGTATGCCAATTTTAGAAGTATACTTTTATAAATATACTGAACCTATCTGTGACATAGAGTATAATATTCTAAAATGAAAGTGACTAAAACAGAGTTATAATTAAACTTACCATACAAGGGTTTACAGTGAGCACACTCTTGATAAACTGAAACAGCAGAATTCCAGGCTGTTTAATACTCTTGGGGTCAGACTCAATTTCAGTATTTTGAGAGCCAAATCCACTGATTACCCATAAATGATAGCCTTCTGCACCCCAGCTCTTAGATAGGAAGAAGCAAAGAAAAAGGGGGGAGGGATAAAAAGTCAAAGCAATGAAAAGTTTCTCGTTATTCATTTCTAGTTTCAAATACTCAAATTCCAAAGTAACCTACAACCACATTGTTAACGATTTCTTATGGTGAAGAAGCCATGACAAGAAATTCAGGTAAGAAATCACAACTACATCATGTACATCTTAACCATCTTCTGTGGACCATCACTGCTCTCTACTTTGAAAAGTGAATAGAGAAGACTGCATATAATCTTAGTCTATATCCTAAGGAATGCCTACTGTACTGTTGTTTCTCCATTAATTTAATATATCAAGATTACTTAACAATTGACATATCAGTCAATGACAGACCACATATACTACAGTGGTTCCAACAGATTAGACTACATATAGTAGTGGGTTATATACCATCTAGGTTTGTGTAATGATACTCTGACTTTCCCACAATGATGAAATCACCTAAGGGTGCATTTCTCAGAACATACCGCATTTGTTAAACAGTACATAACCATACAAAGAAAATTCTTAGAGTATTTATCCAGGTTACTCAGGTGAAAGCTTGACAGACACTTAAAATAAATGCAGTTTTGTGTAAAGCAAAGAAAGACAAGTGGATTGGAAGCTGTGAGACTAGGCCTTCATTGTCAGCTTTCACCTCCACCATAGTCCATGTACTCCCCATTTTCATTCCTTCCCCATCGCTTTTACCCCTCTTGGCTGCCTCAGATCGAGGGTCAGTTTTCAAAGGTCTCAAAAACTTATTTGAAAATTTAAACAAGGTAGGAAGAGACATCAAATTGGTCTTTGGTGGTAAAATGTTGGGAAGCACTTTTTTATGGCAATCATGGTGAGATGACTTGAGAAATCAGAGAAAAGGCTTCCTCTGCAAAATAAGTCTCATAGTCCCTAATTTTATAAAAATGGCATGCACAGAGACTTTACTAAGAAAATGTCTTTAGGGCCTCCCCGGTGGCGCAGCGGTTGAGCACCGGGTTGCGAAGCTGCCCGCAGCCTCTGCTGTGCCGGTTCGATCCCCGGCTGCTCTCCAATCACGGGAGGAGGGTCCCACATGGTCGCAGACCTCTCCTGCCGCCCGCTGCTCCCCTCAGCAGTGTGCTTGGGTCCTTCTGCCGCTCTGCTCCCCACTCTGGCTCTGGTGAATTCTCTCACCCTCCTGCGCTTCTGACTGTACCCAGTGCTTGTATAAATAAATACATAAAAATAAATCTTAAAAAAAAAAAAGAAAATGTCTTTATGTGAAGACAGGGGTTACATACACCTTCACTGCTTTCTACAGAAACACTTGAAAACAGGTAATAAAATTTTCAAAATATATTCAAATAATGCACGAGTATATGTCTTCCAGGAAAAACACCCAATGAGCATTTCGCTTTATGGTAAAAGGTCATGAGAAACAGTCAATAAGAAATGAGGTATGATTTGAAAAACAAAGGCTCATTTGAAAATTGAAAGGGGCTTGCTGGACATATCTAAGCAAGACCAAACTAAGAAAAAAGGGAAGGAAAAAATTTCAAGTTTCTCACACTTAATTTTTTATAGAAAGTACTTACCATAGAGCTGATCTTAAGGGGATCTTTTTTGGTACCATCAGACCTATAACTGAAAACAGAATAGAAATTTATTTTTAAAGAATCTTCAAATTATATAATATGCATGAAATTTAAGACTGTAGATCAATATACTCAGTTATATCACTGAGACATAGTCTTTTAGGTTCTAAGTATCTTCTTGACAAGGTCATGCAGTTTGGGTAGGTGTGTTCATTTTTGCCAAGGCTGAGGTTCAGGGTAGTAGTACATGAATTGGGCAGAGATATCAACCCACCCCCCAAAACTCAATGACATAATGTAATTGTCCACTTTTTAGTAATTATTTATGCATATGTCTAACACTGATAAGAGAATAAGCTACTTGAAGGCAGAACACTGTCTGATTTAATCTTAAATCTAACATGCTACTATATATACAACAGGGGTTCAACAAATAAATGCATTTTTATTGAATGATCAATTTTAATACAATGGATGATTTGATAATTTTGCACCATACAAACTATTTTGGGATTAAGTGTTAAATAAAACAAAAGGGTAGCTCTGAGACAAAAATTTCCCGTGTGTGTGTACGTGTGTGTATATGTGCATGTGCGTATAGTGTTTGAAAGATAATGTAGTTATTTTATCTAAAATTTTCCTTTATAGACTCACGCAAAATCTCCACCAAGTGTACAAATCAGCTGGGCTCCAAACACACTCCATAAAGAAAGGCCTCCATACTCCCAAGTCACCATTACAACACTATTGTCAGGAGACCATCTGACCAATTTAACAGCTCCTGTTTTGTTCCAAATGTCTGTTAAAAGATCATGAGAAGAGTTATACAATTGCTTCAGAAATACTTAGTATATCTTACAGTCTGTCTCTTCAATTGGAAATATACAGAAAGGATGACTGCTTCAACAGTCATATACAGAAAAGATGACTGCTTCAATGAGATGAATCCTGCATATTGAAAACTAATTAAAATCAGGAAGGCCACAAACCTTGACTTAATCTATGCAGCACAAATTCAGGGCCCAAGTGATTTATAAGACGTAGACGCTATTTTGGACAACTACTTGTTTGAATACCTACAGCTATGAAGTTTTAAAAAGTTTTTGTCTTAGGGAAAACCAGTTTCTATAAAATGGGGACAATGTCCCCTTAAATGATTCAATATTAGATGTGAAAGTACTCTGCAAAGAATAAGATGTTTTAAAATGTAAAATATTTTACTGCTGCATTCATGTTGCATTGGCAATATCAGGAGCATACACGTTAAAGTAGACTGACATTTAATCTTATATTAGAATAAAATGGGTAAATACCAGGTTCTCACATCTTCTTTTACTAAAAATAGTTCTTTAACCCCCTATATAATTACTAAAGGGGAAAATCTCATTATGTAATAAAACCAGTTTCTTTACAACAGAGTTAAATTAAACATGCCATTTCTTACCAGCAGTTCAAAAAGATCTACAGTAGAACTTTCTTTAAAATTAGAAGTCTTCCCATTTGCAGGTATTAAGTTTTTTCTTAGTACATTGTTAAGAGGGGGAGGAACACAGATTTTAGCTATAGAAGCAGCTTGGTAAACAGAGAACTTCTTTCCTCTGTTAAAGTTCAAACCCCCACATTAGCATTTCCCACTTTAATTCATGCATAACTATTATTTATATAGATGAAAAATAAATGGGAATATATATAAGAAACATCATATCTTATTAATATGCTTTATACTTTACCAGGAGAGAAATTAAAATCAAACTGACCAAAAGCAGACAAAGATCTCACAAAGAAAAAACTACAGACATCCCTTATGAACACGGATGCAAAAATCAACAAAACCTTAGCAAACTGAATTCAATAAAACATTAAAAGAGTCATACATCATGACCAAGTGGGGTTTATTCCAGAAATGTAAGGACGGTTCAACACACACAAACCAATAAATATATATTCACCATATTAACAAGAGAAAAATGAAAAGAGCATATCAATGGATACAGAGAAGGCATTGGACAAGTTTCAACACCCATGTATAAAAATCACCCTTAGTAAAATGGGGTCAGAAGGAACATACCTCAACATATAAAGGCTTTACATGATAAACCCACAGCAAGCAATATACTCAACAGTGAGAAAATGAAGCTTTTCCTCTAAGATCTGGTACATGACAAGAATGTCCACTCTCACCAGTACTATTCAACATAATATTGGAAGTCCTTGCTAGAGCAACTAGGTAAGAGAAAGACATAACAGAAATCCATACTGGAAAATAAGTAAAGCTATCATTTATTTGCAGATGACATGATTTTAGATATATGTTTTATTTATATACATAAAAAATCTTAAAAAAACTAAACGATAAATCAGTTACTGAAAATGGCAGGCTACAAAAGCATTATACAAAAGCCTCCTGCATTCCTATATGCAAGTAATAAACTAAAAGAGAGTGAAATAAAGAAAACAATCCCATTTACAGTATCATCCAAAGTATTAAATACCCAGGAATAAACTTAAAATGCAGTTTTTGAAACCACAAATTGCCAAAGCCCTACTGATGAAAACAAGAGAGAAAGGAGGTATGACACTTCCAAACTTCAAGCTATACTACAAAGCCATAATAATTAAAACAGTTTGGTATTAGAATAAAAACAGACACACAGACCAATGGAACCGAACAGAGCGCCCAGAAATAAAGCCACACTTATATGGACAACTAATCTTTGACAAAGGAGCAAAGAATATACAACGGAACACAGTTTGTTCAATAAATGGTGCTGGGAAAACTGGACCACCACATGCCAAATAATGAAACTAGACCACTACCTTTCACCATGCACAAAAATCAACTCAAAATGGATAAAAGACCTGGACATAAGACCTGAAACCATAAAATATATACAAGAAAATATAGGTAAAACACTACAAAGCATACATCTCAGTAAAATCTTCAAAGATTCATCATCCAAAGCAAAGAAAGTCAGGAAAAGATAAATACCTGGGATTACATTAAACTGAAAAGCTTCTGTAGAGCAAAAGAGACATGAACCAAAACACAGAGATACCCCACTGATTGGGAAAAAAATCTTTGCACTCCAGTCAACTGATAAGAGACTGATGACAAAGATATACAAAGAACTCACAGGACTCAACAAAAACAAAGTAAACAATCCAGTCAAGAAATGGGCAGAAGAACTTAAAAGACATTTTCTCCAAAGAGGAAATGCAAATGGCCAACAGGCAGATGAAAAAATGTTCAACATCCCTTATCATCAGAGAAATGCAAATCAAAACCACATTGAGGGCCTCCCTGGTAGCGCAAGGGGTTAAGCACCGCACTATGAAGCAATCCGCAGCCTCTGCAGCACAGGTTCCATCCCCGGCTGTCAAGGGAGCAACCCACATGGTGCAGCAGATCTCTCCTGCCTTGCCCGCTGCTCCCTTCAGCAGTGTATTTCAGTCAGTCTGCCTGTTCTGTCCCCCCACTCTGTCTCTAGTGAATCCTCTCACCCCCTGCATCTCTGGTCTGTACCCAGCCCTTGTATGCAAAAATAAATAAATCTTTGAAAACACACACACACTGAGATACCACCTTACACCAGTGAGAATGACACATATTAAAAAACTAGCAACAACAAATGTTGGCGAGGATGTAGTGAAAAAGGAACTCTCCAACGTTGCTGGTGGGAGTGCAAACTGGTCCAACCACTAGGGAAAGCTGTCTGGAGGTTCCTCCGTCTACTAAAAATGGAGTTACCATATGATCCGGCAATTCCACTCCTAGGGAACTACCCAAAGGACACAAAAACACTGGTTCAAAAGAACACCTGCACCCCTATGAACAGAGGGGTGCAGGTAATACAATACATAAAACCTGGAAACAACCCAAATGCCCAAAATAGATGACTGGATCAAGAAGATATGGTATATATACACAATGGAATATTATTCAGCAATCAAAAAAGATAAACTCATGCCATTCGCAGCAACGTGGATGGAGCTAGAAGGAATTATGCTCAGTGAAATAAGCCAGAAGGAAAAAGAAAAATATCACAGTTTCACTTATAGCAGGAATATAGGGGAACCAAGTAAGACATCAGTGTAAAAAAACAATAACAGTACGAAACACAACAAAGCAAAAACAGACAATTATAAATCAGAGACCTACTGCAGGGGAGGAGGAGGGAGAGGGATTAGAAGGAGGGAGGGAGGGAGAACAGAGGACTGAGGTGATGGTGCATTGGGGAAGGAAATTCCACGGGGACTACACCTGAGGGTGTGGGGGCAAGAAAATATTGTTTAAAAATGAACAATGATGTAAAAAAATTTAAAAAATAAATGAAGTTGAAAAAATGGAATTTTTGAAAGACAAAGTCAACGAAATCTGCAAGACACTGCTGGAGAAGATAGAAGACACAAGGTAATGGAATGATATTCCATGTTCATGGATTGAAAAATTAATATAACCAAAATGTCTATCTTACCCAAAGTGACTTACAGATTCAATGCTATCCCTATTAATACTTCAAAGGCGTTCTTTAAGAAATAGATCAAAAGTTATTGAAATTTATATGGAACCACAACAGACCTTGAACAGCCGAAATGATTATGACAATCATGCTCTCAGACTTCAAACTATGTTACAAGGCCGCAGCAATCAAAATAATAGGGTATTAGAATAAAAAAAAAAAAAAAAAAACCCACACACAGACCAATGCAATAGAATTGAGTGCCCAGAAATAAACTCAGGTAATATGGACAGTTAACCTACAACAAAAAAAGCTAACAGCATACAATGAAGGAGTCTTCAAAAATTGGTGTTGGAAACACTGTCCAGCCACATGAGGAAAAAAAGAAAAAGAAAAAACCACCACTGGTCAGCCACATGAGAAAAATAAAACTAGACTACTCTCTCATACCAGACACAAAAGCTAACTCAAGATGAATTAAAGACTTGGGTGTAAGATTAGAAACCATAAAATACATAAAGGAAAACACTCCTACAAAATCAGCTTCAGGAATGTCTTTGGGGAATTGACTCCAACAGCAACAAAAGCAAAAATAAACAAAAAGGAATACATCAAGGTATAAAGCTTCTGTACAGCGTAAGAAAACTATGATTAAAACAAGAAGACACCTTGCTGAATGGGAGAAAATATTTGCATATCATACATTTAGCAAAGGGGACTAAAATCCAGAGTACTCATACAACTCAATTAGGAGAGAATAAAGAACTCACCTAAAAATGGGCAGAAGAGTTAAACAGACAATTCCAAGAAAAAACATACAAATGGCCTACAAACACATGAAAAATGTTCAATATCACTTATCAGGGAAATACAAATCAAAAGCACAATGAGATACAACCTCACTCCCGTGAGAAAGGCTATCATCAAAAGAACCAGAAACAACAAATGCTGGTGAGGTGTTGAGAAAAAGGAACCCTTGTACACCACTGATGGGAAGTGAACTGGTTGGTCCAGCCCTATGGAAAACAGTATGGAGAGTTCTCACAATGTTAAAAACAGATGTATCTGTATGACACAGCAATTCAACTTTTTACCATTTATCCAAAGAACACAAAAACATAAATTTGAAGGGATATATAGGCACTCCTCTGTTCAACGCACCATATTTAAAATAGCTAAGTTATGGTAACAACCTAAATTTTACACAAGTTGTAAGGAAAACAATCAGCTTTTTTGCCAAAAATCATAAAATATATAAACAAATGAGTAAGAACCCAGGAACCCAGACAACAAAAACTGACTCAGAAAAGCTTCAGATAAAGATACAGAATGTAGAAACCATTCTATTACATGTAAAGAAATAAGAGAATATTGAAACTAGGAGCATGATATATACACATTAGAAAAGAGATAAACCTAGGGAAAAAATTTTAATTAAAAATTCAGTAGAAAGATTAAGCAACATATTAGATACAAATGAAGAATAAGTATACTGGAGGATAAATATGGAAAACTTCCTAGAATGTAATCTAAAGAAATAAAGAAATTGAAAACACTGGTTAAGAAATATGGGGAAAGTGCAATATATGTGTAATTAAACTTCCACAAAGAGATTAAGGAAGAGGCAATATTTAGAGAGGAAAAAAAGAGTATTTTCCAGAATAATTAAGATATGAACCCTCAGGATCATGAAGCCTGAGTCTCAAAGGAAATGCAACTTGACGAGAGACTACAAAATAGTAACAATGGAAGTCCAAAGGAACAACTTCTTCAATGTATAGATTTAAAAATTTGTCAATTCAAAATTGTATACTATATTTAAATCACAAGGGCAAAATAAATGCATTCCCAGACCAAAAAAATAAGAGTTTACCATCACAAAAACTTCAATAAAATAAATTCAAAATGGTCTCAAAGTGGAAGGTGTAAGCTGCTAAAGGAAATGGACCAAAAAGACAGGTATATGTATGGTAACACTATAAACATTAACAGTTAAATATTCTAATATTTATCTGAAATTTTGACATGATATACTTCAGCTTTCTGAGGTATATAAGTTATTTATTGTTATTATTAAGGCTAATAAGTTATTTATTATTAAATTCAATTTAGAGAGTGCTCAGAATTTTTTTCTGACAACAAACATCACAGAAATTTGTATCATCTTAAAGCAATTATTCTTAATATGGGGCCATATCTAAATTTGGGGGAGGGATAAAATTATTTGAAGAAAGCACCTATTACTAATATGCATATAGGAAATAGAACATTGTTAAATTTTTGAGACATATAGTAATGAGATTTTACTAACTTTTGAATACAATACCAGAAAGGTAAGTGGCCTTAATTTTAAAAAGATAATGATTCATTCACTCCATTTTTACTATGTGCCTCTCACTGTGCCAAAGTAACTTGGTGTGAAGAGACATATATCCTATACTTCAGCCTTACAGTCTAGGAGAAACAAAACATGTTTAACTTATATATTCAATAAAGAAATATCAGAGGTAAGAAAGATGTCATGTACAAGGTATAATGGGACACAGAAGGAAACTATATTTTATCTAGTTCATACAATGGGATTTCACTTGAACTGTATCTTGAAAGATGAAAATGTATCTTCCATGTAAAAATATGGGGTATTTCAGGTAAAAACAGTATGAGAGTCAGAGGCTAACTCTCAAGGATTTAATTTGTAAAGCTTAAGATTGCAGTTCACAGCCTGGATGTTAAGATGACTTCAGAGCACTGCAGAAAATTCTTGGAGGTGGAGGGTCTATGATATAATTTTCAAGTGAAATTCATTTATATCTAGTATCTGTTGGACATTATGTAAGCTGTTAGTTCCAGGAGGTTCACAGTTATAACATCCTCTACCTTTATTTATTGCTCTAAGTTTATTTTGATGATGTTACTTACATCTTTGTGGAGATGGGATTTTAGTAGTTGCTGTAATTTAAAAAAATGAATATAAAATTTAAGGTGGAAAAGGAAATGTGGGTAATTGTAATCAATGTGACTCCAAGCTTTGGGATATTAAACAGTGTACATCCTCTTAGTAGAAAATGTTTAAAAACATTTTTCATTCCATTGATGTGTATTATTTTCTTTAAATTCTACTAGTTTGTAGGCTACAGATACTTATTGTTTACACCTAATAAATACTATAGATACTATTTACTTAATAAACAGAGCATTTGGTGTTTCTTTTAAGATGGGGTATTGTAAGATTACAGAAACAGTAAGGGCAGAGTAAACCAGGAAAGATCAGAAATCTGGCAAAACACCTTATGTATCACACATGTGGCAAACACTATAATTTGGTTATTAATCCAACATTTATTCCCATTCTTGTTTCTCTTTGCTCATGTCTGCCAATTAAAGGCTTTAAAAAGTTTGGAAAAGCCTTGGTTAACTATGTGACATAATTATGATCAATTAAATGTAAGTGGAACATAGCTGGAGTACGTAAGAGGTACAGATGCTTCAGGAAAAGCGTTTGCTTTCCTGATCCAAAACGAAACAAAAAACAAAACCAGATTATGTCTTGTATCCTTTCTTCTTCTTGACCCAAATGCAGAAGTAATACTTTGAATTTGGGAGCTACCTTGTATCCATGAAATAAAGGCCAAATGAATGCCAGTCATAGCTTACCTTTGGGTTTTCTGCTAGTTGAAAAAATAAATCCCATTAAACCACCAAAAGTCAGATTTTCTGTTAGCGTCAGTCAAAAACATTTCCAATAGCATATGGTTTAAAGACTTACATATATGGAAAAGATTCACTAAAGATACTTTAAAAGATTCAGAAAGAGACTTTTGTTTACTCCTGTGTACCTACAGTAGGCATTCAATAAGTAATTGTTGAATAAATTGAAGGAGGCATGAAATAACAGAAGCAATGAAATCAGGTCTTAGACTAGAGTAAAATCCAGTCAAGGAATGAACAGAGGGGCTAAAACTAAATGAGGATAGAGAGGTCTAATTGAAAGGGTAAATGAAGTATCCCAGGAGTTTGTCTACTTAAACACAAATCCTTGTTCTATATAAAATATTATGTTTTAACAATATTTGACCATAGTATGCATCATTTAATTTAAAAATCAGCATTTATTATGTATATCATTACTGTACATTAAAAATATTAACAGAAAAAAAAAAACTCACCAGGGTATTGTTTTGCTGTTAGCTCCAGTTTATGAGACAGTAGCATAGCTCCAGTGGTGTTATCTATTGTATAAACCTGTACAGAACCACTGTGAAAAACAAACTTTTAGTGAAAAGAAACATACAAGTAGCATTACGGAATTACGTTCTGCTGGTAGAGTATAAACTAGATTGAAAATCATGTTGTAAATAATTTGCAGTCCCATAAATTTGAACAAATGCATATTCTGTAATCTATCAATTTCACTTCTAGACATATCCCAGAAATATCCTTGTCTATGTTTATCAAGAGACACATACAACGCATATGTCCATTATAGTACTGTGTATAACTAAAAGAAAAGGGAAACATCCTGAATGTCCTGCAATAACAGAAAGGAAAAATAAACATTTTTAGCATATTCATATACCACACAGCACTGAAAATGAATGAACTTTAATCATGTACATTAAAGTGGACAGCAAATAAATATATATATATGCAGTGTAATTGTTTTTATATAGTCAAAAACTTTCAAAACAAAGTAGTTAAGTACATTCGTGTTAAAAATATAACAAAGAACTGATGTACAAAAATTCTAGATTAATGAACTGCCCTGATAGAGAAAGGAAAATATCAAAGGAAAGGGGCAAGTGAGTGGAGAAGGGCCCTTCATCAATACAGGTAATGTGTTGTTTCTCAAGTTGAAGATAATTTATACTGACAATACCAATGTTCTTTTAAAAATGCTATTAAATCCAATGCTGCTTTTACACACATTAGGTGATGCTGGCTTACAACTGCCAGAATGTTCTGGCATTTAAGCTTTGATTAATTCCCACTGCAGCTTTGATTAATTCCCAGCCAGGGCTTAATCTTCTCAAGAATTAGGAGTAAGACTAAATATCTGCAGTAATAGGCCACTTCCACTTTTACTCCCCTCCACCCCCCTGGGTTTCATTTTGGATAATTTCTCTTGCTACATTCTTCACATTTATTAATCTTTTATCCTACACTGTTTGACTTGGGTCTTTTTTATATCTTCCATGTCTCAGCTTAATACTCAAATGGGACCCTCTACAGCTCTTTGGAGTTCTCCCTTCGTGCCACTCTTTTATTTGGTGTCTGTCCTGTAAGCCCTATCTTGTTTGGTCTCCCCAGACTCTTATTTCCAAGTACTCACTCAGGGAATCCATTAGGCCCTATCTCTATCCTTGTGGTATGCCCTGGAAGCTCTCTAAAAGTAATAAAAGTTGGGTTATAGAGTTTTCTTGTTTTTCGTTCTCTGGAATCACTATCCTTTATTGCCTGAATGTCCCAAGTCTTACATTCAAAACAGCTGTTTTATATTCAGGCAGGAGAGAAAATCTCATCATTTATGCCATCTTAGTCAGATATCTAAGCCTAGGCTAGATATTTTTCCAGGTTACTTACTAATTAGGTATCTCGCTCAAAGATTGTATTTAGTCGCTAGGAGGTACTTATATCAGTGTTTGCTTTGTGTCTGAAACTAACAAGTTTCAAAACTACCAAGTATTAAGTTCTAACAAGTCAGTGAGTCCAAATATTTTTAATAAAAACGTAATTATATAAGAATATTGTTAATAAACGTAATACTTGGGGGCCTCCCTGGTGACGAAGATGGTAAGCGCTGCACTGTGAAGCAATCCGCAGCCTCTGCAGCATGAGTTGGATCCCCAGCCGTTTAGGGAGCAAACCGCATGGCGCAACAGACCTCTCCTGTCTCGCCCGCTGCTCCCCTCACCAGTGTATTTCAGTCAGTCTGCCTGTTTTGTTCCCCACTCTGTCTCTGGTGAATCCTCTGACCCCCAGCATGTCTGGCCTGTACCCCAGCTATTGTATGCGTAAATAAATCTTTAAAAAATATATATAATACTCTATGGTGACTATAATCTTTCAATTCTTTTTCTTTACATTTATCATTAGCACTATTATAAAATAAAAATATTTTCCAATTAAAAAAACATTATTTACTAAACTCAAAGCAAAACAAAAATATATGCCCTTAATACAAATATGGCTATAACTCTTAAGTGATCAAATTTAGTATCATTAACACTTGGCAATATTGCTATATGATGCCACAAAAAGTATACAACATCAACTATGACAAAATGTTTAACCAAAATCTAATCAAACTGATAATACTGGGTTGTTGGAAAAATCATGATTCATTTTTTGCAAGAAGTGGCTAAAGAGAAATAATGAAATATCATTCATTTTGATTGACTGTGGTTTGGAGCAAAGGAGCAATAAAAAGAAATTTTGGTGACAAGTTGGTTAATTCAAATATGAACTGCATATTAGATTTTATTTGGGATTTTTCTCATTAATTTTTCCACGTGTGATAAAGACATTGGGTTAATATAAGAGAATATCTCCTTTTTTGGAAACCAAGAAATACAAATTTCCATTAACAGCATATCAGAAAAATCATGGTATACTCCCACACTAGAACACCACCTATAAATCAGTTTTAAAAAGTGATTTCAGGGCCTCCGCCGGTGGCGCAGCAGTTAAGGGCTGGGCTATGCAGTGCCTGCTGCTCCCCTCAGCACTGTATTTCATCACTCTGCCTGTTCTGTTCCCCATTCTGATGAATTCTCTCACCCTCCTGTGCTTCTGACTGTACCCAGCGCTTGTATGAATAAATAAATCTTTAAAAAATAAATAAATAAAATAAAAAGTGATTTCAGTTACCGCAAACAGCATGGATTAATTTCACAATGGTGACTGACAGAAGCCACAAAACAGAATGTGATTTTTATAAATCAGGTAAAGTTAAATTAAGATCTTTAAGAATGCATACAAGGGTATTAAAAACAAAGAAAAGTAAATGATTATAATAAGTAAATGATTACCTTTAAAATTAAGTCAAATGGTGCTATGATTAGGAAGTAGCAGAGATAAAACTCACATTGACTGGCAATGTACTATTTCTTGTTCCAGTGAGAACAGACGGGTATTTGTATCATAATTAATTATAAAGTTATGACTATTTGGATTATGCATTTTCCTGTATGTTTTTATCTTACACTATGAAAGTTAAAAAGGGTATTTCAAACTATGCCAATAAATTTGAAAGTATATATGAAACCAATTCCTAGAAAAATAGAACTTGTGGGCCTCCCTGGTGGCGCAAGGGGTTAAGCAACGCACTATGAGGCAATCCACAGACTCTGCAACAGTAGTTCGATACCCAGTTGGCCAGGGAGCAACCCACATGGTGAAGCAGACCTCTCCTGTCTTACCCGCTGCTCCCCTCAGCAATGTATTACAGTCAGTCTGCCTGTTCTGCTCCCAACTTTGTCTCTGGTGAATCCTCTCACCACCACCCCCCCCACACACACACATATCTCTGGCCTGTACCTCAGCTCTTGCATGCATAAATAAATAAATCTTCAAAAAGAAAAAAAGAAAAATAGAACTTGCTAAAATATGTAGGAAAAATAGACAATCTAAAATTGTCTTACAAATCTATTTTTAAAACTGAATTGAGCTAGTAATGGAAAAAATTCCTACAAAGAAAATCCAAGGGTCTGATGGCTTCACTGATAAATTCCACCACACAAAGCTGAACAGTAAATGAAAAGAATCCTTCCTCTACTTAATTATGGTTAAGGAAGAGAAAAAGGAATATTACAGTCAAAATGTATTTGTGAACATGTATTAAAAGATTCTAAATAAACTGTGACCAAATCAACTCATGAAAATGAAAAAAATTATTTTCCTTCTCTCATACCAAGTTAAATTTATTCATACTCTTCAGTGAGAAGTGTGTTAAGAATGAGGGTTCCCTACTTTACTAAGAAATTATTGAGCATATAATGAAAGTGGAAATTTATAACCATACTTTTATATATTATGTTACTAGTACTAATACAAATACTTTAATCTTAACTTGCTATAGCTAGAGATTATACTAGATGTATTTCTAAGTCTTATTTTAGTGCAAAATGGAATTTTACATTTTAGGCAGAGTTTTGAAAACTACAAAGCACTATATTCTCATTGCAAAGTATTACTATAAGTGTCTGATAGTCTTTTTTTATTTGAGCTAAACTATAAGATACAAAGTCCATAATGGATGCCTAGTGCTTAGCACTGTGCCTGATACATGACAGACTCATACACAGTTTTTGAATGAATAACTAATTCAATTTTACTTCTGAATTCTGCATTATCTTAAAGCAAGAGAATGATATTGTTTTAGTTTTAAATTTGCTTGTTGACTAAAGCAAAGGTAATGTCACAACCCCGATATCATAAAGGACTTTTATAAAGAAAATCTATCTTCCTGATCCCTTTTTAAATAATAAAGAACCTAAATTTTTAACTGATTTAATCTTTTTTAAATGATAATTCAATTTTCTACCAAGAAAAGCTTGTTTTTACAAAGCAAAATGCTCAATAGCCAAAATAAGCCCTTTAGATTTACTTCAATCTAATAAATTTAGATTTTACATAAGATTGATTCACAAATTATGATAGGCATTACAAACTTAACCTATGTATTAAGAACATCTTATGTTTTATTTTTTTTTAAAGATTTATTGATTGATTGATTGATTTATACATACATGCATACAAGCACTGGGAACAGCCAGAAGCACGGGAGGGTGAGAGAATTCACCAGAGCCAGAGCGGGGAGCAGAGCAGGCAGAAGGAGCAGCGGGCAGCAGGAGAGGTCTGCGCGCCATGCGGGACCTTCCTCCGGTGGCCAGGGAGCAGCCGGGGATCGAACCAGCGCTGCAGAGGCTGCGGGCAGCCTCGCAACCCAGCGCTCAACTGCTGCGCCACCGGGGAGGCCCAGTACATCTTATGTTTTAAAACAACATTACTTTTGGCAATAATTTTTAAAATGCAGATGTCTGTTATCAATTACCTTGCGCAGCCAAATGCCATTAGTCGGTACTTGTTATTTACTGCAACACAAGTCCCATCAACAACATCTTGTGACCAAACTCCATGAAGCTGCTATAATACAAAAAAATGTTTAGGTTTTAAAAGTGTTTGCTAAAATATACTATAGTCAATATAACTCTCCATCTATAAACACACACTTTCCTAAGGTTTTACTTGGTTTAATCTGAATAGGAAAATTTCCTATAAGGACTCTTAAAACATCAATTTCATTAATAGTTCAATGAATATTCCCAACTGAGTCCAAGTCAGTGACAATTTATAAACAGTGGAAAATGGGATACTTGATCTCCAAATTCAAATTAAATGAAGATGACTTTCTTATTAGAATATAAATCTCTTGATAGCAGAAACTGCATCTAACTTTTCATTATTATTCTCCTTATCAACCACATAGTGTTTACAACTTCCCAATCAGTGGAAAATAGTGAATTTTATTTGATTTATCCTTCAGAAGTGACTCATGACTTGCAAAGGCTTATTATTTACTCTGTATCAGCATAATGGTTAATAGGATGGCATTTGACAGCCTGACATAACATCTTGGGCCTACCGTTCACTTGCTGAAATGGTTATTTAACCTCTCCAAGTTTCATTTTTCCTTATCTGTAACTTCTTCTTAGAATTTTGAAGATTAAATGAGACTATACATACATGTAAACCACATAATGCCATGCCTAGCATTCAAAAAAATTAAGTATTCAATAAATAACATTACCTTTATATGCTATTGAATTCTGAAACAATCAGAATAGATACAAATCAATTGTCTCATGTCTCAAATTAAGAACATCTTAGATTATAAATTCTAAGGCAAAGGTCACCATGATTGTCAGTGCAGTGAGTACAATAAATAGCATACTACAGTTTTGTACTTTATTTTTGTATTATTCCAACCATTTGAAGATCTACCTATTAGAAATACAGTATTACAAATTTTATTGAATTTCCAAATTTACTTTTTTGTAGGACTTTCATTTTAGTATAAAACTAGACATTATTTTATGTACTGCAAATAGTGAAGTCAGTATTGAGCATTATTTTTTGGAGGGGGCCACTGTTTAGACTGAAATTCATCCATTCATTCCGATAACAAAGTTTCCACTATTCACCAGCCCTGTTCTAGATGCTGAGGACATTACAGATATCAAACAAACCAAGATCCTATATATCCCTGTCTTGCATTAGGAGGGTAACAACTACAGTATATTGGAGGTTGATAAATACTATAGAAAAAAATTAAGGGGAAGCGAGATTATGGGAAAAGGACATAATATTAAATTTTTTTCCCCTATGAAAGTGCCTTTTGATGAAAGCATTGGAGAAATAACAACTTAGCACTTTTTAAAAATAAAAACAGGGCCTCCCCAGTGGCGCGGCAGGTTGAGTGCAGTGCTGTGAAGCTGTCCGCAGCCTCTGAAGTGAGGGTTCGATCCTGGCTGGCCAGGGAGAATCCCACATGGCACAGCAGACCTCTCCTGTCGTGCCTGCAGCTCTCCTCAGCAGTGTATTTCTGTCGTCTGCCTGTTCTGTTCCCGGCTCTGTCTCTGGTGAATCCTCTCACCCTCCCATGCCTCTGGCCTATACCCCAGCTCTTGTATAAAAATAAATCTTTACAAAATAATAATAAAAAAAAATAAAAACACTGTATTTAGCAGGTTTTGTCCTTTTCCTAGTAGTATTTCTAACATTAAAAGAACACTGAAAAGGCTTGTGCCAATGGAATGGAGTAGAACAGGGGAAAAGAGAAAAAAAATTTAACAGCACAGATTCATAGTAGACTATTACATGAAAGCCACAATAAGAACTACAGTTTTTTCTCCAATTTAGATACGGGGTCACAAGAGTATTTTTAATTATTTTTAACCTTTTGCATTAGAATTATAATACATTAAAGAAAATACAAAACTGTACATTGCAATGATATCACACTATAATCACTTGTGGAATTACAACTCAAGTCAAAAATTATCAGTACCCCAAAGTCCTCCAACAGTGCAAATCGAAATCACTATAACTTCACCCCTATCACAAAAGTAACCAATTTACATACTAATCATTTCCTTATTTTTCCTTTACACCACTGCACTTAAACATGCCTCCATACACACATTTAGACTACTTATATTTTTATATTTCCTTCAATTTTATATAAAATGGAATCAGCACATATTCTTTTGTGTCTAGCTGCCTTCACTCAATATATTAGAGACCTCTCCATGTTGCATATTGCATCATCTGTTCATGCTCATTGCAGAGTCAAACACTGGGTTTGGCTCACTGGGTATTGAGCTTTCCCTAGTTTAATTCCTTACTGTCTTGTTAGCACTCTAAAGACTTAGCACTTTTTAAAAATAAAAACAATGTATTTAGCAGATTTTGTCCTAATTATCTAGTCCTACCAAAAAAGTCCTGAGCAAACTGTCAAAATTTGACATATTTTAACATATCTGTTAAATATATTAAATAATGCCAAATATAATTTTTATAATTTATAGTTAATATACATATATGCTGCTAGCATATTTCTCAATTACCTGTAATACATATGTATTGTTTTTATTATAACTTATACTTTCAATTTAAAACTCATTTAATAACATTCATCTACTGTTCATTACTTTAAATCCTTAAATTAGAAAGTTTTCTTCAATCAAATACCAATAATGCTAATGCTCAGGAAGTCAATGACTTTTTCAGCTCTGATATTTTGATTTCACTAAAAACAAATCCTAAACATAATCACAAATAAGTATGCATATTGTAAAAAATTTAGGTTTTCCAAGTTTATTTTAATTCTTACTTATATATTGACATTGACATTATCACAAATGCATTATTCAGTGCCTTACTATTTGAATAAAGCTGATGATGGAAAAAAGGAAATTATTAAGATTAAAATAATATCACAGAGAAAGAATAATGCCTGTATAAACTTAAAATCCTTTCTAAAAAGGTGACTGAACATGATTATCTTGCTTCCCTGACTCTTAAAACCCAACTTTAAAAACAGAAAAGATTGGGCCTCCCCGCTGGCGCAGCGGTTGAGCGCTGGGTTGCGAAGCTGCCCGCGGCCTCTACGGCACCGGTTCGATCCCCGGCTGCTCCCCAGCCACCAGAGGAGGGTCCCACATGGCGCGCAGACCTCTCCTGCCGCCCGCTGCTCCCCTTAGCAGTGTACTTTGGTCCTTCTGCCTGCTCTGCTCCCCGCTCTGGCTCTGGTTAATTCTCTCACCCTCCCACGCTTCTGACTATACCCAGTGCTTGTATAAATAAATAAATAAATAAAAATTAATCTTAAAAAAAAATCCATTAAAAAAAAAAAACAAAACAGAAAAGATTGTTTTCAAAAAGTATAAGAAGACAAGGACAAAGAATGGGAGAGAGGGCAGCATCAATAAATGTTGGAAACTGGGAAGCATACAGTTGAGTGGAATTCTTACCTAATTTAAAGAATGTTGAGAATCATAAATTTACACTGCATGGTACACAGAAGGCTAGGGAATTCAGATATTTTTGATATGATGAACTAAAAGCAGGATGGGTTAAAGCCAGTGAAGAAGTAGGTAGGTCTTCCCAGAGCACCTCCCCAATCTGAGCAACAAATAAACACCTTACCTCCACCCAAGAGAAAACAAAAACAAAAGCCCAGTAGTTTCTAGACCAAACTGAAAACAAGGTAAATGAAAGTTTATGTTCTGCATTTGGACCCTTCACTCTGTCCTAACTCAAATTCCAGAATTTTGAACCAGACAAGCATATAATCTGTGCAAAGTATTACAAGACTGTTCTCCAATGAATATTGGACACAGAAAGGGAAGGAAAGGAATAAACTAGATCACGGCAAAAATGCTTTCAATTAGTTCAAATTTTTATTTTAGCTCTTGTCAGAGCAACGAAATTCATATATTAACATCCCCCATACTAATTAACTATCTACTAGGAAAGGGTCTCATACAAATAAAAGTCTAAAAAGAATCCTCAAGATGATGATAGTGAAGAGCCTAAAAATATAACCATGTTAAAGTAAAGATGAGTATTGTGAGCAACCGGTTCAGTTTGGAGAAGACCTAAAAGGCTCCGGAGAAATTTCAAGAAGATGAAATGGATAAAACACCTAATGCTTTTCAAAGAATTGAAAAGATGGCATAACCAGTAGAGAATTTGGGGTTGAGGTAGTGGTACGTTAAAAAACACATGAAAACTAAGAATGTATAAAGAACAATTATTAATTTCCAGTAGGAGAAAAAATCTCAGGAAAGGAAAAATAACACATTACACGATTCAGGTATTAATAAGGTTTAATAAGTAACAGTATAGATAATGAATAATGTGAAAATCACAACACCTATGTTGAAAGGTGGGGGAAATAATACATGAAGGTAGTTGGAGCAGGAAAAAGAAAACTGAATGGCCATTTTCCACAGTGAGAAGTCAGTGAACATGGCCTAAAAACTGAAAATTAAAGTAAATATTTAGAGTAGTGGCAATACACAAGCAAAATAACCAGTAAGGGAATAAAAAGTAGTTCCCTTAAAAAAGGATAATGGTCAAGATGACAGCAGATGATTGTAGGAATTATCATCTCTCTGATATATCTAATAGAATAGACTAACCTATTTACATTAATTGTTTTGATTAAAAAAAATTAACAACCCCTAAAATATTAAGTGTGGGACTAAAGAACAAATAGCAAAATTAACAAGTGCAAATACAAATGTAAAGAAAATAAGCATTTCAAAGTAAGTCATACCTCTGCAGTAAATTTACTCGACACTGGTGTAATAAAGCCAACTTTGCCATCGTTAAACACAACAGCAAATCCATCAAGTGTGGCACAGTATTCCATGTCTCTGATATGCACATCTGCAAAGCCCAGGAATGAACCTGCTGATGAAAAAGTACATGAAATATGAAAAAATATAGATATAGTAAATAACTCTCACATTTTGCTTGCAAATCCTATAAGAATAATTAAATGGGCAAAAAAAAAAGGAACTAAAAATACTAAACAATTAAATTCCTCCCTCCACTCCCTCCCTTCCTCGAGTCTCATATTCTCTCTTCCCCTCCTCCCTAATTCCCAAGTAGAAAAAAATCTACATTCATGCACAGAAAAATGTCTACATTACAATGAATATTGAATATCTGGTTCTACCCTATGCAGAAAGTCTAACTACCTCTAGATGACTGCAGATCCACTGAAAAGGCCACTGTGCAAAGGTTAATGGCTTTCCTTCCATTTGTCATTCCTTCCCAGTGAATAAGATGAAGAAGTCCATCAGAAGTAGCCACCAGGAGATCTTCCAGCACAGACTGCAAACTGTAGGAAAGTAAGCAATTTTGAATCAATTAACTCTTTCAAGAAAAAAAAAAAATTTATTTATACAAGAACTGGGGTACAGGCCAGATGTGCGGGAGGGTGAGAGGATTCACCAGAGACAGAGTGGGGAACAGAACAGGCAGACTAACAAAATACACTGCTGAGGGGAGCAGCGGGTGAGACAGGAGAGGTCTGCTGCACCATGTGGGATTATTGTGGCTGGCCGGGATCAAATCCATGCTGGAGAGGCTGCAGACAGCTTTACAGTGCAGCGCTCAACTGCCTGCGCCACTAGGGAGGCCCTAGACTCAATTAACTCTTAAAAGAGCATACTTGGAAAGCAAAATAAAATTGTTATGAAGAATATTAATGCAGAGATCATGAAACTACTTATAAAACTGTCTTTTACCTACAATTTCACTACAATTTGGGTATGATTCAACCTAGAATCAGAAATTTTTGAAGAAATAAAGACTATGCATAGCCATTATCACAACTTCATAAACCAAGTTAAAAACTAGAATATTGAAACAGTAAATTAGAAGGCAGATATATAAGTGATAGCTGACAAGAAAAAAGAGGTAGAAAAACCATAAAAAGAACAGGTAATAAATTGGAGGAATGGGTTATAAAGGCAATAATCCTCTAGCCCTGTTCAACAGAACCTTCAACTGTAAAGGAAGTGTTCTGTACTTGTACTATCCAATATAGACAGCCACTAGCCACATGTGGCTACTGCACACCTATATGGCTACTGTGACAAATGAATTTTAAATTTCATTCATTTTTAACTAACATAAATTCAAATAACTTCATTTGACTACTGCTTACTGTATTGGAGAATACAGTTCTAAACCACTGCATTTCTAGGAACTCATTGAGTCTCATACTGTTCAATTCACTCAACAAATTATTATGCCTATTCTCTGTGGCAGGTGATATGCTGTGTGTTAAAGACTGAAAGGTAAATAAAAGATCGTTTCAGAAGATCACTCAATTGACTAAGTATTGAAAAGTAAATACATAGTATGATCTTAACAATTGTTCATTTGCAAAGAGATTTAATATTTACTAACCTAAAGGCAAATAAATGCATACATTTCTCATTCATATGACAGCCCCTGGGCAGTACTAGTTATAACTGGCACTAAGTATATGTAGAAGGAAGAAAAGAAGAGAAAAGGGCAAGAGGAAAAAGTAACTCAGAAAAAAGATCACGAAATTACTGGCATAGAAAAAAATAAGAGAATCAGTGGAAACTTCACCAAGAAAGCCAAGGAAATAAGATGTATTTAATAAAGAATATCAAATGCGAGAAAGAATTCAAATGCTAGAAAGATTTAAAGTATAAGAATGAAAAATGTATTGTATACATAATACATCATCTACTATATAACCACTAAATTTCCTTTCATACTAAGGTGAGTACATTTCAGAAATACTTGAATCGATGGGGCCTCCCTGGTGGTGCAAGGGGTTAAGATGCAACCATGAAGCTTGCCGCAGCCACTGCAGCACGAGTTCGATCCCTGGCCAGGGAGCTACCCACATGGTGCAGCAGACCTCTCCTGACTTGCCCACTGCTCCCCTCAGCAGTGTATTTTGGTCGATCTGCCTGTTCTGTTCCCCACTCTGTCTCTGGTGAATCCTTTCACCCCCCACAACTCTGGCCTGTACCCCCGTTCTTGTATGAATAAATCTTTCAAAAGAAATCTGAATCCATGAAAAAAATGTTGTTGTTTTTTTTTTTTTTTTAAAGACTTTCAAGATTTTTAAATTTATTTTTGCCTAGAAGAACTGGATTGTAGGCCAGAGGTACAGGGGAGGGAGAAGGGGTGAGAGAATTCACTAGAGACAGAGTGGGGAGCAGAACAGGCAGATCCACTGAAATACACTGCTAAGGGGAGCAGTGAGCAAAGCAGGAGATGTCTGCTGTGCCATGTGGGTTAGCTCCCTCGCTGGGGATGGAACTCAGGCCACTTAGCCATGGTGGGTTGGGGGTAGTGGTGGAGGGGGGAAAGTACCCTCACCTTGGTACTGCTGAGATTTAACCCCTTGGCCATCAGGGAGGCCCCATGAAAAAATGTTTTTTAATGTTTACTAAACTAAACCTTCAATTCTCTGGAAAGTTGAATTCAATGACTCATTCCTCAAGGAATTTAAATAATGAAGAACTTACTGTATTTTCTTCCCAACTAAAAAAAATACTGAAAAAACATTAGAATGACATGTTCCTTTCACCTAGCTCCCTATCTTTTGAATTTCAGAGCATTTGAAATTCCCAGTTTATAGGAAGTCCATGGATTGTATCTTCTTTCATTTTAAATTTATATTTTAGCGATAAGATGTATACGTAGCATATGATATGAAAGTATGTTTAAGATCTGCTAGCACATGTCTAGAGGCAATTTAGTGGAGCAGTCATTTGTTACCAATAATTTTCATTCAGTGGGAGTCAATCTACTTTTTAACAAAGTAGTATATTCTCCCTTCACTCTTTTATCTCCCTAGAAGAACTGCTGCTATGACACTAGGAACAAGATCAAAGCTTCTCTGCAGTAATTTAATTGCCTACTAGGCAATACTCAGCATTCTTCTAACACATTTAACAGAATTCAAAAATCGCAACATTATTACCCACAATGCTAAGTGGTCACCAGATTTACAGATAAATAGAAAAATGTGACTCAGGGTCAAAGAAAAATTCATTAAATAGATTCACAGATATATTTCTGACTTTGGAATTAACAGATGACTTTAAAATAACTGTGATAAACATGATAAAGAATCTACAAGACAAGATACCTCATTTAATGGAAAATAAACTCATTAAAACAAAGGCCGGATCAGTTGTTAAAGTACTGAATACCAACATAAAGGTTAGTAGACAAGAATTGTACCAAACCACCCAAATGCCTGCTCACCATTCCTCTCCTTATAAAGATCTAACAACTATAAAAATTAGTTCTTGGTAAGGAGAGGATATTAGGGCCCTACACAAAGCCAGTATCCCATATATTCTCACGTTGCACTGATTATTCAATATTTTGAAAAATCACCCCTAGTTATAAGTACACACAAAATACACAAATACACTCTAAATTATGTCCCCAGAGAAACTTTTTCAAGCATTAACTTCATGGACTTTGAAAACAACTACCTAGTATATAAAGTACTTTTTTGTTGTTGTTTAGGATCTGAAAGTTTTAAGGATTTAATAGACACAAAAGGAATATGCTGGAATATCATATGCTACTATGCATGTGAAGTAGAATACTGTTTGATTAATCAAATATTTTTATCATATATAAGATATGTAAATATATTAAATATATTTAATACCTATCTAATATTTTGTACTATTTACTACATAGGGCCTTCCTAAATATCCAGGATAAAGGAAGACACTAAATAAACTGTGGTATTTGAAATTAAGAAATAAGCTAAGAGTTTTGGAGTCTCCCAGGTGGCACAGCAGGTTAAGCACCACGCCGTGAAGCTGTCCGCAGCCTCTGCAGCGCAGGTTCAATTCCCAGCCAGCCAGGGAGCTACCCACATGGCGGGGCGGACCTCTCCTGCCTTGCCCGCAGTGTCTTCAGTCTGTCTGCCTGTTCTGCTCCCCACTAGGTCTCTGGTGAATCCTCTCACCCTCCCGTGCCTCTGGCCTATACCCCAGCTCTTGTATAAATAAATATATTTTTTAAAAAAGAAATAAGTTAAGCATTTTAATTACAGTATGCATTAGAGCTTTTTACCTTTTAAACATTCTCTTCCTCAACTGATAAGAGGTTGGATGCTTAACATTAATTCTATTCTCTCTTCAATCAAAAACTAATAGACGACAGTATTGCTCCTACAAGCAACACCATGACAATTATCCTTTCTACCCTCTTCAACTATCTTTAATTGTATTTGACTTATTACTTTTGGTAGTGGAAGGGTAAATAACTGGTTATAAAGCCAAAGTTTATCTTCTGACTCAATTCAAAATAGTACAGGAAACCTCCAAACTGTAGTAAGTACACTATTCTGAATGCAATAATTTTACGTGGTGTTTTGAAAGTTCCAATCAACTACATTTGTTTAGAGAGTTCCAATCAACTAAATTTGTAGATTTAAAACCAGCACCTGACAAGTAAAACTTGTACAAGATGGCACAAATTCTTATTAAGGTTCCTTTTCTATCCCATTTCCATGAACCATACAGGTTTTTACCACCAGGTGGAGGTAGAAATTCATGCTTGTGCAATTTCATGTAGTTTGATATCCAGACATTCAAAATTCCTTATGCACTAAGTCACATTATTGAAAAGGATCTCTAAGCTGAATTAAATACAGTGTGAGGTGAACGTAACTTTCTGACCAAGTTCACAAGTAACCTGAATGCAATCTATTGTAACCTTGATCACATTTTAGCAAATAACCATCCCCCTCTGCTTAAAGCATTCTTTTTATATGAGAGTAGAATATAAAAAGATAGATTAAACAAGGCAAGCCAATAGCCAGTCACTTGCATACAAATTTAACAAGTTACATACATTATTTGTACTGTCCTAATAACAGAAATGGTGAAAGAAGCCTTTTTAATTCCGTTTCAAAAGAACTTAAAAAGACAATACAAGTATCACATACATACAGTCCAATACATGCATATTATATCCATACTATACACTGTTTACTAAGAACTCACAAAAAGTCTTTTCCCCAAACTGTCTCCTAGACGCTCAGTTCTCACACCATTTCTAATGTATTCTTCTAGAACAATGCATATTCTAATACCACTAGCTCCCTTTCAGAAACAAATAGCATTATTACGTAAAGTATACCTGACTTTTTTTAAGATTTATTCATGCATACAAGAACTGGGGTACAGACCAGATATTCGGGAGGGTGAGAGGATTCACCAGAGACAGAGCAGGGAGCAGAACAGGCAGACGGACCGAAAGCACTGCTGAGGGGAGCAGCAGGCAAGACAGAAGAGGTCTGTAGTGCCATGTGGGTATCTCCCTGGCCGGCTGGGAATCGAACCCATACTGCAAAGACTGTGGACAGCTTCATAGCACTGCACTCAACCTGCTGCACCACTGGGGAGGTCCTTGACACGAATGTTTTAATGATTCCTAATAGTGAATTTTGAATTAGGATTTCTTTTTCTTATTTTTTTTTTTATCATTTCTTACAGCAAGTCAGGGCATTAGAGATAAGAATTGTTGGCCCATCTGATGCGTAGAAGGTTCGATGTGTATGGCTATTACCAGCATTTTTTTTTCAAGTACTATGGACTATATACTGTATCATTCAACAGTTCTGCATTTTACCAAAAATAAAAATTTCAAAATAAACTTATTAGAGTTGGCATTCCAAACATACAGGTTTTATTGCAATAGTAATGCACCATCTGTAAATTTTCACATTTTTTTTTTAATCTGGGTTAAGACCAAGCATTTCTAGGACTAAAAAATTATACTCAAAGATATGAAATTAACTTATTAGTCATGTGATTAAGTAACTACATTGTATATTGTCATCACAAATTGCTAAATTTAACTACGACAGTACTGTACCTCATAATGGGGGCTTGCAAATCCAGTATTTTTCTCATCTCTAAATTTAATGCTGGAGCACACTGTTCTTCTTTAAAATGGGGTGTCCCCTTCATTTGTGGACTGCCTCTAAAAAAATTTGCAAATACACAAAATTACAAGGATTGAATTCTCTTCCACTCTATGATCAACACATACCCAAATCAAAGTAAATGTAATTAAATTTATAAACCACATATTTATTCATTAGGCTCACAAATGAAAAACAGGCTTCTACTATATCAGACATATCTATCAATTAAAATAAATGTATTGGAGAAGATGTGGTGAGAAGGGGACCTTTATACACTGTTGGTAGTACCATTATGGAAAGTAGTATAGTGACTATTCAAAACTAGAAACAGATTACAGATGATCTAGTTCTCAACAGAGAACTGAGAAGAGATAAGCTAGCCTAGATTAAGGTTAATAAACCCATCCTAAAAAATACAAGCAATCTTTAAAAGGCCCAAGAAAATCTCCAATTTAACTGCCATCCAAAACAAACCTCAACATTCATAAGGAAAAGAGAAAAAAAATCACCTGCAATACAATGTTCAACATTCAATCTAAGTTACTAGACATGTAATATGACCTACTCCTAGGTACTCATTAAAGAGAAATATAAAACTAAAGAAGGATATAGGAGTAGAATCTAAAAGAGCAGACAAAATTCACAATTTCATTTTTTACTCATTACAAAACTCTCATTAAGAACGTATTCATAAGGAAAGTTTGTTCAATAAATGGTGCTGGGAAAACTGGGTCGCTACATGCAAAAGAATGAAGCTTGACTACTACCTAACACCATGCACAAAAACCAATTCAAAATGGATTAAAGAACTAGACATAAGACCTGAAACCATAAAATACACAGAAGGAAATATAGATGAAACACTACATGATATGCACATCAAAGACATCTTTACAGACACATCACCCAAAGCAGTGATAGTGAAGGCAAAGATCAACAGCTGGGACTACATCAAATTAAAGAGCTTTTGCACAGCAAAAGAGACAATAACAAAAACAAAGAGAAACCCCACCAACTGGGAGAACATTTTTGCACACAACACTAATGATAAAGGACTGATCACAAAAATCTACAAAGAGATGATGAGACTCAACAAAAACAAAGAAAAAAATCCAATCAAAAAATGGGCAGAAGAGCTAAAAAGAAACTTCTCTGAAGAGGAAATGCAAATGGCCAGCAGGCATATGAAAAAATGTTCAACATCACTTGTCATCAGGGAAATGCAAATCAAAACTACCATGAGATACCATCTTACACCAGTGAGAATGGCACATATTAAAAAAACTAGCAACAACAAATGTTGGCGAGGGTGTGGAGAAAAAGGAACTCTCCTGCACTGTTGGTGCGAGTGCAAACTGGTCCAACCACTATGGAGAGCTGTGTGGAGATTTCTGGAACTACTAAACATAGAGCTTCCATAGGATTCAGCAATTCCACTCCTAGGTATTTACCCAAAGGACACAGAAACATCAATTCCAAAGAGAACCTGCACCCCTATGTTTATAGCAGCGCTATTTACAATAACTAAGCTTTGGAAACAACCCAAATGCCCAAAAATAGATGACTGGATCAAGAAGATGTGGTACATATATACCATGAAATATTACTCAGCATTCAAAAAAGATAAACACATGCAATTTGCAGCAACATGGATGGCGCTGGAAGGGATCATGCTCAGCGAAATAAGCCAGAAAGAAAAAGAAAAATACCGGGTGGTCTCACTCATAGCAGGAATCTCAAAAACTTAAATAAGGGACCAGGAAAAAGAATAACTATAAGAAAGAAAATATCAAAATCAACAAACAACTATGAACAAGAGACATTCTATGGGGGTTGGGGAGCGGGGAAAGGAGGGACTGCGGTAAAAATAAGGGGGTTGTAATTGTATGGAATATAAAAATAAAATTTAAATTTAAAAAAAAAAAAAAAAGAATGTATTCATGGGGCCTCCCCTGGTGGCGCAGCGGTTGAGTGCTGTGCTGCGAAGCTGCCTGCAGTCTCTGCAGCGCCTGTTCAATCCCCGGCCACCGGTGAGGGTCCCAGATGGTGCGCAGACCCCTTCTGCGGCGCCTGCTGCTCCCCTCAGCAGTGTTTCATCCATCTGCCTGTTCTGTTCTCCGTTCCGGCTCTGGTGAATTCTCTCACCCTCCCGTGCTTCTGACTGTACCCAGTGCTTGTATAAATATAAAAATAAATCTTTTAAAAAAAAGAATGTATTCATGTACTTTTCCAAATAAGTACATGAAATAATGTTCAACATCACTTATAATCAAGAAAATGCAAATCAAAACCAAAACAAGATATGACTTTGCAACAGTGAGAATGGCACATATAAAAAAATCTATCAACAACAAATGTTGGTGAGGATGTGTAGAAAAAGGAACTCTCCCATACTACTGGTAGGAATGCAAACTGGTCTAGCCACTATAAAAAGCTGTGTGAAGGTTCCTCAAACTATTAAAAATGGAGTTACCATATGATCCAGCAATTCCACTCCTAGGAATCTACCCAAAGGACACAAAAACATTAATTCAAAAGGATGCCTGAACACCCCCTGTGTTTATTGCAGCACTATTTGCAGTGGATAAGATATGGAAACAACCCCAATTCCCAAAAATAGATGAATGGATCAAGATGATGTTGTATATATACACAATGGAATCAATAAAAAAATCAATCAATCAATCAGCAATCAACAAAGATAAACTTAGGCCACTCACAGCAACTTGGGTGGAGCTAGAAGGGATTATGCTCAGTGACATAGGTCAGACGGAAAAAGAAAAATACTGGATGGTTTCACTTATAGGAGGAATATCGGGGAACCAAATAAAGGATCAGGAAAAAAATAATAAATTAAAAAACAATTAACAGGCAACTATAAATCAGACATTCTGCAGGGGAGGGAGAGGGATCAAAACAGGGGAGGGATTATGGTGATAGTGCACAGGTAAATTGGTGGTGGGAATTATAGCTCTTAAACTATTTTGTGGGGAAGGAGGATGACCAAAGTTTATGAAATATGGTATTAATATCCTGAATCTATAGAGGACTCCTAAAACATTAAAAAAAAAAAAAAGCCTACCTCATTCAAAGCCTAAACAGACATTTCTCTAAAGATAGACAAATGGTGGGTCAATAAGTACATGAGAAGATACCCAGTGTCATGACTCATTAGGTAGATGCAATTCAAACTAAAATAAGATTACTGCATGCCCACTAGGATGAAAACTTACATTAATAGAGCAGAAAATAACAAGTATTGAAAAGAACTGAAGTAATTAGGAATCTTGCATAATTTTGCTGGTACTGAAATGGTAAAGTTGCTGGAGAAGACAGTATCATAGCTCCTCAAAATATTAGAAATAGAAATATGAAATGATACAGCAATTCTACTTTGAGGTATAGACCTAAAGGAATTGAAACCAGGGTATCAAAGAAATAGTCAAATACCTATTTTCACAGCAGCATTATTCACGATAGATAAAATACAGAAGGAACCCAATGTCCATCAACGGATGAATGGTTAAGACATGGTATATACGTACAATGGAATATTATTCAGCCATAAGGAAAGAAAGTCTGATGTGCTACAAAATGGATGAAACATGAGGACATTATAAGTGACTGAGCCAATCACAAAAACTTGAACACTATGATTTCACTTAAATGCTAAAATGAAGTAGAGTGGCCAAAATCGCAAAGATATTTTTTTTTTAAAGATTTATTTATTTATCTAAGCACTGGGAACAGTCAGAAGCACGGGAAGGTGAGAGAATTCACCAGAGCCAGAGTGGGGAACAGAACAGGCAGACTGGCGAAGTACACTGCTGAGGGGAGCAGCGAGCAGCAGAAGAGGTCTGCACGCCATGTGGGACCCTCGCCCAGCAGCTGGGGATCGAGGCAGCCGGGGATCGAACCGGCACTGCAGAGGCTGCAGGCAGCTTCACAACCCAGCGCTCAACTGCTGTGCCACCGGGGAGGCCCGCAAAGATATATTTGAATAGTAATTCAAATATATTGCCAGGGGTTGGGGTGAAGGAGTTTTTCAAATACAGGATACAGGCTAGCTAGCTACTGGAAAGAGAAGAAGAAATTAATTGAATATACAGTTAGTTTTACAAGATTAAAAGTTATGGAGATGGATGATGGTGATGGCAACACAACACTGGAATGTGTTTAATCCTAGTGAACAGCAGACTTAAAAAATGTATGTTGTGTTGATATTATACATATTTTATAATAAAAAAGCAGAAATAAAAGTTATTGATAGCATCTTTCTGAAATAATGGTACAGAAAGAACTAAAGTATAATGCTAATGCTTTTCTATCTTTAAGGTTCAAGTGCTGATATGAATTAGGGTAGAACTAACAGTTTAAAAAAAAAATCAACAACAAAGAACATCACCAAATCTCTATTTTAAAAAGTAAATCTGGTATCAATGCAAAATACAAATTTTAGTATGTAGAAGAAAAAGACTAAAGGAAATGAGTAAGCACAGAAAGAGGAGGCCATGAAGGTCCCTAATAAGACAAGTGAGAGCACAATAGATACAGGCATGTTTGGCTTGGTAGAGAGAAAATGAGTTAGACATGATGAACTTACAGGGAAAGTTGAGCCTAAAGTTTAAGAAAATGGTACTGCATTAAAGAAACAGTTCTGGACCTCAACTACATATATACTGAATAGTGAAAGTCAGGGAAAACATGCAGAACAGATGAGAACTTAGAAAAAAATCTTACGGGAAACTACAGCATTGTTTTAAGTACTATAAAGTATTTTATTGTACTAACTTAAAACGAATGACATTTTTATGAAGTAGATAGCATTAACTACATTTTTCAAATGAATAAAATAGAACAAATGCACACAAAAAAGAAAACATGATTCACTCTAAAAGCTAAGGAATACCATCAAAAAATTTTATGTAGGGAAATGGCAAATAAATTTTATGTTAGAAAAATCATTTAGGGTAAGCTTGTAAATGATGAATTAAAAAGACATAATGCAGGAGAAAAGTGTCAAAACCCAAATTAGACAGAAGGAAATGAGGAATACATATAAGGTATAATACATAGGTTGTATAGAAGACTGAATACACTAGAATTACTACAGACTAGTTACTGGCGCTATTAAGCAGGAAGAACAAAAACTGAATTAAATGGCAGTGCCATTTACCAAAAAAGGAAATTAATTATTGGCTTTCCAGAATCACTTAAAATTCAGAATGTAATTTCCCATGTTCACATTTAGTAAAAATTTTCTTTTTTGCCTTTACAACTACACGCTATTTTATAGGACTTAAAAGTTACTCACCATAATATCATCTTAAGATAACTTCTGATTAATATCGTATTTCTTACCTGCTTAATCTCCCCATGGAAATAAACGTTTCATTTCTTCATTTCTTTTGATATCTTGTTAAATGTCTCAGTGAAGACCCTGACCATTCTTTGAAGTGTACCTCCACTCCCCATTCCCTTTTCCTGCTTTAATTTTCTCCACAGAATTTATCACCTAATTTATAATGCATTTTACCACTTTATCACTGTCTTCTAGAAAAATGCAAGCTCTATGAATAGAGTTGGTATTTTTTTTGTCTTTTAGTGTTTTGTTTTGTTTTGCACTGCTACATTCCCAGCATTTACAATATTCCTGGAGCTTGACAAAATTCATTAAACATGTGATAGGACAAAAACATTTTTTCAGAAGAATTTTCTAAAAGACGTAGCACCCTTATCACTAGGCCTTTTATATTTAATAATTTTTAAGTATTTTGTTTAAATTATCACAGTCAGCCTTAACTCTGATATAAACAATATATGAGGCTCTCTGAATTGGGCAGGTTGTTTTGAACCCTTTTATCATTCTTTGAATTCAGGTGCCAGCCTGAAAAGTGTGGCCAACAGGGAAGACATTTTCACCAGCTAGAATTTATCCAATAGTAATGTTATTAATAAGTGCTAATGCAATTATGATAATCTAATGGGTACATAAAATAGACAAAGTTCAACAGCTAAAAGTCACACATGGCCGGCGAGGGTCCCACATGGTGCGGCAAACTTCTCCTGTCTCGCCCACTGCTCCCCTCAGCAGTGTATTTCATCAGTCTGCCTGTTCTGCTCCCCGCTCTGTCTCTGGTGAATCCTCTCACCCTCCAGCGCATCTGGCCTATACCCCGGTTCTTGTATAAATAAATCTTAAAAAAAAAGTCACACATGTACATTATGATACATATATCCATACACACACAAGAAAATTAAACTACACACTAAACATTTTGAGATCAAAGGGAATAAAATGTGAAAACTAACATACTTTGTTCATTAACTAAATTCAGATCAAGTTATATTATTAGAAATAACTTTCTGAATCCACAGAGCCTTAAGGATAGAAAGCAGTTAAAGCTTACTCTCCAGAAGACTAACACTCAAAACTCATTAGCAAAAAGAAAATGTTGATGAAAACTTTCCTATCTGTAACTAATTCAGACTGATTAGTCTCTCTAAATTTGATATAATTTTATAAATGTTTGTTCCCTAACCTTGCAGGGTTTTTAAAAGGGTGAGTTACATTAAGAACAGAAATTGCTTAGTTTTCTCTTCCTCCTACCTAGCACAAATTCTCTTAACAGTAGGCTAGTAAATGTCTCATAATCTAATAAATTTGTTGCTATTATAGAATTTTTTTTTCAGTTAAGGGAACATATCTTTAATATTTGATAATGGAATGTATTGAATTTTAGCACAATGGTTTTTTTAATTACAGCCTCGCTTTTTTATTACAGTCTCAATAATGCTGATATTTGACCCCAAAAAAGTGATTAACAGTATAAGTAGACAGAATAAGGAAAAAGTAAGGAAAAAATTCTATTGCTTTCAATAAAGTATATATTATGGGAGGGGCGGAGCAACATGGCGGCGAGGAGACTCTGCGAGTAAGATCTCCCATTAAAAAAAGTTAATAGGGAGGAAAAGCGGCAGGTCCCAGTGAGAACTGGGACACGGAAGATAAACGGACGACTCCAGCAAACTGCCCGAAGAAGAAAGTGGCCATAAAAGAGGACCAGAAGGGAGGGAAGCGCAGAACCCTGCTCCCCTCCCCCGCCCACAGAGGCGGCACTCTCCGACCAGCAGAGAGGAGGGAAACAACAAACCACAACGGCCAACAAGAAAAACGGACGCAGCAAGTGGGAATGTGAGTGGAAAGGAACTATTTCAGCCACCACACCCCGTGAACGGGAGCTGTGGAGAACCCTGCAGGATCCGCCGCGGAGGTGAGCTCCAGGCGCCATTAAAGAGAGCCCCGCCCCCCAGGAGGAGACCAGCACCAGCACACAGCCCCGGCCGCCCGATGACTCCTGGAGGAACCAGAGGGGAGCAGAGAAGCCCACCCAAGATGCCGGCCAGTCCCAACAACACAGTGTCCCAACACATACGGCAAATTAGAAAACAGACAGTAGGGAGGAGAAGAACCACACGCAACCTAGCAACTCTCCAGAGAAAAAGCACACCACAAAAAGAAAGCCAGCCCCCAGATTGCAAAGACAATAACTTGGAAGAATTTCTGAGCCTTCCAGAAAGAGAATTTAAAATTGCCGTGATTAAAAAACTGACAGAAGTCATAAAGGAAAACAATGATAAGGGAAAAATAATCAACGATCAGAAGAATGCAATTGAGTCCCTAGAGAGGGAAAACAATGGTCAGAAGAAAGAAATTGAGTCCCTAAAGAGGGAAGTAAAAGAAATGCAGGAGATCAAAGAATTAATGGAAGAACTAAAGAATTCTGGGAAAAGCAATGAAAGCAGAATAGATGAAATGGAAGAACGAATAAGTAATCTTGAAGACACAGAAATAAAAAGAACCAAAACAGAAAAGGAAAGAGAAGTACGAAGGAAAAAGAACGAGGAAAGACTTCGGGAACTATCTGACTCCATGAGAAAAGGAAATATAAGAGTTATAGGAATACCAGAAGGAGAGGAGAGAGATGTAGGAACAGAGAAAATATTCAAAGAGATAATTGAAGAGAACTTCCCAAATGTGAAGAAGGAGCTGAAAATTGATATACAAGAAGCAAGAAGAACACCAAACTTCCACGACGAAAGGAAAAATACAGCAAGACACATAATAGTAAAGCTCCCAAGAATCCAGGACAAGGAAAAAATAATGAAGCTGGCAAGAGGGAAGAAACAGATAACATTCAAAGGAAAACTAATCAGGCTGACATCAGACTTCTCCGAAGAAACACTACGGGCAAGGAGAGAGTGGAGGGACATAGTCAACAGACTCCAAGAAAACAGATGCCAACCAAGAATACTCTATCCCGCAAAGCTCTCCTTCCTCTTTGAAGAAAGAATATGGACCTTCCCAGACAAACAGAAACTCCGGAATTTCATTGCAACTAAACCCCCACTCCAAAAAATACTACAAGGAGTCCTAAAGCCAGAACCTCAGAGGGACGAATAACAATGAAAGAAGGCCAAAAAAAAAGTTATTAAAAGAATAAATAAATAAAATCAAAGGAAAGACAAACACAAGGGCAAATACAGATGTTAACATATCAATATTAACTCTAAATGTAAATGGACTAAACTCTTCAATAAAAAGACACAGAGTTGCAGCTTGGATTAAGAAACAAAACCCAACCTTTTGCTGTCTCCAGGAAACACATTTAGCTACAAAAGATAAAAATAGGCTCAAAGTTAAAGGATGGAAAACAATCCTACAAGCAAATGGACCGAAAAAGAAAGCAGGAACAGCTATACTTATATCAGATAAAACAGATTTCAAACTCAAAGAGATAAAAAGAGACCCCAATGGTCACTACATTATGATCAAGGGGACAATACTTCAAGAAGAAATAACACTCATTAACATATACTCACCAAACGAAGGAGCACCAAAATATATCAGACAACTGTTGTCCTCTCTGAAAACAGACATCGGAGAAAACACATACGTAGTGGGAGACTTCAACACACCACTATCAACAATGGATAGATCAACAAGACAAAAAATAAGTAAAGAAACCAAAGCTCTAAATAAGGACCTAGAGCAATTGGGCTTAACAGACATCTATAGAACACTAAACCCCAAAAAAACGGAGTACACATTTTTCTCAAGCGCACACAGATCATTCTCCAGGATCGATCACATACTGGGGCACAAGACAAACATCAACAGATACACCAAGATTGAAATCATATCAACCATCTTTTCTCACCATGAAGGCATCAAACTAGAAATAAACCATAAAAAGAGGGCAAGGAACTTTCCTACCTCATGGAGATTAAAAACCACACTACTGGAAGACCATTGGACTAATGAGGAGATCAAAGAAGAAATTAAAAAATTTTTTGAATTGAACGACAAGGAGGACACCAATATCCTAAATGTATGGGATGCAGCAAAAGCAGTAATAAGAGGAAAATATATAGCAATAGAAGCTCACATCAAGAAACAAGAAAGAACTCAAAGAAACAACCTAATCTCGAAGCTCAAAGATCTAGAAAAAGAACAACAAAAAAAACCCAATACCAGTAGAAGAAAAGAAATAATAAAAACCAAAGCAGAAATAAATGAAATTGAAACTAAAAAAACAATCCAAAAGATCAATGAAACCAAGAGCTGGTTCTTTGAAAAAATCAATAAAATAGACAAACCCCTAGCCAGGCTCACAAAGGAAAAAAGGGAGAAAGCACAAATAAACAGGATCATCAATGAAAGAGGAGAAATCACAACGGACACAGCAGAAATCAAAAGAATAATCAGTAACTACTATGAACAGTTATATGGAAACAAGTTTAACAATCTAGAGGAGATGGACAAATTCCTACAACTCTACAATCACCCAAAGCTAGATAAAGAAGAAATAGAACACCTATACAGACCAATTACAATTAGCGAAATTGAAATGGTAATCAAAAACCTCCCCAAAAACAAAAGCCCAGGTCCTGATGGATTTACAAATAAATTCTACCAAACATTCAGAGACGAATTAGTGCCTATCCTTCACAAACTCTTCCAAAAAATTGAGAAGGAAGGGACAATACCAAACACGTTTTATGAAGCCAACATTACACTAATACCAAAACCGAACAAGGACAACACAAAAAAGGAAAACTACAGGCCAATCTCCCTAATGAACACTGATGCAAAAATCCTCAATAAAATTTTAGCTATCAGAATCCAACAATGTATCCATAAGATAATTCACCACGACCAAGTAGGATTCATTCCAGGGACACAAGGATGGTTTAACATCCGAAAATCAATCAACGTTATCCAACACATCAACAAAAAGAAATATAAAAACCATATGATAATATCAATAGATGCCGAGAAAGCTTTCGACAAAGCGCAACACCCATTCATGATAAAAGCCCTTGAAATTCTTGGGATACAAGGAACATACCTCAACATCATAAAGGCCGTCTATGACAAGCCAACAGCCAGTATCATTCTCAATGGTGAAAAGCTGAAAGCAATTCCATTAAGATCTGGAACAAGACAAGGATGTCCACTCTCACCACTGCTTTTCAATATAATACTGGAAGTCCTAGCCAGGGCAATAAGACAAGAGAAAGACATCCAAGGAATCCAAATAGGAAAAGAAGTCAAACTATCACTATTTGCAGACGATATGATATTATACATAGAGAACCCCAAAAACTCCACAGAAAAGCTAATTCAACTCATCAATCAGTTCAGTAAAGTGGCAGGATACAAAATCAACACGCAAAAGTCAGTAGCCTTCCTATACACAAACAATAAATCTGAAGAAGAAGAAATCAAAAAGACCATCCCTTTTGTTATTGAAACAAAAAAAAATCAAATATTTGGGAATAAATCTAACAAAAGAGGTAAAGGACCTATACAAAGAAAACTATAAAACACTGTTAAAAGAAATAGAAGAAGGGCCTCCCCGGTGGCGCAGCGGTTGAGCACTGGGTTGCGAAGCTGCCCGCGGCCTCTGCGGCGCCGGTTCGATCCCCGGCTGCTCCCCGGTCACGGAGGAGGGTCCCACATGGCGTGCAGACCTCTCCTGCCGCCCGCTGCTCCCCTCAGCAGTGTACTTCAGTCCTTCTGCCTGCTCTGCTCCCCGCTCTGGCTCTGGTGAATTCTCTCACCCTCCAGCGCTTCTGACTGTATCCAGTGCATGTGTAAACAAAAACAAACAAACAAACCAGCAAACAAATAAATAAAGCATGCCTCTATAAAAAAAAAAAAAAAAAGAAATAGAAGAAGACACAAAGAAATGGAGAGACATCCCCTGCTCATGGATTGGAAGAATAAACATTATTAAAATGGCCATCCTTCCAAAAGCAATATACAGATTCAATGCTATTCCAATCAAAATTTCAATGTCATTCTTCAAAGAAATAGAACAATTATTGATGAAATTCATATGGAATCACAAAAAACCCCGAATAGCCAAAGCTCTACTGAAAAAAAAAGAAGGGAATGGAGGCATCACACTCCCAGACTTCAAACTATACTACAAAGCCATAATCATCAAAACTGCATGGTATTGGAACAAGAACAGACATACAGACCAATGGAATCGAATAGAAAATCCAGAAATAAACCCACATATTTATGGTCAACTAATCTTTGACAAAGGAGCAAAGACTATGCATTGGAGCAAAGAAAGTTTGTTCAATAAATGGTGCTGGGAAAACTGGGTCACTACATGCAAAAGAATGAAGCTTGACCACTACCTCACACCATACACAAAAATCAACTCAAAATGGATTAAAGAACTAGACATAAGACCTGAAACCATAAAATATATAGAAGGAAATATAGGCAAAACACTACATGATTTGCACATCAAAGACATCTTTACAGACACATCACCCAAAGCAGTGATAGTGAAGGCAAAGATAAACAGCTGGGACTACATCAAATTAAAGAGCTTCTGCACAGCAAAAGAGACAATAACAAAAACAAAGAGAAACCCCACCGACTGGGAGAACATTTTTGCACACAACACTAATGATAAAGGACTGATCACAAAAATCTGCAAAGAGCTGATGAGACTCAACAACAACAAAGAAAATAATCCAGTCAAAAAATGGGCAGAAGAGCTAAAAAGAAACTTCTCTGAAGAGGAAATGCAAATGGCCAACAGGCATATGAAAAAATGTTCAACATCACTTGTCATCAGGGAAATGCAAATCAAAACTACCATGAGATACCATCTTACACCAGTGAGAATGGCACATATTAAAAAAACTAGCAACAACAAATGTTGGCGAGGGTGTGGAGAAAAAGGAACTCTTCTGCACTGTTGGTGGGAGTGCAAACTGGTCCAACCACTGTGGAGAGCTGTGTGGAGATTTCTGGACCTACTAAACATAGAGCTTCCATATGATCCAGCAATTCCACTCCTAGCTATTTACCCAAAGGACACAGAAACATCAATTCCAAACAACACCTGCACCCCTATGTTTATAGCAGCACTGTTTACAATAGCTAAGCTTTGGAAACAACCCAAATGCCCAAAAATAGATGACTGGATCAAGAAGATGTGGTACATATATACCATGGAATATTACTCAGCATTCAAAAAAGATAAACACATGCAGCAACATGGATGGCGCTGGAAGGGATCATGCTCAGCGAAATAAGCCAAAAAGAAAAAGAAAAATACCGGATGGTCTCACTCATAGCAGGAATCTAGAAAACTTAAATAAGGGACCAGGAAAATGAATATAAGAAAGTGAAAATCAAAATCAACAAAAAACTATGAACCAGAGACACTTTTAGGGGGGCGGGGGCGGGAGGGGAGGGATTGGGGTCAGAATGGGGGGGCTGCAATTGTATGGGGAATATAACAATAAAATTTATTAAAAAAATAATAATAATAAAATAAAATAAAATAAGTATATATTATGATGTCATATATTTGTTGATATTTTGTTACGCTGAAATTAAATGCATTGCAATTTACAATCTCATTTAAATTTCAAATTTAAACATAAGCATACTATAAAACTAAACACAAATTTTTTATTCCTAGTGCAATTCCCTTCATTAGTATCACAAGTTTCAAGACATGAAAGAAAAGACTACCATCAATACATTAGTCTGTCCACTGATCTGTGTAACTACCATAAAGGAATATTTTAATCAGAATGGAATTTGAAAACAAAAGATGAAAGAAAAAAATTCATTAATCAAAGGATAAATGACTTTTGAAGCATAGCGTCATTTAATATGGCTGCTAACATCAACAGGAAGGATGCTGGAAACAATGCTAAGTGGAAACTATGAAAGCTTGGGGACATCTGACCTGTTCTTAGATGCAGCATAATGGAAAATTGATATGCAGTGTAAGGTTAAGATGCTGTCACATAATACAGGGAAGTTGAGATGCTCTAGAAAAACTCATGTGATGAAGTCATAAGATTTAGAGGAGAGGAAAAAAAGGACAATAGTATTTCTATAATTGAAAAGAGGGTGACCAACTACTAGCTTCAATTATGCTGCCACTATTCTTCAGGGCTATCATAAGCCACTCCAAATAATTTTCCCCCGTTTTCAAATTCTTTACTTCCCAAATAAATTCCAAAGTAGTAGATGGCTACGTGGGCATAAACAGGTTGAGAAATATAGTACTGGTGAAAGCACAGACTTTGGAACTACATTTATATATAAACCCTAGTAATTGTACCTAACTACCTCAAAGGCTGCTACAGGCATTAAAATTAGTTTGAAAAAGTGCTTAAAACCATGTCTTGAACACCGTGTTTACAAATGGCATGGATAACGATGATATACTATACATTGTTTTTACTAAAAATCCCTATGTGAACCACTATTTTTCCAGGCTTTAAAATTCTGAACTGGGCCTCCCCTGGTGGCGCAGGCAGTTGAGTGCGGCACTGTGAAGCTGTCCACAGCCTCTGCAGTGCCGGTTCAATCCCGGCCAGCCAGCAAGGGTCCCACATGGTGCGGCAGACCTCTTCCTGTCTTGCCCGCTGCTCCCTTCAGCAGTGTATTTCATCAGTTTGCCTATTCTGTTCCCTGCTCTGTTTCTGGTGAATCCTCTCACCCTCCCGCGCATCTGGCCTGTACCCTGGTTCTTGCATAAATAAATAAATCTTTAAAAAATACAATTTTAAACTCATAATCTCCAAACACTTTAAGAAAATATTTTTATTCTCATTTTACAAACAGATTCTACAGAAAAACTCAGAAACTTACTAGACAGAATAACCCAACTAGAAAATAGCCCAGCATACAAATTCATAACAGGCTGACTCTAATCTGCTTCAGATATTTTGTTTAATGTTACCAAGGCATACATAAAATCCCACATATATTTGTTTATATAAGTAACACAAGGATAATTCATATAGTATATAAAATTGATTTATATATTCATTTAAACTATTAAAAATTAAGTAGAAATTTAGTGAAAGAAATATATATTACCAATAACAGCAGTTATCCTTTATTATTTTTCCTATAAGCTAGGCACAATTACATAATCACATTTAATCCTATGAAATAATCACCATTATCTCATTCTACAGATGAGAAAACTGAAGTCTGGGAGTTATAAAATAATTTGATAGAAGTCGTACTTCTGAAAGCAGCAAAGCTGAAATTCAATTCCAGGTTTATCTGATGCCAAAGCTTATCACTTTGACCACCATTTATGCTGCTGTAAGGCAATACGTATTTTATCACTCACAAATTGCAATCTGAAATCTTTAACAGTGGAAAAATGCCTAAAGTAAAAAATCAAACAAAAAAGAGCTCTTTTAGTTCTTTAGCCTAACGTATACAAACACAGACAGTGAAGCACTGTCAGAACTATCAATACTAAGTTAAATGGTGTCCTTGGAGTCTTAGAGTCAGGAGGTAAGAAAGAAACCATTTTCATAATGTCTCTTAGAACACAAAAAGTGAGCCTCAAAATACTATTCCAAAACACTATGAAAATATGTAAACATGTTAGTAAGCGGAAATAACTGTTTCAAGATGTTATTCCCTTACCCTGCCCAACTATAGCAGTACAAATTAATCCATTTTAAGTTCAAGTGATTTTGACTATTGCTTTTTATTTATAGAAGGAGCATGTCCAAACCATGCAACAAAATGAGGCTAGATACAGCAGTTCAAAGTGCACAAGGAAATGAAATCTTTAATACTGACTACACAGTTCTTCAGAAGGCTCATAAAATAACCACTGAGAATGAAAAGGATGAGTTTTAGATTACTCACAAAACTGAATTTAAGATTTTTTTTAAAGATTTATTTATTTATTTATACATACAAGCACTGGGTACAGTCAGAAGCGCGGGAGGGTGAGAGAATTCACCAGAGCCAGAGTGGGGAGCAGAGCAGGCAGAAGGACCGAGGTACACTGCTGAGGGGAGCAGCGGGCGGCAGGAGAGGTCTGCATGCCATGTGGGACCCTCCTCCGGTGGCTGGGGAGCAGCCAGGGATCGAACCGGCGCTGCAGAGGCTGCGGGCAGCTTCGCAACCCAGCACTCAACCGCTGAGCCACTGGGGAGGCCCCTTAAGATTTTTAAATATACAACTTTTCATCACAATATCCACAGCATTTTATATAGTACAACACATATGCCAAAGGGTTTTTATCTTTAATGATTTTATTAAAAAATAACCAAACTGATTCCATCATCAAAAGAATTTCTGTACTTTACTGAAAATTTCCAAAACTCAATACTGTATTTACTGAAAAAAACCAAGTGGTTAGAGCACTGAGAAAATCTAGATAGTTACTTAAAAATCTATGACAAAAAGCATGTATCCTACACTCTGTATGGCCTATTATGCTATCCTTTCCCAGCGTGTATCCCCGCAAGTATACTGACAAATGGTACTTAAACAAATTTTCACAATGCAATTTTTTAAAATCATGGATGATTTTCAAACACATTGTTTTTTAAACCACATTAAATGTCATATATGCATATTAGAAATTTTGGGGAATTTAATAGTTGAAAGAAGCTGAAAAATTACTATAAATCTACTTATTCAAATGGAGAAATTATCTTCAAAATTTTACTGAAATATAATCATTCCAGTAATACTTAGATATAATATACATATTACAGTAATTTACATATACTAAATGATATTGTTCTACCTTTTCTTTACATGATTTTGTTTTGTTTTACAAAGTTGTAATATTACATATATAATTTTGTAACTTGTTTGTTCACTTGGCATTATAATATGGTCAAGTTTTAACTTTATGAATTTTTGGAGACATTATAATTCATGACTGAATATTTAAGGAGAATGTACTATAGTTAAAAAAAGAATTTCCTTTTTTTATACCTTTGCATTTACTATCAAAAATGAACACATTTTATTACAGAGTAATAGCACTAACAACACTTAGTAATTAACAAAAAAACATAAGTATTTCTATATATGGAAAGTTGTCAATTTTTAAATAATTTTGCTTTGTTTTATTTGAATTACTAGTTAATATGTTTCTTGCTGTTGATTAGTTATATTTTCCTGAAATTTTTTACTTACTTGTTTTTTGAAATTTTTGTGTCTCTAGCAATTTATGACTTTTATGTAAAAACAGTAAATCTTAGTCCTACCTATTGCAAACATTTTCCCTGAATTTATTACTTGCCCTTTTTGCCTTTTATTTTTCAGAAATTTTTACTTTTATCTAATGAAATTTAGTTTCACTTCAATTTTTTTTAAAGATTTGTTTATTTATGCATACAACAGCTGGGGTACAGGCCAGAGGTACAGGGAGGTGAGAGGATTCACCAGAGACAGAGTGGGGAACAGGACAGGCAGATTGACCACAAGGACACTGCTAAGGGGAGCAGCAAGTGAGACAGGAGAGGTCTGCCGCACCATGTGGGTTTCTCCCTGGCAGGCCGGGGATGGAACTCGTGCTGCTGAGGATGCGGATTGCTTCATAGTGCGGTGCTTAACCCCTTGCGCCACCAGGGAGCTCTCACTTCAGTTTTTTATATGCCTAATAAACTCTGGCTATCTTCCACCATCTAATATGTGATAAAAATTTAATTGTATTTTCATCCAGCTTTAATAACTTGATGACTTTTATAAAAAGATGCTGTGCCTTAAAATTATGTCTTTATTTCAAAACTTTCTTCAATAATTGTCATTCTTTTTCAAAAGTAAAACCAAAATAAGGGAAAAAACAACACAGAACAACAGTTTACAGATCAAAAGTCCGGGTCCTCTCAAGTCTAAACCACTGTTTGGGCACATATTTTTTTCAATGTATATAAAAAAATCAACATGTAAATAAGTCTGTACCTTACTGACATTTTACCCCTTTCCCTCATGAGCTCTTATTTCCCACCCAATGAAGACTGGAGAATGTCAAATAAAGATTATATTAATAATAATTCTGAATACACAAGAAGGGATACAGTCTTTTCATTCAAATTCCCAGGCTTAATTACACAATTATTTATTCAAGCAATGATAGTTCAGAGATTTGATAAGTCTTAAAACACTGTTTTGGATATGCTGGCCTAGCTTTTTTGAAAATCACTTCAGACAATACAAAAGTTATGTTTTGTGAATATAAAGTATGCAAATCAAATATTAAAAGAATGAAAGATAACAAACTCACTTGGGATATACCGGTTCATAAAGGTACTTGTCCCCTCTTGTAGAGGTAATATGGAAAAACAGAATGTAGCCATTTGCTGTCTGAAAGATAAAAAATTTATTTAACGTAAATTAAATTATATTTAACATAAATTTAGTCATAGTAGACTATGACTAAAAGCCTGACTCTGAATTTTACATCTCTTATTACTTTGAAAAGACTTTCATTTAAAAAACCCTCTCTTAGAGAGTCAAATTATGCACATAAAAAAGATTTTAACATAACCCATATTGCTTAACATAACTCACAAAAGGTTTTATAGATTAGAAAATATTTCATAGGTAGTTAGATCAATAGTTCACAGTTAATGTAAGTTGTAAAAAACAGTGCCAATATATGATCAGGGAACATATCCATAACTTGCGAAGCTCAAACAACTAATTTACAATTACATTAATATAAAACGCAGTACACTTAGCTATTCCTACCAAACATTCCAGGCACTATAGTGAAATAGCAAATGACCAAGCTATTTTATACTAATATTGAATTCTTATAATTTTTAGAGGCATGTGGGCTTTTGTCCAAAAAGCAAAGAAAGTTTTTAAAAATTATTCAAGGTTTCAAATATCTTTCCATTACAGACTTTGTTTTCACTTAAAGCAATACCCAAAGAAACTTCTCCAGCAAAGCCACATATTTTTTTAAGCTATAAACTTTTCAGTACTCCTAAACTTTAGTTCTACATACTGGTATACAAAAAAGAAAAAGGGTAAGATTTCAGAGATCATCATTCTAATCTCCCATGTGAAATTTAAAAGTGCTCTAATGTAGAGAACACGGAATGAAAAGAAAAATGGATTTCAATGTTTCACAGACATCATGACCTTTATGCCAATTAGGGACTAAAATTTAAAAGGAAACACCACACTGTGCAGATGCTAACCCAATGAATGCATGCATGCTTGGGTTTAGGTAAAGGTTGGTAAAAGAAAACCAGTTTTGAGTCCAGTGATGGATCGTTATTCACCTCTCTAGATGAGAGGCTGCTATATTACAAATTCATTTCTTTTTTTAAATGGCATTCTGTTTAGCACCTGAGCCTTGATTTTCCACACTGTTGAGACTGGAAGAAAAGCGGCATAAGTGGTTTTTCATATGGAAATAAAAGGTCCTACAATAGTAAAAACAAAGACCAAAGTGGGAAAACTAAATCTGTAATTTCAAAATATATTACAAAGTTAAAATAAGTAAAATGATTACAGATATTCAATATCAACAGTCATTTAAAAAGGCAAATTAAAACTACAAGATACCAATACACACACAGAGAAGGGCTAAAATTAAAAAGACATACTATGGAGAAAGACAAAACATCTTAATTTCACTCATGTGGTACACAGAAAAAACAAACAGATGAACTAAATAAAACAAAAATAAACTTTTAGATTTTAAGACCAATTAATGGTTATTAGAAGGGAAGGGAGGTAGGAGGGTAAATCAGGTAAAAAGGGACAATCCTATGAAATGCCAAGGATAAAAATCCACTTTTAGTTTTAAACTTAATGTACTACATACATGTGTTGGTTTTTTGTTTTTTTTTTTGTTTGTTTGTTTTTTTTTTATAGAGCATGCTTTATTTATTTGTTTGCTGGTTTGTTTGTTTTGTTTATACATGCACTGGGTACAGTCAGAAGCGCGGGAGGGTGAGAGAATTCACCAGAGCCAGAGCAGGGAGCAGAGCAGGCAGAAGGACCGAAGTACACTGCTGAGGGGAGCAGCGGGCGGCAGGAGAGGTCTGCGCGCCATGTGGGACCCTCCTCAGGTGGCCGGGGAGCAGCCAGCGATCGAACCGGCGCCGCAGAGGCCGCGGGCAGCTTCGCACCCCAGCGCTCAACCGCTGCGCCACCGGGGAGGCCCCATGTGTTGGTTTTTAATGATGTACATCTGGAATTTATATGGTATAATGCGGTCTTAGAGACTGGATATAAATATACTCTGTAGGATAAGATATATTAATTTAGATAAAATATTTAGTGAGAGTTTGGCTGCTTCTTGAAACAAAAGGGAAACTGAAGCTTTCCATATGAAAAAAATACCGCAAACTTGTTTTCAAGTTATTTCAAACAGTAGTGTGTGTTCTACTGCAATTAAGATGGTTTGTAAAACTGATAGTCTCTCCTTGAATACAGCAGCTGCCAATTAAATATGATGAATTTGATGACTTAATGGAAAAAAGTGTAATGAGTTCTTCTGGAATAGGTTCATAAAGATTTGGGGGCCAAATAGGTTTTTGGTAGCTGCAGATTCCTTTATGAAAAAAAAAAAAAAAGCTATTGCATAATCGATTTATAATTTACCTTAGTCAAGGTAACTGGGCATCTTTGTTTTATAATGAGGCACTCTGCATTATTTTTAGTTACCTTATAAAGTATATACTCCTTTTAGTCTAGTCACAATGAAGATGGATGATCAGAGCTACTTATTACCTAGTTATTATTGGGGGGGGGGGTTAGGATAATATGTAAGCCAATATGTAACAAAAAGTGTTAGTGTTATTATGAGTAAATTAGATACATACTAAATATTCCCATAAGCTGTTCTGTGCTGGGTACAGTAAAATATAAGGCAGCAGACTCCAGTGAAACAACTGTGAATACAGAATGTCTAAGAAAAACTTTGGTCATCTAAGAAAATTCTCAATTTAAAGAAAAGTGGTTGGATATAAAGTGAGTGAAATTTTCTGAGTTTGATTTTGGAATGAGCCAAAAATTATACTTTTTAGCACTACTGTCATTAATCAGAATGCAGGTGTAATCCATTGTGAGACTCCTTATATATAAAATACTTGAAAAACGTATTTGGCAGTGGTTACTGGCATCACTAAAAGGAGGACTCCACTAGAAAATATGTACCCAGGATTTTGACATATAGAAACTCCCTAATTCATTACAGCATTTGTTCAAGGTGATTCACTACATAACTTTGAGGTAAGATAAAGAACCTGACTTTGCAATGTATAGGCTCTTAGCAGTAAAGCTGAACTTCAAACACTACAATGGTAGCCAATGTTACAATACAAAGTTGATAGAAAATTAAAATAAACAAAGTTAAGCCATCATTTCAGTAATGTTCTAGATGGTTCTAGTCTGGGAGACTGATTCAGGATAAACAAACACTGGCTAGAAATTGAGTGTTAAGTCACACAAATCTCTGCTGATAGCATATATGCCTATTACTTTACAGATGGCTAGTTTCCATTCCTTCTTATATTGAGTTGTAACTATTTGTATGTTCCAGACAGTGAAGATGGTGCGTTGCACTTAATTTATATGCTGTCAGGTAACTCAATCAATATATAAATTAGGTAACACTAATTTGCACTATAAGAGAAACAGATGTTGCAAGAGGGAAAAATACCATAGGAGCTTTCAAACTACTTTTAAAGAATTTTTTTCATTCATTTTGAGAAAAGACTAATAAAGGCAATAAAGCACCCATAAATAAATAGACATACACGTCATCTGTTGGCAAAGAGGAATGAGAACTTCTATATACTTCTGGTAGGAACATCAAGTGGCATGACTTTGAAAAAAGTTTATCATTTCCTTAAAACATTAAAGACACATCCTACCTTATGAATCCACTCTTAGGTATTTACCCAAGAGTAAAGGAAATATATACCCATATATGTACACACATGTTCATAGCAATTTTGTTTAGAATAACAAAAAGTGTAAACTCAAATGTGCATGAATAGCTGAATGGATAAACTAATTGTCCATTAGATTGAATACTCCTCAGAATGAACTACTGAGTCATGACAACATATGAATTTCCAAAGATTTATGCTGAAAGAAATCAGAAAATATAAGAGCACATATTGTATGATTCCATTCATATAAAACTTTAGAAAATGTAAACTAATCTGCATAACAGAAAACATATTAGTGGTTGGTTTTGGAGAGAGGTGGGTCATGGCAAAGGGGTGAAGGATTACAAAAGTGTAAAAGGAAATCTGTGGGGATGATTGATTACAGCAAAGGTTTCAAAACATCAAATTGTATACTATTCAAATATGTGTTTATTGTATATCAATTGTACCTTAGGGGAAAGGATGAAAGTGATAGTTGTGTAACAGGGTGGTCCCCAGGAAAGGGGGAGGTTCCCTGCCCCACCCAAGGGAGGGTGGAGCTGAGCAGGAAGAGGAGAAGCAGAAGAAGAGACTGAGGAAGGAAGCAGGATGGAGCCAGGAGACCTGGAGGAGGCGCATGGAGCCTAGAGACACGTGAAGAAACTACGCTTGTCTTTTGGTCGTGGACTGGGTGACACAGATGTGGGTGAGACCCGTGGGGAGGTGACAATGGCAGCTTTTATCTTGATGTTGATTTTGCTCTTTTCCTTCCGGGCTTGTCCGGTTGTTTGTGACCCTTTTCTGTGGGTCCCCACTGGAAGATGCTTTAGACTTGTGGCAGGCCTTGGGGCCTTGCTCTGGGCCAATCCCATTTGGATGGACTTTTACCCACGAGGGGACGGGTAACTTTGGGTGCTTCATTTAGAAACTAGACTCTTTGCCTTACCTGTATTGTTTCCTAGTTTTATTAAAGTTCCTTCCCATTAAAGTCCCATGTGTTTTGTGTTGATGCGGCGGATGGCAGAACCCATTTAGAATAGGCAGGTTTGCGGGGTTTGGGCTGCCCCTCTCCCTGTCCTATAACAGATTTGGCGCCCAACGTGATTTAGGACAGAGCCATCCGTGGTTAGTCAGCCCCATGGGGAAATTGGGCTTCCCTATGGCACTGGCTACCATAAGCACAAATGTGATTTTTGGTTTCTCCGATGTGTTTGTTTCATATGTCGATTTGCTGTTGAAAAACTGGCTTGGGCTTTGTGAAGATCTGTGTGTCTGTATGTAATTTGTTTGTAGTGACTTGCTAAGACATTTGATTTTGTGGAAATTGTTCTGTGCCAGTTTTACTCAAAAGATTAGGCAGTACGTAGGACCATGTGGCCAGATCAAAGATGGCGTCTGAGGCCACTTGGTGTTTTCTTCTTGTTGCTAGGACTTTGGAACTTTTTTTTTTCTTTCTTTTTGTAATCTCTGCTGTCTCATTAGCATTTCTAAAGGCAATAATGGTTCTTCATTAATATGTTGCTTTGTCTTTGACTACTTCCTGCCCTGTGTCCATGGGGTTTTGCAAGCCAACTGTGGAGCAGTGGTGTTTTAATTAGCAAATGTATGCCTGGGTCTTAAGGAAAGAGTAGCCTTAAGCAGTAACTGGTAATCGCTGGTATCCTTGATGGATTCTTGGAGATAACTTGAATTTTTGCAAAATCTGGATCAGAAAAATTAACAAGATTTTGTCTGAGTCTGAAAGGATTTGCTGCTGTGAGTTTTGTCTACACAATTTGTTTTGGGCATGTTTGCCATTTTGAATACTGGATTTGTTCAATTGCTGGTGTAAGACAAGATTCTAAGTTTCTGCTTCCTACTGAGGAAGGTCTGTTATGGAAAGCACTCTTTAGGGTGCATCATGTAACTGTACCAGGTTTTCATACCTGTGTTGTTGTTGTCCCTCCCTAGTGTGGGAGAGGTGTAATCCATGCTTTGATGTTGAATCTGCTCTTTCAGCTTCTGTCCCAGAGTGGCTAACAGAAGTAAGGAGATGACTCCTTTTAATTAAAAGTTAATTACTGATATTTTGATTTTGCTTTTTCAGGTTCTATTCCAGGAAACCCACGGAGTGCCTGCTTGGTGGCTAACAAGAGATGACTCCTTTTGCTTAAAAGTTAACTTACTTTTATTCTTTCAGTTGTTGTACAGAATACCCCAGGATTGACTTCTAATAAAAAGTCTTCAACACTGAAAACCCTAAGTTGATAAACAAGGTCATGTAACTCTTGTGATTAATAAAACTTTTCCTTCCTATTTCCAAAGTCTTAGGTTTGCAGGATGACAACTGGAAATTTTTCTGCCAGCAACACTCCACATTTTTTTTTGGACTTAGACATTTTTTTTCTGAGCCTATGGAGAAAAACTGCAGTTACATAACATATTCTACGTGGCATAACTAAAAAAAAACAAACTGTCTTTGTCTATATGTTGTATGTCTGTATGTCCTTGTGTCTAACTGTCTTGACCTCCAGTGATTGACAAATTGGTATACATGGTGCCCATAGACATTGAAAAAAAAAAGTCTCCAGTTATGAGAAAAACAAAAGGTTATGGTTTGATTGTCAACATTGTGCTACTGAACTAAGCTGGTGCCTTCATAGAGATTGAATATTGTTGTTTCTGTTACTTTTCTGATATTTATGGCAAAGCTTCCCAGAAATCTAAATTCAAGTACAAATTTGGTGGCCTGTCATTTGACTGATGCAAGGAAATTTTGTGGAACCTCAGTAGAGCTCCTGAGACACTCCACGAAGTTTCTCCTTTCCCTCCTGGGAAAGCATTACATGAATTTGTTCTATTTGGCTTTTACCTAATGAAGTAAAACTGAAAGGGAAGCATTGTCACTTGGGAAAATGGTAAAACTTTGGTATGTACAAGATGTTAACAGTAGTATCTGGTATGTATGTAAATTGTCAATGGTGATTGTCACCTTGTAATATTGTATAATTCAATTGTTTCACACCTACAGAAATTGTTTCCGGAAATATAGGGAGAATAGGTCTTAACAGATTCCTATTGATGGAACTGTTGAGAGTAAAAAACTTTCCTACAAAGGACTGAATAGACCTGGAAATACACCTGACATTTACTAAGGTTTCTTTGACATAATACTGGAAATTTTTTTTTTATGCATTCTGTCCTGAATCCACGAAATTTTTGTTTTGTTTTGTTTTGTTTTGAGTAACCAGGATCTGCAGAAAGGTTGTAATTTTTTTCCAGCAAAGCTAACTTGTCACATTTTCTCTCCCCTTGATACCAACACAGCATACAAATAGTGGTAGTAATTTTTGCTACTTATTTCAGAGTCTGTTTTTGCATAACTTCCATAGGGATTTTGTCTGTTTTAACAAATATTGGACGTGAGTTTGATTGTGTGGCTTTGTGTGGAGTTCTTCCAGAAAGTTGAAAAAGAGCTGAACCAAGAAGAGGAGAACCTGTTTCCCTTGGTTGTAGGGTTCCAGAGACCTCCAAAGAAGGTGAGGAAGCTTGCCTCCATTGGCAGGACTGGAACCCGGCCAACGAAAATGCCCTGGTACCCTCGAGAAGAGGAAAGCCCAGGTGGAGTCTGATGAGACCAACTTTATACCTGAAGCATACATCGACTGGATGCCACCGGTTCGCTCTGATCCTGTATGGAATATTTCAACAAAGCCAGCTAAAATTGCTGTTAGTTATTTCTACCCTGTGATTTTATGCAAAAATAGGAAAAATGGTTTAAAAGTAGATTTAGTTTGCAAACTTTTGCTTTGCTGTTAAAAGTTTGGGATCAAGGTTGAGAGAATTCGTTTTTGCATAAGTTGAACCATTTTAACATTTTTTCCCTGTGATTTTGATGTATTTGCTATCTTGTTTTAGCCAATGCTCCAAATTTTTTTTCTTTTGGCTTGGATAATGGACTATTTTTAAGTAATGAAACTGTCATACGGGACATTCATGGACAATGCTGCTGACTAATTGTTGCTTCTCTTACACACATTGGAACCCTGAAAAAAGACTGTCTCCTAAGACTACACCCTGAGATCTGTGCCACCATAGATATGGTGGAATAAAAATTAAAAGGGGGGATTGTAACAGGGTGGTCCCCAGGAAAGGGGGAGGTTCCCTGCCCCACCCAAGGGAGGGTGGAGCTGAGCAGGAAGAGGAGAAGCAGAAGAAGAGACTGAGGAAGGAAGCAGGATGGAGCCAGGAGACCTGGAGGAGGCGCATGGAGCCTAGAGACACGTGAAGAAACTACGCTTGTCTTTTGGTCGTGGACTGGGTGACACAGATGTGGGTGAGACCCGTGGGGAGGTGACAATGGCAGCTTTTATCTTGATGTTGATTTTGCTCTTTTCCTTCCGGGCTTGTCCGGTTGTTTGTGACCCTTTTCTGTGGGTCCCCACTGGAAGATGCTTTAGACTTGTGGCAGGCCTTGGGGCCTTGCTCTGGGCCAATCCCATTTGGATGGACTTTTACCCACGAGGGGACGGGTAACTTTGGGTGCTTCATTTAGAAACTAGACTCTTTGCCTTACCTGTATTGTTTCCTAGTTTTATTAAAGTTCCTTCCCATTAAAGTCCCATGTGTTTTGTGTTGATGCGGCGGATGGCAGAACCCATTTAGAATAGGCAGGTTTGCGGGGTTTGGGCTGCCCCTCTCCCTGTCCTATAACAGTTGGACTTATAGCAGAAACTTAAGCTCTCTTGAAAAGCTGCTACCATCATATATAAAAGCTTCATCAAGCCTACTGGAGTATGAAGTTACAGTGAAAACAGAGAACTACCAGATATGCGACTGAGAGTATGTTGACCCATCAGCACTAGTGGAGCTATTATATGACTATAGTCAATTCAGGGACAGCAAGCGAGACCAGACTGACCAAGCCCAGCTCAAAACATAAAATGACAAAAAAAATGGTTGTTCTGAATCACTAATAAGCAAACATAAAAATTAAATAATGTGAAAAGTAAGAATCCTGACAAAAACTAGCTATAACTTAAGGAAAAGTTAAGGATGTCAAGTTATAGAGACAAAAGCAAAATTTCAGCGATCCAACAGAGATCCAAAGAAATCCGTCAGAATTGCACAATAATCACTCCCAAAATAAAGTTTGGTCACAACAAGATTGAAAAAAAAAAAAAATGAGATGAATGGCTACTATGTATAGGACTCCATTCTTCCACATCTCGCTATGTTGCATCAATTGCATTAGAATACTCTTTTAACCTATCATTTGGTAATCAAATGCATTAAGATGCTAGGAGGAAAAAACACAATAAAACAAAAATTAAGTCTAATTTAAACACACATTAATCAGGGAAATTAAACTTTACCTTATTCACAAGTAATTTACATTTTAAACTTGTGACAGTAACTTTCATGTTTTAGCAGAAGAGACCATACTTCCAATTTTCTGAGTGTTAAAAGGAATATTAATGATAGTACTTGGAAACAGATGGAATGGTTATTTGGGGCCAGATCAGAGGCCCTGAATACTAGTCTAAGCAGTTAGCAAATATTTTATATACAATGGGAAACCACTGGAAAGAAAATAGGAATAAAGAACTGTGATTTAGAAATAGCTATGCATAAAATTAAGATTCATTTCAAGTTGAGGAAAAACATAGCTAAAAGTTTTTGCATTCTAAGCAATCTAGAAAAGATAAAAGGCCTGTAGTAAGATAATGGCAATAAGAACAAAGGGAACAAAATAGACTGAGATAGGCGATAACTTTATGGTGCTTAGATGGGAATGCAAAACCAAAAAAAAAAAAAAAAAAAAAAGCTAAGGTTTCTTCCCCTATCATAGTTGCAACAAAAAATACTTATACATTATGCCTAAATATATTGTGCTGCCAATTATTAGATAGAGTCCTAGAAATGAGACGGTACTTAAAATTCACTTTAATGCTCCTTGTGACTGATTATCTATTAATTGTTGAACACTTTGAAGATAATAACAGTCTGGTGTCATGTCTATAAAGATAACATTCTACTTCAAATATTCAAAGAAAATTCTTCCAAATCCAATTTTCTAAAATGGTAGAAGGATTATCTTTCCCACACTCTATTAATATAAACAGTCTCAGTAAAATTTCATTTTGATGTGTAACTTGGTAAGGAAGTGACTGTTTCTTTTGAAGAAGAAATTGGATTTTGGATATAACTCACACGTCAGGGCACACAATGATCAAGCAACATTCCCACACTGTTGGTGGGAATGTAGACTGGGTGTGGAAATGAGGCAGTAAGAAAATTACACGGCTTTGGCTTAATTTGCAGAAAAAAGAAGTTACCCAGTACAGTTCAACAGGCTGAACAACTGCATATCCTTTCCTACACATACTATCATGATTTTTTGTAAAACAAAGTGCCATAAAGTATCACCTAGATTCAGCTTAATCCACAATAGCTGGTAGGATGAAACAATTATGCTTATAGTCAAAGGCAATAAAAAGAATTATTCAGAGGTTGAAACTCTGAAACAGGATTCACTGCCTAGAATTCCATGATGAGCAAAGTGATTTGGGTACACAGTATCTATGTCACCTAGGCAGGCTACTAAACCTCACTTTAGTTTGCTCAATGCGTGATGGATATAGTAAAATTACTTACCTTTAGAGGACTATGAAGAATTAATTTTAACATATATAAGGCACTTACAACAGTGTCTACTATGTAGCAAATAACCCCAAAATTTACTACCATAATAAAACAACTCGATCTTCAAGTAAACAGTCATTTCATAATCAATATATTTCATGTAAGAGGCTAAGAAAATGTATAAATACATTTGAAGGAAAGGATAATCAAAATTGGCAAAGCTACAGAATCCAATTAAACTTTGGTTACCTACAAGTTCACTTATCCAATACCTCTAGCATGCTAATATACAAGTCCTTTAAAATATTTTAAAATTCACCTAGAGAATCTTTAATACAAATGGTTGCATAGAAGAGTGACTGCCTTATTGAACAGATAATACAAATTTATTAGTGACCTTTCTACCTAATAACTAATGGTGCTCTATTGTAACGTTAAAAAACGTTATTTGCATGAAGCAGCAAATAAAAAGTTGAACGACAGGTAGAAATGGTTTACTTAAAGTTAACTTTGGATTCTGGTCTGATGGTAAGACCAAGCCCATATTCCTAACCTCCTTCTCTTCTGAGTACAACTACCAAAAAGTATGCTGGAGGATGCTGTCAGAGTCATCAAGATCTCGAGTTCTTCTGGGCAAGAATAAGTGTTGAGGGACCAGGTAGAGGGAAATTTTTGCTCTTTGAGATTCTGGGTCAAGGTCATGGATTTCAGAACCCCCAAATAAATGTAAAAAGCACAATCATATAGGGGTACCTCTCAGAAAAGGCAAAATGTGACTTCTCCCAGAAGTGGACATTGACAGGGCTGTGTACATAATCCAGGTGACTTCTATGATTAAAGTAGAGATTTCACTGGTGAAATTAATTACCTCTAGACCTCATGTTCTGGAAAAGCCATCAGTTTGTAAGCTTGTCTGCCCTTGCAAAATGCCACTTTAGCTAACAACATTTGCTGGTTTGCATTGTCAGAGAGATCCACATGACAGTCTGATCTCGATGGGTGGCTAACAGAACATAAAAATTATCACTTATATGGAAACACAAGATCTTTATAATGGAAGACTCAACTAAACAGCTGAAATACAGGAATCCTACTAATGAGTCACATAAGTGGGACAGAAGAATATAAGCAAACTAAGGACAAAATATTAAGAACTTTCAGAAAATACTACTAGAACATAAACAGAGCTAAATATTTCCTAATTTAAAAAAATCAATAGGTGAATTCAGTTTTAAGATACAGGACATATGGAGATGAAATAATTAATGACCAGGTAAAAGACTTGGAAGACAAAATCAGGAAGCTAAAAAATAATGAGTTATATAAGAAAAAACACAGAACATGTCTTTTTCTCTTCTTCAAGAAATAGGAGAAAAATACCATAGCTGCAGATACAGCTGAATGTTCAAATTTCAGAAGTGAGACTCAGATTAATTTGGGGGAGGTTAAGGTGGACAAAGAAAGTTAGTTTAATAAAGATGTAGTATCTAGAGATAATAAGTAGGAATAAACTAAATTTCAGTCATAAAGAGAAAAGTCATACAAAGAAAGACCAGTTGCCTGCAGAGAAAAGAGAAACAGATTAACACTAGACTTCTCACCAGTAACATTAGAAACCAAAGGGCAACAGAACAGTATCTTATGGCTAAAAAATTTTAAAATTTCAATATAAATTTTTTGTATCTCAATATAAATTTTGTGTATACTTCACCATGGTTAAAAAATGGTATGTTCAGATGTTATTTATTATGTATGTAATTACGATGTGCAAAAAAAGCTATAGTGAAAAACCAAACTGACATGGAACTAATATTCTAGGTTTGGAAACCGGACAAACACAAGCAATCTACAGAAGAACTGCAAATGGCTAATAAACATTAAAAGATGCCAAACCTCAAAAGCAATAAAAGAAGTGGAAATTAAAATGACCAAACCATTTTTCATCAACCCAATACCGGCATAAATGAAGCAAAATGAGACTCTTAACATTACTTGGGACTCTGGGAAGGGAAACAATTTTATTGAATAGCAAATAAATGTCCATACAATGGAATATAATACAAATACTAAAATTAATAATCTAGATAATCTAAAAGGATAGTCATAATATATTCAGTAGAAAAAAGTGAAACTGCAGAGTAATGTATAAAGATTCTAAATTTGTGTGAACATGAAAACTCCTTTATCTACTTATCAATTTGAAAATCTACTCATATGTAGGTTAGAATCCTATGTAGACATCCAAAATCAAGTTATAGAACAATGATGAAGTAATAATTTTCAGGATGTATTATCTGAAAAAAGCAGATTATAAATATGTACGATAGTTTTCTATAAAGAAAAAAATGTTTTGCATGATCTACTTACAAAACTCAGATTTAGCAAATCTGTTTCCCCATTAAGAAGTGACATTAGTGCTCACTTTTATCACTTTGGATTTAAAATCAAATAGACCAGAGAGATTCTGCAAGGGAAGGGGAGGGGGGAGATCAAAACAGGAGAGGGAAGAACACCAGGAACTATAGTGATGGTGCACAGGTGAATTGGTGGTGGGAATTTTATGGGGAATACACCTGAGAGGAGAAAGGAAACATTGTATAAAAATGAACAATGGTGTAAAATATATATAAATAATTTTAAAAATCATAAAACCAAATAGACATCAGTATTTTCCCTTGAGGTGCTAGGGGTTAAGTCTCAGCACTATCAAGATGTCACCAGCCACCATAGCATAAGTTTGATCCCTAGCCAGGGAGCTAACCCACATGGCATAGCAGTCCTTTCCTGTCTTACCCGCTGCTCCCCTCAGCGGTGTATTTCAGTAGATCTGCCTATTCTGCTCCCCACTCTTCCTCTGGTGAATCCTCTCACCCCCCACATCTCTGGCCTGCACCCCAGTTCTTATATGCATAAATAAAAATCTTTTTTAAAAAAACTTTCAAAAGCTATGGGCTTTTAAGTATGAATGTCTGCAAAAGTTCCTGGAAAAAAATATAAGACCATAAATAAAAATGACTCTGTTTATGAAAACTATCGATGTTTTCTTTTTTTTTTTTTGTTTCTCAGGTTTTCGTCATCAAACTGTATTACCATTATAACTTAAACATTGTAAATTTTTTAAAAATCCAAGTCTCAAAATTATCGAACTCCTAGAAGATAACGAAACAGAAAACATAGATGACCTTGTGTTTGGCAATAACTTCTTGAGTACAATACCAAAGGCAAGATCCATGAGAGAACGAACTCATAAACTGGATTTAAGAATAGAAAACATTTGCTCTGAAAAAGATTTGTCAAAACAATGAAAAGACAAGCCACAGATTAGGAAAAAATACTTGCAAAAGACATAGCTGATTAACCCAAAATAAACAAAGAACTCTTAAAATTCAATAAGAAAACAGTCCAATTAAATAAAAGGCTAAAGACCTTTGTAGATACTTCACCAAAGTTATATGGATAGCAAGTAGGTACATTCCACATGTTCCACATCATGTCATAAAGGCACTGGAGAAGATATTTTGGCAATTTCTAACAAAATTAACCAGTCTTACCACATAGCACATCAAAAGTACTCCTTGGCATTTACCCAGTGGAATTAATAAGTTTAGGTCCACATAAAAATTTGCACACAAATGTTTACAGCACTTTATATTTAACTGTTAAAACCTGGAATCAACAAAGATGTCCTTCAGTAGGTGAATGGACAAAAATGATAAACTCAGACAATGGGTTATTCCAATGCCTAAACGAACATATCAAGTGTTGCAAAGACAAGAAAACTTTAAATGCATATAACTAAGTGAAAGAAAATAGTATGAAAAATAAGGTTACATACGGATTCTTTTTGTAGGACATTCTGGAAAAGGCAAAACTATGAAGACAGGGCTTCCCTGGTGGCGCAAGGGGTTAGGATAGTTTTTGAGGCTATCCGCAGCCACTGCAGCACCAGTTCGATCCCCAGCCAGAGGAGCTGCCCACATGTCACAGCAGACCTCTCCTGACTCACGCGCTGCCCCCCGCAGCAGTGTATTTCAGTCGATCTGTCTGTTCTGTTCCCCACTCTGTCTCTGGTGAATCTTCTCACCCCCCACACCTCTAGCCTGTACCCCAGAGTTCTTGTATGCAAAAATAAAGAAATCTTAAAAAAAAAAACTATGAAGACAACAAAAAAAAGTGAGTGGTTGCTATGGGATAGGAATGACCAGGCAGAGCACAAAGGGTGGTGGGGGACAGCGAAAGCACCTGTATATACTATTATGGTGAATACCAATCATCACAAATTTTTCCAAACCGAGAGAATGGATAACATTAAGGTGCCCCATAATTTGAATTCTAAACTCTGGGAGGTAACTATTGGTTCATGAATTTTAACAACTGTACCACTCAGGTGGGGGATGTTGACAATGGCTATAAATATGTGAGGAAGGGAAGTGAGGTTTCAAAATCTGTGACCAACCCCCTCAATATTGCTGTGAATATAGAACTAGTGTAGTAAGCCTATTTGAAAAAATCTATTTGTGATCCTATATTAAAATTCACGTAAGCTAAAATATTAATTCATGTTTTAAATTATGCAAACAGGAATTAACATAAATCACTTGAAGCAGGTCAGTATTTACAAGTATATTTAAAATATACTACGATAACTATAATTAAATTCATCATTACATCACCACAAAGTTCTAGAAAGGACTATATGCAGCAATAACTAGATTAAGTAAAACTGATTTTGCAGTAACTAAAAACTGCTTTATTCTCCTTTATGTATGAATTTTATTGCCCCACCTTGAGGACAAGAATAATTCTTCTAACTTCTGTTTTCTTAATATTTATTATAGCACACAAACAAATGTGAAATTATTTTGTCTAAAAATAAAGCTAATAGACCAAATGACTTTACTGGGATGTAGGGGCTATCTCCAGTTATCTGGTTATGTGGTAACTGGGCCTGGGTTAATTAGGGCAGGGGAATAGTGGGTAGAATACTTTCATAAAGACAGTGGTTAGGGTGTTGGTTTGCATATAAAAGGGGAAGTAGCAGGTGAATTCTACACTATTTCTAGAAACTGGCTAGCCCTGGGAGAGCTGGTCTCTCCAGGGTCAGCAAGGCTCCAAGATGAAAAAGCATCAGAAAGAATAAAAAGAAATGATCAATACAGAGAGGACAGAAATCTTTAGAAATTTATGAATAAATTATAGTTATTATAAGAGCAATGAAAACTGAGTATTATGTTTCTTTATAATGCAAGTCCACCACTGAAAATAATTTTTTTATGGAGATATTTTGCTTCAGTGTAAAGTTACTGTTCCCTATCATCAAAAGTGAGTCCAAAGTTTTCATTCTTAATGAAATGCTCCTCCATAATGAGATTTTACATATTTCATTTTTGAAAATGACTTCACAAGTACTGCCAAATTCTGATATCAATTCATGTGCATATGATTTTAATTGAATATATTCATCACTTGGTAGGTAATTATAAAAGTCTACCAGATTCTTGTCCTGCTGTTTGCCTTTTCAACATGTCATCACAACGGAGATTAATCATTTCCAACTGAAAGTTAAGCGGAAGCAATTCTCACTCACACAATTAAATGGATTTTGAAATGTGGAAATTTCCTTTGCAATTACCCAAGGTCTGGAAAACACTACTGGAACTGTGGTTTGAGTTCTACTACTAATTTTGTTGGAAATAGCAATCTTACTTCTTGTCTTAACTTTTGACAGCAGAAGTACAAAAAGCAGCCTGTCATTATTTGTGATTCATGGTAGTTGTCTTTGAAATGACTATCACGTAAAAATTTCACAGATAAGCACTGTTTTATTTTGCAGTTTTAGAATGAATTCATTAGGAAACATTACCAAGTCCACAGCAAAAACTATTTTCCTAAGTTGTTCAGTATCTGATAAGTGGTTCTTCAGGTTCAGAATATTTCAGTCTTAGTTCGGCACTCAAAAATTTCACAATAAACCTTTAGTACTGCTAACCATCACCTAGACAAGTCAGATAGACAAGTAAGAATATTCACCTTTTACTTCTGACAAAAACTTAAAATAACCACAGGCTTTAAATGCTTATATGTGATTGTACAGCTCATTCAAACTAGGTGACGATGACGTGACAAAACAAATTGATAAAATTAACCAAATATAAGCACATCATCAAAACAGGAGAAATGCAGACACAGATCCAAATAAAAATGAGAATTTTTTATGACAACCACAAAGTTAATCAATTTTGTGAGAACTTAAAATGAGGGAGGACTGTATGAATGTACATGAAAGCTTTAAAAATCCATACTAGATAGACTTCAAGGACAAAACTGGAAAGTGAGAAGAATAAACAGAAAAGGATAAAGACATAATATCTAGGAATGGGAGGAAGTAGAGGAGTCAACAAAAAAAGAGGAGTAAATGAACAGAAGAAATGGGCACAATAATTCACATCACAGAAGGTAAATACTAATGGCTATGAAAGTGAAATAAGTCACCTAATAAAATAAAACTTAAATGCAATGCAATGGTTTCATAATAAAATACTATTAAGGTGAAAAATGTACTTACCGACACAGCTATCATGGTACTATCTGGCCTCCATTCAGCTTGCTTGTAGGATCCAAACTGAGAAGATGATTTTGCAGGTTCCTTATAGGTTACAATTAATACACTGGGCTAGAAAAAAAAGTTGTATTTCATTAATATCTCATAAGAAATACATATGCAAATTTAAAGATAAGAGTACTCTGAATCTTAACTATACAAGTATAAAACACTAACATTAAATCATCAGTTTTAAAAAGCCCAAGCAAATCAACTAAAAGAGGACCCACCTCCAAATACATTCTGAATATGCCAATATTTATAAAGAAATTGAATCAATAATTAACAAAGGAAAAAAAGAGAAGGACCCAAGCCACATAGGTTCACTGCTGAATTCTAGCAAACATTTAAGGGAAAAAGTTACACCAGTTTTTCACTTTGTAACTCATTCTATGAGGTCCAAATCACCCTAACACTAAAATCAGCCAAAGACATTACAAGGAGAGAAACCAGAAGACCACTATCCCTCATGAACACAGGTACAAATATTTGCAACTAACTGAATCCAAAAAAGTATAGAAGGATTGTACACTACTGCCAACAACTATTTATTCCAGATATGAAAAGTTGCTTTAACATTCAAAAATCAACTGATATAATCCATCACAACAGCAGACTAAAGAAAGAAAACCATGATTATACCAACAGATGCAGAAAACAGATCTGATGAAACCCAACACTGATTTGTGACAAAAACTCTTCAGTAAACTAGGAACAGAGAGAAACTTCCTCAACCTGACAAAGAACATTTACTGTACAAAAAACCTACAGATCACATTATACTCACTGGTAAGAAATTAGAAGTTATCCAACTAAGTACAGGAATGAAGTAAGGACATTCCTTCTCCCAATGCCTCTTCAAAATCTTACCAGAAGGACTAGCTAATGCAGTAGGCAATAAAAAGAAATAAAAAGTACAGTATTGGGAAGAAAGAAATGTAACTGCCTTTGTTCATAGAAGGCATGATTACCCATATAGAAAATCCAAAAGAATCAACAACAACAAATACCCAGGAATAGGCTAGGATCCCTACTCTCACTACTTGTATTCAATATAGTACTGAAAAGCTTTCACAGAGCAATTAGGGAAGAAAAAGAAATAAAAGATATTCCAATCAGAAAGTAGTAAAACCATTGCTGTTTGCAAACAATGTGATCTTATATATAAAAAAACACTAAAAATTCCATTAAGAAATTTAGTAATTCAGAAAATTAAGGTTATAAAAGCAACATATTAAAGTTAAGTGCACTAAAACTACCTGAAAAGGAAATTAGGAAAACAATCCCATTTAAAAATAGCATCAAAAATTATGAAATACATAGGATCAGGCACTACAGAGGTGAAAGACTAGTACCCCGACAACTACAAAAAACCAACTAAAACAATGAAAGAAAACACAAATATAAAGACACCCTGAGTTCACTGATTGGAAGACTTAACATTCTTAAAATATTCATACTACTCAAAACAATCTAAAAATTTACTATAATTCCTATCAAAATCACAGTGGTATTTTTTACAGAAATAGATAAAATAATTCTAAAATTCATATATAACCACAATGATTTCAAATAGCCAAATCTTGATAAAAACAAAACTGGAGACATCACAAGTCTTAATTTCTAAATACAAAGATACAGCAATAAAAACAATATGGTACCGGCATAAAGACCAATCAGAGCTGTAGAAATAAATCCACATATAAATGGTCAACTTATCACAACAAGGATTAAACTAAAAAGTTTCTGCAAAGCAAACAAAACATCAAGAGAGTGAAAAGGCAATTTATGAACTGGAGAAAATATATGCAATCTATTAAGGGGTTAATTGCGAAAATATTCAATAAATCCCCACAATTAAATAGCAAAAAACTAATAATCTGATTTAAAACTAGCCTAAAGATACAAACAGACATTTCTCTAAAGAAGAAAAACACATGGCCAACAGGTACATGAAAAGATATTCAATGTTACTAGTCAACAAGGAAATTCAAAAAGAAATCACAACAAGATCTTAAACCTATCAAGATGGTAATTATCCAAAAATGAAAGGAGAAAAGTGCTGGCATGTATGTGGAGAAAGGGGAATTCTTGTTGCTGGAAATGTAACATGTTGTCAATGTATTAAAAAAAAAAAAAAAAGATCATGAAGATAAAAAATAGTACTACCATGTGACCACCAATCCTACTTCTGAATATTTATCCACAGAATTTAAATCAGAACCTGCAAAAGATTTTGGCACTACTATATTCACTACTGCACTATTCACAAGCACCAAGACATAGAAACAACCAAATGTGCATCGATGGATAAATAAAGAAAATGTGGTATATTTAAACAACAGAATATCATTCAGCTTCAAAAAAAAGAAGTTCCACAATATGCAACAACATGGGTGAACTGGGAGGACATATGCTAAGTGAAATAAACCAGTCACAGAAGGACAAACAATACATTATTCAACTTATATAAGGTATCTATAAAAGTCAAACTTGTAGTATTAAAGAGCTGAGGAGAGGAAAATGTGTGGATTTGATAACCAACAGTATAAAGTTTCAGCTAAGCAAGATGAATAAGTTTTAGAGATCTACTGTACAACGTTACAACTATAATTAATATTGCACTGTACATTTAAAATTCTTATATTGTTTATATCACAATAAAGTAATCAAGAAACTTTGCATGGCAACACAAAAATTCTCCAGGGAAATGCTTCCTAATATATTTTATGACGACTGCATTAGCTTAATACCAAAAACAAATATAGACAGCACAAAAGAAGCAACTGACCAATATCCCTGATTAACACTGACGCAAAGATCTTCAACAAAATATTAACAAGAATTCAACAATATATCACAAAGATTATAACATCATGATTAAGTGAGATAAATCCCAGGGATACATGGATATTTTAACATATGCAAATCAATGTACTACATCATATCAACAAAAATAAAGATAAATACCGGGAGATTACATCAACAGATGCAGAGAAAGCATTTTATGAGATCCCATATTCACTTACAATAAAAACTTTAAACAGATGGGAATAAGAAGGAATCCACCTCAATGTAATAAAATCATATATCACAAACCAACTAATGGCATATTACATAATGATGAAAAACTGAAAATAAGACAAGGATACCCCTGTCACCACCACCATTTTAAATCTGTTCAATTTAATATTAGAGGTTTTGCCTAGTGCAATCAGACAATACAACAGGAAGTAAGAGACTTCAAGTCAGCAATGAAGTAAAACTATACTAGTCATAGATATGGTATTATATATATATTTAGAAAACTCTAGAGTCCACCAATATTTGTTAGAAATAAATATGCTAAAGTGGTATGAACAAAATTAACACAGAAAAATCCAGTTTTCAATACAATGATCAAGAAATAAAAGAAATTAATAATTCCATTCACAATTGCTTCAAAAAGAATCAAATACCTTGTAATTAACCTCACCAAAGAGTTTGTGAAGGACAAGAAATATAAAACGTTATTGGAGGAGTAAGTGACACAAGGAGATGGAAAGATATCTTATGAATGAGGAAAATCAACCCAATCAAAACCACCACCTTACCTAAAGTGATATATAAATGTAAAGCAATCCCCATCAAAATATCAACAAAATTCTTCATAGAAATCAAACCAAAAAATACTGAAATTTGTATAGAAGCCTTGAATAGCAAGGGCAATCCTGAGGGAAAAAATGGAGAAATAAATGGTGGCATCATATTACATTACTTTATACTATAAAGCTACTGTACGAAAACAGTCTTGGCATAGCACATGGATCAATGGAATAGAACAGAAAGCTTAAAAATAAATACAAGTACACATCAAAACTTAATTCATTAAAGTAGCCATGAACATATAATAGGCAAAGGAGTCTCTTTAATAAATGGTACTGAAAGAACACATAAAATGAAGTTAGGTCACTCTCTAACCCCAAGCACAAAAATAAATTCCAAATGGATTAAAGACTTAGATACAAGACTTGCAACAATATATAAAAAGCATTGGTGATATGTTCCATGACCTCAATGACAAAGATGTCTTTGGGTACGTGACCCCTATGGCAAGGGAAATAAAAGTAAAAATAGTTAGGATTACCTCAAATTAAAAAGATTGTAAACAATGAAAGAAAACATAAGATTAAAAAGGTATTTAAAATGGGAGAATATACACATCCCATAGCCAACAAGAGGTTAATATAAAAGATACATGAAAACTTATACAATTCGACAACAGAAAAACAGGTCAATTTTAAAAATGGGCAGCAGATCTGAACAAAGAGGATATCCAGAAGGCCAACAGACACAAAAAAGCTCATCCTTTCCAGTAAGAAATGCAGGTTAAAACCACAATGACATCTTATCTCCTGTGTGTGAGTATATATATACTAAAAAGACTCCCCACAAGAAGTTTTGGAGAGAATACAGATAAAGAGGAACTTTATTGGGCCTCCCGGTGGCGCAAGGGGTTAAGACGCAGCACTATGAAGCTATCGTCAGCCACTGCAGCAACAGTTCGATCCCTGGCCAGGGAGCTACCCACATGATGCAGCTGACCTCTCCTCACTGGCCTGCTGCTCCCCTCAGAAGTGTATTTCAGTCAATCTGCTGTTCTGTTTCCCACTCTGTCTCTGGTGAATCCTCTTACCCCCCCCCACACCTCTGGCCTGTACCCCAGGTCTTGTGTGCATAAATAACTAAATATTCAAAAAAAAAAAAAAAAGAGGAACTTCATTACATTATTGGTGGAAATGTAAACTTGTACAGTCACTATGGAAAATACTCTGAATTTACCTTAAGAAACTATCAATGGTAATAATGAATGACTCAGCAATCATACTCATGGGCATCTATTCAAATAATGTGAAATCATCAATGTCAAAAACTATATGCTCTACAGTATTTACTGCAGTACTATTTACAACAGCTAGGCTATAAAAGTAACTTAAATGTCTAACAATAGAGAACTGGATTAACAATATAAGCCAATGGTTACCTCAATTAAAAATAAGTTATGAAAAAGTACTCTTGAATAAAAACACCTTTAACTAGGCCCAAGTGGTTGCTGCTGAAATGGGCAAGTTCATGAAACCCAGGAAGGTGGTGCTGGTCTTGGCCGGACGCTACTCTGGACGCAAAGCGGTCATTGTGAAAAACATTGATGATGGCACCGCAAACCGCCCTTACAGCCACGCTCTGGTGGCTGGAATTGATCGCTATCCCTGCAAAGTGACAGCTGCCATGGGCAAGAAGAAAATTGCCAAAAGGTCAAAGAGCAAGTCTTTTGTGAAAGTGTATAACTACAATCACCTCATGCCCACCAGGTACTCTGTGGATATCCCATTGGACAAAACTGTTGTCATCAAGGATGTCTTCAGAGATCCTGCTCTTAAACACAAGGCCCGACAAGAGACCAAGGTCAAATTTGAGGAGAGGTACAAGACTGGCAAGAACAAATGGTTCTTCTAGAAGCTGTGATTTTAAATGTTTTACTTTGGTCATTACAAATACAAAAAAAAAAAAAACCAACACCTTTAACTTTATGAATACATCATCCATAAAGTATTCACATACAAACTTTTAAACCTCACTTCCAGAATATAAGAAATATAGAGAACTAGGGAAAAGACTAACAACCAAACAAATCCAGAATGTGTGGCTGGTAATTAAAGTAGCCTGATCTACAAAAATATATCTGTGTAACTGAAACTGATAGAGAAGCCTATTCCAGGTTAAGAAACTAGAGATATAATAACCCATTGGAATGCATGAACCTTGAGTGGATATTGGCTTTAAAAATTAAGAAAAAGTTTATGCAGTTAATTTGGGGCACGGGAAAATTTAAACTTTTGTTTAAATTTAAAATAGGAAATGTAACCCAAAGCCAAAGAATGAAATGATATGTGAAGAACAGAGAAAACCAAAGAAACCAAGAATTGGTTATTTGAACACATAACAAAATAGAGAGTACTCCCTCTTGAAGACACAGAAATAAAAAGAACCAAAACAGAAAAGGAAAGGGAAGTACGAAGGAAAAAGAACGAAGAAAGACTTCGGGAACTATCTGACTCCATGAGGAAAGGAAATATAAGAATTATAGGATACCAGAAGGAGAGGAGAGAGATGTAGGAACAGAGAAAATATTCAAAGAGATAATTGAAGAGAACTTCCCAAATGTGAAGAAGGAGCTGAAAATAGATATACAAGAAGCAAGAAGAACATCAAACTTCCACGACAAAAGGAAAAATACAGCAAGACACATAATAGTAAAGCTCCCAAGAATCCAGGACAAGGAAAAAATAATGAAGCTGGCAAGAGGGAAGAAACAGATAACATTCAAAGGAAAGTCAATCAGGCTGACATCAGACTTCTCCGAAGAAACACTACGGGCAAGGAGAGAGTGGAGGGACATAGTCAACAGACTCCAAGAAAACAGATGCCAACCAAGAATACTCTGTCCCGCAAAGCTCTCCTTCCTCTTTGAAGAAAGAATATGGACCTTCCCAGACAAACAGAAACTCCGGAATTTCATTACAACTAAACCCCCACTCCAAAAAATACTACAAGGAGTCCTAAAGCCAGAACCTCAGAGGGACGAATAACAATGAAAGAACGCCAAAAAAAAAAAAAAGTTATTAAAAGAATAAATAAAATCAAAGGAAAGACAAACACAATGGCAAATACAGATGCTAACATATCAATATTAACTCTAAATGTAAATGGACTAAACTCTTCAATAAAAAGACACAGAGTTGCAGCCTGGATTAAGAAACAAAACCCAACCTTTTGCTGTCTCCAGGAAACACATTTAGCTACAAAAGATAAAAATAGGCTCAAAGTTAAAGGATGGAAAACAATCCTACAAGCAAATGGACCGAAAAAGAAAGCAGGAACAGCTATACTTATATCAGATAAAACAGATTTCAAACTCAAAAAGATAAAAAGAGACCCCAATGGTCACTACATTATGATCAAGGGGACAATACTTCAAGAAGAAATAACACTCATTAACATATACTCACCAAACGAAGGAGCACCAAAATATATCAGACAACTGTTGTCCTCTCTGAAAACAGACATCGGAGAAAACACATACGTAGTGGGAGACTTCAACACACCACTATCAACAATGGATAGATCAACAAGACAAAAAATAAGAAACCAAAGCTCTAAATAAGGACCTAGAGCAATTGGGCTTAACAGACATCTATAGAACACTAAACCCCAAAAAAACGGAGTACACATTCTTCTCAAGCGCACACGGATCATTCTCCAGGATCGATCACATACTGGGGCACAAGACAAACATCAACAGATACACCAAGATTGAAATCATATCAACCATCTTTTCTGACCATGAAGGCATCAAACTAGAAATAAACCATAAAAAGAAGGCAAGGAACTTTCCTACCTCATGGAGATTAAAAACCACACTACTAGAAGACCACTGGACTAATGAGGGGGTCAAAGAAGAAATTAAAAAATTCTTTGAATTGAACAACAAGGAGGACACCAATATCCTAAATGTATGGGATGCAGCAAAAGCAGTAATAAGAGGAAAATATATAGCAATAGACGCTCACATCAAAAAACAAGAAAGAACTCAAAGAAACAACCTAATCTCGAAGCTCAAAGATCTAGAAAAAGAACAACAAAAAACCCCAAAACCAGTAGAAGAAAAGAAATAATAAAAACCAAAGCAGAAATAAATGAAATTGAAACTAAAAAAACAATCCAAAAGATCAATGAAACCAAGAGCTGGTTCTTTGAAAAAATCAATAAAATAGACAAACCCCTAGCCAGGCTCACAAAGGAAAAAAGGGAGAAAGCACAAATAAACAGGATCATCAATGAAAGAGGAGAAATCACAACGGACACAGCAGAAATCAAAAGAATAATCAGTAACTACTATGAACAGTTATATGGAAACAAGTTCAACAATCTATAGGAGATGGACAAATTCGTACAACTCTACAATCACCCAAAGCTAGATAAAGAAGAAATAGAACACCTAAACAGACCAATTACAAGCAGCGAAATTGAAATGGTAATCAAAAACCTCCCCAAAAACAAAAGCCCAGGACCTGATGGATTTACAAATGAATTCTACCAAACATTCAGAGACGAATTAGTGCCTATCCTTCACAAACTCTTCCAAAAAATTGAGAAGGAAGGGACAATACCAAACACGTTTTATGAAGCCAACATTACACTAATACCAAAACCGAACAAGGACAACACAAAAAAGGAAAACTACAGGCCAATCTCCCTAATGAACACTGATGCAAAAATCCTCAATAAAATTTTAGCTATCAGAATCCAACAATGTATCCATAAGATAATTCACCACGACCAAGTAGGATTCATTCCAGGGACACAAGGATGGTTTAACATCCGAAAATCAATCAACGTTATCCAACACATCAACAAAAAGAAATATAAAAACCATATGATAATATCAATAGATGCCGAGAAAGCTTTCGACAAAGTGCAACACCCATTCATGATAAAAGCCCTTGAAATTCTTGGGATACAAGGAACATACCTCAACATCATAAAGGCTGTCTATGACAAGCCAACAGCCAGTATTATTCTCAATGGTGAAAAGCTGAAAGCAATTCCATTAAGATCTGGAACAAGACAAGGATGTCCACTCTCACCACTGCTTTTCAATATAATACTGGAAGTCCTAGCCAGGGCAATAAGACAAGAGAAAGACATCCAAGGAATCCAAATAGGAAAAGAAGAAGTCAAACTATCACTATTTGCAGACGATATGATATTATACATAGAGAACCCCAAAAACTCCACAGAAAAGCTAATTCAACTCATCAATCAGTTCAGTAAAGTGGCAGGATACAAAATCAACACGCAAAAGTCAGTAGCCTTCCTATACACAAACAATAAATCTGAAGAAGAAGAAATCAAAAAAACCATCCCTTTTTTTATTGAAACAAAAAAAAATCAAATATTTGGGAATAAATCTAACAAAAGAGGTAAAGGACCTATACAAACAAAACTATAAAACACTATTAAAAGAAATAGAAGAAGACACAAAGAAATGGAGAGACATCCCCTGCTCATGGATTGGAAGAATAAACATTATTAAAATGGCCATCCTTCCAAAAGCAATATACAGATTCAATGCTATTCCAATCAAAATTTCAATGTCATTCTTCAAAGAAATAGAACAATTATTGATGAAATTCATATGGAATCACAAAAAACCCCGAATAGCCAAAGCTCTCCTGAAAAAAAAAAGAAGGGAATGGATGCATCTCACTCCCAGACTTCAAACTCTACTACAAAGCCATAATCATCAAAACTGCATGGTATTGGAACAAGAACAGACATACAGACCAATGGAATCGAATAGAAAATCCAGAAATAAACCCACAGATCTATGGTCAACTAATCTTTGACAAAGGAGCAAAGACTATGCATTGGAGCATAGAAAGTTTGTTCAATAAATGGTGCTGGGAAAACTGGGTCGCTACATGCAAAAGAATGAAGCTTGACCAGTACCTCACACCATACACAAAAATCAACTCAAAATGGATTAAAGAACTAGACATAAGACCTGAAACCATAAAATATATAGAAGGAAATATAGGCGAAACACTACGTGATTTGCACATCAAAGACATCTTTACAGACACATCACCCAAAGCAGTGATAGTGAAGGCAAAGATAAACAGCTGGGACTACATCAAATTAAAGAGCTTCTGCACAGCAAAAGAGACAATAACAAAAACAAAGAGAAACCCCACCGACTGGGAGAACATATTTGCACCCAACACTAATGATAAAGGACTGATCACAAAAATCTGCAAAGAGCTGATGAGACTCAACAACAACAAAGAAAATAATCCAGTCAAAAAATGGGCAGAAGAGCTAAAAAGAAACTTCTCTGAAGAGGAAATGCAAATGGCCAACAGGCAATATGAAAAAATGTTCAACATCACTTGTCATCAGGGAAATGCAAATCAAAACTACCATGAGATACCATCTTACACCAGTGAGAATGGCACATATTAAAAAAACTAGCAACAACAAATGTTGGCGAGGGTGTGAAGAAAAAGGAACTCTTCTGCACTGTTGGTGGGAGTGCAAACTGGTCCAACCACTGTGGAGAGCTGTGTGGAGATTTCTGGACCTACTAAACATAGAGCTTCCATACGATCCAGCAATTCCACTCCTAGGTATTTACCCAAAGGACACAGAAACATCAATTCCAAAGAACACCTGCACCCCTATGTTTATAGCAGCACTATTTACAATCGCTAAGCTTTGGAAACAACCCAAATGCCCAAAAATAGATGACTGGATCAAGAAGATGTGGTACATATATACCATGGAATATTACTCAGCATTCAAAAAAGATAAACACATGCAATTTGCAGCAACATGGATGGCGCTGGAAGGGATCATGCTCAGCGAAATAAGCCAAAAAGAAAAAGAAAAATACCGGATGGTCTCACTCATAGCAGGAATCTAGAAAACTTAAATAAGGGACCAGGAAAATGAATAACTATAAGAAAGTGAAAATCAAAATCAACAAAAAACTATGAACCAGAGACACTTTTAGGGGGGCGGGGGCGGGAGGGGAGGGATTGGGGTCAGAATGGGGGGGGCTGCAATTGTATGGGGAATATAAAAATAAAATTTATTATTTAAAAATATAAAAAAATAAAAATAATTAAAAAAAACATTAAATTACAGATGTTGCCCAAAAAAAAATAAAATGAAATAGAGAAACGTATAACTAGACTATAAAAAAAGAATCAACTAAACTCAGAAATGAAAGAGGAGGTATTACTGATTTTACAAAAAATAAAAAGGATTAGTATGAGAATACTATGAATTGTATGCTGACAAACTGGATAACATAGATGAAATGGACAAATTCCTAAAACACACAACCAAGACTGAATCATGAAGATATGGAAAATCTGAATGAAGTTATACCTAGTAAGACTGATCAGTAATCTAATACCTCCCAACAAAGCTCAGGGACATATGGTTTCACTAAAAAATTCTACCAGACATTTGAGAGAAAATTATCACTAATCCATCTCAGGCTCTTCAAATAAAGTGGAGAACAAACACTTATTAACTTAGCCTATGAGGTCACCCTTACTCTGATGTGCAACCATCAGTGCAACCATCACCCCCATGCAGATTTCTCATTTACCTCCTCTCCCAACACTTGCATAGCTTCTCTTATTATCAACATCAATCATCAAAATGGTGCCAACAATAAAAGGCACTCAAATTGGTAAAAAAACTAGCTTATTTCTGTTTTCTAATAACTTGTTTTTTTATATGTAGAAAACTATAGGTTCCACAAAATCTGTTGGAAGTGTTAAAATTTATTAGCATAGTAGCAGATAAAAGATCAACATGCAAAAAAAAATCAGCTGCATTTCTATGTAATAGTGAACATCCAAAAATCAAATTAAGAAAACAATTCTATCTATAGTAGCATTAAAAAATAAAATACTTAGGATTTAGTTTATCCAAGGAAATTCAAGAAGAAACTGACAATGAACAGAATTGGTTTTCAATCTCCACTCTTCAATAATTGTCAGAACCTGACAGAATATTAGCAAGAACACTGATAACCTGAACAATTATGTCAACCAATTTAACCTAACATTTAGAGAACACCCTAACAATAGCAGAATATATATTCTTTACAAGAAAACATGGAACATTCTCTAACATAAACCTATGCCAGCCCATAAAACAAGTCTTAATAACCTTAAAAGAATAAACTCACTCAAAATATATTCCCCAAATATAATGCAATTAAGTTTGAGACCAATAAAAAAAAAATTTGGGAAATTCTCAAATATTTGGATGTCAAACCATACACTGCCAAATAACTCATGATATTTAAAAAACAATTAAATTTTTAAAATATAAAGGAATTAAAACAAAATTGGAACATGTCAAAGTTGGGGGAGGGCCCTCTCTGGTGGAGCAAGGGGTTAAGACACAGCACTATGAAGCTACCCGCAGCCACTACAGCACAAGTTCTATGGCAGCCAGGGAGCTGACCGACATGGCGCAGCAGACCTCTCCTGATTTGTCCACTGCTCCCCTCAGCAGTGTGTTTCAGTCAACCTGCCTGTTCAGTTCCCCACTCTGTCTCTGATGAATGTTCTCACCCCCCACAACTCTGGCCTATACCCCAGTTCTTGTATGCATAAATAAATAAATTTTTAAAAAAAGTTAAGGGTGACCATAGCAAAAGGGATGAATAGGCACAGCAAAGAGGACTTTTAGGGCAGGGAAAATACTTTGTATGGTATTACAAAGACGGGTATATGTCATTACACATTTGTCCAAACCCAGTAAATGCACAATACCAACAGTGAATTCGGGTAAACTGTGGACTCTGGATGATCATAATGTGTCATTATTAAGGTTCACCTCTTGTAAGAAAAATTTAAAATACCATTCTGATGATTGATGCTGATAATAAGAGAAGCTATGCAAGTGTTGGGAGAGGAGGTAAATGAGAAATCTGCATGGGGGTGATGGTTGCACAGTAATGTTGAAGAACTTAATTTGACAGAACTGTACTTTTAAAAAAGAAATATTTTGTTACGCCTATTTTATCACATTAAAAACATGGGAGCAAAAGGGGACTGAAAAAAACTGCTATTCTTTCAGTATTAAATATTTAATTAACCTGCAGTATATTAAGATGAATATTACACGGCCTCCCCTGGTGGCGCAGGTGGTTGAGCTCAGCACTATGAAGCAATCCTCTGCAGCACGAGTTCGATCCCCCGCCGGCCAGAGAGCAACCCATATGGTGCAGTGGACCTCTCCTGTCTCGCCCACGGCTCCCCTCAGCAGTGTATTTCAGTCAGTCTGCCTGTTCTGTTCCCCACTCTGTCTCTGATGAATCCTCTCACCCTCCCACACATCTGGCCTGTACCCTGGCTCTTATACATATGAATAATTTTTTTTTAAAAGATGAATATTACAATTGCCATGGCAACTATTCGTAAAATAATTCAAACAAGTATAATTAAGAAATCAAAGCCATTAAAGGAGTTACAGGTAAACAAAATTAGAATTTTTAAAAAATAGCAAATATAAATCTACTCACACCAATCACTTTATATATAAATGGACTAAATATTCCAATCAAAAGGCAGAGATTACCAACTAGATTTTTTTTAAAAAAACTAGCAATATCTAAATATTTGCTGTGTATACTAGACACATCAGATTCTTACTCTGTATTTTATTGTAACTCTAGAACCTCTCTTTAAAAAGCAAAAGATTTACAGGCAACAACCAAAAGCACATGTGGAAATAAACTTTATGGCTTATAATATTTATTTAAAAAAAAGGGATTGTCTCAAATTTTAACCTAAGCTTTTAAAACTAGCGAAAGCAAGCTAAACCCAAAGCAAGCAGAAGGAATAGGGGAAAAAGCAGAAATCAGTAAAACAGAAAACAGAAAATTAGTAAACTAAGTTCAATAAAACACCTACAGTAAATATTACTAAAAACTTTAGTGAGACTGATGAGGGAGTTTCCTCATATCCCATATAACTTTAAAATGGCTCTAAAAAAATGTCAGTGGGATTGCATTGACTCCATTGATACTTTGGATAGTAGCAACATTCTAATAATATTAGGCATTCTAATTATGAACAGAAAATATCTTTCATTTATCTGCATTGTCTATAATTTCTTTCAGCAACATTTTGTAGTTCCAGCATACAAATCTTTCACCAACATTAAGTTTAGCCCTAAATATTTTACTCTTTTTTGATATTATTACAAGTTGGATTGTTTTCTTAATTTTATTTTTGTGTGTTCACTGTTACTGTATAAAATGCCACTGATTTTGTTGAGTTTATGTCCTGCAATTTTGTTAAACTCACCTTCCTAACAGCAGAAAAACTATTAGAAAAGAAAATTTTGGAAAGAATGCAGGATAGCAATATATAAAAACTAATTTTATATCTATATGTCAATAACAATCTGACAATGAAGTTAATATTCAAACACTAGCATCATTAATATGAAATACTTAGTAATAAACTTAACAAAAATTGAACTATCAATACACTGAAATCTACAGAATGCTAAAAAAAATTTTAAATCTAAATAAATATTTATGGATTGGAAAATTCCTTATTGTTCAGATGGCAATTTTTCCCTACTGACAGATTTAATGCAATCCCTTGATAATCCCAGCAGGTTTTTATTTTTGCAGAAAGTGACAAGATGATCCTAAAATCTACACTTAGATGCAAAGGAACTATAGAACAGACAAATTAATTTTGAAAACAGAAACTTCTTGTTTTTTGTTGGAATTTTCACCATCCAATTTCTAAACTTAGTATCAAGCTACAATATGATGCTTGCATGATTATATATACTAGCAATAGAACAGAATATACAGAAACAAACCCCTCACATTTCTAGTCAATTGATTCTGACAAAAATGACAATGCAATTACGTGAAAAAATTTCCCAACAAATGTTGCTAAAACAGCTGTATAGGTTGGGGGAAAAATGAACTTAGGTATTCCTTACCTTATGCAAAGGGCGCAACCTATAAAACTTACAAAAGAAAACACAGAGCGACTGCTCCTCACTCTGTTTCTGGTGAATCCTCTCACCCTCCCATGCCTCTGGCCTGTACCCCAGTTCTTGTATAAAAAATAACTTAAAAAAAAAAGAAAACAGAACGAGCTTGTGACCATGGATTAGCACAGGTTTTTTCGATAAGACACACACAAGGATGATTCATAAAAGAAAACTGGTAAGCTACCATCAAATTTAAACCTTTGCTCTCCAAAACATCATTAAGAAACAGAAAAGATAATTCTGACTGTGATAAAATGTACACAATACATATTTGATAAACAATTTGTATAAATAAAGAACTTACAACTCAGTGAGACAAATCTCCAATTTAAAAAAAAGTGGTAACGGTATGAATAGGTATTATAGGCTTAGGTGTTATCTGTACCCAGCTGTGTTCTCTTGTAAGAAGGGGAAGGAATGCTGAGACCTGAAACAGCTGAAAAAACAGAAATCGCAGATAATTGTGCCAAATTAGCTCTCTTGGAGAGAGACCAGAATAACCTAAAGGTGAACTTTGTTTCAATTTAACACTAAAAATTATGTCCAAGGGTGGAGAATTAACAATATAATGAGCCACATGACCAGAGTACAGGAATGTAATAGAAAAGCATTACTCCCCAACCAGAACATGGGGACTGTGGGAACACTTCCTGCCCCCAAAGCCTTATACATTCACCTCACCCCAAGCCTGGGGAGAAAGATGCTTTGGAACAAGTTCCCCCTTTTCTACATCATCAGGGTAGAGAATAAAACATCTTGCTCTGCTTTACAGAGCCTGGTTGTTGTGTCATTGTCTGTAATCAGCAGGCAAAACCACCTTCCTATTTAAGAGGTCAGTAACATTTTACAAAATACTGTGTACAAGCACATAAAAAGATGCTAATTATTAGCTATCAGAACAAAAAATTAAAGTGACAGTGAGATACCACTATAAACCCACTAAAATGGTTATAATAAAGACTGACAATGATAAGTGGTGACAAGAATGTGCAGATACTAGAAATCTTCGTACACTGCTGGTAGGGATGTAAAATGTTACACCTACTTCCAATCAGTCTGGCAGCTTCCCAAAAAGTGAAACTTAAACTTACCATGTCCTAGCAATTTCATTCCTAGTATCTCCCCACAAGAAATGATAACACATCCACAAACACATGAACACAAATATTTGTAGCACTATTATTCATAATGGCCCAAAGTTAGAAACAATACCCATTAACAGGAGAATGGATTTTTTAAAATGTGGTATATCAATACAGTGGAATAATACTTATCAGTTAAAAAAGGAGTAATACAAAAACACTATGCTAAATAAAGATGACATAACACATCCGTTTAAGTTTTGGTAAATACAGATTATTTAATAATTAAAGTAGGACCCTTTATCATGTACTACTTTTCCTCCTATTTCTACTGAGCTATAATTGACATATAGCCCTGCTTAAGTTTAAGATACTGATTTGATACCTGTATCCTACAAAAAGATTACCACCACAGTATAAGCTAACACCTGCATCACATAATTACCATTTCTTTCCTTGAAAATACCTAAGATGCACTCTCCTAGCAACTTTCAAATATATATATATATAATATTATTAACTATAATCACTATGCATGCATTAGGATCCTCAATTTATTTTACTGCTGGAAGTTTGTGTTCTTGGACCCCCAGTCTCCCTACCCCCCAACCCCCAGATTCCACTAACAATTATTCTAGTCTCTGTTCCTATGCATTCAGTTTTTAAAGATTCCACATATAAAAAAATGTCATACAGCATTTATCTTCATCTGATTTATTTCACTTAGCATTGCCTTCAAGGTCCATCCACGTTATTGCAAACAATAAGATATCCCTCTTTCTCAAGAATGAGTAACATTTCATTGCATTAAATACATATTTTTATCCATTCATCCATTGATGTACTCTTAGGTTGTTTCCATATATTTGCTATTGTGAAAACATACTACTTTTCTAATATAACATGGACTATATATAACAAAGTGCTTAATTTGCCTCCACTTACATAACCCTCACTAATTGTAGATTTTCTGAATTTAAGTTATAATTTAGTTCCATCAGGTTTTCAAAATTCACATATTGACATTTACAAATTTACCAATTATTAAGCCTTTTAAAAAATTCTATGCTGTGCATAGGACAGGTATCCTAAATTCACTTGTTTTAAAAATATTCATTAAGCACCTGCTTTGTGGAAAGCATTTTGAATAATAAAAAACAAGATGCTTTCTGCCCTCCAGAAACTTATAATCTAGCTGGAAAGCATATGTGCAAAACTTAAAAAACAGTAGTTCATCAAAAAAATGAAGACTTTTGGTCATGGTAAACAAAGAATGAGTCAGAGATAAAGCAAGATTTCAACAGAAGCTAAAGGATGGATAATATTCTAATAGGCAGAGATGGGATAAAAGAGCATTCCAAGAAGGGAGTGTCTCTGATACCAAACTAAGGAGTTTGAACTTCACTCTTTAACCAAGCAAACCCTGAAATACTTCCACGTAATGAATTTGTAAGGAAGAGAAATGAGGTAGGAAATGTAGGTACAAATTAAATGGCTTTTATGAGATCCAGTTAACCATAGTTTTGATGACACAATTTGCTGCTTTGGATATCTATTTCATTGTTTAATTTACCATTATTAGTATACCAATAAGAACAAAAATTTCTTCCAAGGGTCACTCAAAGACACAACTTATTTCTTAAGCCCAGAATTACTGGCCTAATTCAGCTTTATGGTAACAACCTTTACAAACAAAATTTTCCTCTATCATATTAGCACACTAGTGTCTTTGAATAGTAAGTTTTCTTATATGTAACATACCTCTTCATCCCTTTCAAATACTGTCTACTGGTGGTAACTTTCACAGGAAGTGTTAGAAAATATCTGACAGTAATTTATGTATGAAAAGTAATCTATAACCTGAAAACTGTTAAGACTAATTTGAAATTAGTGTTTTGAGCTATTATTTTATTGTTTACATATGCATACTTCCCTATTCAGTTTGGTATATTAAAGATGAAAATTTCGGCCCCCTTTTATAGTACAAAACACAATTCATCTCACACAACACTCAAATAAATCATCAGCCTCATGACTAATCAACATTTTACACAGCAATTCTTTTGGACATTAAAAAATCAGACTATTAAATGCACTTCCCTTATACAAGGCTAGTTTTCTCTTTTTAAAAATGCATCTTTTTTAAAAAATACATATACAGCTTTCTAAAATTAAAGCATGCATGTTCACTGCAACTATTTTGAAACAATTCACTCTGTTATGCAGGGACAATTGACAGCTTCCAGCTATAGTGTTTCTGGTTTAAAAGAAGTCTGTGGGGCCTCCCTGGTGGCGCAAGGGATTAAGCACAGCACTATGAAGCTATCCGCAGCCTCTGCAGCACGAGTTCAATCCCTGCCTGGCCAGGGAGCAACCCACATGGTGCAGCAGACCTCTCCTGTCTCGCCCACTGCTCCCCTCAGCAGTATATTTCAGTACATCTGCCTGTTCTGTTCCCCACTCTATCTCTGGTGAATCTTCTCACCCCCCACCCCCCACCTCTGGTCTGTAACCCAGCTCTTGTATGCATAAATAAATCTTAAAAAAAAAAAAGTTGTGAACCTAAATTTATTTTAACTTACATTTTTTTCCAAGAAGCTCAAAAATGTTTAAAGTCAAAATAAAAAACTTTGTGAGTAAAGTTATATTCCAGAATGAAGAGATTAGAGACTGAAGTCTGGCACCTGTTCCTCATTGACCCAGTTATACAATCATGAACCTTAAATTCAGCCAATACTTGAGTCTTAAAGTGAAAAAGATCAAGGCTAACCATTCACAAACATACAGTACCATGCAGCTTCCCCTAGGTAATCCTGCATTTCATTTCACCTCATACTTCTGCACCCATATATGCTCTAACTTTTCACATGCTAGATCTTAATGGTAGCAGCCCATGACCTCTGAAGTGAGGAGCTATTGTATTTGTATAGGGGGTGGGTGTTTGAAGGACTATGACTTTTCTGAATTCCAGGTCATTCTTAGATCTATATAGTAACTAACTCCAAAAGAAAAATACAGATATTCTTAATATTCACAATATACCTGCGTTAGTTGAGGCACACTTTCGTTTCTTTTATAGAGGATTAAAGTGGTCTACAAACCCCCTCAGATGAAGTTTAGTTGTGTCTAAAATGAAGTCTTCCCCTTAAGAAAAGCTTTACAATCTGTTACATTAGAGTGAAATTATGTACTAAATTCGGAAGGCAATTTAAAATTCAAGGTGTAATTTTTTTCTCCATGTCCTTTAAAAGTTATAGACACAAATTAAAAATATTTAATTGGCATACACAACGGAAATGAATTATCTCATTTAAGAACCAAATGTTGTATAATCATAAACACACTACTGAAAAATGCAATCAAGTACCAGACAGAACAGTCACATAGCTGGTTTTCTAACAGCCTAATTTGTTGACACATATTTAAACATTAAATAAACCAAAATTTAATCGCAAATTGTTTGACTTGCTGTCAATGACAGTCAAATTAAGGTGATACTAAAACCATCTCAATCCCATCATCACTTTTACCACTCAAATGATGAGGGTTAGCACAAATATTTGGGGATTTTAACCAAAGCCAGTATTTCATGTAGTTCTAATAAGGCCAAGGTCACAACCTATGCCCACATTGTCAAATTATCTTTGAAAAAACTTCACTGATATCGATTAGTACTGCCTTTTTAAAAAAAGGAAAAGAAAGAACAAGCACGTTCTTATGCTCTATTCGGCTGCTTTTACAGACAAAATCATCACGGTTTGCGGAGAATAGAAGTATCCCAAGCATCACTTATTTTTCAAGCTATTTTTCTTATCTACTCAGTAATTAGATACGAGAAGAAAAAAAAAAGATAACCAGAATTCACAGAAAGCAGAGCCAGAACTTTGTTTCCTCATCTTCCCAAATATTATTTCCAGGTGTGTAAACCAGCGAGGAACGCAGACAGATTGGAGTTCCACTTCCGCTCCTCCTAAACCCCTACAATTCTCCACCGAAGCGTTTAAGACCAGCAGTAAAAAGAACTAACAACAAAGTGGGATGGAGGTGTTGGGGTGAGGTGGACAACCTTTAATTAAAAACAAACAAACAAAAACAAAAAAACTCTGCTGTAGCTTCTCGCGGTAAGTTATCACAGGCCTGTAAAGTCTGGCACTGGGTAAAGCCCAACAGGCTTTGCTTAACTCCCAAAACAAGAGCCTTTCAAGCCAGGGGGGTTTGGAACCCAACAGAGGCCAGATTCTAAAAGTGGAAAGTTTAAACAGATTTTGCTCCTCGGGGGGTGGGGGAAGGGAGAGGAGGGCAAGTCTGGGCTCGGCTGAGGGAGCGCGCGGGGTCTGCACCGAGCACGGCCGTCGGTCCAACGCCGGGAGGCTCAGGGGTTTTCAGCAGCACCCCGAAGTCCCGCCCGTGTTCGGGAGCTACGAGGGGCCGAGTAGGTGGAACGAAGATGCGGCCAGAGGAGAGGGTGGGAAAGGGAGGGGTCCGTGACTCCGGGTGGAAGTTGGGAGCGGGACGGTGCCAGGACCCCGGGAAGGGAGCGGCGGGAGGCTCTACTTACTCGGCTGTACCAGATGCTGAGGCGGGCCGGGGCCAGCACGGCGAAGAAAGTCCTGTGGGGGTCGGACTGAATGTGAAGAGGCGCCTCAGCCGGGTTGCCCAGCGGGCAGAGCAGCCTCTTGGGCCAGCCGCTCAGGAAATACATGGTCCGCGCGAAGGCGCCGACGCCCGGCGCCCCCCGACCCCGTCGGTCACACTCGGCGGCCCGAGCCAGACGTCAGCCTCCCACACCGCCACCGGCCGAGTCGGCGGCGGCGGTGGTGGCAGCTCGGGGCATCTGCCCGCGGGCCGGGCCGGGCCGAGCCGACGCAACGCTAAGCTACGAAGGCACCCCCAAGCTGACGGGGCCCAGTGTGGGGGGACGGAGGGGGGGAGGGAGAGTCGGGGCCGAGAGGGGGCGGAGGAGCGCGGAGGCCCGCCCCGGCCCCGCCCCTTCCTCGGGCCGCACTGGCGTCACCACGCCGCGCCGAGCGTGTGGAGCCGGGCAGGGCCGCCGGGCGCGCACGCGCACTGGGGACTTGTCGCCTCGCCCTCGCTCCGCTTCCTGAAGCTCCGCCCTTATCTTTACGAGCGACTGCGGCGCGGCGCCAACACGCATGCTCATTTGCCCCACTCTGGCTCCTCCGCGCCTCCCATTTGCAATCTGGAGCGTCGTGTCAGGGGTGGGAAGGCGGGGCAAGCACTCGAAACTCGGAGGCAAGCGGGATGAGCTGCACGAGACGCAGCTGTGAGGCGATGTGTTTCGTGGGACACGCCCCTCACCTGGCCCAACCTAATCCGACTTCCCTGGGAACCGGTGAGGCCGCTGGTTGGGGCGGGCCCGACGCTGCGACGCCCGGGGTGTGGGGAGGCCGGGGCGCGAGTCACACGGCTCCGGGGAGAGGCCACGCGTCTGGCCAGGAGTTTGTCCTGTGCGCCAGGTGAAACCTGGTAGTGAGATTCCTCCCCTCGTGGACTTTACATGCTGGAGACGACCTTTAGTCAAGAAACCACTTACCATGGAAGTGCCTACGTCTTGTCCTCTGACCTTCAGAGCTCTAGGTCTAGGTTATATTTTTGACTCAGTTTACATTTATCAGTCCCTTTATTAACCACCCATAAAGCAGAAAGCGAGACGATCGCTTGTACCCTCAGTACGGCATGTGCTGCAAAGACTACGACTTAATTTTAGCGCTGGACGGACTTTAGAGATTCTGTAGTTCTGTGTTTAACTTTTGGATGGTAGGGATCACCGTAACAAATACTGTTTTTTTTAATATTGATACAAAGAGAACCTCTGAATAAGCTGGGTGTGAGTGAGAATGGAGTGGGAGGTGGGAAAAGGGTTATCAGGAATAAAAGACTTGCTTCTCGTTGTCTACTTTTTTTGTACAGTTTGAATTTTGCCATATGTTTCTGTTTTTCAGTTAAAAAATACTAAGGGTTAGGGCCTCCCTGGTGGCCTGGAGGTTAAGTCTTAGCACCATCTCAGGCCAGGCAGCCACTTATGGGCAGCAGACCTCTCCTGTCTGGCCCACTGCTCCCCTCAGCTGTGTACTTAGTAGATCTGCCTGTTCTGCTCCCCACTCTGTCTCTGGTGAATCACTCCCTGCACCTCCGGCTTGCACTCTAGTTCTACGCAAAAATAAATAAAATTTATTTTTAAAGACTACTAAGGGTTAGCCTGAGTTAAAAAAAAAGTTCACCTGCATTCAATTAGTAGCAAAATAAACAGCACCAGGGGAACAAAGTAACAACCATATCAGATGTAGCTTGGTATTCGCACAAAATTGTGCACGGTATTCACACAAAATATGTAACTTTCCATAATTTTTTCTAAAGATACACTGCATTTCCCAGGAACCAATCAATGAAACCCGGATTCCTTAAATCACAATTGATTTAAGGAATTGCTTCACTGCTTACCAGCTCTTTGTGGTCAGACTGTGCCTCCTGGTGTTTTTTTCTGACATCCAGCACAACAGCCCTAATGTACTAAGCATAGTAAACTCTGAAAATATTTGTTAAATGAAACATTGAATGGAACCCTGATGCACATGAATTATATCATTAGACCAATAAGAGAGGCCCTTGGGTTTCTTGACTTGCCAGCATAAAACTGTAGAAGATTAACACAGGTTGCACCATTAGACTCAGTAATGCATTTGGCAGAAGGAGAAAAGAAGGTAAAATAAGTTATAGTGCAGTGATTCCACTGGCAATTTTACTAAGAGCATTTTTGTCTCAACTATCCTTCAAAGGGTCTTTGTTCTCATGTGCCTCAAGTGTGAGCATCTTCCTTCACTCGTAGGCAATTTAAGAAACTTCTAAGTGATTTTTATTGCACTCAGTTTTTATCTTTACTTACTGATTTAAGAATCTAATTTCCTACCAAACTCCTTTTAACATTTAAGGTTTATAAAATATTTTTAAAAGATTTGACTTCAGTTAGTTCTACAGTAAGTCTTCAAAGTAGATGTAATGTTGTTTTCACTTAATGAGGAATCAGCATCTGAATAGTATACCTCCTTAAAGTTACAAGACCTAAAAAAAACTGTTCCTCCATCTACAGATTCAGGGATCTCTAGACTGACTGGAGTGAAATGAATTGTGGTAATTATTCCAAGCTGTGAGAGATGGTAGGTAAATTCAGCCTTAAATGTAAATAAACAAATGACTGAAAGTAAGCAAGGGGAATAGTTACATTTTTTTTTTCAAAGATTTATTTATTTATGGGCCTCCCTGGTGGCGCAGCAAGTTAAACACAGAGCTGTAGAGCTGTCCGCAGCCTCTGCAGCACCGGTTCGATTCCTGGCCAGCCAGGGAGATTCCCACATGGCAGGGCAGACCTCTCCTGCCTCGTCCACTGCTCCCCTCAGCAGTGTACTTAGGTCCTTTTGCCTGTTCTGCTCCCTGCTCTGTCTCTGGTGAATTCTCTCACCCTCCCATGCCTATGGCCTGTACCCCAGTGCTTGTATAAATAAATAAAATCTTTTTAAAAAAAAGAAAAAAAATGATGTATTTATGCATACACAAGCTGGGGTGTATGCCAGAGGTGTGGGGGATGAGAGGGTTCACCACAGACAGAGTGGGGAGCAGAGCAGGTGGATCTACTGAATACTGAAATACGCTGCTGAGGAGCAGCAGGCGAGACAGGACAGGTCTGCTGCACCATGTGGGTTAGCTCCCAGGTGAGGATCAAACCCATGAACCCATGCTGCAGGGCTGGCAACAGCTTGATAGTGCTGTGTTTTTAACCCTTGTGCCACCACGTGGGCCCCAAGGAATAGTTACGTTTGAAAATACTTTTCATCCAGGAAAAAGGTATAGGTACTTTCCCATCAACTTTTTAAAGCTACTAAAGGAGGTACGGAAACAGGAACTTTCAAAAGTGAGCTTCCTAAACTAAGGTCCTCCAGAGAAATAGAACCAACAGGATGTTTATAGAAAGAGGTTTATTTTAAACTATTGTCTCATGTAATTAGGGAGGCTGGCAAATTGAAAATATGCAGACTGGAGACCCAAGTAAGAGTTGCAGTTTGACAGGGCCTCCCCAGTGGCACAGCAGGTTGAGCGCAGCGCTGTGAAGCAGTCCACAGATTCTCAGCCGGCCAGGGAGCTACCCATATGGCTCAGCAGACCTCTCCTGTTTCGCCTACTGCTCCCCTCAGCAGTGTATTTCAGTCAATCTGCCTGTTCAGTTCCCCACTCTGTCTCTGGTGAATCCTCTCACCGCCCCCATACCTCTGGCCTGTACCCCAGCTCTTATATGCATAAATAAATAAATCTTTTAACAAAAATGTTGAATAACATGTTTTCATCTGTCAAAGTAACAGATTTTTTGTTTTATCATAGTGGTGGAAAAGGTGCATGGAAACAGGTACATTTATACTCTGTTGGTATGATTTTTTCTAAAGGATAGTTGGTATTACATTTAGGAAAAGAGAGACCTTAAAAATAATGCATACCTTCGGCCCCAACTATTTCTTTCCTATGATTGTGTCCTAAGGAAAAACTGTTCCCTATTTACAGTTTCAGATTTAGGAATGTATCTCACAAAGGTATGTCTAAAAGGAAATAACTTAAATATTCCCTCATCAGAAGACATTATTTGGTCTTTTTTAAGTGGAATATTGTGCAAACATAAAAAAGAATATGGAAGTGTATTCGCTATATGTATTATGAAGTAATGAAAGTAATTTAAAAACTATTCCTGGGGCCTCCCCGGTGGCGCAGCGGTTGAGCGCTGGGTTGCGAAGCTGCCCACAGCCTCTGCAGCGCCAGTTCAATCCCTGGCTGCTCCCCGGCCACCAGAGAAGGGTCCCACATGGCGCGCAGACCTCTCCTGCTGCCCGCTGCTCCCCTCAGCAGTGTGCTTCAGTCTTTCTGCTTGCTCTGCTCCCCGCTCTGGCTCTGGTGAATTCTCTGATTTATGGGAACTTATCCTGTCTTTTTTGGTCTTTTTTGTGTTTTCCAAATTGCCTATATATAATGAACTCATGTCACTTTTGTAATTTAAAAAAAAGGTATGTAAAACAGAGTTAAATTGCTAATGATTATTAAAGTCCCACTTGCCCTGCTTTCAGAAGAGCCTGCAATGCTGGCATGTCAAAAGGAATAATGTAGTAATGTGGCATTTGAGGCACTGTCCCAAGATTAAGGAGGTAGGAGGAAAAGCATCAGAGTTACCAGACTGAAAGTCGGGCCTGTGCACTTCTGCACATGTTGACAGATTTCTAATGATGGCATAAAACTGGGATTGGATTTTAATGCCAAGCATACCACTGCCATGTATGGGGATTTTCATAAAAGTCCAAATAATACTCATTAAAGATGTTACTGCTTTGGTTTTTGACTCTAATGGGCTTTTAACAATCTGCCTTACTATACTGTCTATGTGTGCAACTTGTATTTGCTTCCACACTAAACTCTGTCGTAATTTATTCCCTTGTGAAGATTGGTAATGAGTATCTTAGCTACAAATATATGATGTCTGGGTTGTTCTAAAATAATCTGGTGGGCCTCCCTGGTGACACAAGGGGTTAAGATGCAACCTATGAAGCTGTCGGCAGCCACTGCAGCACCAGTTCGATCCCCGGCCAGGGAGCTACCCATATGGCTCGGTAGACCTCTCCTGACTCGCCCGCTGTTCCCCTCAGCAGTGTATTTCAGTCATTCTGCCTGTTCTGTTCCCCACTCTGTCTCTGGTGAATCCTCTCACACCCCCCCCCCATACCTCTGGCCTATACCCCAGTTCTTGTATGTATAAATAAATAAATCTTTAAATTAATCTGGGTAAGGCCTCCCTGGTGGTGCAAGGGGTTAAACACTGCACTATTAAGCAATCCACAGCCTCTGTAGCACGAGTTCAATCCCCAGCCAGTCAGAGAGCAATCCACATGGCGCAGCAGACCTCTCATGTCTCGCCCGCTGCTCCCCTCAGCAGTATATATAAGTCACGCTGCCTGTTCTGTTCCCTACTCTGTCTCTGGTGAATCCAGTCACCCCCCACATCTCTGGCCTGTACCCCAGCTCTTGTATGCATAAATAAAATCTTTTAAAAAATAAATAAAATAGGGCCTCCCTGGTGGCGCAACAGTTGAGCGCTGGGTTGTGAGGCTGCCTGCAGCCTCTGCAGCACTGGTTCGATTCCCGGCTGCTCCCCGGCCACTGGAGGAGGGTCCCACATGGCGCACAGACCTCTCCTGCTGCCCGCTGCTCCCCTCAGCAGTGTACTTCGGTCCTTCTGCCTGCTCTGCTTCCCGCTCTGGTCTGGTGAATTCGCTCACCCTCCCGCGCTTCTGACTGTACCCAATGCGTGTATAAATAAATAAATAAATAATATATATTAAAAGAAATTATAAAAATAAATAAAGTAAAATAATCTGGGTATTAGTCTACTGGTGGTAGAAATATACATGAAACAATATTGTCCATGAGTTGATAATCCTTGAAGCTGAGTGATAAGTACTTGGAAATATATTGTATTGCCCACTCTACTTTTCCATGTAATTGAAATTTTCAATAATAAAAAGTGTGAACATTTAAATAAAAAAAGAGCATCTCAGTAACTCTGGTCATATGTAATGAACCAATTTACCTTACCCACAATCCTCCTCACAGTAAAAAGTATTAAATATTATTTAGAATCATTTAATTAGTCAAAAGCAGGGTGACTTATTAATAAATGTAATGGACACAAACAAGAGTCTGGACAGGAACACAAACACAGATCAGAAAATAAAATGAGGAATTCTATTGTCCCTTATCAAGCAAAATGGAAAAGAGCCAATATTCTTTCCCTTCCCTTGGTTGTTTTAGAAAAATTTAAAAATCATTGAAAACAAACTAGCCAGAAATAGCAATTGTTCTCTTTGACCATGCCTCAACCTGTACAAAAAACGCCATACCTGAATTTTCTGTATATGTCTTTTACTAAAACAGCAAGAGAAGTTGGAAAGAGAATTTTTCAATCCTATAATTCATGAAAGTTGAAGACCTACCTATCTCTTTAATCAGACTTACCTCCTGTTCCTCTTCGCCCTCAATTTTGTCAAAATATCATATTCATTGTCATACCTATTTAGTTTTGTATTTATCAGTGAGCTTAGAATCAAATTAAGGCCCCGTTTTTACAAACCATTCTTGTATATAGTTGTTTTGGCTTCTGTCCTATTCTTATCCATTATTCTTATGTTCCCCCTAGGTTTAATGGGACAGTTTCAAAAATTATAAGCCCCAAATTAGTACAAATTTTAGAAATTAACAGGTTCCATGAAAATATTTTATCAAACCAAATCTTAACATTAAATAACTGTTGTATTTTATAATTGTAAAATCTATAAAAAAAAGATGACATTTTTCTTTTTATTACTACTTTTTTTCATGATTTCCATTCTTTTATTGTGGTTAAAAAAAAATCATAAAATTAATCACCTTAACCATTTTAAAGTGTACAGTTCAGTGGGGAAAATATATCCACAATGTTGTAAAACTGAGCTTCAGAATTTTTTTGTCATGATCACCATCATGCTGCCCTGTTAGACCTCTAAGTTACCCTTACCCATTCCTTAAGTGCAGAGTGGAGATCATGGAAATAATACCTGTCTCACCAAGGTTTTCATTTTTCAGAAATGCTGGAAACCAAGAGTTCAGAATAATCCATGGCCTCAGGAAATGCTAGCAGGGGAAGTAAGACAAGGAAAGGAAGGCAGCCAATAAAGGAAATGTTTTTAAGAGTGTTAGCACTATGGGTAACAGGCGGTTGGTCCCTCTGGGGAATTCTGAGAACCAATGTGAAGTCCATGCCTCTGAGAAGCAAGGGCATTATAGGGTATTTGTATGTCTTCTCGATCATTAGTTGTAGGCTGTTCCTGGGAGATATTAATCTCTCCACATCCAGCCTCTATGTTCACAATTGGAGCTCTAGCCATTAGAGAAAGTCATCGCAAGGTGCTACAGCTGCAAGCTGTTGGTAAGCTCCTAAGGAAACATAGACAGGTGTTTGCTACCATCCCAGGTCAGTTCTAGCAATTTGAAAGAGAATTTTGGGGCCCTTAACATCATTTACACAGGTTTTAATGGTAAGCAGGGGAAACAAGCCAGAAGGGAGACAGCAACTTGGGCCCTCATCCCCAGGGTGACGCCATCCTTTTATCCCCTCCCTCCTAGGCACAAGTGTGCACAGTTGCACCTGCACTCACAACCATGCTCAGGTGTCCATAATCAGACACGTGTGCCCCACTCCCACGCGCCTTCTACAGATCAAGGCCGCAGGTGGTAGCCAACTTCATTTACAACAGAGCAGTACCACAATATCTATACTGGTGTCTGAGATTCAAATCTAGTATACTGAGACTTACTCTCAAAAGTCAGGGATCACAGAATAGAGAAGAAGATCCAAGAATCTAGAGACAGATTTGTTTTAAAACCTGGTTGCTTAACCTCTCTAAGCTTTGTTTACTTTTAATAAAATTTTTAAGAAATTATTTTTAACTGAGGTAATATTGGGGTACCTCCATCAGGTAGCACCACCATCTGGCATCCACCATCAACTCACTTGTAGTCCACCACAATAGACCATTGTTCTTCCTTCCCTCTTCCTCTACCCTCTTGGTGCTTCTGTTCTGTAGGTGCTTCTGCTTGGTGCTTCTGTCAGCTACCAAGGGTTAGTTTTTCAGCATGTCTTTATCTGACCATTTAATTTAATTACTTTATATTCCACATATTAGTGATGCCATTGATATTTAGCTTTCTCCTTCTGACTTATTTCACTCAGCACTGTCCCTTCCAGTTCCATCCGTGTTGCCACAAATGGCATACATTTATCTTTTTTGATTGCTGAATAATATTCAATTGTGTATATGTACCATATCTTCTTGATCCACTTATCTGAACTGGGACACTTAGGCTGTTTCCATAGTTCAACTATAGTAAATAGTGCTACAATAAACATGGGAGTGTGAATTTCCTTTCAAATTAGTGTTTTTGAATATTTTTGGATAGATGCCTAGGAATGGAATTGCTGGGTCAAATGGCAAGTCCCCTTCAAAGAATTGTTGTGGAGCAAAAGAAACAATAACCAAAACAAAGAGAAACCCCACCGAATGGGAGAAAATTTTTGCACACAACACTAATGATAAAGGACTGATCACAAAAATCTACAAAGAGCTGATGAGACTCAACAAAAACAAAGAAAATAATCCAGTCAAAAATGGGCAGAAGAGCTAAAAAGAAACTTCTCTGAAGAGGAAATGCAAATGGCCAACAGGCATATGAAAAAATGTTCAACATCACTTGTAATCAGGGAAATGCAAATCAAAACTACCATGAGATAACATCTTACACCAGTGAGAATGGCACATATTAAAAAAACTAGCAACAACAAATGTTGGCAAGGATGTGGAGAAAAAGGAACTCTCCTGCATTGTTGGTGGGAGTGCAAACTGGTCCAACCACTATGGGAAGCTGTGTAGAGATTCCTCAACCTACGAAAGATAGAGCTTTATCCATATGATCCAGCAATTCCATTCCTAGGTATTTACCCAAAGGACACAGAAACATTAATTCCAAAGAGCACCTGCACCCTATGTTTATAGCAGCACTATTTACAATAACTAAGCTTTGGAAACAACCCAAATGCCCAAAAATAGATGACTGGATCACGAAGATGTGGTGCATATACACAATGGAATATTACTCAGCAATCAAAAAAGATAAACTCATGCAGTTTGCAGCAACATGGGTGGAGCTGGAAGGGATCATGCTCAGTGAAATAAGCCAGAAAGAACAAGAAAAATACCAGATGGTCCCACTCATAGCAGGAATATAGAAAACCTAAATAAGGGACCAGGAAAAAGAATAACTATAAGAAAGTGAAAATCAAAATCAACAAACAACTATGAACCAGAGACACACTATGGGGGGGAGGGGACAGGGAAAGGAGGTATAGGGGTCAAAATAAAGGGAGTGCAATTGTATGGGGAATATAAAAATAAAAAAATTTTAAAAAAATTGTTGTGGAGATTATATAATGTGCTTCATGTAAAAATGTCCAGTATTGTTATTGACATCTAATACATAGTCCCCCCCAAATGCTGACATTAATATTATTGTATAATTATTAATACTGAATCCCCTCAAAAGAACTGAAACTGGATATGATCTAAAAATGTTCTATGCTTGACCAGGTTGCCCAATAGGGACCCAGAAATTCCAGTCTTGCTACTAATACAGCATTTACACTGGCATCAGTGAGCAGAACTGTTGAAACCTTAGTCTAAGTTCAACTAGTCTTGAAGGCATGTCCAGATGGAGCCCTGAATTATCATCAGCGAGGGAGAGGTTAGTGTCAAGTTGAGTGAGGCTATATAGCTCCCAGAAGAGTAACTATCTCTCTTGAGAAAGAAGGTTCTAGGGCAGGACCACCTCGTAGTCCAACTCACCCTCTCCACACTATTTTCCTACCAGCTACTCAGACAGTCTATAATTTTTTTTTTATGTTTATGAGAAAAAGGAAGGAAAGAACTAGTACTTATCCTTCTCCATAACAAGTTCCAACACAAAAACATAACTGCCCTTTCAACAAGCAAGTATTTTTGGAATTCTCCGTTCAAAAGAAATTACATGGTTCACATGCCCTGTACATTTTTTTCCAACTTTTCCCTCCCCAGTTAGTGAAGACCAGACTTTTGGGGAAACTCAAAACTTTCATTAAAGCTCAGCCATGCAGGATTTAAAGTTGGGTGGATTTATATTTTTCTGCCTAGATTTTTTCTTGTTGCTAAATATGTCTACATAACTAACAAGAACAGATTTTGGAAATGGATGCAGAGGGCTTGGAGAGTCCTATAAAGCCATATAAAAAGAAACAAAAGAAAAAGTTGAAATGAAAATTTCTATTTTCAAAAAATACTAATTTTTCAGTTCTTAAGATAGCATCTAAAACATTTCAGTACAATGTTGTTTTTCTAAATCAATCACCAGTGATGAAGATTATAACTGGAATTTCAAATTTTTAAAAATCTTCTGCCACTAATATTTTTTCTTTAATGTTGCTTCCTTGATTAAAACATACACATATCCTCCAAAGTTGTTTCTGGAAGGAGACTCTCCCTATGAAGAGAAATAGCTGGAGCTTACATCCTCCTAGACTCATCTTCTGTTAGCCTAGAGTAGAGGGCACTGTTGCATCTTTTAACCCTATTTTAATGTTGGCTTAAGCAAGGACAGAAGACTGGTTTGACCCTAAGGGCACTTCTGAATAAACTTTCTGTACCCTAGTCTCTTGTCACAGTCTGCTTCCCTCAGAGCCCAATCTGTGGCGGGTACCTAGAGCCCAGGTGCACATAGCTAGACACTTTCATTCTTCCAATCCAGACCCCAAAGAACAAAGCAAGAGAACATCAAAGCAGCCAGTTATTTTCGTGAGTGGGACTGCCCTGTGCTCGGTTGATTGGTGATATCAGTGATGACTATCTTCCAGGTGGAAATTTGCCTGTCTTTTTAGGTCACTGAATAATAACCACATCAGAATAAAACCCAATGAGTACAATATTTATAAATATATGATTGTGGCAGCATTTTTTTGTAGCCACCTTAGAAATAGAGTCAAAAATTGGGCCTCCCTGGTGGCGCAGGGGGTTAAGATGCAACCGGTGAAGCTTGATCCCCTGCAAGGGAACTGCCCACATGGCGCAGAAGACCTCTCCTGACTCACCTGCTGCTCCCCTCAGCAGTGTGTTCCGGTCAATCTGTCTGTTCTGTTCCCCTGTCTCTGGTGAATCCTCTCACCTCTCGCACCTCTGGCCTGTACCTCCATTCTTGTATGCATAAATATATAAATCTTTTTTTAAAAAAAAAAGGAGAAAAGAAATAGAGTCAAAATAAATTAGTAAAAAAGAAAAGAGTGACAAATAGCAATTAAAAAGTATGGAGACATCTCACTTTGTAAAAAATACATTCCTGAAAATGTTGACTATGAATCATATTTTTGAAAATTAAACTATATTTTAGAGTCAGTAGTGGAACTTCAGATTTTTTTTTTTTTTAAAGATTTATTTATTTATTTATACAAGCAGTGGGTACAGTCAGAAGCGCGGGAGGGTGAGAGAATTCACCAGAGCCAGAGTGGGGAGCAGAGCAGGGAGAAGGACCGAGGTACACTGCTGAGGGGAGCAGCGGGCAGCAGGAGAGGTCTGCGCGCCATGTGGGGAGCGGCGGCCGGGGAGCAGCCGGGGATCGAACCGGCGCTGAAGAGGTTGCGGGCAGCTTCGCAAGCCAGCGCTCAACCGCTGCGCCACCGGGGAGGCCCTAAGACAAACAGCTTTACAGAGTATTTGCCAGTTTATATTACAACCTTCCAATTTGTTACATAAGAAACTAGATTTTTCACTCATGAAAATGATTTAAATTAAAGTATTTTCTAGTCAGAATCCAAACACCACAGTAAAATAGCTAATATAAAATTGCATTCAACATTAATTACTTGTGGCCCAATGTTTTAGAGAAAGGAGGAGAAAAGATCACCTCAAGTTATATATTGCTATAAAGTTCTTGAGATTAGCCAAACTCCTGATCAGTGCTGCTAAAATAAATGCATTCATAAAAACTTGTCTCTCTAAAATAATTTTAATTCTAATATGTTGTGGTAATAAATTTAAAACTTCATCTTGACTGAGTAGTTAAAAATAAAGAAATGAAGGATTATACTTACTCTCTTTTGCCAGAGAGTTTTCTTTCTCCTCTCGATTAATTATTACAGAGCAACCATAGATAATTTGGTACCAGATTTGGATAGAGGATTGAGAAGTTAGCCTTAGCTAAAAGCCAGTCCTCTCATTTAAATAAAGTGACCATTTGGATGCAATGCACAATTTAAGATAAATTTATATTTTAATGTTTCAGCAGGCAATCAGTCCTAAGATGACAGCTATTTGCAGTGGGATGAAGAACTTCCTTTGAAGAATAATAGTGTAAGTAGAACTATTTTTGCAAAACAACTTAAACTAGTTTATGGGATAACATCAAAGACAACAGGATTAAAGTCCCTTGGAGAGGAGGCATATTATGTACTCAGATCCAAAATACTGACATGATCTCTCCTGAGAAAACTTTCAGATGCATAAAGATTTTGTTTTTGTTTTTGTTTTTGTTTTTTAAATAGGCTTTTGGGTTACAAATCACTTCTCAGGGGCTCTTAGACTACTCATGTGAAAATAGATTACATGGATCACAGGAAACATTTTGTGCCATTTCCCCCTAAACTGAGTAGGTCTTCTCAACTCTTTCCAGATACGCTCTTTCAGCCTCTCCAACTCTTGGGTCATGTGTGTTTAATTTCAGGTTGAATGACACTAGAGGTTAGAAGGTGTTGAGAGACAAATGCTGCTTGCAGTCCATCCTTGTTGGGTTTGTTTGTTCTTGCTTCCCCCACTTCACATCCTAACTACCTGTCCTGAGAGTTTTAGCTCCAGCCCCAGATACTGACACAATAGACAGTCTATTCATAGACAGTCTAACCATCTCGCATGATTTCATACACTCAGATCCCTATAATCAGTCCTGTATAGTGTTTATTTTTCAGTGGTTCTTCTCCCTTGAACAAACCCTGACTGATATATTTGAATGAAACTTTTTTTTTTTTTTGCTATTACTGAAAGTGCCACTACCAACATTTATATTTGTGTTTTCTAGTACACTTATGCAAAAATTCTTCTAAAATATGTTCCTAAGAATTAGAATGTAGACTATTTGAATGTTCAACTTTACAAGGTAGTGCCAAATTCTACTCCAGAGTAGTTGTGCCACTTTATACCCAAACCAACATTGTTAAGAGTTACTATAGGGCCAAATCGTTACAATTACTCAGTATGCTAATACATTTTAATTTTTGCCCATGTGAAGGGTATAATATGGTTTCTTATTGAAGATGTAATTAACATTTATATGATTACTAATATAGGCAAAGAATATTTTTGTACTTCTATTCTCCATATTTCCTCTTCTGCAAAATGTCTATTTTTAGCTTTTATTCATTTTAATATGGCATTGATTGAAATTTAATTAGTGATAAACAAAAGAGGTTCTTTATATAGTCTGGAAACAAATACTTTAGGGTTCTATGCAGTGGTGTGCTGATGTTGACTTTTACAATCTCACAAGAACAATTTTATGCATGTCTTCATCTTTGCTATGTCTTCAAACTTCCTCTTTCACAGATGGTCTTCCATCTCTGAGCACTTCTTAGAAAACTGAGAAGTTGACAGCAGCATCTGGATACTTCTTCCTGTGCTTCTCCTGGCCAGTTTACACAAAAATGCACATGCTGATATGTTGCCTCTTGGCTTCTTAGGATCTCCTATGTCTATGTTTACATATTTTTCTGCAGTGAGACACAGAGTCACCTGCTGCCTATTCTACTCTCACTTGTCCTGGGCTGTATGTGGAGCTCAGTGAATTACAGTGGCTGAGAGAGCTGGAACCACAAGCAGGAGCAGCCTCCTTGTTTGTCTAAAGCTGAGGGAGCCCCTTCTGATAGTGAGGGAATTAAACTCCCAGGCAACAAGGAATCAATAAAGCAGGGACTCAAGAGCTCTGGCTGCCCATTACAACTACTGGGGAGCTTAAAAAACAAAGCACTCTCTCTGGTGAATCCTCTCATCCTCCCCTCTCCCCAGCACCTCTGGTCCACAGCAAGTTCTGTATGCATAAATAAATAAATCTTTAAAAAAAAAAAAGCAAAACACAACATGAGTTCCTCCCTCAGACCAAGTTTGAATCCCCACAGGAACTTCCTAATACTTCCGGGGAGGTGCTATTTTGTAGCCACAGTTAAGAATCACATAGTAAGGACATGTGAACAGGGGAATGATGAGCTCTAAAGTGTGCTTTGGAAGATTTGCAGTCTTATATTTAACAGTTTGAAATATGGGGGGAGAAGATCATAACTACTTAGTTCGCAATTGAATTGAAGGGCTTACCACTATCATTTTAAAAGAAAAAAAGCAATGTTGTAAACAGATGTTACCTCAAAAAGACCCCAAAAGTTCTATTTCTCAAAACAATTATTCTCCACTTTAAGGGGATAAGATCATTCACCAAGTGGGTATAATTCACAGTGAGAACTGCTTACACACATGCAGAATGCATGACTGAACCAGAAATCTAGAATAAGACTCAGAACACAGTGAGGCTTCTGTTTGACACTAGATGGAGCCATGGCTTCTCATAAGGTGAAAAATTCATGCTTCAAAGAAATAGAATTTGAAGGCAGGAGAGACTTAGAAACCATCTATTCTAATAACTAATTTTACTTTTTTTAAATTCTTTTGTATATGTAAATTTGTGTAAAAAGAACTAATTTATAACTATATATTCTTACTTATTCATAATGTTCTAAATTCATACTGTAAAAAGGCTGTACTGTCTCTGCAGTAGATATTTTGTCTGCTCTCCAGATCGACTGTCCACCCTGCTTTGGGACTCCTGGAGGCTCGAGTCTAAGGCTGCATTGACAGTTCTGTCCTTGGGCTTCTGGTAGGGTTTGCCCATGGGATGGTAGCACTAGCAAGAGATGGAAGACAGAGGAGAATGGGGTCAGGTATATCTATTTCCTCATATATTTCCCTTGTGGGTTCATCTAGAGAAAGCTATGGCTTCTGCTCAGGGGCTCCTTCTATACATACAGCTTTCTCTTTTTGAGTTCAGGAAAGTATTTACTTCCCTTATCCCTCAAATTCCAGGCACATGGTAATGGCTCCCCCTCTGTAGCTAGCCAGGGGTAGGCACATTGCCATCCTTTGTGTGGTGTCTTAGTCCTGTCCACATCTTTGCACATAATTCTTTCATTAAACTCCCTTAGTGCTTTTCTTTTGAGCGTTCCATTTTCTGCTTGGATCCTAACTGGTGGTCTCCTTCGATTCTCTTTTTCCCACCCACCCAGTTCTGCTGAAGCAACCAGTTTTATAGGTTTTCTGTATGTGTGCATGTACAGGCATAACTTATATCCTAGACATCACTTGATAGCAATGTATGGAGAGCTTCCTTATTTCTTTTTGTGGTTGCACTATATTCTATTTTATAGGTGTACAATCATTTTCAGCCAGTATCATATCAATAGATATTTAGTTATTCAGACAATTATAAATCAGAGACTTACTGCAGGGGAGGAGGTGGGAAAGGGATCAGAGGGAGGGAAGGAGGAGCACAGGGGACTGAGGTGATGGTGCCCGGGTGCATTGGTGAAGGAAACTATGGGGACTACTCCTGAGGGGTTGGGAGGAAGCAAATATTGTTTAAAAATGAACGATGATGTAAAAAATAAAAAAGTTAATAAAGAAGATATTTAGGTTATTTCTAGTCATTTGTTTTACAAACATTATTATCTATATGGAATAACCTTGTTATTTTATGTTTGAGGGAAATGAAACTGAGAGATGATTAAGTAAATGGTCTAAAGTTAATTCTTGGTAGGGCCCATGTCATCATAGTCATCATGAGTAGGTTGAGATTGCAGGATTTTGCACAATGGAACTGAATCTTGCTAAGGATCTCTCCATAAAATTTACTGCACATTCCCACTTTCTTTAAATCCTTACTCCACCTTCATTCACAAGGTAGTGAGTGGATCTGAGACTGGACTCTAGAGTAGCAAAGTTAGGTTATATTTCTTGTTCCATTACTTACTGATTGTGTGACCTTGGACAAGTCACTTAGCCTCTCAGCGTCTAAGTTTCCTCATCTATAAAATAGTTCCTACCCGTGGTGTTGCTGAGAGGATTAAACACTCAGGAGAATGCCTGGCACATATTTAGAGGCATATCAATAGTAGCTATAGTGGTGGGCTAGTATCACTCCTCCATTGTGAGACTGTGCTCCCATATTAGCATACAAATACAACACGAGAGAACTAACATCTTGCATTTGGTCAATAGTTTGCCCTTTAAACAGACTACATGATAAGATAAGATCACTTGTTAAGACGATGAAGGAAGGTATGCAAATAATTAGGGAGCTGGGGACCTGAAATGGGTCCTGAAAGAGAAGGCATTTCTAAAGATAACTTCACACCCTTCCCAGTTTCATTTTGTTTTTCCTGTTCACATGTATTTAAAAAAGTGACCCATAGGTTTATCTGCCTGTTGGACATCCTCCTCTGATATCTTACAGAGTCCAATTACAAGCTATCTTACCAGACTTACTATTCACAAGCCCTCCACCAATTACCACCCTTTACCAACAAAACCAAATCCAGTTTTCCTCTAACAGTCACACATCACATTCAGGTGATTCTCAGAATCATCCCTGACTGCTGTTTTTCTTAAAAAGTTTATCAAGCCCTGTAAATTATTTCTTCTTGATAGTTTTCAGCTTCATTTCCACCCCTTTCTACCTCCTCCGAGACTACCTTAAATCAGACTTGTGTTTTTTCTAGGGGCCTATGCAGTCAGTGGTATCCTCTGCCCTTTCCTTCTTTTTACCTTCCCTTGCCTGCTCTCTCCCTTTCTTCCTCCTGCAAATATGTTTTGGTGACCATTATTTACCAGGCCTTGAGCTGGCATAAGGAAAGCAAAAGTGAATGAGACAGAAGGAACCTAAATTCATAACTAACTTTAACATAATCCTAATCCTTAATGAAATTTATAGATTTGAGAGAGTTAAGCCATTAAATATAGAATTATACAAATAATTGGCTTAGGATAAGAGGAACCCTTCTTCTTACTCTAGGCTCCCCCCTGGGAAAAAAGAGAATATAAACCCAACTCTGTGTTCTGGGAGAACAGGTCTTCCTAGTCTCAGGGATGCATTATTATCCTTGCTTAAGGGAGTCTCTGGGCTGGTGGAACTGGAGTTTGGGATGGGAAGGGGAAAGGATGTGGCCTGACCCAAAGGAAAAGGGAGAATGCATGAGACTGGCACAGATAAAGTTTTGGGAGGAACAAATTTGCTGGTAGGTTCTAGCTATAAGAGTTGGGGAGCTGGCCCCCCCCCCCAGTGGTACAGTGGTTGACCACTGGGTTACAAGGCTGCCAGCCGCCTCTGCAGCACTGGTTCGATCCCCGGCCCCCGGGCGAGGGTCCCACATGGTGCGCAGACCTCTCCTGCCACCTGCTGCTCCCCTCAGAGTGTACTTCGTCAGTTTGCCTGCTCTGCTCTCTGCTCTGGCTCTGGTGAATTTTCTCACCCTCCAGCACTTCTGACTGTACCCAGTTGTATAAATAAATAAATAAATAAATCTTAAAAAAAAAAAAAAAGAGTTGGGGATCTGATTGCACTTTTGCAAAGTACACCAAAGCAGATGAGGTCCCTAGTGGAAGAGGCTTATATAGATGACTGTGTTGCCCTGGCCTGTTGGTTCTAAAACCAGTGGAAAAGTTTCTTGTGGCAGACCTGTAATCTTGTGTGCAGACCTTTGTCTGCAGCCTGTCAAGGGCAATAGGGTCCAGCAGATGCTAAAGGACCAGCTAGTGATGGTTAATGAGTGGCTCAGTAGCTAAGAAACCAAAGGTCAGGAGCTCCTCCATTTTCATGGTGCTGTATAAGCCCTAGAATGTGTGTTGGGGTGGTAAATGAAGTTTTCCCTGTAAAGCAACTTTTTGCTGACCTCCTGTCATAAGTCTTTTCTAGAAATCCTGACAGGCTAATTAATTTATATTCTTTTCATTTTTAAAAGAAAATAAACCTATATCTCTCTCACAAACTTGTCATTTTATCATGAGCATTCCCCCTGGGTCTGCTTCCTTATCTGTAAAATGTGGGAGATGATGTTGGATGCCATTTCAGCTCTATAAGCCAAAGGACAAAATTACTAATATAATAACTTGAGGGTTTCTTTCTTTTTCTTAACCATGTTGATACACTTCCAGTTGAGAAAGTGAAAGCTGATGGGGTTTATCTGTGTTCTCAAGTAGCAAAGTTCTTACAATTCACGCTTAAACTCCTATGCATGTGGAACATGCAGTCAGTAGTAGAGATGAGGAAAAGAGTTACGGAATCAGGAGCACATGACCTGTCTCATTTGAAGCCCACCACATGAAACTGATACCCAGGAGACCTTCTTCCATGGCAGTAGTGGAAGGAGGGGAGAAGAAAACCCCTCAACTTAAGAAACTTCCTACTAAATGAACAAGAAAACTCACCTTCTTCCCCCCATTAATGAGGGCAGAGTGTTAGTTTTCTAATGTGCTTCTTTGGATGGTAAGTGTGCAAGTCTATGTGGGAAAAGAGCCAGCTTCTGCCATAGACCTTGGGAAGGAGAGTTGGTAGAGAATCCAACTTTATTGAACTTGTAATTCAGTTATTCAAGCAGATATACTGGGGAAGGAGGGTGGATAGAATGAGTCAACCTAGGTTTTCAATGGGGAAATGAATTGCTAGCTACGACAATCAAGTATAGTGCTTGGAACCTGGAGAAAGATTGCCAGGTTCCTGTAATGGCTTTGCCATTTACTAATTCTGAGGCTTTGCACAAATTGCTCTCTGTTCCTCATTTGTCAAATGAGAATTTTATTATGAAGATTAAATGAGTTAGTAGTTGTAAAGTTTAAGGAACAGCACCAACCACCTGGTAAGAATGTCATGTGTTTTCTGTTGCATGTTAAGCCATGCATAGTTTTGGTGCTTAAATAAAAGTTTGAAGTAACAGAACTCAGCCTCAAAGCAATTCCGTAGCATAAATTATGAAATTTAACAGCCTGCTATGTGGTATCCAAAGGAATTAGATCACTTCAGCTTTCTTCTGAGAACCATATAAAGAAGGCAAGCACTCCCAAACTCTTCCCAGTTGTTTACTGCATTAGTTCTGAGATCATGGTCCTGAGATTAAAATTTGGTAAGAGATAAAGGGAAATTTAGAGATCTTACCCCCATTTCTTTTCTCTGTGTGGGTGCGTGTGTATGTTATACTTAGGTTTTGCTTTGAATAACAATTTATCCAGAAGTCACATGGTTGCATACAGTATTCAAGATTCTTATTTCCCCTTACTGCAGAAATACAGTTATATCTTCAGAAACTGACCTAAATGAGAAAAAGATGATGTAAAAGAGGCAAAGCCCAGGTTGGGTTTTTGCAAGGTATCAATGTTTCTCAGAGGAATGAATCTCTTTCACAGTCCCAAAGTGAAATTCTGGATATTTTGGTTGAGGATTACTAGCACTTTGCACTTCCTCGTTTTATCGTCAATTGGAGCTGTAAACTCCCGGCAAATCCTGTGTCTACTTCATTTCACAGAGCATTGCACAAACCTATGGAGATAAAATGTGTCTAGATCTTGTTCTCAAGTTGTTAGAGAGAGCCTCGTCCAATAACAACTGAAGGATCTTGCAAAACAGGTCAAATAAGCCTCATTTAAAAGATTGGATCAAGATGCTTCTTTGCCTGGATTATGCCTTTCAACAAAACTTCAGGCCCTTAGCAGTTGTGGGAACCTCACTTTCACAATGCAACACATTCTGTTTTGTTTCTGAATTCAGCACCTTTATGTAAATTAATGATTTTGTCATTACCTCCTTTTGTTCTCAGGATATTTTAGAGACTGCCTCTTTCAATAACCTCTACATCTTTTGATCAAATCATATTGTCAGTATCCCTCATCTTCCCCTAAATCTGAAGACATGACAATTTGGTGTTGATGCTGAGCAACCTATTTCTTTGCTGGTTCTGATAGGTACTGACTAGCCTTCACACTTCCTTTCACTAATACTTACTAGAATCCTTTTAGTAAAATGCAGCTTTGAGATCTTGTCTTTTAAGTGGTTTAGTGAGGTTTCTACACATTTCCAGATCTCCTTAGATATGCCCTCCAAAGCCTCTATTGTCCACTCTCTTTCCTACCCTAGGAAGAGAATTTGGAGGCAACAGAGCAATTGGCTCTGGGATTTTGCTCAATCCTGTGCAGATGGGCTGCTCAGATTCTTTTTGTCCAAGAGGAATTCAATCTGGGGGGAAAATCCAAGTTCAAGTGGGGCTTCAGCACTTGAAGACCATTAATTAGACTTGATTTGTGTGAGGGATTGACTATGGCTTTGGTGAACTACTGAAGTCGGATACTGGGTGTATCCTTATGAATCATTAACTAATTTCCCATTAAAAAGATTAGGTTGGGCCTCCCCGGTGGCGCAGCGGTTGAGTGCTGGGGTGCAAAGCTGCCCACAGCATCTGCAGCGCCGGTTCGATCCCCGGCTGCTCCCCAGCCACCAGAGGAGGGTCCCGCATGGCGCGCAGACCTCTCCTGCTGCCCACTGCTCCCCTCAGCAGTGTGCTTTGGTCCTTCTGCCTGCTCTGTTCCCCGCTCTGGCTCTGGTGAATTCTCTCACCCTCCCGCGCTTCTGACTGTACCCAGTGCTTTGTATAAATAAATAAATAAATAAATCTTTAAAAAAAAAAAAAAAGATTAGGTTGAAGAATAAGTTTAAGGTGTGCAGAAGCGACCTTTGTAGGAGAGGAAGTAAAAGAGAAATATCACTCCCTCCAAACTGTTTCTGGGAAACCGGCATAGAAACCCCTTAGGTTTGTGATATTATCATCACTGTGATTTTAAAAAAAGTCATGTTACTGGGCCTCCCTAGTGGTGCAAGGGTTTAAAATGCAGCACTATGAAGCTATCCGCTGCCACTGCAGCACGAGTTTGATACCTGGCCAGGGAGATACCCACATGGTGCAGCAGACCTCTCCTGGCTTGCCAGCTGCTCCCCTCAACATTGTATATCAGTCAATCTGCCTGTTCTGTTCCCCACTCTGTCTCTGGTGAATCCTCTCACCCCCCTCACACCTCGGCCTGTACCCCAGTACTTGTATGCATAAATAATCTTTTTTTAAAAATCATGTTACCACAAATAGGATGACAAAGGGGGTGATCTGGAGAGTGATATGGTGGTATCTGGGCTGGTTTTTAGATGAAATGTGACAATAAGACAACAAAAAGACCAAATTGGATGCATATCACAGATGGTAACTCTCCTTGCGTGTTCATTTCTTACCACATTTGTACTGGTATTTGGTTCCTCTAAAGTGTGGGTGCAGGGTCAGGAAAGGGAAAAAGCAGGGAAAGAAACATGCAAATATTGAGATTTTACCCTACTGGTGCAATAGGCAACTTTATATTCTTTGAGATGATAAAAATAACAGTTTTACCAGTTATATAACAACCACTGGAAAGTAAATATAATTCAAATCTCCTAATCTTTCCTATTTCCTCCATAAAGAATTAAAGGAAGTCTTAAGTAGGCCTGTGGGTTGAATTTAAAAAAAAAAAAAATGACAGAAAGAGGAAATAAAAATTTATAATTAATTAATAGGAGAGACCACTAACAGGATCAAATGGCTAGATTTATCTTAGAAGTAACCCTTGGTAAAGCTGTTGTAACTGAAAGTGAATTGATACCAGTGTTTCTAAAAGTGTGATCTACGCATTTATGCCAATACACAAATGGTAACTGGTTTGCAAAGACTTAAGCAAGAAAGTAAGAGATTGAGAGACTTTATAGCTATTTGACAGAATATGTAATTGTATGCAAACAAGAGACCTAAAGGAAGAATACTTTCTAGAACATCCTGAAATATGACAGTTGCTGGCTTTGTGAATTTTTCCAGAAGCCAGATTAATCTTTGATGAACAGCTCTAGTTATTAGTGAATTATTTCCAGTTCTGGGCCAAAGTCTATTTCAGTGTAATTTGTACCCATTAAGCTTGTCTTTCCTGTCTTCCCTTAATACTTCTTTTCTAGGGCCTCCCCGGTGGCGCAGCGGTTGCGCGCTGGGTTGCGAAGCTGCCCGCGGCCTCTGCGGCGCCGGTTCGATCCCCGGCTGCTCCCCGGCCACCGGAGGAGGGTCCCACATGGCGCGCAGACCTCTCCTGCCGCCCGCTGCTCCCCTCAGCAGTGTACTTTGGTCCTTCTGCCTGCTCTGCTCCCCGCTCTGGCTCTGGTGAATTCTCTCACCCTCCTGCGCTTCTGACTGTACCCAGTGCTTGTATAAATAAATAAATAAATAAAGTAGCGGAAATTTAAAAAAAAATGTAACATTTAAAAAAAAAATACTTCTTTTCTAAAAGAAATACACTGAACTCCTTAATTCCTCCAGGGACTCCAAGTCTACAGTGTACCTTCTTCCAGATTATTCACATCTGTCATTGTCCCAACTAACAAGTGGGGCACAGAATAGAATAAAATATTCTAGATAAAGGCTGTTTTAAATATAGTAGATACAGCAAGACTACTTATTTGCTGTTCTGAACAATATCCAACTATCGGGGATGCTGAAGTTCTCCTTAACTTTTCAGCAATTAGATTCAATTCAACCACATTTGTAGTTATGACACATTTGTAGTTTATGAGTATATTGTTTTATACTATATTATTTCATACTCATTTTATTCTAAGCCCCCACAACTTTTCATATTAACTCCCAGCAAAATAAGTTCCTTCCATAGCAGGTATGTGGCTCAGAAACAAGATTTTACTTTCCACCTTCTTGGTCTTGAACTAGAGATTCACGCTGGAATTTCAAGTAAGAAAACTTTTATCTAATTAACTATCTTCCCTTGTTTTACTGATCTTCAAATTTTTAAAGCACATCTTTAACGTTTTCTTCCAAGTCACCAATAAGAGAGGTAAACAAAAAGAAAACAATTTTTAATAGTTAAATTTGTCAGCCTGATTTCTTCTCACAACCATATTAACTTATTCACATGCATATAAATGCAATACTTTGCTATATGCTGTGATGAAAATCAAGATATTCTGTTTCTATAGCATCTCATTAACTACCCAACTGGTAACTCTCCCTAGAGAGAAACTGGGCAAGTTACTTAACTTCTCTAAACATAAGTTTCCTTATCTATAATGTGAGAATATTTGCCCTACTCCTTTACCAGCTAGTAATAAAGTTCAACTAGGCACTTGAAAATGCTTCACAAATTTTAACATGCCACAGAAATCTAAGTTATTATGACGATGATTTGTTACTAATGTCGAATGCAATTGGTTTAAGCTTTGTTTCCTTTTTACTCTTGTTTGCAATATTTGATAGCCCATCATTTAAGACAACACAATGACAATGTTTCTGTTCTTGGTTCCCTGTCAGACCTGCCTCCTTCAAAACCTGACATAGATCCGTAGTCAAATTATCACTCGTTTCCTTTTGATGACATTTGCAGTTTCTGACTTGCAAGAGCATGTTTGTTTGTTCATTATTTTTAACAAAACCACCATAAAAAGACACCACTATCCATTGGGCCCCTCACCTATATTTCTTCCTCTGGTAACCTCAGTTCTATTATCAATGTCCATTGCTTTGTATTTATTTTGCCTTATCCATCCATCTGCTTTGTTTTCTTATATTGTACATATAGGTAAAATCATCCAATTTTTGTTTTTTTCCTTCAGATTTATTTCACTTGCACAATCCCCTTGAGTTTCTTCCATTTTTCTGCAAATGGCAATTTTTTTTTAAAGGTTTATTTTTATTTATTTATGCAAGCACTGGGTACAATCAGAAGCGCGGGAGGGCGAGAGAATTCACCAGAGCCAGAGCGGGGAGCAGAGCAGGCAGAAGGACCAAAGTACACTGCTGAGAGGAGCAGCGGGTGGCAGGAGAGGTCTGCGTGCCATGTGGGACCCTCCTCTGGTGGCCGGGGAGCAGCCGGGGATCCAACTGGCACTGCAGAGGCTGCGGGCAGCTTCACAACCCAGCGCTCAACCGCTGCGCCACCGGGGAGGCCCTAAATGGCAATTTTTCATCTTTTTTTCATTGTGTATATATTCCACATCTCCTTTAGGCATTTAGGTTGTGTCTGTATCTTAACTATTGTGAATAATACTTAAATGAATATGGGAGTGCATTTATCTTTGTGAGTTAACAATTTCATATTCTTAAGATAGTTAACTAGAAATAAGATTGCTGGGTCATGTGGTAGCTGTCAGTGTGGTTTTTTGTTTTGTTTTTTAGGAAATTTCATATTCTTTTCCAAAATGGTTGCACCAATTTGCATTCCTACCAACAGTTTACAAGAGTTCCTTTTTTAATGTAAGCCATTCTCACAGGTATGGTGTCTTTTAAAGTTTTGATTTGTATTTCTCTTACAGTGAGGATAAACATTTTTTTCATGTGCCTGTTGGCCACTTGTATGTCCACTTTGGGCAAATGTCTATTCAAATCTTCTGTCCATTTTTAAAAACTGAGTTGTTTGGAAAGTTTTGGGTTGTTGTTGTTGGGTTGCATGAGTTCTTTATATACTCAGGGTACCAAACCCTTACTAGACATATGAGGCAAGTATCTTCTCCCACTTAGTAGGCTGTCTTTTTGTTTTGCTGATATTTTCTTTAACTCTGCAGAGGCTTTTTTATTTAACATGGTTCCAGTTTTTCCTTTCATTTCCATTGCCATTGGGGTTAATTCCACAAAGACATCTCTGATGCTGATATAATGGAATATGCCACCTTCTATTTTTATGTATTGTATGGTGTTTGGAGCTTATATCCAGGATTTTAATCCATTTTGAATTTATTTTTTGTGTTTGGAGTTGAGGAGTAATCCAACTTTATTCTTTTTTGCATGGAACTGTCTAGTTTTCTAAAATCACTTGTTGACGAGATTTTCCTTTCTCTGTTATATGGTCATAGCTTCGTTGCCATAGATTAAATATTGATATAAGTGTGGGTTTATTTCTGGGCTCTCATTCTATTCCGTTGAGTCATGTGTCTATTTTTATTCCAATACCATAATTTTTAAAATTAATATCACTTTGTAATACAGTTTGAACTTGGGTATCATGGTGCTTCCATCTTTTTTTCTCAAGATTGTTTTACCTATTCTGTGTCTTTTGTGGTTCCATAAAAATTCTAGTGTATTTTGTTCTATTTCCTTAAAAATTATCAGTGTTTGTTGCCTAAGGTCCAAATCCCATGTGACAATTCCAACTCTGTGCAGGTTTTCAACACAGAGCCCCTGAAGGGGCCCAGGTGAGTGTTCAACACTTAGGGGCTCTTAGTTTATTAAAGGAATGACTTAATAACCAAATGAAAGGTGACTGGAGGCCACTTTTATTCCCACTTTGTACCTTTTTTTTTTTTTTTTAAAGATTTATTTATTCAAGCACTGGGTACAGTCAGAAGCGCAGGAGGGTGAGAGAATTCACCAGAGCCAGAGCAGGGAGCAGAAGAGACAGACCGACGAAACACACTGCTGAGGGGAGCAGCGGGCGCGGCAGGAGAGGTCTGCGCACCATGTGGGTGCCTCACCCATGGCCGGGGATCGAACCTGCGCTGCAGAGGCTGCGGCAGCTTCGCATCCTAGAACTGAATGGCTGCGCCACCAGGGAAGCCCCCCCCCTTTTTTTAAGATTTATTTTTTATTTATACAATAGCTGGGGTAGAGGCCAGAGGCGCAGGAGGGTGAGGATTCACCAGAAACAGAGTGGGGAGCAGAAAAGGCAGATGGACCAAAAGCACTGCTAAGGGGAGCAGTGGGTGGGACAGGAGAGGTCTGCTGTGCTATGTGGGAATCTCCCTGGCAGGCCGGGAATCAAACCCATGCTGCAGTGGCTGCAGACAGCTTCACAGCGCTGCACTCAACCCGCTGCGCCACTGGGGAAGCCCCCACTTTGTACCTTTGCCTGTGTTTTCATTCTCTAGTTGAGAGACAGATAGACTGACAAATACACAGACAGGAAGGTTGGAAGATAGAGGGCTAATCAGTCAAACAGGTAGACAGACAGATAGGTATATCAAATGAAGTACCTTATGGGAAAGCAAATATTAGATATTCTAGTTATTACCATTTACTCCCATTAAAGTCTTCTTTTCAACAGATACTCACTAGTATGGCTGCATTATTGTAGAAGATAAAACCAGATAGAAAATAGCTACTTCTCCAAGTGCCATGAGTGTCCCAGCTCCACCCTGAGCCATTTGTGCCTTGGCCCTTCTCCAAGACCCCAGATATCCACTGCCCCCAGTCTAACAAACAGTAACTCCTGATTTAGCAGGAGTTCAAGGATGCTTTTCCAACATTTAGAGTGGCATCCTTTTTGATTAACCAGTACCACTACTGGTGGGTTAGTGAAGTTTTTGAATATCAGCCCTGCCCCCAATACTACTCCCTACTCATCACTGAAAATTTTTCAGGCCTAGCACATTTCTCATCCTCTACGTGATCTCTTGTGTTTCTCTTTCCATAGGGAGCTCCCACCTGCTCTGAATACCACTGAGTTTTGTGGTCTGTTTCTACTCCTCAGATACTTGTGTGTGATCATGTTTTTTATACAAATGTCCCTGTTTGTGATATATTTCTTCAGTGCCCTATAAATATAAAATACTGTCATAAGAGTGAGAATATCTAATACATTCTTATTATCCCTCACATTATTCACACAGTCCTAGCTGCAGATTCAAAGTCCCAAGACAGAAACTTGATAAACCCTGGGTACTAGACCAACTGCCTTTCCCCAGACAGCCCTGAAAGGGAGGGGATAATTTGGGGGGTAGTCCTATAAATTCTCTGTCTCGTTGGTGAACACACAGGAAAGTACCGCCTATATCAACCTGGACTTGACCTTTTCATTTTGCCTCTCAGGAGACATAGCTGGAATCTGTCAGACTGGAACTTTCTCTAACAGTTTGTAAATGTCACATTCCAGCATCTTGCTCTCATTGTTTTTTCCTTTTCTTCATTTTTGGAATACTCAAAAAAGTTTTTAAGTTGTTGGAAAGACCCCTCTCATTTCCCACTCTTACATTTTCTGCCTCCAAAAAGGTGGCTCTTGAAGACAACTCCCCAGAGCACTACTTGGAAAGGACGTGAGTGGCTCATCCTCTCACATGTGTGTCATATGCCCATGACAACCCAGTCATGCATCGTGTGCGGAGGCCCAATGTGACATTTCATTAAGCAGGCAGGGTGCTGGCAAGCCAGCAGCTTTTCAGACTTTCATTTGGTAAACTTTCCTTTTAGTTTCTCTTTAAGGCCTCCTAAAAACACAGGTGAAAGTTTGCACTTGACGCGAGGGAAAAAAAACAGGTTATGCAAATAAAAATTTTGCCAAAAACACCATATATTTGGTATATTTTCAATAGACACTGAAAGTCTAAAACTTCAAAATGTTTTACATTTAAATTTAATAATTTAAAACAGTAAGCTTAAAGATTATTTTTCAGATTGTTAAAATGTGTTTTTTAAATCTTTCCAATATAAGAAGATAAAAGAAATTAAAACTGCCATAACCTTATCACATCAACAGAGATCATTTCTGCTACTGCCATTTTAAATTTATAATCGAAAAAGCAAAAGAGAGGAAGGGAGGGAGAAAAACAAAAAAAGGAACATGAGCTTTCAGATTCTCTTCCAAGCATGTAAAAAATAAGCAAATAAGAGGACTCTGAAAGTAATCCCCACAGAGGACAAATATTTAAAAATTTATATATATATATATATACACAATATATGATTGTGTAATAAATGATCTGATTATATGTAAATAACATAATTATTAGATATGCAATATATATAGATACAAGATAAATATATTTTATAAAATATATACTCTGTAAATATATCGTTTATTTTTTATTTAATATATTTTATTTTATATAATTCTTACATCATTTTTCATTTTGCACAATGCATGCATTTTCATTTTGGTTATATTCCTCATACAATTCTACCCCCCCTTATTTTGACCCTAATCCCTCCTCTCCTACCCCCCCACGCTCCCCACCTTTGGTAGTGTGTCTCTGGTTTATAGTTGCTGTTGATTTTGATTTTTTCTTTATTATAATTAGTCTTTTTCCTGGTCCCTTATTTAGTTTTTCTAAATTCCTATTTTTCTTGTTCTTTCTGGCTTATTTCGCTAAGCATGATCCCTTCTAGCTCCATCCATGTTGCTACAAATTGCATGAGTTTATTTTTTTTTTGATTGCTGAGTAATATTCCATTGTGTATATGCACCACATCTTCTTGATCCAGTCATCTATTTTTGGGCATTTGGGTTGTTTCCAAAGCTTAGCTATTGTAAATAGTGCTGCTATAAACAGAGGGGTGCAGGTGCCATTTGGAATTAATGATTCTGTATCCTTTGAGTAACGACTTAGGAGTGGAATTGCTGGATCATATGGAAGCTCTATCTTTAGTAGGTTGAGGAAGCTCCACACAGCTCTCCATAGTGGTTGGGACCAGTTTGCACTCCCACCAGCAATGCAGGAGAGTTCCTTTTTCTCCACATCCTTGCCAACATTCCTTGTTGCTAGTTTTTTAAATATGTGCCATTCTCACTGGTGTGAGATGGTATTTCTTTGTAGTTTTGATTTGCATTTCCCTGATTCCAAGTGATGTTGAACATTTTATCATATGCCTGTTGGCCATTTGCATTTCCTCTTCAGAGAAGTTTCTTTTTAGCTCTTCTGCCCATTTGTTGACTGGATTATTTTCTTTGGGTTTTTTTTTTTTTTTTGAGTCTCATCAGCTCTTTGTAGATTTTTGTGATCAGTCCTTTATCATTAGTGTTGTGTGCAAAAATATTCTCCCAGTCGGTAGGGTTTCTTTTTGTTTTGGTTGTTGTCTCTTTTGCTGTACAGAAGCTCTTTAATTTGATGTAGTCCCAGCTATTTATCTTTGCCTTCACTATCACTGCTTTGGGTGATGTATCTGTAAAGATGTTTTTGAGGTGCATGTCATGTAGTGTTTTACCTATATTTCTTTCTATATATTTTATGGTTTCCTTCTATATATTTTTTGGTTTTGTGCATGGTGTGAGGTAGTAGTCAAGCTTCATTCTTTTGCATGTAGCAACCCAGTTTTCTCAGCACCATTTATTGAACAAACTTTCTTTGCACCATTGCATATTCTTTGCTCCTTTGTCAAAAATAGTTGACTGTAAATCTGTGGGTTTATTTCTGGTTCCATTGGTTCCATTGGTCCGTGTGTCTGTTCTTGTTCCAAAACCATGCAGTTTTGATTATTATGGCTTTGTAGTATAGTTTGAAATCTGGGTGTGTGATGCCTCCATTCCTTTCTCTTTTTTTTTTCAGGAGAGATTTGGCTCTTTGGAATTTTTGGTGATTCATATGAATTTCATCAATATTTGTTCTATTTCTTTGAAGAATGTCATTGAAATTTTTATTCACTGGAATAGCAGTGAATCTGTAAATTGCTTTTGCTAGGATGGCCATTTTGATAATGTTAATTCTTCCAATCCATCAGTAGAGGATGTCTTTCCATTTCTTTGTGTCTTCTTCTATTTCTTTTTTTTTTTTAGAGAGGCATGTTTTATTTATTTATTTGTTTGTTTGTTTGTTTGTTTTGTTTATACAAGCACTGGGTACAGTCAGAAGCACGGGAGGGTGAGAGAATTCACCAGAGCCAGAGTGGGGAGCAGAGCAGGCAGAAGGACAGAAATACACTGCTGAGGGGAGCAGCGGGCGGCAGGAGAGTTCTGCGCGCCATGTGGGACCCTCCTCCGGTGGCTGGGGAGCAGCCGGGGATAGAACCGGCGCAGCAGAGGCCACGGGCAGCTTCACAACCCAGCGCTCAACTGCTGCGCCACCGGGGAGGCCCTTCTTCTATTTCTTTTAACAGTGTTTTATGGTTTCTTTGTATAGGTCCTTTACCTCTTTTGTTAGATTTATTCCCAAGTATTTGATTTTTTTTTTGTTTCAATAATAAAAGGGATTTTTTTTTTTTTATTTCTTCTTCTTCAGATTTATTGTTTGTGTTTAGGAAGGCTACTGCTTTTTGTGTGTTGATTTTGTATCCTGCCACTTTACTAAACTGATTGATTAGTTTAATTAGTTTTTCTGTGGAGTTTTTGGGGTTCTCTATGTATATTATCATATCATCTGCCATTAGTGATAGTTTGACTTCTTCCTTGCCTATTTGGATTCCTTGTTTGTCTTTCTCTTGTCTTACTGCTCTGGCTAGCACTTTCAGTATTATATTGAAAAGCAGTGGTGAGGGTGGACATCCTTGTCTTGTTCCAGATCTTAATGGAAATGCTTTCAGCTTTTCACCATTGAGAAAGATATTGGTTGTGGGCTTGTCATATATGCCCTTTATGATGTTGAGGTATGTTCCTTGTATCCCGATAATTCCAAGGGCCTTTATCATAAATGGGTATTGTACTTTGTCAAAGGCTTTCTAGCATCTATTGATAGTATAATATATATCATTTTTATATGAAATGCTTTATAAAATTATGTGTCATTCCTGCAGAGGAATCATGCTAATCTCTGGATTGTTCTAATTTTATACATATGCTGCTGAAGTGAGCACATAAAATACTTTACAAAAGTACTATACATTACAAAGAATCATGTAAAATAGAGAAAGGGCAGAGATTACATACAACTCCACCACTTAAAAAAGCCCTGTTAATGCTTTAGTATACTTCTTATCAGTGTTTTCTCCCATTCTCCTGTCTCTCACACACACACACATTATCCTCAGGGTGCTAAGACTTTTATAATATGTTGGATATGGAGAAACAGCTTTGACTTCAGTTAACTTAGCTTTGAATCCTGGCTCTAATTACTAAACACCTTTGTCTCAATTTTCAGGTGTACAATAAGGATAATACCCTCTCTACCCATCGTATTTTGTGAACATGAAAGGAGATAATGTATGTAAATTGAGTGAAATAGTTACCAGCTCAGAGTAAGTGTTCAATATATAGAAACTATTTTTTCACCTAAAATTATATCATAACAACTATTGCATATTTCCATGTAATCTTTGTGTCATTTTTATGACTAGATAGTTGTCTGTAATGCAAACACACATATCTATGACTAACTCATGTCCATTTTGACAAGTTATTTTCAGTTTGGGGATATATATATATATTTTTTTATATATATAAATATATATATAGTGCCATAATTGATGTATTTTAAATATACTACATGTTTCACTTCAGTCTATGGGTTTTCTTTAAGAAGTTATTGGAATGTTATTTTCAGGAAAATGCGTGAATCTTTGTTGCATATTTTTTGTTAACTTATTTTTAAATTTAAGATTGAGTATAGAGTTTTGTATGTTTCTTTTTTCATCTACTGTTATGACAGTTTTCTTTTTTATCATTAAATATTTATATTTGCAGTGAACACTCCATGTCTATAACTTTTTCCATATTTTTGGATTATTTCCTTAGGTGATAGCAGACTTTCAGATACAGTATTACTGAACAAATGGGATGACAAAATTGTATGGTATGCGACCTATAGCAAATCACCTTTCAAAAATTTGCACTGATTTATATCTAACAATTTGAGTCTGCCATTTTAAGAACATTCTGGAGCATTATGTTATAATGTAAAATGCTTTTACCAATGTAATGATTTAAAAGGCCTGTTTAAATTTTGTTTTGATTGAAATTATAAATAACCTGTAAGCTGAATGTTTGATCTTTGAATTTTAAAATAAAGGGAACAGAGATCCTGGGCAGTTTCCTGATTTGACAGCAAACTGATTATATTTTTCTTCAAACTGACCAACCCCAAATTCTGGGCATCAGTTGCTTCCCCTGTACTTCTTGCAGCTATTCTGTTTTAACATGGAATTCTTTTTTACAGAACAAGCAGAATGAAAACAAGCTACTCTCTTTGAGTTTACTTCTCTTAAGAGGAGCCTGCTATCACGAATACGTTGTTATAGAGAATGTAAGTCATAGGCATCTAGCTATATGATGACCACCATTTGTATTTTATAGGAAAATAATTTCTTGTTGGCATCACCAAGTCTTATCTTAAAAGTCCAAGAAATTTATTTTGTCTGTACCCTCAGACTGAAAAACTGGATTGTGTGAGCCAAATTCCTAACTTTTCTATAATAAGAAATACCATTCACATGCTATTCTGAGACAAATCAGAAATTGTTTTGGGGGCCTCCCTGGTGGCGCAGTGGGTTGAGCACAGCGCTGTGAAGCTATCTCCAGCCTCTGCAGTGCAGGATCCATTCCCGACCCACCAGGGAGATTCCCACATGGCGTGGCAGACCTCTCCTGCCTTGCCCGCTATTCCCCTCAGCAGTGCTTTTGGTCTGTCTGCCTATTCTGCTCCCCACTCTGTCTCTGGTGAATCCTCTCACCCTTCCGCGCCTCTGGTCTGTATAAATAAATAAATATTGTATGAATAAATAAATAAATAAATAAATTGCTTTGGAACATTCTATTCTCATAAAAATGTCTATATGAGAAGTCAAATTATAATCAGGTTGCTCAGCAGCCATGGAAAAGGATGGGGCAGGAATGGTGATAACTAGAATAACTTTAATGACTGATGTCATCAAACTATGTGATCTAACACAGTCATTGCCCCTGGAATGACATGTGGTAGGAGTACATGGGCCAGTGAGACAGGTCCCTCTCCATTGGACATACTTGGGTTTCACTAACACATTTTTCCATGTTGGCCTCTTATCTAAAGACTCCATGCACAGTGCCTTCAATTCAATTCTACAGTATTGGTTAAGCATCTTTTATATGTGCCAACCCCTATACTGTGTTCTAGGACTACCTAAAATGAATAAAAACTCAGCTCCTGATCCAAAGCACTTCACGGGTTTTTGGAGAAAATCAAACACATATAATTACAAAATACCATATCATGAGGTCTTGACTGCATTACAGGCCCAGATCTCTGACTTCTTGTCAATATGACTAGAATCAAGAACTAGTTCTGCTGTGTGATGTGAGCAATTTGTCTAATTTCTTTGGGCCTTATTTTGCTTACATGTAAAATACAGACAATAATAGTCCCTACTTCATTGAGTTGTGAAGTTTAAATGAAATGACACATGAAAACAATTACAACAATGTCTGGCACATAAAGGCCAGGCCAGTCTACCTCCCCATCAATATTGTAAGATGTTTCTTTTCTGCCACACCCTCAGTAGCATTTGTTTCTGGTCTTTTTGATATGACCATTCTCATGGGTATAAGTTGGTATCTCATGGTTTTGATTTGCATTTCCTGAATGATAAATGATAGGCATTTTCATGTGCCTTTGGCCATCTGTTATATTCTGTTCTTTTTTTTTTTTAATAGATTTTTTAAAATATTTATTTATTTATTTATTTATTTATTTATTTATAGAAGCACTGGGTAGAGTCAGAAGCGTGGGAGGGTGAGAGAATTCACCAGAGCCAGAGCAGGGAGCAGAGCAGGCAGAAGGACCGAAGCACACTGCTGAGGGGAGCAGCGGGCGGCAGGAGAGGTCTGCGCGCCATGTGGGACCCTCCTCCGGTGGTGGCCGGGGAGCAGCCGGGGATCCACCCGGCGCTAAAGAAGCTTCTGGCAGCTTAGCAACCCAGCGCTCAACCACTGCGCCACTGGGGAGCCCTGTTATATTCTGTTCTTAATTCAAGTCAGTTTGCATTAGGCTTTGTTTCATTTTCAACCAAATGAATTCTGAAACAACCTCTGTGAAATGTGTGTACAAATAAATTAATTTTGTCCTATACTCATAGTCAAAGCAGTTACCCAATTGCTATTTCTTGGTCAGCTAATCAACAAATAAATATATACTGGACCCTTGTTACATGGTCAGATACTACAGAGTTTAGGAAAGCTCCTTGTACTACTATCTAATTGGAATTCATAATCTTTGTATTTTCTTCTCCCCAGGAATAACTTCTCCATTTATCCAGAAAAGTTTTGATTCAGGTGTGGGTTTTATTTACCTCCTGTTTTCAGCTACAAGCCTGCTTTCCATTGCTCTGCTCTAGTGTGCTAGGATGACTGGAATTTGGCAAGCCTCATTGGCCAGTCTTCCTTGTAAGCTGGCTTCCTATTTAGTTTGGTAAACGGGAAACTTTAGGGTACTGAAAGATGGGAGGGGTAGAATTCCTTCCTATTTCCAGTTCCTGAATATGTCACTCTTGCAGCAACAGTTTGCAAAAAGATAGTTATTCTGTGTGCTTCTAATATTTTATTTTCTTTGATATCCCCCTTTTTTTTCTATTTTCTAATATTGTTATAACTAATTCCCAGTTTAACTCCACTCTATTTTCCTGACTAGATCCTAGGTGATACAGTGGTTCTAGGAAACTATTTTAAAAACAGGATTCTGGAAATAATTTGTCTGAAACTCAAAGCCAAACTCTTTGCCAAGCAAACTGGGACACTGGTAATCTACAGCATACAATAGCATTCATAAAATTATTTTTTAGTCTTCCTAGATTTGAGTGCCAATGGAAGGTAGACTTTTGGAGATCAAGTAAATATCGCATTTGATCATTTTGGTAGAAAAGATGGCTATAAGGAATACGAATGGGGGAGAGTTGCACTAGATTGCTTGCAGAAGAAAATAATAAGTTCAGAGCTTTTAGCTGAAATAATATTCAGAGCATAGAAGGGCTAAAAGTATCTCTTATTCCTTCTAGTTATAGGACAGACATGGTTAAAACATCAGACACGAATCAAGCATTCACACATTACCAGCTCTCATCTATAAGCATTTAGGTTGTAATTTTGGAAGTAGAACTCTGACACTTGGAATGGAAACATATGAGTGGACTTGAATGAAACAGAGAATCTTGAACCCCAAAGTAACCATGATCTTCCCTTGTTAGTAAATCTTTCATTTCTTGTCTGTTGATGCTAGTCTTTTTTTTTTTTTTTTTGCTTGAAAACCCCTGTAATTAGCAATGAGGCAGTTGCTTTGTGTGAGAATCTCTTTTCAAAACCCAGAACGTTCTTTTTAAACCCCAGTGCTCCCAATTGTCATGGTTTTCAGGCTTTTATCTGGAGTTAGATCCCAACATATTCACGGGGACAAAGGGCAACATCTGGTTCAGGAGACAAAGGCTTATACTCCAAAAGAATGACAATCTTTTGCTAAATTTATATTAGAAGAAATCTGATTAATTTCTATGGCAATGGAGTCTAAAGGTATTTGAACAAGAAGAACACATGTAGGGGCAGAGTTAAAACGTGATAACTGATATACTTTCCAGAGATTTTTGGACTTAATGCTGTTTAGATTGTTACAGCAATGACCCCTAGGAATTAACGTCACTTTGTCTATCATGTCTTCATGTATGTAATTTGCTTTGGCCAATGACACATTAGCAAATGTGATGCAAACAGAAACATGAAAAGCACTTGTACATTGGAGTTGTCTCTCTTCTGCCCTCCCACAGTACCCCCCCAACTTTTTTTTTTTTTTTCTATTTGTGGACTAGTGTGTATGTTAAAGAAGCATAGACTAGTCTGCTGGAAACACAAGTCCCAATCAACAGTAAGCACCAATTGCAGGGGGATGTGAGTTAAGCCGACTGAGACCAGTCATCCACCAGCCATCCTGACTACAAATGCATGAGTGAGCTCAGCTGACACTATTTAAAGCAGAAATGGTTGCCCCAGCTGAGCCCAGCCCCCATATAGTACCCTGCAAAAGCTTAAAAACATAAATGACAATCACAAGCCATTAAGTTTTGTTATATAGCAAAAGCAAACAGAAACAAATTTATTAGTTAGAGCAGCTGAGAGTCACTCACCTTGCTTATTAGTTCATTGGATGAAGCCTGCACTTCAGCCTTTATAGGCTGAATTTGGTGATGTTGACAGAATTTCTCTAGAACAGTGTAAGGAAGACTCTAAAGGCTTAGGGAGACAGGAATAATGGAGTAATTTATCATGTGTAATCCTGTGTTCTTCCCTCACCCTATTGTGCCCTAAAATGGTTGGAGAAATACAATGTTCACTAAAGCATTTGAAAAATTAACTAGGTGGCAGTTTTCATAGGCCAAAGGTGTTCATGGGAAATCATGAGACAGATTTTCTGGTTTCAGTGGAGATGAGATGTCAGTGTGGTAATCATAATTTTTTACTCATAGGACTCTTTGGTGGCCCTAAGGATTAAGTAGGTGATCTGTTTACCAAAGCATTACTCAGTCTACTTAATTGATAGCTGACTTTCATTCTAACAATTGAGAATCACAGTTTCTTCCCCATTTCCAAGACCTTACCAATTCACAGACCTGAAGTTACTTGTTGAAGAGGAAGATGAGATTCCTTAAGGAAGAACCCTGCAACTAGGCCACTTACTGTGGATTTTCTTCAAGCTATCCTGAAAGATATTTGAAGTCATTGACTAAGGTGTCTGTGCACTGGGAGAAATGGAAATACCCAGACTTTTCAAAGATTTCTAAATACTGCTCTGAATGACATTAATCTTTAGGAAACTGAAATGCCACTGTGGTCAACTGGTGAAAAGATGAACTTACAGTGGTCAGATGATAGAGATCAGGCCCAATTCCATCTCAGATACCCATGTAGCCATTAAAAATGATAATTAGGAAGACTAGTTAGCAACATAGGTGTGAGCTTATGGTACAATGACAAATTTGCAAAAAGGATAGAAAATTAGATGTTATAACTACAGCTGAAATTATATACATGTTTGGGCAAAGCAAATATTAATAGCAAAAATGAAAACCCATGCTTGAATGATGAGATCATAGGTGATTTTTGTTTGTTTGGTCTCTCAATTCCTCATAATTCCATTTTTTGCTCCTTTTGTAAAAAATACTAAAAACAAAAGATTTAGAACTCATCTAGTTCTTTTGTCCTAAGGATTGCATTATATACTTTTTAGCTAATCACATTATGGTCATAAGAAGTATGAACATCAGAGCCTATCATTCATGAAGTATCTTATCACCTATAAGATGCTGCAGGAATGAGAAAATCTACTCCCTCCCCTTTAGGAGCTTACAGTTTAAGAGGAAGATGATGAATCATGAATCTTGAATCATGAATCATGAATTTTCATGATTCAAAACTGAGAAAGACAATTGCTTTAGCTCCTAGGAATCTAACCAAAGGTCCTAGGAAAAAATTAATTCAAAAGGAAACCTGCACTCCCTTATTTATTGCAATTAATTTACAATAGCTAAGATATGGAAAAAACCTAAATGCCGCAAAAATAGATGACTAGATGAAAAAGATGTGGCATATATACACAATGGCATACTATTCAGCAATCAAAAAAGATAAACTCATGCCCTTTGCAGCAACATGGAGGAGCTGGGAAGGATTATTCTCAGTGAAATAAGCCAGGTGTAATTACACAATATGGAAGCTTTCAAAGGAAAAGGAAGATGCTATACCTGCTTCCTAGAAATATATAACATAGTAAGTTGGGAACTATAGGTCCTATCGATGTAAGCTTTTTACCTATCATAAGTGTTATAATACACTTGTTTTCTGTTAATAATATATGGCATATGAAACATTTATGTTTCTAACCTACTACTGTGCATCCCAATTTTACTAAAACTTTAAACAATTTAAAAGTAAATGAAAAGTCAATGGAAAACTTCTAGAATACATAGCAGCAAAAAAAAAGTTAACATTAATATAAGACAATAAAATGATGACTAAAGATATACACAGGCAATTCCCAAAGACAAAAGCCCATAGGTATATTTTCTTTCACAAATAACTTTAAAGTTAACATTAAAATAATAATGACATAATTTTCAAATTAGCACAATTTAAAAACAATAAATCCCAGCGTCAGAACAAGTGTGACAAAAAAAAGCTCTTTCACATATTGCTGGTATAAATTGGTACAACTTTTTAGAGGACAATTTGCGATACATTTTGAGAATTTTAATGAATGCCTAGAGCTTCACCCCAGTAATTCCATATCATCGATTTTATTACATGGTAATTTTCAGAGTTGTACATAAAGATTCATGTACAAGTCTGTAAAGCTCTTAATTGTTTAATTGATAATGTTTAAAAAGCAAAAAAAAAATTAGTTCTATCAGGTAGATGCTAAATGTCCATAATAGGGCATCAGTTAGATAAATCCTAGTAAAGGTATTCAATAAAAATATCATAAAGCCATTAATCATATTTTAGTATATAGTTCACATTAATGAAAAATTAAGTAAAATAAAACATATTAAGCTATATATTAAATTTATTTTATAAAAATTAAAAAATATTAGGAATTAAATACCAGTTTTAAATATTAACCATGGTAATTTCTAGGCAATGCATTATTAATTATTTTACTTTATGTTTTTTATTTTCTATTTCTATATTCAAAATATAATGTAATTTTTTAAATGTTCTAAAATTTTATATTGTTCTTTTTGAACTGGCACTCTTAACTAAAATTAAACAAAATTTATCTTTTAGTAATGAGCAAACGTGGTCAAAATTAGCTACTTATATATTTATCACAGAATAAAAACATAAGACAAATACTAAATATTTTGTAATTGCATTAATATTATTACTTCATTACATTGACCAGGTTGATATAAAATGCATATGTATGCAAAAGCCTGAAAATAATGCTGTGATCATGCAGTTAAGATTAGTATGGACTGTAGCATACAGAGGGAAAATTAAAGAGAGATATGTTGGGGGTGGTTGTCTTATAGATCAAGCAAGGAAGTACAGTGTAGTGTATTCTCAAATTACAGACAACAAAACTGAAACCAAGAGAGGTACAAGAAAAACTTGAATCAAATCTCTTAACTAAAAGCATGGCCTCGTCTTAATAAAAATAAAAATTTCATAAAGAATATAGAGAATAGGGCCTCCCCTCACGGAGCAGTGGTTGAGCGCTGGGCTGCGAAGCTGCCCTCAGCCCCTGCAGCACCAGTTCAATCCTGGGCTGCCGGCCTGACAGACCTCTCATGCCACACCCACTGCTCCCCTCAGCAGAGTACTTCATCAGTCTGCCTGTTCTGTTCCCCGCTCTGACTCTGGTGAATTCTCTCACCTTCCCATGCTTCTGACTGTACCCAGTGCATGTATAAACAAACAAACAAGCAAATAAATAAATAAATAAATAAATAAATAAATAAATCTTTAAAAAAAAAAGGAATATAGAGAATAATATAATGAATACCTGCGTACTCACTCCCCAGTTTAAGAGGTTGAATTTGGTGTTTTGCTACTTTTAGTTCATATGGTTGTTTCCATAAACTTCTAAGGGGGTTTATATGTTTTAAAATTCTCTACAATTACATTATGTATATCATTCTATGGTCTGTGATATGTCTTTACTCTCAAAATTATATTGTTCAGATTTATCCATCTCAAAAATACATTTAGTTTTGGTGCTTTCATTTTAATTATTTTATAGTATTCCTATTCATCTATTCTTCTATGATACATATTTGATTGTTAGCAATTTGTTGTGTTATAAATAATAGTAGCAGCAATATCCCTATATGTGTCTTCTATGTAACATCTAAGTGGTCCTGACTTCTTTACATCATAGCATGTGTCCTCAAGTGCCAGGGAGGAGTGAGAGAAAGGAGGAGCATCACTCTCTCATTTGCCTGACTTTCCTGTGCTCCTGTGTTAGAGGATGGACGAGGTGACTATATATAACTAGGGGAATTTTTTTTTTTAAGATTTATTTTATTTCTACAGACAAGAACTGGGGCACAGGCCAAACATGGGGGCGGGGAGTGAGAGGATTCACCACAGACAGAGTGGGGAACAGAACAGGCAGACTGAAATACACTGCTGAGGGGAGCAGCGGGCGAGTCAGGAGAGGTCTGCTGCACCATGTGGGTCACCTCCCTGGCCGGGGATCGAACTCATGCTGCAGTGGTTGCAGATAGCTTCATAGGTTGTGTCTTAACCCCTTGCACCACCAGGGAGGCCCCTATAACTAGGGGAATTAATCCCATTTCTGTAATTGGACTTTTTTGGTCAAGACAGTTACTTTACTTTGAATTTCATATACCATTAACAGAGGGTTGAGATTTTTCTGTTTATAAAGAAAAGAATTGGTTAAAAATGGTTGTGATACCCTGTTATTCCAAAAGACTAATCTATTAATGGTGCAATTAAGACTATGTGGGATGCCATTTAAGATTGCAAGTTGTTGAGCATTCTTTAATTATTCAAAAAGATGTTTCTGCCTTCATTACTCAGATCCTAAGTTTTTTTCCTGACAATATTTTCTCTCTGAGACAGAAGTTGCAAACTGGTCATTGACAACATTCAATAAGCCTATGGGTATATTTTATTTGGTTTGTGTGACCTCTAAAATACTTTTGGCCAGCATCTAATAGCTAGGAGATTTTATACAAAATTCTGGATTTCCATTTTCTGTAGCAATTTAGGCTAGTGCCATGCTGACAGGGATGAAGTTTTCCAATCTGTCACGGTCCCCAGCCATATTTTGTGCTTCTGAGTTATGTTTTATATCTGAACCAGACACAGATCTGGAATTTGAAAATTTTACAATTAGTGCTTCTGAAATTTTGGGGATCTATTCAGTAGGAATCTAATATTGATATTAAATATTCTGAATAGTTGATATGAAATTGTTTAGATATTTCTATCATTTACCTAACACAGTTTTGATGTTACAACATGTGGCTCTTAGATTACAAAAGAGAAGGCAGCTTTCTGGAGAAAGCTAGAAATATCCATTTTACAACATGACCCAGGCCTGCTGCTCCACGGCTTCTTCAGGGTCTCAGATTTTTTATCCTATTGTTAGCAGGTCTGAAGGGTATCCAGGGACCCCCAAACTTGCATATATTAAAGGGGTTTTGCCCTCTACCTCATAAAAACAAAGACTCTTAGCATGCATAGGGAGGAGGAGAAGAAAGCATGTTTTTACCTATAAAACACCTCAAACTATATATGCCCTCATAGGCAAATGCCCAACCGAACAAGATTGGCCTAAAGTGGGACCACTAAGGCTTGAAAGCTGGCATAAATCTAAGGCACCTTCTGGCAGGGAACCATAGAAAAGGAGTTTTGAAGCAGGTCCCAGAAAGCTGGGGCAAAAGGAGCAAAATCAAAATACAAATCAAGAAAATTGCTGCCAATGTCAGCCTTCCCATGTGTCTCTCACCTACTTGTCTCTACATGTCTTTCTTCCACTTGTCTCCTTCCACGTGTTCTTCCCAGCAGTACCAGGGAACAATTCTTTTTTTTTTTCTTGCCTCACCCCCACAACCCACCTGTCTTCTGTGTTATATAGTTTCACCAGGCTGCTAAGATTGCTGATCTGGGCGGGAGAGAAGGGGTGGGGCAGGAGGGAACATGGTACTCCTCCTTTTATGGAGATGTCTCTGTAACACAATCAGCCTGATTGATTTCAACAACTGTCTGTACTTCTGTATTCACATTCTTTCTCTTCTTAAAAATTCCATTCGGTTCTATTAATTTTGCTAGATGCCTTGGGAAACCCATTTACTACCAGATTTATATTTAGTTTGTCAGAAGCAGAGGCAACCAGCTCAGTTTGTGACTAGTACCTGAAATCTGAGTGCTAGCATGTGACCAACAGGTACCCTAGGACCCCCAAACTCACACAGTCTGAAGGGGTCCAGCCATCTATGTGCACAAAGGCAAAGCAAACTGTTAGTGTGAAAGAACATTAATAGAACTAGTATACATAGAGAAAGAGGAGAAGAAAACATATTTTTAACAATAAAATACTCCAGATTACCCATTCTCTTATGCGTAAATGCCCAAACAGTGGCTGAAGTGGGGTCACTGTGGCCTGAAAGCGTGCCACAAATTAAGGCACTTTCTGGCATATTTGTATAGCATTCATAGGAAAGTGGTTCTGAAGCAGGTCCTTCCCTGAAAGCTGGGACAAAGTAGCTGCCATTATCAGCTCCCCATGTGTCTCTCATCTACATGTTGCTTCCCAAATGTCTCCACATATCTCTCCTCCACATGTCTCCTTCCATGTCTCTTTCCCAGCACCACCGGGGTACAAGTCAGGGGCAATCACAAGAACTCCCCTCTCCTTTTGTTGTTTTTTTTAGCTCACCTGTCTTCCTGGTTATACAGTCTCACCTGGCCACTCAGCTCCATTTATGGTTACATGGTCCCTTCCATGCTTGAGGTGAATGATCTCTTTCTGTGTCTGAAAAAGAGAAAGTCCATTGATGGAATAATTAGTTATTAGTTATTGAGAAAACGAACAAAAGTAAATCCAAATAAGTCCACATCTATTGTAGAAGTCCAAATATCTATCTACCTGGACTCGACACCTCAGAATGAATAATGTATAATATAAAATCTGAGCCCTAGACAAAAAGTGTGAACAAAGAAGAGCTCCACTTCTCATTCCTTTATCTGCCCCTTTATATGAGGCCCAGGTACTCAGAGACTGAGGGGTTGTAGTTTAGATATTCAGCCTAGGAAATGTCTGGCTGCAGAAATATCTCTCCCTCATATGCTTTAGGCTTATTTGCCACTTCTTTCTGTCTGTCCTACGCAGAAAAGATTTACACCAAGGTATAAGTGACTGGTACTGGTTCACAATAACTCAGGGGCAGAAACAAAGGTTGGTCTTGTAGGATGCCACTCACCACTGTTTCCCTGGTTTTCTCTCATTCTCAACCCCTGATTTCACATGTTCCTTTCCATTCTGATTTTCATCTAGGGTTTGATACTCATCTCCAGCAGTTTCCTGAGTTTATGAACTCAGTCCGTCCTTAATTCTGCTTTTGCTTTGTACATCAGATTTTTAGTTAATTCCCTCATGACCAGACCCCATGAAGGAATTTAGTCATTTCCTCATGATCAGATTTTTAGTAATTCCCTCATGACCATCCTGACATTGGCATGGAATTTGAGAGCCTTTACCCAGCATTACAATCTCCTCCAAGAGGATTTGCATTTGAGAGGAACCCAGAGGTAGCCCATGGGAATTGTCCTGGAATTTTTGAGTTTCAGTGAAGGTCTCTCTTAAGCCTTAGGTCAGGGCTGCTGTGCCCTGTGATTCTTATAAAACCATAAACCAGCATATTTGGCCTGTTTTAAGTTCTGCAAAGTTCTGCCTAAGTTTCTTAGCGCAGAATTATTCAAAATGTGGTACCTGGGCTGATGCTGGTAGTTAAAATATTTGTTAGCATTCCATAAGTACAGAAATTGAGTATAAATACTTAGAAATGCATACTAATTATTTTATTACTGTATTGATCTTTCTGATATTTATTGATATCAGTAATTCATTTTTTTGGTATACGTCACAAAAACATAAATCTAACATTAGAAATTTAAAAGAAAATTGGTTCTTCATCATAGATATTTTGAGAAATGCTATTCTTAAGAAGTGGAGACCTGTTTCTAGAGATCTGGTTTACCTGAAGAATCCTACTTGTATTCTATTCCTGGTTTTGTCATTAGCCCAGCAAGTCAATGAACAAATCACTCAATTCTTTTGAGTTGGGACTCCTTTTCCTCTTTCCATAGCCCAAAGATAATATAATCAGATTGAGCCAATTTTCATTGAGTACTTTGCAACAAAATAGCACAAATTTTGGAAGCAGCCAAATCTATGTTCAAATCCCATGTGTATGACATTAGGGATACTTATTTTCTGACCTTCAATTTCTTCATCAGCAAAATAGACCCTACTCCCTGCCTCACACAGTTTTTGTGACATTTAACTGAAAAGAGTTCTAGCACAGTGCTATCCCATAGAACTTTCTGAGAAGATGGAAATATTGTATATCTGCTCTATCTAATACCATAGTCACTGGGTCCCATGGGCTATCAAACATCTATAATGTGTGAGCACTTAAAATGTGACTGAAGAATAGCATTTTTATTTAAATTTTAAAAATCACATATGGCTATTATAAAGATGAGCAAGTCTAGCACAAAGTGGAGTCAATGTTTAAAACTTTATTGAAAATCCTTAAATGACAGATAATATCCTAGATACTGAATGTATTTTGGTGAATAAGGGAAACACACTCCCTATACTCATGAAACCTAAAAACTAGCAGTAGTATAACTTCACATTATATTTGTAATAGAAGTTGCCAATTTCTTCTACAGAAGCCAGCTGGTTACCCTGGAGTTCTGAAATATGTAATGGTTCCTCTTGGGAAGAGGTGATAAACAGGACCTTTTATGGATTGACTGCCCTCCCAACATAACTGGGTTTGCAGAGCTGGTCACTAAGACATAGGTGGGTAAAACTGTTGAGGGGCTAAGGAGCATTTTAGATAGAACATTAGGACTAGACTCCCAGGCTCAACATGAAGGCCTAGAGCCAAAGAGACTTGTAATAAAACACTGGATGCATCTTTTTCTTTTCTTAAGGGCTGACCCATGGAGGTATTAATGATCTAACTTTGACACTACAGTAAGGGGCAGAGCAACAACATGGAAAGAGCTTTGATCACTGAATTACATTACAAAATATAGTTAACTTATCTGCTTTAAATCACTTTCTATCTCTGAATATTATATGAGAAATATACTTCTGTCTCATTTGAATAGGTACATTTTTGAGGTGTCTTAGCCGATAACCTAATACACATTCTTCTGAATATTTTATAATAACTGCATGCTACTTCATAGTGATATGAGGAACACACTCATATACACACAATGATATGAGGAATGCAATAAAAAAGATTTATTTCATTCTTACCCATAGTCCCATGTACTCACAAGGAAGTCATGCCTCTTGCTAGAGCTACCATTTTCTTTGTTTCCAACTTTCTGAGTGCTAAGGACTTTACAAGCATATTTCATTTAATACTTACAACAATCCTAGAAGTATCTAATATTACTTGTCTCTTTCCACAAATGAGAGACTGAACTCAGTCATACGTTCATTCTCAAAGACAGTAGCAAAAAAAGAGAATTTGAAATGTTCATTCTCAAAGACAGTAGCAAAAAAAGAATTTGGAAATTTTAGTCTGTCTGACACCAGTGCCCATGATCTGGACCACTGTCCCAGGTCTCCTGAGAAGACTTCTCTGCCAGATGCACAAGCATCTTATTATAGTTCATTTTCTGTGCTCTAGTCCATTACCTTTCCTAATGAAAATGCAATAATTAACTCTGAGTAGAAGAAATCTTATTTCAGAAGAAAACAAATTTTATTGCTCCTTAATTTCTAAATGAGAGTTAAGAGTCACATAAGTACCTCCCATTCTACTCTCATTGCTGTTTTCATTGACATATGGAGAAACTTGTTGCTGAGTAAGAGAAGTCAGCAGTGAGCAGCAGCTTAGCTTATGAGAATGAGTATAAAAGGGACAGTCATAAGACAACTTAAAAATGCCGTTGAGAAACAGAAGCAAGGAACTTGTGGGAAGATGTATGACTTTGGTTATTTTGTTGCTGGTATTTGTACCACAAACTAGGAGGTCATTTGACTACTTTGATCTGGCTGTTCACACTGTCTGGAAACAAAGAGGATGGACTGAGATGACACAAGACTGAATCTTCAACCTATCAAACGGGTTTTTATTGAGCATTTATTATGTGCGGAGCACTCTGCATTTGCTTAGTCTGAGTATAAAGATGATTCATGTGGAAAATTTAAATACATGGAAAATAAAATAACAGTCAAAGAGAGAAGTCAAGTACAGTCACAGGCAAATTAAGAAATGGTAGAGGTCTTAGGAGGCAAGATGAGGGAAAGACCATTTGTACCCTGGAATTACCAGAGCTGCCCTTGGTGGGCTTGGAGCTGGTGAGGAAGATAAATGATATTTTATGTGGAAGAAACTACCCAAGCAAAGAAATCATGGAGGTAGGGGATGTGCAAACAAGCACAGGAGAACACGGTGAGGAAGGGTTGCTGACTGGAGCAGAGCATGTCATCCCAGAGCAGAGCATCCCATGTCAGGGGATGTTGGAATGAATATAAAACTGGAAAGGATAAGTAAATTCAGTTGAGATCTCCAACTGCACAAAGATTTGTCTGTCTCCCTCCCAGTTACTTTCATGAGTGATGTCTTAGATTCAAGCGCTGATTCAAACCCCACAGACCTCTCCCATGATTGTTGACCATTCAGGCAGCTGTGTTGGTTCCCAAGGAGAGAGAGACCACTATACTTCATGATAGCCTCGCAGAGCCTCAAAACTCCCATAGGAGTGGTTAGTCTGCCTTCCAACTCTATCATAAACAAAAAGTATTTATATAATTATTGATGCAAAAGGCAGTTTCTAGTTATTTTCAAATTAATATTATCCCCGGCCCCTATTTCTCTGCAGAGATCCTTAAATAAATGTCCTTCTAGAAAGCCACATTCCATCCAAAGCACTGGATTATATTTAACCAGGCAGGAAGTTCCGCATAACAAAGGACAGAGCAAACAATTCCAGGAAAAAATTAATTCTCCTGGAACCATTAATATTCAAACCTCTAAAACTTTAGTATGAAATAGTTGTAGCTTAAGTTTCATAAAGTGCAAAGTTCTGTGGTCTTAGTTGTGATAAAGAGGTAGAGAATGTTGAAAGACCAATTTGCCTAATTCATTATTTTCACTCGAAGTTGATCCCTAAATGCTGTGTTTTTAATGTCTTTATATCTATCAAGATCCTTAGCATGACTTCCCTTTACTTTCTCACTTCATTATAATAATTTAGTTAGAAAGAGTTGGAAATTAGGTAGTGACATGCGGTTAGGCGGGGAATTGGGAGATTAGAGATGACACTATAACTAGCTTCTTTTGAGAACTGTATCAGGAAGGATTTTCTTTCTCCTAGGGGAAAATATTAGGAAATTAATGTTTATATGGGACTGAGTCACCACAAAGTTATCAGTCCAGGTTGGTCAATGATAAAACTTACTTTGAGATAGAGCAAATGTCTCTGATGTCCCAAATCACCTTTCTGTCCCACCACTGATTTTAGCCATGTTGATTGTAGCTGAATGATTGGTGTTCTGACTCACATTCCCTGACGATCTCACCACAACATGTGCTACTTCTATTTCAGGGCCTAAATAGCTTGGCCCATTTCACTACTACTTCTCGTGAACCAATTATGGTTTTTTGCTTATCATCTCCACAAATTTAGGCTCTACTGGGTTACAGGTCCACTCCCCAGTGGTGAGTACTTCTACCAAGGGATACTGTACCAAGTGATACATGCTACTACAGCCAAAGTTGTATTTACCATCTAGTCAGTGTGGTACTGACTTCCCAGAGACTTCCCGGAGTGAAAATTTGCAGGTGTATGAAGTTCTGAAACATGGGAATCAGCATGGCCAGCAAACACTCTGAAAGATTTTAAGATCTCAGTTTCCCTGTAAAACTTCATAACCACTCGACTTGCCAAACCAGCACTTGCTGGCAAAACCAGCAAAGTAATATTCATCTTGCTGACCTGTGGTTTTTGCCCAAGTCACAGTGATGAGCTTTTGGGCTGGATATTTTGTTTTCTCTTCAGATTCACCTCCACACCATGGAAATGGTGTCAAAAAGTGAAAGGGGGGATTGTTAGGGGGAAAAGGATGTCCTAAAGCTAATTCCATACAGGCTTTGTGGACTCCACCCCCACCCCAGGCCAAAGTCAAAAGACACTAGGAACTCCAAATCCCATCACCACCAAAGGGAAGGTTGCTGGAAACTGAGGGTGGGGTTAAGCAGCCAGGTTTGGTAAAAACGGATGTGTGGGCTTTGGAGAAGATCCCCCATTTTGGCTCTCCGCCAGCCGGCCAGCTCTGAGAGTGCCTTTGGGTTTCCAGGTCGGTGGATCGGGTAGGACGCATTAAAGACTTTATTTCCCTATTTTCTCCCTGAGTTGTACATTTCCTTAATTCCCTTTCCCTTGTAAATAAACCTTTTATTAACCTTTTGTGTGTGCCTGTAGTGGATTATTAAGTCCCTTTTAAGCGCGTGGGTGAGGACCCACAGCCAGGCAACCTGTTTTTTATCGGGTTTGCTCCGTAACAAATCTATATTGTTAGTTGTATGCATATTTAGGACTGCTATGCCTTCCTGGCAAATTAAATTTTATTTATCTTTAATAATACTTCTCTGATATTAGTAACCTGCTAGGTTAACTGCCTTCAGTTAAACACATCTATGCATGCGACCCCTGGTTCCAGGAGTAGTCACTGTCATGATTGGACAATAAAAAAGTTAAATACTTATTGGAAAAAGCATCTTTGTGCCAAGTCAAACTGTCTCCACGTAGCTTCAACTTATCAGTATTTGTCTTGTTTAGTGATACAATGAATTGTAATCATAGCAGTTAAGAATATGAATTTTGGGGTGTGATAGGTTTGACCAGGCTTGAGCCAAGGATTGGTTATATAACTGTCAATTCCTCAGATTTCTCACTTATAAATAGGTATGATAATGCTTGTCTTTAACAGGGCTGGTAGGATGATTAAATGAATGAGTTGCTTAGAACACAGTATACTTAATCTTAGCCAAAAGGCCAAGAATTGACTTCTTAGAACACAGTAAATGTTCAATTTGTGTTAACACAGGGTTTTAATCCAGGCTAATTGATTAGATTAACTTTGTTAAATGATCTACTGCTCAGTTAGTTACTACCTCGGTAACTGAGGATTATTTTCAGATTTACCGAAGACCATTAGTCACCCTTTGTTGGTCCTGGGTCAACAACTATTAGTTGTTCAGTATGCTATAAAGACCCATTCAACTAAACTACTATACCACGTTTTTACTACTTTATGCACAGGGTGTGTGCTATGTGGGTCCTAGGCATGTTTACCCTCAGAGCCACCCCTCAATTTTTTTCTCTGCTCTCTACTGCAGGGAGGTTGACTCCTGTGGGATGGGTACTCCAGACACTTGACAGTCAATAGAAGGCATGGCGAAAAGACTGGAACAGAATGGGAACGTTATGGCATTTCTCTCCAATGGTTTATAATCTATTGACCTCTCTAGTGACACTGAATCTCTTCCTTGGACCCATTTACCACTGGACAAGCCCATTAGGACTCCAGTGTCTGTTAAGTAACTCTAGCCCCTCCCTGCCTTCCCTTTTCCCTCCAAACTAAAGGTGGTGCAGTCCCTTACTACTACTAATAGCTGATTTGCCTCACTGTTCCCTGATTGGCTTCTCAGTCCTTTCCATTAAAGGAATTACTATTTCTGAATTAAATTTCCACTGATTTCAATTGTTCAGTTTTTCTGGGTGTCTCTTACAATCTGATACATGTTACTGTCAATTCTAACATTAAAAAAGAAGATAAACTCAAAGGGATAATACACTAGGATCAAGTGGGATTCATACCAGGGGCACAAGGATGGTTCAACATACGAAAATCAATCAGCGTAATCCAACACATCAACAAAAAGAAAAATAAAAACCATATGATCATATTAATAGATGCTGAGAAAGCATTCGACAAAGTCCAACATCCGTTTGTTATGAACGCCCTTGAAATTCTCCAGATAGAAGGAACATAACTTAACATGATAAAAGCCATATATGACAAACCTACCACCAATATTATGCTCAATGGTGAAAAGTTGAAGTTCTTTCCTTTAAGATCAGGAACAAGACAAGGATGTCCTCTCTCACCACTGCTTTTCAATATAATACTGGGGGTCCTAGCGAGGGCAATAAGACAAGAGAAAGACATACAAGGAATCCAGATAGGGAAAGAAGAAGTAAAATTATCACTATTTGCAGATGATATGATAATATACATAGAGAACCCTAAAAACTCCACAGAAAAACTACTCAAAATAATCAACCAGTCCAGTAGAGTAGCAGGATACAAAATCAACACACAAAAATCAGTAGCCTTCCTATACACAATCAATCAGAAGAAGAAGAAATCAAGAAAACCATCACTTTTATAATTGAAACCAAAAATATCAAATACTTGGGAATAAACTCAACAAAAGAGGTGAAAGACCTACACAAAGAAAATTATAAAACACTGTTAAAAGAAATTGAAGAAGACACAAAGAAATGGAAAGATATCCCCTGCTCATGGATTGGAAGAATTAACATTATTAAAATGGCCATCCTCCCAAAAGCAATATTCCAATAAAAATCTCAATGACATTCTTCAAGGAAATAGAACAAATACTGATGAAATTCATATGGAACCACAAATAGCCAAAGCATTACTGATGAAAACAAAGGAGAAAGGAGTTATCACACTTCCAAACTTCAAGCTATACTACAAAGCCTAATAATTAAAACAGTTGGTATTGGAACAAAAACAGACACACAGACCAATGGAACTGAATAGAGAGCCCAGAAATAAAACCACACTTATACGGACAATTGACCTTTGACAAAGGAGCAAAGACTATGCAATGGAACACACACTGTTTGTTCAATAAATGGTGCTGGGAAAACTAGACCACCACATACAAAAAAATGAAACTAGACCACTACCTTTCACCATGCACAAAAATCAACTCAAAATGGTAAAAGAACTGGACATAAGACCTGAAACCATAAAATATAAAGAAGTAAATATAGGTAAAACACTACAAGACATACATCGCAATAATATCTTTAAAGATTCATCACCCAAAGCAAAGAAAGTCAAGGAAAACATAAACAGCTGGGATTACATCAAACTGAAAAGCTTCCGTACAGCCAAAGAGACATTAACCAAAACATAGAGACACCCCAATGAAAAAAATCTTTGCACTCCAGTCCACTGATAAGGGACTGATCACAAAGATATACAAGGAACTCACAGGACTCAACAAAAACAAAATAAACAATCCAGTCAAGATATGGGGCAGAAGAACTTAAAAGACATTTCTCCAATGAGAAAATGCAAATGGCCAACAGGCATATGAAAAAATGTTCAACATCCCTTATCATCAGGGAAATGCAAATCAAAACCACACTGAGATACCACCTTACACCAGTAAGAATGGCACATATCAAAAAAACAAGCAACAACAAATGTTGGCAAGGATGTGGTGAAAAAGGAGCTCTCCTACATTACTGGTGGGAGTGCAAACTGGTCCAACTACTATGGAAAGCTGTCTGCAGAGTCCTCAACCTACTAAAAAGGGAACTACCATATGACCTGGCAATTCCACTACCAGGCATCTACCTAAAGGACACAAAAAAATTCAAGAGAACACCTGTACACTTATTTCTATTGCAGCACTATTTACAATAGGTAAAACCTGGAAACAACCCAAATGCCCAAAAATAGATGACTGGATCAAGAAGATGTGGTATATATACACAATGGAATATTATTCAGCAATCAAAAAAGATACTCATGCCATTCACAGCAACATGGATGGAGCTAGAAGGAATTATGCTCAATGAAATAAGCCAGAAGGAAAAAGAAAAATATCGCATGGTTTCACTTATAGCAGGAATATAGGGGAACCCAATAAGGCATCAGTGAAAAAAAATACTAATAGTACAAAACACAACAAAGCAAATATGGACAATTATAAATCAGAGACATACTGCGGGGGAGGAGGAGGGAGAGGGATGAGAGGGAGGGAGGGAGAACAAGGGACTGAGGTGATGTGCACGGGTGCATTGGTGAAGGAAACTCTATGGGGACTACACCTGAGGAGGTGGGGGGAAGCAAATATTGTTTAAAAATGAACAATGATGTAAAAATTTTTTTTAAATTCTTTAAAAAGATGGGAAAAAATAATGAAGTCAAGCCAAAAGAAAAAAAAATTAAAGGTTATGTTTTGATTGTCAAAAAAAAAAAAAAGATAAACTGCATAGTAGTATTATCTTCTCTATCATCATCATGACCATAAATGAGGTGGAAAAGTGTAGTTTTTTACACTTGGTTTAAAAGAATTTATTTAGGCTTTCAATGATCACTGAAATCTGGATCCCAATTCATCTATTAAATAGCCTGGAGAGGGACATTGGGTTAAATAGCTTGTAATTCCCAGAGGCTTTTTCCTCCTCTAAAATTCAGGACACTGTTTTCTTAACTCCAGATTTCCCTATTCCTTTTTGTTTCCCTAATGTGAAAAAACACACAGAGAGCAAAGATCCAGTCCCATCAGTAAGTTCTTTTAAAATGCTTTCTGGGCCTCCCTGGTGGCGCAGTGGTTGAGCGCTGGGCTGCAAAGCTGCCGGCAGCCTCTGCAACACCGGTTTGATCCCTGGCCGTGGGGCGAGGGTCCCACATGGCGCGCAGATCTCTCCTGCCGCCCGCTGCTAACCTCAGCAGTGTATTTCGTCAGTCTGCCTGCTCTGCTCCCCGCTCTGGCTCTGGTAAATTATCTCACCCTCCCGTGCTTCTGACTGTACCCAGTGCTTGTATAAATAAATAAATAAGTAAATCTTTTAAAATATAAAATAAATAAAACGCTTTCTGTGGGCCTAGGGACTACATGCACAGTCATCTTTTCACTACTGCATTCCTTCACTTGGGCCATTTCCTCTCCACATACTTTGTCTCCCCTCTTTTTTTATTATATATATTTTTCACATTGTTCTTCATTTTTCTACAATGTATGCTTTTTCATGTCAGTTATAGTCCCCATGAAATGCCCATCACCAATACACCCATATACCATCACCATAGTGTCTTCCCCTTTTTAATTTCTCTTTTTCCCCCCTTTTTTAAGGCAAAGACCAGGATAGAGGGGCTGCTTTCAGGCAGAAAGAGTGGGATGATTGACTCCCTATTGCCTGAAGACCCAAGATGCACAACAGGATTTAAAAAGAGATAAAACATAGGGATGGTGATTTAGGGGTGCATGGAATATATGTAGCCCTCCTTTCTTTTCCTCTAAGTTTCATAAATATTCTTGAGTTCCCAGTTGATGCCTTGATGTCAGAAATGCAATAAAGATAGAAAATGGATATATGTAGGTCAGTGACTTTCTTGATGATTCACTGGTAATTGAGTACAAAGAGGTCACTGTCTCTGTGGTAACTGAGGGCCTTTTAACCAATTCTTTGAATACTCACCATATAATGTATGCTCATCTGTCTTCCAAGGAAGCCATGGAGGTAGTGCCATCTCTTTTTAGAAAGTGAAACTGAGACACAGGGAACTTTAGCAACTTGGCTAAGATTGCCAGGGTCAGGCATTACAATGTCCCAAGCGCTCTTAACAATCGTGCCCAATCAACCTAATTTAGAAACACTCCCTTTCTCTCAACAAGGGGAAAGGAGAATGGAACTAATAGTTAGTGTAACTACGTGCCAGGCACTGTGCCAGGGTCTTTATAATGATATCATTTAGACCATGAAATATGTATCATTATATTACTGTTTCATAGTTGAGGGAACTGCAAATTTGCTCCAGGACATACAGTTAATGATCTTAAAATTTATTTATTTATTTTTAAAGATTTATTTATTTATGCATACAAGAGCTGAGGTACAGGCCAGAGGTGCAGAGTGTGAGAGGATTCGCCAGAGACAGAGTGGGGAACAGAACAGGCAGACTGAAATACACTGCTGAGGGGAGCAGCAGGCGAGACAGGAGAGGTCTGCTGCGCCTTGTATGTTGCTCCCTGGCCGGCCGGGGATCGAACTCATACTGCAGAGGCTTCGGATTGCTTTATAGTGCAGTGCTTAAACTTGTGCCACCAGGGAGGCCCCAGTGATCTTAAAATTTAGATGTCTAAATTCAGATGGTTGACTTCAAAATCTGTGGTTTCCACTGAAACAGTATTTCCCAAAATATGAGTTATATACTGCTAGAAGTGTGCAAAATGATCCTAGTTAAGGCAAAATTAAGGCCCAAAGAAGGTTGGATTATTCAGAAAGAAATTTATTCCCTCTTCAATTCCCTTTATGTCCTTCAAATTATATATAATTTATATCTGGATTTTCACACCTCCAACAATGGTTTATTTTTTTTTTTTTTAAGATTCATTTATTTATATAAGAACTGGAGTACAGGCCAGAGGTGAGGGAGGGTGAGAGAATTCACCAGAGACAGAGCAGGGAGCAGAACAGGCGGACTGAGGAAAACACTGCTGAGGGGAGCAGCGGGTGAGACAGGAGAGGTCTGTCTCGCCATGTGGGTTTCTCCCTGGCTGGCTGGGAATCAAACCAGTGCTGCTGAGGCTGCAGAAAGCTTCACAGTGCTGCGTTCAACCTGCTGTGCCACTGGGGAGGCCCCAACAATGGTTATTTTTCCCTTTAATAAAATTGAAATCACCCAGAGAGATATTAGTATCTGGGTAAAGTATGCTACTTTACTTTCATTGAGTTTATTTTTGCTCATAACCTCTATTTACCAGTGCTAGTGATACTGGTTTTCCATTTTCCATAGAGGTATACCATTTTGCTAAAAAAAAAAAAATTGCTGAGTTGATTTAAAGAATTCTATAAAAACAATAGCATAAAGAGGAGTCAAACATGGCAAATCTAATGGAGGCAGTACATGTAAGAATAAAGGGTGAGTGTGATGAATGAATATTTACTCTGACTGGTGGGGCAAGTTCTTGAAGTAGTTTCTGAGTTGTGATGGAAGATTAGATCAAAGTATGGGTCGTGGAGTTGCTTCATTCATTAATAAATCCAATTATTCAAAATATAATAGGGAATGGTTCATAAGCATATGCTGTTAAAGGAGTTGTTTCCATATGAAATGTGGTATAGAAAAAGCATGGGATTTAGTGACAGATGAGACAGGGTTCAAATTCTGACAACATCAAGATTATTAGCCCTTTGATCTTGAATGCTCATTTCACCTCACCTCCATGAGTTTCAGCTTCTTTATCTGTAAAGGCACAAGGTTAATATCTACCTGTAGGTGAAAATGAGATGAAATGGCACATGTGAATTGTCTTATTTTGGCAGGAAGTAAGTGGTCAGCACACAATGGTTACTTTCTCCCATATCATGTTTTAATTGCTGGGAAAGTGCTAATGCATGGCCATTCTTTGTTAACTACAGTCAGTCCTTGCAAAACATGGGGTTTGAACAGCATAGGTTCACTTATACTTGATTTTTTTTTTGTCTCCGCTTCCAGATTCACAGATCCAACCACCCTCGCAGACATTGGTTGGTTGAATCCATGCATTCTGAGGGCTATTATGGATTTGAACAACTGCAGATTCTGGAATGGTTGTGGTCCTGAAACCAGTCCCCCTGCATACCAAGGGGTGACTGTGTAGTTAAGTTTTGGGAGAATCAAAAGTTATACATGAATTTTCTACTGTTGGACTAGCAACATGAACCTGACCAGTGTTCAAAGCAACTGTAGTTTATCAACCAAGATAATCCATTCCCTGACCTTCCTAGCCAATAGATTTTATAATATAATTTTTTTGTTTTCTGTTGCTTGAATTATTCAGGTTGCAATTCCATTTTGACTCAAGTCTTTTGTCTGACTAGCCTGCAAGAGGGCAGTGAGCAGGTTGGGTTTATTTTGGTGTCTCCAGTGCCTAGATCAAACTAAGTTCCAATAAGGGTTTAGCAAATCAGTGACCCTTACCCTATTCACTTTTGTTTCCTCATCAAACTACAATTTGCCCAAGAGCATACAAGTTGGCATTCTTAATCTCCATAAGGCACAACTGACTATATGATACACAAACTTAAATTGATCAAAAATGATTGATGAGCTTATATCTTGCATCTAATCCCTGTGCCTTTTAAAGAGATCTATTGTATAGAATGGAGTTCACATCTGCCCTGCTTTCTTTTGTGCAGGATGGGTATGGGGCAAGTCTGTAAGACAGCTGCTTCTATGTGAAACAATGCTAATCACACCTGAACTTGTTTTGCCAGGTTAAGAAGATTCAGGAATGATAGATGTGAAAAAAATTTACTTCCAAATTTCCCATGTGACTGTTTTGTGGAATCCATTGAATATTTGTAACATCTCTTAATCTGGGTCTTCTTAATAGGATGCTTTTAAGGGTAAGTCCTTTTACGATGGGGATCAACTTCAAATACTTCAGATATTAAGTCCCCTGATAACTAAGACAGCTACCTGATATCAAACCCACTCTGTCCTGCACAATAATATTTATTTATTCATCCATCAAATATGGATAGATATTCACAAGAGGAAAGAGCTAATATTCACAAGAGGAAAGAGTACTTAGCATGCACGTATCATGCATCTGAGGAGCTCAGAATTACAAAACTAATTGTTATTTGGTCTGATTTTGTCTGGTTTAAAATTTCTAAGACACGCAAAATTGTTTTTTCCTCCAAATCTTACCTATTCATAAATAAATCAATCACCTTCTATACTGCCAGGTTCAGGGATTTATACTACTTTTACTCTCTTCATAATTCCTTTTTTTAATTTTATTAAATATGATAAAATAGAAAACAAGGAAGAGAGACGGGAATTGAAAAGAAGGCTATTGCTGAGACTGAGATATAGCAAAATCAGTTAGAAGATCTTGGGTGTAGTCTCTATTGAACTTATGTAGCAAATTTATTTACTACACTTATGCTTTCTTCTCATGAGAAAGAGAACGCCTGTAACTTCCTCTGGAATTCCCCAAATCGTACAGCAGAACTCCCCTCTTTGCTGTCTGGGCCTTTCATAAAAATCCATTTTCTCTTGCTTTTTCCCTCTGCCTTGTACAGGGTATCTGTGTGCAGGGTTTATAGGTATAACATATGCTAGCTCTCAGGCAGGTGACACTTTTCAGCTAATATCCACAAGAGGAAAGAGTACTTAGCATGCATGAATCATGCATCTGAGGAGCTCAGAATTACTAAACTAATTGTTATTTGGTCTGATTTTGTCTTGTTTAAAATTTCTAAGACATGCAAAATTGTTTTTTTCTCCAAATCTTACCTATTCATAAATAAATACATTTGCTTTCATGCAAACTATTCATTATACAGATGGTCATCTGCTTACCTGGGCAGGAAAATGCATTCATTTAACTTTTCACATCTATCTCACACAATTCACATTACCAGAAAATAAAATTGCTCAAACATGAACAGAAAAAAAAATTTTTTCCTTACACAAAGGGGGCAAGATGCCGCTGTTGGGTGTGGGGATCCCTGCTGCCCAAGTTCACAACTGTGTGATATTCAATAAATCAGGATAGAGAACAAACACATGTTAAAGAAAAACTTTGAACTTAATTACTTCATATAAGATGAGCAGTCTAGGAAATGCAATATACTTATGAACTCCTAAAATAGCCTTACTTACTATAAATTACAGGGGAAGTCAAAACCCTTGCAAATAATTTTGAGCAGTTTTCTCAAGCCTGGCTGCACATTAGAACCACAAAGCAGAGGGCCTCAGCCTTAACTGTCATTGGAATATGCTGGGAGACTTTTAAAAAATACTAATGCTCAGGCAAAACTTTGGGTCCTATAAAATTAAATTCTAATTCTTTTGTGAGAATATTTCCGGGAGTTTCTAATCTGCAGAGTATTGATAACCATTAATTAGACAAATAAAACTTGCAAACATCTTTCATCATCCTGCCATTCAAAGTGTCCTCAGTTTCATCTGGGGGCTAGTTATGAATGCAGAAGCTCAGGTGCCTCTCTAGACCTAGAGAAGCAGAATCTGACTTAACAAGGCTGGGATGATTCACAGTGGTAGCTCAGGGAACTGAATTTCCAATTCTTATCTCTGAGTCTTGAAGGCCTGTATTATAAACAAGTATACAGAGAAATCTATATATTCCTTGCCATGTATATACCACATCCGTGAATGAAAAAAGATCTACCTTGAGCATTATGTTAAGGAACATTTATTTTCAATGTCTTACCCTCTGTGGTTATTAAATTAGCTTCACCCCAGCATTGAATTCCTGAAGTTATCAACCAAAGAAGAAAAGTAGGAAGTTTCTACCACGACAAAACAGATTTTCCCATTATTTTGGGCATCTTGATTGATTTAAAAGGTAAAGAACTTTACTGTGATGTGAAAAATTCATACATGCAGATTCTTTAGAGAAATTAAAAACAGATGGCTTAGTAATGCTGGTGCTCATCAGAAAGTTCTTGGTGTACTTTACATTTCATTTGCAAGAAGGCACCAGTTATGCACCTGTCAATTTTCAGGACACAAAACAAATCATTTGCATCACCTCTCAAGAAAGCTTTCTCTTTAACTTTATACCATTTTTCCATATAATAATAGAAGTTTAAGCTTTTTCATAGTTCTTACTTGAAAGGAGGGGGTGGGGCAGGAAGCCCGCTTTGTACAGGCTTCAGAAAACGGCAGTTCCTGATTTAGGATGGAAGTTTGGTCTGGGCACCTGACTCATACATTCATCACCCCAAAAAGGAACCCAATATCTATTACCAGAAACTCTCCAGTTCCTCTCCCCTCTCCAATTACCCAGGCCCTGACAACCAGTAATCTACTTTCTATCACTATCAATTTGCTTATTTCAGAGATTTCATATAAATGGAATCCTAGAATATGTGGCCTTTTGTGTTTAACTTCTTCTTTTTTTTTTTAAACACTTGGGTTTTTGTTTTTTTTTTAAAGATTTATTTATTTTTATACAAGAACTGGGGTACAGGACAAAAGCATGGGAGGGTGAGAGGATTCACCAGAGACAGAGCGAGGAGAAGAACAGGCATACAGACTGAAATACACTGCTGAGGGGAGCAGCGGGCAAGACAGGAGAGGTCTGCCTCGCTATGTGCGAATCTCCCTGGCTGGCCAGGAATCGAACCTGCGCTGCAGAGGCTGCGGACAGCTTCACAGCGCTGTGCTCAACCCGCTGTGCCACCAGGGAGGCCCTGTGTTTAACTTCTTTCACTGAGGATAAAACCTTGAAAAAGTTTCATCTATGTTGTAGCACATATCAGTACTTGGATTGTAGGTGAAATAATATTCCATTGTATGAATATACCACATTTAAAAATTCCATTTATCAGTTGATGGGCATTTGGGTTGTTTCTGTGTTTTTATACTTGTTGGCTATTATGAATAATGCATCTGCAAACATTCATGAATAAGGTTTTGTGTATATGTTTCCAGTTTTCTTTGGTATGTCTATAGGAGTAGAATTACTTGGTTAAGAGGTAAGCTGATGTTTAAATTTTTTGGTAAAAGCCAAACTGTTTGTCAAATATATGATTTGTAAATACTTTCTCCCATTCTGAGAGTTGTGTTTTCAGTCTCTCGTGTCCTTTAAAGCATAAAAGTTTTAATTTAATTTTGAACCACAGATTATTTTAATTTTGATGAAGTCTCCTGTCCCTGCTTCCTCCACCCCCTGTGTTCCCTGTTTGACCCTCTGTAATGTGACATGCGCCCTTATCTTAGAATATCTGAGTATAAAAAACTCATTTTTAATGGCAGTCATCTCCTAATCTGGTGGCCGCAACATGTCTAAATAATAACAAAACCTAGAGTTTAAAATACTGTGCTGCCTGGAAGGGATCATGCTCAGCGAAATAAGCCAGAAAGAAAAAGAAAAATACCGGATGGTCTCACTCATAGCAGGAATCTAGAAAACTTAAATAAGGGACCAGGAAAATGAATAACTATAAGAAAGTGAAAATCAAAATCAACAAAAAACTATGAACCAGAGACACTCTATGGGGGGGGGGTTGGCGGGGAGGGGAGGGATTGGGGTCAAAATAAGGGGGTTGCAATTGTATGGGGAATATAAAAATAAAATTTATTAAAAAAATTAAAAAAAAAAAAGAAAAGAAAAACAAAGGGAAACACTCCATGTTAGTTCCCTGCAATAAAATCAGTGTGAAAAAATAAACGAACAAACAAACAAAAAAAAAAAATAAAATACTGTTCTGCAAGGAGAGTATGACCAACAGAGCCAGATGCTCTTGAGAAATGGACCTAGCAATATGGAGATCATGATAACCCTGATAAGAGCAGGTCAGTGGAGTTGAGAGAAAATAGGAGTTAAGGATGAGAACACAATATAAAAACTCTTTAGAGAAGAGTGCTTATAAAAGGGAGAAGAAGAATTTAAAAAAAGGAATATGAGACCCACAATAGACTATATTCTTGTTTTTAAGTTGAAGAGGGAGCTATTATAGTAGATTAAACTGGGAACAGAATCAAGTACTGTCTGTAGGGAAAATGCTCTAGGCACACCTTAGCTAGACCTGAAGACACTTTCACTTCTCAAAAAGCAGATACATGCAGAAAATTCATTGTCTGGAACTGCACTTGAAGGCCTGGCACTTGCTCAGCATTCTTATTTCTAGACCACAAAAGGATGGTATTTCACATGTAATCCTGACAACAGAAAGAACTCCTATTTCACTCACCATTGGCTTTAACTTCCCTTTCTTCTTTGCCCATGCAAGGGGACTTTCCTTGCACATTGCCTCATTGCACTTTCTGAGATAGTCTTATAAAGCTGCTTTCAATTAGCAGCTTTCTTTCTCCTAGGGATAATATGCACCAGGCAATGGGTAAAACACAGGCTCTAAAGTCAGACATATTTGGATTCAAATCCTGGGTTTGCAAATGTTGAGCTTCTAAGATCTTGGAGAATTTATGAAAACTGTGCCTCATTTTCCTATAATACCAATAATTATACCCACTTAAAGCCAGAATCTTGGAAAGTCTCTTGAACTTACTCTTCGCTCATTTTGCAAATCCAGTTCACCCCCTAGTCCTATTAATTTTAAATCTTTGATACTTCTTTTTTTCCACATCACTTCTTTTCACCCCTCTGTCTTAATTCAGTTTCTTGTCATTTCTCTTTACACGACATCAAAGTCTCCTCACTGCCTTTTCTACCTTCTACTCTTGTTTTTTCCTCTTTCATCTGCCACTGGTCAAGGTGGAGGAATATACATTGGTGTCATACTTGACTCATATATTTTCTCACCTGCACCTAATTCATTAATAAATCCTTCAGGATCTTTCTTCAAATAGCTCTAGAATCTGACCACCACCACTGATTCCCTTTCAGCCAGAGCCATTAACATCTCTAGCCAGAGCCATTAACATCTCTCATGGTAATTTCTGCAACAGCTTGATAACTGGACTCAATGATTCTCAACTTTTCTTCCTACAGCTGATACTCAATATCAGTTCAAAACCTTCTGACGGTTCAATATCTCACTGAGAGTAAAATCCTACATCCTCCTACTAGCCCAACCAAGAGGGGCTTCTGTCTTAAGTCCCCACACTTTAGAGGACCCCACTTCACCATGCCCCTCCCTGCAGTGTGAGGTGGTTATGGAGCCAAGATAAGTCATCTGGCTTCCCCCTACCACCCATCCAGGATCTTGGGATGCTTGAATCACTTGCCCAAATGACCCTAAGTCCACTTCTAGAACTGTGCAGCTTCTCCTCCAGATCCATCACCCCAACAGTGGACATTTTGCCAGTGTGCATTTCTTCTACCTGATACTTTCTTTGCTCTTCTCCTAAGACTGCCTCATGAAAAACACAATAGGACCACATCTCCAGCATTTTAATTGTCTTTTCCAAAGCATTAATTATCATCCAGCATATAATGCAATGTATTTGTTTGTTATATTATAGCCTGCTCTCTTCCATAAAATATAAGGACTAAAAGGATATCAGTCTCTGTTTTACTTACTAATATGCCTTCAGCTCCTAGAACACTGTCTGTAGTAAGTAGTTGCTTGGCTAATATTTGCTGAATGAATAGAATGCTCTCTTTACTTAGTAAGCATAATAATTTCCTGATACTGAATAATCAAATCTGATCATGTCATTCCAGCTTAAAATATTTCAATAACTCTTATTATTTACAAGGTAAAGTCCTCCTTAGTGTGGCCTATAAATCTTTCCCTGATCTGGACCCTCTTCCCTCTGCCACAGAGACATTCATGCACTTTCCATGAATAGAACTTCACAGCTACTTTGAGAATTCAACTCTCATGGCTGATCTCCTCTTGTTTTTTCTAATCTTACTTTTCCTCTATCTTAATTTCTTCATGAGCTTTGCATTGAACCATAATTATCTCCTTAAATGGCCTAACATTCTTACACATTCAACATAAGAGAACAAGTCTTTCCAAAGTGCCTTTGTTTATTCTTTCTGCCTCAATTATATGTTTTTTACCTCTAGCTTTAACAATTGACTCATTTCTGGCATATTAATGTAGAATTATATTATAATCAAGTAATACTTCTCTCATCCAAACTAGAACAAGAGCTCTCTGTATTTTACTAGGTGCTGAACGGACAAGTAAGTACCTGCATACATGACAATTTAGCCTCATACTCAGGACTCTGAGATTCTCAGTTGGCTCCTTCCTCTACTGGAAAAACTGAAATCTTAATTTGGTTGTTCACTTTAGCCCCAAATAAGAAAGCACTTTCCATTGATTAGAGACATACATAAAGGAATGGGCTGCAAATGGAGTAGGGAGGTCATCACCCTGGAATGATTTAAGCAAGGGGTACACGTTGAAATTATTATTTCCACAGTGGTGAAAAGAGGTCCTTTTGTAACAGGAAGATGATTCACAAGGCCATCTCCCAGAAGTTTTTCACAGATATCTCACACCCCTCACCATCCTTACACAAGATACTGGTCAATCTGGATAAGATTCTCCTCCACCCCCCTATCTCTTGGGTTCTTTAGGAGAAGAAATATATTTTCTGAAAAAATGAGTTCTAACTCAACACATCATTTACAGAGAATACATGTTTAAGGCACTTCTTTGGTCAGATCATTGTGATGACTTCTTATTTTTTTTTTTTTAAAGAGGCATGTATTTTATTTATTTATTTCTTTCTTGTTTATTTGTTTGTTTATACATACACTGGGTACAGTCAGAAGCACAGGAGGGTGAGAGAAATTCACCAGAGCCAGAGCGGGGAACAGAGCAGGCAGAAGGACCGAAGTACACTGCTGAGGGGAGCAGAGGGCGGCAGGAGAGGTCTGCGCGCCATGTGGGACCCTCCTCTGGTGGCCGGGAGCAGCCAGGGATCGAACCAGCGCCACAGAGGCCGCGGGCAGCTTCGCACCCCAGCGCTCAACCGCTGCGCCACCGGGGAGGCCCAGTGATGACTTCTTATTTTAGATTTATTTTTTATTTATACAAGAACCGGGGTACAGCCCAGATGCGTGTGAGGGTTGAGAGGATTCACCAGAGACAGAGCAGGGAACGGAACAGGCAGACTGACAAAATACACTACTGAGGTGAGCAGCGGGTGCGACAGGAGAGGTCTGCCGTGCCAGGTGGGACCCTCGCCAGCCGGCTGGGATTGAACCGGCGCTGCAGAGGCTGCGGACATCTTCACAGCACTGCGCTGAACCACCTGCACCGCCAGGGAGGCCCTGTGATGACATCTTTATGAATGTGTTCAAACAATTACACCACCTCTTTAGATTCACTTTTGGTTTGGGTATAAGTATCTAACTGTCTGTGCCTGCATGGCTGTTCATTTCATCTTTGTTGCCTATTCCTTATGTACATGTTTGTTTTTGCTAGAGTTTCCATGAAGCAGAGGGTGCTCATTGTAGCTATCTTTTATCTTACAAAGTATGGCTTCTAATGAAAGCTTTGGAAAATGAGTGGAAAAGGCATTTTTAGTGAAATAATCAGTTTAGCTGAACTGCTTGATTTCTAGATAATTTTTTAAAGGTTTATTTTATTTATACAAGCACTGTGTACAGTCAGAAGCGCAGGAGGGTGAGAGAATTCACCAGAGCCAGAGTGGGGAGCAGAACAAACAGACTGACTAAGTACACTGCTGAGGGGAGCAGCAGGCGGCAGGAGAGGTCTGTGCGCCAGGTGGGACCCTCACCCAGTGGCCGGGGATTGAACCGGCGCTGCAGAGGCTGCGGGCAGCTTCACAACCCAGCGCTCAATGGCTGCGCCACTGGGGCCCGATTTCTAGATAATTTTTAATGAATGGTGGGGTAATTCTTAATCATTCTGCCTATCAGCATGCCTTAGTGGTTGTGGTGAAGTCATGATCTATAATGGAATTGAAAAACACAGGATATTCTGGTGGCTCCAAGGAAGTAAAGAAGGTGCCTCTCAGTCAGGATAAGCTCAGACTTCATAGTGAGAAAAAGCAAAAGTTACTCTTTTAAGATTTGTGAAGAGTCCTGCTCAGATTACTGCCCTGCCTTTGCTTTCCTTTTGGGCACTAGGAAAACTGCTTCCCTTGATGGGATGGTGGAAGGAGTTCTGAGGTAGGCATCAGGAAACAAATTCATCTTGTTTTGTCCCTAATGCCATAGGACTCACTCTCCCTTCTAAAGAAGGGACGAAGTAAATGATTTCCAAATGATTTCCATTACTACCATGTACCATCAGTGCAGTCATTGACCCTAAACAACTAGGCTTAAACATTTTGTTGCAACATGATAGATAATAGTCAAATGAATAACATACCAAGATTTTTGATGAACCATGAAAATTGTTATTTTTCAAAATGTTAGCATGTAGTTGGCATTTGTAGTTACTGCAACCATTACTGGCATAGTAACCCTGATCTCAGGACTTAAGATAAAATTAAGAGTTGCCTTATTCCAGCTGAAGTCTTTTCACTTTCCCCTTTAAAAGGGATTTTAGAAAGTGAGTGAAGATGACATCATGTAGATAATAAACTCCAAGTTATAAATGTATTCATAGGTATGTATATAGATATAAACCTAAACTTACAATAATTTAGACGCTTTATTTTTAGTAATGCAAAACAACGTGGGGAATTATATAACCTTTGTTGCCTGGGCTCTGGCAGAGCAACTGGCCAGAAATGTGAGGATCAACGGGCAACTAGCATTGGTCTCATGTAGGGAGGTGTGGACATGGAGGAATCCTCAAAAGTTTATGGATTCTTGGGCCTCCCCAGTGGCGCAGCGGTTGAGCACTGGGTTGCGAAGCTGCCTGCGGCCTCTGCGGCGCCGGTTCGATCCCCGGCTGCTCCCCGGCCACCGGAGGAGGGTCCCACATGGCGCGCAGACCTCTCCTGCCGCCCGCTGCTCCCCTCACCAGGGTCCTTCTGCCTGCTCTGCTCCCGGCTCTGGCTCTGGTGAATTCTCTCACCCTCCCGCGCTTCTGACTGTACCCAGTGCATGTATAAACAAAAACAAACAAACAAATAAATAAATAAAACATGCCTCTATAATAAATAAATAAATAAATATAAATAAATAAATAAATAAATAACGATATTAACACTGAATGGAAGTGTTGGTTGATAGGAGGGAAAAAATGAACTCTCTGAGGTCCTCCCTGGTGGTGCAAGGGGTTAAGCACAGCACTATAAAGCAATCTGCAGCCTCTGCAGCACCAGTTCGATCCTGGTCCCCTGCTGGCGAGGGAGCAACACATATGGGACAGCAGACCTGTCCTGTCTCGCCCGCTGCTCCCCTCAGCAGTGTGTTTCAGTCAATCTGCCTGTTCTGTTCCCCACTCTGTCTTAGGTGAATCCTCTCACGCACCCCCCCCCCCCAACCTCTGGCCTCTACCCCACTCTTGTATGCATAAACAAATCAATCTTAAAAAAAAAAAAGAAATGAACTCTCTGAGTGGGAGATATAAGAGGTCAAACCCTGAGAAATGTCTCAGATTTTGTCATAACAGTGTGAGAAATTCCCCCATTGCAGTATCTCAGAACCAAAGGAGGAAATTCTCAACAACCCAAGGTGGTTAATAAGAGAGGTCTGAGAATAAGAACTGGGAATTAGTCCCTAGGGAATTTAGAAAAGTCTGAAAGGCATCTGAGGTGGTTGGGGCTGGTTACCTTTTATCTATCTTGGAATTCTATGAGTTGATTTGATATTTAGGGAAAGACAAATAACCTGAGAAAGAAACTCCTCCCTGCCACAATAAAGTATGTTATAGCATGAGTTCAGGCTGCAATTGTGTCATTACAGAGTAAGCCAATTATGCAACAATTGAGTCCTGTAGTGTATTTGTATACAAGCAAGACACAATGATCTATTAGCCACTGTCCCATGCATCATAAACCACGTCAGCTCTGAAGCATGACCCTTAATACTGTCACTGGGGACATATCACTGTCTCCTCAAATCAACCATAAGTTGCCCCCTGTATCTTATAAACATCCCATATCTGGTGATTCACCTGCTACTTTATCAAATCAATTAATTCAACAATATAACAACAATATAATATGCATGTTGTGAGGTGCTGTACTAGGTTCTTCAGACTCAGAGAACCCAAAAGGTATAGTCCTTACCTATGAGGAGCTACAGTTTAGTGAAAAGGCCCAGGGATAGGAGATTCCTGGGGAGAAGACGCCTTGAAGCAGTGTAGAAGAGAAAGATACTGCCAGCAGTGAGTGTTCAGATAATGAAGGCAAATGACAAGGTCCTGAGTGGCAACAGTGAAAAGCACACTATGGTTCATTCATTCATAGAATCTTGGGCTTGGAAGGGAGCTTAGAAAACAGTCACCTCAACTGGTATTTGACACCTAATTACTGCTCACACTGAAAATTCTTACTCTGCATTTTGACATTTTAGATGTTAATCCCGTATCAGATACAATTTATAAATGTAACTATAGAAGATGTGGTTCACACACACGCGATGGAATATACTACTTGCACATAAAAAAATGAATCTTACCATTTGTGACAACACAAATGGACCTTGAGGTGAAGTATGCTAAGCATAATAAATCAGACAGAGGACAAATGCTATATGATTTCACTTACACATAGAATCTGAAAACAACAAACAAACAAAATTCGTAACAGAGAACAGAATGGTATTTGCCTGAGAGGAGGAAGTTTGGGGTGGGAAAAATGGGTGAAGAGGGTCAAAAGGATAAATCCTAAAAGTTAAAGCTGAATGATGACACATAGTAACTAAAAATATTGTGGCAATAATTTCACAATGTATACAACTGTCCAATCATTATAATGTAATCTGAGACCAATATGATATTATCTGTCAACTACATATACCTCAATTTTAAAAAAATCAGCTAGGAACTTTCAAGGAAGAGCAAACATTTACTCAGTATTTTCTATGTGCCAAATACTGTGTGAGATGTAAGAATATAATCATTGTGATACGGTCCCTCCTCAAACAAACAAGCAAACAATGAACATCATATCAAGATTTGACACTGCTTCTCCAGCAAAGACCCAAAAGAAAATGGAAAAAAAAAAAGTTGCTCTTTATGTGAGATTCCCTCATAGAACCCAACTAAACAAACAGCTCAAGCAAATAAAAAATTAAAACGTAAGTTGCTGACTAGACTGTTCTAACAAGCAGTAGCTCCAACAAGGGTTACTTCTAGTAGCAGAGGGACAAGTAAAGGTGGGTGACAATCAAGCCTCCTGGATGTGGGGAAAAGGAACATTAAGCAAGAGAAGAAAAGATGTTGACATCTCTATTCAAGGCAGGCTTCTCTTAACAGGAGCCATTCAAACCATAAGTGGTTCTGAGGAACTGACTGATGCCCAGCCTGTTGGGAGGTTTCGGTTTTGCTTTCAGCATTGTTTCTCTGAAAGCAGATCCCCCTAGAGCTGTGCTTCTGGAGAAGCTGGTGCAATGAGGAGTAGGGAGAGGAAAGGAAAAGAACATCAGCATGTTCCTCATGGTTATGCACCAAGAACTACATAGTGAGCTTTATTATAGTTTCCTGGGAGTGCCGCAACAAATTACCATAAACTAGAGGACTTAAAACAACAGAAACTACTCTCAGTTATCTCTGGATCTGGAGGCCAGAAGTCTGACCTCAAGGTGTCACAGGGCAATGCCCCTTCTGAGGTCTCCATGGTATCATGCTTCCTTACCTCTATCAATAGTTTTCATGAATGCCTGCAATCCTAGGTGTTTCTTGGCTTCCAGCTGTGTTACTCCAATTTCTGCCTCTATCTTCACCTGAACTTCATCCCAAAGTGTATCTGAGAGTGTTCTTTTCTCTTCTTATAAGGATTCCAGCCACTGGATTAGTACCCACCCTGATCTAGTATATTTTCATCTTAATTTCATCTGAGCACACCTTACTTCTATACTGAAAGGTTCGGCGCAGTAAAGAGAAGGAGAGCCGGGCCTGTTACTAACAGGCAGAAACTTTATTGCGCCCCTGGGTGAGATATGCCGACCCCCAATGGGGTCCGAGAAGTCAGGCCCATTGTGGGAGGAGATGTCCTTTCAGAGGGTGAGGAGAGGTTAGGAGGGAAAACTGATTTAGGCAGGAAACTTATTTAGGGCAGGAAACAGATTTAGGCGGAACAAAGTTGTTTTTCTTGGAGCTGAGGTGTTTTTCTCCTGTTTATTGCTTCAGTTTCGGTTTGATGGTGTCAGTGGTACTGGTGTTGGGGCCATCTTGTTTTTTCCTCCGTGGGCTTCCTCATTCCTGGCCCCTGCATCGACCTTTCATATGTAAGATCACATTCTGAGGCTCCAAGTGGTCATGAATTTTGTGGGAATGTTAGGGGGAAAAGGATGTCCTAAAGCTAATTTCATACAGGCTTTGTGGACTCCACCCCCACCCCAGGCCAAGGATGTCCTAAAGCTAATTCCATACAGGCTTTGTGGACTCCACCCCTAACAGGAACACTATTCAACTCACTTTAGTACTTCATTTCATTTTTTTTTAAAGACTTATTTGTTTATGCATACAAGAGCTGGGGTGCAGGCCAGAGGTGTGGGGAGAGTGTGTGAGAGGATTCACCAGAGACAAAGTGGGAAGCTGAACAGGCAGATCTACTGAAATACACTGCTGAGGGGAGCAGTAGGCCAGACAGGAGATGTCTGCTGTGCCATGTGGGTTAGGTCCCTGGCTGGGGATCAAACTGCAGTGGCTATGGATAGCTTCATAGTGCTGAGACTTAACTCCTTGTGCCACCAGAGAGGCCCCATTTAATTTTTGGAGCAAATCGTGTTCTAGATACTGTTAGACTCATTTACACATGAGGATATGATTGAAACCTTTCCTCAGTTGTGTGGTTGAATTTTAATTCAGGCCCGTATGTACCACTCACTACATGGTGAGGCTTTTCAGTAGTGAGATTAAAACCAGGTGGCAAGAAAAGGCCAACATGAATGCTGACCTGGAGGGCCAATGCCATTCCTGCCTCCCACTTAGCTCATAGGGATGGGGGCAGCAAAGATGAGGCTCCAAAGCACAGACAAGCTGTTTTCTCAGTCAACTTCTCTAATGATTTCTTGCCCTCTCTCCATGCCTTCCTGACCTCCACTGCCAAATTGATTTTCTTTAAAAAAGCAGAATTTTCCTTTCCCACTCTTTTTTTGTTTGTTTTATCCACCCCTTAAACACAAAGAATGAAATTCGTAGTAACTATAAATGGCAGCAGCCACCTACATCCCAAGGATGGATCAGTATTTGTGTCAAGTCTTCTCTTATAATGTGGTTCTCCACCCACAGTTCCAGGCAAGTGTTTCAAGGGCAGTTGCCTGCTTTTTCCTGACCTCCTTTCCCAGCATCATGACTGGCTAAGCAACAGGAAGATACCCACCCTTGGCTGAGATTCTAATATCTGTGATCCACCCCCACCCCCCCAGGGGAGTTCCTGTCCCTCTTTAGGAAGGAGATATACTCACCCTCCCTTTCTCCTAAGCTTCCTCTCCTCTACACCCTCCCTTCACTTTGCACATCTCAACTCTTTCCCCACAAGTCTGGATTTGGGGAGAAGAAAAAGAAAAAACTCATCCCAGAGCCAGGAAAGGCATTGGTATTGTCACAACTGAGGCCAAAAAAAGCTTAAACTATTATCTGGGTACATTTTTACTACTTCTTAAATCTATATGCCTCAAAAAAAAAAAAAAAAAAAAGAAACAAAACCCAACAACACTAAAGGGCTAGATATCAAAGTGTTAATTAGGGGTGTACGGGGGCAAAGAATTTGCAGGTTATTTTTTAGTTTCTTCTTTTTTGCTTATATTTTGTTCTCTAAGTAGCTCACCAGAAACACAAATTGTTAGGGGGAAAAGGATGTCCTAAAGCTAATTCCATACAGGCTTTGTGGACTCCACCCCCACTCCAGACCAAAGCCAAAGACACTGGGAACTCCAAATCCCATCCCCACCAAAGGGAAGGTGGCTGGGACCTGAGGGTGGGGTTAAGCAGCCAGGTGTGGTATAAAACCAGACACGTGGGCTTTGGAGGGGGTCCCCCATTTTGGCTCTCCACCAGCTCGCAGCGTCTGGCCAGCTCTGAGAGTGCCTTTGGGTTTCCAGGTTGGCGGATCCGGTAGGACACATTAAAGACTTTATTTCCCTATTTTCTCCCTGAGTTGTACATTTCCTTAATTCCCTTTCCCTTGTAAATAAACCTTTTATTAATCTTTTGTGTGCCTGCAGTGGAGTATTAATAAGTCCCTTTTAAGCGTGCGGGTGAGGACCCACAGCCAGGCAACCCGATTTATATTGGGGTTGCCCTATAACAAAATCACTTTTATACACATAGAAATCATTCTTAAAAATCACTAATGCAGAGCATAAATTGCTATATGACAGCAACAAGAAAAGACGTAAAGAATTTGTCAAGGGGGGCCTCCCCTGGTGGTGCAGCGGTTGAGGGCTGGGCTGCGAAGCTGCCTGCAGCCTCTGCAACACCGGTTCGGTCCCCGGCCGCCGGCGAGGGTCCCGCATGGCACGCAGACCTCTCCTGCCGCCCGCTGCTCCCCTCAGCAGTGTACTTCGGTCCTTCTGCCTGCTCTGCTCCCCGCTCTGGCTCTGGTGAATTCTCTCACCCTCCCGCGCTTCTGACTGTACCCAGTGCTTGTATAAATAAATAAATAAATCTTTAAAAAAAAAATAAAGAAAAACTAGCAATTTAAAAAAAAAAAAAAAAACTTTAAAAAAAAAGAATTTGTCAAGGGCCTCCCTGGTGGCGCAAGGGGTTAGGACACAACCTGTGGGGCTATCTGCAGCCACTGCAACAGGAGTTCGATCCCCAGCCCCGGAGCTGCCCACAAGGCACAGCAGACCTCTCCTGACTGGCCCGCTACTCCCCTCAGCAGTGTATTTCAGTCAATCTGCCTTTTTTGTTCCCCACTCTGTATCTGTGAATCCTCTCAACCCTCACATCTCTGGCCTGTACCCCAGTTCTTGTATACATAAATTAATAAATGTTAAAAAAAAAAAGAATTTGTCAAAGGGCTTGTGTTTCTAACTTATTTAATTTAGCTTTGCTCCCTTTATGACAGAAGCTCTCCAAAAGTGTGTGTGTGTATGTGTGTGTGCGTGTGGTAGGAAACAAATCCCTCAATGTTGTGGTGATATTTGGTAATGGGATTAGAATTTAGGTTATAAAATATTGTAGTATAGGGCCTCCCCGGTGGCGCAGCGGTTGAGCGCTGGGTTGCGAAACTGCGCGCGGCCTCTGCGGCGCCGGTTCGATCCCCGGCTGCTCCCCGGCCACCAGAGGAGGGTCCCACATGGCGTGCAGACCTCTCCTGCCGCCCGCTGCTCCCCTCAGCAGTGTGCTTCGGTCCTTCTGCCTGCTCTGCTCCCCGCTCTGGCTCTGGTGAATTCTCTCACCCTCCCGCGCTTCTGACTGTACCCAGTGCATGTATAAACAAAACAAACAAACAAACCAGCAAACAAATAAATAAAGCATGCCTCTATAAAAAAAAAAAAAAATTTAAAAAAAAAAATATTGTAGTATAGTAAACATAGTAATGAACTCACCAGTATACAAAGCCAGTCTCTAAGTCCCCTTCTGTTTTATAGAAGGAAAAGTTGAGGAGAAAAGGAAATATATAGCTTAATTAGGATCACTTTGCAAGTACAGGACAGCATGGGGGAAGAAACGTTATAATTTCTACCCTTTCTTACCAAAATATTGTCATCTAAATACAATACAATGCAATCTGTGCAGTGCAATGCAATACTATGTGATGTGCCATAATATGTTTATGTAAAGCACCTGGAATAGTGCTTAACACATTACAGGTACTAAATCAGTTTTAACTATTTCACACCCCAAAAAATCAGTCCAGTACTTCCCACTCTGTTAGGTCTTACAAGGAAAAAAAAAAAAAAGACACAGCCTAGATGAGAAAGAAATGAAAGAAAAGAAAGCATTTGAGAGGTGGGCAAATAACAAGAGCTCAGAGGGCCTCCCTGGTGGTGCAGGTGGTTGAGTGCAGCACTGTGAAGCTGTTCGCAGCCTCTGCAGCGTGGGTTCAATCTTGGCTGGCCCAGGAGATGCCCACCGGCGCGGCAGGCCTCCCCTGTCTCGCTTACTGCTCCCCTCAGCAGTGTGTTTCTGTTTCCCGCTCTGTCTCTGGTGAGTCCTCTCACCCTCCCGCACATCTAGCCCATACCCCGGTCTTTGTATGCATGAATAAATAAATCTTTTTAAAAAAGAAAAAAAGTTACTGAAGTCACAAAGGGAAATCATAGTCAGCCTTAATCTCTCAGGTGTGTCCCCAGGTGCAGAGGTGGGGACAGGAAATAAAAGTGGTGGAGACAAAGAGGAGGTCCTGAGGCCTGGAGGTATTATACCATTCTCTTTACTCTCTTGGAGAAAACAAACAGATGCTGGACACACATCCATGAGGTTTGAGTGTACCCTTACATAGAGATTAATACCTGCTTACCTGCTTACCGCCTGAAGTCTCTGAAGGGGGAAGGGTCACTGGAGTATCCCATGTCTGGGGGCTGTGGCGACTGCAGGGTCATTTCAAGATGAAGAAAATGGGGGCAGTCTTCATTCCAGCTCCTTGAGTCCTCAGTGACCACTGAGACCCCAGTGGTTACTATGGCAAAAGGTGAACTACAACGGAGAGATACCAAAGATGTAGGTGTCTCAGAGAGACCACCAGTGACTCCACTATCCCCTCAGGTGGCCCAGTTTACATATGCACATGCCCGTGCCCTCTGGGCCCACGTTTCAGTAATTCCCAGTGCATATGCAAGGCCCAGGTGCTGGTCATAGATGCTAATGGCAGGAGGGCTATAAAAAGCCTGATTTTTAACGCATTCACTCTACAACAATAATGACAAAGGGAAAGAGCTCAACTGTCCAGCAAATGAATGGACAAATAAACTCTGCATCTCCATATAATGGAACATTATTCAGCCTTCAGAGGGAATGAAGTACTGATACAAGCATAGTGTGGGTAAGCCTTTGTAGGGGCAGGAATGACCACTGAGCAGGTTTTCTTTGATCCCATGCAGACCGGGTAAAGGAGGAGTCAGAATCTTCAGTGGCTTTTTGTAGGCTTTTATTGGGATTTAGCAGGTACATGGCAGCAGGGGTGCTGGGGGGCCGGTAGGCTGGCAGGCCTCCCAGCCCCCAGCAGGTCTTCACTCTGGGCTCTCCAGCCTTCTCTAGGCTTCTTTTTTCGGCTTCTCCTCGGCTTCTCTTTTCGGCTTCTCCTCGGCTTCTCTTTTGGCTTCTGCTGCTTCTTTCTCGGCTTCTCTTTCAGCTTCTACTGGCGTCCCCGTGACACCGCCCTTAAAAAGCACAGTCTTAGTGCAGGTGTACCTGTTATAGGGCAGCCCCGATATTGAACGGGTTGCCTGGCTGTGGGTCCTCACCCACGCGTTTACAAGGGACTTATTAATGAAAGGTCTATGCAGGAGGCCAGAATGCAGAAGCCCACCTGGGAGGCAGGAATGCGGATACCTGCCTGCAGGATTCAGGCAGTGAGCCTCCCCCCCTCCCCCTACAAGTCTCTTCTCAGACAAAGAACCTCTACCTGCCCCATGAAACACCCCCCCCCCAACAAACTTTTTCCCGCCATAGGAGCCCAGTTTCCCACCTGACCTCTCCTCACCCTATAAAACCCTGCTTCCCCCTGACAACGTGCGCGGCTTCACTGACCCCCACCTTGGGTGTGTGAGTTCCGCCCAGGGCGCAATAAACTTTCCTTCCCTTTGAGAAATTTAGCCTGGCTCTCCTTTTCTTTCCCGCGCCGAACCTTTCAATTAACACTCCACTACAGGCACACACAAAAGGTTAATAAAAGGTTTATTTACAAGGGAAAAGGATATAAGGAAAATGTACACCTCAAGGAGAAAATAGGGAAATAAAGTCTTTAATGCGTCCTACCCTATCCGCCGACCTGGAAACCCAAAGGCACTCTCAGCGCTGGCCAAATGCTGTGAGCTGGCGGAGAGCCAAAATGGGGGACCCCTCCAAAGCCCACATGTCTGGCTTTATACCAACCTGGCTGCTTAACCCCACCCTCAGGTCCCAGCCACCTTCCCTTTGGTGGGGATGGGATTTGGAGTTCCCAGTGTCTTTGGCTTTGGTCTGGAGTGGGGGTGGAGTCCACAAAGCCTGTATGGAATTAGCTTTAGGACATCCTTTTCCCCCCTAACAAAACCTTTCCCAGAGTGAACCCAAGGACCCTGCACTCCAAACCCACAGACTTCAAAAACCACAACAGTAGCACCAGCTGCATTCCCTGCTTGACTCTCATGGTTCCTGGTTGTCTCTGCTGCTCTCTGTGCCTTGTCTCTCCCCCTCTCACTGCTCTTTCCTCATTCTTTACTCTTGTTGCAGAAATAAATTCTAGCCTTTTACCCAGGCAGGGGAAGAATGAGCAGTACTTTAGGAATGGTGAGGTCAGGAAAGCTTTATTACTCATGCATAAGGTCTGAGCACTGGTCTAGAGACAAAGAGTTTCTTTCATACACAACCATTTTACATTGATAAAGTTGGTTAGTCAGCATACAAATTCTTGACACAGGAAAAGGGGAAGGATACAGATCTTCCAGGATGGCCTGGGAGATCAATCAGCCTAGACCTTGTTTAGATATTATTAAAGAAGTGAATGGTCCATGCAGGAGGCCAGAATGCAAAAGCCTACCAGGAAGCCCACCTGGGGGGCAGGAATGGGGATATACCTGCCTGAAGGATTCAGACAATGAGCCTCCCCCCTCCCCCTACAAGTCTCTTCTCAGACAAAGAACCTCTACCTGCCCCATGAACCTTTTTGTGCCCTACAAACTTTTCCCGCCATAGGAACCCAACTTCCCACCTGATCCCTCCTTACCCTATAAAACCCTGCCTCTCCCTAACAAAGTGCATGGCTTCACTGACCCCCACCTTGGGTGTGTGAGTTCCGCCCGGGGCGCAATAAACTTTCCCTCCCTTTGAGAAATTTAGCCTGGCTCTCCTTTTCTTCATGGCCTTTCAGGAAGCAAACTTATTATTTACATTTGCAGGTCTATGACTCTTTAACAGGGAAAGATTTCTTTTTGTTAGCAGTTCCCTTTCACTCTGAACCTCTTTTATCTTCCTTGTTGCTTTTGCTTTCTCCGCAAAAGACAGCAACAGCTGCATCAACACTGTGCAGGTCCCATTATGGATTCTAGCAACTTCCTGACTCTTCTATCTCAGGCCTAATCACCTCTGTCCTGAAAATCTGGTTGGCTGACTCAGCCTCCTGAAGCCAGTCACACTCTATGTGACGGACTAACCTATGCAGTGGTTGTTTTTTGGCCTACTGAGCTGTGGGGAAAGGTGGATCACATACAGTGAAATCCTGCTTCCTGGTGTTAGGGGGAAAAGGATGTCCCAAAGCAAATTCCATATAGGCTTTGTGGACTCCACCCCCACCCCAGGTCAAAGCCAAAGACACTGGGAACTCCAAATCCCATCACCACCAAAGGGAAGGTGGCTGGGACCTGAGGGTGGGGTTAAGCAGCCAGGTGGATACAAAAGGCAGACACGTGGGCTTTGGGGGGCTCTCCATTTTGGGCTCTCGGCCAGCTTGCAGCGTCCGGTCAGCTCTGAGAGTGACTTTGGAGTTCCCAGTGTCTTTGGCTTTGACCTGGGGTGGGGGTGGAGTCCACAAAGCCTATATGGAATTTGCTTTGGGACATCCTTTTCCCCCTAACACTGGGGTGACTCTTTGAACAGAGGTAGAAGGAAGGAAATTTCTCTCAGAAAAAGGATAGTGCTCTAAAATTGGCTAAAAGAGCTAGTAAGTTGTTGGGGGACTGGGGAGATAGAAACTCTGATAAGAATTGAAGCATAGATAATGGGCCTGGACTGGAATTATAGTTCAGATATTCGTAAGGGGCTCTGCCATTTAAGCAGCTTTCCTGGGTTATAGCACAAATTCTGGTCAGGCCCTGTCTTGAGAACCTGACAATCCAAAGTAAAAGAAACTTTGTATCTCCTCAGGGCATAGTGATCTACCTCTTCTCTAGAAACTTACCCAGATCATGAAATTGGCCCCTGCCAGATCTGTACCATGTCACCTTAATTTTCCAACTCAGTGGGCATCTGACCTTAAGCCTGTCAGATTCTTTTTCGTGGGCATTTGAACTGAGTCTGAGGAATTGCAAGTTAGTTACTTCAAGTTTTCACAGTCATAGAATATGAGTGTGGAAGCTGGTGTGTGTACTAGAGAGGGCATAGATCATTATCAACCATGTAACCTGTAGAGACTTTTAACAGGAACTGAAGAAAGAAGCAAATGAGAAGAAAAGACAAACTTGACTGGATTCTCCCAGTCTCTATACCAGTCTCTTTTGCCATCTGGGTTGTGGTCCCAGCCTCAGGTTTGGCTAGATACCTGGGTGGAATTATGGTTTTTGCTCAGGTATGTCCCTGTTACTTTAGACAGTTCAAATAACACAAAGGAGCAGAGTTGCTTGAGATTCATCTAAGACTACATTTTGACTTGGAGAATACCTCATTTTAGGGTAGTTGAGGGGAAGGGACACAAGGTAAACCTAAGGAACTAAACAATTTACATATTTCCCCAAATCTGTTCTTTTTCCAGGTCTTGGCTTATTTGTGGGCGGCCAGAGGGAGGCAAGACATCAAGGTCTGCTATAAGATAAACCTGGTGTGTTCCCAGAAACTCAGGACTGAAGGATCCCAAGAGCCCATCATTTTTCTCAGGGACTCCCTAACCAGATCTTATAGGACAACAACATGCTTCCAGGAATAAATCAGAGGAGGGACTTCATCTCCTGAAACCTAGAATGACATTCTTCGGCTTAACACCTGGCCAAGCAGGCATAGTCCTTTCATCAACCGGAAGAACATCTGAATTCAAACTTAGGTAAAGGAAACCAGAAGTTTTCACATTGACGCTTCGGTTTCAGGGGTGGAAAATAACAGCTAACTTGTGTTTTAGGGACAGAGCAGTTGCTCCCAAACCTAGCTACTGCCAGAATCCCCTGGGGAACCTTAGAAATCTGGAAATACCTGGGCACTATCTTGATTCAAAATCTCCAGGGGTATCTAGAAATCTGTGTTCTGCAAAATTAATCAGGTGCCTCTAAATGAACCAGTCTGCCCTAGTTGGTGGCTCAGCAGTAGGGAATCCCTGGATTTGATGGGTCACGGAAATATTTATGAAGAGAACTGAGTAAAAGGGAGAAAAGAAAGGTGAGAACCCAAAGACAAACTGGCTATCTCAACATGTGGTTCTCAGCTATGAGCTTCTTCAAATTTCTTTCACATGTTAAGGTACAGTAGCTGGAAAAAAAAAAACAGAATTGTGGGAAAACAAACTGTCTAGACAGCTGTGAATGAGGCTTTGCAGCAACTCAAGTTGTGTAAACTCATTGTGGCAGTTTGTTGAGAGGGCAAGTATTTGGAGGCTGTCCCTTCCCACGGTTTCTGAACATGTTCCTAGGCTAGCAGGTAGTTTTTCAGGTCTGAAAAGGGACTCCATGGGAGAAATTACTGACCTCTTTGCAGGTTCCCAATGTCCTGCAATTCTTGGAATATCTGACTTTTCTAGGAAGCCAGATAAGGGAAGTTCAATTGGCTGAAAAATGTCACTTCACTTTTGAGGAACCTTCTCAACACATTTTGTACCAGGGTATTTCTTCACTCCAGTCAGACTTGGAGAAGATTCTTCCAAGTCCCAAACTTTCCTCATTACCTGGGCAGTAATCCTGAGCATTTTTCTTAGCAAATAAAGCTGTGCTGTGATCACAAACACGAGTGGTGGTCATGAAACTCAATCTTCTACTGACCAGAGGAAAATGAATGGTGAATAGAGCATGGGAAGGATGTGGACGCAGTCTGGATCTGAGCAAGACTTGGCTATTTTGAACTGGCTCATCTCAAAAGTGATGGAAGCTGAGAAAATGCCCAGACCTCCACCCTAAATCAAAGGCCACTCTCCACACTTCATCCCAGCCTTAAAAACCATTCCAGGGTGGAATATTCCATCACACAGGCATGGTATGGGAGAGGAGTGACCAGGAGGGATTGCTAGAATGTGCAGTTCACTCTTAGTGTTTCCTAGCTGAAGAAGAAAGCAGTTATACAAGCTAATATTCACAGAGATCTAAATCGTGCCAGGGAAGTGCCTTCAGTATATTAATTCATTTACCTCTCAATAATCTTGAGGTAGATACTAGGTACTCTAGATCTTATTTTATAAATAGGGAAACTGAGGCACAGAAAGGGTAGACAAAGGTCACAGTTTGAGTAAAATGAAGAACTGAGATTTAACTTCATAATCTAGTCCTGAAAATCCTTTACTTACTGTTTTTTGCTTCTCTTCATTAGTAATGGCTATCTGTAATTCTTTCTTCAACCAGACACTTCTGAAATGGGGGAAAAAATTGTAAAATTTATAAAGTCATATATATCAGGGGTAACCTTAGAGAAACTAATGGGAATTGTTGAGTCTGCTGATCCAAGTGAAACCTCTTAAGAGTAATCAAAAACTGATAAATAAAAGAGGACTGAATGGAGCCCTTGCTGGCCTGGGACTGGGAAAGAGAACATCTTTAGGGGCAAAATTATGGTGATTCTAGCGGGGAGAGATGTAACATTGTCTGGCAGTGACATGCTTTGCATTAAAAATAGGAGGTATGTGGACATCTTTGCTTTTATTCTTTGTCAACTCTTATTCCTTTCCTTTTCCATCTCTCTTCTATCCCTTTTTCATAGGCTGCAACTGATTTGTACTATATATATATATACACACACACACACACACACACATACATACACAAACACCATATATATATATTATATACATACATACCTACATACATACGTATACACACACTATTAGTCTCTCTTGCAAGTACATGCTCTGGGGCTATATATATGTATATATACATGCATATATATTTCATACATACAGAATTTGTCTCCACAAATTGCCAATTTTAAAAAAAATATTATTGAATAACCATCTGATAAACCTTTACTCCATGTGTGTCCAAGATAACAGGAAAATAGTTGAGTCAAATGAGGTACCAAAGACTGCCAGATGCTGGGCCTCCCCAGTGGCGCAGCGGTTGAGCGCTGGGTTGCGAAGCTGCCCGCGGCCTCTGCGGCGCCGGTTCGATCCCCGGCTGCTCCCCGGCCACCGGAGGAGGGTCCCACATGGCGCGCAGACCTCTCCTGCTGCCCTCTGCTCCCCTCAGCAGTGTGCTTCGGTCCTTCTGCCTGCTCTGCTCCCCGCTCTGGCTTTGGTGAATTCTCTCACCCTCCCACGCTTCTGACTGTACCCAGTGCATGTATAAACAAACAAACAAACAAATAAATAAATAACATGCCTCTAATTAAAAAAAAAAAAAAAAAAAAAAAAAAAGACTGCCAGATGCCCAGTCAGAAGATTTGAGACATGATATAATATTAAGGATGAAGAGACAGAGATACCTGAGGAAGTGACCAAAAAGTGGGTGGTCAGCAGGCCATCATGCAGTAGATGAGAAGGGAGAAAACTAGGATGAATGGCAGTGCTGACCTGAACAGGAGGAGCAGTGCATTTCCATCATGCAAACAATAGCCAGCACATAGGCTTCCTGTCCATACCCACATTAGGCAGTCAATACCCCTTGTCCCCAGCAGATTTTTTTCTTTTATTAATTTTATCTCCAATTATGTTTATTGAGGTAAAATTGGTATACAACATTATATTTGTTTTAGGGGTTATAGTTCAAACCTCTACAAATACATGTTTTTATACCATTTCTACCGCTAATGCCCCAGTAATCCTCCACCAAGATCCACTGGGTCCTCTCCCTTCAGCACTCCTAGCTAGCCTGCCCACCTCCCTCCCCTTCTGGTAGTCTCAGTTTTGCAGTCAGATTTCAAGGGTTTGTTACTGGTTTGGATTTGTCTGACCCTTTGATTCTCTGTATTCCACTTGCAAGTGAAAGCATCTGGTCTTTGTCTTCCTCCTTTTGATTTATGTCATTTAACATTTTCCCCTCCAGTTCCATTCATGTTGTAGCAAATGGTGAGAGTTCATCTTTTTTTTTTAATAGCCAAGTAGCATTTTGTTGTGTATATATACCACAGGACAGAGGATTGTTTCCTCTAGGTTATTTCCATAACTTGCCTATTGTAAATAGGGCTCTCAACAGGAGAGTTTATTTTGTTTATTTTTTAAGATTTGTTTATTTATGCATACAAGAACTGGGGTAGGGGGGCTGGGGGGGTTGGGGTAGGTGAGAGGATTTACCAGAGAAAGAGGGGGGAACAGAACGGGCAGATTGACTGAAATACACTGCTGAGGGGAGCAGCAGGCAAGACAGGAGAGGTGTGCTGCCTGGCCCACTGGGATCCAAGTTGTGCTGCAGAGGCTGCGGATAGCTTCACAGTGCTGGGCTTAACCCCTTGCATCACCAGGGAGGCCCAGCAGCTAGAGTGTTCAAAGGCTAATCATTGTGCTTTGACTTAACAATATATCACTTGCAAAAGACAAGTCTTTTCTATGTCTTGCTTTTTATAGCTATATGTGTGTGCACACATCTGTGTTATTATTCATTTCCAGTAACTTCTTAAAGTTCAAACCACAGCGATCTCATAACAATCCTGATTTTGAGGAAGTAGTTTCCTCCCTTACTTCTCACTTTCCATGTTTACCCCTGGCTTCCCAATTTTAACTATTCTTAGCCAGCAAAACTTCAGGCTTCCCAGACTGCCCACAGAATTTCCCAGTATTGCCTTATCATTATCCAGGAAAAATATCAGAGAAACTTCTTTATGAGCTTCATCTTTTATATATTTATAAATTGTTTTAGTAGCAATTTTCATTTCTAGACCCACTTTTTTAAAAGTTCCAACTGTCTTTATATCTTAATCTACTCAGAAACACCAACTCTCTTGAGAAAAAAAATATTTTCTTCCTAGACAATATAATGAAATTATTTTTAGAACAAAGAAGGATCTATATCCTAGTATTATAGGGCTATCCAGATATCCAGAAAAGATTACGATCTTTACAAGAGTCTCTAACCTACAACAAAAGAGCCCAAATAAAAAGTGGGTCAAGGAAGGAAAGGTAAGTAAGAATAAAACTCAAACCAGCGACCCCTCTTCCCTCTGGACACAGACCAGGAAATCAAGTGCCCTGTCAGAACGTATAGACTCACTGTGGTTGAGCTACTATTAGCGTATGATACCTGTCACCTAACTATTCTCCTTGCCTCCATTCTCCTTTAATGCTCCCTCTACACTGCAGGCTATCTCACAACACAAGATGGATAATCATTTCCTTACTTAAAATTTTCAACATTCCTATTGCATTTAGAATGAAATTCAAACTCTTTAATTTGGTCCTCAGGGTTCTGCATGACGTTGGATTTGGCAATGATTTCTTAGGTATCACACCAAAGGCATGGACAACAAACTGAAAATGTAGACAAATTAGATTTCATGAATATTTTTAAAAATTGTGCATCAAAAGACAATGTCAACATAATAAAAAGCAACCTACAGAATGGAAGAAAATATTTACAAATCCTATATCTGGTTATGAAAGCCTACCAATGGATGGGGAAAATGTGGTGCATACATACTATGGAATATTTTTCAGTCTTACAAAGGAAGGGAATTCTGACACATGCTACAACATGGATGAATCTTGAGAAAATTATCTAAATAAAATAAGCCAGTCACAAAAAAGAAATACTGTTTAATTTCATTTACGGAGTATTTAGAGTAAGTAGTCAAGGGCCTCCCCGGTGGCGCAGCGGTAGAGCGCTGGGTTGCGAAGCTGTCCGCGGCCACTGCGACGCCGGTTCAATCCCCGGCTGCTCCCCGGCCACCGGAGGAGGGTCCCACATGGCGCGCAGACCTCTCCTGCCGCCCGCTGCTCCCCTCAGCAGTGTACTTCGGTCCTTCTGCCTGCTCTGCTCCCCGCTCTGGCTCTGGTGAATTCTCTCACCCTCCAGCGCTTCTGACTGTACCCAGTGCATGTGTAAACAAAACAAACAAACAAGCAAACAAATAAAGAAAAACATGCTTCTATTAAAAAAAAAAAAAATCTAGAGTAAGTAGTCAAAATGAGAGAGACAGAAAGTAGAATGATGGTTGCTAAGAGCCAGGAGAAGAGGAGTGGGGAGTTATTGCTTAATGGGTATAAAAATTCAACTTTATAAGTTGAAAAGATTTATGGAAATGGATGGTGGTGATGCTGTACAACACTGTGAAGCATTTGAGAGCACTGAACTGTATACTTAAAAATGGTTAAACTGGTAACTTTTATGTGTATTTTACCACAATAAAAAAAAGCAAAAAAAAAGCAAAAGCCTCATTAAAAAATTAAAAATTGGGGCCTCTGCTGGTGGCGCAGTGGTTGAGCGTGGGGCTGCGAAGCTGCCTGCAGCCTGTGCAGCAAAGGTTCCATCCCCAGCCACTGGTGAGGGTCCCACATGGTGCGACAGACCTCTCCTGTGGTGCCCGCTGCAGTGTATTTCGTCGGTCTGCCTGTTCTGCTCTCTGCTCTGGCTCTGGTGAATTCTCTCATCCTCCCGCGCTTCTGACTATACCCAGTGCTTGTATAAATAAATAAATAAATCTCTAAAAAATTTTTTTTTAAATTGTATGAATGGGATATATATCTACAGGTCAGAGTGGGAAGAACAACTTGAATTGATTATTTACCAAGATATTATTTACATAATGGGAGAATAAAACTCAATTATCTGTCTTAGTTAATCCAGCAAATTCATGCACCACAGATTGGAAAAGCTTAGGAAACAGACCTAGAATCTTTGCATCGTTGAATCTTTGACACATTTTGATGTCTCAGATATGAACCCCAAACACTGCCATGTGTTCTGTATATGTGAGATTGCCCCAGAGCATTACCTTGTCATCTTTGTGGCTCTAATTATGGTGGTGCTTCTACCAGTTTAGGGTCAAGTGGAGTAAGGAAGCTCTTATGAAGCAGATTGTTAAAGTGTGACCCATGGGCTAAATATGTCTACTGTCTGTTTTTGTAAATATTTTTGGTGGGGGGAGAATACAGTCATTCATTCTCATTTGCTTATCAATTTTGTCTGATTACTTTTACACTATACTGGCTGATTTGAATACTTAAACAAAGATCCCATGATCCACAAGGCCTGAAATATTTATTATTGGCTCTTTACAGAAAAAATTTGCCTACTCCTATAATAAGGGGCTAGGGAGAAGAAAGGATAAGGGTATAGGTCGGTGCCTGATGGGGAGGATCGTGAATGGGGATACAAACATGTTTAGAGTTCATCCTTCAGAGGTGAGTAAACAACTACTCTGACCAAAAAAGTGCTGTGGTGACAGAAATGTATTTGACTTGGAGTATACCAACTTCATTATAAATATTGAGAAAATGGGGCCAAAAAACAAAACTCAGGAAACATGGTTAGGAGGTAGCTATAATTATTCAAAGTGAGGGGTTGGAGTCCAGAGCAGATACTGTAGGCTATCTAGCATTCAAACCCCAATCTTCCATGGAGGCAAGGCCCTGATCTTTCCTCATGTAGCCCAAGGGAAGATGATCTCATCCCTGGCTCCTTGGTAAATCCTTGCTAACAACTGCCTGTGAAGGGAGGCAGGTATGTGATCTGGATCTGGCCAATAGGACATGAAGTGTGGTCTTCTGGGTATGTGGTCTTACTATAAACTTGAGTATAGACAGAGTCAGCCCATAATGGGGTGGGATCAAGAGAATGGCAGAGAGGCAGAGACAGAGCCATTCTACCTGTATATTTCTTGGTATGTGAAATAATACTCTTCTTTATGTTTAAGTCAATATGAACCTCCTAATATAAAGGCCAAGAGAGAACAGTAACAATGAACTCACAAAGAAGGAATTGGAATAAAAGTGTCTATGAAAAGGTATTAGGTCAGTCTTAAAGTTGAGCCATAGGATACAGGACCGAGTTCAGGATGGAATTCCTGTGCACTGATGCTGGGAATGTAAAATTGGTGCATTTTCTAGCAGTTACACACCATGTCCCCCAAATTCCACTCCTAGGAATATATTAATGATTCAGTAATTGTACTACCACATATATATTGACTAGAAATGAACTCAAAGATTTATCAAAGACATCTATTAGAATATCAATAGCAGCAATAATCAGTTTTTGTCCATTTCCTCTAAAAAAAAAAAATAAAAAATACATGGGCAAACAAACAGACTGCTTCCAGAAATGTCCAATCCAGGCAATTATCAACATACCATACTGCTCCAATGGTATATACTTTGAAACTTCTTAATTAATATGGTTCAATCACTTATTCAGGTGAAGTAGAGTTTAAGAATATATACTGATGGAATTGCCGGATCATATGGTAGCTCCATTTTTAGCAGGTTGAAGAATCTCCACACAGCTTTCCATAGTGTTGGGACCAGTTTGCTCTCCCACCAGCAATGCAGGAGGGTTCCTTTTTCACCACATCCTCGCCAACATGTGTTTCTTGTTTTTTTGATATGTGCCATTCTTACTGGGGTAAGGTGGTATCTCAATGTGGTTTTAATTTGCATTTCCCTGATTATAAGGGATGTTGAACATTTTTTCACATGCCTGCTGGCAACTTGCATTTCCTCTTTGGAGAAATGTCTTTTAAGTTCTTCTGCCCATTTCTTTCTCTTTTTTTAATATTTTATTTTTTATAATTCTTAAATCATTTTTCATTTTTGCACAATGTATGCATTTTCGTTTTGGTTATATTCCCCATACAATCGCACCCCCCTTATTTTGACCCTAATCCTTCCTCTCCCCACTCCTTCCACCCCCACCCCATAGTGTGTTTTTGGTTTATAGTTGCTTGTTGTACAACTATGTTTATGGCAGCACTATTTACAATAGGTAAAACCAGGAAACAACCCAAATGCCCAAAAATAGATGACTGGATCAAGAAGATGTGGGATATATATACAATGGAATATTATTCAGCAATCAAAAAAAGATAAACTCATGCCATTTGCAGCAACATGGATGGAACTAGAAGCGGTTATGCTCACTGAAATAAACCAAAAGGAAAAAGAAAAATATCGGATAGCTTCACTTACAGCAGGAATATAGGGGAACCAAATCAGGCATCAGTGAAAAAAAAATTACTAACAGTACAAAACACAACAAAGCAAAAACGGACAATTATAAATCAGAGACATCCTGCAGGGAGGAGGAGGGAGAGGGATCAGAGGGAGGGAGGGAGGGAGGAGCACGGGGGACTGAGGTGATGGTGCACGGGTGCATTGGTGAAGGAAACTCTATGGGGACTACAACTGAGGGGGTGTGGGAAAGCAAATAATGTTTAAAAATGAACAATGATGTAAAAATTTTTAAAAATTCATATAAAAATACAATAAAATTAGACAAAAACCAAAACAATAATTAAAAAAGAATATACACTGATGGTATCACTTATATGTATAATAGAGAAAAAAACAAAACAAAGCATCAGATAATGCCAAACTGAAAAAGTAACCCTTGAATGGGCAACCATTGGGGGAGTAGGAGGGAGGAAGGAAAGGGTGAGAACAAAGAAGGGAGTACAAAAAGGGTCAATGGTAGTGGACTATGGGTCCTTTGGTGGTGAGGGTACTATGGCAACAATGTCTATTATGGAAATAATATAAACAAATATTAACTCAATAAAAGAATATTAAAATAAAAAGAATATGGACCCTGAATTCAAACTATATTTGAACCCTGGGGCCATAACTTACTAGCCACATGCTTTTGGCCAAGTTTCCTTAATTTTGTTCTTCCATTTCTTTATCTGCTGAGAGATGATTAAAACAATATTTTCCTTAAAGGGTTTTTTTTTAATTTTTTAAAAAAGATTTATTTATTTATTTATACAAGCACTGGGTACAGTCATAAATGCGGGAGGGTGAGAGAATTCACCAGAGCCAGAGCGGGGAGCAGAACAGGCAGACTGACGAAGTACACTGCTGAGAGGAGCAGTAGGCACGGCAGGAGAGGTCTGCGAGCCATGTGGCACCCTCGCCAGCGGCCAGGGATCCAACCGGCACGCTACAGAGGCTGTGGGCAGCTTCGCAGCCCAGTGCTCAACCGCTGCGCCACCAGAGGAGGCCTCTTATAGGGTTTTTAGAAAGAGTAAATTAATATAAGTAAAGGACTCAGAACATTGCTTAGCATATAGTGAATACTCAAAAAATTAATGCTATTTATTAAATATTTTCCGTCTAGTAAAATTTTCCAACTATGAACACAATATGCTATCCCAAGGGCAACCAATTTCAACAGTTTATTATGCATCCTTTCAGACATATATATTTTTTGCATATATAAGCAAATTGTGTCAATAAATCTTTTTCCTTTCAAAAATGTAAAATTTATATATGGAAAGATACATAGTGTGCATAATATACAAAGGGTACATGATATACATATTAGTGTTCAAAGTGTTCCTGGCATATATGTTGTGTATCTAATTAATATAATGTACAGTATAGCACTGTACAGTGCTCTCATATGTCTTCCTTTTTTATTTACAATGAATAAATCTTGGAGATGTTTCATTATCAGAAAGAACTTCCTTATTTATGTGGCTGTCTAATATAGTATTCTATTGTTTGGGTGTTCTATCACATTTATTTAACCAATTCCCTGTTGATAAACATTTGGGTTGTTTCCAGTGTTTCACTATCACAAGTGTTAATACTGCAATGAATATGCTTACACATAAGTCACTTTACATAAGAATATAATTGAAGGGTAGATTTCTGTAAGTGCAATTCCTGGGTTATTTAAAATTTTGATAGATACTGCCAAGTTATCCTTTTCAGAGGTTGTACCAGGAAAAGATGGTGCCCTATTTCGGTGCACCTCCTCACCATCCTGTGATAGCAAATGAGATATTCTGTGTAAATCCCAGTGTCTGCCATAGAAAACATGCTCAGTAAATGGTGATTATCATGATTAATAATATAGATAAACCTCACCACTAACAATTGTTTCAGTTTGGTCAAATTTTAAGTTCTTTTAAAATACAATTAATTCTGAAAATACTTTAATTATAATAACGGTAGGTTAATTTATTGTATTAGTTTTCTTGAGTCTTGGGGGCCAGAGGTAGAGAAAAATTATAAAAAAAGACTGTATTTTGTCTTCACAAATTCAGCCAGAGATATCATTAATGCAAAATTCATTTTTAATTCTAAGTTTTAAAATAATAATGTTTCCTAAAATATTTAGATAAAATATATTTGGTTCAGGTAGCCATGCTTGTAAAAGGGCCTAAAGTAAAGTTTAAGAAAACTTAAGGATCATCTTCAGGCTAACTTTGCTATATCATGGATCCCTTCAATGCTACAAAATTCCAACCAGAACCATGACCACGAAAGCCAGCCAGGAAGACTATTCAGAAGGTGGGATGCCCTGATTCCCAAAACCCACTTTTATTGCTTTGAGTGCCCAACAGCTGGCATAAATATTATACCATCACCATTTTTACAAAGATATTTTAAAACATCTAGAATCTAACATACAGTCTTTACAGTTATCATATTTTGAGAATGTCTCATTTTGAGAAATGATTAAAAAGATGATATCATGATGATAAGTAATTAAGCTAGGTGACCCATTTAAAGTTCTATATATCTTTGAATGATGTGTTAACATGTTTGTTTTAAAAATCACAAATATTCTTATGATCCACCATCTATAAGGCCTTATTCCTCAACTTGACTTCCTTCTAGGTTTCTCACTTCCTTTTCAGAATCTGAAGATTGAAAAACATCCAGCTTCAGCTGCGGTGACTTGCACATCCATGTTTACTGATGTGAGAAGAGTATTCTTGTAAAGGAAAGTCCCTTTCAGTTTTCTTGAGGACCATTCTTCCTCTCCTACCTTCTCTTCCTATGGTCTTTAAATTGGATGATACAATTTTGACTCTTCTTGGTATTGTCCTAAAAGAAACTATCAAGTGAGTAGAAATGCAAATGGTAAATACATTCTTTAAAAAAAATTTTTCTTCTTTGGGCTACTCTGGTGGTGCAAGGGTTAAAGACACAGCTATCACCAGCCACTGCAGCATGATAGATCCCCAGCTGGCCAGGGAGGTGACCCACATGGTGCAGCAGACTCCTGTCTCACTCGCTGCTCCACTCAGCAGTGTATATCAGTGGATCTGCCTGATCTGCTCCCCTCTCTTTCTGGTGAATCCTTTCACCATCCGCCCCCCCACCACCCCCGCACCTCCGGTCTGCCCCCTGTTCTTGTATGCGTAAATAAATAAATCTTTTTTTTTAAGATGTATTTATTCATGCATAGAAGAACTGGGGTACAGGCCAGATGTGCAGGAGGGTGAGAGGATTCACCAGAGACAGAGCGGGGAACAGAACAGGCAGACTGACTGAAATACACTGCTGAGGGGAGCAGTGGGTGAGACAGGAGAGGTCTGCTGCGCCATGTGGGTATCTCCACGGCCAGCTGGGATCAAACCCACACTGCAGAGGCTGTGGACAGCTTCACAGTGCTGTGCTCAACAGCCTGTGCCACCAGGGAGGCCCAATAAATAAATCTTTAAAAAAATTCTTTCAATATTTTTCATTATGCAGGATTCCAAAGCATGCTGTATAAATACAGAAGTTATAAACAAAAGAAATAGGAAGGTAGTTTTAGATTTTCCAAGTAAATGTCCCCACTGACATGTTAAAATGGGAGAGGTTCTATAAAACATGCAGGAAAAAAAAAAATGGACATGCTGCTACACTGAGGAACAAAATAAATATGTATATTTTATTAAATTAATGCAGGGGTAAACAGTGATAATCAAATGTACTCTTAGATACCAACTCTGTCTATGTCATTTACAATGAAACACAAGATAAAGAGATAAAGTGCTTTATAAATCATTAAGATTTAGGTTTGAATATATTGACTGTTTATCTTGCTCAGCCAGAATCTTCCCTGTATACTCACTTCACTTCCCTCACATTAACAAGGAATACTGTCATACAAACAAGGACATTGTACAAATGAAAACATACAAAAACATAATAGAGGACTTCTGCAGGAGATTCTGTTCTTCAGCCTTACATGTGGCAAAGCAAAGGCTTTCCTTGTCTTCAATCTAGGTAAATGATCAAGAGGGAAGAATGAATAACTCTGGAACTTCCTAAGACGGCCTCTGAATCTCAAAGTCTTTGGAAAGCAACATCTTAGGAGACTTATGTAGTGATGAGAGCTGGTGAGACACAAGGGTTCAGGCACAGAGAGCATGGGCCTTTTCTGGCACAGATGAAAGTATAGGATCAAGACACTCTAATGGGATTTCCAAAAATAACATGTAATTCTGCAAGTGCAACATCAAAGTCAAGTTTATACTTAACAGAAAATAGAACAAAAACAAGTTTTAGGTATGATTCTGTCATACAAAGTTAATAATAAGATCACTCTTTAGGACCAGGCTGACCTATTATACCCTGAAGAGCCCCTGGGTCTCTTTTTGAGAAACACAAAATGAACCAAATCTAAATACAGTCAGAGAGCAAGAACTTAACAAATCCTGATCATCTAAATGTAAATATATAGCAGGTACTAAGTCTTATGAAAGATCCTAAAATGTTATGGGAAAGATGATCCAGAAATAAAATAAAACATAATGCCTGACTTCTGGGAACTTGTTTGTCTTCACCATTACATAAGAATAATATAGTAAATAAAAATGGAAAAGTGCATAGTAGGAACATAATATGTTAACATTTACATGAAATAGAGGAAGAAATTTCTAAATGTACACATATATTCAAAGAATACCTTCAGGAGAATACATAAACAACAACAACAACAACAAAAAGTTGCATCTGAAAAGGGAAAATGGATGGCCAGGAGAATGGAATGGAGACTTTTGAAAGTTTCTTCTTGAACCTTTTGAATTTCGAATCATGGAAAGATATGAATTCAAAATTAATAGCATTTAAATAACAAAGAAAGAAGTGTTACACATGCCAAAGACTTCATAAATAAACAATATATCACATGTAAAGGCAAATAAATCTGGGATAAAAATACTGGAAAAAGAATTGAGTCATTTTCCATAGTTTTATAATTACTGACTTTTACTCAGAAGGTGAAATTGTTTAGATTAGTAGTATGTTTAAGTATTTCTGACTGTCCAGAAACACACTGACTGGCCACCCAGAATGTCCTCTCCTTTGGGCAGCATCTCTAGACTTTCCTCCTTACAACATTCTCCTCCAATGCCTCATGCTGTGACATTGCACAAAACTGTACTAATAAAATTTCTTATCGATCTTTCCATTATACCACAAACTTCTTAAGGGGAAGTATTTTGTCTTGCTCACATCTATGGACTCACTGCCTGGCACAGTGATTAACATGCAAAAATACTTCCTAAATGTTTGCTGAATTAATGAATTTCTTAAAGTAAAACATATTCGTTAACTGTATTCTAAAAGGAGGGTGTGAGACATTCATGAAAATCTGAGGTCTGCTATTTACTGACTTGGAAAAGTTACTTTATCTGTTCCCTCAGCTGCAAAAGGGGTATAAAAATAGTGCTTACCACAACACAGTTGTTACAGGCGTTAAATGAGATTATGTGTATATGCTACCACATAGTCTTAAAGTTGATATTTAAAGTTAATACTTAAGTTGATATTTGTTTTACTTCAAAACAAAAGAAAGCATTCATAACCACCCACTCACATGGTAAGACTCCCCACACTCAAAATAAATAGAAAGAGCTCACACTACTCACACTTAAATACTGTTGTAACACTGAGAACTCTCAATCACACAGAATACAAACCAAGACAGTGAGTGAAGGCAAAGGGCACTTCTGCAGGAATTGACCATTTTTTAAATCAGGGAATCTCAACCTGTTTGAGATGAGTGGTGGATGTGCATGAGCAGTGGAGTCTCATTAGTCAGAATTGTCCTTTCTCCTTTTCATATGCTCTGAGGAATCTCCCAACCATTTTGAAGTCCCAAGGTTTCCTTTAGGCAACCTCTTCTGCTCCTTTTTCCCTGGTCACTTCTTTCCCAGGTTCCATTTTCAGAATTTGGGCCTTTTGGAAGTCCTACAACATCTGCAGTTTGCTGGCCCACCATATTGCTCTGGTCACGCTTAGCCCTGATAAACTGAAACCACAGGCTGAGAATCCCCACTTTAAGATCGAAAGTGTCAATGCTGGATTACGTCTTCTCAATTTGTGTATCTGTAAAGTGATAAAAGTGTATTAATTTCATGAAGGAGGAGATCTGGGAGAAAAGAAACAAAGACTGATGAAAAATATAACATTTACTTGATGATACAATAAATTTTCAATAAGAGAAAGGCTAGAGAAACTTATGCACAATTACCTTTATATGATAAAGAGTGACAAATGATGCCCAGGACTGTCCTTGTTTAAAGACAGTTTCTCATGTCTTGGGAAACTCCTTAGTTCTGGGAAAATCAGGATGGTTGGTCACCTTAGGATGTCTATGTCAGGCTAATATGCTCTCAAACCTGCTTTTTTGTCATATGTTCTGGGACAACTTACATTATCTCTGTTTTTCCATACTATAACTTGGTGATAATCCTAGTATTTATCTCTTTTACTTTGGGGGAGGGAGCAAGAATGAAATGATGTACTGTACATAGTGCAGTTAACGCAGTGCTTTATGCACACGTTTTATCTATCCATCCATCCATCCACGCATCCATCCACCCATCTACCCATATATCATCTTATTATCCATCCACATGAGTTAACTTGATACCCCATTGTTGGGGAATGTTAGGATGCAGAGCAATAGAACTAGCAGAGAAGCTGCTTCCTCCCCAAGCTGCTCACTCTCTACTCTCCAGTCATATGAGGCCTCCTCAGATTACTGAAAGAATTATTAAAGTAGAGTTTTAAGGCAAAGAGAAGCCAGCAGTTCCAATAGCCAACATTCTTCATTATTTTAACATTTTTGTTTCCTTTTTCCTTCAATTTCCCACCCCCTGCTAATATTTATAGCATTTTGTCTGAGTGTATATCTTGGCTGTTATTTTCCACATCCATCATTATTTTCACATAATATAACTCTTTAATTCTAGGTTAATTCCAGGTTCCTCTGAAGTATTTTTAATCCCCTAGGAAGCCTGGTAGATGTCTTTATTCCACAGTTTATTCTAACAGATCTGTTCCAGTAATTTAGAGCACATGACTTTTCTCCTAGATTTTCTTTAGGAATACACAATTTTATTCTCCGTCTTTTCTTCAGAGATGGACTATACTCATATTTTGCAGGGCTTTATTATAAATTGTTTTCCAGTGATTCCTAATACCAATGAATTATTTTTCACAGAGAAATACCTAAAATGGAAGTTGGCAACAGTCACTTCCTTGGACAAATCAACTCTATCTTCAGGTCTTACTGAACCTTGATCATTATGGTCTGGTTAACTGCCTCACTTGTGTTAAATACTTACTCTTCAGAAACAGCTAACCTCTACTCCCTCAATCATACTGCTTTCCCAGACCCACCCACCCTCTTGAGGGGTTATAGGGAATTTCTCAACTATTGAAATTCCCTTCCATTTTCTACTTCCCTATTTGACAGCAACTAATATTATACACAGATCATCATTACATCCCTTGATATACTTCTCAAAGTACTGGGGATATGCTTACTCTGAATCATCTTAAAATGGGATGAAATTATTTGTATAGATTTGTTTCCTGGATTTTAATTGTTCCCATGAGTAAACAGATAGATAAAAACATGCAAATCACTTCAAAAACTGTATTACACCCTCAGTCAGAAATTGTACAAAATCCTGTATGGTAAAAGTATCACATTTCTCTAGAAGGAGTATTTTTATTACATAGAATGCCCCCAAACCAGCTCAATATGACAGTGCAAAAAATGTAAGACTCAAATTCAACTGAAACCGAAAGGCATTTTAGCCTTTTCTCTCCTCTAAGTCTGTGTTTTTTACATAACGGAAAGAAATTGTGTGACTATGGGTCTTCTTTAACCTCCGTATACACCCATTGTCCCACCCCCTCATTCCTGTAGTAATGATCTTTACCCAGCAATCTTGCTCAGTTTCACTACAATCACTATTGAACTATGGAACTTTTGTGTCACCTTGCAAAGGCAAGCCAGTTTCTCTCCAGTCATGACCCAACTCTCACACTCTAGGAAATGTTACAAAGGTTAGCTCCCACAATCCAACGATCAGCAGGACTGGAGGAAGAGGTGCTACACAGGTTCACTTAAAACCTACTTTGCATGAAAGTTGGCCCTGCAAGGGAAGACTAGTAGAAAGGCTGCATTTTTTAAGTTAGTATTTCCTACTAGGGGCACAACTAGCACTTGGGATAGGACACTCTCTTGTAACATGGGACTTGCACATTACAGGAGATTCAGCATCTCTGGCTCTGCCCAGTGCCACTGTGACACCAGTAGCACACCCATACATTTCCCTACATCCCCAGTGGATATCATCACATTAAAGCAAATACCGTTTTTTTTAAGACAGATGATGAGATTAATGGCTACAAGGAACAAAAACATGGGTCCCAAAATTGTCAATCGAGTTCTCTCATTTTTCATAGTCATAGGGGGTTCTGAAAAACAAAACAAAACAAAAAGAAACCGACTAAAGATAATATTTTGATGGAAAGAGGCAAGAAAATCTTTCTTAAAATTAAATTTAGGTTAACATTAAGTTGATTTTCTTAAATACGAAAAGTTTCTAGGCAGTGAGTGACTGGAATGGTGAGATATCTCTAATATGAAAATGGGAGCAGTATAGAAAAGCAGAAGAAACTTAGTCTTTGAACAGATGGACCCAGGATTAAATTTTGCTGCTAAAAAAATTTTGCTGCTATTCCCTAGCTTTGAGGTCTCTGGCAAGTCCTTTAACTAGCCTACAAAACAGAAATGATGATAAATGTATTGTGAAACTAATATTATAATGTACTTAGCCTAACATCACAACACTAAATGGCAGACTTGATTCTTCCTCCTCCTCTTCTTATTTCTTTAATATAAAAGCTAGCCGCCTATTGTACAAGGCAGAGATGGAATGGTCAACTGTATTGCCAATGAGTTCTTACCTCCCAGTATCTGCAGTCATGACTGGAAACCAGTGTTTGCTGTCTTTCCTTTCTTCACAGTTTGAACATCTTGGGGCATCTAATCATTAGTACCTCTAGTAAGTATCTCTGCAATCCCACACAAGAAAAGGGGTCTCATGCTCTGAGACAGCTAAATCCAACCTCCTGTCATTCGTCAAGATCCCTAACTACTTAGCTCAAGCTTTAAAGCCACAACAGTAGTCAGCCTTTGTCTAGTACCTTACAAAGCCTACTCATATATTTTTTATTTGCATCTCAAAATAACTTTATGAGTTAGGCATGCCAAGTATTTAAAGAAAAATCTTCAAGTTATAGATGTGGAAACTGACTTCAAGCAGGTGAGTAATCCTAGGTGAGTAATCCCAGGTATTAGAAATAAAGTTGACATAAAACAGCTTTTAATCAACAGGAATCCACTAATGCAGCTCTTACCAAAGTAACTCATATTTCAGTAAGAGCATTTTCATATAAAATTTAAACAGCTCTTTAAATTTTCTAAGCTTTTTTTTTTTAATTTAAAAAAATTTAAACTGAACTGGGGTATAGGCCAGAAATTTAAACTGAATTGGGGTATAGGCCAGACATGTGGGGGATGAGAGGATTCACCAGAGACAGAGTGGGGAGCAGAACAGGAAGATTTACTGAAATACATTGCTAAGTACCTTATTCTTCTACAAACTCCACTGCCTGGCATGTAGGGCATATTAAATATTTGCTGAATGTCTATTAAATAGCAATGTGACTTAAATGAATGGGGGTGAGGAAGTAGAGTGCATTTTGTAAAAAATAGTGTTATGCATTCATTTATTTAAAAAATAATGAATGCTGACAATGAACAGGCATTGTGCTGGGTACCAGGAGATGGCAGTAGGCACAATTTAACTGAGACATTCATAATATTACCTGGGATGACCAGCTCAGCTGTACTGTTTTCTTCCTGGCCTGTTCTTTGAAAGGTGCAGTAGAAAATCTCATTAGCTGTTGTGTTAATTCTCAAAATGCTGGTCACGTTGAGAAGTTTCTCCTCCCTCTTAGAATTGGTGATGACAGTTTTGCCACTTAGAACTTGGTGGTCACTGTTTGTCCAGATGACTTCAACCTCAGGATAGCCCTCAGCTTGGCACGTTAGTTCGTGTTCAGAGGTGACTGGGTCCACAGAAATTCTTTGGTTGATTTTGCGATATGGAGCTAAGTCATGAGCAAAAAGAAGTAAGGGCTTTTACTTAGCACAGAATGAGACACGTGGCTTGGTGTATATATCAAAAAGAGTACCAATCCACTCTGTTTCTCAGAGAAATAAGCTTACTGTTCAGATAGATGTCTGAGCAATTAGGAACCTCTACAAATTCTCTCTCAGTTTTTCTGTTCATATTGGACCAAGTTTGGGTCCAAAGGATAATGATGTTGCTATAAAGATCATACTGCTATTTTTATTACACTTAACATACATGTATAGATTAATTGAAATAGAATTGTCATCTTAAACCAGTAGTCTTTCTATCCAAATAGAGAATATGTCTGTCCATTTACTCAAGTCTTCATATATTTCTCGGTAAAGTTTTACTTAGGGTCAACTCACTTGCTCCTAGATATATTCTTTTTGTTGTTGTAAAGTGGTCTTCATAAACATTAACTCCAGCTGATCAGTTCCCAAACACTTTATTTAAAAACAGACAAAAATCTGATCTAGATGTACAATTTACTTTTTTCCTTTAGGTCAATGATCAAAAATTAGGTATGAAAATAGCGTGATATCATTGTAAAAATGGATACGTGTTCCTGGATTTAAAGTTTAAATACATTTTTTTCCTTTTACAGTATTTGTAGATTTACAGAAAAGATGAGAAAACAGCACAGAGCTTCAACATAGCTGTCATCCAGTTTTCCCTATTGTTACCGTCTTATCTTACCATGGTACATTAGTCATAACTAAGGAACCAAGATTAGTACATTCCTTTTAACTAAACTTCCCTTCTGTTCCGTTGCACTAGTTTTATCCTAGTGTCCTTTTTCTGTTCCAGGATCTCATCACATTATACCACATTATAAAGCTTATTTTAAAAAACTTTTAAAATGCCAGCTACTTTTTTTTTTTTTTAAAGATTTCTTTATTTATGCACACAAGAACTGGGGTATAGGCCAGAGGTGTGGGAAGTGAGAGGATCCACCAGAGACAGAGCAGGGAACAGAACAGGCAGATCTATTGAAATACACTGTTGAGGGGAGCAGCAGTTGAATCAGGAGAGGTCTGCTCCACTATGTGGGTTGCTCCCTGGCCAGCCGGGAATCGAATTCGGGCTGCAGAGGCTGCGGACAGCTCCACAGTGCTGCACTCAACCCTCTGCATCACCGGGGAGGCCCAAATGCCAACTATTTTAATAAATCAGTTAAATAATAATTATACTCAAGGGTAAAATTTTGCTTAAATTTAAATCATTGGTTTGTCACCTTTTTAGGATTAAAATACCCAGTGCACCAATTATTATAGTACTGACATGATATTCTGTTGGCATAATTTTTATTTTACTCCTAGTACTTTAGTGAAACCACTAGAGGTACATCTGGAATCTAATTCTTCATTCCTTTACAAAAGACATAACAATGGCTTTGTGATAGGACTTAATTCAGAGACAATACAGAACTGGGATCAAGCCAAACTGATATAATAATGGTTTATTGTTTTTGTGCTCTTAAATAGATGAAACCACCATTGGATACGATGAAAATTAACATAATTACAATTTTAAAACACAAATAATTGTTCTCACGAGTACTTAAATCCTGTCTCATTTCTGTTATGTTTAAGGATCTTTTTAAAAAAGAATCCACTAAATGCTCATGGCCAAGAGGTATATGAAATAATGTTCACCATCATTTATAATTGGGGAAATGCAAGTTAAAACCACAATGAGTTACCACCTTATGCCAGTGAGAATGGCACACATTAGAAAAACAGGCAACAGGGGCCTCCCTGGTGGTGCAAGGGGTTAAGACGCAACCTATGAAGCTATCCGCAGCACTGCAGCATGAGTTCGATTCCCAGCCAGTGAGCTATCCACACGGCGCAGCAGAGTGTCTCGCCCGCTGCTCCCCTCAGCAGTGTATTTCAGTCAATCCACCTGTTCTGTCTCTGGTGAATCTTCTCACTCCCACCCCGACACCTCTGGCCTGTACCCCAGTTCTTATATGCATAAATAAATAAATCTTTAAAAAAAGAAAAAAGGAAAAAAACAGGCAACAACAAATATTGTTGGGGATGTGGAGAAAAATGAACTCTCCTACACTGCTGGTAGAAATGCAAACTAGTCCAACCACTATGGAAAGCTGTGTAGAGGTTCCTCAAACTACTAAAAATGGAGCTACCATAAGACCCAGCAATTCCACTCCAAGGAATTTACCCAAAGGACACAAAAACGTTAATTAAAAAAGATAACTGCACCCCATGTTTATTGCAGCACTATTTATAATAGGTAAGATATGGAAACAACCCAAATGCCCAAAAATAGATGACTAGATCAAGAAGTTGTGGTTTATATATACAATGAAATGCTATTCAGCAATCAAAAAGATAAACTCATTTGCAGCAACATGGATGGAGCTAGAATGTTCAGTGAAATAAACCAGAAGGAAAAATAAAAATATTGGATAGATTCACTTATAGGAAGAATATAGGGGAACCAAATAAAGGGCCAGGAAAAAAATAACAACAATAATAATAAAAACCAACCAAATTAGCAGGCAACCATAAATCAGAGATATTCTGTGAGGAAGGGTGAGGAAAGGTATCAAAACAGGGGAGAGAAGAGCACAAGGAACCATGGTGATGGTTCACAGGTAAATTGGTGGCGGGAATTTTATGGGGAATACACAATGATGTAAAAAATACAAACAAAAAATTAATTAATAATAAAAATTAAAAATAAATAAAAAATAAAAAACAATCACTGTTTTTTTTTTCCCCCTAGAAGAACTGCAGTGCAGGCCGGAGGTGTGGGGCAGGGGTTATGGGGATCATGAGAGGATTCACTAGAGACAGAATGGGAAACAGAACAGGTGGATTTACTGAAATACAGTTGTAAGGGGAGCAGCTGGGTGGATAGGGGAGGTCTGCTAGATAGGTAGGTCAGCATCCTGGCCAGGGATTTTAACTCAGGCCATTGTGGTGCCAGCACTAAGATTTAACCCCTAGGCCACCAAGGAGGCCCAGAATCCACTATTATATGCATGAAACAATATTACCATAACAGGTTATTTCACATAGCATATAGCTGGATTTCTAGGCAACTAAAATATTTAAGCCTAAAATCAGTTAATAGCATAGTACTAAGAATAAATTATGTTTATTTTACTCTTCTATTATCATTTTATTGGAATAAAAATAAGAGAATGTTGTTTCTTACCTACTCAAATCAATGTGGTGTACCTCCAACAAATGGGCCCAATAAATCACTTGTACTCATTTAACTCATTGATTAAATATCTACTACATCAGTCTCTAAAGTGGTTCGCATACATTGGAAAATATCAGAACTTCCATTTATATGTATTTTTATCATAACAATTAGATATAATTTAAGTTTATTCAGCTTCACTGATTGACACTGAGCTTCATTTTGAATGCCACAAGAGGGTCTTGTAGGAAGAGGGGAGTTTCAAAGGTTGCTCAACAACTCACTTTAGATTTAAAGAGTTTCAGATTATCATATTTAATTTTAACTAAACTAAGCTTCTCACAAAAAGAACAATTAATTAAAAAATTTCCCACAAAGAAACTGAGGATTAAAGATACAATGCAAGCCACACACCACACCAAGACACACAAACCAAAGGAAATGGCAGGAGTGATACTTTTCAACACTTTATGAGTTAAAAACTCATAAAGAGGGCCTCCCTGGTGGCGCAAGGGGTTAAGCACATCACTATGAAGCAATCTGCAGCCTCTGCAGCACTAGCTCAATCCAGGCCAGCCAGGGAGCAATCCACATGGCACAGCAGACCTCTCTTGACTCTCCCACTGCTCCCCTCAGCAGTGTATTTCAGTACATCTGTTGTTCTTTTCCTGACTCTGTCTCTGGTGAATCCTCTCACCCCCCGGCACCTCTGGCCTGTACCCCAGCTCTTGTATGCATAAATAAATAAATCTTTAAAAAAAAACTCATAAAGAAATAAGTACACAATTGGACATGACATGATGTTGGTTAAAAACCTCATATCAAGACTATTAACCTTTGGTAATGATTTTAATGGATTAATTATGGTCTGAAATATTAATTATGGTCTGAAATATTAACTAACAATAGTAACACATCCTAATTAATAAGACTTTGCATTTCATTTAAAAATTTCTATTTTGTACACTCATAGAATGGATGATTTATTATGCTTTCAAAATTATGAATATCTTATGATACAATCTATATACGAGCACCAGTATATTCTTTATAGCTACTCACATCTACATATGAACATGAATATTAGTTTAACTTGCTTTACTGATGGAATGGGTAATCAAAACTCTTCAGACCCCTGTTTTTCTGTATCTAGTGCACCAAGCTAATACTGGTCAATCAAGACCAAGAGAAACTGACTGTTCTGAAGTCAATATATAACTCAATACAAACTCCAGAGGTATAAGTAAAGTCAATAAAACATGCATGTTAACATCACAGATTTCAGAGCCAGATTGCATGAGTTTAGAACCTGGCTTCACCATTTAATACATAAGTGAATTTAGAGAAATTACTTAATTTCTTTGGACCTTAGTTTCCCCATCCATCAAACTACATATCATTGAACCTAAGATCCCATCTATTAAAAAACACATTGTAATTTCAGTGATAGTAAATATTAAAAAATGCACTTTAGACATGATGGAGCCCCTACTCCATAAAGTAATTTGAGGATTAAATGAGTAAACATAGGCAAAGTGCTTAGTAAGTTGTAACACTACATAAGTGTCTCATTCTCTTCCTGTTACTACTACTGCTTAAGTGTACTCCTGTGGTAGTCTTTAGATACTAATGACAGTTCCTAATGAATGTTCTTGGAGATAAATTTTCATATATCCTGTTCATATTTCAAAAATTTGGGCTTATCTTATTTAAGGAAACATTTCATTCATTCATTCAACAAATATCTTTTGTGTGCTCTTGTCATACCACCACTCTACCATATGCCAAGCCCTACAGCAGTGAATAAAACAGAGCAAATTCCTGTCCTTGTAGACTATATATTCTAGGAGGAGGAGAAAGACAATAAATAAAATTGGCATACTTATATTTGAAATGATATATTAGACAGGGATGTTATAAAGAAAACAAATAGTACTACTTGGTGAATTTGGGGAAAAGACAGGGTTGGTGTGAAATGAGGGCAGTTAATCCTTTGTACATATGAACAGATTAGCTTTCTCAGGATAATGAAGCAAGATTTTATTCTTTCAGTTGTTTAATCCCATCCCATTTAAGGTCTTGAAGGTATATATGGCATTTTATTTTTCCTGCTACTAGGTTCAATGCTTAAGGAAAAATAGCATTTTCTATTGAAATTTAGATCTCTTAAATTCTGATATTTAATTAAAAAATAAGAAGGTGCAATTAACACCCAAAATGATAATATTGAGTTAATTCAAAACTAAACTTAATTTTCAGTTTTGAAAATACTTCACTTTTAAAATCACATGGTGAGTAAACTCCCTTGGGGAAGCTATGTTACCATATGTTTGCAGTGATGGGAAGAGGAGCCTAACAGTGAAATTATTTGCATAGGGTGGTGATTTGGAATTCTACTTCTTTGAATTTTAAAATTTGTACAAATCACTTACCACCTTCCATTGGTGACAATGCCTCAGTGCATCTGAAGCTTGGTAATGGGCTAGTGATCAGAATAGCTCAACTCAACCCCCAAGACTAGTATATATAAGCGACAAAATGGATTGAAATTGAGTGTCAACTTCATAATTTATAACACAAAATGGAATGGTGACAGGGCCTCCCTGGTGGTGCAAGAGGTTAAGACGCAACCTATGAAGCTATCCACAGCCACTACAGCATGAGTTCGATCCCCGGCCAGGGAGCGACCCACATGACGCAGCAGACCTCTCTTGACTCGCCCGCTGCTCCCCTCAGCAGTATATTTCAATCAATCTGCCTGTTCTGTTCCCCACTCTGTCTCTGGTGAATCCTCTCACCTCCCACATCTCTGGCCTGTACCCCAGTTCTTGTATGCATACATAAAACAATTCTTCAAAAAAAAAAATGGAATGGGTACAAATCTGGTTAGTCATCTGCTCTGCTTTATCAGGAACCTTCATTGAAACAGCCTCTAGTGTTTCCTATTGTGTTGAACCATAGCAAAGGAAAACACAGATCCACAAGGCACTTTACAGAGCCCAGATGACCTGGAAAACCACCTTTCTTCACTACAGGAACAGCTGTCCAACTCTCTGCATACTCCCTTTGAGGCTGATGAAAGATCTTTTTTTTTTTTTTTTAATGAAAGAATACTGGGCCAGCCCCAGCAGTTTTCAGTCCTATTTATCTATTTATCTATTTATTTATTTAATACAAGAGCTGGGGTACAGGCCAGAGGCATGGGAGGGTGAGAGGATTCACCAAGAGACAGAGTGGGGAGCAGAACAGGCAGATGAGCGAAATACACTGCTGAGGGGAGCAGCAGGCACAACAGGAGAGGTCTGCCACGCCATGTGGGAATCTCCCTGGCCAGCCTGGAATCGAACCTACGCTGCAGAGGCCTTGCACTGCAGAGGCTGCTGACAGCTTCATTGTGCTGCGCTCAACCCACTGCACCACGGGGAGGCCCAAGAAATCTCTTCTGGAAGCAGAAACTTATCCAGGTTTATGTTCTTTTTCTCCATATCAGATGTAGCAATACTGGCTATTGTTAGGTCTATGGCTTTACCATTTATTTCTTATTGTCTTGGAACACAATAGATGCCCGACACTTGCTGATGGACTAAAGAAAAGTTGAAAATCCCAACATGGGATCCCACCACATCTCAAGCTTGCTTTCATGAATAAAACTGTTCTGGAGAAGCTTATGGTAAAGTACAATTAAAATGAAATGTATTTTGTAAGACAAGTCACATTTTCTTGACAACAGTAGCATTAACTGAGAGAGCAAACAGATTCAGTAATGCACCATAAAATATGTGCATTTTTCCTAATTCCTATATTATTTTAAGTTTATGATGATCAGTTACCCCTTTTGATAAATGTAAATGTTTTTCTGCTTATATTACTGGCCTTCATTTTATTGACCTCGCTAATATTTAGGCCAGCAATGAAAAGATTAATGGATGATGATTTAATTTTAGTCATATACTAAAAGGTCATCAGGTAAACAAAAGAAGCAAGCAGAAAAATTCAGCTTTATGTCAAAAGTAATTCCAATAGGCTGGGGGCAGAGGGTAGGGGTTGGGGTGGCAGGTATCCAAATGACAAGGGTTCCACTGTGGGAAGTATGTGAGTAGAAGATGCTTTGGGGGAATTTCTGTGCTTTGGGACTTGGATTAACTGCTGTTGTCTGGGATCCTTCAGCTCTCAATTCTGTGAATTTTAACAGTGAAAGGAGAGGTGGTCAGCTAAGGTGTTTTCCTTTGCTTAGCTAGTAACAACCCAAAACTTTGAACTCCGGTGACCTGATGACACATTTGTAGGTTAGTACATAGGAATTGACATTCACAGTTCCTCTTCAATACTCCAAGATTACAAGGTATAGATTTTCAAGATGAATGTATGCTCAGTGAGTATAGTCTATACCATCTCTGAGGAAAAATAGTTTTCTCTATACATGATATGATTTTTTTTCGTCTTCAGCGACTAATTTCAAGTCATTTTTAATGTGAACTTTACAATGCATTTTGATTTTAATAAACGTATTTAATAAACGTATTTAATAAATGTATTAATAAACATAGGTTCAAAGGAAGGAAAATAATGGGAGCACTAATAAAATTGAAAAAATAGTATTGGAATAAAATACTGGAGGGGGCACACAAATAATGATTATTTTTGCATACCATGAAAGATGGTGTTGAAGGAAGGAGGGACATTTTTGCAATTCATTTTATTTGCTTTCATAGTACCTGAATTATTTACATACATATAGTAAGTTTGAAATAATAAAAAGTAAAGATTAGGAATTAATTTTTAGGAAAACTGAATATACTGTGGAATATGGCTCTGTCATGCATGGTTCTGGATCTTCAGGGACTGCCAACTAGAAAGAACTCAAGAAATGCTCATTTGATGAGTATGTGAGTTAATGAGTAAATAGGCTACCATAGTTCTGTTGGGAAATAATACTGAACTTCCAAGAATGAAAAGTTCTCAACACTTACGGTTTTAACAAAAGTTGAACCTCTTTATATATAATAATTCTTACCATAGACTTTCAAAGTAATCCGTTTGTAGTCGGCACCACCATAGCTGATCAAACAGCAGTAAACCCCAGCATCCTGCAATTTCACATCTGTGATTTGAAGTGCAGCCTTTCCCAAGAAGAGCTGGTCCTTCAATAGTTGGGCCCTCTGCCTGTAGCTACTGTGCTGAACTTTCAGATCTTCCTGCCCATTCACAAGTTGAATAATTTTCTTATCTTCCATTTCCCAGTAGACAATTAGTGAAAACATGTTTAATTTTTCTTCTACTGGGAATATACATTCCATTGTCACATTGCTGCCATGCTCTACCTCATACAGGTCCTTGGTAACGTTGACAGTAAATGCTAAAAAGAAATATAACCAACCTTCAGAAGATAGAAAATTCCTCAAAAAAATTATAGAATGAGAGCAGAGTTTATAAACATTTTATCCAGTCACTTATGTGATAATTACATATAAGGACTTACTTCCCTAAAATACATTTTTATACACTGGGCTTGAAGTACGTTTTGGGACAATATACTTAATCCCTGACTTAAAATAATAAAATTAGCTCAACAAGTTGTTCCAAAATCTATAAACATACATTACTGGAGAAATAGTATATGGTGATGGGCTACTTATAGCTAAGGAGACTTTATTTCATGTGGACATTCTCAGAATGTCCCTTGACTGACACATGAATGGTAGATTTCAGTAGTCTTCTCTTTCTACTGTCCTAACTCTTGATCGGTTGTCTGGTCAAAGGTATATGGTTATGGAGATCTAGGGAGGGTCTCAGGCTGATGTCAGTACAATGTTACCCTGACATTTTAAGTATACATTCTAAGTCTTTGTGTAATCACAAAGCAGGTAACAGAATAACAGAGGTAGAACAACCCTGACTTTAAACAAACAAAACAAACAAAAGTACACACATAGGATAAGTCCCCAGATATTTTCAGTAATTAACCCTGGAAAACTGAGAAATGAATAATGGGTTAATTTGTTTCTTTTAGTTTGTATTTCCCATATCTTTGTCCAATGACATGGATTATGCAATAGGTTTATAAAACTAAAAAGGAAAAACAATGTCTTCTATAAAAATTACATTCATTAAAGATTATTTCAATTTTTAACTTATGGTTAAAATATTAAAATATGATGAACCTAATGAAAAAATATTAAAACCTAATGAAAGGTGTTGGTATCTTACCATTCAGAAAATGACAGTAGGCCATGAATGTAAAGGCACTAAATATTCTCATCTTTCTGGAATGACCTAATTATAGAAAACATAAATAGAAAGTAATGTACTCAATAATGAAATACTCAGATTTGGCAGTTCTAATTCAAATAGTCTTCTAATAACCAGTCAATACGGAAATGCAGCAGAGAGTTCAGAAGTGTAATACCTTCACTAGAGACATAAAAAAGATGTTTCTGTGATATTTAAAAGTCAAATAAAAAAATACTTCTATCATGAGGAAAAAACTTGTAATATATGCTAATATGTACTAAAAAGAAGACAAGAAAGAAATATTGTACCAAAATCTTCTCAATTATGTCATGTTTGTTTGTTTTTTCTGCAGTATAACATATTTAGAGTTTCGAACCTTCCCCATGCAATGTTCCACAGCAAGGAGAATCTGTCTTCCATACCTTAACCCATTCAGTGTATTTCCCCTCTAGTAATTGAATTCTTTCATCATATTCTCTAACTATTCAAGCCTTCTACATTGTTATCACAACCATGTCAGCTCTCCCCAAGGTGTTATCCTTCAAAATCTTCTTTTTGTCTTTCACTTATATTCCAAATTATAAGTCCCATTTCTTCTATAACTTGATTCCACTAGAAGAAGCAGGGAGAGTGAGGAGAAATTATTGGATTCAACCAAGTCATACTAAGAAGTAAATAATCTGTAGCCACTCTTTTGAGGGTATCTGCCTGTGTTCTATTCTTCATTTTATTTTATTTATTTTTTAATAATTTATTTATTTATATATATTTTACATCATTGTTCACTTTTGTACAAAGTTTGCTTTCTTTTCTCAGGTGTAGTCCCCATAGAATTCCCAAAACCATTCACCTGTGCACCATCACCACAGTCCCTTGTGCTCTTCCCATCTTTGTTTTGATCCCTCTCCCTCCCCCTGCTCAGAGTGTCACTGATTTATAGTTGCCTGTTAATTTTGTTTTGTTTTTTATTGTTATTACTATTTTCCCTGATCCCTTATTTGGTTCCCCTATATTCCTCCTATAAGTGAAACCATGCGATATTTTTTCTTTTCCTTCTGACTTATTTCACTGAGCATAATCCCTTCTAGCTCCATCCATGTTACTGCGAATGGCATGAGTTTATCTTTTTTGATTGCTGAATAGTATTTCATTGTGTATATATACTACATGTTCTTGATCCAGTCATTTATTTTTTGGGAATTGGGATTGTTTCCAAATCTTAACTATTATAAATAGTGCTACAATAAACATAGGGGTACAGGTATCCTTTTGAATAAATGTATAAATGTGTTTGTGTCCTTTGGGTAGATCCCTAGGAGTGGAATTTCTGGGTCATATGGTAGCTCCGTTTTTAATAGTTTGAGGAACCTCCATACAGCTTTCAATAGTGGTTAGATTATTTTTCATTTTATTATTCTGCTTGACATTCTACAAGTTCTTTCATTTAGCAAATATCAATTTAGCACTTCTTCTATGCTGGACATCGTTTTAGGTACTAGAAATACAGCAGTGAACAGTAAAGAAAAACTATTCTTCTCTGCAGCTCTTATTCCAATAGGAGAGTAAACAATGATTTGTACTGTATTCACTGAAAAGAGAGTCAGTTACCCCTCTTAGAGTCTCTTCAACTTCTGCATACATACAAAAAACTCACACCTGATCAATTAGCCAATGCTTCACATATATAAGGCAGAGGATTAATGTTCCTAACATATAAATAGCTCTTAAAATCACTAAGAAAACTATACACAATTCAATAGGCATTTGAACAAAAGATTCTAACTTATAATTTAGAGAATAAGAAATACAAATAACATCTAAACATAGGAAAGGATGTTTATTAATCAACAAAAAGTATAAATTTAAGACACGATAACATTTTTCTCTTTAGTAAGTGATCAAAATAAAGATTTATTCTAGTTATAAATCCAATTATAAAGATCCTTCTAGTGTTTTTTGAGGATATAAACAAATGGATTTTTCTCATTCACTAATGATAGGAATGTGAAATTGTGTAGCCTTTTTTTCGATGGAAATTTGGTAATCTTTATTAAAAATTTAAATGTATTTGTCATATGAGCCTTTACTTTATCTCTTAGAGCTATAGCTTAGAAAAACAGAAACATACACATATAACAATATGTGAAAGGGATGGCATTGCTAACAATAGCCCACAAATGGGAATACCTAGATAGCTTCAGTGATTAAATAAATGGTGATATATTCATACGATGTAACACCATTACGGGTAGCATTAAATATATAATCATGCGTTGATTTTGCAAAGATGGAGACTGTAAGTTCCAGAATAGCATATGTGTCTATCATCCACACTTGCTAAAAAAAGAAAAAAAAAGATCTATGTGTGTTTATGTGCTTATACATAGGAAATGTCCAGAAAAATTCATACCAAGATGCTGACAGTGATTCTAATCTAATCTAATCTCTGTGAGATTAGAATTAGGATAGGCAGGTTTTAAACCTCTCTATAGTTTTTTATAGTAAGAAAAAACAGAAGAAAGAAAAGAAGAAAAAAGGGAAGATGAGGTGGTAGATGGTTTCTTTGATGTTTTTCTGTATCTAGATTTTTAAATGAATGAATATTTTAATTTTATGATCAGAAGAAATAAAAAAAAAAAACCCACAAAATTTACTGAGCCATTTCACCTACCCAAACTTCAGGATACTTGACAGGCACAGTAGCACAACAAAAAGAACCCCACAACTCAAAACATCTGAGCTCTGGTAGAATAACGCCATTTGTTTATTTTAATGTTTTTCTTCACTGTTAAAGTCATATAGCTATATTACAAAAAGAAAAAAAAAAGGGTGGGTGGGGTGGGGTGGAACCACTCACTACTCTATCATTTTAACACAAGTAATGCCTGGAAACATTTTTGTTGTCAAAATGAGAAATGAGATGAGGGGGAGAATTGCTAATATCTAGTGGAAAATGTCAGTCATGTTGCTAAACATCCTACAATGCTCAGGATAACTCCACAGCAAAGGTATATCTGGCCCAAAATGTACATATCCCTATTACGGTTTTATGTGCCCACAGTATTTCTATGGATTCTTTAAGATCAAACTCTAAGCGCTGACCTGTAACTTCTGCCTACCCTCTTCCACTGAAACTAATCTTTGCTTCAGAGTGTGATTTTTCTTCTTAAAAACTACCAGCAGCCATTAATGAGACATGGCACCTTTCTGGAAGGCAATTTTGAGTTTGTATCAATAGATCTTTAAAATATGCAGACTTTGACTAAGTTCTTACAGTACTTAGTACTTAAGTATAGGTACTTAAGAGTTTAGCTGAAGTAAATACTGAGCACTGTGCCAAAGAGTTATATACATCGATGTTCAGTGAATGGCTAACATTGAATCACTGTAAATGAAACTTTATGCCCAGCATGGGAATTAATCTGTTTGGTTATCCAACACAATGGAATAAAATCCTTTAAAAATACATTTTAGAAGACTAGTTCGCAGAAAATCATTCACAGTAAATTTTTTTAGGTGCAAAAACCTTGGTGGAACAATGGTACTTGAACTACTCCCTGTGTTATAAGACAAACCCTAAGTGAACTTTGCCACAGGTCAAGGACAATGAGTCTAAGAGACATCTTAACATTCCCCTCAGTATTCCTTTAGCATCTCAGAATAGATGGAGCGAAGAACTTGATTAGGGTATCTTGGAATTCAGTACTTAGCTTAGTACTGAGCTTCGTATTCAGAGGATCGTACTAGCGAGTGGCTGAGGGTCGGTAGGAAGGACTCAAGCGTTCTGCACTCAGTTACCTACCTCAGAGTCATCTTCAGAAATACTCAGAAATATATATCTTCAAGACTGACATGAAGCAAAACGGAATCCCTCTTGGTAAAAGGCCAAATGTATTTCTTGTTCTTATTTGCTTTGACAGACAACTGGCTCCGAAATCATCGCGCTTTCCCTTTCCCTTCTCCTCTCACCATCCCAAAGAAAGGGTCGAGAGCCCTTAATTAATGTAAGTGCGGCGGGAGGGAGACAGTTGAGAAGGTCGCAGAGCCCGAAAACTTGCGACCCGAAGAGAGAGGGGTGTGGATAGAAGGCTCCCTACCTGCGGGGCGAGAAGACTGGCGGCCGGCTAGAGCTCTCAGGTTGCTGCGCAGGGCTATAAAAGCATAACTTTCAGCGCTTTCCAAGCTCAGCATTCTCCGCCCCGCGCGCGCCCCACCCCAGGAACACGAATTGGAACTGTGATTTCCCAGCACTTTCAATTTGGGAAATTAGGGATTTCTTAATTCTTGGAAAAAAAACACATATAAGTGAAACCAAAAGTGAAACTTACCACCGTTTTCGAATTCCAGGAAATTAGCTTTTGAAAAGAAGAGTTTAAGGGTTCAAACAAGTCTACCACGGTTATGTTTTAAAAGAAAGGTTTAAAGCAAAGCAATGCTGAAATCATCACGCAGATTTCCAGATGTTGGGCTTACCTTCATAATCCAGATAGCTTAAATCTTGCCATCAGGTTTCCCTCCTTTCCGATAAGCCTTTACAAGAGGACAGAACAGCTTGACGTAAAAGCCCATCACACGTAAAAGCCCATCACGTATGAAAGTAAAATGACACCCACATTTGGTTCTTGTTCTACTAGAAATTACATGAATTAACTTCCTCAAATTTGCTCAATTTAATGAAGCTTCACTTGCTTTGTCATTCAAAGGAAATTCCCATCACCAGTTACACCTTTTAAGGTTGCTCTGAATCCCTGCTATCTTGCCATCTTTCATCCCAGTTGAAATAGCATGCTGTGCCATGTGGGTTGCTCCCTGGCCGGCAGGGATCAAACTCCTGCAGCAGTGGCTGGCGATAGCTTGATAGCGCTGTCTTTTTTTTTTTTTTTTTAAAGATTTATTTATTTATGCATACAAGAACTGGAGTACTGGCCAAATGGATAGGAGGGTGAGAAGACTCACCGGAGACAGAGTGGGGAACAGAACAGGCAGACTGCCTGAAATACACTGCTGTGGGGAGCAAAGGGTGAGACAGGAGAGGTCTGCCTGGCAGGCCAGGGATTGAACTGCTGCAAATTGCTTCATAGTGCAGTGCTTAACCCCTTGCATCACCAGGGAGGCCCCTGATAGCACTGTCTTTAACCTAACACACATGGCACAGCAGATCTTTCCTGCCTTGCCCACTGCTCCCCTCAGCAGTGTATTTCAGTAGATCTACCTGTTCTGCTCCCCACTCTGTCTGGTGAATCATCTCACACACACACTCCACCCCCTGCACCTCTGGCTTACACCCCAGTTCTTGTATGCATAAATAAATATTTTTTAAAAAATGAAATAGCATAATGTAGGTGAGGGCTAAGAAAATTCTTTGGGGTCCTCCCCAGTGGTGCAGCAATTAAACGCTGGGTTGCAAAGTTGCCCGCAGCCTCTATAGAGCGGGTTCGATCCCCGGCCCGGCTGCCGGGTGAGGGTCCCACATGGCATGCAGACCTCTCCTGCCATGCCCACTGCTTCCCTCAACAGTGTACTTCGTCAGTCTGCCTGCTCTGCTCTCCGTTCTGGCTCTGGTGAATTCTCTCACCCTCCCGCACGTCTGACTGTACCCAGTGCTTGTATAAATAAATAAATCTTAAAAAAAAAAAATCCTTTGGAAAAAATGATTAGAAATAATGAAGGAACATAGCAAAGTTGCAGCCTACACAACCAGTATACAAAACTTGGTTGCATTTCTATACTCACACAATCAACCATGACACAGAGGAAAATAATCCTGTGTATAACTGCACCAAATAAAATAAAATACCTAGGAATAAATTTAACCAAGGAAGTGAAAGACCTGTACACCAAAAAATAGGAGATACTACTGAAAGAAATTGAAGAAAATACAAAAACAGGAGAGATACCGAATATCCAGTGCCATTTGTATCAACATGGGTGGACCCAGAGGGTACTATGTTTAGTGAAATAAATCAGATGGGAAAAAGACAACCACCTTATGATTTCACTCATATGTTGCAGATAAAACAACAAAACAAAGATAAACAGACTGCAAGAACAAACTAGTGGTTACTATAAGGAAAGGGGTAAGTAGGGCAGGTAAATTGGGTAAAAGGGATCAATTGTACAGTGATAAATGGAAATGAGACTGGGTGATGAGCAAAGGTAGTCTATACAGCTGTTGATATGTAAGTCTATACACCTGAAACCTCTATAATGTCCTAAACCAATGCTACTTCAATAAAAAACAAAGCAAACAAACAAAAACTCTGCTCTTTGGGGGGAAAAAAACAGGAAGGTTCTGATAACTCCAGACTAGTGCAAGATAAAACCATGTGATTCAGAGAACTGTGGCATAATTTATTTAAGCATTTCCTATTTTTGGACTTCTAGGTACTTCTTCCTTCTCTCCATCCTTCTATCCTGCATAATGAATGACTATTGAGATGTTCCTTTGCTTGGTTATGGCACTGCTTTCCATTTAAAAATTTTCACACTCTCAGAATACCAAATTTTTTTCTAACTTGGAAAATTGCCGATGATATTGCCTTAAAAATCTGATGGGGAGTATGAAATTCTCTTTGGCCTCAATAAAATTGTAATAGACTTTGGAGGTTCAGTTCAGATGTCCTCTTTCAGATCTCTTTTCTGAGGCAACGTAGTGGAATAGAGCAATGTTTTCCCAACTTTAGTGACTGTGAGCTACAGGTAAACATAGATTTTACATGTAATTCAGCATACATGTGTATGTGTATTGTTTATAAGTACACACAAGTTCATGAAACAATAATTAGAATTACTGTTATGATTCCCCTAGATTTTTCTCTGTAGTTTTTCATTTTACTGAAAATGATGGTCAAGACCCAGAACACAGATTTCATGACCTGTTAGTGTGGTCATGACTACTGAATAGGAAAAAAACTATCTCTACAACTATCTACCACTAACTAGGTGAGTTGTCTTGGGAAAATAATTTACTGAGTAGCCAGGATTAAGTAAGAGCCTCTAAGATGGTCTCTAGGACCTATGAATAATTTTTAAAACAAGGGTTTGGAGTATTTAATTTTTTGTTTTACTAATATAATGTAGGGTCTACAGGATGTAGAGAAGGAGGCAGAGGTGAATGGAATTTGCCTTTCTCTGAAATTGTTGATGGGAATGGACTTGTTAACCAGTGATTTACATATTAGTAATCTGAATATTTGTGATTTTGTTCACCTCACCCACCTGTTTTCATCCTTTATCATTCATTTACATATATAAGCTTCTTAAATGTTTCTTCAAAAAGATAAATTTTATCACTTCAAAAAATATTTTAAAATCAAAACAGCCAGGGTGCATTAATCTTGTGTATACTGACTGATTCAAGTGCACACTGAAGTTCTGAAAACTGATAGCATGATGTTTAAGGAAAAAACTGAATGAAGAAATCTTTGCAAGTGCAGTTATAACTCCCTCTCCTCCAGCTAATTTGGTTATTTGGTTTCAGTACCATACCATGCTCTCCATCTGTTAATTACACTTCCAATTTTGCTCCCAAAACAAGAGAAAGGATCCTTGCTTGTCCTGATTTCAGAAGGAAGACAGATTACAGGTCTTATAACCGGATGTGAAGTGATGCTACAGTTTTCTGATGAAGGAGAAATTTTTCCATAAACTTCCTTGATCAGCAAAAATAGGATATAATAAAAAATACAAAACATTGACAAACCTCTTTGATTATACTGAATATTTATTTTTATTTTTCTTCCTTTCTTTCTTTTTAAAAAAGATTTATTTATTTATTTATTTATTTATTTATTTATACAAGCACTGGGTACAGACAGAAGTGCGGGAGGGTGAAAGAATTCACCAGAGCCAGAGCAGGGAGCAGAACAGACAGACTGATGAAATACACTGCTGATGGGAGCAGCGGGCGGCAGGTGAGGTCTGCGTGCCATGTGGGACCCTCACCCGGTGGCCGGGGATCAAACCGGCACTGCAGAGGCTGCGGGCAGCTTCACAACCCAGCGCTCAACTGCTGAGCCACTTGGGAGGCCCTATACTGAATATTTAAACATGAATTGTATTATTATGTATGTAGACAAAGTCCAGATTTGTCCCCATGTTTTATTTTTTTTTTTGAAATCATATCTTCTCCAATTTATTTTTTTCTTTTTTTTATGCATTATTTTATTTTATATAATTCTTACATCATTTTTCATTTTTGCATAATGTATGCATTTTCATTTTGGTTATATTCCCCATACAATTCCCACCCCCTTTTTCTGACCCTAATCCGTCTTCTCCTCCCCCTTGTCCCCCACTATAGCGTGTCTCTGGCCTATAGTTGTTTGTTGATTTTGATTTTTACTTTATTGCAATTAGTCTTTTTCCTGGTCCCTTATTTAGGTTTTCTAAATTCCTGCTATGAGTGAGATCATCCGGTATTTTTCTTTTTCTTTCTGGCTTATTTCACTGAGCATGATCCCTTCCAACTCCATCCATGTTGCTGCAAATTGCATGAGTTTATCTTTTTTGATTGCTCAGTAATATTCCATTGTGTATATGTACCATATCTTCTTGATCCAGTCAGATATTTTTGGGCATTTGGGTTGTTTCCATAGCTTAGCTATTGTAAATAGTGCTGCTATAAACATAGGGGTGCAGGTGCCCTTTTGAATACATGTTTCTGTGTCCTTTGGGTAAATACCTAGGATTGGAGTTGTTGGATCATATGGAAGCTCTATCTTTAGTAGGTTGAGGAATCTCCACACAGCTTTCCATAGTGGTTGGACCAATTTGCACTTCCACCAGCAGTGCCGGAGAGCTCCTTTTTCTCCACATCCTAGTTGCTAGTTTTTTTAATATGTGCCATTCTCACTCGTGTAAGGTGGTATCTCATTGTAGTTTTGATTTGCATTTCCCTGATTACAAGTGATGTTGAACATTTTTTCATATGCCATACACAAACAATAAATCTGAAGAAGAAATTTAAAAAAAACATCCCTTTTATTACTGAAACATAAAAAATCAAATACTTAGAAATAAACCTAACAAAAGAGGTAAAGGACCTATACAAAGAAAACTATAAAACACTGTTAAAAGAAATAGAAGAAGACACAAAGAAATGGAAAGACATCCCCTGCTGATGGACTGGAAGAATTAAGATTATCAAAATGGCCATCCTACCAAAAGCAATTTACAGATTTAATGCTATTTCCAATAAAAATTTCAATGACATTCTTCAAAGAAATAGAACAATTATTGATGAAATTCATATGGAATCACCAAAAACCCCAAATAGCCAAAGCTCTCCTGAAAAAAAAAAGAATGGAATGGAGGCATCACATGCCCAGATTTCAAACTATACTACAAAGCCATAATAATCAAAACTGCATGGTATTGGAACAGAACAGACACACGGACCAATGGAACCCAATAGAAAATCCAGAAATAAACCCACGGATTTATGGTCAAGTAATCTTTGACAAAGGAACAAAGAATATGCATGTTTTATTTTTGATTGTACAGGATTTAAACCACTGCTCTCTGTTATGCCAATTTCTTTCTGTGCCTACCTCCTGCCAACTCCTCTTTTGTTACCTCCACCTTTGCCATATACTCATGCCTCCATAGGTTTATGCCAAACAGACTTCATGGAACAGAACACTTTGATCTGATTATGCAATATACGTGTTCAAACTATAGGGGTAATTAACATGTGTGGATAGCCCTGGGGCAGCACTTGACATCAACACTCAGATGTTTCTTTCACACTCTATTTGTCCTCTTCTTTCCTGTCCTGACTGGAAAAGAGATCTCTGGGTGAAGACTTCTGGTCTGCAAAGGACTCCTATGCTGTGGGTACTTTTAAACAAAGGTGAGGCCTTTAACAATTTGCCCTGTCCTCATGGAATTCACTAACCCAGACATACATAATTATGACTCAGATAAATGTTGTGGGAATTTGGGGACACTCTATGGTAGATTATTTAATTCCAAGAAATCTTACTAAATGAACCAAAAGTCACAAAAATAGATCTTACAATTGGGAAGTACCCTTTCAGAGGATACTAGAAAATATGTTACGATTTAATATCCTAGATTTAAATTAACTGAATTGTACAAATTCAAACTGTTTTATTATACAAATGAAACAGTTCCTTTTGAATCATTTCATTCAGTTTAAATATATATTTAATTCGAATGTCTCTTGTGGAATTGCCACCAGAAGCATTATTTTATACTCATTTATACTCACATTTAGGTTAACTATATCAACAACCCCTTAAATCTACAAGTCATGGCATACACTCATAATTTTCCATTACCCCACTTTTTCTTGAAAAGTCCCCTTCTGTTCCACGAGATTCCACACATAAATTAACAAACAGAAATTTCAGATACTGAAAAATCTTATTAATAAAAAAGGAAAGAAAGAAAACAGGGAAATTACTAGATATAGGACTTTCACTTATGATGTCCTGGGGAGGTTATTCTAAGAGATGATGTTGAGAAATAAATTATGAAGGCAACTATTAGAAGATCTGCAAGAAAAGCATTTCTGGTAGATGGGTCAAAGATGCAAAGCCCATAGGAAGGAATACACTTGTCAGATTCTAAGTAGGGGAAGATGGACATTGTGTCTGGAGTGTAGAGTGAAGTGAGGGTTGCTAGATCATACCATACATGAAAGGCCTTCAAGAACAAGGGAAGAAGGTTAGATTCTAATTGCAATGGAAAGCCACTGCATGATTTAAAGCAGGGGAGTGACCTGATGAATGTTCTAACATTACCACTGTAGCTGTTACCACAATCAGATTAATCCAGTTACTTCATTCTTTATTCGTATATTATTAAAAGGCAAGAGGAAGATGCCCTCCAAGAATAAGTACTAACACTGACATGGTGTAAGGAAAATGAGTTAAGATCAGAGGCCTAGACCTTTAAATGCTGTTTCCCCCATTCAGACCTCTAGCAAACAATAGATTGTTCTTGCATTTGCTAGGCACAGGAGTTGTTTTGCCTTTCTCAGAGTTGGAGTCTCTTTTGCTCTCTCTGCCTGCCAGTGTATACTCTCCGTTTCAGCATGAAAAGAACTGCAAAATCCACTGAAAGCTCCAAATTCTCTTTTCACCTGAGAGAATTGACAATGAAGCTGCCCGACCTGGGATGGTTGCACACTATATGGTTATTTCCAGGTTCGCTTGGAAGAAATTTATTGGACGTTATCAGATCAAGCTATGCAATACTTCCAGTATATTTACTATATATAGAAGGAGGAGAAAAGAAATAAAGACTGAGATCTGGATATGATTGTTTTTTCTTCCTGGATGACCCAAATTGTATACTTCTTGTAAAGGCTATTAGGGAGAGGGAATACAAAAATGAGATACATCATTTATTAATCAGAATTCAGAGACTGTTTTCAATTAAAAAAAATTTTATGTAGGAGCCAGGTTGAATTTCTCAGGGGTGCAGCAGGCTGAGTCATAAGTTGAGAATAGGGTCTTAGGAGTCTCATGGGCTATAGCAGAAGGAAGTTAATAGGGGATGAACTAATGGCACGGAGATACCATGTCAAGAAATAGGAGAAATATAAGCAGCCAGTGTGAGTGAGAAATTTGGAAAGCAAAAGATCTAGAGAAGATTTGAGGCATTACCTATTCAATATACTGTGCAAAGCATTTGCAGGGACTCCTTAATAAAACTTAAGTATTATTCTTCAGTGCTTCAGCAGTCAGTTTATGTTCTCTGAGAATGCTATTCTATGCTTGGATTGAACCATGTGAAGCTTATTTTATTAAGGTTACACTCTGAAATATGATCTTGGCCTGCTCAAGAAAACTTTCCTTGATTTGCTGGCCCCTTAAGTTATTGTTATCTCTAACTACTCCACTTTAATGGCAAGGCTCGACAAATAATATTGCTTTTTTTCATTCCTAAGTGTATTTTTCGAAGAACTAAAAACATGTACAAAAGTTTGTATGTAAATATTCATAGCAACATTATTCATGATAGCAAAATGCTGGGAACAATCTAAGTGTCCATCAATTTTTGAATGGAAACCAAATGTGATATATCCATATACTGCAATACTATTCAGCTATAAATCTGTTGAGATAGCAGATAGGTAAGGATTGCCAGTGGATAGAAAAGGGGGAGGATGGGTTGTGACTCCTAATGATACATGGTTTCTTTTGGGGGCTATAAAAATGTTATGGAATTAGATATGTATGATAGTTGCACAACCCTTTGAAGGTATAAAGTCACTAAGTTGTACACTTTAAAATGGTGAATTTATAGTATATAAATTATATATTCAGTATATAAATTATAGTATATAAATTATATCTTCATTTTGAAATCTCTAGGTAGGGAGAGAACAGAATCTGATGAATCTGCAGCTGCCATTATATTATACTGCCACATAGTGTTACTGTTGAGAAATGACCAAAGTCCAAACAAGGCTACACAAAGCTGCTCTGCTAGTTCAGATTGTGCCCAGGCTATAGTTATGCCCCATGACTGAAGTGTAAGATTAAAATTCAAACTGTGTTTTTCAAAGAATGGGTAACACCATTCCAGAACAGCTTAATATTGAAGCGCTTCTAACCTCAGCCCCACAATGTATACTTGCTACTTGCCATCCTTCACAGACTGAGGTTCTTGGCTAAATCTGGTTCCTAGATTAACAGAGAAATTCACAATATTTGTGAAAACACCTATGTTAAAAGAAAATACTACTAAGAAAATCTTGAACTTAAGTTTAAAAACATTTTCAAAAAAGGTAAAAAGATTTTACGTCCTATAAAATGTGTTTAATGTTTTTACTAATATGTCCCTTAATTCCTGGTGAAGTTCATGCTATTCTCCCATTTAATAGCAAAGAACAGAGTGCCAACAACTCAAGTATTCTCTCAGTGAGGCTGGAAAAAAGACCTGATTTACTCATAATAGCAACTGCTGTTGGGAATGGGGAGGAAAGGACACTTCTCAGAGTAGCAGGGGAGAAAGATGGTTTTGTGCAAAAAAGAATAATTAGTAACTCTGTTCAAGCCTGCACATTATGTCTTAACCTTTTGTTACTTTAATGATGGTAATTTAACAGATTGGGCTGTGTCTGCGTTGAACTTCAAAGGAAAAAGAAAAAAAGGCAACCCTCCACCTTAAACCTATTATCTAAGTGGAAAAGCTCTTAGACATGTTTATAACCGTGGGCTGTATGTTTAAGTGACGCTCTCTCACGAGATACATTCTCTTATAGAAAAGAAACCCAACAGCGGTGGCTGATACAATTCTGGAGAACAACACTTGAATTGGCTCATTAAACTCTAGTGAGGCTTAGCTCGGCGCAGGAGCGTGTATACTTGGGTAACTGACAGACCTCAGTGGAGACTTCAAGAGAAGTTTCCATTCGGCTTCCTCATTCCCTTCTTCTGACAGTTAACTTGTTTTCGAGTTTGAATTTGCCTCTTTGATCTGCGCCCCCACTAGGCTGCCACGCCTAGAACTCGCTGGGACTCTGTCGCGCCAGCGAGCGCTTTAAGAGAACGAGGCTGGCCTGGATTGGCTGAGGCTGGGACGCCACATTCTTGATCAGCCAATCCCGAGGCTCTGCGGAGCGAAGCCCGGTCTTTGTGCAGGTCTCAGGGGTTCCCAGACCCGGAGGTGCCAGCTGCGACCACTGGAACTCCGCCCACAGCCGCGTGAGTAGACGCCGGCGGGGCTGGGGTGGCCGCCGGCGCGTGGGGAAGCGTTGGTCACATGGCCCAGTCTACCGGAACCGAGTTTTGGGATCCGGGCTTGCCCGGCGGTGCTGGGTCTGGCCTTTGGGTCTCAACCTGCCCCTAATGTTGACCGGTATTGCCAGCTCACATTCCAAAACGCTGTTGCAAGGACCCATGGCTTATCCAGTATAGCTATGATCGAGTTGGTGAAAGCAGGAAGAACATTATCAACGGAAACCAACATACCACTGCAGGAAATACCCAAGTTACTGTAATTGGGTCCAGAGAGCGAAGGTGGAGTTGAATCGGGGAAAACCTTCCGGAAGCTGTAGGTTCCGGGGTGGAATTTGCATGAAATGACTTAGTTTAAATGGAAAAGAAAGACTTAGAAAATGATGGTAATTATGCAACCAGTCATAAATGCAGTTAATGCATCATTTGGTCAGGAAATGAGTCAGTGAGAAAATCTGGATGACAGACGAGATGGGTTATGGAATTACTCAGTTTTGTTTTGAATATGTAAAATCAAATCCAGGTTTCCAGGGGTGACCAGAGTTAAGTTGTCTGGAATCTTCACTCCTCAGAAATAGCACATCCCATGTGAAGAAAAAGGAATTCTCCTGCACTGCTGGTGGGAGTGCAAACTGGTCCAACTGTTAGGGGGAAAAGGATGTCCCAAAGCTAATTCCATATAGGCTTTGTGGACTCCACCCCCACCCTAGGTCAAAGTCAAAGACACTGGGAACTCCAAATCCCATCACCACCGAAGGGAAGGTGGCTGGGACCTGAGGGTGGGGTTAAGCAGCCAGGTGGATATAAAAGGCAGACACGTGGGCTTTGGAGGATTCCCCCATTTTTGGCTCTCCGCCAGCTCGCAGCCGGCCAGCTCTGAGAGTGACTTTGGGTTTCCAGGTCGTTGGATCGGGTAGGACGCATTAAAGACTTTATTTCCCTATTTTCTCCCTGAGTTGTACATTTTCCTTATTTCCTTTTCTCTTGTAAATAAACCTTTTATTAACCTTTTGTGTGTGTCTGTAGTAGAGTATTCATAAGTCCTTTAAAGCGCGTGGGTGAGGACCCACAGCCAGGAACCCGTTTAATATTGGGGCTGCTCTATAACACAACCACTATGGAAAGCTGTGTGGAGATTCCTCAACCTGCTAAAGATGGAGCTTCCATATGATCCAGCAACTCCAATCCTAGGTATTTACCCAAAGGACACAGAAACATGTATTCAAAAGGGCACCTGCACCCCTATGTTTATAGCAGCACTATTTACAATAGCTAAGCTTTGGAAGCAACCCAAATGCCCAAAAATAGATGACTGGATCAAGAAGATGTGGTATATATACACAATGGGATATTACTCAGCAATCAAAAAAGATAAACTCATGCAATTTGTAGCGACATGGATGGAGCTGGAAGGGATCATGCTCAGCAAAATAAACCAGAAAGAAAAAGAAAAAAAACGGATGTCCTCACTCATAGCAGGAATTTAGAAAACCTAAATAAGAGACCAGGAAAAAAGACTAATTATAATAAAGTAAAAATCAAAATCAACAAGCAACTATAAACCAGAGACACAAGGGGTGGGGGAGAGGGATTAGGGTCAAAATAAGGGGGGTGGGAATTGTATGGGGAATATAACCAAGATGAAAATGCATACATTGTACAAAAATGAAAAATGATGTAAAAAATATATAAAATAAAATAAAAAAGAAATAGCACATTCCATTGTAATGGAGGCAAGGCTAGAACATTAAAGAGAGACCCTTCTAATGTCTAGTAGTAATCAAAAGAAAAATGAAGCAGAAGGGACCTAATCAGCATTCTCAACCCACCGAAACAACTGGTAAGTTGTAAGTAGCAAGACATTTGTCACCAGTGATGAAGTGTTGGGAGTTTTGAAGTCTTAAAAAATTGAGTGAATTCAAAGATAATCCTATTGCAAAGTCATTCTTGCTTATTTTCTGACAAATAGTTTGTGAGTGGAAGAAAGCAAGTTGGGTACTCTAGACACCCTAATGAAACTCCCAGCCTGGGACATGGGCTTGTTAGGAGTAAGAAAGGAGAGGAAGATTGAAAATTCTGAATTCTGGTGAAGTGGACAAGATATGATACACTCATTCTCCCAAGCGGGCTCCCACAAAGGAAGCTCTTCTCCCTGCTTAGTTTCTCCCATTAAGCCTTGGGAGCATCCCATGACACATCCAAACTACAACCTATATCCCAGGAAGCAAGGCACAGAAAGAGGTAAGCCTAAATCCTAACTTTCCAGATCATTTCTCTTCCCTGATGACTGACAAAAGGTCTGTCTCTCCACTTTATATATGGGAACATGCTAAGGAAACAGCTCTGTGACTTAGGGTTGTGTGTATGTAGAGGAATGGGTTTAGAAGGTAGTTATTTTCATTGTATACTTTTACAGCATATTGAAGAATTCAGTCATCCACTCCTATGTGCAGAAGAAAAATAAGGAATAGCCAGTGGCTTGAGCTTTGGTTTCTCTTATATCATTCATACACTCTGCAAACATTATGGTCTGCTATTGGAGGCAACTGACATGAGCTGCAAATATTTGGAGAAAGGAGACAACCTCTGCTAGATCTCCTCACTCTCGGTGGGTGACCTCTTAACTCTGGTCACATGATGGAATGTGGCAGTGGCAGAGAGGGAGGGAAACCTCATGACCTCCCAGCCCTGTTTAGGGCAGTGCCTCTGCTCCCTGTAAATGGCTTGGTCTCATGCCCAGCACTGAGGCTGACTCTGGCTCAGAGATCCCTGTCACTTGAGAAGCATCTTTGGTCATATTACATGGTAGCATCCAAAATAGATGCGCTTAACTCTGGTCACATGATGGAATGTGGCAGTGGCAGAGAGGGAGGGAAACCTCATGACCTCCCAGCCCTGCTTAGGGCAGTGCCTCTGCTCCCTGTAAATGGCTTGGTCTCATGCCCAGCACTGAGGCTGACTCTGGCTCAGAGATCCCTGTCACTTGAGAAGCATCTTTGGTCATATTACATGGAATCCACTGAAGTCTAGCTTGCAGTTCCCACTCATCTGGGGTACCATTCTGCCTGATATGAAATGCCATCCCTCTCTCCCCCTTCAGATCCCTAGTTAGCCAGAACCTAGGATTTCTTATAGAGGAAACAACCTCTGTTGGGCTTCCTACAGAATACTGTGACTATTAGGTAGGAAGCATTGAGTGGTCACACTGACCTGAGGTTCACCACCCTGCTCAACAGTGTAACAAAAAAAATCAGCAATCATCGTATTGAAGAGAGTAGAGCAGTTCTAACTTCCCTGAGTTTTGCAGTCTTCTGAAAGTAAAACCAACAACTCACTGAGGGTCTTTTTGTACCCACTCAGTTAGCTTAAGAACAAAAATTTGAGCTCTTGCCTACCTAGTGTTGACAGCCAATTTAAGAACTTCTTAAGTAAGATAAGTAAGGTAGACAGTATTACATACTTGATTTTAAATTATTTCCCAGTATATTTGAATATCCTCATCCCCACCTCTCCCTCCCTTATTGAGCACTTCAGTAGTAGCTTGATGAGGACAAAGGTAAAGCTAGGGAAGGATGACTAAGGACTATCAGTAGTAGGTGAATGGAGATAGGAGGTGTGTATTAGGGGGCAGGGATTACAGGAAGAATACTGATATACTGACCTTAAGACACATAAAACTTCTTAAAACACAAATGCAAAGGAGCACAGAGAAATCTGTCCTCAGGGTTCACAATGCATCTAAATTACCCCTCCTTAGAAACAAAGGATCTGCCATTCAACTGTACAGAAGGAATGTGCTTGCTTCAGCACAACATACACTAGAACTATACAGAAGGAAAGAGGATGAATGGCATCAACATTGCCCTTCACAAAAATGAGAGGGTTTGTTTGTTTTTGATATTCAGTTCTTTAATATTTACAGTGGGGAAAAAAGTCAGGAAACATGGAGTCATTCATTTACTTAACAGAGCAGAAGATTCTTGAAATCAGCTAGTTCAATCAGCTGTTCTTAGATGAGTAAACGATAGGCCAGAATGGTTATGTTGCCACAGTCACATACAAGTTAGAGGCCAGGACTAGAATCCACAATGTGTTTCCAGGTTAGAAATTTTTCTTTTTCCGGGCCTCCCTGGTGGCGCAAGGGGTTAAGACGCAACCTATGAAGCTATCCGCAGCCTCTGCAGCACCAGTTTGATCCCCGCCAGGGAGCTGCCCACATGGCGTGGCAGACCTTTCTTGACTCGCCCGCTGCTCCCCTCCGCAGTGTATTTCAGTCAGTCTGCCTGTTCTGTTTCCCAGTCTGTCTCTGGTGAATCCTCTCACCCTCCACACCTCTGGCCTGTACCCCAGTTCTTGTATGCATAAAATAAATAAATCTTAAAAAAAAAAAAAGAAATTTTTCTTTTCCTAACTTTGTCATAAATTCATGGTAGCCTGAAGTAGAGCATTTGAAGATGCATGTAGAATACATTGTTGTAATACTCTTTGCTTTTTTACATTTTAGGTCAAAATGGGGTTTATACTTTCAAAATCTATGAATGAGAACATGAAAGCCCAACAGGAGTTCATGCTTATGAATGCTCGACTTCAGGTACATTTTCAATTTCTTAAGCATGTATGTTGTTAGAGTGGTTAAGATTTCTGTGATGTGTGTTCTAGCAGTGTGTTCTCTTTGACCCCCAAAATCTTTATCCTCAAAGCCAAGGTGAACTGCTTTGCTATTATCTGGTGAATGGGTTTGCTTTAAATCTCTGATCTAGATATTTGTGTAAAACTTTACATATTGCAATAAATAACTTTATTGTGTATAACAGACAGAGTAATGGCTCTTTATCCCCCAAAGATATCTGCATTCTAATCCCCTTTGACAATGTTACCTTACATAGCAAAAGTGACTTTGCAAAGTGACTAAGGAGATGGGCAAGTTGGTGGATGGGCCCAGTGTCATCATACTGGTCTTTATAAGGGAAAGAGGGAGGCAAGAGACTTAGACTCGGAGAGGAAAAAAGAGAAGGAGATTATGGTGCTGTGCTACTGGCTTTGAAGATGGAATAAAGGGCTGTGAGCCAAGGAATTCAGGTGACTTTTAGAAGCTGGAAAAGAAAAGGAAATGGATTCTCCCCTAGAACTGAGGGAATGCAGTCCTTCTAGTCCATTTTGAACTTCTCACTTCCAGAATTGTGAGATAATTTGATAATTTGGTATGGTAGCAATAGAAAGGTATTGCAGAGTGAGAAAATGCTCAAGAAAGGATCAAAGTAGTCAAAGTAGAAGATTGTTAACTGCCTAATACAGCTTGTCAAAAAATATTTTAAAATTTTGTATGTCAAAATTGCATAATCAAAGTTTGACCAATTATTTTCCTAAGATTTGCAACAAAGGTCTCAGCCTCAATGGTTCATTTTGGCCCTGGGAGTGGAAATCTTTCTGTAAGACAGCATAGTGAGTGGTTATAAGTGAGGACTAAAGTCAGACTGCTTGGATTGGAATCCCATGTCCCACCTGGACTAACTGCATGACTTGTGCTTTAGTGTCCTAATTTATAAATTGGAAGTGAATGTTTCTCTTTCGGAGGGTCATTTTGAGAAGTAAAGAAGAGAGTGTACAGAGAATGTGTAGAACAATGCTTCAGGTCTTTAGATAATGTGTTTCACACTATAAGTATTAGTTGTTGCTGCTATTATTATTACTGCTATAGTGACGAGAGTGTTTTGTGCAGGATAATGATTTCTTTTGGGTGAGTGGAACAACTGAAAAAAATAGACAACTGAATTACTATAACAGAACAGTGTCCAAGGGGAGACCAAATATTAGGCATATGAAGCAGCCAGGTATAACCATACTCAAGAAAATCCTTATCTAGAAACTCTGGAAAATATGTCTTTCACATCAGTCCATATAAAGTAAGAATCTGCGACGGGTCTAGGATCTTACCCTACTTGCAAGCTAGCAAATTAACCTGCCACTATTTCATGGATGCTAGCCAAATACAGGAGGCATCTTCGTCAGAGACAGGACTTTGTTAGTTACAGCAAAGTAAGTAGCATGAGCATGAGGTTGGTGTCAATTCCCCATTTCTTTTAAGTCTCACAGAGGTGACAAAGATGGACTCTGTGCACTCTGTGGTTTGTAGCACACTAGAGGAACACTGGGTTTGGGAATCTGCCTCATTCTTCAAAGTTGTTTGCTGTAGACAGAACCCAGAGAAACTGTCCAAATAAAGGACAGTCTGAGCCATGTATTTTTGGCCTATCCAGTAAGAATATGTAGGAACATCTAGGCCCATGTCAAACTGCCCCTCCCAACAAACTGCTCCTCAACCAGATAGACCAGAACTTTGAGAATAGCCTTGGCTTTTGTCCACTGATCCCAGTGCCCACTCTAGCTGTCACTCAGGTCAAACATCAGGAACACTACCAGCATCATCAGTTTTCAGCTTAGCTTAGTTTTTCAGAGGAAAGGTTTCAAAAATAATCCCAATTGAAACACCATCCCTACTGATAAGTTTAGCCTGTAATGACATGTCTTTTGGTACTTTTCCTATTTAACAACACCTCAATGAAAAGGATAAATAGAATAAAGCAAAATAAAGTTTAACAACTGGAATCCTTTTACCAGTTTTTTTTTTTTTTTAAGTTAAAAAAGATAAATCAGGGCCTGGTGGCACAAGGGGTTAAGCATCAGCACTATGAAGCAATCTGCAGGTACTGCAGCATGAGTTTGATCTCTGGCCAGCAAGAGAGTATTTATTTAAAATAAATTATTTTTTAAAAATAATTTATTTAAAAAATTATTTATTTTAAATAAGATTATTTATTTTAAATTATTTAAAATTTATTTAAACTTTTTAAAAATTTAAAATAATTTTAAAATAAATTTTAAAAAATTATTTTAAATAAATTTTTTTTAAAAAAAGATAACTCATAACTCAGTAATTCACAATATTATCACTTTCTTTCTAGGAAGAGGACCAGAATAAAGATGCAGCTACATCTTATACCATTGACGAGGTTCTCAGCTCTGGCTATACCAAATAACAAATTATCCTGTTACTGTTTCAGGGCTTTTTTCAAACTCGTGCTGCAGTGGATGCGGAAGGTTCCATAGGTTGTGTCTTTTTATTTTTTTTTTTTAAATCCTCCTGAGATTTATTTCTAAATATATACATTTTAAAATATTAATTATTTTTTTTAAAGATTTTCTCTATTCATGCATACAAGAACTGGGGTATAGGCCAGAGGTGCAGGGGGTGAGAAGATTCACCAGAGACAGAGTGGGGAACCAACAGGCAGATTGACTGAAGTACACTGCTGAGGGGAGCTGAGGGCGAGACAGGAGATGCTGCACCTCCCCCTGCAGTGACCTTTAGGGCTAATGGCTTTCGCCAAGGTCCCTAGGTCCAGCTGGACAAGGAACCAGAGCGCAGGGGAGTACAGCAAAGTTCCCTGAAAACATAGATAAGACAGATGCTTATCAAAAGATAACGACCACCAGGAACCACTACAAGAATGCTAAAAAACCTTATCTCCTCTTTCTAGAACTACAAACTTTATTCCCTTATTGTCTTTCTAAACTTCCTTTTTTCTTCTATAAAGGTCATTGGTTGTTAATTAAAAAATCATATGAAATCCTTAAACAAGGCTGACTCAAATGAAACATTACTAAACCCTGTAATAATTTTTAGGTAAAAAAGAAGTTAGTAAAACAAAAAATGCGATTATATAGTTTAAAAACAAAACTAATGGTCTATCTACTTAGGAATGAGGCTAGGTCCAGATGTAAATCACTGCTCTGTCAGTGATAAGCTAAACCCATGAGCAAGCTGATTTCGTTGATATTCATTATTCCTATGCTTTTAGAAAACATATATATACTGGTCACAAACTCAAAGAAAATTACACTCAGATTTACACTCTCTCTTGAAGTGTGTCTGTTTGTCATTTCTTTCGCCGACGCCCTGACCACCCTGCACGTTTCTCTCAACCCTGAGACGGCCTCGTCTACTGCTGTGCTGGTCTGCGGCAAGGAGAGGTTTGCTGCACATGCGGGTGTCTACCTGGCTGGGGATAGAACTTGTGCTGTACTGGCTATGGATAGCTTCATAGGTTGCGTCTCAACGCCCCCCCACCCCCACCCCACCTGCCCCTCCACCAGGGAGGCCCTTCTGTAGGTTTCGTCTTAACCCCTTGTACCACCAAGGAGGCCTCTGTTTCAGGGCTCTTTCCCCAGAGACTCACCCAGGGATGATTTTACTTTTCAATGTTTAGATCCCACCCCAAACCAGTCAGATTTCTTTCTGGCTGGCATGTTGTTTTAAGCTCTCTGGGGGATTATAATGCATACCCTGGGTTAGAAAGTTTTGCCCTTTCCTTCTTTTTCTATGATGCTACAAAATTGTAATTGGTAATTAGCAGTGATTTAATAGAGTCTACATTGGAGATAGAAACAAATAAGTTTTCAATTTAAGTTAATCATGAAGTTAAGTCACTCACTAGAATCTGAGTAATGTTATTATAAAAGGCCTCAAATCATAAAGCTTTCTTTTTTTTATTAACAACTTTGGTTAAAGCTATTGTGGGGAAGATTTGCATTATTAGTTATAATGATGTTTTCAGATCATCAGCAAACTTCAGTTTCCCACTGTTTTTTCTAGCTTCCTGTTACTGAGGATGATGTTTGATAAATGGCAATACTCAGTAAACTATCAACTCAGGTAAAAATGAATACTTTCTTAAAATGCCACTAGATGGCACACCTACACTAATTTTATGTCACCTGAGTGACCAGAAAGGCATTTTGATGTTATAAAATAGGATGAAACTGGCAGCATAAAACAGAATAAATTAAAGAATTCCATATGAATAATTTGGAATAATACTTTAATAAATTAAAGAATTCCACAGAATTCATTGCTGTGCTATAGTGCTTGGAGGCAAAGCTGTTATGCTCGGATTAAAGGTTAATGTATAGGCAACAAAATAAAGATTTAAAAAATTACATATAGGGCCAGCTTATTATTAGAGTTTGATGTTAAGAAAAATAAGTTATAGTTTTAAACCAAAATATAATCATTTAATATATATATAAAATGTGCTCCATGTTAAGCAGAATTCAGAAATGCATAAGCCATGGGCTCTATATTCAAGAAACTTTTTATCTAAAGTTCCTAAGGTGGGGACACAGGAGAGGTATGCTGCAAATAGCCAGATGTGTTTGTATGTATGTGGTAGGTAACCAATGGCCCCCTAAAAATGTACACACCCTAATTCCTGGAATCTGTGAATATGTTACTTGTAAGCAAAATGGACTTTGTAGATATGATTAAGGGAGCAGACCTTGATATGGGGAATTATCCCTGATGATCCATGTAGGCCTAATCTAAAAACATGACTTCTTAAAAGTAAATGGGAAATACAGAAGGGTCAGAGAGATGCGATACTGTTGGCTTTGAAGTTGGAGGAAAGCGCCCACTAGCCAAGGAATTTGGGTGATCTCTGGAAGCTGGAAACAGATTTTCCCCTAGAACTTCCAGAAAGGAATGCAGCTCTACAAACACCTTGATTTTTAGCTCACTCAGAACTATATCAATCTTCTGATGTGTAGAATTATAAGATAATAATTTGTGTTTTGTTAAGCCTTTGATTTATAATAATTCGTACAGTATTGCCTCACCTAAGGATAGGGATATATTTTGAGATATATGTCATCAGAGAGTCTGTGGTTGTGTGAATATCATAGAGTGTAATTTAACAAAGCTAGATGGTATATCCTATAATACACCTAGTTGATATGGTATGATCTGTTGGGACCACCATGGTATATGTGGTCTGTTGTTGACCAAAACATAAAGCAATGCATGATTGTTTAGCAACATGTGATATGACTGTTTTTACAATATAAAATATAGTGTGTACTCAACATGCTTTTTCAAATATATAAAAATTACAACAGCAGATGACTATTAAGAGAACTTTTTGAGATTATTTAAACCCTTACAACTTCCAACATCTGTTATTCTGTGCCCTGCCATCTGTTTGTTCATGGGTTGTTGGTTTTTTGGGGTTTTTTTTTTTTGTTGTTGTTGTTTTAGGTTAAAGCTATACCAATATCTTAAAATAAGAAGGTACATTAAAAAAAAAACCTCCCCTGGTGGTGCAGACAGTTGAGCGCAGCGCTGTGAAGCTGTCTGCAGCCTTCTGGTTTGATCCCAGCCAGCAGGCGAGAATCCCACATGGCGCAGCAGACATCTCCTGTCTCACCCGCTGCTCCTCCTAGCAGTGTCTTTCGGTCCATCTGCCTGTTCTGCTCCCCGCTCTGTCTCTGGTGAATCCTCTCACCCTCCTGCGCATCTGGCCTGTACCCTGGTTCTTGTATGCATGAATAAATAAATCTTTAAAAAATATTGTTTCCATCTTATGGTTATTGTAACTAGTGTTACTATGGAAATTCTTATACAAGATTTTATTTGAAAACTTGGTTTTCAGTTCTTTTGAGTGTATACCTAAGAGTGGAATTGTTACATTATAAGATTATTATATGTTTAATTTATTGAGGATTCACCAAATATTCCCCACAGTGACTGCCATTTCACACTGGACCTACAATGTATGATGGTTACAATTTCTCCACATCTTCACCAATACATGTTACTTTCTTTTTTTTTTAAATATTTATTTATTTTATGCATACAAGAACTGGGATGAAGGCCAGAAGTGCAGGGGGGTGGTGAGAGGATTCACCAGAGACAGAGTGGGGAGCAGAACAGGCAGATCTACTGAAACACATTGCTGAGGGGAGCAGTGGGAGAGGCAGGAGAGGTCTGCTTCCCCAGGTGGGTTAGCTCCCTGGCAGGCTGGGGATCAAACTCGTGCTGCAGTGGCTGGCAATAGCTTGATAGCGCTGTCTTAAACCCCTATGCCAACAGGAGGCCCCACTGTTACTTTCTTTAAAAAAAATTTGTAGCCGTTCTAGTGGATTTGAAGTAGCATCTCATTGTGATTTTGATTGAATTTTCCTACCAACAATAACATTAAACATTTTTTCTTATTAATGTTAGCCATTTTTCTATAGTCTTTGGAGAAATGTCTATTCTAGCCCTTGCACATTTTAAAATTGGATTGTCTTTTCATTATTGAGTTATAAGTTTCTTTTATATTATGAACGTTAGATACTTCTCAGATACAGATTAGCCAAGTATTTTCTCCTATTCTGTGAATTTTATTTTTAATCTCTTGATAGTCTCATTAATGCATACAAATTTTTAGTTTTTATGAAGTTCAGTTAATTTTTTGTTACTGCTTGGACTTTTTGTGTCATATTTAAGAAACCATTGGCAAATCCAAGGTCACAAAAATTTGCCCCTATGTTTTCTTCTATGGGTTTTATATTTTCTTTCTTTTTTTTTTTTTTATAGAGGCATGTTTTATTTATTTATTTGTTTGTTTGTTTGTTTTGTTTATACATGCACTGAGTACAGTCAGAAGCGTGGGAGGGTGAGAGAATTCACCAGAGCCACAGCGGGGAGCAAAGCAGGCAGAAGGACCTAAGTACACTGCTGAGGGGAGCAGCGGGCAGCAGGAGAGGTCTGCGTGCTATGTGGGACCCTCCTCCGGTGGCCGGGGAGCAGCCGGGGATTGAACCGGTGCCGCAGAGGCCGCGGGCAGCTTCGCAACCCAGCGCTCAACCGCTGCGCCACCGGGGAGGCCCGGGTTTTATATTTTCAATCTTACATTTAGGTTTCAGATCCACTTTGAATTAATTTTTGTGTATGATGTGAAGAAACCAACTTTATTCTTTTGCATGTGAGTATCTATCTCAGCAGAAGTTTCTTTCTTTATGAACATAAACGAGTTAGACACTGCACAGTAAAGATTAGGGCTCGCACACTCAGTCTGTAAAGTAACTCAGAAGAAGAATTCAGGGCTTCTGAAAAGGGCATCTTGACCTGTTAGTACTTTGTGTCTAAATTCAAGAGGGTGGCAACCTACTGGTTTCTTTCTCTACCAAAATTGAGAATACAATCAATTAATTTATTAGTTTATTGAGGCATTGGGTCTAAATGTAAAGAACATAATAAATTACTTGGCTTTTAAAGAGATTTCTAAAAATGTTCAGTAAGTCTCTTTAAATTTGGGTCAAGATAGTAATATGTCTCAAACACTTAGAGGAGTTAAAAACACTCTTAAGATTTCTTCTATGTTGGGCCTCTCCGGTGGCGCAGCGGGTTGAGTGCAGTGCTGTGAAGTTGTCCGCAGCCTCCGAAGCACAGGTTCAGTTCCTGGTTGGCCAGGGAGATTCCCACATGGCGTGGCAGACCTCTCCTGTCTCGCCCGCTGCTCCCCTCAGCAGTGTATTTCGGTGCTCTGCCTGTTCTGCTTCCTGCTTTGTCTCTGGTGAATCCTCTCACCCTCCTGTGCTCTGGCCTGTACCCCAGCTCTTACATAAAAATAAATAAAAATCTTTAAATTAAAAAAAAAAAATTCTTCTATGTTGTGTATGTTCAAGAGTGGAAGGATATGAAAGTAAAATAGTGAATAAAGGTCATTTGTTCTATAATAACTTGCTTCTACAAGGTAAACAAATGACAAAGATAAGTCACAAACCAAATTTATCCTTTACTGTCTAGTCCTTCCATGCAGACACTGGGTCCAGGGTCCTTCTTGCACTCAGTTTTGTAAAGGGGATACACTAGTTTTAGGTTTGTACTCAGAATTTGATGAGACAAATGAATCCAATTATAGACTATCAGAAAGCATTTCTTTTTTTTTTTTTAAAGATTTATTTATTTTTATACAAGAACTGGGATACAGGTCAGAGATGCAGGAGGGTGAGAGGATTCACCAGAGATAGAGTGGGGAACAGAACAGGCAGATGAAATACACTGCTGAGAGGAGCAGCAGGTGAGACAGGAGAGGTCTACTGCGCCACGTGGGTATCTCCCTGGCTGGCTGGGAATTGAACCCGTGCTGCAGAGGCTGCGGACAGCTTCACATCGCTGTGCTCAACCCGCTGTGCCACTGGGGAGGCCCCAGAAAGCCTTTCTTTGCCACCCTTAACAATAATTCTGTTTTCATAAATATGATCATGGTGAACTTAAATTCATTTTTGTTCATTACTTGAGCAAGGGGTATCACTTTACTTATTAATTCAGTGAAACATTTATTGAGTGGCTTACTCTTACTGCATTTCTTTTGAATAGAGAACAAGTATACATATATTTTCTTGTCCCTTTCTTTCTTACATTAAGAGCAGCCTACCATTGATACCCATTGTAACCTTGCTTTTTTCATTTATTAGTGTATCCTGGAAATCACTACAAATCACTTTATAGAGATACTCCTGATTTTTTTTTAACAGTTGCATATTATTTCATTGTGTGGATAAATCATAATTTTATTCAAATAATATATGGGCACTGTATCAGTTTCCTGTTACTATGACAGATTATCACAAACTTGTGAGTTAGAATAACACACAAATTAGTTATCTTACAATTATGGAGCTCAGAAGTTTGAAATGGATTTTACTGGGTAAAAATCAAGGCATCTGTAGAGTTGTATTCCTTTTACAGGATCTAAGAGAAAATTCCTTTCCTGGCCTTTTTTGGTTTCTAGAGGTGCCTAAATTCCATGATTCATGTTCCCTTTCTCCCTCTTTAATATAGCAGTGTAGCAACTTCATTTCTCTCTAACTTTGTCCTGCCTCCATCTTTTATATAACGTGAGGACCCTTGTGTTTACATTGTGCCTGCCTTAATAGTCTGGGGTAATCTCTCTATCCCAAAATCCTTAACTTAATTCATCTGCAAAGTCTCTTTTTTTTCACCACATTAGGTAACATAGTCACAGGTCCTGGGGGTTCAGATGTGGACTTCTTTAGGAGGCCATTATTCTATGCTACAAGTACTTTCCAATATTTTGCTATTATAAATAGTACTGTGATGAATAACCTTGTGCTTTCATATTTTTGTACTGTGGGAGATGTATCTTCCGGGTACATTTCTAGAAGTGGGTTTGCTGGATCAAAGACGGGCCTATGTAATTCTGTTTCGTATACTGTTTGGTATTTCTCTTAGAAGGGTGAACCAATTTAAAAGTGACTTGTTATCCCCAAATTTCACCAACAGAGTATATTGTCCTGCTTTTTAAATTTTGCCAATCTTACATGTGGTCTCCAGCAAAAGATGGCATCTGGGCTTGTTTTAATTATGAGTGAATTTGATCATTTTCTCACATGTTTGAGGGTCATCAGTATATCTTATTTTTGTCAATTGTTTGTTCATTGGGTTTTTGTCCCTTATCCCTTTGTTCCTTGATTTTTATGAATTTTTTATACACTAGGTATCTTGATCTCTTATTTGAAATATGTCACAAATATTTTCTTCCAGATTGTCATTTGACTTTGGGCTTTGCGTATAGTGGGGTTCTGGTTTTTTTTTCTGTGAATATTTTTTAATTTTATATACTAAAATTATCAACCCTTTATTGCCTGTGCATTTGAGTTTTTATTTAGAAACCTTTTTCTTTTTTTAAAGATTTTTTTTTTTATTTATTTATACAAGACCTGAGGTACAGGCTGGATGTGCAGAAGGGTGAGAGGATTCACCAGAGACAGAGCGGGGAACAGAACAGGCAGACTGTTCTGCTGTATTTCAGTGTACCAAAATACACTGCTGAGGGGAGCAGCAGGCGAGACGAGAGGTTTGCCATGCCATGTGGGTTGCTCCGCGGCCGGTGGGGATTGAACTGGCACTGCAGAGGCTGCTGACAGCTTCACAGCGTTGCACTCAACCGCCTGCACCTCCAGGGAGGCCCGAACCCTTTTTCTATACCAAAGTAAAAGAGGTGGTCATTCATGTTTCCTTATGTTACTCATATAGTCTCATTTATTTATAGCTAGATTCCAAATCCACTTGGAGTCTATTCTCATATATGGCCTGAGATTTTGCTCTAATTTTATCTTTTCCCAAATGGTTACTTAGTGGGATCAACATTATCTATTTTATCTGTTTTTTTTTAAACCTTTGAAAATTCTACTTTATTTTTTAATTAACATTGCATCTATAACATTATATGTTTCAACTGTGCATCACCAATATCATTTGTTAAAGGCCCATCTTTATTCCCAATGATCTGAGATGTCACTTTTACTTGGTTCCTGTATATACTTGAGTCTGTCTCTGGACATTCTGTCCCAGTGGCTTGTTTGTCTATTCATTTATCAGTACCATATTATTATAAAGGTTATAGATGTTTATAGTATATTTTTAATGCCAGGTTAAACTGGTATGCCATCATAGTATTTCTTTTTCAATGTTTTCTTGGCCATTATTACATGTTTGTTTTTCCACTGAAACTTTAGTATCAATGAGTCCACTCTATAAAATAACTTATTGACTTTTTAATTGAGATTGCATACCTTTATAAATTCATTTAGGAAAAACTCTTGAGTCACCCTAGCCAAGAACAGGAGATGTTTTCCCATGTATATTATGGGGCTTAAATTTTAATTGGAGCTTATAAATTAATTGTGAAGAAATGAAACTTTAAAGTTAAATTTCAAAAAGGGAACAGCCTGTAAATGATATAAAAATGTCTCTACAGTAGAATTCCTCGCCTTTCTTGCAAAGAACTGTGTTAGCATTGCATATGATGCAGGGGCATTCTTACTTTGTGAGAGAGTAGGAAGGAAAAGAATGACAGAACTTCCCAGGCATGTTGCGAAGGCACAGTGAAAAATCAAGAAGGGAAAACTTGGGCCCAGACTGCTGCCTGCTGGATTTAAGGCCTGGATATGGCTACTAAGGGCTGTGGATCCACTCTTAACATGTAATATGAAGTTCACCAGCACTGGAATTGAGACACAAGTAGGGCCATCATTTATTAGTAGTATGACCTTGGCTAAATGTCTTAGGATCTCTACACCTTAGCTTCATTGCCAAGATGGGAATGAAGGATACTTAAGTACTAGATCATGTGGCAGAATAGAGTCTCAGTAAAAAGCTCCCTTCTTTCCCATGTATCTATATTCCTTTCTTACTTGCTTATAGCAACTGTTTCGTTCTTTCTTCTGTCTGTAATTTTATTAATTTTTTATCCTTCCCCATCTCTATAGCTTCAATTCTGTGGTCAGGCACATGCTTTTCTAGTTCCCTTTTCCCTCTGCCTTGCGGTATGTTTAGTATTTTTTTTTTAAAGATTTATTTATTTATGCATACAAGAGCTGGGGGGGCGGGGTGAGAGGATTCACCAGAGACAGAGTGGGGAACAGAACAGGCAGACTAACTGAAATACACTGCTGAGGGGAGCAGTGGGCGAGACAGGAGAGGTCTACTTAACCATGTGGGTTGCTCCCTGGTGGGCCGGGGATCGAACTTGTGCTGCAGAGGCTTCAGATTTCTTCATAGTGCGGTGCTTAACACCTTGTGCCACTAGGGAGGCACATGTTTAGTATTTTTAAAACTCAATCTTGACACTGGGGCTAGGGGACTAATTAGTGTATGAGCCCACAGGCTCTCATAGGCATCCTTAGTCCTGAGACACTAAGACATTTGCAAGTGTCTCCACACAGCCATGGCAGAACTTAAGTCATTTAAAATGTTCCTGTGACCTAACCCTGGGGATGTAGAAGTATCCCTTTGTGCTTAGGAATTGCATACTGTTCATTCCTTTCCTTTTGTACTTAGGATGTTTCAGGGTTCTTATGCTTTTTCTAACTCCGTGGAAATTTCATAACAACTACAACAACAAAAATTTCTGTTTAAAAAGAGTTTACATATACATATTTTATTAGTGATGTATGTGGAGTACTGCAAAGGTATTGGCACAAATTTAGGAAAGTAGTGAGTAGACATTGTTCAGAGATCCAGAGAAATTAGAAAGAAAATAGTGCTTTCTTAAGAATCATGCATTTAAATTTGACTGACAATAATAGCAATTTACTGTATGTTTTTATTATCATCACTGAATAAAAATATTTCCTATTCCCAGTTTTTCTTGTCAAGAGGTTTTATCTAGCACTTAGCTTTTACGTTACAAAAATGATTCATTATAACGACAATTTCTTATTGAAATAAAAAAATCATTTAAAAATTTGTTGCCCATCTTTCATAATGTCTAAGACTTTTGGATCTGTTTCAAATCAGAACTCTGAAGACATTCTTTCACACATAATCAAATAATTATTTCATATGCATCAGATCACTATTGTTGTCAGTTATTCTGTTTGATTCCTCTCCCCCTTTCTGCTCCCACAGAGATCCATTCTCTGTCCTTTCTTGTTCTGTGACCTGTGTCCTGTGTCCTGTGGACCTATAGCCCAGGCTCCCTTACCCTCCGGCTTCCAGCTGGATTCCAAGAGGCATGAGCAGGAGCCTGGAGTTTGAGAAGATAGTGAATCTAGGTACGTGGTCCTGCAGGAAGCAGGGGGTTCCTACACCCAGAGCTTGTTTCAGGGCTATCCTTTCCATAATGGCATCTCTCACTGGGCTCAGGTTAATGTTGTGACTTAACCCTTTCTCCTAACCAGGGAGTGAGGACTTCCAGCTGCTGCCAATTGCTGGTTGCCTCGCTCTCCCTCACTGTTCCACTGTACCTTAAACCTGCCCACAGCCTGCAGATTCCCTTCATTAAATTCTTCTCAGTTAAACTCTTGAAGGAGTGTGCTCTCTTTGTCAATGCCACACCAACAAACTAATGGTTATGTTCATGTTTCTGTTATGACTATCTAAAATTTAAAAGATGCATTTACCATGAACACTAAAAACAGACACTTTTTAGTCAATATGCAGTAAACTGCACCAATGCTTCTGGAAATTATAGATAAAATGTAATATTCCCCAAACTGTATGAGATACATGATAAAATTACAAATTGAAATTTTGGTACGGCCTATAAATTGGCACTCAATTGAGCTCTCTGACCAGATGACAATCCTTTTACAATCCCCACCTCGGCTGTGTACATCAAATGAAGTAAATATGCTGACCCAAGAGAAAAGACTTAGAACTCGAACATGGAGATGGAATTTATAATGGCCGCTTCTTTAATAAAACCGATGTTCTCTTTCAGACACAACTCTTAAAGTACAGAGAAGTAACAAAAAAAACCACCAAAAAACAACACTACAACTTACATACATATCGGAGTAATGTTAAACAAAATACTGGTTTTCAAATACTGAGATTCTTCAGTCATATGACAAATGGCTTTCAAATACTGAGATTCTCCAGTCATATGACTTAAAAAAAAGTTTTAAATTCAAAATATTTCTTCATTATTTTAAGTCAATTGTTTTATTGTCTTACTTAAATGGTGTCTAAAGGTTTGATGGTAAAATCTCTCTAACTTCTCCTATATATTTTTTTAAAGATTTATTTATTTATGCATACAAGAGCTGGGGTACAGGCCAGGGGTATGGGGGGTGAGAGGATTCACCAGAGACAGAGTGGGGAGCAGAACAGGCAGATTGACCAAAGTACACTGCTGAGGGGGGCAGCAAGAGAGTCAGGAGAGGTCTTGCTGTGTCATGTGAGTTGCTCCCTGGCCGACTGGGGATCGAACTCGTGCTGCAGAGGGTGCGGACAGCTTCATAGGTTGTGTCTTAACTGGATGCGCCACCAGGGAGGCCATGTACTTCTCCTATATTTGTCCCTAAACTTAGGCATGAGTTTACAAAACAGTACCTCAGAATGTATCTGAAAAAATATATTAGAATTACATTATACTTCTGCCTAGCAATGCAATTGAACATGTGGCATTTTTTTCTTTTGTTTTTTCTTCTGAATATTTGTATTAATGATTGAACCCTAAAGAGAACACTCTAATATTGATTTATTTGCTCAATGCTTACAAGCACTGACAGTGTGCCAGGCCCTGTGTTAATCAATAAAGATATAAAGATGGAAACACACAGTTGAGTAGTTTTATGATATTTATAGATTCTGAAATAACTCATTATTTCATATGGTGCTTTTCTTGGAAGAAGAAATGTTTGAATCATGTGTGGTAAGGAAACATGTTCTTTCTGAATCTTTTTGGTAAGTTAATGATGTTAGCTTTATAGGTTCAAATAGATTCACAGAAGATAAATTAGAAATATGTAGGCCATTATGTTAGGAGTTTATTTCATATGGTAATATAAATATATCATTTAGGATTGGAATTTTTATTATATTTGGGCATACCGTCCTTGGTTTGAATGCCAAATTATAGAATACAATAATTCTTTTTAGTTATGTACCCCTAAAGAAAAATATTAATTTGAAGCCATCCTTGTTTTAAGTTAATGTTGAACATGAAGACTTCAAAGTTTAAACAATTATATTGCAGTGTGGATTATGGTTGATTTTCTACTCTTGAAAAAATCTTTTTGCAATTATATGGTATCTTTTTTAATGTACACAAACAACACAGTATGAGTTGCATCTATAAACCTCATACCTAATCTGTTCACAGGTTAATTTGTTTCCAGGTTTTTGGTGAATTGAATTTTACACATATTATTGTAAAAGTCAATACCACCACAAAAGCTGATCTGGCATACATTTTTTAATTCAGTACTTTCTTCCACATTCACAATTTTCCTAGGTTCAGAAAACAGCAGTTTTAGTTTTCAGCCAAAAAGATGGGGAGAGACATTAGAAAGGTGAGTTTAGAAGTCATAACGAGATATTACAAAAATTCGGGATCCAGTTCAATTTATAGGTAAAAGCAAAAACCTCAAAAATGATTTAAGAGGACCAACCAGCATCTGGTATCCACAAAAAGATATAAATTTTATTTATTTATTTTTCAAGGTTTATTTATTTTTATACAAGAACCGGGGTACAGGCCATACGTGCAGGAGGGTGAGAGGATTCATCTGAGACAGAGCAGGGAACAGAACTGGCAGACTGACCGAAATACACTGCTGAGGGGAGCAGCGGGCGAGATAGAAGAGGTCTGTCACACCATGTGGGTTTCTTGCCTGCCGGTCAGGATCAAACCCACACTACAGAGGCTGCAGACAGCTTCACAGCACAGTACTTAATCGCCTGCACCACCAGGGAGGCCCAAGATATAAATTGTAAACTTTTGGTTAGAACTGTGATTCTTAAAATTCTACTTTAAAGGATATTCCTATTTTTGTCTTTATTCTTGCTATGAAGAATAAATCACTTTGAAATTTACAACTTTAAGAATGAGAACCATTCTCTGATCCCTTAACAAAGTAAAACAAAGTACCTGACATTGGTGAGAAAATTTTTCAATCTTTGTTGTAGCATTAGTCTTGTCCAAGCAAGGTATTTGCTGTCTGTTACACTGAGACAAATGATGATATAAATGCAATAAAAAGCATTTATTTCTATATGACTTACCAAGGACAAATTATCCAGAGTGCAAAAATATTTTTTCCTTAGGTTTTTGACCTTCCTAAAAAGTTCTTTATTTTATGTACCCCTAGGTATAATGATTAGATGTAATAGTAAATATAGCCTTTCATATGTGAAAATGTTTCAATACTTTTTTTGTTTTCCTGTTAGTGCCACTTTCCCCTTGCCTTCTCCCCATAGATTCACTTACAATTGTGAAGTATGGTTTAAAGTATTATGTTAGAGAATGCCACCCGAATGCATTTCTTCATAGAAATGACAGATTTTTAAAAATTCCTCTTTGGGTGTAATGTGTACATGAAGAATATTTTGGAAAATGGGAATTATGCAAATCAGGACTTTTCAAATTTAGTCCTTAATTGCCTGTTCTAAGAGACAGGCTTGTAAATTATAAGGTCTTCATACAATTATCAGGACAAAAGACAATGCAACTTGAAGTTATGAACACTGTTCTAAAGATGTTGTTACATTTAATATTTCCTTTTCACCTTCTCTTTCATTTTTTCCTGCTCTGTAAGTCCATACTTTATTTCCTAATTGTTTTTCCTCTTATTTTATAATGAAATTGTTCCATGATTCTGTGAAGCCATATACACAGAGAGATGGTCAGAACTACCGATGAGGCTTTCAGTGACTTCTGAATTAAGTAGTCGACTGGACTGTTTTATTGTCAGTTACTATAAATAAATATCATACCTCAGAGTAATGATCACACAGTGAAGAAAAAATTCATTTTTCAGTTCCATATTTCTAAATCTTATATAAGTAACAACCCTTAATGAAAGTCTTTCTGCTTAATATCTATGTGCATGTACTTAAACTACCATTAATTCTTGAATACTTCTCAAGAATTGACAAAACATAAAACCCCCAACTTTTATATACAACAACTATTTGAAGATAATCTTTCTTTAGGGCTTCTTTTTAGCAAAATCTTTTCACAGCTGGGAAAATCTAATGGTAACATTTTGAATGTAATGTTTTGTTGTAAAAAAGACTTATTAATAAAATAATTTCTAAAACAAAACATCTCTAACACTGTCATTGCTGCAAAAGCCTTGCAGAGTATGCAGAATGGAGTTGCCTCTGCCCCGACTCTGCCCTTTGAACTGTTACCTTCACTGAGGTGTCTGTTGCATCCAGCAATATTTCAGATTTTCAAATATTTTCAATATTTCAGGCTTTTAGGAAATGGTTCAACTCAGGGTCTATTCTCAGGCAAAAAGAGGGTTGATGAAAGAAAGGTTTAAGTCAGTGCTAGAGGGAACTGGTGGTGAATTTTATTTACACCTTCCAATATTCGGTTCTTTTTCTAAAGGAAAAGTTACTTAAAAAATGTTCTTATGGGGCCTCCCTGGTGGCGCAGCGGTTGAGCGCTGGGTTGCGAGGCTGCCCGCGACCTCTGTGGCGCCGGTTCGATCCCCGGCTGCTCCCAGGCCACAGGAGGAGGGTCCCGCATGGTGCGCAGACCTCTCCTGCCGCCCGCTGCTCCCCTCAGCAGTGTCCTTCGGTCATTCTGCCTGCTCTGCTCCCCGCTGTGGCTCTGGTGAATTCTCTCACCCTCCTGCGCTTCTGACTGTACCCAGTGCATGTATAAACAAAACAAATGAACAAGTAAATAAATAAATAAATAAAAACATGCCTCTAAAAAAAAAAAAAAAATTAAAAAAAAAATTTAAAAAATGTTCTTATGAAAGAGTTCTTATTTGAGACATTTCATTCAGTTATATTACTTTCGGTAATTTTCCATTTATTTTTTATTTCCCTAAACCAAGGCCATTCTTTTTTTTTTTAATTTCAGTGAATATGTTTGAAAAACTAGCAAATATGTATTACCTCCTCTACCTTCTCCCCTCACTCCTAGTTGATCATCATTTAATATTGGCTGCATATTCTTACTTCCCAGGAATTGAAAAACACCTCAGTCATGACATCAAAAAGTCTAGACCATTAAGCATTTGAATTTTTTTTAAAAATTCACTTAACAGGGCCTCCCTGGTGGCGCAACGGTTGAGCGCTGGGCTGAGAAGCTGCCAGCAGCCTCTGCAGCGCCAGTTTGATCCCCGGCTGTTGGTGAGGGTCCCACATGGGGCGCAGACCTCTCCTGCCCTGCCTGCTGCTCCCCTCAGCAGTGTACTTTGTCAGTATGCCTGTTCTGCTCCCCGCTCTGGCTCTGGTGAATTCTGTCACCCTCCCGCGCTTCTGACTGTACCCAGTGCTTGTATAAATAAATAAATAAATCTTTAGGGGAAAAAAATTCACTTAACAAAGGTAAATTACCATTAAGGTGTTCACAGTTCCTTACAAAGGGAATATATATGAAACCTGGTGTTAATTATAAAAATAATAATATCATGGGCCTCCCCTGGGGGAGCAGGTGGTTGAGCACTGCGCTTTGAAGCTGTCCTCAGCCTCTGCAGCGCCGGTTCCATCCCAGCCCGCCAGCGAGGATCCCACATGGCGCGGTAGTCCTCTCCTGTCACGCCCGCTGCTCCCCTCAGCAGTGTATCTCAGTCAGTCTGCCTGTTCTGTTCCCTGTTCTGTCTCAGATGAATCCTCTCACCCCCACACATCTCTGGCCTATACCCCAGTTCTTGTATGCGTTAAATAAATAAATAAATAAATCTTAAAAAAAAATTTAACTTTAAGAAAAGCTTATCTCGGGCCTCCCTGGTGGCACAGGCAGTTGAGCGCAGCGCTGTGAAGCTGTCTGCAACCTCTGTAGTGCCGGTTCGATCCCCACCGGCCTCGGAGCAACCCACATGGCGAGCAGACCTCTCCTATCTCACCCACTGCTCCCCTCAAAAATGTATTTCAGTCAGTCTGCCTGTTCTGCTCCCCGCTCTGTCTCTGGTGAATCCTCTCACCCTCTTGCGCATCTGGTCTGTACCCCAGTTCTTGTATAAATAAATAAATCTTTAAAAAATAATAAAAATAGTAATATCAGATAGACTGCTGGGCTAGGGAGATGGTCATTTCTATAGATTCACCAATTGAAGAATTCTATCCCAAATCATCAGTTATCTATACAGTTATCACAATTCAGTTTTTTTGGTGTTCATTACAATGAGGCACAGGCTGATTAGCTTAGCTTTTGTATTACCAATCTGAGAAATATTTAAAATTTGGAATCTAGAAAGAACTAGTTTTACTTTAAATCAATAAATGGGTAAATATTATTAAAAGGAAATTACTTGATTCCTTGAGTTTTCTGGTCCTTATTATAAATTTGTTAAGAACAATAAAAACCTATGAATAGGGCCTCCCCAGTGGCGCAGCGGTTGAGCGCTGGGTTGCGAAACTGCGCGCGGCCTCTGCGGCGCCGGTTCGATCCCCGGCTGCTCCCCGGCCACTGGAGGAGGGTCCCACATGGCGCGCAGACCTCTCCTGCCGCCCGCTGCTCCCCTCAGCAGTGTATTTCGGTCCTTCTGCCTGCTCTGCTCCCCGCTCTGGCTCTGGTGAATTCTCTCACCCTCCCGCACTTCTGACTGTACCCAGTGCATGTATAAACAAAACAAACAAACAAACCAGCAAACAATAAATAAAGCATGCCTCTATTAAAAAAAAAAAAAAAACCTATGAATAAATAATTACAAACTAGTGGCAGAATATCTGGAACCAAAAGAAAATAATAGGTTAAAAAAATCAGGGTTGTTAATCTAAAATTCCCTTTGAGAAGCAGATATCATGTGTCACGAAAGTAAAAAGTCAGAGTAATTTTGAGAGACCATCTTAAATTATGGAAGAAACTATTTTGGAGATATGGGTATGAAAAAGTAATGTTTCATAAAATTATTATCCTTGCCTTACTGAGATTTTACAGCAACATTTAGTCGCTAAAGCTATTTCTTTAAACCCACGGTTTTCAGAGTACCTATCTAAAAATCAGGAGGAGGTATAAGAAATATATAGTAATTTTTAAAATGTATTTCACATTATTATTAAATGTTCATGCTTCAAACCAGGTATTCTTGTTATTGGGTAGATGATAGGAAGAAAATAAAGGATATTTTTCATTCCCTCCTGCTTCCTCCACCCACTAACAGGGAAAATAAACATGACAAGGAAAAGTCTCTTTATAATGATGCTGCACTAAGAAATGGCCAATGTGGCATCATCTTTGTACTCAACAGTACAGCTTACTACATGTGACAAACCGGAATTTTCTGACATGAAACCAAAACATGCTACTCTCACGAGAAATACTGTGATAATCTAGATAAAGTTAGCATTGTAGTCAGATACGACTTTTTTCTGTTATCTTAGCCTCCCACCACACCCCCAGGCAATATTTTTGGACATCATGGCTGTTCTCTACTCCATCCCAAATGTCATAAACCTGCAATTGCTTCAAAGTTAAGTGATCTTATTTTGATTTAGTACAAATCAAAACCATATTGCATCATCCAAAGTTGTCTCAAATTAGTGATTTTACATAAACTTAACTAGCTGTTAAGTACATACAAGTATTTATGTATTAGAGTGAACTTTTAAAGTTTTTTGTGGCCAACATCAACTTGGCAAAGGATTTTTATGGCTATTGGGGTGTATGCTATATATCCTACAATTGCTCTTAGAAAATCCTACCACTTGATCTTTCACTTGATCTTAGCCAAAAGGCCGAGAAGCGATTACCACTTGATCTTTCAGATAGGGAAACCCAGAAGTGCAAAAGGACAAATGTCCTCTTGGCTACAATTTTCTGACAGTTGAGTACTTTATTAGTCAATGAACTTTTTAAAAATGATTTAGTCGTTTTATTATTTCAAAGACATTTATAAAAGTCCTCCTCTTAAATGTTTCCCCTTATCATGAGATATGAAAGGTAGAACAGATTAAATTTGCCTTGCCTTCACCATCCTTTGTTCACAAATATTACCTCTAAGTCTCATAGAAGCCTTGCAAGGTACGTGTTACTGACTACATTTTATAGGTTGAGGAAACATAGTATAGAATTTCATATTTGAAACCCGACAACTAATACCAGAAGGAGCCTGAGTTCAAAATCGGAGTCTCTGACTCCCAAGCCACAAACCCCAACTTGTTTTGGTGAATTATTGTGGAGTTTGAAAGGTGAGAAGGGTGAACAGTATTCACAATCTTTCCTTGGGCCCTGTGAGGATATAATCCAGGCAGGAAAGATCTCCAGTTCCTGCAGTAAATCTCTTTGATCCTCTGCCTGAGGCCACTCTGTTTGGTTTCTCTGCTGATCTGTTAGATTCTGAAACTAGTTCAGTATCAGGCCACCTTGATTAATATTTTTAACATATTAAAGCCCTCTTTCTCCCCTCCCCCCCCCCCAGTCCTGTGGTTTTGTACGGCTAATTTTTATTTTTAAAAATGTATTATTTATTGGGCCTCTCCGGTGGTGCGGTTGAGTGCTGGGCTGCGAAGCTGCCCACAGCCTCCACAGCGCCGGTTCGATTCCTGGCCACCGGGCGAGGGTCCCACATCTCGTGCAGACCTCTCTGCCACCCGCTGCTCCCCTCAGCAGTGTACTTCATCACTCTGCTTGTTCTATTCCCTGCTCTGGCTCTGGTGAATTTTCTCACCCTCCGGCACTTCTGACTGTACCCAGTGCTTGTATAAATAAATAATAAATAAATCTTTTTAAAAAAATGTATTATTTATTTTCTTACGTCTTTGTTAATTTTTGGATAGTATTTGACTTCTTTCCTCTAGTGTGGCCCCCACAGTTATCCTACCATAGCACCCATACACCATCACCATAGTCCCTTGTGCTCTTCTCTCTCCTATTTTGACCCCTCTTCTTCTCTCTGCCCTGCTGTATGCCTTAAGTCTATGGTCAACTTGCAAGTTTTGTCTTTTTTTTTCCCTTACGCTTTGTTTGGGTTCTCTCTATTCTGCATATAAATGAAACCATCCGATATCTTTTCTCTCCTGACTTTTTTCAGTTTAGTATAATCCTGTTCAGCTCCATCCATGTTGCTGCAAATGGCATTAGTTTATCTTTTTTTTATTTCAAACGAGCTGATTTTTTTTTTAAAGATTTATTTATTTATGCATACAAGAGCTGGGGTACAGGCCAGAGTGGCGGGGGTGTATGAGAGGATTCACCAGAGACAGAGTGGGGAACAGAACAGTCAGACTGACAAATACACTGCTGAGGGGAGCAGCAGACAGTCAGAAGAGGTCTGCTTTGCCAAGTGGGTTGCTCCCTGGCTGGCCGGGGATCAAACTCGTGCTGCAGAGGCTGCGGATTGCTTCATAGTGCAGTGCTTAACACCTTGCACCACCAGGGAGGCCCTAGTTTATCTTTTCTTGATAACTGAGTAGTATTCCATTGTGTTTATATATTACAACTTCTTGATCCATTTATCTGTTTGGGGTATTTGGATTGTTTTCATATCTATTGTAAATAGTGCTGCAATAAACATAAGTGCAAGATGAAGAAACATCCTACTGAAGGGGGAAAAAATATTTGCACACCATACATCTGGTAAGGTACTGATATAGAAGATTTACAAAGAACTTACACAACTCAATGACCAAAAAAAGCAAACAAACCAATAAAAAATTGGACAGGAGAGCTAAAAAGAAAGTTCTCCAGAGAAGAAACGCAAATATCCAATAGGCACATGAAAAATGTTCATCACTTATCAGGGAAAGCAAAAAAGGTCTAATTTTTGCATGGAAAGGCAAATAAATTATAAAAAAGGACTTAAGGAGGTACAGAGTTGGTGTTTGCTAGGATTCTAAACAAAAACATCCTCCTTGCTTGAGACAGATAAAAACTGGCACCAGGGTTTCAGAACTTTCTAGACAGTCTGTCTTGGTGTCTCTGATTCCACTGGGTTTCCTCAATGAATATCTGACCCCAAAGAAAACTTCCTATTGTTTCTAGCCACACTCCACCAACCCTCCTGACTATTTTACATTTAAAATGGGGAAAATGAAGTTATTCAATAAATAGGTGCTTGGGAAAATTGGACAGGCACACGTGAAAGAATAAAACTAGAACACTATCTCATACTATACATAAAACTGAAGCAGGAACATTTTGAATTTTAACAGACATTTCTTTTTTTTTCTGTATTTTTTTATTTATTTATTTATTTATTTTTTATAGAGGCATGCTTTTATTTATTTATTTGTTTGTTTGTTTTGTTTATACATGCACTGGGTACAGTCAGAAGCACGGGAGGGTGGGAGAATTCACCAGAGCCAGAGCGGAGAGCAGAGCAGGCAGAAGGACCGAAGTACACTGCTGAGGGGAGCAGCGGGTGGCAGGAGAGGTCTGTGCGCCATGTGGGACCCTCCTCCGGTGGCCGGGGAGCAGCCGGGGATTGAACCTGCGGTGCAGAGGCCGCGGGCAGCTTCGCAACCCAGCGCTCAACCGCTGCGCCCCCGGGGAGGCCCTTAACAGACATTTCTAATTCAACTTTACTGTGTCTTTCTCTTGTACAATTTTCACCAGCATTCATCCCTACAACATTTTCTTCTTCCCCAACTGGTATACTCTGTACTCATTAAACACTAACTCTCCACTCTCCTCTCCCCACAGCCCATGGCAACCGCTGGTCTACTTTCTATCTCTATGAATTTGACTACTATAGTTAGCTCATACAAGCTGAATTATATAATATTCATTCACTTATCATTGGCTTATTTCACTTAGCAGTGTCCTCAAGTTTCACTCATATTGTAGCATATGTTAGAATTTCATTTCATTTTAAAGATGACTATTAGTCCACTGTATGACTATTAGTCCACCTTTTATTTATTCATTTTTTTAAAAGACTTATTTATTTATACAAGAACTGGGGTACAGTCAGAGGCGTGGGAGGGTGAGAGAATTCACCAGAGACAGAGCGGGGAGCAGAACAGGCAGACGAACTGAAGACACTGCTGAGGGGAGCAGTGGGTGAGGCAGGAGAGGTCTGCCACACCACGTGGGTCTCTTCCTGGCCGGCCAGGAATCGAACCTGCCCTGCAGAGGCTACAGACAGCCTCGCAGTGTGGTGCCACCGGGGAGGCACCTTATTTATTCATTATTAATGAACATTTATTTAGGTTGCTCTCACCTTCTGGCTACTGTTAATAAAGAATATGGGTGTACATATATGAATATGGGTGTACATATATCTGTTAAAGTCCCTGCTTTTATTGTTTTGGGGTATATACCAAGAAGTGGTATTGCTGTAGTTCTATATTTAACCTTCAGAGGAATCACCATAACATTTTCCACAACAGCTGCATCTTTCTATCAATACATTTTCCTCAGCAGTACACAAGGGTTCCAATTTCTCCACATCCTTGCTTCTTGTCAACACTTGTTTTCTTTTTTTAAAATAATACCCATTCTAATGGATGTAAAGTAGTAAAATGTTCATATATAAAATCCATTAATCTTTTCCTTCATGTTTCCTGTCTTCATTGAAACCACTTATACAGTGTTCAAATATATAATTTTATTTGTTAGATTTAGCGCTTTGACTCATGTGAAATTAATTTTCTATTTAATTTGAGATAGGAAATGCTAACTATCTACTTCCAGAGTCAGTGGTGCCAATTTCATTCATGAAAGTGTACTTTTTCCTTTTCCACCATGTTGTTTTTTTTCTGTGGCTCCCCTCTGAAGGCCAATACTGAGCCACTGCGGCTCTTAATACTTCACATTATTAAGCATTCTTGCCTAAAGGAATTTATTTCAGCTCTCTAGAAATGTACTTAAAATTAACAGCTTATTTCTCAAGATTGCTGAAAATGTAGCATTTCTGTATTTCTTTTCCTTCTTTTTGGCCTTTTCTCATCAACTGCCAAAATTTAAGATGATATACTAACATTTTTAGTAATGGCAGCTCCATTTGTAACCAAGCATGACAATATTTAAAGTACATTCTGTGAGTAAGTTAACTGATTTTGTTGGGATGTTACATTTGTAACAAAGCAAACATCTCATGAATTACAGTCATATAAAACATATTTTACTATTACTAAAGGAACAACAAGACTTTTTTATCTGAAAATAAATATTAGGGAAGGTGGGTTTTGTTGAAAGAACATTGGATTAACAGTCTAGAGGAGGAAGTGGGAGGTATAGTCTTACCAACAACTCATTCTACAAACTTGCATGTTCTTGACTTTTTTGGGCTATAATTTCTTCATATAAGAGATAAAGAAACAGCCAGTATATACTAGAACTACAGATACTGGCAAGTTACCTGTCATTCTTACCATCATTTTCCTCATATGGAAAAATGGAGATATGAGTAACACCTGCTAAGCTGACTGTTACAGGGAGTAAATGACCATTAACTTTTAGGAATAATGTGTTCATTTATAGATGGAGCTACATCTGGAAAATTGTGGGAGTCCAGGCAAACCATAGATAGTGGGGCCAAAGAAGAAATGACACTGTTCTGGGGCACAGATATGGTCCTGAGGACCTGGAAGATGAACAGAGGATTTACACATGCCATGGCAGGAAACAGAAGCATTGAAAGTTTTGAGCAAAGAAGAGACCAGCAGAATTGATATTATAAATAATCAATCTTACAATTTTTAAGCTATTTTCTAGAAAAATAATGGAAACTAACTTTTATTGAACCTCTGTTAAAATTCTACTCTAAGATCTTTGCAGATGTTTGCTTATGTGATCCTTACAGCAGCCCTTTATGATAGTCATTTGCCCCAGTTTACAGATGAGGAAAAAAAAAAAACTACACAGGTAATATAATAACTTGCCCAGCCACCCAGCTTGAATCAGGCTTCCAGTGCAGGCAGTCTGACCCCAGCATCCACAGTACTCACTTTTAGGTCACAGTAACTTTCTTAATAGACATATACCATAGGCTGGACACATAAGGAAAGCATAGGACTATTGCAGTAGCCAAGGTCTGAAGTAATAATAAGGACATGGATTTCACAGGAGGCAGCAGAAATGGACAAAATGGGGGATTTCAAAAGAAAAACTGTAATTGCTGAATGAGATACTTGGGGAGTTAAGAAGAGGAGTAAATTGAAGATGAAACCAAAGTTTTCATTCCTCTGAGATAATCATGGAGCCTTTGAGGAACACAAGAAGTGAAGGAGAGCTGGTGTAGAGGAAACAACTACAAGGTGTGGTTTGCTGAATCCAGGAAGGTGCCAGGAGCAGAGGTGTAGCAGGCAGCATTGCTCATTGTGAGATAGGGCTTCTGTTAGATTGGGGATCTTCAGCAGAGGGAAACTTTGAAGTCTGGAACACAGGTGAACTCTCCAAGAAAGAGAAAGGGAAGAAAGTTCCTTAATCAAGGTAAATACTGGGGACAGGAAAGAAGAGGCAAAAGCAAGACAAAGGGGATAGCACATACCAAAGCCTACAGTGATTTAGTTCCTTGCAAAAAGGCCATCTTATTTAGCAAATCAATCTGCAAGGTACTACATTGCTACCAGAGATAAATTAAAATCAAGATATTTAGATGGTTTACCTACAATCATATAGAAGCAAGTGCCAGAACTAGAATTTGAATCCATCTTATGTACTCCAAAATCTGTGTCTTTCCAAAGCAAAAAGGTAGGGAATGGGAACATGCCTGACCTGGGTGAGGATTAGTGGCTGAGGTCTAGGAGATGACTGGCAGGACATGAACTCTAAGCCTAAAGAAAATAGGATTTTGAAAGGCTATGTTGTATCTAGGAGTTAAAAAAATATGTATTTTTAAGCGGGAAAGTAACAGGATATCACTTTTGAGATAGGAACTGTAAGTATAAATCTCAAGTCAGTAAATGAAAAATGAATTGGAGGCAGAAGACACTAGGGACAATTGTATTACCACTGGTGTTTATATAGTGCTTTTGTTGATGCGTAATGATGATCTAAGCTTGAATAGGGACAGCAGAAAGGAGACTGGGTCAAGAGATAGACACATTTTGGTAAGACTTGGCTATCTAACTCCCAGTGGAAATATGAACTACCACTGAAATAATTCCATGATAGAGATTTAGAATTCAAAAGTCTTCTCCAAGTGAAATAGTTAGACTCTGGAAGGAACTGAGAAGACCAAGAGAACATGACCGAGAAGGAAATTCTGTGAGGGAAATAGAGGATTTGAAGGGCCTTCACTGGAAGAGGCGTTAGTGTACATTCATTCTTAAGAGTTACCTTTTCCCCTTATAGAAGGGTGGCAGGTTCTGACTTTTCAGAACTTCATTAGTTTCTTCTCTACGTGCATCTTGAGTACAGATGCTTATGGAGCCACAGGCTGGCCTTGTTCTCTCCTAGGGACCTTGGCACACACTTGTACACAAGCCCACACTTATACAACAGAGTAGGGGAGGCCAAGAAATGTTTAGAAAGTGAAGTCTTCAGGTCATGGTCATTATTTGGATGTTGTGGTGGCTCTTAGTTCTCTAAGGAATCAAGTATGGCAAAGAGGAGGAGGTCACAGGGCCCTAAGGAGAGTGGTGGTCCCTGAAATCAGTACAGAGATAGGGTCATGAAATGCTGATGAGAAATTGAAGATGGTGAGTGTGGAGGTTCTTTCAAAAAGATTTAAACAGAAAAAAATAGGTCATTCTGTCCCACAGGTCAATTTAGAGCTCATTTTTCAGTGTCTTTATAAAATTCATGTGTAAATTACATAGAAAGCTAAAGGTTTGGAGATGGAAATCACTTTATCTGTTCACTTTATCCTATTTTCCATATTGACTTGATTATTGCAAATGTACTTATAGTAGGTTGCAAGTTTGAACTCTGGGACAAGCAGGTTTGTGTTTGAATCCCAGATCTACCATTTAATAAATTAGGCCACAGGGGAAAGCAGTCAAACACTGATTTTGTTTCCTCAACTGTAAACTGAGATAATACTTCTGTAGTTAAGTAATACTGATTGCTCAACTTCTGTTCCATTCTAGTTCCATTATAACATGCTTGTCTTTATAATAGAGGTTGGGAAGCCCAACACAGATTTCCCAGACTCCCTTGCAGCTGGGTTTCACAAATCTGATCTGGTCCTACCAAGTAGGCACATCTGAAGATTTGGGAGGTGATATGGGTAATGTAAAACATTGAGAACACATCAGAGCTTCTCATGATCATTCTAGAGGTGGTGACTGGTATTTTGGGTATGTGGAAGTGAAGTTTCAGTATTTGCTATTGAGCATCTGTAGCAGGAGGCAACAAATATAAGTTACCCCTAGGACAAGCTCAGTTGAACATTCATTCTGGCTGCACTGTTCATATAGTTTAGGATGCAACCTAACTTTGTAAGTGCCAGGGTATGATTCCAGAAACCAAATCCATGACATTTACATGGTACTGAACTTCCCCTCCAGGCCATACAAATTCTTTTCTGAGCTTCAAACCTGTGCGTTTAATTGTTTTCTAAAGTTTGGTCCCAGTGTCTATCAAAAAGAATATGCCAATATTTTCTTCCCTACCAAAAAGGAAAAAGCAAATCATAAAAGTTTGTCATTCTTTAGTTGTTAATTCGGGCAAAACTTATAGACTGATGATTCTTTAAGGGCCTGGGAAGGGCCTCCCTGGTGGCGCAGTGGGTTGAGTGTAGCGCTGTGAAGCTGTCCGCAGCCTCTGCAGCATGGGTTTGATTCCCGACTGACCAGGGAGATACCCACATGGCGCAGCAGACCTCTCCTGTCTCGCCCACTGCTCCCCTCAGCAATGTATTTCAGTCCATCTGCCTGTTCTGCTCCCCACTCTGTCTCTGGTGAATTCTCTCACCCTCCAGTGCCTCTGCCCTATATCCCAATTCTTGTATAAAAATAAATAAATCTTTAAAAAAAAAGGGGGGGTGGGAATATTTTCCCCACCACCAACCCTTATCCTCCTTTGACATTTTCTCCCCCTCCCACCTTATCCTCAGAAGCTCCACTTCATTTACTAGTTTCTACTTCATTTACTAGTTTCTCTAAGAATATTACTTTTTAAAGATTTTTTAAATTATTTATTTATGCATACAAGAGCTGGGGTACAGGCCAGAGATGCAGGGGGTGAGAGGATTCACCAGAGACAGAGTGGGAAACAACAGGTAGATTGACCGAAGTACACTGCTGAGGGGAGGAGCGGGCGAGTCAGGAGAGGTCTGCTTCGCCATGTGGGTTGCTCCCTGGCTGGCCGGGGATCAAACTCTGGCTGCAGAGGCTGAGGACTGCTTCATAGTGTGGTGCTTAACCCCTTGCGCCACCAGGGAGGCCCTAAGAATTTTACTTTTTCAAATCATCTATGTAAATGTCCAATATTTGTCTTTGTCATTTTGACTTGCTTTACTACGAAATAATTCTCTCAGACTTCCGTTTTATTATAAATGTAACATTTCATTTTCCCTAATAGCTGAATATTCCATTCTGTGGTTATACCACAGCTTCTGAATCCAATCCTTTATCATGGGCACCTCGGTTTTTTCCATATCCTAGCTACTGTAAATTATGCTATAATAAACATTGTAGAGCTTATAATTTTTTAAGGTGATAGTCTAATCTTCTCTAGATAGATGCCTAAGAATGGGACTATTGAGTCATAGGGTATTTCCATTTTTAGTTTTTTAAGGTAAATCTAGATTGCATTCCAAAATTGCTATACCAGGACCTATACAAAGAAAACTATAAAACACTGTTAAAAGAAATAGAAGAAGACACAAAGAAATGGAAAGACATCCCCTGCTCATGGATTGGAAGAATAAACATTATTAAAATGGCCATCCTACCAAAAGCAATATACAGATTCAATGCTATTCCAATCAAAATTTCAATTCATTCTTCAAAGAAATAGAACAATTATTGATGAAATTCATATGGAATCACAAAAAAACCCAAATAGCCAAAGCTCTCCTGAAAAAAAAAAGAAGGGAATGGAGGCATCACACTCCCAGACTTCAAACTATACTACAAAGCCATAATCATCAAAAGTGCATGGTATTGGAACAAGAACAGATATACAGACCAATGGAATCGAATAGAAAATCCAGAAATAAACCCATAGATTTATGGTCAACTAATCTTTGACAAAGGAGCAAAGACTATGCATTGGAGCAAAGAAAGTTTGTTCAATAAATGGTGCTGGGAAAACTGGGTCGCTACATGCAAAAGAATGAAGCTTGACCACTACCTCACACCATACACAAAAATCAACTCAAAATGGATTAAAGAACTAGACATAAGACCTGAAACCATAAAATACATAGAAGGAAATACAGGCGAAACACTATGCACTATGTGATATGCACATCAAAGACATCTTTACAGACACATCACCCAAAGCAGTGGTAGTGAAGGCAAAGATAAACAGCTGGGACTACATCAAATTAAAGAGCTTCTGCACAGCAAAAGAGACAATAACAAAAACAAAGAGAAACCCCACCAACTGGGAGAACATTTTTGCACACAACACTAATGATAAAGGACTGATCACAAAAATCTGCAAAGAGCTGATGAGACTCAACAACAACAAAGAAAATAATCCAGTGAAAAAATGGGCAGAAGAGCTAAAAAGAAACTTCTCTGAAGAAGAAATGCAAATGGCCAACAGGCATATGAAAAAATGTTCAACATCACTTGTAATCAGGGAAATGCAAATCAAAACTACCATGAGATACCATCTTACACCAGTGAGAATGGCACATATTAAAAAAACTAGCAACAACAAATGTTGGCGAGGGTGTGGAGAAAAAGGAACTCTTCTGCACTGTTGGTGGGAGTGCAAACTGGTCCAACCACTGTGGAGAGCTGTGTGGAGATTTCTGGACCTACTAAACATAGAACTTCCATATGATCCAGCAATTCCACTCCTAGGTATTTACCCAAAGGACACAGAAACATCAATTCCAAAGAGCACCTGCACCCCTATGTTTATAGCAGCACTATTTACAGTAGCTAAGCTTTGGAAACAACCCAAATGCCCAAAAATAGATGACTGGATCAAGAAGATGTGGTACATATATACCATGGAATATTACTCAGCTTTCAAAAAAGATAAACACATGCAATTTGCAGCAACATGGATGGCACTGGAAGGGATCACGCTCAGCGAAATAAGCCAGAAAGAAAAAGAAAAATACCGGATGGTCTCACTCATGGCAGGAATCTAGAAAACTTAAATGAGGGACCAGGAAAATGAATAACTATAAGAAAGTGAAAATCAAAATCAACAAAAAACTATGGGGCCTCCCTGGTGGCGCAGCGGTTGAGCGCGGGGTTGCGAAGCTGCCCGCAGCCCTGCAGCGCCGGTTCGATCCCCGGCTGCTCCCCGGCCACTGGAGGAGGGTCCCGCATGGCGCGCAGACCTCTCCTGCCACCCCCTGCTCCCCTCAGAAGTGTACTTTGGTCCTTCTGCCTGCTCTGCTCCCTGCTCTGGCTCTGGTGAACTCTCTCACCCTCCTGCGCTTCTGACTGTACCCAGTGCTTGTATAAATAAATAAATAAATCTTTAAAACAAACAAACAAACAAAAAAACTATGAACCAGAGACACTTTTTGGGGGGTGGGGGCGGGAGGGAAGGGATTGGGGTCAGAATGGGGGGGTTGCAATTGTATGGGGAATATAAAAATAAAATTTATTATTTAAAATTAAAAAAAAAAATGGCTATACCAGTTTACATTCCCACCAGTAGTGCAGTAGGGTTCCTCTTCTGGCATCCTTTCTAGCACTTGTTGGGAGTCTTTTTTTAATACACACCATACATACCTTACATGCCTGTAAGGCAGGAAATGATATCTTACTGTGGTTTTCACCTGCATCTCCCTTACTAAAAGAGATGATGTACATTTTTCTGTATTTTTGTTGGCCTTTTGGATATTCTCTTTGATAAATTGTCTATTCAGATCTTCGGTCCATGTATTAGCTGAGTTGAAATTGTTTTATGTGACTGAGTGAACTTTTATTGTTGTAGTAAGGGAAAACTTGCATGAAGTGATCTGTGGGTCTTTACAAAATCACCTCTCCTGAAACTCAAGAGACTGCCAAATCACTGAGATCAGTAATTTGGGGGCTAGCTTTAACATTTTTTAAACAAAGAAATGGAAGAATTAAAATAAACAGGAGGGCCTCCCCTGGTGGCGCAGTGGTTGAGCGCTGGGCTGTGAAGCTGCCGCAGCCTCTGCAGCTCCTGTTCAATCCCCGGCCCCCGGTGAGGGTCCCACATGGCGCGGCAGACCTCTCCTGCAGCGCCTGCTGCTCCCCTCAGCAGTGTACTTCGTCACTCTGCCTGTTCTGCTCCCCACTCTGGCTCTGGTGAATCCTCTCACCCTCCCGCACTGTACCCAGTGCTTGTATAAATAAATAAATAAATAAATCTTTAAAAAATAAAATAAAATAAACAGGAAAGAGTAGATGTAACAGTTTTATGAATGCTGTGAGAATGTGGTTTCTTCTGCAATGTACAATAACTTTTTTAAAGTTAGCTCCATTTTTTTCTTTAAAATTAATTATAATTCTATAATTGTTAAACCAGCATTAGATAAGCATGGAAAATCGTCAGTTTGAAGTTATAATCAAGAATTTTTTTCTTAATTTTTGCATAGGGGAATTGGGATGTAGGCCAGAGATGTGGGGGGTGAGAGGATTCACCAGAGATAGAGTGGAGAGCTGAACAGGCAGATTTATTGAAATTCACTGCTGAGGGGAGCAGGCCAGACAGGAGAGGTCTGCTGCGCCATATATGGGTTAGCACCCTACTCAGGCCATAATGGTGATAGTGCTGAGACTTAACCCCTAGGCTACCAGGGAGGTCCATACCATCAATAATGTTTAAATTATATATTGTCCTATGAAGAAATCAAAAGTGGCACGCATAGGAAAATTATCATTATAAAAAGGTCTTATATTCTTTTAAAAGAGATGTGTTGTGCTCATCCCATCATATTACTCAAAGCATCAATACATTTCATCACAGATGATATAAATCTTGATCGCTTCATTAAGGTAGTTTTTACCATGTTTCTCCACTGTAGTGATGTTTCCCCTTCCCTCCCCCTGCTCTTTGCTACTGTACTTCTTGGAAGCAAATAAACTAAGTAAATGGGAATTAATTACTTGTCCTTGAAGGGGGTGAGGTGAACACAAATGGTTTGGAATTCTTCTATTTAGGATATTTGTGTTCTCTATTTGTGTCAGTATGGATTCAGGGATATTTAGATTATACTTTTATAGTTATCCAATACTATGTTATATATTTTGCTGCTGAAGCTGTGGAGCTCTTTTAGGTTGAGTCCTGTGTTCCTTTGACATACCCCATAATTTTTATTTTATTTTTTTTAGCATTTCTTTACTTTTTGGTACTACAAGATGCTCTAGGCCCATCTTATAGATTTCATAAACTAGCCCTAAGTCAGCCATTTTTCCAAGGAGACTGGTTTCTTTTAATGAAAGGTATAAACCAAGATCTGATAATGGACGTACTCATGGCTACAAGAGTTTCATTGTCCCTATCCCTTCTCAGTGGACAGAGCTTGGAAATATATGTACTTACTCTCATTCTTGTATACATATATATCTATAATTTTATCTTTGTCCATCTGTATATATTATATAAGCAAGACTTGTTTCATAATAATGTCACTGACTGTAATCCAATACCTCATGGTTCATTCTCATTTTTTTGCTTTTTTTGTATACTCTCTCTAATAAGAAATCTGGCTTCTACCATCTGCCATCAATTTATTTGTTTGTTACCTCCAGTATACGGGTAAAGAAATTTCAGAATTGTTAACCCATACACTGTGAAATTCCTTTACCAACTAGAGTATAATGTTCATGTATAGTTACTTTGGTCTTAGTTTTAAAATTTCCAGTCAAAATACCATTTTTCAGAGCAGCAGGCAAGACAGGAGAGGTTAGCTCCCTGGCCTGGGATCAAACTCATGCTGCAATGGCTGCTATAGCTTGATGGTGCTGAGACTTAATCCCTTGCACCACCAGGGAAGGCCTGGATTCAATTGCTTTTTGATAAACAACACAAATCTACATTACTTTGGGTGTAGTTATTATAATAAGTAATGTACCAAGGATGAATTTCACATGCTAAATGATCATGTATGCAAAACCACTCTGTGTACTCTCTAACTGAACTGTAAATGAACTTCTATTTCTACTGGTGAGGGAAAATTTAACTTTGACAGGTCAAAGTGACTTAATTACTTTTGGTTTAAAATTCAGCTCTCTGTAGATAAAGCATCACATTCACCTTGGCCTTCTACCCTTCTCTGTCCATTGTTTCCCTAAACAAAAAAGTTTTGGTCCAGGTAATCTCAGATAGCACGCATTGTGGAAAGGCACATCTGGTTGCAGGAGTCTTTTCTATGTGATCTTAGAAGTGCCAGGTAACTTACTTTGAGGGCATCTGACCATGTAGAAGGCTGACTTGGCCATCATCTCTGTGCTCTGCAGTGTAGCAGATCAACTGAAATACAGCCACTTTGCCCCTTTCTCTCCAGTCCTTCCTTGCACTATTATCTCTAGTGAAGTATCTGTTATGGGGTCCCTGGCCCTCAGCTTTAATGACTTCCTGGTAGGTCACCTGCTTTCAATTCTTTGCTACTTTCTGTGCCCTTTCCAGTTTGACAGGATCCTTGCAGACTTTCTCCATACCCCTTAGCAGTGTGGCTTCTCTCAGGTCTATTCTAAGCTTACATAGGCCATGCAATCAATTCTATTCTACTTTAGTTTCCCCTCCCCAGAATACTTAAAAGGAGGGAGGACCACCATGCTCTCTGGGAATCCCAAAATTTCCCTGGGGTTTCCACCACATCCCTTGGGTCTTCAATCCCTAAAAGAGGCCAAGCATCCAAGCCCCACCTTTATATCTAAAATCTCATTCTCCTCTCCCATTACTGTCCCAAAAGAAAAAGAAGGCATGGAGGGAAAAACTAAGTCAGATTATTTCTTATTCCTCCCTCACTGTGGTTTACATAGTGAATTCTGTGCTTGCTGTCTTCTAGGTATTGCTAAGTCAAATGCCAAATACACAAAATTTGAGAATAAAATATTTTTTCTTGCTCAATAATCTTGACTCTCTCATAATAATGGACGTGGCCTTTCAGATGGCTGCTTCTTGGGTTTTGTAAAACCCCATTCAGAAATTCAGTCTCTTCAAACAGCTGGGACTACAACAAACTAAAAAGCTTCTATACAGCAAGAGACAATAACCAAGATGAAGAGACATCCTACAAACTGAGAAAAAATACTTGCATGCCACACAACTGGTAACGGACTGATATCAAAGATCTACAAAGAGCTTACACAGCTCAACAAAAACAAAATAAAGAATCCAGTAAAAAAAGTAGGCAGAAAAGCTAAAAATACATTACTCCAACAGACACATGAAAAAATGCTCAGCATCACTTATAATGAGGAAAATGCAAATCAAAACTACAATGAAATATCACTTCACACCAGTAAGAATGGCCCACATTAAAAAAAACTAACAACAACAAATGTTGGCGAGGATGTGGAGAAAAAGGAACACTTTTACATTGCTGGGGGGAATGCAAACTGATGAACCACCATGGAAAGCTGTGTGGAGGACCCTCAAATTACTAAAAATGGATCTTCCATATGATAGAGTAATTCCACTCCTAGGATCTACCCAAAGGACACAAAAACATTAATTCAAAAGGAAACCTGCACTCCTATGTTCACTGTGGCACAGTTTACAATATCTAAGATATGAGAACACCTAAATGTGCAAAAACAGATATGGTGTATATACACAATGGAATACTACTCAGCAATCAAAAAACACAAACTCATGCCATTTGCAGTAACATGGATGGAGCCAGAAGGGATTATGTACTCCATCCAACTGATAAGGGACTGATCACAAATATACACAAAGAACTCACACAACTCAACAAAAACAAAGTAAACAATCCAGTCAAGAAATGGGCAGAATTTAAAAGACATATTTCAAACTCCCAGATGTGGTTAATCATTACCAGGCCACTAAGGTTTATTTACTCCTTACCAAAGGCCACCTTCTTCCATGGCTGCAATACCTCAGAGGCCATAAGAGACCTTAGTTAAAGCCAGGAAGAGCATTATTGTTATGGAAATTCCAAACCAGGAGAGCTAATGGGGCTTAGATGTTGGGGTTTAATGAGTGAATGGGGTCCTTGGGTTCTCTCTGAGAATGGATTCAGAGAGTCTTCCATTCAGTGGCACTCTGCAAGTAGCTAAGGAAAAAGATGTTTGCACAGACACAAACAGGCAAAGGTTGCATTTTATAAGGTCAAGTATATTAGGAAAAGGTTAAAGAAGAGGAGACAGGACAGACACAGGTGGTCAGTCTTGGGAAAAGCCTGCCTCTTTCTACGGTAGGAGTCCTTCAATTATGTTCTATGGTGGGTGGGGGGGATTCATTCTTCTGTGAAAATCTATTGTGAACTCTATCACTTCCAAGATCTCTTTGGGTTAATCTGTTCTGTAAGGACTGGTGTTTCTTTGTAATGATGGACAATTATCCATAATCCCACCTATAGATTTTGATCTGGGCCTATAGATTTCATTATCAATCTGTGCCTAAAGATTTTCCATTGGCATTTGAAAGACTTGTTAATCATTTCTACCTCCACCTTTAGTTTTTGGCCTTATGAAGCTTCCATACTAAATTTTCTACTCTAAGCACCATTAGAACTAGGGCTGTGACCAGGAAACTCATGGCCCTGACAGGACAGAGAGGCACCCCTGGACACAAAAAGCAACTCCCCAGAACCTACCCTTGTCCACGTCCTCCATCACCTCCTCCACAAAGGCCCCGGAGACAAGGCTCCTGGCCCAGGAAACTGCATTCACTACCTCTGATGATCTGGTAACGTTTAAAGTGGTACAAGACAATCTGCAGTTATCCACCTACTGTTAATACACTCATAATCAGTTAACATCTTTAAGATACTTAATCCTCATTCTAGTAAAGACACCCTAAAACTTTCATGAGAAACTGATAATTCTATGCTTAACTGACTTCTCAAATAAAACATGTACCCTGTTGATAGAGTTCTCAGTTAGGATTGTGTTCTCTCTGAATACCAGTAAGCCCTACAATAGTGGCTTCAATGAAACCCTGCTTATCACCTTAATGGTGGCTGCAGCTTCCACCTACCTTCCTAATCAGTTGTGTTTAGCATATAGGCTTCCTCCTGTGATCCTATCACCTATTCCCAGTGTACATTTCAGGCAGGAAAAATACTCAAGCCATTGTATACTTACAAAAGTTAGCAAGAGCTTAAGTCTTTACTGTAAAGGTAGATAGACATGTTCATTACACTAAATTATAGCAATCAAAATAAAGTTGTGATCACCCTTGTTCCCACAACCCAGAGTTTTACAACATAAATATTTGCTGAATAAACTTCTAAGAAAAGCAAAGGTTTGCCAGAAATCTCCACAAGTATGCTTATGTCACACTGGCCAGAACTATGAAACAGATACTGCTACTTACAAAAGACATGGGAAATGTTGCTAGTGCTTACAGCCTAGAGAATGAAGAGAGGCAAGGGAAAGGATCCGAGGGATATAGTGGGACAGAAGAGGCCTTGGAATCCAACAGACATAGGTAGGAATGCCAACTCCAGCACCTGCCAATGTGTGTGCATGGCACATTTGGTTTTTCTCTTTAAAAAAGCTTCCTTGTTATATTATTGTTGTTTAGGAACATGAATGCCTTTTGATTTGCCAATAAACTAAAGGCACAGACTCGCCTATGCCCTTAATAGTGGTAAGCCACATCTGCACATGTGCTTTCCAACATTTACTAGACAAGTTAATTGAACTAATTTGCTTTATTTCTCTGTAGAGGATAAGAGCACCCACTTCACTGGACAGATATACCACCTGTATAAGATCACCTAGGCAAAGAGAAAAGCTAACCTCCTGTTGGAAATTTATATGGCAAAAACATAGTTGCTTTGGAGGACAATCTTGCTTGTGGATTCTCTTTTTGCAGTGACCGTGAACCCACAAAAATACCTTCAAACCTGAGTTTTATGAAGCATCTAACTGGTTATACTAGAAAAAAAAACATTTGAAAGCACTCCCTCTGACTCTTCCATAGCTTTGGTAAATGTTTCATTTGCTTTTGCTTTAATGGATTTCCACACTGTTATAATTTGACAATAATGAGTAGACCCTCTTAAAATCAGACAATCTTGATTGTCTCAAAGCTATATTCTCAAAGCTATATTTGAACTGAGTGATTGTTGAATTACTTCTTAATTCTAAGTTACACTAACCCTCCAATTCACCACATGAAACTCAGGTAATGTGAGTCTGTTATGAACACAGGCCAATCAATTACTTGAAAATGAACTTATTTGAATTTAAAACTTTATCATCTATCTAGAAAGGATATTTATTGAGCATATTATCATTACAGACTGTGTTGAATTTTTAAATGCTAAAATAGAAGGCAGTAAAAATGAGAGCCAAATGCACAAATTAAACACACTAAAGAGAAAAAAACATTATTTTTTGTGCTGTCTTTATGTTAACAAAATACTCCTTCACAATTGTGAGATTCTACTGCTTTCTCCTTTAACATTTTGGTTTTTCTGAATATGTGTGTATTGGTGCACGCATACGTGTGTGTGTGTGTGTCTGTGCATGTAGCTGAACCCTAGACATAGAGAATTCAATCTCAAATTATTTATTCAAGTAACAGATTGCAATCAATCAATCTATCTCCTGAAATACTCAAAGGAAAGTCAGAAAAGTGAGCTGCCAACTTCAGACATAATGTATATGTCTAAATGAATGAATTAAAATTTTTAATGTTTACCTACAGAATGCAGATAAAAATGTGAGCTGTATACCTTGTCAACAATCTATTACACTTTCATGAATTCACATTGCAGACACTAATTAATTAAAATATAATCATATTTAGATTAGAAGTTTATTCAGGAGATATTTATGTTGCAAAACTCTGGGTTGTGGGAACAAGGGTGATCACAACTTTATTTTGATTGCTATAATTTAGTGTAATGAACATGTCTACCTTTACAATAAAGACTTACACTCTTGCTAACTTTTGTAAGTATACAATGGTTTGAGTATTTCGAGAGTAATTTGCAAATGTAAAAGGATGAGGAACAGTAGATAGTCAAGTGTAGGAAAAGCAGAAAGGATGACACTTACTGGCTGGGGGGCAGGTGGTTTAGGGTGGCAGGGGATAGAGGTGGTAACTCCAAGAGGGTTTGGAAAGGGTGGAGCTTGGACCATTGAATGAAGTTCTAAATGGGAGCCTAAGCCTATAAAAGCTTGTAGAGGCAGACAGGGAAAGCAGCCTGAAGTCCAGGACTAGCAAACAAGCTGGGGACCCTAGGTCACACAGCTCTAATCTCCAGAGAAAAGCTGAAACGCTTGGACAAGAGACACCTGGTCCAAGATGCAGGCTCAGTCCTTATACCACCTGCTAGGAATCGGGCTGATACTGATCCAACTTCCCAGAGGGATTCCAGGACAACCGGACGAAGTTGTTAAGGTATGCGGACGCGATTATGTCCGCTTTGTACTGGAAGTTTGTGGCAATTCAAACTGGAAAGGGGCTAAGAGAGCACAACATCTTGCAATCCCATCTGGACCCTTCGCAGGTGAGAACTCTAGTCTCCATAACTCTTCATATTTAGATTAGAACCACTTTTCACTGGTTTTGGTCTGACTGCACCCAGTCAGAATTGTGACACCCAGGTATGGCTCCAGAGTTCCCTGGCTGACTATATTCAACAAGAGCTGCTGTGACAGAAGAATATGGGCTTTTTCCTCATAATTTGCTTTCCAATAAGGTCCTCACCAGCGGTCTCACACAAAGAAGAGAAAGCTGACTGAACACCAAATAGCTACACCTAAAATTCACAGGGTGCTCTTCAATATCTGCAGCCAGAGAGACAGAACCGGGGAAAATGTGTGTAGGGGGTGTTAAGTGTCGCTTGGTGGGGACAAACAGAGGAATGAAGGCTGCCAAAAACCAGGTGGAGGTAGGAAAATCTCTGAATGCCTCAAGGTCTGTGGGCCAGACAGCAGGGATGCTGGATGGTAGGACAACTAGATAGGGCATTTCTACTTGAGGAGGCAGCAAGGAGGAGTGAGTCTTTATCAAGTGTGTTTGCACAGAAGGACATGAGGCAGAATTCAGAAACCTCTGCTAAGTAACTGTGTGGTAAACTGGAAGAGTCTTAGATTTAAAGACTCCTTGGAGGAGGAGGAAGGGAGGAGGGAAGTCTGGCTTTCCTGTACTCCAAAAAATGCTTCCGCCTTTACCTTAATTTTAATTTATTTGTGTACTTCCCCAGAGGAGAGGGCCTAGCTTCCCACTCTTTGAATTGGGTCTTGGAGTTCATTTGTGTGAGAGGGGCTTGAGGAGAAAGAAAAGGGCCTGAATACATACCAGAGAACTAGAAGGGAGTCAAGGTAAGTTTGCCTTTTAGAAAAATTCCACTGATAATATGACTGACACTTAAAACCTTTGGAAGCTGCAATGGATTTTCTTAAAAAGTCAGATTTCAGAATGATGATTTCAGATTTGAGAATGATTCCTCAAATCTGGAATGCTTTTGAAAAATAGATGTAAAGCAGTTATAAAGAAATTAAGTAGCAAGGGGAACTTTCACAGTTAGGCAAATGTAAAATGCAGTGGGTCACAATTAAATTTTGATAAGGGAAACACAATTGTGAATATTAAGTGTTCTGTGTTTAATTGCATATATCAATTATGATCAACCACAACTATATAATATAGGCTATATGTGAATGATGTATGTATCAAGTGACTGTAACCTCATATAAAGTCATTGTGCACATCACAAGCATTTACTTCCCCTTCGTGGGTCTCAAACATGATTGTGATTTACTTTACTTTCTTACATTGTTGGTCAGCCATTGATTTATGCAAGATATACACAATTTTTATAAGATGAATTCAAGAGCACCACAGGGTCTAGAAATTTAATGATTCAAAGTAGGGAAAGGCAGAGTTAAGGGATACAGTGGGACAGAAGAGGACTCGGAATCCAACAGACATAGGTAGGAATGCCAACACACAGGCTAATGTGTGTGTACTAGGTCAGAATTAAATTTTAATAAGGGAAACACAATTGTGAAAAATAAGTGTTTTATATTAAATAACATTCATGTTTGGAGTCTTTTTTGGTACTAAAACTTAAAATTGCATAAGGATTATACGTGAAGTTAAGGAGAGAGTTTACATGACTGAAAGTTTTCTTTTTTTTTTTTTAAGATTTATTTATTTATGCATATAAGAGCCAGGGTGTAGGATCCACCCCAGGGGTGTAAGATGTAAGAGGATTCACCAGAGACAGAATGGGGAGCAGAACAGGCAGACCTACTGAAATACACTGCTGAGGGGAGCAGTGAGTGAGACAGGAATGGTCTGCTGAGCCACGTGGGTCAGCTTCCTGGCCAGGAGCTACAAGGGCTGCCTATAGCTTCATAGCGCTGACTTAACCTCTTGTGCCACCAGGGAGGCCCCTGAAAGTTTTCTTGAGGTTAAGGAACATAGGTCAATTTATTTATATCCCTTAGACCACACTACAAGAGATATGGAAGCAGTCAACGATGTCACTGACCTGAAGAACTTAAGGAAAATGTCAGTGGGTTCCTGCAGGTTCTCAGCACAGGACACAACCTGCATATTTGCCCATGCTGGCATGCTGTTTAGAACAGGCTTCCTTCCTAGGGAGCACCCAGAGCTTGCATAGCGCTTGGCCCACTGCTATGGAACTAAAACCATACAAAGTACATTAGTCAGTTCACATGCAGCACAACTGATACTAATCGCTTCTTCAAGTCAGTGACATTTTGGTTCCTGTTCTTTTAACCCATTTCTTTATTTAACACTAGTAATATGGACTAAATACCCTGAGGAAAACAGAGAAATGGATGCATGAGGGATGTCGTCTTCTCTATTTCCTATCTATTAGATCATATCAGTCAGAAACTCAAAATTTTAAAACTTTATTCTGAAGCATAATTTGCCACTATAGAACATTTCAGAATTAAAAATAACCCATATACTTTCCAAAAATTGCTGTCATAACACAGAGCTTGTTTAGTAATGGAAAAAAATTACTGGCTAAGAAAAATTCATCAGGGGTCAGACAAGTGTTTTCCACGAGCAAGATGATTTCAGAGAAGTCAGGGAAAATCAAAGTGCTGTGATGAAACAGGAAGGTGACTGAGGAAAGACATTGGAGTCTGAGGGTGTAAGCAGAACCATAGCAGTGCTTAGTAATCTCAGCTGCCCAATTAAGTAAGCTGGCTATTCAGCGATCAGAATTCTTGCCTGCTCTGATTGGATGTTGAGGCAATGCTTTTCCTTTTTGGCTATGCAGAATGTTATTGTTTTCCTGATGTTCCTTGACATAAATATTCTTTCTTCCTCTGTCCCTTTCTTTAAACTTGAAAATCATGCCATCCTCCGTCCACCAAGATGAAGGAAGTTTAAACACGATATTGGAATCTGATCCTAGTTTGCTAGAGGATATGGAGTCAGCCCTGCCTGAGAGTCAATCATCACAACAATCTGCATTAAAGGATGCAAGTCTTAATTCTGAAGAACCTAAGAAAAATCTTACAACCGTACTAAATGAAGGCGAAAACAATAGTCTCTCAGAATTAAACAACTCGGTCTTTGATAAACAGTCCCGTAAAAAAAGGCAGGCTCCTATTTCATTGAGTTCAAAGTGTTGTAATGTAGGTTGTACCAGACGAGAGGTTGCTAGATTCTGCTGAGATGAAGCTAATTGTGCATTACTCATCTAATGTTCACATGTATTCTCAATGACATGTTCATGATGATCTGTCACCCCACTGATGATTAGGATATGAAAAATTATATTGGCATTTGGGCTTTTTACTTGTGCAAGAAAATATTCCTGGCATTACTGTACTTTCTGCTAAAAATACTTTTCATACTGGAGGGACTCTGCCTTTTTCATTAAAATTATAATTATGTTATTGTTGTCAGTGCTGTTAAAGTCACAATAAAATATCATTTTAATCATACACAAAAACTCAAGAAAAAATTTAAAAATAGGTATGCCTAGCAAAATGCTATTCTTGTGGTAGTGAGAAAGAACAACTCTATTAATGAAATCTGTATTTGATAAATTAAAATATTCCCCCACTCTTTTTCCTCCAGCCTCAATTCCCAAAATCATTTCATGGCTCAATATAAAGAAAACTATTTTAGTAGTAAATGAAATAAATAAAAATAACATACACAGTATATCTAACACTAGGTACATTAATTAGTCCAAAATATTTTTGTTGATATTAACTGTTAGAACAGATATAGAAATAATCATCAAATGGAATTTTGATTGATCTTAAAAGATTTTTTCTTTTAAGATATTTAAAGGATTAAGTAATTCCCATATTTCAAATTCCCTAACGTGCTTAATCATTAGTAGGCCACCACTCCTTAATCATTAATCACTACTCCTTACCAAAGGCCACCTTCATCAATGGCTGCAAAACCTCAGAGGTCATAAGAGATCCTGGTCAAAGCTGGAAAGAGAGCTATTTGATATGGAAATTCCAAATCAGGAGAGCTGATGGGGTTTAGATGTTGGGGTTCAGTCCTCACATATTAACCCAAAGAGATCTTAGAAGTGATAGATTTCACAATAAACAGATTTTCACTAAGGATTGAATCCCCCAAAGAACACTGTTGAAGAACTCCCGCCCTGGAAAAATGCAGACTTTCCCCAAGACTGACCGACTATGTCTGTCCAGTCTCCTCTTTTTCCTTTATCCTTTTTTTTTTTTTTTAAGAAAACTATTTTAGTTTTCCCTCTAAGAATGGTTTTGAAGAGTTTTACATTCAGTAGCACACCACAAGTGGCTAAGGAAAAAGATGCTTTGCATAGACACAAACAGGCAAACATTGCATTTTGAAGGGCAAGTTTATCAAGAAAAGGATAAACACATGCAATTTGCAGCAACATGGATGGAGCTGGAAGGGGTCATGCTCAGCGAAATAAGCCAGAAAGAAAAAAAAAAAAATACCGGATGGTCTCACTCATAGCAGGAATCTAGAAAACTTAAATAAGGGACCAGGAAAAAGAATAACTATAAGAAGGAAAATATCAAAATCAACAAACAACTATGAACCAGAGACACTCTATGGGGGGTGGGGGCAGGGAAAGGAGAGATTGGGGTCAAAATAAGGGGGTTGTAATTGTATGGGGAATATAAAAATGAAATTTAAATAAAAAACAAAACAAAAAAAAGGATAAATGTCCCAATCAAATGGGACATTGAATCTAGTAAATTTAGTTGGAGCCACATGAACTCAAGCATGTTCAAACTGGAGTTCTTCATTTAGTTCTACTATCTATGATTCTCTAAAGTTAGCCACATAGAGAGGAGAATAGACAACTCAGTTTCATGTTACCCAAGAACTGACCTGGGCCTATAGATTTTCTACCACTGACCTGGGCCTATAGATTTTCCCTATCAATCTGTGCCTTAGGATTTTTCCATAGTCGGTTTAACACCTTGTTTTAATAGAACTACACACTGCTATCATTTGACAATGATGAGCAGACCCTCTGAAATCAACAACAATCTAGAAATCAGAATTACTCTCAAATGGTGTTGGGAAAACTGGACCAGCAAAAGTATGAAACTAGACCACTACCTCACACCATGCACAAAAATCAACTAAAAATGGATAAGAGATCTGAACACAAGACCTGAAACCATAAAATATATAGATGAAAATATAGGTAAAACATTACAAGACATATCTCTCAGTAACATTTTTAAAACTCATCCACCAAAGCAAAGAAAATGAAGGAAAAGATAAACACCTGGGATTATAGCAAACTGAAAAGCTTCTGTCTAGCAAAAGAGATATTAACCAAAACAAAGAGACACCCCCGTGATTGGGAAAAAAATTTTGCACTCTATACGACTGATAAGGGATTGATCACAAAGATACACAGAGAACTCACAACTCAATAAAAACCAAGTAAACAATACAGTCAATAAATGGGCAGAACTTAAAAGATACTTTTCCAAAGAGGAAATGCAAATGGCTAACATGCATATGAAAAAATGTTCAACATCCCTCATAATCAGGAAATGCAAATCCCTCATAATCAGGGAAATGCAAATCAAAACCACCTTACACCAGTAAGAATGGCACATACCAAAAAAACTAGCAACAACAAATGTTGGCAAGGATGTGGTGAAAAAGGAACATTGCTGGTGGGAGTGCAAACTGGTCCAACCACTATGGAAAGCTGTGTGGAGGTTCCTCAGACTACTAAAAATGGAGCTACCATATGACCCACCAATTCCACTCCTAGGGCTCTACCCAAAGGACACAAACACACTGATTGAAAACAACACCTGTACCCCTATGTTTATTGCAGCACTATTTATAATAGGTAAAACTTGAAAACAACTCACATGCTCAAAAATAGATGACTGGATCAAGAAGTAGTGCTGTATACACACAATGGAATACTATTAAGCAATCCAAAAAGATAAACTCATGCCATTTGTAGCAACATGGATGGAGCTGGAAGGGATTATGCTCAGTGAAATAAGTCAGAGGAAAAAAGAAAAATATCAGATGATAATATTTATAGGAGGAATATAGGGTAACTAAAAACATAGGGTAAATGAAAAGTAAAAGCCAAAACCTGTAGGCACCTATAGATTTGAGGCTTAAAGCAGGGGAGGGGGAGGGAAAAGGGATCAAAACAGGGTTGGGAAGAGCACAAGGACCATGGTGATGGTTCACAGGTGAACTGCTGGTGGGAATTTTATGGAACTACACCTGAGGGGAGAAATCAAATACTGTAAAAATATGTATAACAATGTAAAACATTAATTAATTAATGAAAGAAAAAAAGAAAGAAATTCAATCTTTTTGTGTTCTGGATTATATCTGCTTTCAACTCCAAAGCAGTGAAAGTTAATACTAAATGGTGAAGGACTTGAGGCAAAAATGAAAATGGGGCAAAGAAAAATCTCTATTGATGTCTCCAAATAATATCTTTCTGCCATAATATATGATATGGACCTGTTACTGCAAATGGATCTGTTAGGGGGAAAAGGATGTCCTAAGCTAATTCCATACAGGCTTTGTGGACTCCGCCCTCACTCCAGACCAAAACCATCAGGACATTGGGAAAGACAAATCCCATCACCACCAATGGGAGGTAGCTGGGACCTGAGGGTGGAGTTAAGCAGCCAGGTTTGGTATAAAACCAGACACATGGGCCTTGGGGGGCTCCTCTTGGCTATCCGCCAGCTCTCAGCTCTCAGCCAGCTCTCAGCCTGCCATTGGGTTTACAGGTCAGCAGAATGGGTAGGACGCATTTAAGACTTTCTTTCCCTATTTTCTCCCTGAGTTGTACATTTCCTCAATTCCCTTTCCCTTGTAAATAAACCTTTTATTAACCTTTTGTGTGTGTCTGCAGTGGTGTATTAATAAGTCCTTTTAAACGCGTGGGTGAAGACCCACAGCCAGGCAACCCGTTTTATATTGGGGCTGCCCTATAACAGATCTATATTTGGAGTTAAGTAAATATGGAAGGCAAAATTACTTCAGTGCAAGTTGTAGTAAAGTCCAATAAGATGTATGTGCATTCACAAACATATAGAGCTTTCCTTACATGTGATATAATAAGCTGAACATATTTTTGAGACTTGAATAGAATCTCAGAATTCATGCAGGCAAGACCTCCTGACACAGAAAAATAGTATCTATCCAGATTATTTTCGGGAAGATTTCATTGCCATGGTGATGGTTAGGGGTAGTTGCCAAGATGTTTTAGTCAAAGGCTACTGATACTAAGAAAAAAAAAATCAAAGCAATTGAAGAATGAAAATCTATCAGAAAAACAGATTATTAACTTCATGCTCAGATTCAAAAGATGAGTAACTCCTTTTGTCTTTTATTTTGTCTCAGCTGGAAAGGCAGCTAACGATGCAGAATGAAATGAGAGAAAGACAAATGGCCATGCAGATTGCTTGGTCTCGGGAATTCCTCAAATATTTTGGAAGCTTTTATGGCATTGCAGTCATCTCTTTAACAACCGGGTATGTTTGCCATTTACTTTTAAATTTCCCTAAATAATTTATTTGTGTGTTTGTAATTATATTATTATTAAGGTGTCCAAGATAGGACATTGGTCCAACTAGTGCACATAAACAAAGGAACCACAAATAGTTTAGTCCTTGGGGTAAAACCAGATTAGTAACAGAAAATTCTGCCTTTAATTTCTTAGGTTTCTCCTGACCTTTTCCCCATTTTCTAAGTTAGAAAGAGGATGACTTGACACTAAGATAGAAGCAATCTCCTAAAAATTTATCTCCATAATCCCTTGATGGTAAATATGAATACTTAACTATTTTTAAATGAGTTAACTGAGCCTCAATGTCAAATAAAGATGAAGAACAAATCAGAGACCCTGCCTTACAAACTGCAGAATCTCATGAATAGTTATGGATAAGGAAATCCTATTTCCATAAAAGATTCAAATGAATTAAATAACTTCTGAAATGGAGAACTTTCTTCCAAAAACCAGGTATGCTTTTAAAACTGAGTATATGGATATGTATTTGAAGGTTACTCCTTGATATTCATTCATTTTTGTTCTTGAAACAGAGCAATAAAAAAGAAGAAGCCAGTCTTCCTCTTCCCTATTGTTCCATTAAGCTTCATCCTCACTTACCAGTATGACATGGGCTATGGAACCATTCTACAAAGAATGAAAGGTAAGTCTTTGATTAAGCCACAGTCTCTATTTCCTGATTCATTTTCTGGTTCAAAGATCTCCTCTTTATGATCCCTTGATTTATGAAGATCCCCCCAAACTCCCAATGATCAAAATTTCTATTTCCTCTCAAAAAGTTGTATGCTTTTTGAGCTCATACCAGTTTACAAGAACCAACTGTCAAATTTTCAGGAATTTTTGTGAGCTTATTGTGAAATACAATCATTGTTAAAAATTAAATTATATAAACTTACAATTAAATAAATTACAAAAATAAATTATATTAAAAACAATGGTAATAAGTAATCATACTAAGTTATATATATCTATACTCTTAAAGTTATGAATATCTATTGTATCTGTATGGTGACATAATAAAATACAGATACAACTCTGACAGATACAGCAATGACAGTCCATTGGCAGCTTGAACTTGGTCATAGTGAGAATGTTTACACCATGGAAATCTACAAATGCCAAATAAAGGCTTAACTTATTATTTTGTTAACTGTTTTTAGTAGGTTTGGGAAACTTTTGCCTGCAGGCTAGTTTTACTGGAACACAGACTTGCCCATTCATATATTAATTGTCTATGGCTGCTTTCCAAGACTAAGAGAGTCCAGTCATTGCAACAGGGTCGTAAGGCCCCACAAGTCTAAATATTTACTGCCTGGCAATATAAGGAAGTTTGTCAACTCATGGTTGAGACTTAAGAAAGTGATGAAGAAAAAGTTAATAATGCAGATTATGCTTAAAAATTTTATTGTATCCCTAGCCATTACATTGTGAATAGCATAAAAATTTAAAGAAATGCTTTCTCAGTATTTAAAAACTGTTCCATGATTTTTGTTGTTGTTGCTACTGCTGCTGTTAATTTTTTTGATGTACCATAGTTTTACATCCATGTTAGTGTTTGGAAAGTATAGGATTTACCCCTCAGGTACAGTCATCATAGCTCTCCCACCACCAAATCACCCATAGTCCTTCACCACAGGCCATTATGCTTTCTCCCCTTTGACCCCCCTCCCTCTATCTGTCTGATTTAGCAGAGTTGGTCACATCATTCTCAACTAGTACATGTCCAACATGTCATTGTTTCACTTTTGTCCTACTCATCAAATATAAATGAAAGCACCAGGCATTGCTCAGGTTGGAAGTATATTCTCTTACCAGCTGCAACCATAGGCTTGCTGTGAACATTAGAGTTCAGCAGAGCCTCCCTGGTGGCACAAGAGTTAAGCACCATACTATGAAGCAATCCGCAGCCTCTGCATCACGAGTTCGATCCCTGGCAGGCCAGGGAGCAACCCACATGGTGGAGTAGACCTCTCCTGGCTCGCCCACTGCTCCCCTCAGCAGTGTATTTCAGTCAGTCTGCCTGTTCTGTTTCCCAATCTGTCTCTGGTGAATCCTCTCAACCCCCACACCTCTGGCCTGTACCCCAGCTCTTGTATGCATAAATAAATAAATCTTTTTTAAAAAAAAGAGTTCAGCAAAAGTCATGAAAACATTTTGTGAGTCAAATTGGTGCACAATTTATGATAAAGTGTATTGCACATTTTATTATGTACCAATTGTGTGCTTCATATATGTCTTATAAGTAAGATTTATAATAAGCTTACAAATCTAATAAACATATATATATATACATACACACACATATACATAAAAATGTATTTTCCCTCACACCCTTTGGAGAGCTGGTTCTTAAATATTCACCAGCATCTGTCACAAAATCTTGACTTTTACTGCCCTAGAAAATAGCACTGTTGCCACAGAAACCATTCCTAATCCAGGAAAATAAAATTGCCGTGTAACATAGGACATCCATGTCTTCCAAATTCCCATCAACTAGCTGGGAGCTACATTCTCCTTAGGATCCTTGTGTCCCCACTTCTTGAGCCTTTTACTCAGAATATATTAGAAACCTCTATCCTAAGCCTTTATTTTGCCATCTTTTCTCTCCTGGACTATCGGCTTATCAAACCATCCTTTAAGCTTTGTGGAGACTGGTTCTGTATGGGAAAAGAAGCACAGACTCCTTTGCAGGTATTGGGAGTAGAGAAGATTGTAATTCTAAAATTTTCCATTTGAAAATGGAAATACATTTTCTACATAGAAACTGTTATAATGTCCTTTGGGGTTGGCACTTCTGGTATCATAGTCCAGCTCTATGGTGGTTTTTTTGCTGATGATTTAGAAATTGATTTATAGCATTACTATTATGAGAAAATATACTTTACCATTTATAGTAAAATCCATTTTAAGTTGGAAACTACACAACTGATTTACTAATGTTAAAATTCATTTCCATAACCTTAGTTTCACTTTACTCATCTCTGTATCATTATCACTATGTATCATTATCTATGTATCATTATCTATGTATCATTACTTATGTGGACATTAGAATTCTCAGTACCACATAAAAATTAATAAATAGTACTGAGAGATGCCAACTCTGTAACACAACATTCACTGGAACATATTACTAGTGGAGAACAAGTTTTTTGTGCTTTTTTTTTTTTAAAAAGATTTATTTATTTATTTATACAAGCACTGGGTATAGTCAGAAGCACGGGAGGGTGAAAGAACTCACCAGAGCCAGAGCGGGGAACAGAACAGGCAGACTGACGAAACACACTGCTGAGGGGAGCAGCGGGCGAGGCAGGAGAGGTCTGCGCACCACGTGGGACCCTCAATGGCAGCCCGGATCGAACCAGTGCTGCAGAGGCTGCGGGCAGCTTCACAGTCCAGCACTCAACCGCTGCGCCACCAGGCAAGGCCCAAGAACAAGTTTTGATAGGAACATTTTGTTGTTTTTTTTTGTGGGTTTTTTTTTTTTGATGAGTCACTTTTTTTTCCAAGTTTTTTTAACATTTATAATTTTTTACATTTTTAGACAATATTTGCTTCCCCCCACCCCCTCAGATTGAGTCCCCATAGAATTTCCTTCCCCAAGGCACCCATGCACCATCACCACAGTACCCTGTGCTCCTCCCTCTTTCCCTCTTACTCCTCTCCCTCCTCCTCCCCTGCAGTATGTCTCTGGTTTATAATTGTCTGTTTTTGCTTTGTTGCATTTTGCACTGTAATTTTTTTTTTTTTACACTGATGTCTTATTTGGTTCCCCTATATTCCTGTTATAAGTGAAACCATCAGATATTTTTCTTTTTCCTTCTGGCTATTTCACTGAGCATAATTCTTTTTTTTTTTTATAAATTTTATTGTTATATTCCCCATACAATTGCAGCCCCCCCATTCTGACCCCAATCCCTCCCCTCCCGCCCCCGCCCCCCTAAAAGTGTCTCTGGTTCATAGTTTTTTGTTGTTTTTGATTTTTGCTTTCTTATAGTTATTCATTTTCCTGGTCCCTTATTTAAGTTTTCTAGATTCCTGCTATGAGTGAGACCATCTGGTATTTTTCTTTTTCTTTTTGGGTTATTTCGCTGAGCATGATCCCTTCCAGCGCCATCCATGTTGCTGCAAATTGCATGTGTTTATCTTTTTTGAATGCTGAGTAATATTCCATGGTATATATGTACCACATCTTCTTGATCCAGTCATCTATTTTTGGGCATTTGGGTTGTTTCCAAAGCTTAGCTATTGTAAACAGTGCTGCTATAAACATAGGGGTGCAGGTGTTCTTTGGAATTGATGTTTCTGTGTCCTTTGGGTAAATACCTAGGAGTGGAATTGCTGGATCAGATGGAAGCTCTATGTTTAGTAGGTCCAGAAATCTCCACACAGCTCTCCACAGTGGTTGGACCAGTTTGCACTCCCACCAACAGTGCAGAAGAGTTCCTTTTTCTCCACACCCTCGCCAGCATTTGTTGTTGCTAGTTTTTTTAATATGCGCCATTCTCACTGGTGTGAAATGGTATCTCATGGTAGTTTTGATTTGCATTTCCCTGATGGCAAGTGATGTTGAACATTTTTTCATATGCCTGTTGGCCATTTGCATTTCCTCTTCAGAGAAGTTTCTTTTTAGCTCACTGAGCATAATTCTTTATAGCTCCATCCGTGTTGCTGTGAATGGCATGAGTTTATCTTTTTTTTTTAAAGATTTATTTATTTGTTTGTTTGTTTATACAAGCACTGGGTACAGTCAGAAACATGGGAGGGTGAGAGAATTCACCAGAGCCAGAGTGGGGAATAGAACAGGCAGATGGACAAAATACACTGCTGAGGGGAGCAGTGGGCAGCTGCGCGCCACGTGGGACTCTCGCTGGCGGCTGGGGGTCAAACCGGTGCTGCAGAGGCTGCAGGCAGCTTCGCAGCCCAGCGCTCAACCGCTGCGCCACCAGGGGAGGCCCGAGTTTATCTTTTTTGATTGCTGAATAATATTCCATTGTGTATATATACCACATCTTCTTGATCCAGTCATCTATGTTTGGGCATTTGGGTTGTTTCCAGGTTTTACCTTTTGTAAATAGTGCTACAATAATCATAGGTGTACAGGTGCTCTTTTGAATAACTGTTTTTGTGTCCTTTGGGTAGATCCCTAGTAATGGAATGGCTGGATGTATGGAAACTCCATTTTTAGTAGACTGAGGAACCTCCAGACAGCTTTCCACAGTTGTTGGACCAGTTTGCACTCCCATCAGCAATGTAGGAGAATTCCTTTTTCACCACATCCTCACCAACATTTGTTGTTCTTTGTTTTTTTGATATGTGCCAATCTTACTGGGGTAAGATGATATCTCAGTATGGTTTTGATTTGCATTTCCCTTATTATAAGGGATGTTGAATATTTTTTCATCTGCCTGTTGGCCATTTGCATTTCCTCTTTGGAGAAATGTTTTATAGGAACATTTTGACAGTATATATTTGAAATAATCCTGTTTCAGGTTCATCATAGTCTACAGAATATAAAATTTTAAACTTTCAAAGCATGGTGTGGGGATTTCCAGTAAAAAAATACACTTCAGAATCCACCAGGAAACTTACCATATTAGAAATTTAGGTTATAACAAATAACCTGTTAAGTTATGAGAATCTCAAGAAATACAATCCTTACTTGATTGAATTTATCATCATCCATTCTGGAAACACAATGAGAATTTGCCATATGCAAAGCACTCCCATGGAAACATCTAGTCCCTGGGAACATCAATAGTCTGCCTAATTTTACACTTTTATAATGCTTTTTACTTGCTATTTAAGACTAAGGGGGTGGGGGAAGAAAAGATAGTTGCAGATGGTTGAAATACTATTGCAATTTGAAAACTGTAGCCTGCCATGTTGGGCTTGGAGTGTAAACTATTTGTATAGCTGAAAAAAAGGCGTGCTTAAAAAAAAATTTATGTTCATTTCCAACGAAAGTTTATGGAATGTCAACAATGCATACTATAATATTTAAATTTTTGCTTTTAGCTGTCAATAATAAAATTTGAGAAATGCCTCTGGGTCCAAGAAATTACTAGTTGTTACTGAAAGCAGAATTGTGTATAAAAATGTGTATATATGTGCTTGTATATGTAATGACTAAAAAAACACTATTTTTTAAACATGTTTAACCTTTTATTTTTATTTATTTATTTATTTATTTTTATTTTTATATTCCCCATACAATTGCAACCCCCTTATTTTGACCCCAATCCCTCCCCTCCCGCCCCCTACCCCCCATAGAGTATCTCTGGTTCATAGTTTTTTGTTGATTTTGATTTTCACTTTCTTATAGTTATTCATTTTCCTGGTCCCTCATTTAAGTTTTCTAGATTCCTGCTATGAGTGAGACCATCCGGTATTTTTCTTTTTCTTTCTGGCTTATTTCGCTGAGCATGATCCCTTCCAGCGCCATCCATGTTGCTGCAAATTGCATGTGTTTATCTTTTTAGAATGCTGAGTAATATTCCATGGTATATATGTACCACATCTTCTTGATCCAGTCATCTATTTTTGGGCATTTGGGTTGTTTCCAAAGCTTAGCTATTGTAAATAGTGCTGCTATAAACATAGGGGTGCAGGTGTTCTTTGGAATTGATGTTTCTGTGTCCTTTGGGTAAATACCTAGGAGTGGAATTGCTGGATCATATGGAAGTTCTATGTTTAGTAGGTCCAGAAATCTCCACACAGCTCTCCATAGTATTTACAAGTGCTTTCAGGTCAAATATTAGCTTTCCTAAAATACTACAAGTTTTAGTAAAGTTTACTTTCTCTTATGCCACATGATATATTAAGAGGCAACAGGGAGAAGTATCTGGTTTCTCTACCCTGAACACCTTCAAACACAGCCAGTACTTATACTGACTTTTCTACAAGGAAAAAAAAAAGTATTACTGGGTCTTTCTCTTCTACTTATTAAAATGATGTTTATCTATCAAAACCTTTAACATCTGATTTTTCCCTCTGAGTCTTCAGGATTCTGTACTGTGTTTCCTTTCAGAAGTCACCTCTCCTAAGGGCAATGGGTAAAATACTTAACCTTGAAATTAAGGGGCATGCCTCCACATAGTTTTACAGCTTGTCCCTGGAACATAAAAATTAGACCTTCTTACAAAACATGGATGGCCCTTTTTTACCTTCTATATTTCTATACTTTATTTAAGGTGAAGCTGAGGACATACTGGAAACAGAAAAGAGAAAGCTACAGCTACCAGGAGGAATGATCACATTTGAAAGCCTTGAAGAAACCAGGAGGAAACAGAGTAAATTCTTCATAGATAAATGAAATCATGTTTACCCACCAAATCTCAAAACACAGAACTGCTGACTTGAATTATGGTTTTTACAATTTTTTAAATGTTCAAGAATTTTATATAATGAATTTTAAGATATTAAAGTATGAGTTTTTATTAATTATAAAATAAAATTTATAACATTTAATACAAAATCATGGAGATACTTTTAATAATTTTCAAATTTCCTGCTTACGTGTGCATTACAAATACCTAAAAATGAAATTGTAAAATTAATAAACTATATTATTTTTAATTCATGGAAACAAATGTCCTAATACTCTTATTTCTCTGCCACACTATCCTACTGAGAAAAGAGTATAGATTATGGGGAGTAGGGATGAGAAATGTCCTGGGGCAACTCCTACATAATTTCCCAAGTGTTTTTTAAAATGTGCAGATGGAGTCACTTATTGGCTAGGGCATCCAGTGTTAAGAAGACTACCTGAAGCTTGGCCAGCTTTGCTGATAGCTGAGTTTAGTCTTTTATCAGTTAAAGGGTGGAAAGCATCAACAATCCACTGAATGTTGCTCTATCATGTATATGATGATATTGTCATCCATAAAGCATATAAACTCCCATTATTGTTTACTTAGTTGACCCTAAGGGACTGTCCAGGTAGACAAAGGATATGGAAGAGTTTGACCTACTCTAGCATCATGGAAACTGGCAAGAATCTGAGGACAAGGAAGAACAATTTGGCCTTCAGGTGCAGGTTTGCTTCCATCCTGTAACAAATAGGACTTGGTAGTCATTTGAGCTTGTAGGGTGCTACCTATTGGCCTAATGGGCAGCTGGGTTTAGAAGGTCACAGGCTCAGAGTATATGAGAGACTCTTTCTGGAAGAAGCCATTAAGTGGCCAGCAACTGGTATTCTATTAAAGTGCAGGACCTAGAAAGACAAGTTGTTGCATCAGAAGCTCATGAGCAAGTACTGGCTAAATAAGTGGCTCAGAGTTTCCAGGAGATATGAGAAGAGGTTACTACCAAATAAGAATCATTTTGTAAGAACAAGTCAATAATTTGTTCAGTGAGTTTTAAAACCTTTATTGTTAGTTTCTATTTTTTTAATTAATAAATTGTTAGCTAAATGTTTTCCTGAACAATATGTGCAGAAATAATACTGCACTCCTTTCAAAAATAACATACCTATTTAATTAGAAGATGTCTATAGAAGTGAGATCCTAGTCCAGAGGTCAGTGATTAGTTGGTGTCTGTATGTATTCAGGTCATTTAGGCTATTATTTATTCTTTAGAATCCTGAAGCTAAAGTTTTTGTGGGTTCCACAATGTTTCCAAACAAATTTAAAAAATAATTTTAATGAAAGGGTGCACACAGGTAACAAAAACAAAATTAGACAAGTGGGACTACATCAAACTAAAAAGATTGTGCGCCACATTTGAAGTAATCAACAGTGAAAAAGGCAACCAATGGATGGGAGAAAATATTTGCAAATCATATTATCAATGAGGGGGATTAATTTTCAAAATATAATGGACTTGTACAACTCAACAGACAAAAAAATTCCCCCACTATCCCAATTCAAAAGTGGGTCAGCTACTTGAATATATATTTTCTGAAAACAAACAAATGGCCAGTATGTTTAAGAAAAACTGCTCCAGGGGCCTCCCTGGTGGCACAGCGGGTTGAGCGTAGCTCTGTGAAGCTGTCCACAGCCTCTGCAGCGCGTGTTCGATTCCTGGCCTGCCAGGGAGATTCCCACATGGCGTGGCAGACCTCTCCTGCCTTGCCCGCTGCTCCCCTCAGCAGTGTCTTCCATCCGTCTGCTCCCTGCTCTGTCACTGGTGAATTCTCTGATCCTCCTGCGCCTCTGACCTATACCCCCAGTTCTTGTATAAATAAATAAAAAAATCTTTAAAAAAAAAAAGAAAAGATGCTCCAAAGCACTAATCATTTAGGAAATGCAAATCAAAATCACAATCAGGTATCACTTCACGCTGTCAGGATGGTTCTTATTCAAAAAACAATATAGATTTTGATTTACAATGTTGCACACATGAAATATTTATGATGTCATAAAGCAATGTATCTTCAATATTATTTCTTTTTTAAAGGACTGGTGTCACTGAAAATCTGGAGAACTTGAAACCCTGTATACCATTGTTGGGAAACAAAATGATACCCGTCATGCCAGGATGGTCACAGAGCAGGTTTTCTAGGATCCGAGCAGACAGGCGGGTAAAGGAGGAGTCCTGGAGATCTCAGTGGCTTTTGCTTTTATTGAGCTTTACATGCATTGCAGCAACTAGATACATGGCACACAGGGGTGCCCAGGGGCCAAGAGGCCGGTAAGCCTCCAAGCCCCAAGCAAGCCTTTACTCTGGGCTTCTCTGGCCTCCTTTCTGGCCTTCGCTCTCCTGCCCCTTTCTCTCTTACTTGTCTTTTGCTTGGACCTCTCTGGGTAACTATCTCGATACTCTTCCCATGGCCCACTGACCTACACACGACAGCTTGCAACAATGTAACAACTACAGGTACCCCATCAGGCAGGGCAATCCTAATGGTAGGAGGGCAGAAAAGCCTGAAAACCATTTACCCTATAATACCATTACTGTAGAAAACAGTAGGGAGGTAAGTAAAAAAGAAAAAAAGGAATCATCTCATATGAGCCAGCAATTTCAGTTCCAAGTATTAATGCAAAACAATCTCAGGGTCTTGAAGAGACATTATTAATCCCACACTGATTGTTATTCACAATGGTCAAGAGATGGAAACAGCTTAAATATCTATCCACAGAGGAATGTATAAAGAAAATAAGGTATATACATACATGGAATATTACTAAGCTTGAAAAAAAGGGAATCCTCTACTATGTCACCACATGGGTGAAGCTGAAGGAGCTTAAGCTAAGTGAAAAAAGTCTGTCACAGAAGGACAAATATTGCATGATTCCATTTATAAGTAGCCAAAAGAGTCAATCTTATAGAAGTAAATAATAGAATAGTGGCTGCCAAAGACCAGAGGGAGAAATGAGGAGTTGCTAATCAACATGTATAAACTTCAATTATGCCACATGAATTGGTTAGAAATTGAATGTATAATATTGTACTTACACAAATAATCATGCTGCATTGGACACTTAAAAATATTTTAAGACAAATCTTTAAGTGCTCTTAACAAAAACAAAGAAGACAACTTGATTATATTTTGTGAAATTTCAGTAACCTCAACAGTATTTCCAAATAAAAAGCTTTTAAAATTATCACCAGAAAAAAAAAGTGCAAAAAACACCTATGGCGCAAGTCATGCAACTCATGCTGTCTGACAAAAGCCCAGGCATGGGGAAGATTCCTGAAAGGTCAGGACCGAACCTCAACAGCTGACTCCTGCTAGATTCTTCTTGTTTGTTGATGGCTGATTCTTCTGTATGTGACAATTGTTAATATATGCATTTAAAAAGTAAAACTGCTAGTGCTATGTGACCAAATACTAAATAGCTATTTGAGGACAACGGCACTTTGACACAAACAGTACATTTTGAAACAATTGGTATTTCTCTGCTTGGAGGCAGTGATTCAAATTTTGGTTTTACAATAACAAGTGATATGTCACACCTAAAAACTTCTGGGAACTAAAGGCTGTAAACATTCCCAGCCAAGTCTTTGATAGAGATTTGTGGTCTTTTAAGGCAAGGGCCATATGGAGAGGGAAATTCTTTTGCTTTGAAGTTAGAGATAGCAGTTAGTTGACAAGCAGTTAGTTGTGTTTTTTTATTTTTTTAATGATTAGCTATTTGTATTAAATTAGAATTATGTGATAGATTAGTTATGGGAATAGAAAATTTTTGATTTTTGCGGTAATTATGTTTTTTGATGTTTAAGATTTGGAATTTTCATAAAAATTTTGATTAATTAGTCATTTAGAGTTTATAAGGAAGTTAGCCTTTAGTCATATAAGTTTTGTTGTTTGCTGGTTTTAATATTAACAGAATATTTACTGGGTTGTGGAAAATAAAAGATTGTTATGAGGACGTTTTGTGCGGTAACTGTATTTACTTTTAGAACAAAGTGAAGTGATTATTATCACCTCAGCAAGAGATCATAAGACCCCAGGCTGTTCTTGAAAAAATGCCATGATTGATTAGTCTTTTACTTGAAAGTACACGCTTATGTACTCCCACGGTTTGCTTGAAATGTATAAAAAAAGACCCGCTGAGACCCTCAGCAAGAGATATTTGCACCTCAACCGAATGTCTGTGTCTCCTCATTCCCTCATCCCCTCAACCCTCCATTTCACCTATGCCTTCTCTTCCTGCAGGGACCCTGACATGACATTTAGCTGGAGCTGGCTTCCGGCACACCAATGAAAAAATGTAATAGAAACTACAGTTATTTGCTCTGGTTCATTAACTGGCTTTAAATATATAAAAAGGTACTATCAAGTTTGCTTTGAACTCAGTAAGGCCCCAATGAGGAAACATAAGTTAGAGCTAGGACAGTATTTCTCATGAGAGATTGCATTAAACTTAGGCTGTCTCTCACAGGAAAAATGCAAAGCTCTGGATACTAATAAATGGTATAAATTCCCATGTATCACTGCCACTTTAGAACTTGAATGAGAGACAGCATTAGGAGGAAATACAAAATGCTACAGTATTGTTTTTGTTGAAGACTGCTGTTGACTGAAAGGGGAAAAACTGAGACTTGGTACAGAAGTCACAGGAAGTGTGACAGCCTGAGGCCATTCCTGCCAGCATAAGGGGGCCTGTTTTTCACTGATCAGTATGCATCAGTGCTTACCCTGTGATCCACTTCCACACTTAGACTGATAGTTCATAGCCTCATTGCTTTCTCAATCCAAGAGTGACATCTTATTAATAAGTGAAAGCAACAGGTTTGCTATCCATGAAGAAGAGATAATCTAGATTTACAATATAATTTAAACTCAGCTGAGTTTGAGTTACACCATTTTACTGGGTCTCTCCATGTTGTTATTAAATCTTTTGAGTCTTTTTCTTGTATAAAAAACAAATAAACATCATTTGGTTTTGGAATTTTTTTGGAAGGGTGCTAAAACTCAAAATTGCATGACTAGTTCAGATGAAGTTAGGAAAGAGATTACATGACTGAAAGTTTTCTTGATATTAAGAAACAGGTCAATTTATTTTATTTCTTAGACTACACTACAAGAGACATGGAAGTAGCCAATGATGTTCCACTGACCTGAAGGACTTAAGGAAAATGTCAGCAGGTTCCTGCAGGTTCTCAGTACAGGACACAACCTGCATATTTGCCCATGCTGGCATGCTGTTTAGAACAGGCTTCCTTCCTAGGGAGCACCTAGAGCTTGCATAGCGCTTGGCCCACTACTATGGAACTAAAACCATACAATACATTAGTCAGTTCACATGCAGCACAACTGTTACTAATCTCTTCTTCAAGTCAGTGACATTTTGGTTCCTGTTCTTTTAATCCATTTCTTTATTTAATACTATTAATATGGAGTAAATACTCTGAGGAAAGTAGAGAAATTGTTAAATGGATATATGAAGGATGTCATTCTCTGCTATTTCTTCCCTATCAGATCAGTGAGAAATTCTAAATTTTAAACTTTATCTTGAAACAGTAATTTCCCATCATGCAATATTTCAGAGTTAAAATAATTTATAACTTTGCAAAGATTGCTATCATAACAGAAGTTGTTTAGTAATGGAAGAAAATACTGCCTAAAAAAAATTCATTAGGGCCTCCCGGTGGTGCAGTGGGTTGAGCGCAGAGCTGTGAAGCTGTCCGCAGCCTCTGCAGCGCCAGTTCAATCCTGGCCGGTTGGCGAGGGTCCCACCTGGCACGGCAGACCTCTCCTGTTGTGCCCACTGCTCCTCTCAGCAGTGTATTTTGGTCCTTTTACCTGTTCTGCTCCCTGCTCTGTCTCTGGTGGACTCTCTCACCCTCCTGAGCCTCTGGCCTGTACCCCAGCTCTTGTATAAAACTAAATAAATCTTTAAAAAAAAAAAAAAAGAAAGATTCATCAGAGGTCAGACAAGTGTTTTCCATGAGCAAGATGACTTCAGAGAAGTCAGGGAAAGTCAAAGTGCTGTGATGAAAGCAGGAAGGTGATTGGGGAAAGACAATGGAGTCTGAGGGTGTAAGCAGAACCACAGCAGTACTGAGTAATCTCAGCTGCCCAACTAAGTAAGCTGGCTGTTTACCAAAATTCTTGCTTACTTTGATTGAATGTTGAGGTAATGCTTTTCCTTTTTGGCTATGCAGAATGTTATTGTTCACCTGATGTTCCTTGACATAAATATTCTTTCTTCCTCTGTCCCTTTCTTTAAACTTGAAAATCATGCCATCCTCCACCCACCAAGATGCAGAAACTTCAAATTAGATCTGATTCTTTTCAGTAGTTTGCCATGAAGCTGGAGTGAACTTTGTCTGAGATTCAACTATTACTGAGGGAGCTACAACCATCTATATTAAAGGATGAAATTCTTAATTTTGAAGAATTTAAATCTTCTTACCAGACCAAATGCGGCAGAGGACAATGAAAAAATGATAGTCTTTTAGAAATAAGCAACTGGGTGTGCCATAAACATTCCGGAAAAAGGAGGCAGTTCCATGGTACAATCTGTTCGAAGTGTTGTATTTATGGTTGTACCAGATGAAAGATTACTAGATGCTGCTGAGATAAAGCTAATTGTGCATTTCTCATCTAATGTTCACATGTATTCTCAATGACACATTCACATATATTCATGATGATGTCACCCCACTGATGATTAGGATATGAAAAATCATATTAGCATTTGGGTTTTTCACTTGTGCAAAAAATATTTTTGGCATTACTGTATTTTCTGCTAATAAAACTTTTCATACTGAGGGGGAAAATCCATTTACAAGAGCAGATATAGAAAGAATCACCAAATGGACTTTTAATTGATCTTAAAAGATTTTTTCTTATTGAAATAATATTAATTGCAAGCAATCAAATGGGACATTAAATCTAGTTAATTTAGTTGGAGCCATATAAACTCAAGTATATTTCAAAGTGGAGTTCTACACTTAGTTTACTAGAGTATTCTAAAATACTCTAAAGTTAATGAAGTGTTTAAGAGGCAAATGAATAACCACATAGAGAGAACAGACAACTCAATGTCATATGACCAAGAATTGGTTTAGCAAGAGAACCTACTTCATTTGTACTGTTTTAGATCTGAAAGCAATCTATAGACAATATATGTAAAATGATATGAAAGCTTGTAGAATAGGAAGCTAAGATGGTTTTCAGTTTATTTTTATTGGTTTTTAAAGCTGTTTTTTTTTTTAAAGCTTTATTTATTCATGCATACAAGAACTGGGGCACAGGCCAGAGGTGCGGGAGGGCAAGAGAACTCACCAGAGACAGAGCGGGGAGCAGAACAGGCAGAATGACTGAAAACACTGCTGAGGGGAGCAGTGGGCAAGACAGGAGAGGTCTGCTGAGCCAAGTGGGATTCTCACCAGCTGGCCGGGATCAAACCCACGCTGCAGAGGCTGCGGACAGCTTCACAGTGCGGCGCTCAATCGCCTGCTCCACCAAGGGAGGGCCCTAAGATGGTTTTCATTTTAGTAGTCAATTCCTTTGACTTACAATTCCTTTGACTTAAAATACATACAGTTTTAGGCAGCATTTCTAGAAAAATGCACTTCAAGAGAACATTAATCTCCATTAAATGCCAGGAAACAATATTTAATGGAATAAGTCAGTAACTGCCATATTTCAGACTCCCAGATATGGTAAATCATTACCAGGCAACTAAGGTTTATTTATTCCTTACCAAAGGCCATCTTCTTCCATGGCTGCAATACCTCAGAGGCCATAAGAGACCTTAGTTAAAACCAGGAAGAGAGCTATTTGATATGGAAATTCCAAACCAGGAGAGCTAATGGGGTTTGGATGTTGGGGTTCAATGAGTGAATGGGGTCCTTGGGTTCTCTCTGAGAATGGATTCAGAGAGTCTTCCATTCAGTGGCACTCTGCAAGTAGCTAAGGAAAAAGATGTTCGCATAGACACAAACAGGCAAAGGTTGCATTTTATAAGGTCAAGTATATTAGGAAAAGGTTAAAGAAGAGGAGACAGGACAGACACAGGTGGTCAGTCTTGGGAAAAGCCAGCCTCTTTCCACGGTAGGAGTCCTTCAATTATGTTCTATGGGGGGTGGGGGGATTCATTCTTCTGTGAAAATCTATTGTGAACTCTATCACTTCCAAGATCTCTTTGGGTTAATCTGTAAGGACTGGTGTTTCTTTGTAATGATGGACAATTATCCATAAACCCGCCTATAGATTTTGATCCGGGCCTACAGATTTCCTTATCAATCTGTGTCTAAAGATTTTCCATTGGCATTTGAAAGACTTGTTAATCATTTCTACCTCCACCTTTAGTTTTTGGCCTTGTGAAGCTTCCATACTAAATTTTCTACTCTAAGCACCATCAGAACTAGGGCTGTGACCAGGAAACTCATGGCCCTGACAGGACAGAGAGGCACCCCTGGACACAAAAAGCAACTCCCCAGAACCTACCCTTGTCCACGTCCTCCATCACCTCCTCCACAAAGGTCCCGGAGACAAGGCTCCTGGCCCAGGAAACTGCATTCACTACCTCTGATGATCTGGTAACTTTTAAAGTGGTACAAGACAATCTGCAGTTATCCACCTACTGTTAATACACTCATAATCAGTTAACATCTTTAAGATACTTAATCCTCATGCTAGTAAAGACACCCTAAAACTTTCATGAGAAACTGATAATTCTATGCTTAACTGACTTCTCAAATAAAACATGTACCCTGTTGATAGAGTTCTCAGTTAGGATTGTGTTCTCTCTGCATACCAGTAAGCCCTGCTTATCACCTTAATGGTGGCTGCAGCTTCCACCTACCTTACTAATCAGTTGTGTTTAGCATAGAGGCTTCCTCCTATGATCCTATCACCTATTCCCAGTGTACATTTCAGGCAGGAAAAATACTCAAGCCATTGTATACTTACAAGTTAGCAAGAGCTTAAGTTTTTATTGTAAAGGTAGACATGTTCATTACACTAAATTATAGCAATCAAAATAAAGTTGTGATCACCCTTGTTCCCACAACCCAGAGTTTTACAACATAAATATTTGCTGAATAAACTTCTAAGAAAAGCAAAGGTTTGCCAGAAATCTCCACAAGTATGCTTATGTCACACTGGCCAGAACTATGAAACAGATACTGCTACTTACAAAAGACATGGGAAATGTTGCTAGTGCTTACAGCCTAGAGAATGAAGAGAGACAAGGGAAAGGATCCGAGGGATATAGTGGGACAGAAGAGGCCTTGGAATCCAACAGACATAGGTAGGAATGCCAACTCCAGCACCTGCCAATGTGTGTGCATGGCACATTTGGTTTTTCTCTTTAAAAAAGCTTCCTTGTTATATTATTGTTGTTTAGGAACATGAATGCCTTTTCCCAGAGTTCTTTAGTTCCTCCATTAATTCTTTGATCTCCTGCATTTCTTTTACTTCCCTCTTTAGGGACTCAATTTCATTCTTCTGACCATTGTTTTCCCTCTTTAGGGACTCAATTTCCTTCTTCTGATCTATCACTTTTTTAATCATGGCAATTTTAAATTCTCTTTCTGAAAGGCTCAGAAGTTCTTCCAAGTTGCTGTCGTTGCAATCTGGGGAGTGGTTTTCTTTTTGTGGTGTGCTTCTTTCCTGAGGAGTTGTTAGGTTGCGTGTGGTTCTTCTACTCCCTACTGTCTGTTTTCTAATTTGTCGTATGCGTTGGGACACTGTGTTGCTTGGACTGGTTGGCATCTTGGGTGAACTTCTCCGCTCCCCTCTGGCTCCTCCAGGAGCCATCTCTGGCTTCTGGGGGAGCTTTCTGCTGGTTTTAGGCAGTTTTTACTGAAGAAATGTCCCTGTTCTAAAATGGCGAAGCGGGATGCAGTCCCTGCGCCTCCGGTTTCAGGCACACTCTTCTGCGCACCCGGTCTGCCCCAGACGTGGGTGCCTGCTCCCTCTGTGGGCTCAGACTGCTGGTCGGAAGGGGCCTGGCGTGGGCTAACTTCCCGGCTGGCCACTGGGTCCTCCAGAAGCCTTCTGCCCTTTTCAAGCAGTCTTAAGAAATTTCCTGTTCCAAAAAGAAAAAGAAAAATACCGGATGGTCTCACTCATAGCAGGGATCTAGAAAACTTAAATAAGGGACCAGGAAAATGAATAACTATAAGAAAGTGAAAATCAAAATCAACAAAAACTATGAACCAGAGACACTTTTTGGGGGGTGGGGGGCGGGAGGGGAGGGATTGGGGTCAGAATGGGGGGATTGCAATTGTATGGGGAATATAAAAATAAAATTTATTAATTAAAAAAAAAAAGAAAGAAATTTCCTGTTCTATGGGGTGTTAGTGACTTTTTTTTCTGGTCGCTAGGTGGCGCCAGAGATCTCTCCTATTGTCCTTGGGGGGCTGTTTTTCGCCTCCCCCCACCCCGTGGGACAGGAAACAGAGCGGGAATGGTAGGGTAAACCTTAACAGCTTTGGGGTGCTGTGTCTGCCTTGTGCCCCACCGTCGTGGAGAACCCACGCCCCGAATTTTCGTGCCCCGGGTCTCAGTTCAAAGCCCTCAGTTCCAGGACGCGGGCTGTAGCCCGGTTCAGTGGCGCGGGAATGGCGCCTTTTGCACCGCTCCCGTGCCTGGGCGCTTGGTTCCTGCTCACTCAGTGAGGGACTTTCACCCCCGTGAGGGCCTCCGCGCGTCTCCCCGCAAGCCTAGGTCGCAGGCGCGGGGACCTGGGCAGCCGCGATCCAGGTCTGCATTTGCTTTTCAAGCGCGCCAAGCGTGCTGCTTTTCCGCGCCAGCTTACCGGCAGCCCGGGCTGTGTGCGCGTCTCCCGGGGTCTTTGTTCTTCTCTAATGGCGCCCGGAGCAGTTCGCTCACCGCCGCGGCGAATCCTGCAGGGTTCGCCTCAGCTCCCGTTCACGGGGTGTGGTGGCTGCAATAGTTCCTTTCCACTCACAGTCCCGCTTGCTGCGTCGTTTGTTCTTGTTGGCCGTTTTGGTTTGTTGTTTCCCTCCTCTCTGCCGGTCGGAGAGTGCCGCCTCTGTGGGCGGGGGAGGGGAGCAGGGTTCTGCGCTTCCCTCCCTTCTGGTCCTCTTTTATGGCCACTTTCTTCTTCGGGTAGTTTGCTGGAGTCACCCGTTTATCTTCCGTGTCCCAGTTCTCACTGGGACCTGCCGCTTTTCCTCCCTATTAACTTTTTTTAATGGGAGATCTTACTCCCAGCGTCTCCTCGCCGCCATGTTGCTCCGCCCCCTCCCTTTCTCATTTGCATGAATGCCTTTTGATTTGCCAATAAACTAAAGGCACAGACTTGCCTATGCCCTTAACAGTGGTAAGCCACATCTGCACATGTGCTTTCCAACATTTACTAGACAAGTTAATTGAACTAATTTGCTTTATTTCTCTGTAGAGGACAAGAACACCCACTTCACTGGACAGATATACCACCTGTATAAGATCACCTAGGCAAAGAGAAAAGCAAACCTCCTGTTGGAAATTTATATGGCAAAAAAGTAGTTGCCTTGGAGGACAATCTTGCTTGAGTATTTGGAGAGTAATTTGCAAATGTAAAAGGATAAGGAACAGTAGATAGTCAAGTGTAGGAAAAGCAGAAAGGATGACACTGGCTGGGGGGCAGGTGGTTTAGGGTGGCAGGGGATAGAGGTGGTGACTCCAAGAGGGTTTGGAAAGGGTGGAGCTTGGACCATTGAATGAAGTTCTAAATGGGAGCACAAGCCTATAAAAGCTTGTAGAGGCAGACAGGGAAAGCAGCCTGAAGCCCAGGACTGGTAAACAGGCTGGGGACCCTAGGTCACACAGCTCTAATCTCCAGAGAAAAGCTGAAACGCCTGGACAAGAGACACCTGGTCCAAGATGCAGGCTCAGTCCTTATACCACCTGCTAGAATCTGGCAGATACTGATCCAGAATCCCAGTGAGGCTCCAGGATACTGGTACTATCCTGAAAATGTATGGGGACACAATTATATCCGTTTTGTAATGAAAGCTTGTGCCGCTGCACAACAGAAGAGGAAGGAGAGAGAATTAAATCCTGGAAAGAAATTGGGACCCTCTGCAGTTGAGAAATCTAGTTTCCATTACTCTTCACTTTTCACTGGTTGTGGTCTGACTGCACCCAGTCAGAATTGTGACACCCAGGTATGGCTCCAGGGTTCCCTGGCTGACTATATTCAACAAGAGCTGCTGTGACAGAAGAATATGGGTTTTTCCCTCATAATTTGCTTTCCAATAAGGTCCTCACCAGCGGTCTCACACAAAGAAGAGAAAGCTGACTGAACACCAAATAGCTACACCTAAAATTCACAGGGTGCTCTTCAATATCTGCAGCCAGACAGACAGAACTGGGGAAAAAGTGTGTAGGGGGTGTTAAGTGTCGCTTGGTGGGGACAAACAGAGGAATGAAGGCTGCCAAAAACCAGGTGGAGGTAGGAAACTCTCTGAATGCCTCAAGGTCTGTGGGCCAGACAGCAGGGATGCTGGATGGTAGGACAACTAGATAGGGCATTTCTACTTGAGGAGGCAGCAAGGAGGAGTGAGTCTTTATCAAGTGTGTTTGCACAGAAGGACATGAGGCAGAATTCAGAAACCTCTGCTAGGTAACTGTGTGGTAAACTGGAAGAGTCTTAGATTTAAAGACTCCTTGGAGGAGGAGGAAGGGAGGAGGGAAGTCTGGCTTTCCTGTACTCCAAAAAATGCTTCCGCCTTTACCTTAATTTTAATTTATTTGTGTACTTCCCCAGAGGAGAGGGCCTAGCTTCCCACTCTTTGAATTGGGTCTTGGAGTTCATTTGTGTGAGAGGGGCTTGAGGAGAAAGAAAAGGGCCTGAATACATACCAGAGAACTAGAAGGGAGTCAAGGTAAGTTTGCCTTTTAGAAAAATTCCACTGATAATATGACTGACACTTAAAACCTTTGGAAGCTGCAATGGATTTTCTTAAAAAGTCAGATTTCAGAATGATGATTTCAGATTTGAGAATGATTCCTCAAATCTGGAATGCTTTTGAAAAATAGATGTAAAGCAGTTATAAAGAAATTAAGTAGCAAGGGGAACTTTCACAGTTAGGCAAATGTAAAATGCAGTGGGTCACAATTAAATTTTGATAAGGGAAACACAATTGTGAATATTAAGTGTTCTGTGTTTAATTGCATATATCAATTATGATCAACCACAACTATATAATATAGGCTATATGTGAATGATGTATGTATCAAGTGACTGTAACCTCATATAAAGTCATTGTGCACATCACAAGCATTTACTTCCCCTTCGTGGGTCTCAAACATGATTGTGATTTACTTTACTTGTTGGTCAGCCATTGATTTATGCAAGATATACACAATTTTTATAAGATGAATTCAAGAGCACCACAGGGTCTAGAAATTTAATGATTCAAAGTAGGGAAAGGCAGAGTTAAGGGATACAGTGGGACAGAAGAGGACTCGGAATCCAACAGACATAGGTAGGAATGCCAACACACAGGCTAATGTGTGTGTACTAGGTCAGAATTAAATTTTAATAAGGGAAACACAATTGTGAAAAAATAAGTGTTTTATATTAAATAACATTCATGTTTGGAGTCTTTTTTGGTACTAAAACTTAAAATTGCATAAGGATTATACGTGAAGTTAAGGAGAGAGTTTACATGACTGAAAGTTTTCTTTTTTTTTTTTTTAAGATTTATTTATTTATGCATATAAGAGCCAGGGTGTAGGATCCACCCCAGGGGTGTAAGATGTAAGAGGATTCACCAGAGACAGAATGGGGAGCAGAACAGGCAGACCTACTGAAATACACTGCTGAGGGGAGCAGTGAGTGAGACAGGAATGGTCTGCTGAGCCACGTGGGTCAGCTTCCTGGCCAGGAGCTACAAGGGCTGCCTATAGCTTCATAGCGCTGACTTAACCTCTTGTGCCACCAAGGAGGCCCCTGAAAGTTTCTTGAGGTTAAGGAACATAGGTCAATTTATTTATATCCCTTAGACCACACTACAAGAGATATGGAAGCAGTCAACGATGTCACTGACCTGAAGAACTTAAGGAAAATGTCAGCGGGTTCCTGCAGGTTCTCAGCACAGGACACAACCTGCATATTTGCCCATGCTGGCATGCTGTTTAGAACAGGCTTCCTTCCTAGGGAGCACCCAGAGCTTGCATAGCGCTTGGCCCACTGCTATGGAACTAAAACCATACAAAGTACATTAGTCAGTTCACATGCAGCACAACTGATACTAATCGCTTCTTCAAGTCAGTGACATTTTGGTTCCTGTTCTTTTAACCCATTTCTTTATTTAACACTAGTAATATGGACTAAATACCCTGAGGAAAACAGAGAAATGGATGCATGAGGGGTGTCGTCTTCTCTATTTCCTATCTATTAGATCATATCAGTCAGAAACTCAAAATTTTAAACTTTATTCTGAAGCATAATTTGCCACTATAGAACATTTCAGAATTAAAAATAACCCATATACTTTGCAAAACTTGCTGTCATAACACAGAGCTTGTTTAGTAATGGAAAAAAATTACTGGCTAAGAAAAATTCATCAGCGGTCAGACAAGTGTTTTCCATGAGCAAGATGATTTCAGAGAAGTCAGGGAAAATCAAAGTGCTGTGATGAAACAGGAAGGTGACTGAGGAAAGACATTGGAGTCTGAGGGTGTAAGCAGAACCATAGCAGTGCTTAGTAATCTCAGCTGCCCAACTAAGTAAGCTGGCTGTTCAGCGATCAGAATTCTTGCCTGCTCTGATTGGATGTTGAGGCAATGCTTTTCCTTTTTGGCTATGCAGAATGTTATTGTTTTCCTGATGTTCCTTGACATAAATATTCTTTCTTCCTCTGTCCCTTTCTTTAAACTTGAAAATCATGCCATCCTCCATCCACCAAGATGAAGGAACCTTAAACAGGATATTGGAATCTGATCCTATTTTGCTAGAGGAGATGGAGTCCACCCTGCCTGAGAGTCAATCATCACTGAGGGAGCTACAACAATCTGCATTAAAGGATGCAAGTCTTAATTCTGAAGAACCTAAGAAAAATCTCACAACCATACTAAATGAAGGAGAAGACAAAAAAAAAAACAATAGTCTCCCAGAATTAAACAACTCGGTCTTTGATAAAGTGGTCTATACATCCTGGTTAGTTCCTGTGGGAGTGCGTACAAGGTGTTGTAGAGACGGTTGTGCCAGACTACAGGTTATTAGATACTGCTGAGATGAAGGTAATTGTGCATTACTCATGTAATGTTCACATGTACTCTCAATGACACGTTCATGACCATCTGTCACCCCATTGATGATTAGGATATGAAAAATTATATTGGCATTTGGGCTTTTTACTTGTGCAAGAAAATATTCCTGGCATTACTGTACTTTCTGCTAAAAGGGCTTTTCATACTGAAGGGACTTCTGCCTTTTTCATTAAAATTATAATTATGTTATTGTTATCAGTGCTGCTAACTTAAAGTCACAATAAAATATCATTTTAATCATACACAACAACTCAAGAAAAAATTTAAAAATAGGTATGCCTAGCAAAATGCTATTCTTGTGGTAGTGAGAATGAAAAACTCTATTATTGAAATCTGTATTTGATAAATTAAAATATTCCCCCACTCTTTTTCCTCCAGCCTAAATTCCCAAAATCATTTCATGGCTCAATATTAAGAAAACTATTTTAGTAGCAAATGAAATAAGTAAAAATAACATACACAGTATTTAACGCTAGGTACATTAATTAGACCAAAATATTTTTGTTGATATTAACTGTTAAAGCAGATATAGAAATAACCATCAAATGGAATTCTGATTTATCTTAAAAGATTTTTTCTTATTGAAATAATATTAATTGTGAACAATCAAATGGGACATTGAATCAAGTTAATTTAGTTGGAGCCACATGAACTCAAGTATATTCAAACTGGAGTTCTTCATTTAGTTCTATTATCTATGATTCTCTAAAGTTAACCACATAGAGAGGAGAATAGACAACTCAGTTTCATGTTACCCAAGAACTGACCTGGGCCTATAGATTTTCCACCACTCACCTGGGCCTATAGATTTTCCCTATCAATCTGTGCTTTAGGATTTTTCCATAGTCAGTTTAACAACTTGTTTTAATAGAACTACACATGCTATCATTTGACAATGATGAGCAGACCCTCTGAAATCAGCAGCAATCTGAAATCAGAATTACTCTCAAATGGTGCTGGGAAAACTGGACCAGCATAAGCAAAAGTATGAAACTAGACCACTACCTCACACCATGCACAAAAATCAACTGAAAATGAGTAAAAGATCTGAACACAAGACCTGAAACCATAAAATAAATAGATGAGGGCCTCCCAGGTGGTACAGTGGTTGAGCACTGGATTGTGAAACTGCCGGCAGCCTCTGCAATGCTGGTTTGTTCCCTGGCCGAAGGGTGAGGTGGGCGAGGGTCCCACATGGCACACAGACCTCTCCTGCCACCTGTTGCTCCCCTCAGCAGTGTACTTCGTCAGTCTGCCTGTTCTGCTCTCTGCTCTGGCTCTGTTGAATTCTCTCATCCTCCCACGCTCCTGACAGTACCCAGTGCTTGTATAAATAAATAAATAAATATTTAAAAATATAGAGAGATGAAAATATAGGTAAAACATTACAAGACATATATCTCAGTAACATTTTTAAAACTCATGCCCCAAAGCAAAGAAAATGAAGGAAAAGATAAACACCTGAGATTACAGAAAAATGAAAAGCTTCTGTTCAGCAAAAGAGTTATTGACCAAAACAAAGAGACACCCCACTGATTGGGAAAAAATTTTTGCACTCCATATGACTGATAAGAGACTGATCACAAAGATACACAAAGAACTCACACAACTCAACAAAAACAAAGAAATGATCCAGTCCATCATTGAGGCATCCTGAAGTTGACTACTCCTCCGTGAGCCCTGACTGCCCCCTTGTGGCTGGTCATTCATACTTCTGACTCAGTGGTAATACAATTTTATTTGACTGACAAAACTGCCTGATCCACCATCTGCATTCCCTAACCTTTCTCTTCTTATTTAGCAAAATGTTGTTATTTTAGAGGGCAAATACTTCAGAGAGTCCTGGTATAAGAAAGTTATAATCTAGCAGTAAACAATCCTCTATAATCTATAACCAAAAGAACCACACACCAGCCCAGGTAACTCTTTCTTCAGAGATTGAGGCTCCTTGTTAGAATCTATAAACATGTTCTGGGTTTTAAATTTACATACATATACACACTCAGGGCATACATATTTTTGACATGTTTTTTTCCAGCAACACTTCAGCCTCTGAAGCACTGAACAGACACAGACACTGCCTTTGTGTAGCTTGAGGATGCGGGGCACAAATAAATGTGAATAAACTTATAGAGCTAAATACCTTAAAGGAAATGAGTGGTTTTTTTGAGAAAACTGTAGTTTCAACAACCAAGCAAAAGGGCAAGAAATGCATTCCACTAGAAGGAGCCAAATCTTATCTGTGAACTAGCCCCAAATTTCATGGAATTAGTCTCCCCAGTGAGGAAGGCAAAAAAAAAAAAAAAAAAAAAAGACTTACCATTTTAAAAGGTGCCTGCTACCCACTATACTCTCAGAGGTCTGTAGAAGCACAAGAAGCACAGTCTGAGCTGGTGCCTTGTCCCACACGGAGGCGTTCTCACCAGATGCTTATGTGCTCAGAAGACTGATAAATATGCACACCCAAATCAGTGGAGTATGGGTACAGATGCAGGGTGGTTACACAGCCACATTCTTGAGTAGAGGTTCAGGTGCAGGGTAGATGTCTAGTGGACAACAGTTAGGGTGTGGGCTGGATCTGGCTGAGGGACCCAGGGATGCAGGGTCTCCTGTGTCTTCTGTGGCTCAGGCTCCTGTGGATTTGGTTCTCCCTTGATCTGGGCGCCATCAGCAGAACCCAGAAGCTGTGCAGTAAGCAGGTGCTAAAAGAAGTAGTAAACTCTGGGGGTACTAACTAGAGTCATTTCAAGGAAACCCCTCATGCACAGCTGCATTCTGAGGCCATGGAAGTTGAAGCCTTTATTCACAACCTGTTCTAAAGCTCCCAAATCACTTTCCGGGTCTGGGGAAGAGGCACAAACTCAGGTAAAAATCTAAACCAAAGGCATGTTTGTTCATCTCTGTACTTTTCTTATACCCAAGTCTGTTCTGCCAGATAATGAGCTGCCCTAGCAAAAGAGATTTGTGCCTAAAACACAGTAAGTAAAAATTTCATAAACTAGTCCGTAGAGGATATACAAAAATTCTATGAAGCTTTTCTTCTTTACTTAGTGGGGTAAATTTATACATATAAGTCTACACATTTAAGAATGCTGTTTTTTCCCTTCCTAAAGTATCCCATCACCTGGCAAACTCAATTTGGTCCTTCAATGCCTAAAATAGGTGTCATTTTTCCTGTGAAGTCATCACTGATTTTCTATAGCCACTCACTCCATTCTGTATTCTACTACAGTATCTAACACTTAGTTCTGTTTGACTATTTTTTTGTGTGTGTGTGCGGGACCCTCGCTGGTGGCCGGGGATGGAATTGGCGCTGCAGAGGCTGCGAGCAGCCTTGCAATCCAGAGCTCAACTGCTGCGCCACCAGGGGAGGCCCAGTTCTGTTTGACTATTATTAGGACCAGCTATAGATCAGTCTGGCCCAGTACAAGATAGATATGCAGGGCCCCATTTTTAAAAGCAGGAAGGGCAAGTAAAGATGTTGAGTCACAAGTAAGGTTATAATATGGCAAGGCAAATTTCTGAGTTTTGATTGAGTGAATGTTATCTTTTTGGGCTGAATGACTGGTCTTTTGGCTCCACCAGGGCTCTTCCTTGGACAGTCAACATCCTATAGTGCTGGAGAGCAGCATCTCCATGATGCAAAGTCAGTAGCCTTACCTTGGGAAACTAAGAAGGAGAAAGATGTGACCTCTGGACCAGTGGCACAGGGGTAGTCCTCCAATCTATAAATCATCCATTGGATTGTTCTAATTTTTGAAGAATAATATAAAACACAGATGAAGAAATCTATTGTCCCATTCTGCAGAGTCCCAGAAAACCTAGTCTTCCTTCACTTTTTCCCCATTTGTCTTTTTAGTCCAATTGTATGAGTTTCTTCTGGTAGAATCAATCCTTATTCCTGGCTTCTACTAAAATAGCTGTTTAGATTCTTGGTTATTCTCATTGGGGAGTGATTGTACAGCCACATTCATGGTGTCCTCTCCAAAGAGCACTTTTCATTTTCTACAATATGAATAGCTGAGGATCTTCCAAATCTTCAAGTTCTGGTCCCTTAACAATTCTCTCAATTTATCCCCCTCCTCTAGCATTGTACTATAAGCAGTAAGGAGAAACAGACTACAGCTCAACACTTCACTTAGAAATCTCAACTTAATAACCACAGTCATCACTGTTAACTCCTACTGCCATCAACACAAAACACAATTTAGACAAGTTCTTGGCCACTTCATAACACAGATCACCTTCCCTAGGGATTCAATAACATGTTCATCATTTCTGCCTGAGATCTCATGCACAAACACCATTATCACTTATTTTACAACTAGTAATCTCCTTGGGGTTATCTAGGCTGCTTTTAGCATGCTCTCAAATCCCCTCCAGTCTCAAACATATTCAGTTCCAAAATGTCTTGCACATTCTTAGGTTCCTGTTGCACTAACACCTCACTTCTCTCTACCAAAACCTGTATTAGTTTGCTAATAAAGTAGCACAGTGTGGGTGGCTTGAACATTTGTGATCTATTTTTTCAGTCCTAAGTCTGTGAAAAATGCCTACAGGGAAAACTTCTGTTAGGGCATCTCTCCTCAATTTGCCAACAGTTTTGTCCTCATATATCCACATGTGTCCATTTCTCTGTGGGAACGACTTATACTGGATTAAGGGACCACCTTCATGACTCCATTCGAACTTCGTTATCTCCTGACAGACTACATATCCAAAATAGTCACATCCAAAGGAGTCAGGGTAAGCCTCCAACAAATGAATTTTGGCGGAACTCAAGTACACAACATTGCAAGAAATTATGTAAATTATCTCTAGTACTGGCATCCTCAAGTGTTAAGGTAAGCAAGGCAGGAAATGAAAAGGGCAACTAGGTCAGTCAACCCAATATTTTGGCTCTGCTTTATGGTCTTATGCCAACAACAACTCATTCAAAGATGTTAATCTGTGTCTATTCACCTTGACCAATTTGGTTAACTCCAACTAGTGATGCAAGAGATACAGTGAGGGAAGTTGGGATCAACATGGCGGCGGGGAAATGCTGCGAGTAAGTCCTCCCACAAAAGAAAAAGTTAATACAGAAGAAAAGCAGCAGGTCCCTGCAAGAACTGGGACACAGAAGATAAATGGGTGACTCTGGCAAACTGCCTAAAAAGGAAAGTTGCCATAAAAGAGGAGGAGGAGAGGAAAGCTCAGAACTCTGCTACCATCTCCCACCCACAAAGACGGCACTCTCTGATCGACAGAAAGGAGGGGAACAAAACCAACAAGAACAAATTGCAGATCAAGTGGGACACTGAGTAGAAAAGAACTATTTCAGGCACCACACCCTGCGAATGGGAGTTGTGGAGAACCATGCAGGAATCACCACGGAGGTGAGTGAACAGCTCCAGGCACCATTAGAGGAAGATAAGGACTCCAAGGAGACCTACAAATAGCCCAAGGCCAGCCGTGTAGAAAAGCAGTGAGCTCGAAAAGCATATGCAGATCAGGGCTGCCCAACTCCCAGCACCCACAACCTAGGTTTGTGGGGAGAGGTGCGGGAGCTGTCACTGAGGTGAATATCCTTCACTGAGTAATCAAAAACCAGGTGCCCAGACATGGGAGCAGGGTGCAAAAAGCGCCATTTCTGTGGACACTGAACTGGGCTACAGCTTGCGTCCTACATCTGAGGGCTTCAGAACTGAGACCTGGGGCACAAAATTCGGGGAGTGGGATCCCCATGATGGCGGGGCACAGGGCAGACACAGCATCCCCATGCCATTGAGGCGCTCCACGCCACCCGCACTCTCATCCCCCCGACCCACGGGGGAAGGGGGGTGGAATGGGGGGTGAACAGTTCTGGAAGGACACTAGGAAGATCTCTGGTGAAACCTAGCGACCAGAACAAAATCACCGACACCCTGATAGTTGGAAACCAGGGATCCCAAAAACACCCTCAGGCTCTGAGAGAGGGTGGGCCGCACAAAAGTAAGAAAGGAAATAAGGTGTGGAGCAAGAACCCATTCTGGAACTGAAAGCCAGGTGCAGGATCCAGGGTGTAGGATGCACCATAGCAGCGGGCACTGTACAGAGTGACAGCCAGCATTTTGGATCCAATAGCCCTGGAACTGAGACCTAGAGTGCAGAATTCAGGGCACCGGATCCATACAGCTGCAGGCACAGCACCGGGTGAACACGGGGCAGACACAGCACCCAGCTTGAATAAGATCCCCTGTGTTGAGGTGCTCCTCTCTGCCCCCATCTGTTTCTCAGAGAACCACTGGGAAAAAGTACAGGTCAGCAAGTACGGGTCTCTGGCACTACCTTGTTTGTGACCAGAACAAAATCACCAACAAGCTGATTCCCTATTGGAACTGAGTAAATACGGAGGGAGGGAACTGTAAGGGACAGTGCCCAGCAACACAGCATCAACACCCTGGTGGAGTTTTGGCCTACTAGTGCTGGTCTCAGTCTGGTAAATAGTTTCTGATACCCCTAAATGAGCACTCCAAAGAGATGCCCGCCAACACCAGTGGCAAAATGTCCCAACACATAGAATTAATTACAAAGCAAACAACAGGGAGAAGAAAAAATATAAATAACCAAGCAAGCCTGCAGGAGGACACACCACAAAAAGAAATACAGTCACCAGAGCTCAACAATGACATGAAAGAACTTCTCGGCCTTTCAGATAGAGAATTAATGATCATCATGATTAAAAAGCAGAAGGAAAACAAAAAGGAAAAAAAAATGATTTGAGACAAATAATCACTGAACTGAAGAATGAAACTGAGACCTTAGGAAGGGAAAGAAAAGAAATGCAGGAGATTAAAAGATTACTATAGGAGATAAAGAACTCTGGGAAAAGCAATGAAAACAGAATCGATGAAATGGAAGAACAAATCAGTACTATCAAAGATACAGAAATAAAAAGAGCCAAAAGAGAAAAGGAGAGAGAAGTGCAAATGAAGAAGTATAAGGTTACTCTTAGACAATTATCAGACTCTATGAAGAGAGGAAATGTAAGAGTTATAGGCATTCCAGAAGGTGAGGAGAGAGACAAAGGAACTGAAAAATTATTCAAGGAGATAATTGAAGAAAACTTCCCAAGCATGAAAAAGGAGACGAATATAGACATTCAAGAAGCGAGAAGAACACCCAATTACCACAATGAAAAGAAAACTACAGGGCCTCCCCGGTGGCGCAGCGGTTGAGCGCTGGGTTGCGAAGCTGCCCGCGGCCTCTGCGGCGCCGGTTCGATCCCCGGCTGCTCCCCGGCCACCGGAGGAGGGTCCCACATGGCGCGCGGACCTCTCCTGCCGCCTGCTGCTCCCCTCAGCGGTGTACTTCGGTCCTTCTGCCTGCTCTGCTCCCCGCTCTGGCTCTGGTGAATTCTCTCACCCTCCCGCCCTTCTGACTGTGCCCAGTGCTTGTATAAATAAATAAATAAATCTTAAAAAAAAAAAAAAAAAAAAAAAAAAAAAGAGAGGAAATGTAAGAGTTATAGGCATTCCAGAAGGTGAGGAGAGAGACAAAGGAACTGAAAAATTATTCAAGGAGATAATTGAAGAAAACTTCCCAAGCATGAAAAAGGAGACGAATATAGACATTCAAGAAGCGAGAAGAACACCCAATTACCACAATGAAAAGAAAACTACAGGGCCTCCCCGGTGGCGCAGCGGTTGAGCGCTGGGTTGCGAAGCTGCCCGCGGCCTCTGCGGGGCCGGTTCGATCCCCGGCTGCTCCCCGGCCACCAGAGGAGGGTCCCACATGGCACGCAGACCTCTCCTGCCGCCCGCTGCTCCCCTCAGCAGTGTCCTTCCGTCCTTCTGCCTGTTCTGTTCCCCCTTCTGGCTCTGGTGAATTCTCTCACCCTCCCGTGCTTCTGACTGTACCCAGTACGTGTATAAACATAACAAACAAATAAATAAATAAATAAAACATGCCTCTATTTAAAAAAAAAAAAGAAAAGAAAACTACAGCAAGACACCTAATAGTAAAGCTTGCAAGAATCCAAGACAAGGAAAAAATAATAAACTGGCAAGGGGAAAGAAAGAGATAACTTACAAGGGAAAACCGATCAGGTTAACTTCAGACGTCTCCAAACAAAGACAGCACAAAAAAAGGAAATTACAGGCTAATATCCCCAATAAACACTGATGCAACAATCCTCAAAAAAATCCTTGCCAACAGAATCCAACAATGCATCGAAGAGATAGTACAACACAATCAAGTGGGATTCATCCCAGGGGCACAAGGATGGTTCAACATACAAAAATTGATAAGTGCAATCCAACACATCAACAAAGAGAAAAATATGATCATATCAATAGATGCTGAGAAAGCATTCGACAAAGTCCAACATCCATTTATGATGAAGGCCCTTGAAATTCTTGGGATAGAAGGAACATACCTTAACATGATAAAGGCCATATACGACAAACCCAGTGCCAACATTATTCTCAACGGCAAAAAGCTGAAGGCCTTTCCTTTAATATCAGGAACAAGACAAGGATGTCCTCTCTCACCACTGCTCTTCAAAATAATACTGGAGGTCCTAGCCAGGGCAATAAGACAAGAGAAAGACATAGAAGGAATCCGAATAGAGAAAGAAGAAGTAAAACTATCACTATTTGCAGATTATATGATAATATACATAGAGAACCCTAAAAACTCCACAGAAAAAAACTATTCAAAATAATCAACCAGTTCAGTAAAGTAGCAGGATACGAAATCAACACACAAAAATCAGTAGCCTTCCTATTCACAATCAATCAATCGGAAGAAGAAGAAATCAAGAAAATCATCCCTTTTATAACTGAAACCAAAAAAAACCAAATACTTGGGAATAAACCTAACAAAAGAGGTGAAAGACCTATACGAAGAAAATTATAAAACACTGTTAAAAGAAATTGAAGAAGACACAAAGAAATGGGAAGACATCCCCTGCTCATGGATTGGAAGAATCAACATTATTAAAATGGCCATCCTCCCAAAAGCAATATACAGATTCAGTTCTATTCCAATAAAAATTCCAATGACATTCTTCAAAGAAATAGAACAAATACTGATAAAATTCATATAGAACCACAAAAAACCACGAATAGCCAAAGCCCTACTGATGAAAAAAAAGGAGAAAGGAGGTATCACACTTGCAAACTTCAAGCTATACTACAAAGACATAATAATTAAAACAGTTTGGTATTGGAACAAAAACAGACACACAGACCAATGGAACTGAACAGAGAGCCCAGAAATAAAACCAAACTTATATGAACAACTAATCTTTGACAAAGGAGCAAAGAACATGCAATGGAACAAGGACAGTTTGCTCAATAAATGGTGCTGGGAAAACTGGACCTCCACATGCAAAAAAATGAAACTAGACTACTACCTCTCCCCGTGCACAAAAATCAACTCAAAATGGATAAAAGAACTGGACATAAGACCTGAAACCATAAAATATATAGAAGAAAATATAGGCAAAACACTACAAGACACACATCTCAGAAACATCTTTAAAGACTCATCACCCAAAGCAGTGGTAGTGAAGGCAAAGATAAACACCTGGGATTACATCAAACTGAAAAGCTTCTGTACAGCCAAAGAGACATTAACCAAAATACAGAGACACACCACTGACTGAGAAAAAAATCTTTGCGCTCCATTCAACTGATAAGGGACTGATCACAATGATATACAAAGAACTCACAGGGCTCAACAAAAACAAAATAAACAATCCAGTCAAGAAATGGGAAGAAGAACTCAAAAGACATTTCTCCAAAGAGGAAATGCAAATGGCCAACAGGCATATGAAAAAATGTTCAACATGCCTTATAATCAGGGAAATGCAAATCAAAACCACACTGAATATCGCCTTACACCAGTAAGAATGGCACATATCAAAAAAACAAGCAACAACAAATATTGGCGAGGATGTGGAGAAAAAGGAACTCTCCTACATTACTGGTGGGAGTGCAAACTGGTCCAACCACTGTGGAAAGCTGTCTGGAGGTTCCTCAGTCTACTAAAAATGGAGCTACCATATGACCTGGCAATTCCACTACTAGGGATCTACCCAAAGGACACAAAAACAGTGATTCAAAAGAGCACCTGTACACCTTGTTTATTGCAGCACTATTTACAATAGGTAAAACCTGGAAATAACCCAAATGCTTAAACATAGATGACTGGATCAAGAAGATGTGGTATACATACACAATGGAATATTATGCAGCAATCAAAAAAGATAAACTCATGCCATTCGCAGCAATGTGGATGGAGCTAGAAGGAATTATGCTCAGTGAAATAAACCAGAAGGAAAAAGAAAAATATCACAAGGTTTCACTTATAACAGGAACATAGGGGAGCCAAATAAGACATCAATGTAAAAAAATAATAACAGTACAAAACACAAAGCAAAAACAGACAATTACAAATCAGAGACATACTGCAGAGGAGGAGGAGGGAGAGGGATTAGAGGGAGGGAGGTAGAACAGGAGACTGTGGTGATGGTGCATGGGTGCTCTGGGGAAGGAAATTCTATGGGGACTCAACCTAAGGGGGTGGGGGAAGCAAATATTGTTAAAAAAAATTTTTTAATTAAAAATTAAAAAAAGAAAAAAACTAAAAAAAAAGAGAGAGAGATAGTGACAAAAATAAAACAGGAATGTAGGAACCCAGCAGATGTGTGTAGCAATCCCATGTGTAGCCTCACAGCTATATGTTGGCATATCTATTTTTTCTACTTAAATAAATTTCTTTATTCCATTTTAAGTTCATGCAAAGCACTTTAATTGTGTCCTCACAAAGCCATGATCTTCAGTTTCTCAGTGACCCTTAACTGTGGGGTAAACTCACATATGGTACTTGTGTAAATCAAAGTTCGAGTGGACAAGTGAGTTTACGTCTCTCAGTTCTATCTTTGTAAATGGGAAATGACTAAATCAGTGGACAGTGGTAAGGATTCCCTGAGACCACCTGTAGGGTAAGGTAAAAAATCAGGCTTTTCTGCCTCCCTGCCATCAGGATAGATGACGGATCCTTGTGGTCCTGAGTGCATGCCTGATGGCGGGCACCTGGAGTAGGGTGTGGGCATAGGTAGATGGGATTCACCTGGGCTAAGACTGTGCTTTTTTAAGGGCGGTGTCTCAGGGACGCCAGTAGAAGCCGAAAGAGAAGCCAAAAGAGAAGCTGAGAGAGAAGCGAGAAGCAGAAGCTGAGAGAAGGCCAGAGAGCCCAGAGAGAGTGAAGATTTGCTGGGGGCTGGGAGGACTGCCAGCCTCCCAGCCCCCCAGCACCCTTGCCTGCTGTGTACTGGGTAAATCCCAGTAAAAGACCTGCAAAAACCACGGAGGACTCTGACTTCTCCTTTACCTGGTCTGCATGGGATCAGAAAACCTGATCAGTGTCCTTCCTGCCCTTACACCACCGATGTAGAGGGCTCACAAGCCAAAGCACTTAATAAATATATGTTCTTACCCTCTCAATTCCAAACTCATGGTCTGCTTAGAGATTATTAATAATCCATTTAACTCTCAAGCATCAAAACACGTAAGTCAGGAGATATGTCTAAACAGTTTTGAGTCCTCAAATTTAAAAAACCCTTTTCATATTCTTTGCATCTCTTATAACATGATATACCCAAATGATTATCTGAACATATAAATCTTGGTTGCCTTGTTCAATTATTTCTTACATAGGTCAATTTAAAATTGAGGTAATTTCAATTGCAAAAGCTGACAGAACATCAGTTTGAAAGTGAAAGCTATTGAAAAAATAGGCTACATATACATAAAAAAGAAAATTATGTGTATTATATTTCTTGACTGCAGATGAAACAAGATGCTTCTCCAGAAGAAGTTATGATGTGGGCCAAAAAAAAAAAAAGTAAAAATGTGATAGATACACAAGGAAAACATAAAATATATCAAAACATGACCATTTACAGCTATCATGTTGTTTTGAATTTAAACACTAGTGTATTTGTTAAGTATTGTCTTACATATGCATGTAATATTTAGCTTCATAATAACAAAAAACAGACCACAGTATAGATTGTGAAACTTAAAACTCCAATGGAAACATAGTAGAAATGGGAAATTCTTTTTTTTATTTTTTAATTTTTTACATCATTGTTGATTTTTAAACATAATTTGCTTCCCCCAACCCCTTCAGGTGTAGTCCCCATAGTTTCCTTCACCAATGCACCCATGCACCATCACCTCAGTCCTCTGTGTTCCTCCCTCCCTCCCTTTAATCCCTCTCCCTCCTCCTCCCCTGCGTATGTCTCTGATTTATAGTTGTCTGTTTTAGCTTTGTTGTGTTGTACTGTTATTATTATTATTTTATTTATTTATTATTTGTTTGTATACATGCACTGGGTACAGTCAGAAGCGCGGGAGGATGAGAGAATTCACCAGAGCCAGAGCGGGGAGCAGAGCAGGCAGAAAGACCGAAGCACACTGTTGAGGGGAGCAGTGGGCGGCAGGAGAGGTCTGCGCGCCATGTGGGACCCTCCTCCAGTGGCCGGGGAGCAGCCAGGGATTGAACCAGCGCCACAGAGGCCGCAGGCAGCTTCGCAACCCAGCGCTCAACCGCTGCGCCACCGGGGAGGCCCACTGTTATTATTTTTTTACACCTTTGTCTTATTTGGTTCCCCTTATATTGCTGCTATAAGTGAAAACATGCAATATTTTTCTTTTTCCTTCTGGCTTATTTCACTGAGCATAATTCCTTCTAGCTCCATCCACGTTGCTGCAAATGGCATGAGTTTATCTTTTTTGACTGCTGTATAATATTCCATTGTGTATATATACCACATCTGATCCAGTCATCTATTTTGGGGTATTTAGGTTGTTTCCAGGTTTTATCTATTGTAAATAGTGCTGCAATCAACATAAGTGTACAGGTGGTCTTTGAATCAATGTGTTTGTGTCCTTTGGGTAGATCCCTAGAAGTGCAATTGCCAGGTCATATGGTAGCTCCAGAAATGGGAAATGATTACATGCACCCACCATTATGAGTAATCAAATGCTGAGTTATGAGTTTACACATCTGACCTTGATTGTATTGAGGCATGTACGAATTGCTGTTGAATTTGGCACATGGTTTTTCAACATCTAGTTAGTTATTCACATCTATTGGGATTTTGTCCTTTGTTTGGGTTGATGTGATGTGCCACATTGATTGATTTGTGGATGACAAAATACTCTTGCTTCCATGGAACAAATTCCACTTGATCATGGTGTATGATTCTCTTAATTTAGTGTTGAATTCAGCTTGTTAATATTTACTTGAGATTTTCTGCATCTATGTTCATCAGGGATACTAGCCCGTAATTCTCTTTGTTTGTAGGGTACTTGACAGGTTTTGGTATCAAAGTAATGTTGGCATCAAGAATAATGAGATTCCAAGTACTCTTTGATCTTAAAGTAACTGGAATGCACTGAGAGAAAAATTGATATTAATTCTTCTTTAAATGTTTAGTAGAGGGCCTCCCCGGTGGCGCAGCGGTTGAGCGCTGGGTTGCGAAGCTGCCCGCGGCCTCTACGGTGCCGGTTCGATCCCCGGCTGCTCCCCGGCCACCGGAGGAGGGTCCCACATGGTGCGCAGACCTCTCCTGCCACCCGCTGCTCCCCTCAGCAGTGTACTTTGGTCCTTCTGCCTGCTCCGCTCCCTGCTCTGGCTCTGGTGAATTCTCTCACCCTCCCACGCTTCTGACTGTACCCAGTGCATGTATAAACAAAACAAACAAACAAATAAATAAATAAAAACATGCCTCTATTAAAAAAAAAATAAAAAAAAATAAATGTTTAGTAGAATTCAGCAGTGAAGTCATGTGGCCCTTGGGTTTTTTGTTTTGTTTTGTTTTTTGCTTTTGGTTGGGGATGTTTTTGATTACTAACTCATCTCCATAGTAGTGATTGGTCTGTTCAGATTTTATATTTCTTCATGATTCATTCTTGGTAAATTGTATATTTCTAAGAATTTATCCACTTGTAGGTCATCCAGTTATTGGCATACAATTGTTTATATGGTTATCTCTCATGACCCTTTTATGTGTGGTATCGATTGTGTCCTATTTCATTTCTAGTTGTATATAAGATATTTCTTTTATTCTTGGTAAGTCCAGATAAGGATTAAACTAGTTTAACTTTTTTAAAATATTTTATTTTATATAATTCTTATACCATTTTTCATTTTTGCACAATATATGCATTTTCATTTTGGTTATATTCCCATACAATTGCACCCCCCTTATTTTGACCCTGATCCTTCCTCTCTCCACTCGCCTCTTCCCCACCCCGTAGTGAGTCTCTGGTTTATAGCTGCTTTTGCTTGTTGTTTTTGATTTTTACTTTGTATTAATTAGTCTTTTTCCTTGTCCCTTATTTAGGTTTTCTAAATTCCTACTATGAGTGAGACCATCCAGTATTTTTCTTTTTCTTTCTGGCTTATTTCGCTGAGCATGATCCCTTCTAGCTCCATCCATGTTGCTGCACACTGCATGTGCTTATCTTTTTTTGAATGCTGAGTAATATTCCATGGTGTATATGTACCACATCTTCTTGATCCAATCATCTACTTTTGGCATTTGGGTTGTTTCCATAGCTTAGCTATTGTAAATAGTGCTGCTATAAACATAGGGGTGCAGGTGCCCTTTTGAATTAATGTTTCAGTGTCCTTTGGGTAAATACCTAGGAGTGGAGTTGCTGGATCATATGGAAGCTCCATCTTTAGTAGGTTGAGGAAGCTCCACACAGCTCTCCATAGTGGTTGGACCAGTTTGCACTCCCACCAGCAGTGCAGGAGAGTTCCTTTTTCTCCACAACCTCGCCAACATTTGTTGTTGCTAGTTTTTTTAATATGTGCCATTCTCACTGGTATAAGATGGTATCTCTTTGTAGTTTTGATTTGCATTTCCCTGATTACAAGTGATGTTGAACATTTTTTCATATGCCTGTTGGCTATTTGCATTTCCTCTTTGGAGAAGTTTCTTTTTAGCTCTTCTGTCCATTTTTTGACTGGATTATTTTCTTTGTTTTTGTTGAGTCTCATCAGCTCTTTGTAGATTTTTGTAATCAGTCCTTTATCATTAGTGTTGTGTACAAAAATTTTCTCCCAGTCAGTGGGTAAACTAGTTTAACTTTTTAAAAAAGTGTGTAGTTTCACTGACCTTTAGTATTTTCTTTTTAGTCTGTATTTCATTTATTTCCACTGTGATTTTTGTTGCTGTCTACCTTCTATGAACTTTGATTTCATTTATTCTCTTTCCTTTCCTTCAGACTTAATGTTTGCTAGTTTACTGGAGTTCTCTTTTTGTTTCTTAATGTAGGTGTTTAGGGCCTCCCCGGTGGCGCAGTGGTTGAGCGCTGGGTTGCGAAGCTGCCCGCAGCCTCTGCAGCCCCATTTCAATCCCTGGCCGTGCTCTCCTCAGCAGTGTACTTTGTCAGTCTGCTTGTTCTGTTCTCCGCTCTGGATCTGGTGAATTCTCTCACCCTCCCGTGCTTCTGACTGTACCCAGTGCTTGTATAAATAAATAAATAAATCTTTAAAAAAAAATGCAGGTGTTTATCACAATAAACTCCCCTCTTAGAGTTGCCCTCACTGCTTACAATAGCTTTTGTATGTTTATATTTGGTGTTTGTATTACTGTTTTCATTTGTCTCAAGGTATTTTTAATGATTTCTTGTTTGAACAGTGGTGAATCAGGAGTATATTGTTTTTCTCAAATATTTGTGAATCTTCTGATTTGTCTTTTGTAGTTGATTACTCATTTTTATCATTGTTGTTGGAATAGATACTTGAAAGGATTTCAGTCTTGTTAAATTACTATTTGTCTTGTGATGTACCCAGGGGAACAGTCATGTACATTTGAGAAGCATGTATGCTAATCTGCTTTTGAATACAATATTCTGTAAATGTGTCTTATGTCCATCTATTCCAAAATGAGTTTAGATACACTGTCCCTTACTGATTTTCTGTCTAGATGATAAAGTCATTAAAAGCGGGAATTAATCTACATGAGTGTTTTTATATACTTGGGATATCTCTGGGTGACTCATAGTTGGATCTTGTTTTTTGATCTACTCTGACAATCCGTAGCTTTTTATTGGTATATTAGTTCATTGACATTTAAGGTGATTACTAATATAACTAGATTAAGATTTTCCAAATTTCTTGCCTTGGTTTCTTGTTCCTATTTTTCTTTCATTCCCTTTCTGTCTTTTGTGGTTTTAGTTGACTCATTTGCATGATTCCAATTTCTTTCCTTTATGTTCTATCAGTTGGACTTTTTTTTTCTTTTATGAGATTCTTTCGCTCTCCCTTCCTAATGATAACATTTGTAATTCTTTTTCACTTTCTTTATGGAGTGCCCGATGGTCTTCAGTATACACTTATAATTAATCTATATCAAAAATAAAAATATCACCAAACAGGAAGTGCGAGTGTCTTTTAATTTCCTTTGAATAGAAATAATCCTTATATGCCCCATCTATGTTGTCATTCATTTCATTTAAACACAGGTGTATCGTGTATATTTCACACATAAATTTTTCAATATGTTTTCTTTTTTTAAGATTTATTTATTTGTTTGTTTGTTTGTTTATTTATACAGCACTGGGTACAGCCAGAAGTGTGGGAGGGTGAGAGAATTCACCAGAGCCAGAGCGGGGAGCAGAGCAGGCAGAGGGACCGAAGTACACTACTGAGGGGAGCAGCGGGCGGCAGGAGAGGTCTGCGCGCCATGTGGGACCCTCCTCCAGTGGCCGGGGAGCAGCTGGGGAACAAACCGGCGCTGCAGAGGCTGCGGGCAGCTTCGCAACCCAGTGCTCAACCGCTGAGCCACCGGGGAGGCCCTTGTAACATTTATTTTGAATGAATTATTATTTCTTAGACCAACTGACAACAAGAAAAATAAAAACTCTAACCTTCAGTTATACCTTCTCAGCAGTTTTTCCTTTATGGAGATCAGTTTAAGACTTAGATGATTTTGCTATTGCCTTTATGCATACATCACAGCTTGATAGATACAGTTGATGGACAGTATATTCTGTTGTTTACTTATTTTTACTTCTCAGTTTGGAATGTATATATTGAGATGTCTTCAAGCTTAAGGAACTCTCTTCACATCTTTCCAATCTACTGAGCTACCCAGTGGCATTCTACAATCTTTCCAGTGTTTTTGATTGAGCATTTCTTTTGCAGTCATTCTTAGTTTGCCATCTCTCTACTTACATTTCCCATTAGTTCATGCATACTGTTTATTCATTAGAGTCATTAGCATATAGTTATATGCTAAGACATACTTAGGTCTTTAATTCCTGGTCTAATAATTCCTATATCCCTTTACTATCAAAGATAGATTCTAATATTTGCTCTGCCTCTTCAAACTGTTTTTTTTCTTTAGGACATATTGAAATTTTTCATGACATGATGTACTGAGTAAAAAGAACTGAGATAAAGAAAAGGGAGAGGAAATACATTGTGTAGAGGTATGATTAAATCATTCTGTCGAAGTTCCTATTTCTCTGAGCTGTGAACTTCATGAGAGCTTCTCATTTTCCCCTACCCCTGACACAGGATGGCTACAGTGTGCTGGTGTTGGGCATTACCCTTCCTCTAATCAGTCAGATTTTGAAAAAGACCTGAACAAATTAGGCTCCAGAAAAATAATTTCCCTTCAGTGCAGCCTTGTTTAGATGAACACAATGGGGATGGCATATATTTCCCCTGTCCTTCTGGAATAAGAGAGAATTGTTTCTCTGATATTAACTTTCAAAACCTTATAAGCTCCTGAGCTAAAACTCACCAAAGTGTGTGGGATGCCTATAAATTGGTTCTGGAGTTTTTATTTCTCAGAGTGTTCACACTAAGGTTCCAGTAGTGACAACACACCTAATGTCTCTGACTGTAATCATTGCCTAGCTCTACCACAGTAAAATTTGAAGAGTTACAAGATTTCTGGCCTCTGACAACAACTACTGGAATCACCTTGAATTAGGTAACTAGATCATAATTTTTACATGGAACTAAGAGCATTTATGAGTTGAATTCAAAAACACTATAACTTATGTCATCTACCCAAAGGAACATAGTCAACTATATTAAACACAAATCAAGCCTATAAACATGTTGTCCTATGTACAATTAAAAGTTTAGTGTATAGTGGATGGTTATCTAAAAGTTCTATTGTCTACAAAGGTGGTTTACTCATTTCAAAATCATGAAAGTGATAAAAATTTCTTCCATGACACACAAATAGCACACATAGAATCCCCAAGTTGACATAAAATTACTGATTATTTTTCAGGGATATGTGTTACCAACAAACATATAGTCTTCCTGAGATTGTGAGATTTTACTATTTTTTCTTATGTTGTGTTTTCTCTAGTCTCTGGAGATAAACAATACAAACTCAATAAAAACATTCATAAAACTAATACAATCAATCAATTAACCACAACAGTAGAGGAAATATAAGAATTGGTGGAGGGCCTCCCCTGGTGGCGCAGCAGTTGCGCTCCAGTTCATTCCCGGCCACCAGCGAGGGTCCCAAAAAAAAAAAAAAAAAAAAAAAAGGTGGAAAGTGAAGCCTGATTTCCCACCACTGTAAAAAGAAGTTCTAGTTTTTCTCCCAAGAGGGAAGAGATAATAATATAATCTCCGGTGTTTTAGAGATCTTTATCATGGTCTCTAGAGGACAGATATAAGTACCAATCATGAAGTTCCCTTTGACCTTAGGTTACAATTTTCTGGAATACTGGGTAGGAAAGTGCACTGTTCATTTTAAGTATTATTTTTTGGCCTGAAGTGATTTAACTGGGAATTTTAATACTGTTACATCAGTTGGTTCAAACATTATCTATTTTCTTCCATTGGTTAAATGTTTATATACTTGCTCTTGATGATAATAAGGAATGATATCCCAGGCATTCTAGTAATCTAATCATAATCTTTCAATGCTTTCAACAAAATATTAGTAAATGTGAGGAGAATCAAAGGATTAATAGAAGTTTATGCAGCAAGTACTGAGATTATCAGGTAGGGAGGTTACAACTCAGATTTCTTTTTTTTTGCTTTTCCCTAAATAGTGTATTATGACAATATCATGCTTTTGAGATGAGAAAAATTCAAATATTTGTATAAGCATGAAGCAGTTTTAGAGGAAAGGGAGAAGACAGAAGGCAATTCAAGCTTTAAAACAAGCTTAGAGTAGAAGACATTGAGAGAATGGAAGAACGTAGGATGTTGAGAGCAGAACTGGGATGGGGAGTGAGCTGAGAAATAAAATTATTGGAGGTGGGTGGATAGCAGATGTAGCTGTGGCTACAGTCTGAAGGTATAAATTCCCAGAAGAGGCAGGCAGGGAAAGTAGCCTGAATTTCTGGATTGGCCCTCTGGTGCCAACCAGTAGGCACATCAGCTGCAGTGTCCACAGAAAGATCATCACCAGATAAAGGCCTGGTTTATGATGCAATGCGTGTTCCTGTACCACCTTCAAGGAGTGTGGTTTCTCCTCAGCCAGTTGCCCAGGGAAAGCAGGGCGAAGATAAATTGGAAAAAGGCAAAGAAGGCACTATGTAATAACTTTATAATAAAAAATAAAGTCTGCGCTCAGCAGAGGAATTCTCTCAATCCAGAGGAATGGAAACTAAAACAGGAAACACTAGCAAGTGAGAGATTCCACCCTCTTGACACTTCCCACCGCTTGCCCTTGGTCTGTGGATCAATCAGAACAGGGGCCCTCACAGCCTAAACAAGGGGCTCAAGACTTCACTAGCTACCCACACTCAGCCCAGGGCTGCTAGTGCCTAAATGATTTGACTTTTCCCTTGAAACTTGCTTTCCTTGAGAGGGTCTTATTGGAGATATCACAGACCAGGTTAAGCGGTAGGAATTGCCAATGGCCTCATCTGAGAGGCAGAGGGTGCTCTTCTCCTCCTGCCAACCAGAATGAAGGTGTAGAGGATAGGGTGAGGATGCCCAAAGACCTGCAGGTGGCAGAATGCAAATCCAGAATGGATTTGATGTTTAATTAGTGAGGCAATAATTTTCAATATGGATGTAATCATTTTCTTGATTGTCTTTGACATGAATATTTGCTTACATTACCTTTCTTCCCCATTTTTTACATTCACAGAAATCCTGATCTCTTTCTAACCACATTGATGCAGATATCTTAAATAAGATAGAAGAAATTGTGTCTAATCTGCCACAGGGCTTGGAAATAATACCACTTGAGAAGAAGTCTTTAAGGAAGATAAAACATTCAGGAAAAAGTGGAGCTCTGTTATTACTTGAAACATTAGGATTGGGAGTTCTGGGGGGACTTTATCTTCTATGTTGTTAATTCAATTGCCTCAAAATTCATGTAGACTCAAAATTCGTAATAGAATATCAATGACATGGTAATATTTAGCTGTTATGTAACCTTCATTAATATGCTGGATTATGTCTTCCTTAAAACATGAAAAATCATTATTAAAGCATGAAAAATCATTATGAGTGTGTGCAATTTTCATTTCAATTTAAAAACTGTCTTTCAATAGTGCACATCATGTAAACAGCTTATCCTTCACTACCAAGGAAACTTTTGGTCTTTTTTATTAGTAGTATAACTAGCCTACTTTCTTTGTATTCTTATTAACTTTAAAATTACTTAAATTATTTGATACATTAACTAACACATTAAGTCACTTGGGCATTGCACATATCTTTCCATATGAAAAAACAATGTAAATTTTTTTTTAAAGTTTCAATAAGACATATGCCAATGCAATCACAAAATCTACAATTTATACTTCACTCAAAGGCGGCATATTTTGTTTTATCAACATTCTTTGTAAACAATCAGACATGACAGTAAATCTATTTCATATGCATCTTTGTGCCAAAATGTTAGTTGCTGTTTAAATTAGGGGTCTGGGACCTCCCCTGATGGCGCAGCAGTTGAACGCTGGGCTGCGAAGCTGCCCGCAGCCTCTGCAGCGCCTATTCAATCCCTGGCAACTGGCAAGGGTCGCACAAGGCGCACAGACCTCTCCTGCCGCACCTGCTGCTTCTCTCAGCAGTGTATTTCGTCAGTCTGCCTGTTCTGTTCCCCACTCTGGCTCTGGTGAATTCTCTCACCCTCCTGTGCTTCTGTCTGTAACCAGTGCTTGTATAAATATATAAATAAATCTTTAAAAGAAAAATAAAAAAAATAATAAATTAGGGGTCTTTCATGTTTAAGACACCTAGTACACTATATATAATCAATTGATAAAGTGAGTAGCCTGAAAATCTCTTAGTTAACAGGGATAAATTCAGAAGCATAGTTCCTGGTTTACAAGAAACACTGAATTCTTCATTATTATCAAAAGGACAGAAATCAAACATCTGCTATTCAGTGGGCATGTCACCCACAGACTTTATCTTAACACAACTCCTCCATGAAGCTGGGCCTTAAGACCTTATATTGTAGCACCAAAGCATCAAAGAAGATATTTCTGGAATTCTGGGGTCCCAAAAGTCTGAGGTTTCAGTTAAGGCCATTTGAGAGATATAACAGATATATCCGTATTTGAAAAGAGGAATTATAGCTAATTATTGAATATGACTGAAAGAAGGGAGGTGCAGGGCCTCCCCGGTGGCGCAGCAGTTGAGAGCTGGGTTGCGAAGCTGCCCGCAGCCTCTGCAGCACCAGTTCCATCCCCGGCTGCTCCCTGGCCACCGGAGGAGGGTCCCACATGGCGCACAGACCTCTCCTGCCGCCTGCTGCTCCCCTCAGCAGTGTACTTCGGTCCCTCTGCCTGCTCTGCTCCCCGCTCTGGCTCTGGTGAATTCTCTCACCCTCCCGCGCTTCTGACTGTACCCAGTGCTTGTATAAATAAATAAATCTAAAAAAGAAAAAGAAAGAAGGGAGGTGCACTACATACCACATGCCCTGTGTAAGTTAAGGTCACTACAGTACAACACAAAGCAGGACTTCAAGAAAAGTCAATCCATTAATACTCTTTGGCTTTTTCCTTGTGGAAGTATTTGCGTAATCTTTTGGATGACCAAGCACTTACAAATGGTGGGAGCAGCTGTCTTAGCAGGATTCCCTTTACTCCTTTCTGCTATTTCACTGTATTTATCAATGCTATGAATTTATCACTTCTTGAGGGCTAGCTAGGCAACAAGAGCTACCAAATTAAATATTTAATTCTTAAATACTGCAACAGTTTTTTGGGCATTTCCCAGCCAGTGGTTCCTTACTTTGTAACACATAGGTGACAAGAGGAAATCATTACAATTACTGATGCTTGGCTCTGATGGGACACACTGACTGAATTGCTTTTGCATGCAATTGTGAGATGTTGAGAGGACTGTAGCTATTTAGAAATAGGGTTAGAGCAAGTGCCTGAAGGAAAAGCTGCTTACAGGGCCAAACCCTGGATAGAGACAAACATGTAGCTTTGCAAGTAGCCATCACAGATGAGAATGTCCTGTTGGCAAGTACTCATAAAGAGAACTTTATCCACTTTTACTCTGTGGGTTTTTAATTGTGACTCTTCTCTTAACTATCACCTGCCCTATTATCTCATGATCCATCATCTCACACTTCTTCACTCTAAGAACCCCCGTACCTGGGTACCTCCTCAAAACACATTTTGGGTTTCTAATTTGATCATGTGCTCTATGATTTGCAATTTTTGAATCCAAAATAATTGCACTTTGCCTTTTCAATGGCTTCCTGATTTCTTTAGTTTTACACAACAAAAGCATTGAGATTTTTATCAAAAACTCCCAGGGGAATCCAATGTGCTGTAACACTGGAGAATACTGAGAAGAGTGAAGGCCTAGGTTGGGAGGCATGTCATATAGCCATAGTTTGAAATGAAACATAAGATTTGCTGCTGAGGAAGAGAATCAAGATTATAGCAGGTTGACTTCATTGGAAATATGGCTTTTTCTGATAAGTCATTGTAGATCATAAACCCAGTGAATAGGTCAACAAACTGTGATAGAACGCATCATTGAATAAAAGCAATAAGGGCAAGTGAAAAAGCCAAAAGATTAATAATTTATGCTTCCTTTATAATGGTCTTGAAATGACAAGATTATAAGAGGAGAAATATTTGATGTGGCTGTAATTACGAGGATCTTTGTATATTGGAATGGTTTTATATCTTGATTAGATCAGCATCAACATCCCAGATGTGCTACTGTACTATAATTTCAGAAGATGTTACCATTGGGAAAAGATGGGTAAAGCATGCAAGAGCACTGCATTATTTCTTATATTCATATATGTGAATTTATAGCATCTACAAATTTTTGGATTAATTTTAAAAATCCCAAACAGCCCTAAGGGCAATTGGGATTAAGTGTTGGTTGCTTGCTATGGACAATCAGATAAAAGGGAAAAAATTCATAGAAGGTTGAAAGAAGTTGGAAAGATATCCTAATATGATAAGTGCCATCTATGAATCCTCTTATCCTCCGCGCATCTGGCCTGTACCCCGGTTCTTGTATAAATAAATCCTTTTAAAAATAAATAAGTAAATAAATCAATAAATTTTAAAGAGTGTGTCAATGAAAAAAAAATAAAATAAAAGGCAACACACAAAAATAAATAAAATGGGGATTACAACCCAGAAGCTCAAGGACAGTGGTTAAATATAATCTGTTAAACTTTCTTGTATACGTACTCAAATAATACTTCAGTCTTTAAAATAACTAATTCAAGTACTTCTAAAGTATGCTTAAACCTTTCATGAGCAACTGATAAATGTAAGCTCAATTTATTTGTCATATAAAAATTCTAGCCTAGGTGTGTGGGGGGTGGTGTGGTGTGGTGTGTTTTGAAGGTGCTCAATTTAGACCACCCAAAATTCTCAGTCTCCTCAAAATTCCCTACTCTGTTATGAAGATTACTTTGAGCTAAAAACAACAAATGCCCTGGTTGCTAAAGAAAATCTCTTACCTTTCCCCTAATCCCTTTGTCCTACCCCTAATCTAAGAAATGATCACTGCTCTTGAAACCGTTGCCCAATCACTGTTCCCTTTAATGACCTAGAAGAATGCAGTTTGTTGATATCATCCACATGCAGGTTTGTCAGTGAACACATCTTGTCTATCTAACAAATACATCTTTCTGTTGCCAGATATCCATGCTCACCTGCCTGCCACTCACAAATCAAACACAGGATTAATGGATTGGGCTAGAATAGTGAGGTTTATATAGAAAACCAGTATTTCAAGAGTATGGTGAATTCAGGCCCCAGAAAAACCATCTGTCCTCATGAAGGTTGGGGGAATTTACAAGGGATTTTACAAGGGTATCCTAAGAAAAAAGCTGAATTTTGGCAGGTTTCTGCTGTTTTCTCCAGAACCATTAAAGTGGAATGGGTGGTCTGTGTGTTCATGAGTGAATACTGGCAGTTAGCTATGGCCTTTTAGGGGAGTTAATGTGCTAAACATCTAAGCAACAAAAATTAGTATTCTAAAGGTTCTCTTCATTGCTAGCTGAGGCAGGGACATTTTTCCCCTGTTAGTATTTTGGTAGTGTACTTTCATTTCCTTTCACATTAAAGATAACGTCATACCCTCTACGGCATGTAAAGTCATCCTCCTCCTTCCTGTGTGCCCTAGGACCCCGTATCTCATCCTTTGGTTTAGGTTTTAAATTCCATTCTCCCCAACAGAATGTGGGAAATGAATAATCATTTTTATCCCTGTTTGTGCATGTTTACTTTATCTCTTCTTGGTAAGCCATCTTACACTGTGTTGATTACTACAAATATTCCTCTGTGCTCTCAGAGTATCAATTAGGATAGTGATCTCCATAAATAACAGAAAACCCTACAACAGTGGCTTTAAACCAGCCTACAGAGTAAGCGCCAATCCTGGTCAGTATCTGAATGATGGTAGCAGGCTCCTTAAACCTTTCTACTCAGATGTACTCATAAGGAGGCTTCCTCCTGTGTCTACCACCTGATGGTCTCAAAACAGTTTGTTCTATCTGTGGGCCTCAGAGACAGAAGAGGCTTAGTGTTTGGATCAGAAAAGCAAAAGTTTTACCAGAAACCTCCACAGGTGTCATACTAACCAGAACTGTGTCACATGGACAGTTATATGCAGCAGACATGGGAAAATCAGTTCCAGTACTTACAGCCTAGAGAGTTTAAGTAGGCAAGAGAAAAGGGTCCAGAGAGGAGACTGAGGCAGTATACATACAGCTTCACTCAGGTTCACTGTTATATAACTAACGATTATATAAACATTATGTTTATCTATTATTTTAGTCTTCACCATGCAGATTTCAGCTAGAGCTTGATCCACGGGATACAATAAAACAGAAGAAAGGGGCCTTTGGAATCTGTAGATATAGGTAGGGATCCCAGTTCTAGCAGTTGTCAGATGTGTCATGGCACATTTGGTTTTTCTTTTTAAAAAGGTGGGAGTTTTTTTGGAGGGGGGTTATATTGTTGCTGTTATGCTTTAAGAACCTGAAATGCCTTTTGGTGTGCCTATAAACTAAAGGCACAGATTCCCCTAACAGTAGGTAAGCCCACACCTGCACATGTATAACCTAAGTTTTTACTGAACAGGCTGACTCAAAATTCCCTACTCTGTTTTACCAACCTGCATGTATTACTCTGTTAGGGCTGCAATAATAATAGTACACAGACTGGGTGGTTTAAAAAACAGAAGCATGTTTTCTTATAATTTGGGATGCTAGGAGTACAAGATAAAAGTGCTAGCAGGATTGGTCTCTCCTGAGGCCTCTTCCCTTTGCAGACAGATGCCTCTTGACATATACTCCTATGACCTTCCCTCTGTACATTGACATTCTGAGCTTTTCTTTCTCTTCTTATTAGGAAAATAGTCATATTCAATTGGGCCTCACCTATATTGAGGCCTATAATAAATTATTTTAACCATAATTACTTCCTACAAGGCTTATCTCCAAATATTGTCATGTCCTAAGGTATAGCAGGTCCTTGACTAATGTCATTTTCTTCAAAGTCATTTTGTTATAACATTGATTAGAAAAGAAACAATCCTGACAGATGTTGAGAAGTTATTCAAGAACCTGCTTTCACTGTAAGTCACTTTGATTAAAGTCAATTTACAGTCTACCAGCGATATTATATAAGGACCTACTGGACGAAACACAACTGAGGGAAACACAACTGAGTCTGCAACATCCCACCTTTTAGACTCCCAAAATTCATGTCCTCATGTAAGAGGTCCCCAGGAAAGGGGGAGGTTCCCTGTTACACTCACACGCAAAATACATTCACTCCATACCAATAGTCCAAAATTCTTAACCAATTCCAAGATCAATTCCAGTTCTAAAGTTTCAACTGATTATCTTCTAAATCATGTATAGGTGAGATCTGAGGTATATTTAGTGACCCTCTCTTGAGAAGTTATTCAAGAACCTGCTTTCACTGTAAGCAGGTGGAGCTTACAGTGGAGCTGGCATCAACTTCTAAATTTTTACAACAAATAGAGTGAATTTCTAAACCCATTCTCAAACAATCAGCTTAGTTTTCTTTTCTTTTATATGCTTTTCTTTTGTGTGTGCGTATGTGTGTGGGAGATCCAAAGTAATATTTCCTCTTAATTTCAGGTTTCATTCTATTTAGATTTGCTTTGATATTACATTATTTACTGGTGTTGCCAAACTAGATTCTTAAGTTCCATAATTTTTTTTTTGAGATAGTATGGTTATCTAAAACAGATTAAGAGTTTGATACCAGGACAGATTAATTCTTATTAGACCTCTCCCCTTTACTAGCTCTTTAGTCTTGGACTAGTTTCATAATCTCTGAATGTCTGAACTCCATCATGCATAAAATAGGGATAAACACAGTACTACATGATGATTGCCTGAAGGATTAAGTGGCATATAATGTGTAGAAGCACTTAGAATAATGTGTGACATTAGGTAATCACTCAACAAATTATGTGTTATCACTATGTTCTATCAAATATACCTCTATATATAAACTATATATATGTTCAAGACAACATGAATATATATAATGACTATCATCTGTTAATCATTTAACAAATTAGTACGTTTTTATTATCATTATTTTGAAACTTATCTTGAATACCTATTATTCATGTATACTAAAAATATATACTAGACATAAATAACAAGAATAAAGTGTTACCAAAATCAATGTTATTGTGGGGAGGGAAGATGATAAATTGGACTACCAGCAAGATGGAAATAAAGGGGACAATACTTGTATATGACAAACCCACAGCTGACATAAGTCTCAATGGTGAAAAACAAAAAGCTTTTTCTACTGAGATATGGTACAATACAAGGTTGTCCACTTTCAATACTACTATTCAACACAGGGTTGGCAGTCCTAGCCAGAGAAATTAGGTAGGAGAAGTCTATAAAAGGTACCCAAATTAGGAAAGAAGTAAAGCTATCATTATTTATGGATGATATCATTCTTTACATGATAATATATACAGAAAACCATAAAAAACTCCCCTAAAAATTAATTTAAACAATGAATCAGTTCAGGAAAGTAGCAAGATACAAAATTAATATCCAAAAACCACCTGACTCCCTATATGCAAACAAGGAGCTAGAAGATCAGAAAACTGGTATACACACATAATAGAATAGTAGTCAGATATAGATAGATAGAAAGATAGATAGATAGATAGATAGATAGATAGATAGATAGACAGATAAACTCTTACCATTTGTGACAACATGGATAAAACTGGAGGGGACTACGTTAAGCAAAATAAGTCAAATAACACATGATGTCAACTGTATGTGGTACATAGAGTAACAAAGGCTCAAATAAAGTCAAGACAATACAAACCCGAGAAACCTGACTGTAGAACTGTGCCTACCTGAGGCACATGGAGAGCGGAGAGAACAAAGAACAAAGCTAAGATCTATGTTCACGTGAAGTTTCTATCAGGGATAGAAACTCCTCCTTCCACCTCTCCTCCTTCCCCCAAACCTCAATGAAGCGATGGGAGAAATATATAAGCACTAAGTATTACGGGTTGAGTGGGGTTGTCTGCGTTGATAAATCAGAGAATAAATCACAATTTGCACCAATGTAAAAAACTGGTAGAAAGATCACAGTGGTGAAATATAAAAAGCAGAGTCTCATATCTTTATTTCTGTGTCTTCTAGAGTACGTATTTATTCTTCCATTTCATCTATTTTGCTTTCACTGTTTTTCCCAGAGTTCTTTAGCTCCTCCATTAATCCTTTCATCTCCTGCATTTCTTTCACTTCCCTCTTTAGGGACTCAATTTCATTCTTCTGATCATTGATTATTTTTCCCTTATCATTGTTTTCCTTTATGACTTCTGTCAGTTTTTTTTTTTTTAATTTTTTTTTTCTTTTATAGAGGCATGTTTTATTTATTTGTTTGTTTGTTCGTTTGTTTCATTTATACATGCACTGGGTACAGTCAGAAGCGCGGGAGGGTGAGAGAATTCACCAGAGCCAGAGCGGGGAGCAGAGCAGGCAGAAGGACCGAAGTACACTGCTGAGGGGAGCAGCGGGCGGCAGGAGAGGTCTGCGCGCCATGTGGGACTCTCCTATGGTGGCCAGGGAGCAGCCGGGAAACGAAACGGCGCTGCAGAGGCTGCGGGCAGCTTCGCAACCCAGCGCTCAACCGCTGCGCCACCGGGGAGGCCCCTGTCAGTTTTTTAACATCGCAATTTTAAATTCTCTATCTGGAAGGCTCAGAAGTTCTTCCAAGTCACTGTTGTTGCAATTTGGGGGGTGATTTTCTTTTTGTGGTGTGTCTTTTCCCTGAGGACTTGCTTGGTTGCTTGTAGTTTTTCTTCTCCCTACTGCTTGTTTTCTAATTTGTCCTGTTCGTTGGGATACTGTGTCGCTGGTACTGGCTGACATCTCTTTGGTATGCTCCCTCTGGGATGTCAGAAACCGGTGGCTCAATCAAGTCCAATACTGTTACCCAGAATTCCAGTAGGGCAGTGGTACTAAGGATATGTTGATGGGCACTGTCCCTGGAAATCCACTCCCTCTGTATTTATTTAATACCAGAGGTGGGTCATGAGGTCCCTCAGACTGCCCTGGCAGTGGCTGTATCAACCCTTGGCATCTAATTGCTGGATCCCCTTCTGGGTTCCAACTCAAGGCCAGACATGGGGCCTGGCATGTGCACCCTTTTTGGCTCACCTCTGACTGTGGGGATAGCCCTTTCTCAGTTCCACAGTTTTGGTGAGGTCTGGACTTAAAGCTCCCAGTCTTAAGGATGGTTCCTCTGGGAGGCACATCCCTGCTTCCTCAGACTGCCCTGGTGGTGGCTGGATCCCCCTCTGGGCTCCAACTGGCAGCCAGTTACAGGGCCTGGCTTGTGTGGGCTTTCAGCTCACCTGTGACTGTGGGGTCGGCCCTTTCTCAGTTCCACACAGCTCTGGTGAGGTCTGGAGGCAGAGCTCCCTGTCTTAAATATGGCGCGTTTGGAGGCGCTTCCCTGTGCCGTCGGTCTGCCCCGGCGGCCTGAGTCTCATATATTTAAAAAAGTTTTCTTATAACCATTGTCTCACCCTATTAGAAGCAAAGGAGACTAGAGGGTGGTACAAGCAGAAGTCCTGAGCAAGGGAATTCAAAGACGGTTTTCCAGGTTGTCTGTTACCTGGAACAAATCTCCATGAATTTGAGATTCCAACACAGACAATCAAGGACAGTACCCATGAAATTTACAGCTTAGAGAGCACAAATATGCAGTCCCAGATACAAAAAGCAGCTCACTAGTCCCTGCCCTTACTTATGTCCCTCACTGTCTCTTCCACAAAGTCCTGGAAACTGGGCTCTTGGTCCCAGAGTCTATACTCACTGCTTCTTGCAGTATGCCTGGTTTCTAAGTGGCACAAATACAATCTGTGGAAGCCACCTTGTATAAGTACCCATCTAATACCTCAAGCTTTAAATTAACTAATTCAAGTACATCTCAAGTATGCCTAAGCCTTTCATGAAAAACTGATAAATGTAAGCTCAATTTATTTGTCATATAAAAATTTCAGGATGTGTGTGCATATGTGTATGTATGTATTATATTGAAGTTTCTTAATTTAAATCACCCAAAATTCGAAGTCTCCTCAAGATGCCCTGTTATGGCATGCAGATTATTTTAACCTGAAAACAAGGAATGCCCTAGAGTCTTAAAATAAATTCTTGCCTTTCCCCTAATCCCTCTGTCCTACTACCCCTAAGCTAAGAAGTGATCACTGGTCCTAAAACCTTTGCCTTTACCCCTAATCAAAGAGGATCACTGCTCCCTTTAATGACCTAGAACAATGACCTAGAAGTAGTTTGGCCATTATCATCCACATATAGAAATGTAAATTTATCAGTAAACATGTCTTGTCTATCTAACAAACACATCTTTCTGATGCTGAGTGTCCATGCCACCCGTAAACATAAAATTCAAGAGCAAGGGTTTGGAGAGCTAGTTATTTTCAGAAAATCTGGAAGATGGTAGGCTCATGCACTAGACAAACTATCTCTCCTTTTGGGCTTGGGGTGGGGTTTGTATAAGGGAAGCTTGAGGAAAAGCTGAGGTTTTCAGTCTTGCTTTTATCTGTCTGGTGCCTTTTAGGTAGAATGGGGGATAATCGGTCATATCTCCTTGGTGCTATGAGTGGAATGGGTGGTATCTCCGTGATTCATACTCAACAAAGAATCACAGCAAGGGAAAATTAGAAGTTTGCTTAGGTCTTTTAGGGTAATTAATGTGTTAATGGTGCAAGAGGCACAATTCTACCTTCTATAGGTTACCGTAAAGACTAATTAAGGCAGAAGCCTCTTTCCTTGTTTGTATTTTGTTTTGGTATTTCCATTCCTTTTCAGACTGAAGATGAAGTCATCCCCTTCTTGTTATGTGAAATCTCTCTCTCCCCCTCTCAGTGCCCAGGGACCCCTTACTTCATCCTTTGGTTTTAGAAGTAAATCCCATATGCCCAACTAAAATTGACGCCTGAATACGTTGTGCCTCCCCCATGCATTTTATTAACTTGACTTCTTCTTGCTATTTGATATTGTTTTGAATACTCCAATTTTCCCCTGAGCCCTGACAGTCATTTTGAATCATGTTCTCTGTAAATAACAGACAACCTGCAACAGTGGCCTAAACCAGCCTGTAGAGAAAGCATCAATGTCATTCCACATCTGAATGATGTCAGCTGGCTCCTGACACCTTTCTAGTCAGATGTGCTTAACATATAGGTTTCCTTCTGTGTTCCCCACCTGATGGTCCCAAGATGGTTACTGCCTCTGTGGGTATCAGTGCACATTTCAGGCTTTGGTCCTCCTTACCTCATCCATTGGTTTAGGATTTAAACCCCATTCTCCCAGAATAAAAGTGGGACCTGAATAATCAATTTTACTCCCACCTGAATATATTATTAACTTGATTTCTTCTTACTAATCCATCTGATGCTGTTTTGGATACTCTACCAGTCCAAGAAGAATCCAGAGGAATGGGATATTTTTCCCTATCCCCTGACATTATCCAAACCAATACAAACCCTGAAATTCTGAATGTAGAATTGAGGCTACCAGATGGGTAGGGGGGGAAGGTAAAGGGCAGAGCAGATGTAGAGGGGGCCTGATGGACGATGGCAGAAGACACTGAAGAGGACTCAGTAAGATGACTTAGGCAATGTTAATTCAATTTAAAGCTGCAGGAACAACAAATAACCTCACCTGAAATTTATTTGGTGCCCTATACCTACTGGCAGTCAGGTTGACAGGTTTAGGAAATGGGGGGAACCTCAGATGAGGAATAGCTGCCTAAAGACCTGCAGGAGGCTGGGTGCACTTGGGGAGCTTCATTGGTTCCCAGGGCCAGATAAGTGGCAAGCTGACTTCTGGGACAACTGGATAGGTCATTTAGACTTTACCTAGGGCAAGCAGTGAAGTGTACACTGGTTATCAAGTGAGTTTCACACAGACAGGCATTTGGCAGAACTCGGAGACCTCTGCTAGACTCCTAGCAGTAAACGTTGAAGGACCTTAGATTTAAAGACTCTCTTCTTTTGTTTAAAAAAAAAAAAAAAAAAGCCAAGTAGGGGTAGGTGTGAACCCTGCTATCAAAAACTTCCTCTTTTATATAAATGTCAATTTTATTTGTAAACTTCATTGAGAGAAGAAACTAGCCTCCCACCTCTTTGAACTGGGTCTTAAAATTCATGTGTGAAAGAAGGAAATGGGGAGAAAGAAAAGGGCGTGATCACTTAGAGAAACTAAAGGGGACCAAGAGTCAGGGAAGTTTGATCTTCAGAAAAACTCCACCAAAGACCTGTTTGCTGCTTCTAGAATTTAGAAGCTGCAGTGGATTCTATTTAAACTGCCAGACCTCAGATTGCTGCACACCTCAAATCTGGAATGGATTTTTAAAAATTGTTAATTATAAAGAAATTAAGTTTAAGTAACAATGGAAATTTTCCTAGAGATAGGTTAGTGTATCAGTATAATGAGTCCTACTGAATTTCAATAAGGCATACTCAATTATGAATAACTAAGTGCTTTATATTTCATAATATAATGCACAATATACATGCAATTTTTAACAATCTACAAATATATTTTATAAGCCATATGCCTACATTATATATAAATGAACCTCACATAAAATCATTTTATACACTAAGTACATTTACTTCGCTTTATAGGACTTAAAACATTACTTTTCTTCATTGTTGGTCAGAGATTGCTTTATTTAATGTAAGTTTTACATAATTCTTTTATAATATTAATAGGAATAGTAACACAGGGTGTAGGAATCAAGTGACAAATTAGAAAAGACCAGATGCACTGCATTTGTTCATCAATTCACTTTTTCTTAATAAATAATATGCTTACATTAAAGACAGAAAATAAAAATAAATACATGAAAAATATTAAAGAATTTGGAAAATATGTGAATTTAATTAGAAAATGAAAATATCAATGTTAAATGATTATATGTAATGTTAACATTTGCAGAAATATAATGTGCTCTTCTTGCTACTCACTATAAATTAATTTGCAGTAATCTAACAAAACATTGTATACAAATGAGTATTAGAGGAAATAATTACTATTTAAGAATTATTTTGGAAGTACATACAACATTATGCAATGAGTTTTAAAACCTCTATTGTTAGTTTCTATTTGCTTTATATATATAAATTGTTAGCTAATTGGTTTTCACAAAAGCATGTAGAAATAACACTGAAATCCTTTTAAAATAAGATATATAGTTAATGTGAAGATATCTACACTAGTGAGACAGTCTAAGGGACAGAACTGAGGAACTCTAAAGGGGTGCAGACATGTCAGGCCTTGGCAGAATAATTTTTGGGCCCTCAATTTTATACCATTGATCTGTGTATTCAGGGGGTGGGAGGGTAATGGGGAATGGGAAATGTTCTATGGTAAAGGAATATGGGTGTTGTGTGGTGACTTACATAGGAGATGTGTAGCCCTCATGAATAGAATTAATTTTGTTATAAATGAAACACCACAGAGCTCCTTAATCTTTTCCATTATGTATAAATACAATGAAGATTTCACAGTCAAAAATCCAGAAAAGACCAATCACCAGAATCAGACCATGCTAGCTAGCATCCTGATTCATACTTCTAACCTCTGGAACTGTGAGAAAGAAATGTTTGTTTTTTTCATATGTCACACAATCTATAATTTTTTTAACAACAGACTGAAAAGACTGAGATTCTATATTCATATCTGATAAAACAGACGTTAGTCAAAACCTGCTGTGACAAAAGAGACATTATATATTAAGAAGAGGACTTATTAATTCATAAGATATAACAGCTATACACAAATATGTAGCATTTTCCAGAGCTCTGAAACACATGAAGAAAACAGTGACAGAATTCAAAAGAGAGACAACTCTATCATAAATTTGGAGATTTTCACTTTTGTTAAATAGATGAACAAACTTGGGCCTCCCCGGTGGCGCAGCAGATTGAGCGCAGCACTGCGAAGCTGTCTATAGCCTTGGCAGTGCAGGTTCCATCCTGGCCGGCCAGTGAGAATCCCACATGGTGTGGTAGACACCCCACTGTCGTGCCCACTGCTCCCCTCAGCAGTATATTTCTGTCGTCTGTCTGTTCTGCTCCCTGCTCTGTCTCTGGTGAATCCTCTCATCCTCTCGCACCTTTGGCCTGTACCCCAGCTCTTGTATAAAAATAAATAAATTTAAAAAGAAATAGATGAACAAACTTGATAAACATTTAGCTGGATGATTAATGGAGGGAGAGAAGTTCCCACTTAACCAAATTCAGAAATGAAACTGGGGACAACGCTACTGACTGAAAAAGTAAAAGGTTATTAGAACAATATTAACTATTGTGTGTACACAAAATAGATAGACATGGGTCTCCCAGGTGGCACAAGGGGATACGCACAGCACTGTGAAGCTATCTGCAGCCTCTGCAGCATGAGTTCGATCCCCGGCCAGCTGGCCAGGGAGCTACCCACATGGCTCAGCAGACCTCTCCTGTCTTGCCTGCTGCTCCCCTCAGCAGTGTATTTCAGTCAATTTGCCTATTCTGTTCCCCACTCTGTCTCTGGTGAATCCTCTCACCACCACCACCCCCACACACACACCTTTGGCCTGTACCTCAGTTCTTATATGCATAAATAAATAAATCTTAAAAAAAATAGATCATATGGATTACTTCCTAAAAAGAAACTACCTACCAAGAATGAATTATGAATAAATAGAAAATCTAAATAATTCTATTCCTGGTGTGCTCGCTTCGGCAGCACATATACTAAAAAATTCTATTCCTGGTAAGGAGATTAAATCAGTAATCAAAAACCTGGAAACAAAGAAAGTACAAGACAAGATGATTTTATGTGTGAATTTTATCAAATACTAGGAGAATTAAAACAAATCCTTGTCAAATTCATCTAAAAAACCATAAAGGTAAAACACTAACTCCTTCTCAATGGGTTGATAATATCCTGATGCCAAAGCCAAAAAGGAGAGGAATTAAGACCAATATCCCACATGACTGTTGATGCCAAAGTTCCCAACAAAAAACTAGCAAATTGAATTTGGTAGAATTTTAAAAGGATGATAAACCTTGACTAAATGAGACATCCCTAGAATGCAAAGACACAAAATCTATTAACGTGAATACATCGCATCAATGGAATAATGGGGCAAACCATATAATAAAAGAATTTGATAAAGTCTGACACAATTTCATGATTTAAAAAAACCAATGAACTAGGATAGAATTCTTTAATGTGATCAATTGCCTATGAAAAACCCACACTTAACCTCATTCTCAATGGTGAAGAACTAAAAGCTTATCCCCTAAGAATACGTACAAGGCAAAGATGCCCATTTTCACCCTTTCCATCCAAGAGAGTAGCCAAAGCAATTAAAGAAATAAAGGGGAAAAGTGGCATGCAAATTAGAACAGAATATATGAAATATTCTATGGATGGAGACATGATCTTATGTATAGAAAATCTAAGGAATGTACAAAAAACCTCTTAGGGCTAATAAACAATTTCAGTAAAGTGGCAGGATACAAACACAACACTTAAAAAATTGAGTGTTTTATATATATTAATATCAAGTATTCATAAATGAAATGAAGAAAACAATACCATTTACAAAACTACAAAAGAATAAAATGCAAAGAAACAGAGTAAAGCATGAATAAACTTATAAAACATTTACAAAATGATTTTAAAAGGCATATATAAATGGAAACATAAACTGTTTTCATGAATCAAAAAGGCTGCTGAGGTCAATACTACCCAAAGTGCCATACAGGTTCAATGCCATCCCTATCAAAATGACAATGCCTTTTTTGTTGTTGCAGAAATAGAAGAACAAATATAAATAAGAGAAAAAGTTCTTTTTTCCTTTAAAAAAGAACAAAGTTGGAGGATTCTACTTCCATACTTTGAAACTTTCTATAAATCAAACAGTGAGGTACTGGCATAAGGAAGTCATATAAATGCATGGAACAGAATAGAGATTCCAGAACTTGTGTCTATTTCGTCAAATGATTTTTGAAACCTTGTCAAGACCACTTAATAGAGAAAGGAAAATCTTGTTAATAAGTGATGCTGGGAAAACTGGTTATCTATCTGCAAAAGAAGGAAAACTGGGCATCTGCAAAAGAAGGACTTGGGATGTAACTTCACACAATATGTAAAACCAGGGCTTCCACTGGTGGCGCAGAAGTTGAGAGCTGGGCTGCAAGCTGCGCGCAGCCGCTGCAGTGCGGTTCAATCCCGGGCCACCGGCGAGGGTCCCACATGGCGCGCAGACCTCTCCTGCCGCGCCCGCTGCTCCCCTCAGCAGTGTATTTCGTTCGTCTGCCTGTTCCATTCCCCGCTCTGGCTCTGGTGAATTCTCTCACCCTCCCGCACTTCTCACTGTACCCAGTGCTTGTATAAATAAATAAATAAATCTTTAGGGCCTCCCCGGTGGCGCAGCGGTTGAGCGCTGGGTTGTGAAGCTGCCCGCAGCCTCTGCAGCGCAGGTTCGATGCCCGGCTGCTCCTGGCCACCGGAGGAGGGTCCCACATGGCGCGCAGACCTCTCCTGCTGCCCGCTGCTCCCCTCAGCAGTGTACCTCGGTCCTTCTGCCTGTTCTGCTCCCTGCTCTGGCTCTGGTGAATTCTCTCACCCTCCCGCGCTTCTCACTGTACCCAGTGCTTGTATAAATAAACAAACAAACAAACAAATAAACAAACAAATAAATAAAGATAAATCTTTAAAAAAATATGCAAAACCAAATTATTTAAACAAAAGGTATCAGAGAACTAAATGTAAGAGTTAATAATGACATTCTCAGAACAAAACATAAGGGAGAATCTTCATGACATTGGACGTGGCAATGATTTCATGGATATGACACCAAAAACACAGGCAACAAAATAATAGATATACTAGACTTCACCAAAATTTTAAAACAATTGTGAATCAAAACACAGTATTTAGAAAGTGAATTAAAAACTCAAAATTGAGACTACCAAATCATAAACAAGATAAAGATTAATACCCAAAACATATAAAATAGAAGACATTGCTTAGAATGGATTTTTAGCATAATATGAAGAGATACCTGGAAATCCATTATTTTTTAATAATTAATTACTTTGTAAAATAACATTGGACATGACAGTTCTCTAAAGTCAGTCAACCCATAAAAATGCTTTAAAAATACATTTTTGAAGAGACTTTCCAAGTTTATTGTCTTTACGATGACTGCTAAAACAATGACTGCTCTTGCTCTTTCTTGGCTTCCAAACACATCATGGGAGTCAAGGTGCAGTCAACCAAGAAAGCCAATCCTCATGAGTTAAGAAACATATTCCTGCAGTATACCAGTACTAAAGTAGATGGCGCACACCACAGGACCCCAGGAGACTTTTCTAACACTATCTTGGACTGTATAATGATCCAAATAGCAATCAGAACATTGTATGGCTCCTGGCAGGAGTGGCCAATCAAACCAAGGATGGGTTGAGCTCCTATTAAGAGTTTGGCATTTGAATTATGTGCTCAATATTTCATGTTTACAGTGGCTTTTCAACTGTTTGACAAGAGTAGAAATGGAGAAGTGACATTTGAAAATGTCAAGGAAATTTTGGATGGGTTATTTATTACTCATCATCATATTCCTTTTAACTGGGACCGTGAATTTATTGGACTACATGTTGGGCATAATAGAAGCATAAGAAGCATCTTAAGTACACAGACTTCATCATTTCCCCAGGAGTTACAATTAGAATTGCAAAGCAAGCTTTTGCACCGAAAGACAAAAGCAAAAGTGGCATGATTTCTTAAGTTCAGGGACATCGTGGTTACCGTTAGGTCTAACATGCTTACTCCCGTCCTGGAGGAGAACTTAATTAAAGTAGGTGGAGGAAGTATCTCACACCAGGTTAGCTTCTCCTACTTCAATGTCTTTAACTCATTAAGATATACAGCACTGTAGGGCCTCCCTGGTGGCTCAGGCGGTTGAGTGCACAGCTGTGAAGCTGTCTGCAGCCTCTGCAGTGCCTGTTGGATCCCCACCCGCTGCGGAGCAACCCACATGGAGCCGCAGACCTCTCCTGTCTCGCCCGCTGCTCCCCTCAGCAGTGTATTTCGCTCATTCTGCCTGTTCTGTTCCCCACACTGTCTCCAGTGAATCCTCTCACCCTCCCGCACATCTGTCCTGTACCCCGGTTCTTGTATAAATAAATCTAAAAAAAAAAAAAAAGATATACAGCACTCTAACTGGCACAAGAAACGATGCTGAAGTGACAAAGGAGGAATTTGCCCTGAGTGTCATATGCTTTGAACAAGTCATCCCACTAGAAATTGATACCCTATACTAGCTTGCAGATTTAAATAATGCTATAGTGGCATTTAACTGGCAGATATTTAGAAAACAGCCCCGTTGGCTGAGGAGGTCTTACCTTACAATTTGGCAGAAGACAGATTCCTGCAGAGACAGAAATCTCACGGTTTAGGCAGGCCTGTCTGGCTCCAGATTGCTGAGTCATCTCACAGGTTCACCCTGGGTTGATTACTGGAGCTGACGGAGCCACTGAAGTATATATCCCATAAATCTGGTGAAGACTTGTGTGCAAAACCAGCGTGATACCAGCTCTGTTGTGGGGAGCCGATGTACTAAAACAGTTTTGACTGTTTTAATGAAATCGTGAATTATGAGGGCTACTTTGGACTCCACCAGGGTGTGACACCACAACTGAGAGCCGTTGCTCAGGAAAAGGCCATTCAGCTGTTAATGACTTTGGCCGGGACAAATTTACCAAGAGATGACTCCATTCCACTTTTTTTTTTTTCCTAAGTCCTTGCTTGAAGTGGTGCTGGAGGCTCTCAGGTCATCTTTTCTAAGCCACCGGAGATTCGCCTTCAGGGGGCTGGAGTAATTACCACAGGGCCCAGGGTTAGTGCTGCGGGACCTGGGCCGTTTTGGTCTGTATGAGGGCGCCAAAGCATGTTTCCTCCAAGACCTTCCCTTCTCTGCCATCTATTTTCCTGCTTATGCTCATGGCAAACCACTGCTGCCTGATGAAAATGGACGGGTGGGGGGTTTACATCTCCTAACAGCTGGAGCCAGGGCAGGCTCATAGGCCGCTTTTCAGGCCATCCCTTGCTGACGTCATCAAGACATGCCCGGAAGTGGCGGCCCGCGCCAGGCGGATTACGCAAGACAAGCGCCTGTTTCAGGAACAAACTCCCAGAGGGGTGCCCAGCCTTTTGGCAAAATGGCTCCCTGAAGAGGTTAGGAGAGCAGCCCTATGATGTATCCATTGAGCGGCATCGTGCTGACTGAGCAGACCAGTCAAACTATGTGACAAAAAAACACCAGGCAGTTTCAAGCTTTAGTCTTATGTGTTTGAAATGTTTTCTAAGCGTTGGCATGAACTAATGTTCTAGACTGCTTTGCCCAGCTTCACTTAATATGTCATGTGCATATTGTACATCTTTGTACAGAACCATCTTGGCACCTCATGGCAACAATGATATTTATAGACTGTAATGCAGTTTTGAGTTACTTCAAATGTACAGAATGTTTGAAAGTGTTTTATTAGGAATCACAGAAATAAATATTAGAATTTTAAAAAATAACAATAATAATAAAATCACTGACTGGAAACATCCTTTAGCCATAGACAGGTATTATTGTTACAGGGTAGCCTCGATTTAGAACTGGTTGCCTGACTGTGGGTCCTCAACAGCACACTTAAAAAGGACTTAATACTCCAGGCACACACAAAAGGTTAATAAAAGATTTATTCACAAGGGAAGAGGAAGTGAGGAAATGGACAACTCAGGGAGAAAAAGAGGGAGATAAAGTTTTAAATGCATCCTACTCGTTCCTGCGGTCTGGAATCCCAAATGGCACCCTGAGAGCTGGCCTCGAGCCAGGAGCGGTGAACCAAGAGGCCTGAGCGAGAGAGACCCCAAGGCCCACGTGTCTGGTTTTTATACGAAACCTGGATGCTTAACTCAACCCTCAGGTCCCAGCAACCTTCCCTTCAGTGGTGATGGGATTTGTCTTTCCCAGTGTCTGGATGGCTTTGGTCTAGAGTGGGGGTGGAGTCCACAAAGCCTGTATAGAATTAACTCAGGACATCCTTTCCCCCTAACATTATGAGTACATGAAGCCCAGTATAATGACTAGGCCTTCCACCAAATAGAGGGACCTAGATAATATTTTTTTTTATTGGGAACTAAGACTATTCATTAGTTTATTTCAAAAATGGCACAATTTCTGTGAAGCCTTGGTTTACCTCAGTGGAAAAGATCTCATCTCATCTGACTAGATTTTCAGCACAAACAAGTCAGGCTTATAAACAAGTGCCCTCCAAAATGTATCCCCTGTACCTGCCTGTGTAAATTATGACCCATAGGCTTTCTTAGTCCTAAAACATTGTGTCTATGTTAAACAGGAATGAAGTTGCAGGCGGTATGTAGTATGCAAGAAATATTCAACTTCTTAAATTTTAACAAATCCATCTAAATCGAAATCTGTCACTGCGTTGGTAATTTAAGATCAAAAATTATTCCTATGGAGCTCTCCCATTAAGATGTGCTTCAGGGCCTCCTGGTGGGACAAGGGCTTAAGACACAACCTATAAGGCTATCCACAGCTACTGCAGCATGAATTAGGTTCCTGGCCAGCTGGCCAAGGAGCTACACATATGGTGCAGCAGACCTCTCCTGACTCGCCCGCTGCTCCCCTCAGCAGTGTATTTCAGTCAATCTCCCTGTTCTGTTCCCCACTCTGTCTCTGGTGAATCCTCTATCCCCCCCAAACCTCCGGCCTGTACCCCAGTTCTTATATGCATAAATAAATAAATCTTTAGGGCCTCCCCTGGTGGCGCAGTGTTTGAGCGCTCTGGGCTATGAAGCTGCCCGCAACCTCTGCAATATCGGTTGGATCCCCGGCCGCTGGGTGAGGGTCCCACATGGCGCGCAGACCTCTCCTGCCGCCCTCTGCTCCCCTCAGCAGTGTATTTCGTTGGTCTGCCTGTTCTGTTCCCTGCTCTGGCTCTGGTGAATCCTCTCACCTTCCTGTGCTTCTGACTGTACCCAGTACTTGTATAAATAAATAAATAAATTTTTAAATAAATAAATAAATCTTAAAAAAAAAAAAAGATGTGCTTAAAACCAGCTTCTCACACCAAAGTATTAAATACCCAGGATGCATAGATTTCAATGGCTCCCACCATGACGCCACTACCACAAGTCAGCATGGTTCCTTCAATTCAGGGCTTGCTTCCCTTCCTGCGGACAGCAGAACTTAACCATAGGTTTCTGTGCTCAAGGTCCTGTTTTCTTATGTGGACCATACAGCCATCCTTTCTGAGGTTTTCACCTGTTCAGGGTACTGCTGACACTGAACACCGCACAGCAGTACTCTTTCATGTCAGGATTCCAGCCTTCCAACTTCTTTCCAAAATAAGTAGTATTAAATGCTCTCTCTTGTTTCTCTCTCTTCCTCTCTCCTCTCTCTGTCTCTCTCTCTCATCCATTAGGAGCACTGAATAAGTTTTAACTGCTCAGGTATGTATAGGTCATGGGAGGAACTTTAAGCAGCTTTTAATTTTCGGCCTGCAATTGTCTATCGGTAGGGAAACAATAAGTGTCTGAACTGGTTTAAATTTGTGGGGAGATGGTCTAGGGCATGAATGGAAAATATACAGGGCAAAAAGTCATATTTCAGCCAATTTCTTCCTACATACATTGACCTACACTATCAACCTCTGCTTCTACATGGGACTCTTCATCTCTTGCTAATATTTTTTATAAACAAAGAAAAATACATAACCCCTTCCTCTGCCAAACTCTCAGAATTAGCTCTTAGTTTTCACCTCTCATTCCTTTTAGGACACACCAAGAACTGTTCCCTACCTGATTCCTATTCTCTTAGAATTTATCCTATTAGATTCCACACTGGCCTCCAATCTCAAAATTTGATCCTTAACTCTCTTTTACAACTCTGTGACAACCAACTCCATTGATAACTCATTTCTTCTAAAAGCTTTCTTCCCCTATTGTTTTTCTAACATTATTCTGTTTTCAGAATCATTCTGCTTACATCCTAAATCTTGTGTTCTTTTCTCCTTTTTAAACTCTTTCCTCACACATTCCTGCCTGAAGTTTTCTGTTATGAATTAAAGACCCTGTACATCAATAAGAGAGTTGATTACTTTTAATTACTTTAACTATTAACTTTCATATAACAGAGATGAAAATAACTAGAACTTAATACTTCCATTAAGTATCAGGCACTGTATTTTCTCATTTGTCATCTCATTTAATGTTTTATGTCATTTATTCCTTTAAAAGCTTTTTAAGAAGGTACTATTATTGTCTACCTTTAACTTATACCAGATGTTCTCATGACACATATTAAGTATAAGACTTTTGCAATTTATATAGTTACACAGTCTTGTAGTTGGGATCAGCCTCTAAGTTTCTTTTTTTTTTAAAGATTTAATTATTTATTTATTCAATTACTGGGTACAGTCAGAAATGCGGGAGGTTGAGAGAATTCACCAGAGCCAGAGTGGAGAACAGAACAGGCAGACCGACAAAATACTGCTGAGGGGAGCAGCAGGCATGGCAGTAGAGGTCTGCCGGCCAAGTGGGACCCTTGCTGGTGTGGCCGGAGAGCAAATCCGCACTGCAGAGGCTGCGGGCAGTTTCGGCAGTTTCGCAGCCCAGCGCTCAACCGCTGCGCCACCAGGGTAGGCCCCTCTAAGTTTCTTTACAGCAAATGGAGTGAATTCTTCAATCCATTCTCAGCCAATCACCTTAGTTTTCATCTGCTTTTGTGTGCTTTTCATTTGGCTGGTTTAAGTTATTAACTCTTTCAGGATTTTGTTCTCAAAAGATTTGCTTTAATATTATGATACAGTTACTGTCACCAAACCAGATACTGGATTTCTATAACTTTTTTTTTTTTACATGTTATGATTATCTAAAAGAGGTGAAAAGTCTGCACTCCAGAGAGAGAATATGTGACATCAGGTAACAACTCAATAAATGATGTATTATCATTATCTTTCTTTCTAAATATATGTTTGAACACATGTTGTTTGTATGAATTCAAGAATACATAAAGACAACATGCGCAATAATGCCTGATATTCGTAGTTACTCAACAAATGATTACATGCTATAGTCATTTCTTCAAAACCTATCTTTGCATATTATTTGTGTGGATTCAAGAATGCATAATTGAATTCCGTTAATCTTGGTAAATATCAAGAATAAAGTGTCACCAAGACCAATGTTTATTGTGGGGAAGACAGGTAATAAATTCAACATAAAATGAAAAAGGAAATAAAAGGCAACATATCTTGTACTTTAATCAAGCAATTATTGTAGTTATTATAAGTAATTGTACACACAACTCATTGCTAAACTAAATTTTAGAGGATTAGGGCCTCCCCAGTGGCGCAGCGGTTGAGCGCTGGGTTGTGAAGCTGCCCGCAGCCTCTGCAGCGCCGGTTCAATCCCCGGCTGCTCCCCTGCCACCGGAGGAGGGTCCCACATGACGTGCAGACCTTTCCTGCTGCCCGCTGCTCCCCTCAGCAGTATACCTCGGTCCTTCTGCCTGCTCTGTTCCCACTCTGGCTCTGGTGAATTCTCTCACCCTCCCATGCTTCTGACTGTACCTAATGCTTGTATAAATAAATAAATCTTTAAAAAAAAATTTTAGAGGATTAAGCCATGGTAAGCTCATTCTCATATCAAGGTATCAACATAAAATGCTAAAATAAGTAGCAAATATTCTAGTACAATTCTTAGCAATTCCATATTTTTACTGGCATATATGGAATTTTCCTTTATAATTACTTAAATGTGATTTATTGCCCAGCTCCCATTTTATGACAATAGTACAGAATAAGGCAGGTTGGATAGGAAAACAGTAAGTCAGAAATGTATTAGTAGTAGTAGTATCTTATTCATTCTAAGTAAATCATTATTTCTCCAATAATTTGTTCACTTAAATAAAACCATTGTATCTTGCTAATAAGAATAACTAGTAGTATCAGTAGTTAAGACTGTATTCATTCACTCACTCATTAAACATTTATGAAAACTCTAGCAGGCACTGTACTGATAATTACAATGAAACAAAAATAGTTTCACTTTGGATGATCTTAGAACTACCAGAGAAGAGCTATCACATGATTCTTTTTAAATTCAGTATAATGCAACTAATTATACTTAAAAGTATGAAACAGGATATAAAAGAACAAGCAGTTAAGTCTCAGTGAGTTTATTCACTTATTCATTTATTCACTCATTTACCAAATATTATGTGATGTTGATACTTAATATTTATTCTTTGTTGTTAGTATTAATGTAATTATTAATATTAAATTATTGCTGAGAACCTATATAAATCAGCACTGTTCAATAACAAGGGGATACCCAAAGTAGACATATAAACAAAAATCCCTGCCTGCATCGAGTTTTTATTGTATTAGAATTAGACAGCAAATACAGAAAGAATTAAAATACATAGTATGTCAGTTTGTAATGAATGGTATGGAGAGATATAAAGTAGGGTGAGGTATAGAAAGTATAAGAAGAACAGTAATTAAATTTCCCCAATCCTGAACTATACCAGCAGGACACATCTCTGTGTTAGATCAAGAAACTTAAAACAGTTACTCTTCTGATGATCTATGAGTCTGACACAGGAAAAGACTGTTTGGAACTAGTGATACTCAAAATTGGCTTTTATCAGAGCTACTAATACAACTTACATCTGAAATTGTGGACACCTTGTTAGTGGATCCTGAAGGTGTGGCCCTGTATCCAATTCCTAGCCCAGAAATGACACAATAAAGCTGACATCATATTTATGAATTCTGACTGAATATGGATTTGCCTAGTTCTCAGTTTCAGGTGAAACCATTTATCTTTTATCATCATCTTTTTACAATCCATAACAACCATTCCAGTTGCACTGGCCATATCCCCTATTCTTGGTATCATTCCTCCATTCATTTTCTTAAATCTCATTATCACTACAGGGCCAGACATGATCCCTCTCTTTCCATATAAATTCAATTAAATTTGAGTGTGTATTATGTTAAGTCTTCTTGGTGGTTGGGATATAAAAGTGAACAGTTTTACTCAGGAGGCAGAGAAGCCTTCTGCTCTCTTGAGCTTAACACAGTATTTTAGACATTTTAGTATTCAAGTGTCTCCTTGTCCACTACCATTCTCCATCTCCCAGAGGCAACCATTCCAGGGTGTTTATTATGTACTTTTGTTTGTGTGTCTTTACAAATTGAGCAGTGTCTGCTGTGCTTGTATTTTCAAAATACATCGAAATTAAATTGACAGCCGTTTATCATTCACATATACTCACAACCCAAGGAAGGAAACTGCATGTCACACAAGGCCAAAAGGGAGCTGAACAATCAGAAGTTTTGCAAGTCAGGTCTTACAAAATGAAGAGGATTCAGTTAACCCTACTGACTGAGAGGCAGGGTAATTTGGCTTATTTGAATAAGAACTGACCTGAAACTGAAACCCAGCACTTATCAGGATTAGCAGTAGTAGTACCTCCTCCTCTCTATAGGAAGGTAGTTTGGTTAGGGGACTTTTTTCATGGGGACAGACTGGGGACAAGCTATTTATTCCCTCTCAATTACACCAGATGTCAAGGTCTTAATTTTAGGCCCAATATATTAACCTTTATGTTGATGAATAAAACTAGATTGTGTAGGTACCTATTTCTGAGTGTCTTATGCATGACAAACAAGGATCAACAATGAACAAAACTAAGATGCCCATTCACAAGCAGTTTCCATCAGGGGCATCGATCTTTCTAAACATTCCCTTAGCACATATACTATTATTGAAGCAGAAATAAAAAGTTGAGGAAAAGAAAATATTGAAGTTATTTATCATTTCTTAGCTTCACTAAAAGATTTCCAAAGATTTGCTAACAAGAGGACATTTTGACGACTACAATTTCCCTTCCCTTTTCATTTCATTCTTCCTGGCAGAGCAGCATGGAAGCAAACCTGAAGTGGAAAGGTAACCAAAAGAGTGGTTCCAAGAACATCTAAGAGCTAGAGATTCAGCAATGATTTCTGATAAGGATGTTTGAAAAAAATACAAGGGCTCATCTTTCCAAAGAATTGATGGAAATTTCAATGAAGTGATGGAAAGTTTCAATGCAATGATGGAAAAATTAAAAAAAAAAAAACAACCCAAAGCACAAAACACTAGACCTAATGTAGCACTGACTATCATAGGGGTTGTGAGAGGTTGTCTGCTATTGGCAGATCAGATACAACAATGAGATACAAAGATACAAAGTTGGTAGAAAGAACATAGAGATGAAATATAAAATGACAGATTCCCACAGCTTTGAAAAAAAGTGAATTTTCTTAGGCTTACTCATGTAAATCATTTGAACCCAGAGGAGACTGGAGGGTGGTACAGGCAAAAGCAGTGAGCAAGGGGTCTCAAGAAGCAGCTGCAGGCTGTCTACTAACTGAGATAAAAGTCTGTGAACTGAATATCCCAACCCAGAAGAGGACAGTAAACAGGAAACTAATGGCTTGAACAGAACAAAGAAGCAGTCCCAAACACAAAAAGCAGCTCCCCAGTCTATGCCTGGTCCATCTCTCCAAAATATCCCTGGGGCCTGCACTTCTTGTCCCAGAGTCTGAATTCACTGATTCTTACTATATGACTGGTTTTGAAGTGGTACAATTATAATCTGTGGTAAAGCATCAAGAATGTAAGCACTCAAATAATTACTTCATTTTTTGAAATTAATTCAAGTGCTACTGAAGGATGCCTAAAATTTTGATGAGAAACTGGTAAATTAATGCTCAACTTGCTTGTCATATAAAATTTTACCCTACTAATAAAAGAATCTCTGTGTGTGTATTTGTGTATGAGTATTAGACAACCCCAAGATTTTCAGGGTCAGTCTCCTCAAGATGCCCTCCTCTCTCATGCAGATTACTTTGAACTGAAAACAATGAAGGTCTTGATTGCTAAAGAGAATCACTTGACTTTCCCTAACCCTTTTTTCCTCTCCTAATCTAAGAAGTGATCATTGCTTCTAAAACTGGATCCATACTGGTGGAATGGAGACTCTGGGTCATATCTCCCTGGTTCTATTGAGGAGGAATGAGTGTAGTGGGTGGTATTCCATGATTCACCATCATCAAAGAAATTAAGGTTGGGGGTGAATGCTGGAGGTTTGTTTAGATGTCTTAGGGGAGTTAAGATGTTAATGATTTAAGGGATTTAATTGAGTATTCTAAAGGTTATTGTAAAGACAAAGTGAGGAAAAGGTCTCTTTCCTTGCATATAGTTCATTTTTGCCCTTTATATCATTCCAGATTAAAGACAAAGTGATCCCCTTGTTGTCATATAAAGTCTACCTCCTCTCTCCATGGTGACCTGGGGCCCTTTTATCATCCCTAGGTTTATGAATAAAATTTCATATTCCTGACTAAAAGTGGGATCTGGAAAATTATTGTTACAAACACCCTCCCCTTTGAGGATGTTATTAATTTAATTTCTTCATGCTACTGCATCTGACACTGTTTTGGTTACTCCAAATTTACCTTTAAGCCTTGACAGTAACAATCAGGATAGTATTCACTATACATAACAGAATATCTACAGCAGTGTCATTAAACAAGCCTATAGAGTAACTATCAACTCCGTTTCGCATCTGAATGATGCCAGCAGGCTCCTCACACATTTCTACTCAGGTGTGCTCACATGGAGGCTTCCTCCTGTGTCATCTACATGATGGTCCTGTTAGGGGGAAAAGGATGTCCTAAAGCTAATTCCATACAGACTTTGTGGACTCCACCCCCACTCCAGACCAAAGCCAAAAGTCACTGAGAACTCCAAATCCCATCACCACCAAAAGGAAGGTGGCTGGGACCTGAGGGTGGGGTTAAGCAGCCAGGTTTGGTATAAAGCCAGACTCGTGGGCTTTGGAGGGGATTCCCCCATTTTGGCTCTCTGCCAGCTCACAGCATTCAGCCAGCTCTGAGAGTGCCTTTGGGTTTCCAGATCTGCCGATCAGGTAGGATGCATTAAAGACTTTAGTTCCCTATTTTCTCCCTGAGTTGTACATTTCCTCAATTCCCTTTCCCTTGTAAATAAACCTTTTATTAATCTTTTGTGTGTGCCTGTAGTGGAGTATTAATAAGTCCCTTTTAAGCGCGTGGGTGAGGACCCACAGCCAGGTAACCTGTTTTATATTGGGGTTGCCCCGTAACAGTCCCAAGGTGACTGTTGCACCCGTGGTGCTCAGTGCACATTTCAGGCAGGAAAAAGAGACAGAAGAAGGCTTAGTGTTTGGATCAACAAAGTAAAGATTTTTGCCAGAAACCTCCACAGGTGTGCTTATGTCATAAAGGCAGAAATGTTCTACATGGACACGGTTCCCTACAACAAAGACAAGGAAATTCCTAGCATTCACAGCCTAGAGAGTGGAGAGAAAGGGTCCTAGAAAAGAGAATGAGGCAGTGAACCACATGGCGCAGCAGACCTCTCCTGTCTCACCCCTGCTCCCCTCAGCAGTGTATTTCAGTAGATCTGCCTGTTCTGCTCCACACTCTGTCTTTGGTGAATCCTCTCACCCCTACACCTCTGGCCTTCACCCCAGTTCTTGTATGCATAAGTAAATAAAACTCTTTTTTAAAAACCCCAAAACTCAGAGGCTGCAAGAGACCTGGTCAAAGCCAGGAAGAGAGCTATTTGAAACGGAAATTCCAACCCAGGAGAACTAAAGCCTAAAGAGGAGAGAGCAACTCTCCAGACCCTGTCCTGGTCCATGTACCCCATAAGCAACTTCCCAAAAGCCCTAGAAGCAGGGCTCCTGACCCCACAGCCTGCATTCACTACTTCTTATGTTCTGACTATTTTTAAGTAGTACAAAGAAAATCTGTGGTAATCCATCTACTATAAACACTCAAATATATCCATCTGCTACAAATACTTATAAACACGAATTAACATTTTGAATGTACCTAATTCTAAAGGTAGCAAAGCACCCCGAAAACTCTCATGAAAAACTGATGGTTATATGCTTATTTCTGGAATAAAACATTTACTAAATATTTGTATTTCACAGTTAAGATGTGTTTTCTGCAAATAACAGATATTCCTGCATTGGTGGTTTCAAAGAGACCTATAGATCAAGCATCTGGCTTTTATCATCTGAGTGATACCAGAAGTCTCCCCACACCTTTCCAGTCAACTGTGACTGCATATAGGTTTTCTCCTGCGCTCCACCACATGTTTCCAAGATGACCACTGCATGTCTGGGTCTTAATGCATATTTCAGTAGGGAAAAAAGGTATGAAAGAAGGCTTAGTGCCAGGATCAGAAGAGGGAAGTCTGTCAGAATCTTCTACATGAGTTCTTCTGTCACACTGGTCTGAACCGTGTCACATGGACACTGCTATCTGCACAAGACAACGGGAAATTATTTCTGGCACTTACAGCCCAGAGAGTTGGGCTAGGAGAAGGGCCTAAAACGCAAATTGAGGCAGTCAACCTGTAGCTTTGCTTATGCTTGCTGTTTGCTTCAAAGACATTAATCTTCATTATCCTTTACCATTAAGATGAACACCAACTGGGGATGAATTTCAGGGATATCATGGGGACAAGAAGTGTTTGGTATTCAGTAGAAAAGGGTAGGAATTTGGATCTAGCACTTACCAGCAGTATGCATAGGCACATTGATTTTCTGTCATTCAAACAGTGTTTTTGTTGTCTTTTAGCTGAAACATTTATTATTTTTTAAATTAATTTGACCTTATTTTTCAGTTAAAATAATATGTACCATAGAGTACAGATTTCCATTTTCCCCCTCACCCACAAAAATAATTCCCCCTATTTTTAACATTTTGCATCAGTGTGGTACATTGGCATCAATTGATGAACTAAAATTAATATACTATTATTATTCACTGAGATCAATACTGTACATTAGGATTCACTTTGTGTTATACAGCACAATTTTAAAAAATTATTTGCTGATTTCTAGATCCATTTTAGGTTTACAGTAAATTTGAGTGGAAAATATAAAGTTCCCGCATACTTACTCTACCCTGAGTCTTGCAAGCCTTCCCAACCATTTGTACATTTGTACATCTATTACAACAACCATGACATACCATTTTCAACCAAGCCCCTAAATCACATTATATCTCACAATTGGTGTTTTACATTCTGAGTTTTTAAAAATGTATAATGACATGTATCCATTCTTATAGTATCATTTAGATCAGTTTCATTGCCCTAAAAAATTCGCTACGTTGCACATGTTCATCCTCCCTCCTCCTAAATCCCTGGCAGCCATCAATCTTTTTACTATCTCCATAGTTTTGCCTTTTCTAAAACTCTTATCACAAAGCACATCAGTCTTTTAGAATTGTCTTCTTTCACATAGTAAGATACCTTTAAGATTCCTCCAGGCTGTTAAGCCTTAGTAGCTCATTTCTTAATAGCACTGGAAAACATTTCACTGTACAGAAAAACCATAATTTTCTCTCAAATTTCAGTTGCTGGAAGAAATATATGAACAAAAATAGTTCCAATGCAGAACTGATTATTATGTGTATTGGGTAGAATTGTCTGCTGTTGACAGATTAGAGAGTACAATAACAATTTGCACCAATATATAGCTGGTGGAAAGAAAATAGTGGTGAAATATGAAAAAGCAGTCTCATGTTTTTTAAAAAGTGAGTCTTTTTAGAACCATTGACCTACCCCAACTGGATACAGAAGAGACTGGTTAGTTTTACAGGTAGAAGCCCTGAGCAAGGGAATTCAATGAGGGATCTGCGGATTGTCTGCTACCAGGGAAAAAGTTCTATGAAACAGTGATTCCAACCCAGAAGATCAAGGACAGTACCCAGAAAACTTACAGCTCGGACGGACAAAGATGCTGGCCCAGACACACAAAACAGCTCCCCAGGCCCTGCCCTGGCACAGGGTCCCCCATCTTCTGCTCTACAAAATACTTGGAGCCTGGGCTCTAAGTATTAGAATGTGCATTCACTCCTTCCTATTATAAGACTGGTTCTAAGTTGTACAAATAAAATCTGTGTAAAGCATCAAGCACACAAGCACCTTTGCAATAAATAATTCAGAGCTACTAAAATATGCCCAAAACTTTCACGAGAAATTGACAAATGTAATCTTAATTTATTTGATTTATAAAAATTTTAGCATATTTGCTTATATGTGCATGTGCTTGCATGTACTGAAGGTACCCAAATTAGACCACCCCAAGATTTTCAGAGATGGTCTTTCCCCTAATTGCCTCACCCTACCCCTAATCTAAGAAGTGATCGCTGCTGACCCCACACTGATGGAGTGGGTGCTCTAGGTCATATCTCACTGGCGTCATTTGGGTGGAATGGGTAGTCTGGTGGTATCTCATGAGTCATCTTCAACAAAGAAATTCAGTGTGGGAATGCTGGACATTTGCTTAAGGCTTTTTAGAGAAGTTAAGATGTTAATGATCTAAAGGACTCAACTGAGTATTCTAAAGGTTACTGTAAAGACTAACTGAAACAGAAGCCTATTTCCCTGTTTGCATTTTGGTTTTGTACTTTATGCTATTCCATATTAAAGAAAAAATCATTCCTTGTTATATGAAGTTCCTGTTCTCTCTCCTCAGTGCCTTAGAATCCTTATATCATCCCTTCATCTAGGAATCAAATTCCACATTCCTCACTGAAAGCAGGACCCAATAATGGCTCTCACTCACACACTCCCATCACATACATGATATTAATTTGATTTTTCTTGCAAACCCATCTGATGCTGCTTTGATTACTTTTAAATTTTCTCCCGAATCCTGGCAGTATCAATTAGGATTGTATTCTCTGTATATAATAGAAATCCACAAGTAGTTTTAAACAAGCCTGCAGAGGAACCATCAAACCTATTCAGCATCTGAATAAGGCCAGCAGGCTCCTCACACCTTTTTACTCAGATGTACTCACATGGAGGCTTCCTCCTGTGTCATCTACATGATGGTCCCTAGGTGGCTGCTACACCCGTGTTGCTCAGTGCACATTTCAGGCAGGAAAAGGAGACAGAAGAAGGCTTAGTGTTAGGATCAGCAAAGTAAAGATTTTGCCAGAAACCTCCATAGGTGTGCTTATGTCATAAAGGCAGAGATGTTCTGCATGGACACTGTTCCCTACAGCAAAGACAAGGAAATTTCTAGAAGTTATAGGCTAGAGAGTGGAGAGAAAAGGTCTAGAAAAGAGACTGAGGCAGTGAATGCACAGGTTCACCCATGCTTATTGCTCTGTACCTCAAGATACATTTAGACACATTAATGTTTATCTATTAGCCTTCACCATGCAGATTAATTGCAACTGGAGCCGAATCCAAGGGATGTAGTGAGAGAGAAGAAAGAGGACTTGGAATCCAATAGATATAGGTAGGAATCCCACCTCCAGCACTTCCCTGACATGTGCATGACACACTGGGTTTTGCTTTTTTAAAAGGTTACTTTAAAAAATAAACAGATAACGGAAAAGGCTGTTATTGAAGAAAATCAAATGCTTGCAGTGTGCCTATAAGCTAAAGGTACAGATTTGCCTGTTCCCTTAGCAGTACTAGGTAAGTCACATCTGCACATGTGCTACCAAAGTTGCAGTGGACAAGTTACTTGACTACTCACATCTTGTTCTTTCTCTGTGAAGCAGAAGAATGCCCACTTCACTGGGTGGCAATGAGGACTATACAAGACCACACAGGCAAAAGTTAAAAAACTAACCTGTCCTTAGAAACTCACGTTTTCAACAAGAAATTTACTTTGGACAACCTCACATAAGAATTATTATTTTATAATGAAAGTCGACCCACGAAAGTACCATAAAACTTCAACTTCATGAAGTTTCTCCTAATATGCTCGCCCTAGCAAAAACACATCTAAAAGCATGCCCTCAGATCACCCCCATAGTTTTGGAAGGTGTTTTCGTCATTAAGTATTTCCACAGTGCTAACATTTGACCAATGATGAGTAGACCCTTTTGAAATTAGCAGAAATCTGGACATTAGAATGATTTTATCATATTGCTGGTTTTGTAACTAAGCAGTTGCTGAATTTTCACTTTAATTCAAAGTTACCCTAACTTCTTCCAATTTGCCTGATGGCACTGAGGTAACCTGAGTATGTTATGAACATACTGTTATACTAGGATACAAATTTGTGAAAAAATGAACCTATTTGACCTTAAAAGATTAACATTCATCAAGAAAAGTTTATTTAATGAACTTAGAATCTCACTCTGTATTGAGGTTTTAAATGCTAATATAGAAGGCATTAAAAAATTACCTCTCACTAAATAGGGCAAACAGAATACAGTGGTAAAAGAAGTAGGATTTTTGTGGAACATGTGTTACCAAAAGTTTTTTCTGCAGTTGTGGGATTCCACTGCTTTTTTCCTTCATTTTTGGTTAGTTTCTCTGTGTATGTGTTTGTATTTGTGTGTGTTTGAATGCTACACACATAGAATACAATCTCAAATTAAACTGATTTCAGGAACCAGTCACAAACTTTCTACCAGAGGACTCAAAGGAAACTCAGTTTAGAAATTTTATAAACTTCAAACATTGCTGAAATTGATGCATAGAAAATGATAATTTATACTGGGATAGATTAAAAAAAATCATCACTTGTCTCTCTCATCAACAACCTATCACCCATTATTGTTTTTGGAATTGAATCAGCAGACACTAACATGTACTACTATCTAGATTAGACAGTCATTCAGCAGTATTAATGCTGCAGAACTCTAAGTCCTGAGAATAAGGGTGATTTCAATTTCATTTTTATTGCTATAATTAGTGAAGGTTATTCTTACCTCTATAATAAAGGAAAGACTTCAATGATCGAATAACTTTTGTAAGTACACAGAATTATTTGAGTATAAGAAGAGAGAGAAAAATATAACTGGAAAAGGACCAAGAACAGAAAAAAAGGCAAGAGGAAGAGGAAAGGGAGAAACAGAACTGAAGAGAAAAACAAGGGAGGAGACTGGGGGAGGGTGGAGCTCGCACCTTTGGGGGAAGGTCTAAGTGGAACGCCTGGCTATAAACTCTGGTTAAGGGAAGCAGGTAAAGCAGCCTGGCATCCAGGGCTGAGGACCCCTGGTCACATCAGCTGCGATTTCCTGCAGAAAAAGGCTGAAGCGTGTGGCGTGGAGCAAGGGACACCAGGTCCAAGATGCAGACACAGTTCTTGTACCATCTGCTGGGAGTCTGTTTGCTCCTGATTCAGCTTCCCGGTGAGGTCCCAGGTCGCAGGGTGGCCAAATCTGTTAAGGTATGTGGCCGTGAATATACACGTCTTCATAATGAGGTCTGCAGCTCCGCCAATTTGAGGGGGCACAGAAATGAGTCAAAGCATCCTCACCGTCACCCAGGTAAATATCAACCAGGTGAGTAATCACTCACTTCTCATGTTCTGTACTTCCCATTGATTCCTTTAGGGTTGTGGACCAATGTGAAAGTGGCTAGCGCGGGCTGACTCCAGGCCTCATTGACTCATCATACTCAGCCTGTCCTGCTGCTATTCTGGAGTTTGGGCTTTTCAGTAATTTCCTTTCTTGTGAGGGTCTCACCAGGGTTCACGCCTAAGGAAGAAATGCTGGGGGAGTCGCACTAGGCCTCACCTGAAATGTACCTGGTACCTTTCACCTAATAGCAGCCAAAGTGACAGGACCAAGGAAAACCAGGGAGCAAGAGGAGGGAAGCTGCCCAATGACCCACAGGAGGCAGGGTGCACTCAGCATACTGCAAGGTCACAGGTCAGAGAGTGGGCATACTGGCTGCTGGGACAACCGGATAGGACACGTGGACTTGAGAGGCAGGAGACAATCAGTGATGCGTGAAGTGATTACCAAAAATGCACATACACGAATGGGCATGGGCAGAACTTGGAAACTCCTGAGAGGGTCTTGAGTAGTAAATATGCAGAGCCATAGATTTAAAGACTCTCCTTTGTGGGAGAAGAGGGCAGAGAGAGGGAGAGGGAGAGAGACAGAGAGACTGAATCCCTTGTATATTGTTTCTGGGGAAACAACAGGTATAGACAATGTGGAAAACTTTGCAGGCACCTCAAAAACAAAAAAACCATCAAATGGCATTATATGTAATCCTGCAAGCTGACCTCTGGGTATTTATCCACAAAAGTTGGAATAATATCTTGAAGATATTTAGTCTCTGTAATATACTGCCAACCCCACCCTTACTCCACTGGTCTTCACAATAGTCAAGATGTGGAAACAGCCTAAATGTCCATCCACTGATAAAGAAAATATTTTGCATGCACACACACACACATTCAAGAGTATTATTCAGTCAGGGGAAAAAAGGGAAATCCCAAAATATTAACCATATGGATGACCCTGGGGAGCAGTATGCTAAGTGAAAAAAGCCTATCACAGAAGGACAGATGCTGCATGCTTGCACTTATAAGTATCTAGAATATTCAAATTTGATGAGGAAGGAAAGAAACAGTGATTACCAGAGGTTGGGAGGAGGAAGAAATGCGGAGTTGTTAAACAACTTTCAATTATACAAGATAAATTGGTTAGAAATCGGACATTCCTATAGATAATCATGCTGTGCTGGACTCTGAAAACTCTGTTAAGAATATAAATTCCTTGGGCCTCCCCGGTGGCGCAGCGGTTGAGCGTTGGGTTGCGAAGCTGCCCGCGGCCTCTGCGGCGCCGGTTCGATCCCCGGCTGCTTCCCGGCCACCGGAGGAGGGTCCCGCATGGCGTGCAGACCTCTCCTGCCGCCCGCTGCTCCCCTCAGCAGTGTACTTCGGTCCTTCTGCCTGCTCTGCTCCCTGCTCTGGCTCTGGTGAATTCTCTCACCCTCCCGCGCTTCTGACTGTACACAGTGCATGTATAAACAAAACAAACAAATAAATAAATAAATGCCTCTATTTAAAAAAAAAAAAAAAAAGAATATAAATTCCTTGAATGTTCTTATAAGATATATGGAACTCTGTCATATTTTGTGAAATTTCCATAATTTGAAAAGTATTTCAAGCTAAAAAGCTTTTAAATTGTGAGGAGGAAAAACGGTATAAAAAACACATCTATGGGGACTCCTTGGTGGCGCAGCGGTTGAGCGCTAGGTTGCGAAGCTGCCTGCGGCCTCTGCAGTGCCGGTTCGATCCCCGGCTGCTCCCCGGCCACTGGAGGAGGGTCCCACATGGCACGCAGACCTCTCCTGCCACCCGCTGCTCCCCTCAGCAGAGTACTTCGGTCCTTCTGCCTGCTCTGCTCCCCACTCTGGCTCTGGTGAATTCTCTCACCCTCCCATGCTTCTGACTGTACCCAATACTTGTATAAATAAATAAATAAATCTTTAAAAACAAAAAACAAACAAACAAAAAAACCCCAAAAAAACCCCACACCTATGAAAAAACATAAACAGAAACTTCAGTTATTTGCCCTGGTTGTCTAATTAATGACAGGTGAACTTCACTAATAGGTGAAGTTGTGAGAGTTTACATGGCTGAAAGTTTTTTGAAGGTAAAAAGCATGTTTCTTTTTCTTTATATCTCTTGTATTGCACTGAAATAGACATGGAAGCAGTCAATGATGTTCCTCTGAACTGAAAGACTTAGAAAAATGTCACACAGGACACAACCTGCATATTTGCCCATGCTGGCATGCTGTTTAGAACAGGCTTCCTTCCTAGGGAGCACCCAGAGCTTGCATAGCGCTTGGCCCACTGCTATGAAACTAAAACCACACAAAGTACATTAGTTCACATGCACCACAACTGATACTAATCTCTTTTTCAAGTCAGTCACATTTTGGTTCCTGTTCTTTTAACCTATTTCTTTATCTAAGCCTATTAATTTGGAGTAAGTATTCTGAGGAAGGTAGAAAAATTGCTAAATGGATGTCTGAGGGATGTCAGCCTCTGCTCTTCCCTGTCTAATAGATCAGAGCAGTTGGAAATGCTAATGTTTAAACTTTATCCTGATGCAGCAATTTGTCACCGTGGGAGAGTTCCGAGTTCAAAACAGTTCATAAATTTTTCATATTTCTGTCATAACTCAGAAGGTGTTTAGTAATGGAAGAAAATTACTGAAAAAAAAAAAAACTCACCAATGGTCAAAATAGTGTTTTCGATGAGCAAGATGACTTCAGAGAAGTCAGGAAAAGTCTAAGTGCTGTGATGAAAGCAGGAAGGTGACTGAGGAAAGATGACAGCGCCTGCGGGTGTAAGCAGAGTACTTAGGAGTGCTGATTACTCTCAGCTGCCCACTAGCGGATTTGGATGTTTAGCTATCAGAGTTGTTGCTGCCTGTTCGGAGTTGAGGCAATGCTTTTCTTTTTCGTCTACACAGATTTTCGTTTTACTGATGTTCCTGACACGAGTATTTCCTCTCTCCCCATTCCTTTTTATAACTTAGAAACATCATCCTCCACCAATCATAATGCAGAAGGCTTAAATATTAGGGTGGAATCCGGTTTTATGTTGCCAGAAAATCTGAAGTCAGAACTGCCTGGGAATCAACCTTCACGGATTGGAAAAAGATCTGGATTACAGGATGCAAAACTTAACTCCGCAGAATTTAAGAACATCAATCTTAAGAAACTGAGTAAAGCAAAACACCATAAAAATGACAATCTCTTAGTATCAAACAACTTAGCCTTTAATAAACATTCCCAGAAAAAGAAACTAAACTCTCATCAAATAAAGAAAAAGTGTTGTATTCAAGGTTGTACGAGACGAGAGATTGCTAGATTCTGCTAAAGTGAAGTTACTTATGCATTCCTCATCTAATGTCTACATGTATTCTTTTTTTTTTTTAATAGAGGCATGTTTTATTTATTTATTTTTATTTGTTTGTTTGTTTGTTTTTTTGTTTATATATGCACTGGGTACAGTCAGAAGTGCGGGAGGGTGAGAGAATCACCAGAGCCAGAGCGGGGAGCAGAGCAGGCAGAAGGACCGAAGTACACTGCTGAGGGGAGCAGCGGGCGGCAGGAAGGTCTGCGCGCCATATGGGACCCTCCTCCCGTGGCCGGGAAGCAGCCGGGGATCGAACCGGCGCCACGGAGGCCGCGGGCAGCTTCGCAACCCAGCGCTCAACCGCTGCGCCACCTGGGAGGCCCTCTACATGTATTCTTAACACATGCATGATGATCTGTTATCCTACTGATATTAGGAAATATGTAAAATCATATTAGCATTTGGGTTTCTTATTTAATATGTAAGAAAATTTTCCTGGCTTTATTATATTTTCTGCTAATAATCATTCTCTCACTTAAGATACTTCTGCCTTTTTTATGAAAATGATAATTATGTTTTTGCTTTTTCAATGCTGTTAACTTAAAATGACAATAAAATTGTATCATTTTAACCACACAAATAACACAAAAGACAATATTTAAAATAGTTAGCTTAAATGCTATCTTGCATTAGTAAGAAAAAATAACTGTTTTTGAGATTTCTACTTGATAAGTTCCACTCTGTCACACACTGCTTTTCCTCCAGCCAGAATGCACAACTACCTTTTCATGATTTAATATTAAGTAAACTGTTAATAGCAAATAAAATAAAATTTAAAAACTCAACTTCAACAACATCTAACATCAGGAATATAAATCAAGCCATATTTTGTTGTTGTTGTTGATGTTAACTGTTAGAGTAGATATAGAAAGAATCACAAAGTGGATTGTTCTAATAGATTTTAAAAGACTTTTGTGTTCTTGAACTATTCATTGCTGGCAAACTAATAAGTCACTTAATCTATTTAGTTTGAGTTATATAAATTCAAGTATATTTCATCTAGGATTCTTTTTGTAGAGAACTCTCATGTAACAATAAGCTATATATTTTTTAAAGATTTATTTATTTATGCATACAAAGCTGGGGTACAAGCCAGAGGTGTGAGGGGTGAGAGGATTCACCAGAGACAGAATGGGGAACAGAACAGGCAGATTGAGGGAAGTACACTGCTGAGGGAAGCAGCAGGCGAATCAGGAGAGGTCTGCCTTGCCATGTGGGTTGCTCCCTGGCCAGCCGGGGTTTTTCACAACTCTCATGGGTGCCACTGGGAAGCGGGTCAATGTTGGGGGCAGTGGAAAGTGGAGGAAAAGACAGTGTGAAGGTTGAAAGGAGAATCAAAAATAAAATGGTAAAGGTGAGAATAATTAATCTAGTTACTGACAACTCATAGAGTACCTCTCAGAAGCTTTGCATCCTGAAATTGAATAGTCCTGAATGGCTCCTGATGGTCCTCTTGCAGCTGATCCTTCATACTTCCGAGTCAACACAAATAAAATAAAATAAAATTTTATTTAATGACAAAGCCATCGTATAGACTATACTGCACTTCCCTGCCCCTTCCCGCCTAATTTAGCAAAATGCTGTTATTTGAGAGTGCAAGACCTTTAGGGATTCCTGTCACAGTTTGGCTACAATTTATAACCAAAAGAGGCAGGTCATCGTCCCAGGTACCCTAGAGATTGAGACTAACACCCATTTCTCCCATGGAAATGTTCTGAGAAGCTTTGAATCTTGCTTTAAAACTCACATACAAGATGCTGACAGAAGAGTTCACTACTTCGCTCCATGAAGGTTAATCTAAAGTAATCCAGACAGGCACTAGGATAAATCCATCCTGTGAATTGGGGTAAAATCAGAACAGCTCCTGGACATCAGAGACCAGTGCTGACCTCAGAAGAAAAGATGCTGAGGAGAGCCTCCCTGGTTGTGTAAGGGCTTAACAGCACCGCATTATGAAGCAATCCGCAGCCTCTGCAGCACGAGTTAGATCCCCGGCTGGCCAGGAGCAACCCACATGGCAAGGCAGACCTCTCCTGTCTCGCTGCTGTTCCCCTCCGCAATGTACTTCAGTCAGTCTGCCTGTTCTGTTCCCCACTATGTCTCTGGTGAATCCTTTCACCACCCCCTGCATCTCTGGCCTGTACCCCAGCTCTTGTATGTATTTATTTATTATAAATAAATAAATAAATCTTTTTTAAAAAAAGATGCTGAGGAAATTCAACTCTGTACAACAAAAAGTAGAAGGAGAGAGACACTTAGAGGTTATGGCTAGGGGTAGGAACTGGTGTTTCACACCTGTGCTTTTGTGCTAGCACAGCCTAGAGAGGGCAGAGCTGCTTCATGTAGAAGCACACTCCTAACTGGGGGGAGAGATACCTGTGAAGGTGTTGGGATGAGCCAGGTGGGCTCATCTCACCCCAGTGAGAATGGCCCATATTAAAAAGACCAGAAACAAGTACTGGCAAGGATGGGGAGAAAAAAGAAAACTTGTACACTGTTGGTGTGATTTACACTGGTCCAGTCCCTATGGAAAACAATATGAAGATTTCTCAAAATATTCAAAATGGATCTATCTTATGAACCCCCCAATCCACTCCTTAGATCTACCCAAAGAATGCAAAAACACTGATTCAAAGTGATATCGCACACCTATGTTCACTGAAACTCTATTTTTAATAGTCAAGTTATAGAAACAACCTAAGTGCCCAAAGACAGATGACTGGGTCAGGAATATGTCATACACACACACACACACACACAAGAGAATATTATGAAGCTACATAAAATAAGATGAACTCTTGCCATTTGCAATAACATTGGTGGATGGACCTGGAGGAGCTGATGCTAAGTGAAATAACCCAGGACAAAGACAAATATTAGATGCAGTCACTTACATTCGGAATACAGAGAAACAAAACAAAAGGTCAGATATAGACAAAGGAATAAACCCTGGAAATCTGACATTAGAATTGAGGTTACCAGAGGGGGAAGGAAAAATACAAAACAGGGGTAGGGGAGCACAAGGGATTATGGTGGAAGACTATGGGTGTCTTGGTGGTGGGTGTGGTGCGGCAACAAACCTGAAGGGTGTGATTCAGTGCCTCTAAATCATATGCAATGTTTTATTTTTTTTAAAGATTTATTTATTTACGCATACAAGAACCGGGGTACAGACCAGAGATTCCGGGGGGATGAGTGGATTCACCAGAGACAGAGTGGGGAACAGAACAGGCAGATCGACTGAAATACACTGCCCAGGGGAGCAGCTGGCGAGACAGGAGAGGTCTGCCTCGCCATGTGGGTTGCTCCCTGGCCAGCTGAGGATCGAGCTCATGCTGCAGAGGCTGTGGACTGCCTCATAGTGTGGTGCTCAACCCCTTGTGCCACCAGAGAGTCTCCATATGCAATGTTTTAAACAAATGTTACTCCAATAAAAATAAATAATAAATAAAACTCAAAGATGCATACTCTAGGCATAGATGTTTCGAGTATTTGATTTCCAACCTCGAGTGCGTACCTGAGGTCTAATGAAAAGCAAGAACAGACATTGGCACTGACTTCTGACACCTTGGAGTTTGAGGGAAGAAGTTATGGGACAAACACACAAATAAGTGAGAACCAACCAAGCTATGAAGGTAAACACCATGAAGAAAGCAAGAGGTTTCTCTGAGGAAGCCATGCCCCATCAACAATCAGTGGGGAAGGGCCTTTCCCGGTGGCACAGTGGGTTGAGTGCAGCGCTGTTACACTGTTAAGCTGTCCGCAGCCTCTGCAGCACTGGTTTGATTCCCGGCCGGCCAGGGAGAGTCGCACATGGCGCAGCAGACCTCTCCTGTCTCGCCCGCTGCTCCCCTTAGCAGTGTATTTCAGTCAGTCTGCCTGTTCTGCTCCCCCCTCTGCCTCTGGTGAACCCTCTCACCCTCCTGCGCCTCTGGCCTGTACCCCAGTTCTTGTATAAAAAAAAAATCTTTACAAACAAAAAAACAATTAGTGGGGAAATGTGACTAGCAGGAGCTACATCTTTTGTTGCTGTAACGGTGATGGAGAGCCTCACTTTTCATTTGAGGAGTCCTTTCAGAAAGGAAGCCAACCAAGAAAAAAATGACTCATTCGAAGGAGCGCCTCCTACCTGCAGCCTAAGGTGATGCGCGAAGCCTGGGAGTGCCGGAAGCCGAGGTTCGCGGGCCGCACACGCCCCACCTTGGGTTCTCGTGAGGACGCCCACCACCTGGGCGGGCGCAGCTCGAGGGCGAGTGTGGTCGCAGGCGCCGCTGACGTTGTAGGGGGGCAGTTAGTTGGGGCGCGTGAGGGCCTTGACCGGGGAGCTCAGGGATGCGGGGTCCCCTCTGCTTGAGTCTTCTGTGGGTGGGGCTGCTGGGTCTTTGGTTCTCCCTTGAGCTGAGCACCAGCGACAAAGCCCGGAAGCTGTGTGGCAGGCACCTGCTGAAAGAAATAGTAAAACTCTGTGGCAATACTAACTGGAGCCATTTTGGGGAGGAACCCCCTCACAGACGGCTACTTTCCCACGCCTCTAACGTTGAAGCCTTCATCCCTGACCAGTTCCAAAGCTCCCAAACCACTTTCCAGGCCTGGGGAAGAGGCACAAATCCAGGTAACAATCAAAACCAAAGGCGCGTTTGTTAATCTGTGTACATTTCTTTCTTTTTTAAAAGATTTATTTATTTATTTATGCATACAAGAGCTGGGGTACAGGCCAGAGGTGTGTGTGGGGGGGTGAGAGGATTCACCAGAGACAGAGTGGGGAACAGAACAGGCAGATTGACTGAAGTACACTGCTGGGGGGCGCAGCAGACAAGTCAGGAGAGGTCTGCTGTGCTATGAGGGTTGCTCCCTGGCTGGCCAGGGATGGAACTTGCGCTGCAGAGACTACGGCCAGCTTCATAGGTTGTGTCTTAACCCGTTGCGCCACAGGGAGGCCCCAATCTCTGTACATTTCTTGTGTCCAAGTCTGCCCTGTCCAACGGTAAGCTTCCCCAGCAAATGGGACTTAGGCCTAATAAACAGGTAAACTAAAAATAGCATAAACCTCTATGTTGAAGATACTGAAAAACTCTGTGAAGCTTTTCTTTTTTACTTTGTGGAAATGTGTGCATATGAAGGTATACACATTTTAAAATGCTGCTTTTCCCCTAGCTTCCCCTTCCTTGAGGCAAACCCCATTTTGTCCATCAAAGCCTAACTTAGGTATGGTTTACCTGGAAAGTCATCACTAACCCTTCAGAGCCGCTCACTCCACACACAGTATTTAACACATAGTTCTTGTTTGACTATCATCAGGGCAGACTACAGGATCAGCCTGGCCCAGCGCAAAATAAAAATGCAGCCTCCCTGTTCAAAAGGCAAGAAAGGGAAACTAAAGGTACTAAAATATAAAACATTTTTTCCTTTCTCTGCTCAAACACCTGGTCCATTGTCATGTCAGGCTTCACTTAAAAGACTGCTTAACACTTTACAGGTTCAAGGTAAAATTATTGAGAGGGCCTCCCTGGTGGCGCAGGCAGTGGAGCTGTGAAGGTGTCCGCAGCCTCTGCAGCGCGGGTTCGATCCCGGCGGCCCGGCACGAATCTCATATGGCAAAGCAGACCTTTCCTGTCTTGCCTGCTGCTCCCCTCAGCAGTGTATTTCGTCAGTCTCCCTGTTCTGTTCCCCACTCTGTCTCCAGTGAATCCTCTCACCTTCCCGTGCATCTGACCTGTACCCTGGTTCTTGTATAAAAATAAATAAATCTTAAAAAAAAAAATTATTGAGAATTTCAAGACTTCCAGCAACTGAGCATTACACCAAATTCACCAGATCTAAGTGTATGTATATGTATCATACCATATGATAGGGACTATCTAATGTATGTGCTTAATATCTATAGTGCTTATATTTAATGCTTTTAGGCAGTCTTTGGGAAGAAGATTGATGCTTCAGCTCCATGGTTATCTTCCAAATATGTTTTTATTTTGTGACCAACACGTTAGTTACCCTATGATTTGTGCTTGTTTTATAGGTTGTCTGTATCTTTGAAATGCCTTTTTTAAAAAAATTTTTTTAGATTTATTTATTTATACAAGCACTGGAGGGTGAGAGTCAGAAGCGCGGGAGGGTGAGAGAATTCACCAGAGCCAGAGCAGGGAGCAGAGCAGGCAGAAGGACCAAAGTACACTGCAGAGGGGAGCAGCAGGCGGCAGGAGAGGTCTGCGCGCCATGTGGGACCCTCCTCCAGTAGCCGGGGATTGAACCAGCGCTGCAGAGGCTGCAGGCAGCTTTGCAACCCAGTGCTTAATCACTGCGCCACCAGGCAGGCCCTCTTTGAGATGCCTTTTAAAGTACTCTAGTTGATTTGATTTGGACAACTTTCGCAAAAGTCAAGGTTTCTGAAATTAAGGAAAGGAGTAGCCTATGCCAAAAAAGAGGCTCTAACATAGATGACTGAAACAAACTAAAACCAGGCCTAGTACAGTGTAGGCACTCCTTAACTTCTTTTTAAATGAATCCATGGCTGGAACTTAGAACTTAATGCTAAGGGCACGAAATATCTAAATACAGGCACAGTGGAGCCACCGGGCTGAATCTTGATAATTTTCTACCATCAAACCTACCTACATATAACTTGCTTTATCCTGCTATTACAATGGAGGGAGTGTCTCTCCCCAAGTCTTCCACTTGTTTTTAGTTCAGTGATTCTCACAATTTTCATGCATTTATGGATCACTGGGGAATACTGTTAATGCACACATTCTGACTCAGGGATGGGGCCTGACAGAATTTCCATAAGCTCCCAGGTTGCTGGTGGTTTGATGATGCTTTATGGGTAATTAACCCATCTCTCCTTACTCTTTTTGTCCACAACTGCCACTACTGCATGTTGGGTGAGCATTTCTCTTACATCAACTACTGTGCTCTCTCTGCCTATTTATATATTGTCAAAATTTTACCTTCAGCGATCCAAGCCTGAGTTTATTGTAAAAGAACTTGAAATTCATTTTCTCAACAATGCCTTCTCTGGAGACTATTTTTTCAATAATACGAAAGTCAACTTTAAAACTCAGAGCTGACTAATGACCCCTCTATTTCAGGTCTTTTTCTTGCTCTCCTGAACAAATGTCATTAATCCAATGAGGAGGGACATACAATGAAACAAGATTTGTAGGAAATAAAAATGTATCCAACAATATTTCAAATCGCCATGCCTATAAAACATTATTATGTAAAGGACAGTTTTCTGAAGTGGAAATATGTGGAGATAAAGCCATAGTTGTTTTGAAATTTGTGGAAGAAGGAAACACTCATTATCAATATAATTTGTTATTATAAAATATTTATCAATCAGTAAGGGAAGATGGCATCTAATTTCTGTGAATTTCCTGTGGATTTTCCAGTGGATAATTTAGAAATAATAGTATGTTTCCAACCTAGAATTCCAACATAGACTATATAATTAGGCCATTCTTTTATATATATGAATGTGGTCAAAAAAATGATCAACTTTTATTTCTTATACCAGCAGGACATATTTCTCTGTTAGATCAAATCACTTACTAACAGTTTTAATATTCTGATGAATAGTGTATCTATTTGAGTCTGACACACACAAAAATGATAATTTCATACAGCAATACTCAAAACCACTTTTTTCCAGACCAAACCACCCTTGCATAACTTGAATCTGAGACTGTGTGCTTGTTAGTGGATCCTGAAGTGTAAGCCCTGTTTTGATGACTAACCCCAGAATATGACACATGAAATTGACATATTTCTGCATTATGACTGAATAGCCAGCTATCTGCCAGGTAAAACTATTAATGTTTCATCACCAGCTTTTTATAATCCATAACCCCTATTCTAATTACTTTGGCCATATCCTCTATACTTGGTATTCATTCCTCTATTCATGTTTTCACATATTAGTGTCACAACTGGGTCAGGCAGGACTCTGCTTTTAATTTGTTAATCAGATTTGAATGCCTATTATGTGCTAGGTATTCTTGGTGCTTGGGATATAAAAGTGAACAGTTTTATTGAGGAGGCCCCTGTGCTTGTAAGCTTACATAATAGTGAGGGTGGACAATAAGCATAGTAATACAGCATGTTAGAGGATAGCCTGTCTTCACATATCTTCTTGTCCACTCTCATTCTCTCCCTTCCATATGCAGCCATTCTAATGTGTTTATATTTTTATTTATATTTTCTTTTGCAAATTGTGCAGTATTTTCTGTACTTTATATTAAAACACATCTAAAAAGTACTTTTATATCAAGATCCTATTGTTGCTATGTGAACATTTAGTCCATTGCATTGAACTGTTGCATTTTAGTGACAAACACTGAATTTACATAGCCTTCTACTCCCTGCCACTATAAATAACACTGCATTGAACATCATTGTATGTATCTCCTTGTGGACCTGTGTGGCCATATCTCTGGGAGATATATATATATATATATATATATATATATATATATATACACACACACACCTAGTTGCTGTAGCATAATACATATGTGTGCTTAATTTGAGAAGTATCAGATTGCTTTGCAGTACCAATTTATAGTTGTACCTACAGTGCATGAAGGTTCCTGTGGTCTCATATCCATGCCAGTAATTAGCCTTATACATATTTTAACATTTTCCATTGTGAGAGGCATAACATGTTTGTGTTAACTTGCTCTGAAATTAAGCACTTCTTCATATGCATATTAGCCTCTGGGTTTCTTTGTCTGAATGCTTCATGTTTATAGATTTTGCCCATTTTTGACTGGAATTGTCATTTTCCTGTTGATTTATAATACTTATTAAAAATCTAGATCCACTTCTGTCCCTCTGTTAACTTGATAGTGTTAATTTTTACATTAGGTTATTAATTCTTCTGAGGTCCATTTTTCTGTTCTGGCTAGGGATACAATGTTTGTTTTCTTAATCTCATTTTTCACTACATAATGACTTCGTTTTCTGAGTACCATCTACTAAACAATCTGTTTCCCCCTTTGACTTCCTATTTAATTGTTCTTTTTGTTTGACCTTTTTGTTTGACCTGTTTAAACTTATTGTGTGAAAGTGCAATATTTTTAATACTACTACTCTCTAGAATGTCATTAATTTGGAGAGTAAGTCTCCGGTGTCTATTTTCATTCTCTCAAGAGTGACTAAACTAATTCTCAAACTTTACTTTTTCTTAAATCAAATTTTATTCATTTATTTATTCACTCACAAAACTACGTAATTTCAGGAATGCAACTTCATACCTGGTAAGTGTACCAGCTTCATTCACCTACAAAGTTCTAGTGTCATCACAGTGTTTAAATTGACTCCTCTACCAAAGGCTCTGCCTTTCAACTCCTTCCCCTCTGGTAACCAGCATATTTTTCAGTCAACCTTTATTCTTTCATGTATATTTGAAATAAGGTTACTGAATTTCTTTTTAAAAAACCCATCTGTAATTGTAATTGGGATGCATGGGATAGAGATTAATTTGAAGAAAATTTATATCTTTACAACATAAAGTGATCTGTAGGGGCAGGACGGGCACAGAGCAGGTTTTCTAAGATTCCAGCAGACCGGGTAAAGGAGCTTCCTGGAGCCCTTGGTGGGTTTCTCAGGCTTTTATTGAGCGTTTACATGTACTGCAGCAACCAGGTACACAGCAGGCAAGGTGCTGGGGGGCCCAGGAGGCCTCCAGGCCTGACCAAGTCTTCACTCTGGGCTTCTCTGGAGTTCTTTCTCCCTGTCTCTTTTCTGCTTCTCCTGCTGCCTCTGGTTCTCTCCTGACTATCTCAATACTCTCCTATGGCCCACAGAAGGAAACAAGATGGCTTGCAACAATGTAACAATTGCAGGTGCCCATCTGGCATGGCAATCCTAATGGTAGGAGGGCAGAAAAGCCTGAAAACCATTTACCCTACACATCCCAACCAAAAGCATGATTGTCTTTGAATTCTACCATTCGAATTTTAAAGTTTTCTCCATGGATACTTTCTGTATGGTTGGTTAAGTGAATGCCTAATACTCTTTTGTTGTTACTGTTATAAAAACTTGCTAATTTTATTTTCTGGTTTGCAATTGTTGGTTAGAAACATGCAGCTGATTTTTATAGCTTGATTTTTATCTATTACGTTGAACTACCTTGTTCCAATAATTTATATCTATAAATTTTTCTATCATTTGCAAATGATAGTTTTGTCACTTTCTTTCTAATCTTTACACCTGTGTTCCTCCCCACCCCCATAGCATTGGGCAGGTACTCTCAGTGGCCGTTAAATAGTGATAATGGTCTAGTTTTGCTGCTAACTTAAAGAGGGCTCTTATAAATGCCTCCATTAGGTATAATATTTAGGTTCATGCTATATAGTCTATGCTAAAATAAGGAAGCTTGCGAAAAGGCATTTTTTAATCATTATAAGTAGGGTTGAATCATTGTAAGTAAGGCTTTTGTGAGGGCATCCTTTCACATAATCATGATTTTTCTTTTAATTTATTTATTGGGTACCTGTTAAGGGCCAGATAGTGGTCTGGACCCTTGGGATGGGTATATCAGTGAGTAAAACAAAGATCCCTGGTTTCATGGAACTATGCATAAGCCTCACAGAACTTGTATAAGTAATAAACAATAAATAAGTAAATATGAGAAGGTAATAAGAGCTATACAGTAGGGAAAAGTGAAACAGTATAAGAGATCAGGTAAGTTCAGGATGTTGAAAGGTGGAGTACAGTATTAAATAGTATGGTCAAGGTAGGTTTGATTGAAAAGGTGAGATTTCAGAAAGGAGGAGATAAAGGAATTAGCCGGTAGATATCTGGGGAAAGAATATTTAGGTAAAGAAAAGAGCACAGCAAACATACTCGAGTGCCTATAGGGGATAGCAAGGAGGCCAACATGGTGTAAGGCCAGTGAGAGGTAAGTAGTAGATCAGGTCAGAGAGGTTTCAGGAATCTAGGGTATTTTATACCATTATACGAGCTTTTGCTTTTACTCTGAGTAATACTGGGGGTCATTACAGATTTTTGAGTAGTGACACCATTAATATGTAAAAAAGACTCACTCTGGCTAGAATAGAAGCAGATACCTGTTAGGGCGCATATTAGAAAACTGATAGTGGTTAGATACGGGTGGTAGCACTGAGGTGAAAATTGTTATATTCTAGATGTATTTGGGCAGATTTTATATGAGTGCTGAGAAAAGAGAGAAATCAGGAATGATGCCCATATATTAAAAAAACATGATTCAAAAGTTTTTGCTTGGACTATCTGGAGAAAGAGGATTATGACCAATTGAGAGAAAAAAGACCCTAAGTGGAACAGGTTTGGAAGATTACCAGTGGTTCTGTTTTTGACACGTTGAGTTTAAAATGTTCACACTGAATTTTAAACATGTTATATTTGAGATGACAAAATGGAGGTGTTGAGTAGGAAGTTGGATTTAGAGTTTGGAAGGAAAATCCCCCAGAAAGTAGAGATAGAAAAGAGAAACAAGGACTGGGCCCTGGGAGACAGCCAACATTGAAAGGTTGAAGAGGCAGTACTTGTAAAGGATGGACACAAGTGACTAACAGATAGGAAGAAGAGAAAATTTGGTGTCATGGGAACCAAGAAAGAAAGTGTATTAGGAAAGCATATTTTTGATAAGTCAAATAAGATGAGAATTGTCTATTGTGTTTAAAGGTTATCATGACCTCAATAAGAAAAGTTTTGGTGGAGTGATGGAAGGGAGTAAATGCAAATTCTTTTCTGCTTCCTTCTATTTTCTCAGAGAGCAGTAAGAAAAATTAGCTGTAAAGAAGATGAGAATTTAATTAATGTGATAAAGTGTGTTGATAGATTAGTCTATTCTTGCATTTCTGGGATAAACCTTTCTTAATATACTTGTAAAATATGTTCATTGATTCAATTAATTTCTTATTTAGGACGGTCAAAGAGATATTTGTAAGAAAATGGGTTTATAAGATTTTTTTAAACTCTCAGATTGTTATCTAGTTTTGGAATAGTATACATAATACATATAAAATTGGCAGCTTTTGCTATTTTCCTGCAATATTTGCATTTGACTAAAATTTACTGTTCTTGAAAAGTAGGTAAATCTACCTCTCAAAGCATGTCTGATGCTGTTTAAGATGGTATCTAAAGCCATTTGGACAAATTACTCATCTGATAAACAGGTAAATAATATGTGGTATAATCATATAATGGAAAGTTAATCTGTGATAAAAGGAATAAAGTGCTGATGTATGCTATAACAAGACTGAACTTTGAAGACCTTATGCTAAGGGAAAGAAAGCTGACACAAAAGGCCACATATGGTATGATTTCACATGCATAATAGGCAAAGCCATAGAAGTAGAAAGTAAATTAGTGGTTGCCAGGGATTGGAATTGTACACTTCAAAATACTGAAATTTATGGTATATGAATACCTCAATAAAAAAAATTGTTGGCATCTAAACCTTTTTATAGGAAAACACTACCTATAACTATTGGTATTTTAGTTAAAAATATGTACTGCTTTTAAATACCTTTTATTTAAAATGTTATTACTTAGTTCTTAATAATTAACTGATTTAGTATTCCAGTGTCATGATTACACTTTCAGCTAAAGGAAGGTTTTAATAAAGAAGATTTTTTTCTTGCCTCTTCACAGTCTTTACATCTGCCTCTCGGGAAGAAGCAATAAACAGTGGGGAAATGCAGTTACTGCATGAGTACCAGCATAAAAAGGCCAACTTGCTACCTGATAAAACAAGAAAACTTCACTCACTACAAGATATCAATCCACATATTCCTAAGCTTGGAAAATTTCAAAAGAAAAATGCAGACAAAATCAAAACCTCAAGGGATTTGTTTTGGGGTGATCATCCCCAAAGAAAACGCAGAGGATACTCAGAAAAATGTTGCCTTAAAGGATGTACAAAAGAAGAGCTGAGTATTGCATGCCGACCATACACTGATTATAAAAACTTAAAGAAAAAAGAACATCAGTTGTGACTGTTATATACTAACCATTATAGAAATTATACTAACTTAATAAAATTTAATATATTTATTACTCACTTGTAAATGTTCTTATAGGTTGTTGTGAAAAAAATTTGAATGTACTTGCAAGCATTTGACAATACTTAATTGTGGCAATAAGTGTCTTAATATTTTCTTTGGTGACCCGTATTTTCCAAATATTATTATATTTGAAGATGTTACCAAAAAGTGGTATAAGCATTTAGACATCTAAGAATTACGTGTTCTTTCTTGTCATTATGGTTGAACTGTTTTAACTGCATTTAGATTATGGAATGTTCTGCATTCCATTTGTATGATATACAGACCAATAGTCATGACTGATAGGTTGCCTTCAGAGAATGCCTAAGAAATCTGTCCCACCAACTTAAAAATAACTACCACTCCTAGTAGGGGCTTTCATAATGGTAATAATAAGTACACTTCAATTCCTTGAGTTTTGTAATAGTAATTATTCAGAAATCTTTTCACAGTTCATATTGAGGACTTTAAGAGAATTCAGTGAACGTTTTTAGGTTGCAAAACTCTCCAAGATACTGTCTTTATTTTGAAGGTACTAATATGTGACATTCTATTCTCTCTTACTCAGAATAGAGTATGAGCAAGCTAGCAATGTTAGCATCACCTGGGAAGTAATTCTAAGGTACTTACTGAGACTTACTGAGAAACTCTGGGTATGGTGCTCAGCAGTCTATTTTTACAGGTTTTCTAGGTCATTCTGAAGAGTGTTAAAGGTCAGAAACTCCTAATAATTGCCACTTTATGAATTTTTTTAAATCCTGCTGTGTAAATGCTTGCATTACTCAACTCAATTTATAATATTAAGTTTTGGGGTTTTCCACTTTATGTTCACATGTGAAATATTTTTAATACTCCAAAATTAGAGCAAAACTTAATCCAAAGAACAAAAGATTTCTTATTTCCCACCATTAATTAGTATGTATCATATAAATTCTTTCTCTAGTTTCTTTCCCAAATATGTGGGTAATGTTCTTTTCAATCACAATTTTTATTCATATTTGACCTTTTTTCTTAGGACAAGGTCATATTTCACATATATCTACATTACATACACTTATAATACATAAATGTTTGAAATTTATTTTTTACCAGTTCCAAGGAACAGTCTACTTTCAGTTAGTTTTCTAAATATAGTGAGCCATACATTTATATACAGGTTATATCATGTTTGAATGATTGAGTAAATCTAGGCACCAGATGAAAATGAACCACTGAGAATCGCCTATGATTAGGTTAAAATACAACAATGCATTTGAGACAGTTTGAATAATTATAGGTATGGCCTTATTTTTAAGAATAAAAGTACCGTTTATTGGCTTGCTATCAAAGTCCAAATTAGATAATCATGAGATTAACCAAGTGTTATTAGCAAAGTTTTATATTTCTCTACATATTTTAATAATTTGTATATAGAATGTATTGATTTTGCTTTTTGGCTTAGTGCCTACCTTTTAATATTTATACTTGTGCTAACAATGTGCATTTGGATAGAAATCCCACTTTTTTAATGGTCTCCTTAGAAAGTCCTGAAGCAAGAAAAATGAAATACCTTTACAGTAAGCAACTTGATGAGGCTTCTTCATGCTACTTGCTAGTTTGTGGTAGAGCTGGATCAAGATCTAGCATCTAGCATCTGTTCAATATTCCTGATATCAATAAAATCATGAGCAGGAATTATCCATATGTTTTGTTTGGAGTTATTTATTTAGCATATGTTTTGTTTGGTTAGTAAGCTGCTGGCTCAGTCCCCAATCTCTTGTTCTTACTCTGCTGTGTGATCCCGGGACTTGGATCCTATTAACCACACTTCTTTAATGTTGAGTAGTTGGCTTTTTGTTAGGTTCTGCCAACAAGCCACTAGAGGGAGATGCCTTCCCTCTTTTCTCATTTCCTTCATCACACCAGCCACACACATTTCTACACATTAGTAGCAGCAGATATACCAACACCAACTGACTGTGCCCCTTTGTTAAAAGGGCTGAGTCCCACCAAGCTTTCATGGTATGATAAGCAGTTGGGCAGCACATTGTGTTAAGTGATCTATATGGGTTCAAGCTCCATGGGTAGTCTTCCTCAAAGTTTTAGGTTTTCATAATCTCACTTTCTTCCCTTTGATAGATGTGCTAGCTACTTCCTAAACTTTTTTTTAATAAAATCTGTGTTAGTGTTTTACTTTTTCCTTTTCAGGCCGCTAATAGCCTAACAACTCTTTGTGTTATAATGCCTGTTGTGATTTCTGTTTTCTTGAGTGGGCTTGCATGATAAAAACGTGACAGTTCAGAAAGTGGTTTTGAATTGTAGGGCAAGGATGGTAAATGGGTTTCATATTCAATGGAAATTCCAAATGATTTGTAGTGACTTGCCTATTTGAGCCAATCCTGACTCAACCAACCAGTCACTATAGATAAATCTTTCCCTTTTTCGAATTTAGTAGAAGACAGATTGGATGGATGGATGGATGGATGGACAGATGGACATATGATTATCTTTCTTGTAATTAATGTGAACTTTTCCTATTTTCCTGGAGACAGACAGTGCAAGCATTTCTCAGTTCAGCTCCATTAGTCAACTGAAAGCTTTATAATTGCTTCTAGTAATCTGTTTTATCATGCTTTGTGATTCTATTTCCATAATTTTCAATATACTTAATTTTTCAATATACTTAATTTTTTTTAAATATACTTTTTCTACTTACCTGGAGACTGCAAAGGAAGATGCACTGTACATGTTTGTTTCCATGACCATTTTAACTCTATGGGAAAGTATCAATATTGTATCCATTCATTTCATTAACTCCATTAAGGAATATCAGCTGAAATACTTTCAGAAAACCAATATCCACCAGTGGCATCTATTTTTTCAGTAGAAGTGTTGGATGGCTGATGATTCCTGGCATATTTGTTTCTTTAATCAAATGAGCACTTTCACTAATGTACTTGTGTACAATAGAAGTAGATACATTAAAGAAATACATTAAATACATTAAAGACAGTCCAGCTGACTAACAGTAGCTCTTGTTATTAGTTTTTCCTGTAACTAGTGGTCCATGTAACAAACACCCTTTTACAGGTATTATCCCTACCCTGGGATAATCCTAAATTTGCAAACGGTAGTTCTGCAATCTCTCTTGACTTTCTGATCTTTTCTGATAACATTCCTCCCACCTGCCCCCCAAAGTCAGAAAAATAAATATTCCCTTATGAGTCATGCTGTGAACTATGAGTCATGCTGTAAACTATTGGATCTTGGAAAATATCAATGCAATCATATTCAAAGTAAATTGTGGTTTCAGCTTCTTTTCTAAGTTGACAGTAACAACCCACAAAACTTCTTCATTCATTTCTAGCTTTGACTTTTTCTTCAATTAATTCCTTAAGTACTTCACCCTCAATCTGCCCAGATTTTGGTGATTGTAGGTGCTTTGTATACCTTGACTTTCATATTGATTGCTAAGTTCTTTTAATTCTTCCCTTCACTGTTTATAAAGGTTGTTCATCTTCTTGTGTTCCAGCGTATTTTGCAGTTAAACTCATTACAAAAAGGAAAAGAAGTGATACCAGGAGATTCATGCTGTCCTCAAAATTACTGATTGAAATAAGTATTTAGAGCATTTGTTTGAAAAAAGAAAGTGTTCTAGATGGATTTGTGAGAAACACTGACTTTTGTTTTTAAATTCTTCCTGAGTAGGATTCAATAAGCGCACCTTTCATCACAAACCAGTTAAGATATGGCTTTTAGTTCTGGGCTTGCACATCTAAGGCTTAGATGTCTTGGTGTGCAGATTAAAAGTATGTTAATCAGTATTGTTAGAAAATTCAGTTATTCTTAATAATCAAGATGAAGTCTTTGATTTTGCAACTTTCTAACTTTCCAAGTGAATATTGAGATGTCTTAAATGTGACTAAGGACATAAAATAATAGATTTTGTTTAAATATACTTAACATTTGGGATAGCTATAAAGATTCATCGTTATAGCACTCTTCAACAAAATTATCATGCAGAGGAAGAAAAGTATCGTGTATTTCAAGTAGTCAAAGTGGAAAAGAAAATTTCAAGTAGATATTTTTTATAATTGAGTGTTAAGTATTAGATTTATCTTTCTCGCTTTATCACCAACTTAAACAACATGCTACAAAAAATTCACAAGATTCATATATAGTCCAAGCATTTGAAAGACCCTAAATTTTTTCATTAAAAGTACTATTCACTTTATTACTTTCTTTGTGAACTGCATGCATACACATTTTCATGCATACAAATGTGCTTAAAAAAATAGCTGATCAACAAATTTTTCTAGTGCCTATTTTCATTTATGTTTTTAGTACTTGTTTTGAAAATGTTTTCTCATCTGCACCTGTTAATTTGCCTTCTCAGTGACCTGCAATATCTTGCTTATGCCATCTTTTCCTTACCCCCTTTCTCTATTTGTCATTATTTACCAACGGATCTAAAAAACTATGCTATGTCTAGTCAAAACTGACTAGTTGACCTGAGTAAAAAGCATGTATAGGATTGCTTCCTACTACAGATATTAAAATCAAAACTATTCATAAAATCGATGAATATGGATAAGTGGAACAGGGGGTGTTAGAGTTCTTTTTTGACACTTTCATTTTATAAGGGCATAGTTTGTTAAAAATATATCAAAGGTTAAGCAATCTGTTATGCAAAGAAAGACTTAACAGTGGAATAATGATCATTAACAATCTGTAAAACTATATTAATAAAAATTTGTTTCACTTGGAGGTAAGGCTTTTCTTTATACATGTTTAAGTTCATTTAATAATGAATCATATTCAGGGCTTTAACTAATCATAAGCACAACAGAAATTCTTAACCTAAAGAACATTATTGTAATGAAGTAAAATAAAGTTAAGATTATAGGATTAAACACTTTTTTTTTTTAAATAAAGTGTTTCTCTTTTTTTAATTTTACTTATTTATTTTAGATTTATTTATTTATACAAGCACTGGGTACAGTCAGAAGTGCGGGTCGGTGAGAGAATTCAGAGCCGGGAGCAGAGCAGGCAGAAGGACCGAAGCACACTGCTGAGGGGAGCAGCGGGCGGCAGGAGAGGTCTGCGCGCCATGTGGGACCCTCCTCTGGTGGCCGGGGAGCAGCTGGGGATCGAACTGGTGCTGCAGAGGCTGCGGGCAGCTTCGCATCCCAGCGCTCAACCGCTGCGCCACCGGGGAGGCCCAGGATTAAACACTTTTAATGTTCATGATTATAATATGCATTTTCCTAAGGACTTGTTTAATATTAAATGTTAAAGGATATATGATATGCATATTATATAACTTTTGATTAATGTGTAAGTTTTAAAATTCTTTGTCATCCTGAAATCTAATGTTGCTGTCAGCATCATGAAATACTTAGCAGCTAGTTATCATGAAATTAAGTACAACTAATCCAAATCTGGGGGTGAACACACAGATTTTTCTGATATTCCTGCTTTTTTATTTTCTCCCTGAAAGCTTAAAAGGAAGCTTTTATCTCATTTAACCTAGTCTTGTTTGGAGAATGCTGCATACATACTGCTGTTGTAATTTATTCTAACACAGCAAAATTGAAGATCTTTAGTAATTTATACTGGAAAAAAAAAGAGAAGCTTTCATTAAAAATGACTTAAATACTAGAATTAGGGTGGATATAGCAATGTTCATTAAGACGAAATCATAGCTGATAGCAAACTTAGGAAGCATTTCTTTAAAATGTCAAAAGGTAAACTTACTATTAGAAAAGGCTTTCTCTAAATATTCTTAAAGCAGTATGTGTACCCCCCACATCCAGGGTTAGGTGACAATACAAAAGAAAATAACTTCTGAATATTTATTATATCAATATTTCAGTTTTGCAGGAACATGGCAAAGGCACAATGAAGAAAGTAACAACAGTGTCAATAAACTGACCATAATGCCATCCCATGGAGAATGACTCCCCTGGTATAGAACTATAGATATTTTCTAATGCTTATTCCATAATAAAACTATTTAAATAAAATTTAAATATGAGTAGTTGTGATAAAAATTTCACTAAGCAGAAATCTTAGGTGTAAGAAAGCACTCTTCCACAGCAAATAATCTACTATATATACTACATATATATATGTGTGTGTCTCTATATATTTATATATATACATTATATTTAAATTAAAAGAATAAATGTCTATTTCCCAAAGTAGGTAGCCATAGATGCTGGGACTTATCTATAGAAAGATTGTATAACTTAAAATACTGGACCATTGACAGAATTACAGGATTCTAAGAAAATTTTTACCATCATTTCTGAACAATATTAATTTTAAGAAACATTTTGACATTAATTGATGCAATAATTACTTACCTGTTTCTTGTGTAGAATGAACTAAACAGCTTCAGGGTCCATTTCTTTTTATGTATGGTTAGAATTAAAATACTAAAAAATTAAAAAACTCTCAATGAATAATAATTGTTTTGAAAGCTAATTTTCAAATAAGGTGGTCATTCCACTCTAAAAAATTAATAATGCTTATATGGAGTCTGCCACATAAAACAAAAAACTGAGACATTAAAAATATTTTTAAAGAAATCTAGTTAATATCCTTGTTTATGAAAAAAGTCATAAAACATTAAGAATTTACTGTAAGTATATAAGTACAAAATTCTGAAATCAAGTATAATATGATATGCTACTTTTTACTTTAAAAGTAGCAGAATGGAAGATCTTTAGTATGTATATGCATTACATATACTGAGCCTTGAGAAGTCTTCATAAATTAAAAAAACATTATATTCAATTTTAATCCAAACATCTAGGAATCTTTATAAATCTAACTTTTAAATTTAATCATTTTAGATGATTTCTACTTTCAGTAATTACAAAAATACTTTAACAATGAATGCACATTATGCTCTCCTTCCATTCAGCCAAAACCCCCCAGATTTTATGTGAAGCATTATTTTTCTTAAATATTTTGCATTTTAAATCCAGCTCCAAAAACCAAAATTACAAATCTTAAGATTAAAAAAACAAGTATAGGTCTGCCCTCGTGGCGCAAGGGGTTAAGTCTCAGCACTATGAAGCTATCCAGCCTCTGCAGCATGAGTTCTATCCCGGCCAGGGAGGTAACCCACATGGTGCAGCAGACCTCTCCTGTCTGCCTGCTGCTCCCCTCAGCAATGTATTTCAGCCAATCTGCCTGTTCTGTTCCCCACTCTGTCTCTGGTGAATCCTCTCACCCCTCACCACTCTGGCCTGTACCCCAGTTCTTGTTTGCATAAATAAATCTTTAAAAAAAATAGTATAGATCACTGAAAATAAAATAGAAATCAATTTTCTTTTTAACTAAATACCAAGTATTTTTAACTTTGTATAAATAACACAAACTTACCACAAGCTTACCCCCACCACACATTAGATAAGGTGTCCCAAATGGAGTAGCGCTAAAACAAATCACAATAACATCCTCTATATTTAACTGGAAATATATATACTCTCATTTTTTCTTAAAGGCATATAATATGAATTTTTACTGGCATTGTTGAATAAAAGTAACACAGTTTTTCACCAGTTTACTCCCTTTTACCCCTTGTATATAAGGATCTCTAACAAAAGGATTTGTCTTCTATGACTGCAGATTTCTAAAATACATTATCTTCAAAAAAAACCAACCTAACACTATGCATTTTAATAAATTTATACATTTAAAAAACAAAACTATTTTATGGCTTACACTTAAATTTAATGTATGACCATATGTTCCAGGGATTGAAAAATCTTATTTGCAGCCAACAGCTCAAAGGATGACAATATTCCTGGCAATCTTAAACTCAACATTTTAAAAGAAAACTATTCACAGTAATTATAGAAAAATTTGGAGATAATTCTATTTTAAAAACATACCACCAACAAATACAAGGGAGACAAATAAGAAAATAGATTGTGTTATATCTTTGTAAACTTGTTTCATTTCAAAATGTATTCTTTAAGGTCAAGAGATGTCCAATACAAATGAAACTAAACATTTGTTCCCTTTACTTTAAAAATATTTACAGTACAAAGAACTACAAGCTCCAAGTGTACAGCTGCTTATATTGCTGGCCAGTGATATAGATGAACAAAGACACCCAAGATGCTTATTCAATTATCTAATCATCATAATTTGTACAGTGAAGTTATTATAGATCAACCATGGAAAAATTAGAAAACATTATTAATGAATACCAGTCCTTGTGTAAAATATCACACAAGATACCAAGGTATTATACATTCACTGTGGTAAAAACTGTACATATATATTCTGTGCATCTTTAACACTACAAAGTTTACAGTTTTTTCATCTCTTAAAATTCTGAGTTGGAAAAAAGTCTTTTTCTCTTGACAAAGAAAGGTGATATTCACTGACTGATCCTGTTCATGAAACTTTTTACAAATTCTTTGCTTTGTAAAAGACACCCTGTCAATGTCTTTTACTGGTGTCCTCATGAAGAAAAATTCACCAAACTTTGAAGGTTTTGAGCAGATATTTCCACATCTTTGCTGGCTAGCAGTATGATATACATAATATGCATAAGAGTCCACAGCAATATGAAATACAAAATTTTGGCATGTAAGTCTATTTTGGTCTCACAGTGAAGTTCACTTCTTTCATTCAGCCATGTTATCCCTTATTTGATCAACTCGAAGAGCTAGGTCTCTGAAAGAGGGGCGTTGATTTACATTATTGTTCCAGCATTCTGTCATGATCGCATAAATCTGTAAGAGAAAATAAAGCTACATTGAACACAAAAGTGCCATCTTTGAATTGGTGGAAGAATTTGGAATTCCTTAATTTTCCTGAACAGGCATATATTATGGCAATCCATTGATCCACAGATATGATTATGCTCTTTGTCAAAAAGTTAAATGAACTAAATAGGTCAGGTCATAAAATAACCTAAAATTCTTAGGTAAACAGAAGAAGTTAATACATGAGAACTATGCATAAAGAAATTTTTTGTTACCTCATCTGGGCATCCATCTGGTCTTGGTAATCTCCCATTATTCTTTAAAAGTTCTATTAAATGAAACACAATCATCTGTCCTTGTTTGTCATTGCCAATCATACGCATAAATTCCTGAAACACAAAACTTTTCAATGAAATTTTTTGGATATATTTAATTTGATGCAGAACTTTCCTTAATTTCCTCTAGTAAATGGGGAAAATATTGTGTATTTGTTTTCTTTTATGTTTGAAACCTTTTATTTATTTATTTTAAGATTTATTTATTTATGCATATAAGAACTGGGGTACAGGCTAGAGGTGTGTGTGGGCGGGGGTGAGAGGATTCACAAGAGACAGAGTGGTGAACAGAACAGGCAGACTGACTGAAATACACTGCTGAGGGGAGCAGTGGGCAAGTCAGGAGAGGTCTGCCACACCATGTGGGCAGCTCCCTGGTCAGGGATCGAACTCATGCTGCAGTGGCTGCGGATAGCTTCATAAGTTGCATCTTAACCCCTTGTGCCACCAGGGTGGCCCTGTTTGAAACCTTTTAAAAACATACTACTTTAAGGATAAAAAACTTCCTTTATAGTCATATTTCAGGAAAAACTGTTAGGCTCTTATATGCCATTTCCATAATTGTAATATACTCAACACAAATTCCTCAAGAAGGGCCCAGAAACACATGAACTAAAAACATGTGCTTTAGAGTTTTGTTGTTGTTTTAATATACTATATTATATTTCAGTTGAAATAAAAAGTTCAATGTGAAAGCACATAGCAAAAAGAAATGCAGAATGAATATGTAAGCATAAATACAATGGAAAGAAAACATTGAAATGTTAAAAATTCATAAAATTAAACTTAACAAGCTACAGAAATATTTACTGTAAACACATCATTTATGTGTTTTAGATACAGAATGCTCTTATAAACTGGTAAGAAAACTTGCCAATATAAAAATTTGCAAAGCACATGTCTGGAAAGCATTTTCAAATAATAAACTTTTAAAGAATTCATAACCTTTCACCTATAATTGTACTTTTATGGCAACCAATAATAAACAGAAATATTTATGTGTAAGGATGTTCACTACTCATTGAAGTGTTTCTAAAAAAAATTGAAAAATGGAAAATAATTGTGCAAAAATTATGACAGAATACTACCCGAAGTTAGAAGTCATATTTTCAGCAAATATTTACTAATATAGTAAAGTACCCATGCCATAATACTAATGGAAAAAAAAATCAAATTCTACAGTATCACCTTTATTTTACAAAAGGAATATTTTAAAAAAAATTTCACTTTTATATATAAATTTAAAGAAGCCAGGAAGAAAACATACCATATTAAAGTGATTATCTTTGAGTTGTTGAATTAGATTATTTTTATTTTCTTTTTCATAGTTTTCTATATAAAAAATACTGCAATGAATAGAAATGACTTGAAAGTAATTTTTATTTTAACTTTTTTAACAGTTTCTGGAATTAATCAGTTTACTGGGTTTATTAAAATTATATAAAAGAATATACTAAACAGTGCTCCAACCTTCCCTTTTTAAAATTCAAGTTAATCTATATAGAGTTATTTTTGCTGGACAGTCTTATAAGTAAAAACGAGGTTCTAAAATGAGCTCTTAGTTTATTATTATTCTTTGGAAAAAGCTTTTCTCATATTAAAAAAAGTTGGAACTAAATAAACAGCATACTGACCGCTGGTGGACTTTTACTTTTCTCAATATATGTGAAAAGCTCATAAAGAACCACTCCAAAGCTCCAAACATCTGAGGCCACAGAAAACTTGCTCTCTGTCAGTGACTCTGGAGCATACCTGTAAAATAAGGAAAGCATTTAAAAGATAGTTACTTGATGTGCCAACTCTTGATTTTACCGGCATCACAGAATTGAAAACACACACGCACACACACACACACGATGCACAGAAAAGAATTAACACAGTAGTCCAGCAGCCTCCATCCTTACAAAAGCCTGCTTGCAAAGTCAACAATTGACTGGCACTTGGGAACCTAGATTTCAGAAGAGTTGCCACAATTCCTTAGATGGTTAGAGTGGCACACTGTACCTAAACTGTGCAAATAGTATTCTTTATGCCGAACACCTGCTTTCCTTATGGGAGCTTAGAATTTTAATATGTACCAGGAAAAGAGTGCCTATGAGGTCAGTCCCAACAAAAACCTCAGGCACTGTGTATCTAATGAGCTTCTTTAGTAGACGTTTCATGTCTTTTGTCACAACTCATTGCTGAGGGAATTAAGTGTGTCCCATATTACTACCAGGAGAGGACCCTTGGAAACTTGTGCTTGGTTTATTCCAGGGTTTGCCACAGACACCTTTCCCATTGCTAATTTTGCTTTGTATCCTTTTCCTGTATAGGGAAGAACAGCAATGAGTATGACTGTATCCTGAGTCATCTTAGTGAATGATGGAACCTGAAGTTAGTCTTGGGGATGGACCTCTGACACACAAAGATAACTAAAATAAAAAAAAAAAATTGTCTCTGTAGGTTGAAGAACAGAAAATAAGCAGCTCTTTGCAAGCTGGGTTTTAAATGAATGCACAAAAGTATCCTAGAGAGGAAAAAAGTGGTTTCTAAGATAAAGCAAAACTTGAAGCTATTAACTTGCAAAAGAACCTGTTAACCATAATGGGGGTAATTAAAAGAGGAGCAAAGAAAAGAAGCAAAGTCATAGGAGGAAATAATATCTACTCAAGGAATTTGAGTAGATACTCAACATTTTGGCCAATGGATTGCAAATATATCATGTTTCCACTGCTAAGTGGATTCTTTTCATAGAGGATTGTGAGAGATCTGTTTTAGGCTGATAAGATTAAAAATACAAATCACATAAATTTAATCTCTTTTTTTAAAGATTTATTTATTTATTTATTTATTTATTTATTTATTTATTTATTTATTTATACATACAAGAACTGGGGCACAGGCCAGAAGGCGTGGGAGGGTGAGAGAACTCACCAGAGACACAGGGGGGAACAGAACAGGAAGAATGACGAAATACACTGCTGAGGGGGGCAGCGGGTGAGACAGGAGAGGTCTGCTGTGCCATGTGGCACCCTCACAGGCCAGCAGGGATCGAACCGGTACTGCAGAGGCTGGGGAGAGCTTCACAGTGCGGCACTCAACCTCCTGAGCCACCGGGGGAGGCCCTATATTTAGTTTTTAAAAATTTGCCTATTTACCTCTAAATGTACTTTAGTCTTATCCCACAAGTGGAATGTGACATCCTTGAATATAGTGCTTCTCCCTCTACCCCTTGCAAAATATTCTTTCTTTGCTTTTCATGAAAACATTCTTTGTAATTTACTCCCATCAACTCCAAAGCTATTTTTATCTCCTGCATCATTTATGTAAGGATAAATATAAATCAGGTAAGAAAGAATAATTCTCCCTGTTGAAAATAACGGTGTTGGGAAAACTGGACATGCAAAAGAACTGTATCACTCTCTCACACCATATACAAAAAGTGTTTCAAAATGGATTAAAGACTTGGATGGAAGACCTGAAACTATAAAATATACAGCAGAAAACAAAGGCAAGACATTCCACAACATTTGCTTCAATGATGTCTTTGGGGACTCCACTCCTATTGCACAAGAAATGAAAGAAACAACAAATGTAACTACATCAAGATTAAGGATTCTGCACAGCAAAAGAAATTATTGCTAGGACTATGCTAAGCTAAATAAGTGAGAGAAAGGTAAGTATTAGATGGTTTCACTTATATGTGGAATATACAGAAACCAAACAAAAGTTTTCAAATCCATTCTCCTTGTTTTCCCAGCCAATACAGTTTAATTTCTTTGTTTTCGAACCCCAGCCCTAAAATTTACAGATCCCTATCTCCAGAAACTCTAGGAGTCTCTCTCATACCTACAGCGGTAACCTCGGAGCTCTCTTTCAATAAAAACTGTCTCTTCGGGCCTCGCTGGTGGTGGACACCAAAGTTATACAAAGGACTTTTTAAGGGATACTCTATTGAACAGTATAAGGATCCTCCATGGCTCTAAAACTCTGCTTTAACAATTTAAAAAATTATTTTAGCAGAAACATTTCCCCCTCAGTTCTTCTCAAACAAAGCCTTGGGCATGCCAGAAAGGCACTTTTAAATAACAAAAGCAATATATTAAATAAAAACATATTTTTTTAAAAGATAAGATGGCTAAATCCTCTAGACAAAAATTAAATGCGATTTTTCAGACTTCAGATTTAGAGTTCATTATTCAATAAGGTAGTTAAAACCCATTTTATCAACTCATATTCTGAAATATTTATATGAAGTTTAGTCAACAGCATTTCATTGTAGTAAGCATTTAATATTTATATTTGCTAATATAAAAATAAAACTATGATAAATGCCCAACTAGTTTTCAGTAGTATATAGCTTTCTTTTTTTTTTTTTTTTTTAAAGATTTATTTATTTATTTATACAAGCACTGGGTACAGTCCGAAGCACGGAAGGGTGAGAGAATTCACCAGAGCGGAGACCAGGACAGGCAGACTGATGAAGTACACTGCTGAGGGGAGAAGCGGGCGGCAGAAGAGGTCTGCGCAATGTGGGACCCTCGCCCGGCGGCCGGGATTGAACTCAAGCTGCATAGGCTGCGGGCAACTTCGCAACCCAGCGCTCAACCGCTGCGCCACCAGCGAGACCATATAGCTTTCTTTTTCATTAAATACATAGGAAAATTTCGATCATCATGAAATCAATGATAAATCATGATGACCTGTGTTATTTCTGATTTTTATACAAGTTTCTTATTTTGTGAATCCTAAAGTCAAACATCAGAGTTTGATACATTCCTCTCTCCCCAACTTATTTACTGAAAGAATACCATGCCTTTTACCATACACCTTACCTCCTAAGTTAGAATCTGAGCTATATTTTATCTTGTATTATTTTTTGAAAATTGATGATTTACCTTATTTTGAACAATATGAAATTATTATTACTAGGTTTATATCATCTTAAGCTCATCCTGATTGCTCTTATGATTTATGTTTCCAGAGATGCAGGGAGAGAAAAAGTCCAAAGCTTATATAATTTGGGGACTTTGTTCATGACAAAGAATATAAAACTAGTTAGAAAGTTGAAAGAAGCAATCTTGGAAGATGGCACTTTAGTAGATATACTTTGCTAGCTTCATTGTAAACATGGCTCTACACATGCTCTGCAATTTATTTTATTTAAAAATATTATTTCATAAAATTAATATACTTACTTGAATTGAAAAGTTAAGTCAAACTTTTTCTGTAACAAATTAAATGTGATTTTCTTATGAGGCCTGGTATTACCAAATGGGCTGTATGAAGTACACACATTCTTCATAAACTGACTCAACCTTTGAGGCAGCATAAATGTTTGACACATTTAAGTCATGCATTTAAAATGATTAAAGATGTTATTATAAATACCATATTGAAATTCATAATATTCTGCTTTGCAACATTTTCTAAATGTATCACTTTAAGTAAAGTATGTCTAAATGAGACTAACACTATGATTTTAATTAAATTGAAAAATCTTTTTGGCATACTTCCCAGAAATTGAGAAAATGAATGGCTCTAGTGATTGAATAATAAATCTGTTTTCAAAGTCAAGTAGGTTTCTTTCTTTTCAATAAAACTGAAAAAAGAATGAACCTAACATAATTGCCAGTTAACAGATAAATTTTAAAGGTAGATCACCATGTACTTTTTTGCTATATATCTCAGAAACGTGTATGAGCTAACTGGAGGGTGGGGAAAGCTTCATTTTTAATATTAAGAAATGTTACAGTAAAAAAAAAAAAGAAGAAGAAATTAAATGCTACAGTAAAAATTTGTAAACTACCCAAATTTACAATTTATATTGCTTTGGGAAATTACATCCTGATAACAACTCCAATAACTCAATTCAGAAGAAAAATGTGAATACTTACAAGTTTTGTGATGAGAAAAAATTTAAAAATTAATTTCAATTCATACACATATTCTGGTTATTAAAAAGATAGGTGATCTAAAGATCTTTCAAGTGCAAAATATAACACTTTATGCAAAATTTTGAGTGAGAAGGGAAGTGGAAATAAAATTTTAAGGAGAAAAAGGAATGATGTAAAGTTTCTTTGAAAGATAAAATGTCCCACAGAAACATCAATTCCAAAGAACACCTGCACCCCTATGTTTATAGCAGCACTATTTACAATAGCTAAGCTTTGGAAACAGCCCAAATGCCCAAAAATAGATGACTGGATCAAGAAGATGTGGTACATATATACCATGGAATATTACTCAGCATTCAAAAAAGATAAACACATGCAATTTGCAGCAACATGGATGGCGCTGGAAGGGATCATGCTCAGCGAAATAAGCCAGAAAGAAAAAGAAAAATACCGGATGGTCTCACTCATAGCAGGAATCTAGAAAACTTAAATAAGGGACCAGGAAAATGAATAACTATAAGAAAGTGAAAATCAAAATCAACAAAAAACTATGAACCAGAGACATTTTTGAGGGGGTGGGGGGCGGGAGGGGAGGGATTGGGGTCAGAATGGGGGGATTGCAATTGTATGGGGAATATAAAAATAAAATTTATTATTTAAAAAAAAAAAAGAAAGATAAAATGTCCCTACACTTTTTTAAGTGCGTGAGAATGGATATCTATGAAGTCTAAGTGGTATTTAGACTTCACTGGACACACCTACAAGACTGATATAACTGTTATTTAGATGCTAATATTTATAATACTTTAGAAAATTATAACTATTTAGATTTACAATTTACTATTATTTAGATTTACAAAGAAAAAATTTAGCTGTCATTTTTAAAATGTGCAAGAAAGTACACAATTTTTCATGTTTTTTTAGTGGGTGTACACATACACACAGAGTTAGAAAACCAATGGCCTAGATTCCTGAAAAAGTTGCCTGACATAGTCTTCTCTCTACTATTTGCCTTTTATAAATATAATGGACACTTTATACCAGTAGTACTCAAACCTTTTAGTCTCAGACCCATTTATAATTAAAAATTATTAAAGTCCCCCAAAGCTTCTGTTTTATTTATCATATAAAATATTAAATGAAGAAATGTAAAGTACTCATTTAAAAAATCCAACTACTGTTAACAAATAAAACTATGAAAAATAACTTTTTTCCAAAACAAAAAATTTTTTTGAAAAGACAAGTTTCTTTTAACTTTTGATTTCATAGAAGACACATCATGTAGTCTCTGGAAATTCCACTATATACCCATGAAAAAATGAGTAACAAAGGCAAATAACATATTATTATTATTATTATGAAAGTAAACTTTTGACCACAGAGATTCCCTATAAAGGAAGACCCCCATACTTTGAGAACTGCTATTCTCCACCAAAAGTGGAGCTGTCTCCTCAAAATAGGAATCTTACCATATTACTTCCCTTGGTAAAACATCTAATTTCTCACCTACACGTTCTACTGAAGAAAGCCTGAACTCATTAAGATGAGTTCAAACGGTCCCGATAACTTTTCAGCCTCAATTACTCCCAATTTGTTCTGTGCTTATGCCATTTACTTGCAAGACCCTGATTGTCTTGTTCTTATTGTCCTCCTCATGTGATGTCCTTTCTTGTGTCTATCTGGTAAACTACTAATCAATAGTTGAGATGTCATTTCTTAGTTGTGGTTTTCCCACCATCTTCATTACTGTACCCGCACACTGCATTGCAATGATTTGATTTTACACTTGATTTCTAAACTATGTGGTTTTAAAAGGAAGATGTTATGGATAGCGGACCCTGCTAGCTGAATTTGCCTGCCATATCAAACTTTTCCTTTTAATTCAACCTCAGTAGTAAGGGACAATTCCTAGATTTTTTTTTCTGTGCTAAACCTATCTTCTTGTGCTAAGCTCCTAGTATGATGTTTGGAACACCACAGATACTTAAAAAATGTTTATTAAATTATATTCACTAAGTATGCCCCAAACTGAAAATTCATGTAACTAGTCTTTATGGGTTACCAGTTAATTCCATTCAACTTCTTTAATTTCTCATTCTGGAAAAACAGTGAAATTGATGAATAATTGGGACATGACCAAAAAGTCAAGTTTAGATGAGTATTATTTTCTAGTTTCACTTATACTCTAAAGATCATTAGATGACAATATTGCTAATAAGTATCATCAGGATATTTCTTAAAAATTGTTTATGAATTATATTCATAAACAATTTAAACAATCTGCCCTAATTTTTATGAAAAATTTCAGGGCCTCCCTTGGTGGCGCAGGCAGTTGAGAGTAGCACTGTGAAGCTGTCCACAACCTCTGCCGGTCCGCTCCTGGCCAGCCAGCGAGGGTCCCACATGGTGCGGCAGACCTCTCCTGTCGCGCCCGATGCTCCCCTCAGCAGTGTATTTCGTCATTCTGCCTATTCTGTTCCCCACTCTGTCTCTGGTGAATCCTCTCACCCTCCCATGCATCTGGCCTGTACCTCAGTTCTTGTATAAATAAATGAAATAAATAAATAAATAGATTTTTTTTAAAAAAAGAAAAATTTCAAACATAAATAAGAGAACAAGGAGCAACCATGTACTTATCACTTAGCTAAATTCATTGCCTATCTTATTGTATCTACTGCTCCCTACCTTGTTCCCACTGGATTTATATGCAGTGAACTTTGGATGTTATAGTATTTCATTCATAATTATTTTCAGTACACATCTCTAAAAATTAAAACTCTTCTTTAAAATACATTCACAGTGCCATTCTAAATTGCCTCTTCTGTGGAATAATCCATTTGCTCTAAATCTAAATTGGGGTTTTCTGACCTGATTTCCTTCCAAACAATAACAGTAACTGGGATTAGTTGTATAACTTATAGATACAAAATAAAATGAAGATAACTAACACATATGGATAATCCATGAAATTAGCAGTAACAAAATTAATAATCTACATATTTGTAATAAACCTGATAAATCTCCCAAAATATTTATAAGTGGACAACTACATTGTTTATATTAGTAATTCATATTTTCAAGTCAGAGACCCAAATTGTAAATAAAATATACTTAACTAAAATAAATAAAACCCACCCCTTAGCAAACATAATCTTAAAAATATTATTTCAGCAAATGAACAGACTGGAATTAAAGTATATTTGAAATGTATCCAAAAAAAAAAAAAAAACCCTTTAGATATTTCATTGACTTATCCATATAAAATAAAATGTACCATAAGTGAACAAAGATATATAAAGGAAACCTTGAACATCAAAGCACAAATCACTAGAAACAACATATACTACATAAAAAATTAGGTTTGTATGTTCATGATTCATAATTTTAACTATCAAAGATTCCCTTTAGCTTCAAATTGCTTTAACCTAAAAACGTCAGTTGATGCCAGAGTATTATGAAATTATAAATGACAAATTCTTAATATAGTGAAAATAAAGTTCATGTTTGTGTTCTAAAATTTCATTTTATTGTACTAAAATATACCCACCAGAATATGGGACTTTCCCCAGGTTCTTTCACTTTGTAGTATTCTTTGTCTTGTGGCAAGACTTTAGTTAACCCAAAATCTCCAATTTTAACTCTGTTTTCATTCTCTACCAATATATTCCTTGTTGCCAGATCCCTGTGAATATACCTTTTTGTGCCAAGATACTCCATACCCTGTAGATAAAATATTTTTCTTTCTGTTAGTTTTATGAACATAATCAAAAAGGTTTTACCTCTATATATTCCCTTTATTATAAAAAAAAATTACAGATTTTTTTATCAATTACTTCAACAAACTCTTTTCTTTCATAACAAATTGCCAGGATATTAGGTACCTTGCATATCTGAGATGTGTACTGCAGAAGTCTTTTATGATCTATCCGTTCCTTATGTTTTTGGAGATAGTCTCGTAAACTTCCATATGGTAAATATTCCATAATTAATCTTAGATTACGCCGGCCTTTTAACACACAAATGAGAACATAATTTTTATTTTGTCACATTTTACTGATGAAATATTAGAAAACAAGCATATATAAAAGATATAAGACTTGAAGATACATAAAATCTCAGTCTAAGATGATAAAACTTAATTATAAATTACAGATTTAAGAACAAAGGCTTTTTAATGAGAAAGTTTTGAATGGAGTTTTAAAAATTATTTTTAGTCTTCTGTAACATTTATACATAATAAAATATGCTGTTGAGAAAAACTTCTTTATTTTCATCAATAATGAACAAAAAGCATTTACTTAAAAATAATACTTTCATAGAAAATGTGAGTAAAAATTATATTTTTCTTTAAAAATTATATTCTGTTGGTAAGTTTAAAAAAGAATGGACCAACTAGCCCAAACATCCTGTAGTTACAGCCCACACACACCAAGCACAATCTCTAGTCATACTGAATGCCTCTCTCTCTGGGCACTGGCATATTCATAGGTCCAGATCTTGAGAATTATTTGTTTCTATTGCCCAGGAAGCCAAGACATACCTTGAGTTCAAAATAGTTTCAATGGGCAACATACCAGCACTGTAGCACACTCCTTTGTACTTTACAATGTTGTCATGCTGCAGGGATTTAAGGATCTCAATTTCCCTTTCAAAGTCTCTGAGATGCTCTTCAGTACTGTGCTGGAGCTTTTTCACAGCCACCACCTCCCCTGTGTTGTCCTGGAGGGGGTCATACCGGCACATCTCCACACTTCCAAAATTACCCTAAAGAACACATCACATTAAGATAGAAATATCAAGTTTTCTTGAAAAATTACTAGTAAATTCTAGTTTATATAGGTAATTCCTGTAACTAGAATTAGCAGATATCTCTCTAAGCAACTTTACATTAAGCAACTTTGAGAAACAATACTATTTCCAAAGGCAGGTAGGAAACCTGTATATTAATATCTTCAAAAATAATTACAGGCTGAAATATAAACAACTTCCCTCTAAAAAAAGCATTTAAACAAATCTTTACCACTAATTTTTTTTTCACTGATTTCCAGGAAGAACTTTGCTTCTTCAAAATATACTCTTTGATATCAGTGTCACCATCAGTGAGGTGGATGGAACAGGAGTCTGTTATGTACTAAATGTCTATACCCACAAAATTCTCATGATAAAGCCCTAACTCCCTCTGAGACACAGACTCTGAGGAGGCAATAAATGTGGTCCTAAGGATGAGGTCTTAATCTTACAAGGCTTGTGCCTTTTTAAAATACAAGTGGAAGAGAGATCAGAACTCTACATTCCATGAGGACTCAAGGAAAAGGAAGCCATAATAAGTCAAGAAAAAAGCCTTCACCAGAAACTGAACCCTGCTGGGCACCTGATCTCAGACTTTCACCCTCTAGAACTAAGATAATATCTATTGTTTAAGCCACCCAGTCTATGGTATTTTGTTATGGCAGCTCAAGCAAACTAACGAAAAGTTTGATTTATTTGCTCAAGAAAGCAGGAAATTTACCTATGGAGGTGTTTCTATTTTTTTTTTAAAGGTTAGTTTTTAAAGAACTTATCTTTTTACTTAAGAGATTATTTAGGTGTCTCTTGTTATGTTAAAGAGGTGGATTTGGGGGATGAAATTATTTTTCTAGATAAAATGGCCTGTGATTATGTTTTAATTCTTTTAAAAATTATTGTATCTTACCTTGCCAAGTTGCTGTAGAAATTTCAAATGTCTCTCTTCAAACTGTGTGGGGTCTTGGTCTTCAAAAGCACCACAAAACCCTAGGGCGCCTATTCTCATATTTAGTAACATGTCATTTTCTGTTAATAGTTCATAATCTGTAGGAAAAGAACATTACCACCATATAATGGCAACTATCTTCTTTTGGTTAAATTGATAGGGATTCAAGCTGACTAAACTAAGCAGAATAACTTAGAAATACTAAGTATAAATTGATACAGGGCAACTCTAACAGTTTAGATTATATTAATGAGACCCTTTATTTATTATCCATAATTCCACAAGCATTCAAGAAAAAGTTTTGCAAAGGATAAATGATTACTTTCCTAAGTAGGTAACTTTAATATTTGAAAGTAAGCCTTTTTGTTGTGATTCCTGTTGTGAGAATAGCATGTAGCATTGGAGTAGGAAATATCCATGTGTCAGACAAATGCATTTTCAGGTACAATATTCTAAGGAGGAGCGGAAAAACAAACCTACTTTATGTTTGGAAAGCTAATCAATTATAAAATATGTAAAAACTAGTTTTAAAAAAACCTGAGAATTGTTTTTAAAAAGTCAATTACACCAAATAAACTCTTATCATATACTATTTATTTATTTATTTTCAAAGATTTATTTATTTATGCATAGAAGAACTGGGGGACAGGCCAGAAGTGGGGGGTATGTGTGGGAGGATTTACCAGAGACAGAATGGGGAACAAAACAGGCAGAATGACCGAAATACACTGCTGAGGGGAGCAGTGGGCCAGTCAGGAAAGGTCTGCTGTGCCATGTGGGCAGGTCCCTGGCCGGGTATCGAACTCGTGCTGCAGTGGCTATGGATAGCGTCATAGGTTGCATCTTAACCCCTTGTGCCACCAGGGAGGCCCTCATATACCATTTATTAACTGACATTAAAATTAGGTTATTGAGGGGAAAAAAAACTTTTTTATAAATAGACCGCTCAATCAAGGAGACTAAAACATGTATATAAAATAAGAAAATTCCGGTGGACATAGAAATTAAGAGGGTCTAAAAGACATCAAAGAACTTAAAAAGTGATTACAGAATTAATTAGGATTTTAACTATAAGAAGATAGAAATACAGTTAGAGAATCAGTAAGATCACTCTTTCAATACATACCTGGAGTAAACAAACTATTAAGATCTCGTATGATGGCTCTGAAAGAAGGCCTAAAATCTGGTTCATAATCCATACAATTATTAATAAGATTTGCTAGTTCTGTCCACTTTGGAGCAGGAAGCTGGTGCCTATCTTCATAAAACTGTAGCTTCTATAATTAAAGAATCACATGTTGAGAATAAATTGTATAATGCCATATCAACTTTTTTTTTTTAAACATTATATAGGTTAAATATATCATATCATGTCAGGAATCAAATAGAGAGTAATTCCAACCTCTCACTCTACATGAACTTACTCTTTGAGAATCCAAAGCACTCAGTGGCTTATCTCCTCCACTGCAAATTTCCCACAAAGTGGTGCCAAAACTCCATTTGTCTGTTGCTAAGTTTAGATTTTTAGGATTTTCAATGCATTCAGGTGGTACCCAAGGTATTCTCTCCTGAAGAACTTTTAAATGATAAGAAAAAAGGATGGTCAAATAATTCCCAAAGTAAACAATTCTGTTACATGCAAATCATTTCCAAACTAATTTGAGTAATCAGATTTCGTTTGTTGGGGGAGAGGTGGGAGAATGTGTATACACATGCACACACTTGAGGGCTACAAGAGACCTTTGAGATACTCTAATTCAATAGCTCAGCTTTAACAATGACAACAATGAGACCCACAAAGATTGAATAATTAGCCCAAAGTCGTACAACGTATTAGTAGCACAGAGTTATAATTCTGTATAACTAAGTTTCCTTCCCATTAAACCATAATGTCTCAACTAGTATCCTACTTTCTCATTTTAATTCCACATTCAAAAATTTATTGTTCTATAAAATTTATCCTAACATAGTCTCTTGATACTTTTTTGGTATTTCTTTACACTGTATAAGTAGTAAAGGTAATGTTAACGTCATTCCTACCTGTTTTAATGACTAAATATCACTAGTAATTCTAACTTGTTGATATGAAAACAAGGAACAACAGGCATTTATTATTATGGCAAATGGATGAGTAAATTATATACCGAAATATTCTGGGTACAGAATTGATATAGGTAGATTTTCTGTATAAATAATGGAATTTCCCAAGTAAAGTTTCTGTAGTCTTTGACACCATTATAAAAAAATGATATTTGTAGAAGGCAACGGCACTCTAGTTCCACCTTTTGGTATTACGGCATAGACAGAAATAGATAAGTAAATAAATAAGAATGAAGGATAATGCATTCTTTGGTATATAGTGGTAAAGCAACGTGAGTATATCTGCAGCATAAAAAAAGATTTAAGAGTTCAGGTTCCTTTCTCCACTATACCAAAACATTTTTTCCTTCTTCACCATTCATTGAAAGGGCAAAATTTCCCTGAATAGCAGATCTAAGATGTACAACATTTCCTGCCCTATTTTCTCTGTTTTCAATATTGAGTAAGTCATCAACTTTAAGTAGTACTGACCCAAATAGTATACCACATACCAGTGTACAAAAGTAGATCAATTTAGATTCTAAATCTAGAATATTCAATTAGAGAAATTAGCTAGGATAGTGAAATACAATTATAACACTATTTGGACTAAAAAACCTCTCTCAACTATTTGACTCACATTTTTAATTTAATTGTGTTAAATAGAATGCTAATCACAAAATAATGTTTTTAAAATGTTGGAATTAGCTGAACAATTAAACTAAATAAGATCTCAAACTAGATAATATATCTTCTCAAATTTTTATTTAGTGATTAAAACAATTTACTTGTGGTTGAATAACTCTAAGATACTAGAAAGTTTCATATTAAAAATGTATAAAATCTGATTTTCCACACATAACTAGGGTTTAACACTGTTTTAAGTAATAAGCTTACAGTCCATGATAATAAGCTTATAAGAAAGTAGAAATGGTCAGACACTAGGATATAAATGTAACTTAATTGAGATTGCTAAGTATGGGAGCTAAGTTATATTACTAATCAAGAACATGTCAATAAAATGGAGTTTAAGAAAAATTAACAACATGATTTTTATGCTCTTCTCCAAGTTAATAAAGTTAAATACAATTAAGTAGAACTTACTGTCCTTAGGCAAAACTGTAATACTAATGCCAGGATCACTAAGTTTGATGAAAGGAGGATTTCCTGTCTTCCTGTCTTCTTCTCTGATGAGTAGAATGTTTTTGGCACACACATTTCCATGAATAAGGATTTTTTCTTCCTATTAAGTTAAATGTAAATAAACTCAAATATCAAATTATATAAGTATTTGAAGCCTTAATATATCCAAGGTCCCAAAATTAATTTAAGAAAGAAAATAAGTCTGTTTATTAATAAACATTAACTTGGAGGCATGCTCTGTGATAATAAAAGGAAATTTTATGGCTGTACTGTTCTTCCTACTTTACATTTTAAATGACACAATAATCAATGCCCATGATGAAACAAATAAATAAAAATCACCCAACGCCACTTCACTTTCTAAAGCTGAGATTTAAAACAGTATGTGTTTCTAGGTGATAGATGACGACAACAAATACTGTTTCTGTTAAGCAGTACAAAGCAGGGGCACTGCAAGAGGTCTGGTCATGCAGGCCCTCCTGTATTCTGCTTCTCTGGCAATACTGCTTTCTCACTGTACGTAATATCAAATTGTCCACTAACACCAGAACAAAGTATTTTTTGCAGGAATTTTCTGTTATCTATAGTTAGTATGACATGCTTCCTAGAATTCACAGGATTTTTGGTTGAAATTTCTAAGCCCAAGTGCTACAAACTAGCAATTCTAAGAGGTGGATAAAACAACTAAATTATTTCTTTCAAAAGTGACTTTACATAAATATATACCTAAAATAATTCCTTTTATCAGCTAACAGATTATTTTAAATGACTGAGCATCTAATTCCAGATTTATTTTTTTTCATAGGTCAAAATCTTTTCTCCATTGCTTCAAAAAATAAAAAATAGGTTTTTGATAAAAGAATATACTACTTACTAGAAAATGCATGGCCCATGCCAACTGTTTAGCCACATCAAGTTTCCATACTATATTTAAAGAATTTTTATTCTTTTTCAGATATGTATCTAGTGATCCAAATTTCACAAACTCCTGAACAAGAATATCTGCATAAAAATATAAGTAATAAGGGCTCAAGTATACATGCAATAAAAAGTATATATTTAAAAATTGTTTTTAATTTAATCATACAGCATGATGTTTGGTTTACATATACTATGAAATAATTATGACAACAGACTAAGCTAAAATCCATCTTCTTATACAGATACAATAAAACAAAAAGAAGAAAAGAAAAAAACTTCTTTGTGATAAAAACTACTAGGATTTACTCTACTTTTCTATCTATCATATAGTGTTAGGTACAGTCATATTGTATATTATATCCCTGGTAATAATCTTGTAATTAGAAGCTTGTATCTTTTGACTATCTTCCTCCAATTTCCCCTTTTCCATTCCCCTCCATTGCTGATAACCATAAGTCTGATACTCTTACAAAAAGGTTGGTTTTGCATGTTTAACATTCCACTTATAAGACCATACAGTATTTATTTGTCTCACTTATTTCACTTAGCATAATGCCTGTCAAGGTCCATCCATCTTGTCACAAATGGTAGGATTTCTACATTTTTTTATAGCTGAATAACATTAACATAAGAAGTCAGTAGTATTACTTACTCTCGTCTCCACAAACACATACTCCATAATTTAAAACCAGATGCTTGTGAGAAAGCTGGCTCATCATACTTGCTGCTTCAAAGAAAGACTAAAAAAGAAAAATACAAAAGAATTTTTGTTTGTGACTCTAAGTATTTATAGTTCAGAAACATACTCTCTGTCAATAGAAAAAAGTACTATCTTTTATTCTTAACAGGGCTAAAGATAAGGTAACAATGTGTATGGTCTCCTTATATAGACTTGCAACTGCCACCAAACTTGATGCCAGAAATCGTTATGAGGAAACCCCTGGATAAGTTTAGAATATGGAGAGATCAAAGAGAGAGGACAATAATGGCATACGATACCATGAATAATGAAAGATGAGTTTAGATCTACAGTTCCTAGAAAAGAGAATTAACGGCACAAACAGAATTAGACACCAGAGTGACATGGGGACTGAAGTAAATGGATGGGAATTTCAAATAACACTTTCTAAAGAATTAAGAATGATCTCTGTGCAGATAAGGTATGACAACTATGCTAGGAGACTGGCATGTATAAACATCACTCAAACTCATCTGAACTTTGACAGGAACTTCTGGTTATGGTTGTTCAGAGGATCACAATCACCAATGCTGTGGTATTCTGGATTAGAATAACTTCTCAGCTTATGTGTTTGCCATCATCTGCCACCAGCATCCCTTAAGACATTTTAAAAATAACATAAATGTTATATCATTCAGTGATGCCTTGCTATGTTAAGGAAATCTGGCAACAACAGCTGGATTTCTGTCCACTAGTATCTCTAGATGATGCCAAGAACCACCTGTATTTTACCTAGAGTGTTCCTCAGTACAGTACTTTTCAAAAATTTTTTTTTTCAGTAAATGAAATTGTGGCCTAAATCTGTGGAACCCACAAAGTTCTGGAAAGCCGAGTTTGAAAACTATTGCCTCAGTATATGCAGAGATGTAATAATCTCCATACCACAAAGTTAAAAGAAATTAGTTTGGAAATATGTTAATTTTTTAATAAAAACTTAAAATTTGTATAATTTTCTATAGCCCCAACAGAATGCATCCTCAGAAAAGTCCTTTAAATACATACTTTTAAAAAAATCACAATTTAAAAAATCTCCATGAGTGACTATGTTGTATGCATGAGAGCACATCTTAAAACAATAAATTGCACAAAGAACATACTTACATACATACATACATGCATACCTCTGAATAGTTTCTATGAGCTTTATCCAGAACTTTTAAAAGAACTTCGGTTTCATGCAGCTGACCATAGTCTCCTACTTCTCTTCTTAGACCTTTGAAAATTTTTGTAAAAGTGCCTTGGCCAAGGCTTTCATTCTTTAAAAGAAAAAGAGGAAAAATTGAGTAAAGACAGAAAAAAATATATGTATTAGGAAACATGCTCAATGCCAAAGAGTTAAAGAAAAATCCATGTACGAGTACTTCCATTACAAACTAAATCCAGATCTGAGTCTCCAAATTAATTATATTTCCTTCCTTACACAGTAGTAAAAGACCAAATGATTAATCAAAGAATTTTTTTTTTAAAGATTGATTTATTTATACAAGAACCAGGGTACAGGCCAGATGCGCGGGAGGGTGAGAGCATTCACCAGAGACAGAGCGGGAATAGAACAGGCAGACTGATGAAATACACTGCTGAGGGGAGCAGAGGGCTAGACAGGAGAGGTCTGCTGCGCCATGTGGGATTCTCACCGGCCAGCCGGGATTGAACCAGCATTGCAGAGGCTGCGGACAGCTTCATGGTACGGCGTTCAACTGCCTGTGCCACCAGGTTGGCCCAGGAGAATATTTTTGTTCCCCCCTGTCCTTATACCCCCTTAATTAGCTATAATCAACACTTTTTTACAGGCCACTGTTTACCAAAATTTATTTACATGTGACTTTTTTTGTTTGCCTTTTTCTAAATGCCTTTAAAGAAAGATAATACAGTATAATCTGTGGAGTCAGAATGTATTTCCTTGTTGTGTGACCTTGTAAAAGTTATTTAAACTGTGCTGTGGCTGTCTTGGTTTCTTCATCTGAGGAATGAGGACCATAACTATTTTTTTTTTTAAGATTTATTTATTTATGCATACAAGAGCTGGGGTACAGGCCAGAGGTGCGGGGGGTATGGGGGATGACAGGATCCACCAGAGACAGAGTGGGGAACAGAACAGGCAGACTGCTGAGGGGAGCAGTGGGCGAGACAGGAGAGGTCTGCCTCACCACGTAGGTTTCTCCCTGGCCAGCCAGGGATCAAACTCATGCTGCAGAGGCTGCGGATTGCTTCATAGTGCAGTGCTTAATCCCTTGCGCCACCAGGGAGGCCCACAATAACTACTTTTACTTGTGGGTCATGCTTTAATTAGAGATGGTTTCACTTTTAACTCCTGATCTTGTATAGACAAGATGGCCTTTCTGTATGTTGCTTTTCAAGGTTTCACAGATTTTTTTTTTAAAGAAAATTGTTTGCTATAGAGCTATATAACTGGTGTGCCTATGGGAGGTTAGACCAGAAACTTCCTATGTTGCCATCTTGTTTTGACTCCACTAAATTTTAATCCCCTTGATTAATGAGACTAAGAATATCCAGCCCCAAATCATTCTGAAGCTAAAACATCTTAAGCACTACTTTTTTTCAGCTAAATCTTTATTTTTTACCCCTGTATTTCCAATAATTTCTAAAGAACTTGCAAATTAAGGTACAGATATTTTTTGTGGAAGATTTTTAATTTAAAATTTTTGAATTAATATTTTTTAATTCCTAGAAAAATTACATTCTTAAATAATTAAATTTTTAAATTTCTAACTCATTTGGCATCACATTTTCACAAGAAATGAAATATTTCAATTGCTATTAAAGTTTTATAATATAGGTTATTTTATAATAAAATGGCTCCAAATGCCACATGAATATAATATGGAACAGATATAGATATATAGAGATACATATAATGAATATAACATTAAGAAGGCAGATTTTGTTTTAAAAGGGGAAAAAAGATAATAATCATTAACTAGTGACTTACAAATATCAAATCTTCATTTCTGATTTTGTGAAAAACCATTTGGTTCACATTATTATGTCTTTGCAATGTTGGTGAAGTTGGTACTTCAGAAACACCATTGGTTCTGAAGACTAATAGGTTTGATTTATCTGTTTAAAAAAAAAAGGAAGGAAATATATATAATGAAAATGCACTGAGGATATAAATTGCTCCAAAGGAGTAAAATAAAATATGTTCTATATATAAGAAATACTTAACCTCTTTTTACTATTCATTTCTTTTCCATAGAAAATTGTTTTAGTTTATTCATTAAACTTTCATATACTTTAGCCTGTTATCTCATACTCAAAATCATAATCACTTAGTAAAATTTGTTAGGAATCAATAATTTTTGAAAGTCTGTTATTTCAAGGGATTGATCTTTATTTTTATCAGTATACTTCAAAAAATACAAAAGTTTAAATTTTAAAAGGATATGGAAATTTTTACTTGGAAGAAAACATGAAAATGTGGTACTGAAGTCTTCAGTTTCACTGATCTCTACCAATCAATTACTGTTTTTTAAATACCATTTTAGAATTATGGAACTTCAAGTCACTTCAGATTACCCAAATCAAACCAAAAAACCCAATCTGAGGATGCTTGTACAATAGAACAGAACAAAATTAATTTGTTCAGGAACTGCTGCTTTCATATTTCTTTTGAAATTAATATAAAATGATCTCTCCCACCACATGCATAATACATGACCAGCAGTATTTTTTCAAAGAACTAGAAAATTCTTTTACCTTTTGGCTTTGGGGGACAGCATTTAGTAAACTGGAAAATAATACTGTCAGATCGGACAGTTTCCATCTGGTAACAATTCAAAAGCTCTTTAAGATTATTGAAGTTCTTCTTAGTTCCAGTGAGGTTGTATTCTCCATTCTCGTTTTTGGTAATCAAACAGTGCTTATATTCAATGACATTTTCTTGCTATTTAAGTTTAATTATAAATACGGTGAGGAAGGAAAATTCAAATGGACACACAGTGATTATTTTGCCAAAAGGATTTCAAAAAAGCAACCAGCAGAACATTTACACATTTGAAACATGACTTTAGTAAAAATCAAGGATAATTAATGATAATACAATCCGTAATAGACTTTTATCATTTACAAAATGAAGTCTTAAACTAATTTAGTACATAAAGCTTTCCATGAGCTAGCTGACCTCTGCCTCTATTTCCAACTTCAAAGTCTTTCACTCCCAAGATACAACCTAGCTCTAGCTATATCAAATGATTTAAATAATTTCAAGAAAATATCATGCTTCATGCTTGATAACTATACATATTATCACTCTACCTATGGAAATATTTTATCTTTTCCTTCTGAGCAATAAGTTTTTATTCATTCCTTAAAACTCAAGGCTTAAGTAGCACTTCCATCAAGTTCAAGTACCACTTTTTCTGTGATGTTTTCCCTAACAACTCTCACCCCAACCCACAGGAAATGTGATTACACGTTACATTCCATTGTATCACTATTTTGTGTTAGTATCTCTAATATGGCAATTTTAATATTTTTCACTTTTCAATATTTGTCATATATGCTATGCTATAAAATTGTTCTTCCACCTAACTTTTAAGCTGCTTTTAATAAGCATTTTTATTCTACTTAAAACCATTTGTATAAAATTAACTAAATACCTCAAGGTCAATCTCAAGTCCCTTTCTACGCCTGATAATTGTAACTCTTTCTGTTATTGCCTATATTTGACTACGTTGGATAATTATAATGTTCAATTTAGAAATTTTTAAAATACTTTCTTATTTTTGCTTTCCCAAAAGTAAGTTTATTGAAATCAGGGCCATCTCATATATTCCCTACTACACAGTCTCATATTAAGTCAAGTAAATGTAATAAACATAAATATATACATTTTGATTGGCTAGCTGAACATAATGGATTGATACACATTATAAGTACAGACATAGTGTGAATTAGGATATACTATAAGTACTTCACAATGAGAAAATTATGGAGTGGTTTACCTGCTGTATTTATAAATAACTCTATATAGGCTAAATATAAGATAGCTCAATTTATAAAAATTAAAGTAATTGAATAAGAAAATTCTTTTGATATTTTAATTAATTGATTAATTTTTAAAGATTTATTTATTTATTTATACAAGCACTGGGTACAGTCAGAAGCGCTGGAGGGTGAGAGAATTCACCAGAGCCAGAGCAGGGAGCAGAGCAGGCAGAAGGACCGAAGTACATTGCTGAGGGGAGCAGCGGGCAGCAGGAGAGGTCTGTGCGCCATGTGGGACCCTCCTCCAGTGGCAGGGGAGCAGCCGGGAATTGAACCAGTGCTGCAGAGGCTGTGGGCAGCTTCGCAACCCAGCGCTCAACCGCTGCACCACCGGGGAGGCCCCTTTTGATACTTTAAAAGGTTAAATACTGAAAAGCTATAAAGCTTCATAGCTTTTCAATATTTATGCCATAGTATAAGTCACAGTATCTTTTTAGATAATTTTGGGTAGTAAATCATAGATAAGACCCAAAATGATCTGTATTAACAGATTATTGTTTCATTGTGGTTTATACTTAAAATATACATCAATGATCATTATTCTTAATATTGGAAAAACAATAGTGAAAAGTGCTATAATGTTTGTTTTTGTCCTATTTTACTCTAATCCTTAACAATCACTAGTAATATAAATGTTTGCTTCTGATATTTTTCTGTTCTACATGTTTTGGTAAAGATTTCTGTATTGTGAAAAAAGAGACTTCAACAGATTTGATGAAATATGAAACACTGGTAATACCCAAACATCAAAAAAGTAAATAAATTCCAAATAAAAAAACCGAAAGACAGAGATAATTTTTATATTTGTATATAAATCCTAGGAACTAAAATATTGTTTAATTATGCTGACTCTCTAAGGTAACTTAAACATATTGTGCTAGTTATCATATCCAGAGCTATAATTCTGAGTATTAAAAAGGAAATATGGGAGAGAAAAATAAAGGGGAAATTATATAAAAATGCTATCATTAATTAATGTAATAATACTAACCTCAACTGCAAAAGTCAGAAAATATTTATTAAAGTCCTTAGGACTACATCGAAGTACATACAATCCAGCTGGATTACCTGCTTTCTTCAGTTTACTGACGGCAAAATCTATTCTAAAAGTAAAGAAGAAGTAATTTGAATGATGACAAAGCAAGCACCATCATATGACAAAAAAATTCATGTGAAAGGTCAGAAGTCAAATCTAAAACTCTCAGAATTTTTAGAAGTCCCTTCCATTTCATATGTTTATCAATAATCTTGCAAGGAAAAAATTCAAACTACCAAGCTATTTTGCAGCAAATTCAAACCAATTCAAGGGGCAACCATATTGCTTTAAAAACAAAGGGTACTAGTACTGTAAGATAAACTCACAAAGAACAATTCATTCATTTTAATTTTCTATCTTTTGATATAAATTTAGTATTTTAAAAAACATACTCTCGTAAAACATCATTTGACTATGCAACCTATCACAAAATACTTACGTCTCTTCTACTACAGCAATTACTAATATAAAAATTGATGTGCATTATTGCAGTATTTAAGTTAATGCCAAAGTCAATAGCAGACCCAGAGCAAGTAACGACTACTGATTTTTAAAATTTTGCTGTGTGTTTTATTGAAGTAGCACATCTTGAGACAAAGTAAAATCATAATCTACATGAAAGCAAAAAATCACCTCTCTTTTTACTTAACATTATGTTTCTCATGTATAAACTAATGCCTGGCACATATTAGCTACTCAGCAGTATATGTTCTATAAAAAGATGAAAGAACGTGTGAATGAATGAATGGATAACGAATGAACTAATGGTAGGAGTTATTAAAATATTGAATATGTTAAGCATAGCATGTTTAAATAGGGCAACTTTTACATAACAACCAGGATATATTTTCTCAAATACTGAATTAAGAGTAAATAGAGTAAGGTCAAGAGACAATTGCTCACAATCTATCCCAGATTATTTCTTCTGCTCAGATTCTTCAAACTCAATGCCAATCATAAAGCAAATCCTGGCTAAGAGATAACCAGGACTTGGATTCAAAAGATGTTATACATTACAGTTGGCTTTAGCCAGTATTAAAGCAAGGTATACAAATTGTGTCAATATGGTAGCTAGTATCCAGATGTAGTTATTTAAATATAAAATTATTGAAACTAAACAAGTAGTTCAGTTCTCAATTGCACTAACCACATTTCAAATACTAAAAGCCATATGGGTCTACTGGCTACTATATAAACACTGCAGATACAGAACATTTTCATTTTCATCGCAGCAGAAATACTGTATAGTACTATTCTAGAAAAAATGGACATTCAGTACATTTTGGATTTGACATTTTCATTAGGAGAAGTTCAACATCCCAAAATACTAATGATCAACAAATTTTGCATAGTGGCTCCTCTGCAGTATTTCATACTTAATGAAACACAAATTGAAGGATTATTTTTTTAGATTAACACCCAAAAATGATTAAGCAACCTTAGGCAACTAATGTTAAACCTATACAAGATAGGTTTATAGATTAGTGTACATATAAATTTTTCTCAAAATAAAATTATCATGTAATCTGATTATAAATATTTTAGTTAAAAAAAAGAACTTTTCAAATTGATATTTTTTCCTAAACTTTTAAATCTAAATATATCACTGTTGAATAAAATCTTCTTTGTGAATATATTATTTGGTTTTAAAAAATTTACTTTTAAAGCCTACATTACTTACGAAATTGGGCCATGACAGTTGCTTTGTATATTTTCAAGAACCATTGGAGGTGCTACTTCTTTGCAGAGGTAATGATGTGCATCTGCAGTTAATCTATAATATCCATCAATTAATGACACAAAAGACAAAGCTTCTCTTAATGAGCTAAGTTCTATTTCCTAAGTAAAAAGAAAAAAAAAATTCAGTGTAATTTAAAAAGTCAACTGCATGTTTCATATTGAAAATTCTCCTAATTTATATCGTTAGATTAATTCTCCTAATTTTTTTCTAAATTGCTCAAATGCCTCTTATGCATCCAATGCACAATGTGAATTACAAATTCTTATGTCTGGTATTTAAGAACCTCTTATATACAGAATTATCATCATGTTGTTCCAGTTATAGTTTACTACACATCCAACATTTTGCTATGTTTTCCAATAACCCTATAGACAAATGTGCCATTCATCTCAATTAAAAATCACTCTCATCTGATATAAAAGTTGGTATTAATTACAAATAACTAGCATTGGGGCCTCCCTCGTGGCACAACAGGTTAAGACAGCACTGTGAAGCTCTCCACAGTCACTGCAGCACTAGTTTGATCCCTGGCCAGGGATGTGACCCACAAGGTGCAGCAGACCTCTTCTGACTCACCTGCTGCTCCCCTCAACCATATATTTCAGTAGATCTGCCTGTTCTGTTCCCCACTCTGTCTCCGGTGAATCATCTCACCCCTGACACCTCTGGCCTGTACCCCAGTTCTTGTATGCATAAATAAATAAATCTTTAAAAAATAGTTAGCATTAATTTTCACATACTAAGTAGAGACTAATAAAGTACTTGGGCTAAAAACTATAATCTATGTAGTATATGCTAAAGCTAAAATCATATGTAGTTATCCTATGTTTGTATCATCATATACACATATGTGAACATATAATCAACCTACAATGAAGCATCTTACTTAAAGGGAAAACACCAAAGCAACTGCTCCTAAAATCAGGAATAAGGTTAAGAAAGTCCACTATTTAATATTGAATTAGATGTATTTAGCCAACATGAATAGGCCATAAGAAACAAATATAAATACAGAAGTTGAAAACAAGGAGGTAAACTATCTCTATTTCGAGATTATATGATTATATATTGGGGACCCCAAAAGAAAACAACTATATAATTAGCTCTGCAGTAAAATAATTCATTGAAATAGCAATATACAGAAATCAATAAATTTCACATATATTAAAAAAGTTATTTATAGAAAAACTTCAAAACACTCTTGTAAGTATACAACAGTTAGAAGTATTATAGATTGGAATATAAATGATAAACTATAACCTAAATCTAATTATTGTGTAATGTGATTATAACTTAAACTGTTTTTTTAAAAAACTTCAGTAAAATTAAGGTAACATTTCTTCTAAACTCCTAAATCTATATATATCACTGTGTCAAAATTTTTTTTTGTAAATATCTCATTTGATTTTTAAAAATTTACTTTTAAAGTCCATATTATTCACAAAATTGTTCTAAGATGTAACTTTTTACGTGGTTATATAGGTTTACCATGTTCTTAGACAGAAAAAAATTAACATCATGAAAATATTAAAATCCCTAAATCAATTTTCTGATTTGTCACAGTTACAATGAAAATACAAACCAGTACTGAAAGATGTACATAGAAAAGCAAAGCAAGTATAAGATTCAGAAAATCAGGGATCTGATATAAAAAGAGAAAAGAAGGTATTTTCAGGACAAAGAAGGGATATGCCCAAGAATTACATGTGCACATGGTCTAGAGAGTATCCAGTCCAGGTTAGATATACCCAGGTGCCCGGAAAAAACTAGAAGTGATGTAATATTGAACATACTTAACTATGTGAAATACTGTACTGCGAAGTGTACTATTTTGCAGCATTCTTGTAAGGATGAAAAGACATAAAAAGAAAATATTTATACAAAGTGAAAAAGATGAAGAAATGGTTAACACTATCTGAGATGAAGAAATGGTTAACACTAAATGAGAAAAACAACTAGGTTTACAAGAATGGAAATGTGATCATAGTATACTACTTTGCTCAGCAATGAACAAATGTAGTCATAAAGAAAACACAGAATATGAACTTAAACCAAACAATTTAATGAAAAAGTATATGACATATATGAATGATAAGAAGTACTTAGCTAAAACAATTAGGCCATAAAAATAGGCACTAGGGCCTCCCTGGTGGCGCAGGCGGTTGAGTGCAGCAGCCTTGTGAGGCTGTCCACAGCCTTAGCAGCACAGGTTCGATCCCGGCCTGTTGGTTGGGGAGATGCCCATATGGCACAACAGGCCTCTCCTGTTTCGCCCACTGCTCCCCTCAGCAGTGTATTTCAGTCAGTCTGCCTGTTCTGTTCCCCGCTCTGTCTCTGGTGAATCCTCTCACCCTCCTGCACATCTAGCCTGTACCCCAGTTCTTGTATGAATGAATAAATAAATCTTTTTAAAAAAATAGGTACTAAAAACAAACCCACAAACAATATCAAAAGACTTGGAGAATTTCAAGCCACTACAACAAAGGATTAATACATTAATACGTAATAAATGAGGTAGTGAAAATTACCAATCAATTGAAAATAGAAAACTAGTCAAAGGATATGAGAAAGCAAATCACAAAGGAAGAAATACAAACAGCTGGCCATAAAAACAAGAGTCTGCTCAATTTCAGATTCCAATTGAGAAAATGTAATATTAACATTAGGACACAGTGATATTTTTGCCAAAAAATTAAAATTTAGGTAACATCCAAGGCTGTTACAATGAACATGGTGTGTAGCTATCTCTTTGAGATAGTGTTTTTGTTTCCTTTGGAAATCCAGATATGAAACTGCTAGATCAAGTTGCTAAATTTTATAAAGTGTGTTTTACCATTTTTTAAAATACAGGGGGAAAAATGGCAGAATAAAAAATAAAATGGTGATTAAAAAATAAATGCAGTAACACATAACAGAAATGCAATAATAAGCAAAAATTAATTACTTTCTTCTATTCAACAACAGAGAAGATACATTGACAAAAAATTCTTAATCCTAATAAGTAACAGAAAAAGCATAACATCATGAATAAAATTCAGCTAGAAATATGGTATGTATAAGAATAAAATTATGAAAAGTTTCTGAAAAACAAGTAATATTTGGCTACCAGGAGAAATATAATGTATCCCTTAAATAGAAAATGTAGTATGGTAAAGAAATACCACTTTACCCCAAACTAATCTTTAGAGAAATTCTAGTAAAATGTCAATGTAGCAGATGTCACAAATATAAAATCATTGTTTTGTACAACTGAAACAAACAGTCTTATGTTAATTATGTTATTCCCCCCCAAAAGTTTTTAAATAAATAAAAGTTTAAAGAATACAAAAAAAGCCAAAGTGATAGTTTAAAGAGCTTTAGGAAATACTCAACAAACAAGGCAATGTCAAGTTTAAGAGCTTATAGAGTATCAAATCATATGTCTGAGTTTATCAGAGGCCCTATCAATTAACTAACACCAACCTTTGAATGCTACTTGATGTCTCTATATTGCAGACTTAAAATGCAGCCAACAAGTTCCAACAATGTCCTATAATAAAGTTCTTTATATTACTGCAGGATGTTCACATTAGCATCTCTTAATAAACTCTTCCAGAAATACTTACTCTATAAATACCGTATTTATAGAATAAAAATTTACTCTATAAATTCTACATTGGGGTTAAAAATCCTCCTCTCATTGATCCATTAAATATTTACAAACTTCTTTCTAAACTAGGTCCTGTACTATGCAGGAACAAAAGACAGATGAAAATATGATACTTTCAAGTAGCTCACAGTTTAACAGGAAATAGGTATACACTATTATATTTTTATCTGAGAATTAGAAGCCATGCTGACTAAAGTGAGGTGCAAGTTAGTTATAATTTTGATAATATAAACCTGAAATGACCAGACAGGTATGTTAGACATATATTTAGGTTAAATTAATAATATTAATATGACATATAAGCCAGGTAAAGAAATACATGAATTAAAAAGAAAAAGCCAAATAAGCGAGATATTCAAGAGTAGCGAATAAAGGAATTCTTTTCTTCCCTTTTGATTAAAATAAGGGGGATTTCTGAAGCTATTTAAAAAAGGATATTTAAAGAAGCTATTTAAAGAAGGATTAATTAGAGACAATCAAGTTTTACAACGTGAATAGGTCTGACCTGGGACTGGTTTACCTTCTACTATACAAATTTCAGACAGCTTAGTTTTAATATCTTTTTCTACTTTAATCATGCAATATGACTGGTGTTATGTACATCTCCAGTGGTAAAAAGATTGTCAGGAATGAGCATTACAACAGGGAATGAGCACAAACCAAAATGAAAAGAAAAAGTTACTGATGTTTTGCTTATCACAGAAATGATTGAGAAACACACTATTCTACAAGAAACTGTGGGAAAAAGTGTTGGTAGTAATACAAAAAGCTAGATGTAATCCAAAAGCTTACTACACTGTACTTATGTTCAGAAATATAATTAAAACTAAAATAAAAATTCCTGCAAGAAAATTATTTTTGTACTAACACTTGAAAATTTTTATTTCTGACAACAGTAAAACATTACCATTATGTAATTACAATGCACTTACCAGACCTTTACTATCTTGCTTATGGATAGTTACAATTCTGCTTTCACTTGCACCTTCTTGGTTTGCTTGCTTAATACTAACAGCAATAATATCAGGAAAATCACAATATAACTGTAATTCCTATAATTAAGAGTATTCAAAATTAAAAATAAGTAAAATTTATGGAGTCCTTTAAAACAAGATTTAATGAAGGACATAACATTCATTCTAAATTGATTAAAATAAAAAAATATATTCATAGTAACAAATAAGCATTAAATGGAATTCCCTCGCCCAAAATCTAACTCTAATACTATGCTATATCATGCTTTGGCTTAAAAATTAAAGCATTGGGCCTCCCTGGTGGCACAAGGGATTAAGTCTCAGCACTATGAAACTATCTGCAGCCATGGTAGCACAAGTTAGATCTCCAGCCAGGGAGCTAACGCATATGGCACAGCAGACCTCTCATGTCTCACCTGCTGCTCCTCTCAGCACTGTTATTTCAGTAGATTCACCTGTTCTGCTCCCACTCTGTCTCTGGTGAACCCTCTCACCACCACACCACCATCCCCCATCCCTGAATCTCTGGCATACACCCCAGATCTTGTACGCATAAATAAATAAATCTTTAAAAAATATTAAAGGGTGCCAGGAATCTAAAGTGTGTTATAATATCCCTCAATCCAGTCAACATTAACAGGAATCATTGACAGAAAATTTTAAGTTTTAACTGCCAAAGAATGAAAATTAAAAAAAAAAAACAAACCCTAATAATAGCATAACGACAGCATAGATATGAACAAATTTAAAACTTCTAATGCAAGCATAAAATAAACCAAATTAATTATTTAATAGGCATACATTACTATAAAATTAATAAAAATAATCTCTGAATTTTTATGACTGTGCCTCCTATTATCTATAACATAATAGTAAAAGTAAAAAAAAGGAGGCAACACTACTTTAAAAATTATTTTTAGAATTCAAGCTTTTTCTGAAACTATATGAAAACCATTACTATTATTTTGTCATAAAAATTAAATGAAAAACTCTCTAAGAACAGTGAAAAAAGAGCTATAGATATGATCTTGATAGCTTCACACTGTTAAAACTTCCACTTCTAGCAATGGGAGAAAAGAAGTATAAGATCATGTATCAAGTGACTAAAATTACTTTGCTTCTATTACCATTCTACTTAAAATAACAAAGAATGAGAACATATCATTAAGGATTACCTGTTCTGTCAGTGTCTCACTTTCTTTATGTTTCCCTCTTGACCACTGAATTCCACCGTTTCCAGTTATTATAATGGTTGCAAAAATCTCCTCACCTGAAGGACCTCTTCCACGTTCTTTTACTTCAAATTGCTCTGTGTAGAAGGCAGACTGAAGAGTTTCCAGATTCATAAGATACTTAAGTTTCAAGTTTCTGGCAGTGACGTTGCATTGGCCAAACTGCTGAATAAATCTGCGAAATCGATATCTTATTCGCTTTCTTGTCAAAATATGATAGTCTTGGATCTTTGCTCGAACGCATTTTGGTAAAAATGTCTTGTAGCTAGGGACAAAGAGAACACAAAGAAAAGCCAAACTTATTGAAAGAGAACTCTAAAAACAACATTAAAAAGAGATGTTACCAGGCCTCCCCTGGTGGCACAGCGGTTGAGCGCTGGGTTGTGAGGCTGCCGCAGCCTCTGCAGCGCCAGTTCGATCCCCGGCCACCGGCGAGGGTCCCACAAAAAAAAAAAAAAAAAAAAAATTTGATATCTGACTACAAAAACAAATTTTCTCTGAATTAGTATAAGTGTTTAGACTAGGTGATGTTAATTTTCTTCCCCTAATGAAATGAAAACTTTGTCCAGTTAATAATGGAATCTCTAAAATTTGGTTTCTCTTGTACACCATTTTTTCCCTGCATAGTACTGCAAATACTTCCTACAATATTGTACACCAAAATTTATCTGAATTCTAGTGATTGTTACATTTTATTGGACACTACTGTTGGTCATTATGCAAACATACTTCTTTTCTTTTTTTTTTTTAAAGGATTCATTTATTTTTCCATACAAGAACTGGGGTGTAGGTCAGAGGTGTGGGGGGTGAGAGGATTCAGAGTTGGGAGTAGAACAGGCAGATGTACTGAAATACACTGTTGCGTGGAGCAGTAAGCAAGGCAGGAATAGTCTGCTGCACCATGTGGGGATTGAATTCATATTGCAGTGGCTGGCGATAGCTTCATCGCGGCTCTATCTTTAATCCCTGCGCCACCAGGGCGGCCCTGTATTATTTTCTTAAGCCAGCATCAAGAACTCTTAATTCCTTTGCAATCAAAAAAAAATCCAGTTTGGGAATTTTCAAACTCTTTTGCACTTTCATATCTATGTAAAATATCCTAAAGAAGTTACATATTTCCCTCCATCTGAAATACCTGACAAATGGGAACATTTTATTGCTAAAGATAAGGCTATAAATGTCCATGTATTTACATATGCTAATCCTTCCCATCACCCATCTCCTACATAGTTAGCTCTTTTTCATCCTCTAAGTCTCAGCTCAAGTATCATCAAATCCAAGAAACCTTTCCAGATGACAATGACTATGTCAGATTCTCCTGCCTCTGTTCTTTCTAATTTATAGTTTATGAAAATAATAAGATTTTATTTATTTAAAAAATACCTATCACCATCCATTTAGACACCTTGTACCCTTGTTTCCACCCTACACTCCAAACTCACTACTTTCAAGTTATTTTAATTTAAATTTTTTACTACTCTGTATGCTCTTGAGATAGCAGAAAGGGTTTGCTATTGCTTATTTCTTTCTAATTCTGCATTCAGTAATCACAGGCTGACACCTTGAAATTGGTCACGGAGAGAATATTTATTTATACCACAGCTATCAGCAAAGATTACAAAGAAACCAAATCTCTTTTTTTCCCAAGACCTGGTTTCTTAAACATTTACCAGCATACTACTACTGTTTTCTTTTCCCACTCTGCCCTAAGCCCCTGGAAGAACTGTTTTGTATTCAAGCAGGCAGAGTTGCTGAAGAAATTCATTTGATGAGTTTCATTATAAATTCATAATCACCAATTTCAAATAGGCTTTCATCACTACCCTTCCTCTTAGAACATTTTTGTTCAACTATTTTCCCCAACGCCCACAACTATTTCAAACCTTCTCTAAGGTTCTCAAGCATCAGCTACATTCCTCCTTAAGTTCAGTAAATGACTTCATTTCCTTTTCAGAGGGGAAAAACAGCTTCTCTAAGCAAAACTCCCTCAATATTCTGCTAGCAAATATTACTTATCAACATTGATTCTCTCCTCTTTGCTGCCTCTCACAATAGATGATGTAGAAACCTGCTGTTTATTTTTATTAAACATTTATTTATTTATGCATACAAGAATGGGGGTACAGGCCAGAGGTTTGGGGAGGTGAGAGGATTCACCAGAAAGAGTGGGGAACAGAACAGGCAGATTTATTGAAATACACTGCTGTGGGGAGCAGTGGGCAAGGCAGGGGAGGTCTGCTGTGGCATGTGGGTAGCTCCCTGGGCGGGGATCAAACTCATGCCACAGTGGCTGTGGATAGCTAGCTTCATAGTGCTGTGCCTTAACCCCTTGCACCCCCAGGGAGGCCCCTAAACCTGCTGTTTAAAGCCAGTTCTTTGACCTGTACTTATCCTCTCTAATATACATCTACCTTTATGGGGACTTTTACTTTTTTTTTTTTAAGATTTATTTATTTATGCATATAAGAGCTGGGGTACAGGTCAGAGGTAGGGGGTGGGCGGAGAGAATTCACCAGAGACAGAGTGGGGAACAGAACAGGCAGATTGACCTAAGCACACTGCTGAGGGGTGCAGCAGGCGAGTCAGCAAAGGTCTGCTGCGCCATGTGGGTTGCTCCCTGGCCGACTGGGATCAAACTCGCTGCAGAGGCTGGGAATTGCTTCATAGTGCGGTGCTTAACCCTTTGTGCCACCAGGGGGGCCTTGGACTTTTACTCTATTATTTCTCTTTTATTTACATGTTTTACAAATACTAAGTATTCTTCCCATCTTAAATGTAAAATCTTTTTATACCACAACTCCCTCCAGTTGCAGCCTACCTGCACTCTTTTGGAAGAATTTATACAACCATTTTCATTTTCTTGACTTCCATTTACTTCTCAACTCACCCCAATCTGGCTGTTCCATCATTCTACAGAAACAGCTCTTACTGAAATCAAGGAAAACTTTGATATTGCTAAAATAAAATTTCTGTGTTCTTTCACTTTTCATTTTTCAGCTACACTCAATGTTATAGATAATTCTTTCTTTGACAATAATTCCCCTTAGCTTTTCTGATTTTATTCCCATTTCTTTGGCTATTCTGTCCAAACTTCTTGTTGGAGTTCCTCAAGAATTCCAATTATGGGCCCTCTTTTTTTCTATACTCTCTTTCTCTCTGAGATATTCTATATGCAAATGTCACTCATGTCTCTATATCTAGCACTAACATTTAAGCTCCAGACCCATATCTTCCACAGTCAATTGAAATTACGCATTTAATCTGCATGTCTCAGAAGCTCCCCCAATGTGTTACACCAAACACCATCCCCAACACCTTCCCCCTAAAGACCTTCTTACAACATTCTTTAATACTACAAATCATCTACTTCTGCAAACCATAAAAAGCCAAAAATCATCCTTTACACCACCCTTTCCTTCAACCCCCATTACTTAATCTATCAAGATATTCCCTTGATTTAAACTTGTTAATATTTCTCTTATTTCTTCATTCTTCCCATTTAATCCGTGCAAGCACATATCCTCGAAGAAACTGCAATAACCCAAATCTCTGGCCAGTTCATATTACTCATACCATTCTGATTTGCTTTCTTTCTTTTTTTTTTAAAGACTTACTTATTTATGCATACAAGAACTGGGTGTAAGCCAGAGGTGCGGGGAAAGGGAGCGGACATGAGAGGATTCACCAGAGAGAGTGGGGAACAGAACACACAGATCTACTGAAATACATCGCTGAGGGGAGCAGTGGGCGAGTCAGGAGAAGTCTGCTGCACCAGTGGGTTAGCTCCCTGGCCCGATGGGGCTAGAACTCCTGCTGCAGTGGCTGGCAATAGCTTGATAGCACCGTCTTTAACCCAGATGCCACCAGGGAGGCCCTAATTTGCATGCTATACTAGAATCAAAGGGTTTTTTTTTTTTAAAGATTTATTTATTTTTATACAAGAATTGGGGTACAGGCCAGAGATACAGGGAGTGAGAGGATTCACCAGAGACAGAGCAGGGAACAGAACAGGCAGACGGACAAAGTACACTGCTGAAATGGAGCAGCAGGCAAGACAGGAGAGGTCTGTCCTGCCATGTGGGTTTCTCCCTGGCCGGCCGGAAATGGAACTCCTGTTGCAGTGGCTGCGGATTGCTTCTTAGGTTGTGTCTTAACCCCTGCACCACCAGGAAGGCCCCAAAGGGTTTTTTTAAAAATAAAAATCTAATCATTTTACCGTGGCTTAATGCCCTTGCATGGTTTCTTAGTACTATTAACCTTATCAATGTGACTCAAAGGTTCTCTATGATCTAGTCCTTGTCTCCAACTAATTCTTTAAGCTCTAACCATATTGACTATTCACTCTTCCCATGCCCCCTTCCCTACAAGATCACTTCCATGAATCTCTACCAAAAAGACTAAACACTGAAAAATAATTTAAAACTAAAACCAAAATGCAAATTATTCCTACTTCACCTTCTTCTGCCAAAAACATTAATCATCAAAAGAATGTGATTCACATAAACACCAAAGTTTTACCAGATTTTTTAAAAATAAATTTTATTTTTATATTCCCCATACAATTACAACCCCCTTATTTTGACCCCAATCCCTCCCCTCCCCATCCCCCATCCCCCCTAGAGTGTCTCTGGTTCATAGTTTTTTGTTGATTTTGATTTTCACTTTCTTATAGTTATTCATTTTCCTGGTTCCTTATTTAAGTTCTCTAGATTCCTGCTATGAGTGAGACCATGCGGTATTTTTCTTTTTCTTTCTGGCTTATTTCGCTGAGCATGATCCCTTCCAGCGCCATCCATGTTGCTGCAAATTGCATGTGTTTATCTTTTTTGAATGCTGAGTAATATTCCATGGTGTATATGTACCACATCTTCTTGATCCAGTCATCTATTTTTGGGCTTTTGGGTTGTTTCCAAAGCTTAGCTATTGTAAATAGTGCTGCTATAAACATAGGGGTGCAGGTGCTCTTTGGAATTGATGTTTCTGTGTCCTTTGAGTAAATACCTAGGAGTGGAATTGCTGGATCATATGGAAGCTCTATGTTTAGTAGGTCCAGAAATCTCCACACAGCTCTCCATAGTGGTTGGACCAGTTTGCACGCCCACCAACAGTGCAGGAGAGTTCCTTTTTCTCCACATCCTCGCCAACATTTGTTGTTGCTAGTTTTTTAATATGTGCCATTCTCACTGGTGTAAGATGGTATCTCATGGTAGTTTTGATTTGCATTTCCCTGATTACAAGTGATGTTGAACATTTTTTCATATGCCTGTTGGCCATTCGCATTTCCTCTTCAGAGAAGTTTCTTTTTAGCTCTTCTGCCCATTTTTTTTTAAGCTTTATTTATTTATTTATACATACAAGCACTGGGTACAGTCAGAAGCACTGGAGGGTGAGAGAATTCACCAGAGCCAGAGCTGGGAGCAGAGCAGGCAGAAGGACCGAAGTACACTGCTGAGGGGAGCAGCGGGCAGCAGGAGAGGTCTGCGTGCCATGTGGGACCCTCCTCCGGTGGCTGGGGAGCAGCTGGGGATTGAACCTGCGCTGCAGAGGCTGCAGGCAGCTTCGCAAGCCAGTGCTCAACCACTGCGCCACCGGGGAGGCCCCTCTTCTGCCCATTTTTTGACAGGATTATTTTCTTTGTTGTTGTTGAGTCTCATCAGCTCTTTGCAGATTTTTGTGATCAGTCCTTTATCATTAGTGTTGGGTGCAAAAATGTTCTCCCAGTCTGTGGGGTTTCTCTTTGTTTTTGTTATTGTCTCTTTTGCTGTGCAGAAACTCTTTAATTTGATGTAGTCCCAGCTGTTTATCTTTGCCTTCACTATCACTGCTTTGGGTGATGTGTCTGTAAAGATATCTTTGATGTGCATATCACGTAGTTTCGCCTATATGTCCTTCTATGTATTTTATGGTTTCAGGTCTTATGTCTAGTTCTTTAATCCATTTTGAGTTGATTTTTGTGTATGGTGTGAGGTAGTGGTCAAGCTTCATTCTTTTGCATGTAGCGACCCAGTTTTCCCAGCACCATTTATTGAACAAACTTTCTTTGCTCCAATGCATAGTCTTTGCTCCTTTGTCAAAGATTAGTTGACCATAAATCTGTGGGTTTATTTCTGGATTTTCTATTCGATTCCATTGGTCTGTGTGTCTGTTCTTGTTCCAATACCATGCAGTTTTGATGATTATGGCTTTATAGTATAGTTTGAAGTCTGGGAGTGTGATGCCTCCATTCCCTCCTTTTTTTTTTTCAGGAGAGCTTTGGCTATTCGGGGTTTTTGGTGATTCCATATGAATTTCATCAATAATTGTTCTATTTCTTTGAAGAATGACATTGAAATTTTGATTGGAATAGCATTGAATCTGCATATTGCTTTTGGTAGGATGGCCATTTTAATAATGTTTATTCTTCCAATCCATGAGCAGGGGATGTCTTTCCATTTCTTTGTGTCTTCTTCTATTTCTTTTAACAGTATTTTATAGTTTTCTTTGCATAGGTCCTTTACCTCTTTTGTTAGATTTATTCCCAAGTATTTGATTTTTTTGTTTCGATAATAAAAGGGATGGTTTTTTTTATTTCTTCTTCTTCAGATTTATTGTTTGTAGTTTCACCAGATTTAATAAGACAATGAATCTTATTTGGAGATGAAAAGAGGTGTTGAAGGGCCTTCCTGGTGGCACAGGGGTTAAGATGCAACCTATGAAGCTATCCACAGCCACTGCAGCACGAGTTTGATATCCATCCAGGGAGGTGACCCACATGTTGTAGCAGACCTCTCCTGACTCGCCTGCTGCTCCCCTCAGCAGTGTATTTCAGTAAATCTGCCTGTTCTGTTCCCCATTCTGTCTTTAGTGAATTCTCTCATCCCCACACCTCTGGTCTGTACCCCAGTTGTTCTAAGCAAAAATAAATAAATCTTTAAAAAAAAAAAAAGAGGTGAAGATAACAACATACAACAAGACTTTCTAACTTGATTCGCAAAATAAAGGATTGAAGGTAAATCCTTTGCAATACCTTAGAAGTGTACGGTTCAGAAGATGAACCCATTTCAGTGTCATGCTAGACAAGTCTCCTTTGTCTAGCCCCTCTCCCACACTGCTGACTAAGCAGCATCTCCTACACCATCTCCCACTTGTGTGAGATACTTACCAGAAATAATCAAAAAAAAAAAAAAAAAAAAAAAAGGAAAGAAAAGTATAGCACCAACAACTAGAAAAGTAAAAGTAAAAGATAAGCAGCTCCATTTGAAGTAGCTTATCCAGATTTCAAACAGAAGTCAAGGAATTTAAAAAGTGGTAAAATATCCTAATGGAACATAGAAAAAGATAACACTAGGTAACCTGAGTTCTCAAACAACATGACAAACATTACAAGTAGAATACAACAATCCTCCAGAAACCAAACTCAAGTCATATAAGATTGTATCTCCCCATTAGATAAGCGAATTCAAAATAGCTATGATGAAAAAAACTCAGACACAAGAATACTCAGAAAATCAAATCACAGAGATACAAGAAAACTTAGAAAAGTGTCTCAATGAGCTCAGGAATAAAATTAACAAACAGAAGACAGAAATTGAAGCTTTAAAGAATAAACTAAAAAGAGATTCAGGATGTGAACAACTCATTAAATGAGTTCAAGAATACTGTACAAAACTATGGAAATAAAATAAACCAATGGAGGAACAAATCAGTGAGTTTAAATATAGACACCTAGAAATAATACAGAGAGGGGTCTTCCTGGGGCCACAAGGGGTTAAGATGCAATCTATGAAGCTGTCCACAACCACTGCAGCACACGTTCGATCCCCAGCCGGCCAGGAAGCAATCCACATGGCGCAGCAGACCTCTCCTGTCTCTCCTGCTGCTCCCCTCAGCAGTGTATTTCAGTCAATCTGCCTGTTCTGTTCCCCATCTGTCTCTGGTGAATCCTCTCACTCCCCCACAGCTCTGGTCTGTACCCCAGTTCTTATATGCATAAATAAAAAATCTTAAAAAAAAAAGAAATAATACAGAGAGATTTAGAAGGGGGCTAGAGGAAGAAAAGAAGGAGAATGAGGAGGAGGAGGAGGAAGAAGTAGTAGTAGTTGTTGTCCTATCATTGACCCAGTAGGAAAAGAAATACAAGAATTATGGACATTCAAAAAGGTGAAGAGAGGAAAAAGAGAACAGAAAGCTAATGAAGAAAAAATAGCTGAGGGCCTCCTCTGGTGGCGCAGGAGGTTGAGTGCCATGCTGTGAAGCTGTCCGCAGCCTCTGCAGCTCCAGTTTGATCCCAGCCAGCCAGCGAGGGTCCCACATGGCGTGGCAGACCTCGCCTGTCTTGCCTGCTGCTCCCCTCAGCAGTGTATTTCATCAGTCTGCCTGTTCTGTTCCCTGTTCTGTCTTTGGTGAATCCTCTCAGCCTCCCACGCATCTGGCCTGTACCCCAGTTCTTGTATAAAATAAATAAATAAATAAATAAATATTTAAAAAAAAAAACTCCATGAAGCTAACAAAACTCATGGTTATCTAAATGCAAAGACAACTAGAACAAGACACATATTAGGAACACTATCAAGAGTTTCAGACAAAAAAAGCATATTAAAGGGAAAAATAGCAGATAACATAAAGATAAGTGTTGCATTGGACTTTCCCAGACAAAGAAGCTATAGAACTTTATCAGTCCTAGACATTCCTTACAAGAAATGTTGAAGGAATTCTTCTATCAAAATTGAAAAAAAAAGTTCACAAAAATTTGAACAAGCAATAAGTAGAATCAGAAAACAAAAGAAAAAATGGTAGTAGCAAGTACTCATATATATAAAATCACTCTAAATGTAAATTAGTTGAAATCATTAATCAAAGGCACAGAGTGCCTTTCAAAGATTTATTTATTTATACAAGCACTGTGGTACAGGCCAGAGGCGTGGGAGGGTGAGAGAATCCACTAGGTGCAGGGAGCAAAACAGGCAGAAGGACCGAAAGCACTGCTGAGGGGAGCAGCAGGCGTGACAAGAAGAGGTCTGCTGCACCATGTGGGACCCTCGCTGGCCAGGCACTCTGTGCCTTTGATTAGTGATTTCAACCAATTTACATTTACAATATAGTACTGGAAATCCTAGCCAGGGCAATTAGATAAAAAGAGGAAGTACAAGGTATACAAATTATAAAGAAAGAAATAAAACTATCACTATTTGCAGATAACATGATAATATACAAAGAAAACCCCAGGCACACTAAAAAAAAATTATTAAAATAAATGCAAACAGTAAAGTTGCATGCTACAAATTAATACATACATAAATCCACTGCGGTTCCACATGTAAAAAATAAACTACCAGAAAGAGAAATCAGGAAAACAATTCCATTTACAACTACATCAAAAAGAATAAAATACCGAGGAATAAATTTAACCAAAGAAGTAAAGACATGTTGACTGAAAATTATAAGATGATAGTGTTTGAAGTAATCAATGAAGACACAAAGAATTAGAAAGAAATTCCATGCTCATGAACTGGATGAATTAACATCATTAAAAATGGCCATATTACCTAAGCAACATATAGATTCACTTTACTCGCTATCAAAATCCCAAAATCATTCTTCACAGAAATAAAACCATAAAATAATAAAACTTATTTGGAGTTACAAAAGACCACCAAATAACAAAATTAATCTAAGGAAAAAACAAAATTGTAGTTATTTAGCACATGTCCTGACTTCAAAACTATATTCCTAAAGAGTGATCAAAACAATGGTATTGGAATAAAAAATAAATAGAACTGAGAGCTGAGAAATAAACCCACATATACATGGACAACTAATTCACAACATAAAGACCATGAGCATAAAAATGGAGCACAGAAGTCTTTCACAGTCACATACTAGACCTCTACCTAATGCCATACACAGAAATTAATTCAAAATGGAGTAAAGATCTGTATATAAGACCTGAAAAAATAAAATACATAGGAGAAAAAGAGCTCACAGTAAGGCTCCTCAAAATTGGCTTTCACAGATGCCTTTGGGGACTCAAGTCCAATAGTGAGGGAAACAAAAACAAAAATAAACAAAGGGGATTACATCAGTTTCTTCACTGTAAAAGAAACTATCAGCAAACACAAAGGTATCCTACTGAAGGGGAGAAGATATTTACAAATATTACATCTGAGAAGGGCTAATAAACAAAATAGATAAAGAACCAATAAAACTCAACAACAACAAAAATCAAACAACCCAATTTGAAAATGGGGAGAACAGATCTGAACAGACACTTCTCCAAAGAAGACATGGCTAAAAGGAATATAAAAAGATGTTCAGCATCTATTATTATTATTACGTAAATGTAATCAAAACATGAGATATCACCCTATACTCGTGAGAACAGCTATTATCAAAAAGACAAGAAATAACAAGTGTTGGAGAGGATATGGAAAATAGAGGATGCCTTTGTACACAGTTGGTGGGAATGCAAACAGGTAAAAGTCATGAAAAGCAGTATGAAGATTCCTCAAAAATATTAAAAATAGAAACTCCATACTAACCAGTTATCTCCTTCTGGATATTTACCTGATGAATTAAAAAAAAAAACCCACTAATTCAAAGAGATAAATGAACACCCATGTTCATCACAACATTATTTACAATAGCCAAGAGTTGGAAACAACTTAAGTGCCATTGACAGATGACTGGATAAAAAAGACGTGCTACACATACACAGTGGATTATTACTCAGTTAGAAAAAAAAATCCTGACATTTGCAATCCTGACAGGTATGCTGGGTGAAATAAGTCTGATGGGAAAAGATAAACACCTTACAATTTCACTGATATGTGGTATGTAAACTTTTAGACTACAAAGCCAAATTTGTATTTACCAGAAACCAGGTGGAAAGGGAGGTGAATAAATCAGTATAAAGAGTCAATTGGATGTGAATGATAAAACTGAACTTTCAGTGGTGAACTTAATGTAGTATATAATGTATACTGTATATAATATATAATGTATATACAGACGATTTGTAAGTATCCACATCTGAAACTTATATAATTATTCAAAGTTACCTCAATACAAAGTTTCTAAATACATACAACAAATTCTTCAAACTGAAAAAAAATTCTTATAAATAGTCATATATGCATTTAAAAGAAGTACAGGTTTCAAAGCTGGGTTGAAAGAGCAGTGTTTCAAAAAATACTGTTAGACCTGATTGTCAAAATTCAAAATGCACAGAAATTAAAAGATACTGTTTAAAAAAAAAAATATATATATATATATGAGATGATGGATGTAATAAACTGAATAGGGGAATTCTTTCCTTAATATACCTACATCAAGTCATCATGGAGTACACGGTAAATCTTACAATTTTGTATGTCAACTATACCTCAATAAAGCTGATAAAAAAGTCTCCTGGAACAGGTATAAAAAATTCATTTTTATTGACTTAGCCCTACATTTACTAAATCTAAAGTCTTGGGTTACAGCCCAAGAATCTTCAGTTTTAATAGGCACCTTAGATGATACTAATTCATGTAAAGTATGGACCACTACTTGAGAAATATTGGCTCAGTATTATTTATAGACATAGTCTGAAGATCTGATATCATAAATTATGCCTGTATGTAGTCTCTTCATTCCTCTGCACTAACCTAGCCTTTTCATAATAAATTAATCAAATAAAAATACTGAACAGCTAAGATATTTTTACAGTACTCTCAATAGTTAGTCTCTCTTAGTTAAAAGATGAGACATTCTAGAGATTTAAGGTACAATATGACGACAATAATTAATCCTGATGTATGATACATATAAAAGTTGCTAAGATTAAATCCTAAGAGTGCTCACAAAAGTGACACTTGCCTCTTTTTTTTGTATCTATATGAAATGATAGATATTAACTAAATTTATTGTGGTAATCATTTCACAACATACATAAATCAAATTATGTTCTACATTTTAAACTTGCACAGTGATATGTCAATTATCTCAATAAAACTGGAAGAAACTAGGGTCTCCCTTGGTGGAGCAGGCGGTTGAGCACCACGCTGTGAAGCTGTCCGCAGCCTCTGCAGCACCAGTTAGATCCCGGCCGGCTGGCGAGGGTCCCACATGGTGCGGCAGACCTCTCCTGTCGTGCCCGCTGCTCCCCTCAGCAGTGTATTTCATCAGTCTGCCTGTTCTGTTCCCCATTCTGTCTCTGGTGAATCCTCTCACCCTCCCATACATCTGGCCGGTACCCCGGTTCTTATATAAAATAAATAAATTAATTTAAAAAAAAAACTGGAAAAAACTAAACTCAAAAAATAATTTATGTCACAAATAGTACGTTGTACATAAGCAAGAAAGTTACCCATGTGATTTTTGATTATTATAAGACAAAGATATGAGAAAACATAGCAAATACAAATATATTACTTAAACACTAACCCCTCACATTTGTGCGTATGAATTTTCAAGAGAAAATTACCTGATAGAGTTATAGATGTCCAGTGGGGTTTGATTCTTTTCTTCGGCTATTCTCATCATATCTAACACAGCCATGCCCAGACATTCTTCCTGAGTTTCATGAGTCACAGGTACTTTTATCCATCCATGCACAAAATCATGCCGCCACTTAAGGAAAAAAATTTACAAGGGAACATCTCTTAAATGTGACTATCACATTTTAATCTACTACTATATTTTAACCTATCACAAAATTTCCAGAACATATGCATTTAAAAAGAAAGTCTGCTGCCCCCCTGATTATCTATCACTTTGTCATAAAATTTCAGAGCCTCCGGTGGTGCAGCGGTTGAGCGCTGACTTGTGAAGCTGCCCACAGCCTCTGTAGCGCCAGTTCGATCCCTGGCCACTGGGCGAGGGTCTCACATGGCGCGCAGACCTCTCTAGCTGCCCTCTGCTCCCCTCAGCAGTATATTTCGTCAGTCTGCCTGTTCTGCTCTCCTCTCTGGCTCTGGTGAATTCTCTCACCCTCCCGCGCTTCTGACTGTACCCAGTGCTTGTATAAATAAATAAAATAAATCTTAAAAAAAAAATTTCAGTAAAAGTCTCCTTGTAAATGGAAACTGAATTATTAAATTGTGTTTCCAATCATAGGATACATATGATATCCACTTATTTCACTGTTTATATCATCAAATTATACTTCTACATCAAAATTACATAAATTAGGGCCTCCCCGGTGGCGCAGCGGTTGAGCGCTGGGTTGCGAAGCTGCCCGCAGCCTCTGCATCGCCGGTTCGATCCCCGGCTGCTCCCCGGCCACCGGAGGAGGGTCCCGCATGGCGCGCAGACCTCTCCTGCCGCCCGCTGCTCCCCTCAGCAGTAGCAGTGTACTTCGGTCCTTCTGCCTGTTCTGTTCCCCGCTCTGGCTCTGGTGAATTCTCTCACCCTCCTGCGCTTCTGACTGTACCCAGTGCTTGTATAAATAAATAAATAAATCTTTAAAAAAAAATTACATAAATTAATATAGACATTAATTAAATATTTACTGAGTTCCAAATATGTTCCAAGTATTTTAATAAGGACTATGCAGGAATATAAGTTTAGCCCTCAAGGAAACTAAAATCTAGCAGGGAAGCTAATAGGAAAGCTAAATATGTAAACAAAAATTATAATGCCAGATAATGTATAAGAAGTACCACAAAATAGATGCTTCATGTATGTAAAGGAAGCTGAGATCATATATAGCTGGGATAATCAGGGAAAGGTTTCATGGAAAATCCAAATTTTTTTTTTAAAGATTTATTTATTTATACATACAAGCACTGGGTACAGTCAGAAGCGCGGGAGGGTGAGAGAATTCACCAGAGCCAGAGTGGGGAGCAGAGCAGGCAGAAGGACCGAAGTACACTGCTGAGGGGAGCAGCGGGCGGCAGGAGAGGTCTGCGCGCCATGTGGAACCCTCCTCCGGTGGCCGGGGAGCAACCAGGGATTGAACCAGCGCTGCAGAGGCTGCGGGCAGCTTCGCAACCCAGCGCTCAACCGCTGTGCCACTGGGGAGGCCCAGGAAAATTCAAATTTTTATGTAGTCTTTGAAGATGAGGAAAGTTTGGATGGACATAAAACATGGTGAAGAAACAAAAGGACCTCCTCCTATATTTTATTTATGTATCCCTTTGGTTTAACATCTCATGAAAAAAAAAGTTTTATATGAATGCTTTTACAATTATTTCATTAATAGAAATAAACATGCATTTAAAAGTATAATTGTCAATTTTCTATTAACAAATTAGGACATTTTAGTACAAGATAAACTATATTACTTAAAAGGCACAAACTATGAAATAACTACTGTGAACCAAAACAAAGGTCTAAAAGTTGGTGACACAAAATGAGTTCAGACAAACTATCCCATTTACAAATGTATCAAAAAGAATAAGTACTGAGGAATAAATTTAACCAAGGAAGAGAAAGACCTGTAAACTGAAAACTGTGAGACATTAGTGAAAGAAACTGAAGACACAAATAGTAAAAATTTATATTGCATGCTCACAATTGCAAGAATATTGTTAAAATGTTCATACTTCACAGTGATGGCTGACCAGGGCTTCCTGACCTATACAGGCTTCTGCTATACAGGTGATGGCCAGTCCTGGCGTCTGAGTGATTCCCAGGGCCCAGCAAAGGTACCAAGTTTTCAGAGCCCTGAAGACAAGGGGTAACACCCCAAAATATGAACTCATTTTTCACTCCACCTTCATTGGCCAAAAAGCTGCTAAGAACAAAAGCCACATCTCCTGATAGCTGGTAAACAAATGCAGTACTGTCTCACAAATCAATTGCTTCTCTAAGGTAACCACAGTATATTTGGGGAGACATTTTCAGAATAAGTTAAGGAGAGCTATGAGCAACTTATATGACACAAGAGAGAATGTAGGAAAGAAAATGGATGCCATAAAGTAGGCAATGGTTCAGGCAGAAGTGGTTGCTGAGGTTACTAGGAAGCTGAAGAAAACAGAAGAAATGCTTAAAGAATGTAAAGAAACAGGTTGGCTGCGATTACATTTGCATCTCCAGAAAACAGCAACAATACTTCAGAGGAGTATGAGTAAGAAGACAGGTGTTGAGTGCCTAGCTCACAGCACAGAGAGCTGGTTGCAGCACATATCTGTTCCCTGGGCAAGTGTGTTCTGTTCTCACTTACCTCCCAGATATCCTCAACCAGGGGTAACAAGTAAAAGATGAACGAAAAGAAAGGAAAGAAAGAAAGAAAGGAAAGAAAGGAAAGGAAGGAAAGGAAGGAAGGAAAGGAAGGAAGGAAAGGAAGGAAGGAAAGGAAGGAAGGAAAGGAAGGAAGGAAAGGAAGGAAGGAAAGGAAGGAAGGAAGGAAGGAAGGAAGGAAGGAAGGAAGGAAGGAAGGAAGGAAGGAAGGAAGGAAGGAAGGAAGGAAGACAGACGGAAGGAAGGAAGGAAGGAAGGAAGGAAGGAAGGAAGGAAGGAAGGAAGGAAGGAAGGAAGGAAGGAAAGAAAGAAAGAAAGAAAGAAAGAAAGAAAGAAAGAAAGAAAGAAAGAAAGAAAGAAAGAAAGAAAGAAAGAAAGAAAGAAAGAAAGAAAGAAAGAAAGAAAGAAAGAAAGAAAGAAAGACAGAAAGACAGACAGAAAGACAGACGGACAGAAAGAAAGAACCCTAGAAGATTCCTAGGGAGAATGGAAGATCCATCTGTTTTTTTCTCTACATAAAAGAAAAAAAAAATTTTCCCAAAGAGGAGCTGATTGGTATTGATCTAAACAGACAGCTAAGAGTGGAAGTTTTTCTAAGAGGAAGAACTCTTTCCCCAAAAAGGAACCAGTTAATGATCAGGAACAGGCAGGAAACAGGGTTGCCTCCCAAAAAAGAGGAATTTCTCTTTGAAGGAGAAGCCTTTCAGCAGTGAACCTAACGAAGCTGCTGGCAGCAAGAGCAGCAATTACAAGAAAAAGAGAAATTTCCAAAAACTACCCCAGGAAGATCAGAATGGATATTCCCCCCCTACCATGGGGTAACCCTAAGGTGACATTTCCCAACCCATCTCCCATACCGAAATAAAAGCAAAAATTCACTCACAAAAAACAATGCCCATCCACCCAAAGTGACCTACAGTTTCAAAGCAATCCCTATAACAAATTTCAATGGCATTTATCACAGAAATAGAAAAAGCAATTTTAACACATGTGTGGAACCACAATAGAGCCTGAAAGCCAAAGCCAGAACAAAGACAGAGGCATCATGATTCTTGATTTCAAACTATATTAAGATAGAGTAATTAAAGAGTATGGTAATGGCATGTAAACAGGCACAGAGATCAAAAGAGAAGAGTACCCAGAAATAAATTCACCCATGGTAAATTATACAACAAAAGTAAATTCGTAACAAATGAGTCAAGAATAGATACAATGGGAAAGGACAGTGTCTTCAATAAATGCTATTGAGAAAACTGGCCAGCCACATGCAAAAGAATGAATCCAGATGACTATTTTACACCATACAAAAAACTTAAAATACCTCAAAATAGATTAAGACTGGAACATAAGAAATGAAATCGTAAAACCCCTAGAAGAAAAGGTAGGCGGTAAGCTCCTTCACAGTGGTCTTGGTGAAGATTCTTTTTTTTTTTTCCTGACACCAAAAACAAAAATTAACAAGTGGAATTACATCAAACTACAAAGCATCTGCTCAGCTATGGAAAACATTGAGAAAATGAAAAGGCAACCTACTGAAATGGAGAAATATTTGTGAATAATATATCTGATAATGGGTTAATATTTAAAATGTTAAAAATCTCATACAACTCATTAGCCCAAAAAAAAAATTCCATTAAAAAAAATGGGCAGACGATATGAATATAATCATCAAGACAATGCAAATCAAAACCACAATGAGATATCACCTCACACCTGTTAGAATGGTTATTATTTTTTGAAAAAGAAATAACAACTATTGTCAAGGATATGAAGAAATGGGAACACTCATGCACTATTGGTTCGAAGTAAACTGTTGTAGTATGGAAGTACTTCAGAATTCTACTTTTGGATATTTGTCTGAAGGAAATGAAAACAATAACTCAAAAGAAATATATGCACTCCTATGTTCACCACAGCATTATTATTTTTGCTTTTTTTTTTTTTTTACAACAGGCAAGATGTGGAAACCATTGCTGGATAAATGGATAAAGGAAATGTCATACACACACACAAACATGAAAACATCATTTAGTCAATAAAAAAGAAAATATATTTATATACAATGGAATACTACTCTGCCATAAAAAATATCAACTCTTGTTATCTAAGACAACATGGATGGAACTGGAAGGGATTATGTTAAATGAAATAAGCCAGGTGGAGAAAGACAAATACTGGAAGATTTGCCCATATGTGGAATAGAAACAAAATAATGAGTCAAATCAACAAACCAAAAACAACCCCATCTTGCTCAATTCCAAACACTCATTTACCATTCTTTCAAAAATGGGAAAGTAAGTAAGTTTAAGAAAAAGCTACAGATAACTGATATTTTGCATTAAGAAAATATAAAACAGTTCTGTAATTTTTGTCTACACACATAATTCATGATTCTATTTTGCCAACCTAAACAAGACAATCCCTCTTAAGGAAAAAAACTGAATATCACTCATAATGTTACTGGATCAAAAAGTATGAGATATCACAGTATTAATATTAGGGTAAAGTAGCTAAAATATTGCTAAATATTATTAAAATATTTACTTAAAATATAGGTAAAGTGTAGGAAAACTGGCTGATTAGTGGCACTTAACGAGAATGACACTATTAACATTAATATTCAGAATCCTATTTCAATGATGTCAGTAGGCTAGAGAGTTCCACAAAGGCATAGATCAGAAACTATATCTAGCATTTTCTGACTGTTTCCTTCTCCAAAAGAAGTATGGGAGTGAGTTTTTGAAGATGAGTACGGGTAGGAGGGGGGAGAAGTGCATATGGCCATGAACATACTCTCTCTGTTTCTCCTATTGTTTTGTTTCTAAATAAACCTTATTTGTGGTTTTATTAGCTGATTGCCTTTTTGAGATCAACAACAGGAAAATAAACTTGCTCTGCAGCATAGATAAAATAATAAAATTCTAAAAGCCACCAAAAGGCTTAACTTCATATACCATTCTCAGAAGTCTTTCTCTTTTGTTATCAGTTACTGAAACAAAGGAAACTGAACAAAAATTGGTTGGCAGTCATGTGATTTTTGACAAGAGTACCAAGACCATTCAGTGGAAAAAGGATAGATCTTTTTCTTGCCCAACAAATGATGCTGGAAAAACTGGGTATTCACATACAAAAGAACAAAGTTAAATCCTTACATATTACCACACATAAAAATTGAATAAAAATAATGAAAGGCTTATATGGAAAACTAAAACTATAAAACACTTCTATGAAAATATAGGAGAAAGCTTCATGATAGAGGATTTGGCAATGATTTCTTGGCTATGACATCAAAATCACAGGTAACAAAAGGAAAAAATAGATAAATGGTACTACAACAAAGTTAAAAAATTTTTGTGCATCATAGACCACAATCAACAGAATTAAAGGGCAAATTATAGAATGGCAGAAATATTTTCAAATCATATAGCTGAGAAGGGGCTAATATACAGAATAGAGAAAGTACTCTTACAAATCAACAATAACAACAACAACAAAAAAAAACCCAACCTGATTAAAAAATGGGCGAAGGACAGGAATAGAAATTCACTAAATGGGGCTTCCCTGGTGGCTCAGGGGTTGGAGTCAGTACTGTCAAGCTATTGGCACTGCAGCATGAGTTCTATCTCCGGCCAGGGAGCTAACCCACATGGTGAGGCAGACCTCTCCTGTCTTGCCCACTGCTCCCCTCAGCAGTGAATTTCAGTAGATCTGCCTGTTCTACTCCCCACTCTGTCTCAAGTGAATCCTCTCACCATCCCCCTACACCTCTGGCCTATACCCCAATTCTTGTATTCAAAATAAAAATGTGTCTTAAAAAAAAAAGAAATTCACTAAACGTGATATACAAATGATGAAGATGCTCAATACCACTAATTATTGAGAAATGCAAATCAAAACCACAGTGAGATACTACTTCACACTTATCACTATGGCTATTTAAAAAAAAAAAAAAAACAAACCCAGAAAAATGTCGATGAGGATATGGAAAAATTGGAATCTCTGTGCACTACCATAGGAACACAAAATAGTGCTGATATGAAACAGCATGGCAGTTTCTTAAAAATATTGAAAACAGAATTACTGTATGCTCCAATAATTCCATTTCTGGACATATCTCCAAAGAAACTGAAAGACTCTTGAAGACCTATTTGTATATCTAGATCACTGCAACATTATTTACAACAGCCAAAAGGTGAAAGTAATCCAAGTATTCATCAACATATGAATGCATTTTTTAAATGTCATAAAGATAGTAGAAAGTTATACAGCCTTGAAAAGGAAGGAAATTTTGACGATGAATCCTGAAGACATTATGTTAATACATTATACAATACTGTATACTTTCTCTAATGTAAGGTACCTGGAATAGGCAAATTCATAGAGACACAAAGTAGAATGCCAGGAGTCAGGAGGAGAAGGGGAAGGGGAATTATTGTTTAACTGGTATAATGTTTCAGCTGGGAAGATGAAAAGTGCCCTGGAGATCGATGGTGTGATGGTTGCACAACAACATGCCACTAATCTGTCCACTTGAAAATAGCTAAAATTGTAAATTTTATTAAGAATATTTTACCACAAAAAAATGTTGATTGCTCCTGTACCCCAATAATGACATATTCTTCAATACGGTGTCCACAAACAAACTACCTCTCCTGGATATCTTGGAAATGTGAGTCATTAAGTATTTGCTATATTAGCAAATCTAATTTAGAACTTCCTAACATAATGCCTTGGAGATATAAAAACATACCTTTACCCAAAAGCACATCTTTTCTTTTCTTTAGTCTCTATATGTAACATCTTACAGCAAAACATATGGATGCATTATAAGAAATTATAAGAAAGCAAAAAAGTTCAAATACATTACAAAAAGTTAACATGACAGTTAATTAACAAGTATCTGGAACATAGCTTTCAAACTAAGTATCACCATCCAGCTCAACCTCCTATGAGAAGATACACAAACTATCATAGCTCACTTTTCTTTGCAGTTACCTACTTTCTTTACAGTTCAGTATTCATTATTGAAGACTTAATTTGCACAGGAATATTTTTTTTACTTCTCTAAAGAAATTTTACTGTTTTATATTCTAACCAATTACATCTACATGAACCACTGCTGTAAATTCGGTCTAAACTTTGTGAAATCCTTAAAAAACTGACCTGAACTACTAAATAGAAAATTCAAAAGGGACAATTCAAATAATCTTTACAGGGCCTCCCTGGTGGGGCAAGGGGTAAAGATGCAGCAACCTATGAAGCTGTCCGCAGCCACTGCAGCACAAGTTCGATCCCCAGCCAGGGAGGGAACTCACATGGCGCAGCAAACCTCTCCTGTCTCGCCCGCTGCTCCCCTCAGCAGTGTATTGCAGTCAGTCTGCCTGTTCTGTTCCCCGCATTGTCTCTGGTAAGTCCTCTCATCCCCACACCTCTGGCTTGTATCCCAGTTCTTGTATGCATACATAAATAAATCTTTTAAAAAAAAAAAAGAATCTTTACAAAATTTATCAATAAACAATAGAATTAAAAATTACTAACAAAGACTCAATTTGTGACTTATTTGCACCTACTACACAAGATAGAACATCAATTTTCCCATCCACGAGGATTTTCCTAATTACAAGACACACTACATAAGACATTTATCATTTAACACATTAACAAATAATATAATATAATCATACCTGAGCAAAAAGGTAAGACATAACAAATTCATCAAGAAGAGGAGCTTCAGAACCTCGAGACACTCCATGCCGATAGGTTCTGTTGCTGCCATTACTATACCAGTAAGGAAAGTAAAATCTGCAAGACAATTAAAACTTCAGTTGGACTCTAAACAGTTCAAATATAAACATACTGTTATATATAACCACTTCCAGCAAACCAAAAGCTTCCCATAAATTAGAAAACACAGCTAACAATGTCAAATGTAAGTTAAGGGCAAAAGGAAGTCTAGATAGCTATACGTAAGACTTTAAATAATAATATAGTGAGAAAACACAAGAAATATAAGCATAAAATCAATATACTGCCTTCATCCATGCATAGACTATAGAAGCAATTATAGGAAAGAGAAATACAGAAATAAAACATTAGCAAAAAAATTGTTAATCCAAGGGTCTCCCTGGTGGTCTAGGAGTTAAATCTGAGCACTGTCATCACTATGGCCTCAGTTTGACACCTGGCCAGGGAGCTAACCCACATGGCACAGCAGACCTCTCCTGTCTCGCCCGCTGCTCCCCTCAGCAGTATATTTCAGCAAACCCGCCTGTTCCGCTCCCCACTCTGTCTTTGGTGAATCCTCTCACCCCCGCACCTCTGGTCTACACCCCATTCCTTCTACACAAAAATAAATACTTTTTTTTAATTGCTAATCTAGTAGCATCAGTAGAGGTGTCTAAAAATGCTAATCTGTTGTAAAATCAAACAACTGCTTCTTCTTTTAATAAATGAAAGTTAATTTGTCTTTCAAGGAAATAAAAAATATTCTATATTGATTTTTTTGAAGATTTATTTATATATGCATACAAGAACTGGGGTGTAGGCCAGTGGTGCAGAGAGGTGAGAGGATTCACCAGAGGCAGAGTGGTAGCCGAACAGACAGATCGACTGAAATACACTGCTGAGGGGAGCAGCAGGCAAGACAGGAGAGGTCTGCTGCGCCATGTGGGTTAGTTCCCTGGCTGGGGATCAAACTCATGCTGCCATGGCTGCCGATAGCTTCATAGTGCTGAGACTTAACCCCCTGAGCCACCAGTGAGGCCCCAGATTTCTTACAGTTTTACTGAACTTTAATTCACATACCATACAGTTCACCTATTCAAAGAATGAAATTTAATGTTTTTGAGTATATTCACAGCATTGTACAAATATCATCACAATCTAATTTTAGAATATTTTCATCACCCTCAAAAAAAATTCTATATCCATTAGTAGTCACCAATCACCCCTCTTGACTCTCCAAGCCTAATAATTTTAATTCTATAAACTCGCCCATTCTGGTCATTTTATATAAATGGAATCACATATATATGCCTTTTCTACCACCTTTCACATAGCGTAAGTACATCCACATCACAGCATTTATCAGTATCTCATCCCTTTTTATTGCTAAATTAATATTCTGTATTTTCATTTGTCATTGGATTATTAGCTATAAAAGTCCTTTATATATTCTATATAAAAAACCTTTATCAAATACATTATTTACATTTTCTTCTATTCTGTGAGTTATGTTCCCACATTCTTGACAGTATAGTTTGAAGAACAAACATATTTTGATGAACTTCTATTAATCTATTTTTAGATTTTGTTACTGAAATTTTTGGTGTCCTACTGAAATCATTGCCTAATCTAAGTAAAGAAAGATTTATTCCCACATAGTCTATGAATTTTGTAGTTTTAGCTACTAAATTTGGGTCTAAAATTTAAATTATATTTTTGTTTGTAATATAAGGTAATGGTTTAACTTATTACTTTAAATATGGGTATCCAGCTTTCTCAACACCATTTATTGAAAAGACTCTTCTTTCCCCATAAAAATTGTCTTGGCACATTTGTCAAAAATCAATTACTGTCAATATGAGTGAGCAATTTTGGATTCTCAGTTCTATACCATTCATCTATATATCTGTCCTTTAATCAGTACCACATGGTCTTGATTACTACACCTATGGAGTTAAGTTTTGAAATTAGGAAGTGTGAATCATCCAATTTTGTTCTTTTTCAAGATAATTTTTTCTAGTCCAAGTTCCTCTGATTTTTACATGAATTTTAAGATTCACTTGTCAATTTCTGCAATGAAAACTGTGATTTCAGTACAGATTGTATTGAATATATACATCAATGGTTTATGGCCACCTTACTAAAATTTAAAATTCTATTCCATATCATAAAAAACCCCGAATAGCCAAAGCTCTCCTGAAAAAAAAAAGAAGGGAATGGAGGCATCACACTCTCAGACTTCAAACTATACTACAAAGCCATAATCATCAAAACTGCATGGTATTGGAACAAGAACAGACACACAGACCAATGGAATCGAATAGAAAATCCAGAAATAAACCCACAGATTTATGGTCAACTAATCTTTGACAAAGGAGCAAAGACTATGCATTGGAGCAAAGAAAGGAAAACTGGGTCGCTACATGCAAAAGAATGAAGCTTGACCACTACCTCACACCATACACAAAAATCAACTCAAAATGGATTAAAGAACTAGACATAAGACCTGAAACCATAAAATATATAGACGGAAATATAGGCGAAACACTACGTGATTTGCACATCAAAGACATCTTTACAGACACATCACCCAAAGCAGTGATAGTGAAGGCAAAGATAAACAGCTGGGACTACATCAAATTAAAGAGCTTCTGCACAGCAAAAGAGACAATAACAAAAACAAAGAGAAACCCCACCAACTGGGAGAACATTTTTGCACACAACACTAATGATAAAGGACTGATCACAAAAATCTGCAAAGAGCTGATGAGACTCAACAACAACAAAGAAAATAATCCAGTCAAAAAATGGGCAGAAGAGCTAAAAAGAAACTTCTCTGAAGAGGAAATGCAAATGGCCAACAGGCATATGAAAAAATATTCAACATCACTTGTCATCAGGGAAATGCAAATCAAAACTACCATGAGATACCATCTTACACCAGTGAGAATGGCACATATTAAAAAAACTAGCAACAACAAATGTTGGCAAGGGTGTGGAGAAAAAGGAACTCTTCTGCACTGTTGGTGGGAGTGCAAACTGGTCCAACCACTGTGGAGAGCTGTGTGGAGATTTCTGGACCTACTAAACATAGAGCTTCCATATGATCCAGCAATTCCACTCCTAGGTATTTACCCAAAGGACACAGAAACATCAATTCCAAAGAACACCTGCACCCCTATGTTTATAGCAGCACTGTTTACAATAGCTAAGCTTTGGAAACAGCCCAAATGCCCAAAAATAGATGACTGGATCAAGAAGATGTGGTACATATATACCATGGAATATTACTCAGCATTCAAAAAAGATAAACACATGCAATTTGCAGCAACATGGATGGCGCTGGAAGGGATCATGCTCAGCGAAATAAGCCAAAAAGAAAAAGAAAAATACCGGATGGTCTCACTCATAGCAGGAATCTAGAAAACTTAAATAAGGGACCAGGAAAATGAATAACTATAAGAAAGTGAAAATCAAAATCAACAAAAAACTATGAACCAGAGACACTTTTAGGGGGGCGGGTGGCGGGAGGGGAGGGATTGGGGTCAGAATGGGGGGGCTGCAATTGTATGGGGAATATAACAATAAAATTTATTATTTAAAAAAAAAATAAAATAAAATTCTATTCCATAAATGTGAGAGCTCCCCATTTATTTTGTTTCTTTAATTTCTCTCAATGTTTCTCTGTACACAGGTTTTGCACTACTGTTATTAGGTTTATTCCTAAGTATTTTTTATGCTACTGTAAATGAAATTGTTTTAATTTCACATTAAGTTTGCTCATCACCAGCATGTAGAAATACAATTGATTTTTGCATATTGATATTTACTCCTGCAAATAATTCTAATATTTATTAATTTCTTAGTTTTTTATATATAAGATCATAGTATCTATGAATAGAGTTTTACTTTTCCAAATTGGATGCCTTTTCTTTCTTTCTCTTGCCTAATTTCCCTGCCTAGAATCTATGATACAGTGTTATATAGAAGTGGTGAGAGCAAATATTCTTGTTTTGTTCCTGACCAAAAAGGAAAAAAGCATTCAGTCTTTCAACATCAAATATAGTGTTAGCTTTGGGTTTTTCATAGCTGCCCATTATCAGATTATCCATTCTATTATGTTCAGTATTTTTATGATATGATATTGAATTCTGTCTTTTTTTTTTTTTTTTGGATGTATGTGTCTACTGAAATGCCATATAGTTTTAGTTCTTCATTCCACTAATATGGTGCGTTGCATTGATTGATTTGGGACTGTTAAAGCAATTTTATATATTTTCTGGGATAAACCCTACATCATCATACTATTTAATCCTTTGTATATATTGTTGGATATAGTTTGCTAGGATTTTGTTCAAAATTTTTACATATATTCACAATAAATATTGCTGTATAGTTTTGTTCTCAATGTCTTTGTATGTACTTGGTTTCAGTATAATACTGAACTCACAGAAAAAACTGGAAAATGTTCCCTCCTTTTCACTTTTTGTAAATAAATGGCAGTGCTTCACCTTTAAATGTTTGATAATATTGACCAGTAAAGTCATTTGGGCCAAGATAATTTAAAATCATTAATTCAATTTCTTTACTTATTATAGGTATAGTTAGACTTTCTAATTTATTTTGTCACTTCCTATAGTTTGTGTCTTTCTAGGTATTTGTCCATTTCATTGTGATTTTGTACTGTATTGGCAAATAGTTGTTCCCTAAGACATTTTTAATTTTGTAAGACCTTAGAGATGTTCATACTTTTATTCTCAATTTAATAATTCAACCTCCTCTCTCTCTTTTTTTAATCTTGGACAAACTAGCTAAGAATTTATCAATACTGTTGATTTTTTCAAAGAACTAACTTGGTTTCATTGAATTTCTCCACTGGGTTTCTATTTTCTGTTTCTATTTTGATCTTTATTATTTCCTTCCTTCAACTTGCTTTAAGTCTTATTTACTGTTCTTTTTCTACTTTCTTGGTATGGAAGTTACATATTTGGGAACTTTTTAAACCTAAGTGTTTACAGTAATGAATTAAGAAATAAATACTGTTTTTACAGCATACTGCAAGTTTAGATAAACTGCATTTTCTTTGTCATTTGCATTAAAATATTTTCTATTTTTAATTGGCAAAACACAGCTCTTCTGCCTGTCTGTGACTATGCAGGTACATCTCTTTGTCTTTCTATTTTTCTTAATAAATAAACCTGTCCTTAAAATATTTTTATATATATTACATATTTATATATATATTTATATATAATTATAATATATATTCTATTATATATATTCTATTTTCCCTTGTGATTTCTTCCTTGACCCACTGGTAATGTAGAAATCGTCAATTACCATCTATCTGTGAATTTCCAGTTTTCTTTCTGTTACTGATTCCTAATGTAATTACACTGTGGTCAGAGGACATAGTTGGTATGCTTTCAACCTTTAAATTTGTTGAGACTTGTTTTGTGCTCTAAAATATAGTTTATCATGGAGAATGTTCCATTTACACTCGAAAAGAATGTAGATTGTGCTGTTGTTGGGTAGAGTATTCTCTCTTTCTTTCTCTCTCTCTATACATACATACATACATATATATATATATATATATATGCAGCTGGATTACAGAGTTCTTCAAGTCTCCTACTTTCCTACTGATTTTTTCTGTCTAGAGGTCCTATCCATTACTCAAAGTGAGGTACTGATGTCTCCAAGTATCCCTGCTGAATTGTCTATTACTCACTACTACTATGCCAGTTGTTGCTTCTTGTATTTTGGAGCTTTGTTCAGTTATATCTAATTTAAAAGTTATAGGTAATGTTCATAATTGTCACATTTTCCAAAGGAATTGACTCTTTCATCATTATAAAATATCCCCTCTTTAGTGATAATTCTCTTAAAGTCAATATTGTCTTATATTAACATAGCTGTCCCGTTCCTTTTTGGTTTACTATGTGCCTAAAATCTGTCTTTTGATATGAGTTTATTCTATTTACATTTAAGGCAATTACTATTAACAGAGTATTCATGTCTGTTAGTTTGTCTCATTTTGTACATGGCTATGTCTTTTCTGTTTATTTATTCCTCCATTATTGTTTCCTTACATGTTAAAAAGAAATTTTCTAATATATCACTTTAAGTAACTTATTTCTTTACTATACATTTTTATTTATTTTCTTAGGAATTTTCTAGGGAACTACAATTAATATTTTAATTTAAAACACTGGTTCACATTAATATCAATTTTATTTCAATATTATAGAAAAACTTTGATCCATTCCCTTTATGCTATTATTGTAACACAAATTACATCTTTATACAACACAAGCACTTCAACAGTTTTAAATGTATTGTTCTTCTGTGCTGTTTTGATATAATCCCTATATAAATAATAAAAGAAACACAAAATACTCTTTGAACAACAGGAAAGTGGCATTTTAAAAATTATTTAAAAACCTCCTTTTGGATCATTTCTGACTAGAATTTCCTGGGAAGTGATGGATATGTAACCTCTCTCTCTTAGTTTAAGAATAGAAGTAATTCATGAATCTGATAAGGAAAATATTTTTTAATTCTTGAGAAGAGGTCAGCAAACTATTGTCCATAAGCTTCATTTCATCCGCTGTCAGTTTTTGTAAGTAAAGTTATACTAGACACAATTATGCCCATTAAAGTCTTAACTATGGATAGATTTAAACCTAGGTACCTTATGTTTTTGTTTGTATTATAATTACTATTATTATTATTATTATTTTCTTTATTGTGGTAATATTGGTTTACAACACTATATATGACTTAGGGGAGAAATGTCTAGCTCTTATGCTCACTTTTCTATTGGGTTCTTCGTTTTCTTCTTCTTGAGTTGTATGAGTTCTTTGTAGATCTTGGATCTTTGTAGTCTTGTCAGATGTAGGATGTGCAAATAATTTCTCCCATTCAGTAAGGTGTCTTTTTGTATTAATGATTGTTTCTTTCCCTACACAGAAGATTTTTAGCTTATGTAGTCTTACTTGTTTATTACTGCTTTTGTTCTCCTAGTCACTGGAGTTGAGTTCCGAAAGACAACCATTAACTCAATGTCTTAGAGTGTTTTAGCTATGTTTTATTCTATATATCTTATGGTTTCTAGTCTTACCTTCACTTTGAGTTAATTTTTGTGTATGGTGCTGTATGTGCTGGACAGAGACAAGTGTGGCTCTAGTTTCTGCAGCTTCAGTTCCTGGCTTGTACGTATTTGGCTCCTGCTCAAGGTTTGCCCTCAGACCTCCATAGCTGGCCACACTATACTCCACTGGCTCCCTGTGTTTACCTTCAGGCCCTTTTCATGTGCAGTTATCTTCTTTCTTCACACATGCAGAAGATTTCAGTCTCTCCTCAAAGGAGGTTAGTTACAGCTTCCTCTGCTGAGGCATGATGCCCTGTACCCCCATACCGCCTGGACTCTAGACTCTGGATTCTGACTCTGGGGTAATATAAACTCATATTGTTGTTTCTCCCAGTGTGCCTGCCTTTTTTTTTTTTTTATCAAAATCCAGAAATTATGATTTATTGTTATAAAAATATTGTTTTTCACAATGTTTACTGAAGTAAAGTAGGTTTACACTGCTCTATCTGCTTTGGAGGTTATAGGGTTAAACATCTACAAATGTTTATTTTCACACCCTGCCAACAACCAGTGCTCCAATAATTCTCCATCTGGTTCCAGTGGGCCCCTTCCCATCCACACTCTCACTGCCCCCATCTCTCCCTCTAGTTGCCTCAGTCTTACAGTCAGATGTCTGTTCTTGAATCATGTCTTGCAGTCATAAATGCAACTGGTTCATCCTCTTTTCCCTGTTTTGATCAGTTTCAATCCTGAGTTAAGGAATGATTGGGGCTATCTTTATTTACTTATCCAGCTCCTGATTTTAAAGAGAATGTTTCAATACCTTACCATTTAAGAATATTATTTAGTACATCATGTTTGTAAGTATCCTTTATCAGTATAAAGGACAAAAATCTTGAGTTTTAGTTTATTAAGGTCCTTTTCTTTTCCTTTTAAAATTGTGAATGAGGGCCTCCCCTGGTGGCGCAGGCGGTTGAGCGCAGCGCTGTGAAGCTGTCCACTGCCTCTGCAGCACGGGTTCGATCCCGGCTGGCCGGCCAGAATCCCACATGGCGCAGCAGACCTCTCCTGTCTCGCCCGCTGCTCCCCTCAGCAGTCTATTTCAGTCAGTCTGCCTGTTCTGTCTCCCTCTCTGTCTCTGGTGAGTCCTCTCACCCTCCTGCACATCCGGCCTATACCCCAGTTCTTGTATACATGAATAAATCTTAAAATAATAAAATAAAATAAAATTATGAATGAGTCTATGCTCCTTTATAGTATGCAACACAGACTCTACATGGAATATACCTATTCATAAATAAGAGCCACAGATCAGATTTTTTTTGTTTCATCCTTTTGAGTAGAAAAATATCTCTCAATTTTTCTAAATTGGTAGAAAATATTCCCATAAGTTATTAAATTAACTATAAATAAACACTGCCAAAATCTTATCTTACCTTCACTGTAATTTTTATTTTATTTTATTTTTTTTAAAGATTTATTTTTTCATTTACACAAGATCCAGGGTACAGGCCAGATGCGTGGGAGGGTGAGAGGATTCACCAGAGACAGAGTGTGGAACAGAACAGGCAGACTGATGAAATACACTGCTGAGGGAAGCAGTGGGCGTAAAAGGAGAGGTCTGCTGCGTCATGTGGGACCCTTGCCGGCCAGCCGGGATAGAACCAGCACTGCAGAGGCTGCAGACAGCTTCACAGCCTGGCACTCAACCGCCTGCGCCACCAGGGGAGGCCCCTTTACTATAATTTTTTAAAAGTTATCTATAAAGAAGAGATGTGAGATTACTAATTTTATTGCACAAAACACTGAATTTCCTGATAAATCAGCAATATTCCAAACACATAGGATTTTACTAGTAAAGACCACACTCATACATTTAAAATTATCTTTAGGGAATTCTCATCCCTAGAGTGACCAACTGTGCCTATAGGCATCTCTTAACAAACCTGTCCCTTTCAGCAATAACTCTCCTGCATACCTGTGACTATGCAGGCACCACTCCTTTTCCTAATAACCCTGCCCTTTCAAAATGCAAAAAAATAAAACAAGATAAAAATATCTTTAATTATAATAAGTGGTAAAGTAGCATCCCATCAGAATAGCTTTATTTTCAGAGCATTCTAATTAATCACTTTCTTTAGTGGAAAAACAAAGTATTAAATGAAGATCAAATGTTAACTAATTCTAGTTTGTGTTACTAAGTACCTTGCAACTGAAAATTATGTTTTTTGATAATTTCTCTACTTTGCCCTTTCACCTGTCAGTGAGTCATTTAACTGGAGAAATTACCTTATTCTGTAGAGTACATTGTGCCTGGTTGACTCATCTATATGGAAGACATGGTTGGGTGGATACCACATCCTTTCTTCTTCACTCATTAAAGCAAACATACTATGATACACGGGTGTGATTCCTAGGAAAGAAACAGAAAAGGAAATGATTATAGAAGGTTAAACATACATTTACATAACTTCTATAATTTATAATGGAGCTAAAGTAAAAACTTTTTTTCCCCCTTTTTTCCTTTTTAAATGAAGTAACTACTCTTAAAAGCAGCACAAAAGGCAGTAGCAGTATAAATATTTTGGTTCAACAACACAACTGAACTCTTACTATCTATTTGGCCTATATTTTAAAATATGACTGTTGGAACCCTTTTAAGTAGATTTTTAAAAAGATTTTATCCTTTTTTTTTTTTTTTTGCTTTTCTTCTACAGAAAGATTGATTCAAATCTCTGTGTGTATTTTAATTGGTAATGAAGGTATCAATTCACTCAAATATTCAGAAGTCACTTTTAAAAGAACAATAAAACAGCATTATTTGTAAATGTCAATTCTTATATAATGTGGAAGCTATACACTTTACATTATATAAACCTGCAATGAGAAAATTTTAATGTCACCTTAAAGTGCCAGGGTATGTGATTATTTTCAAAGATATTTTAGGAAGCACATTAACAAAAGGTTGAAAGTCACTGAACTAAAATGCATATAGAACACTTACAGCCACAAAATCTAATAATGTTTATTATTTCCAAGCATATATAAAACAATTCACACATACAAATCATGTGGAGGCTAAACACAAGTCTCCCATGTTTCTAACCACACTTCATTTGAATCAGATATAAGTAGTGAAAATTTTAAATCCCATCTATTTAAAAACATAATCTCACAGAAGGCAAAATCTGTGTTTTCATTCTTTTCCATTGTACCAAAATGACAGAATCATATCACACTGACAACAAAGATTTACATTTTTTAAAAAAGATTTATTTATTTATTTTATACAAGAACTGGGGTATAGGTCAGAAGCACGGGAGGGTAAGAGAATTCACCAGAGCCAAAGCGGGGAGCAGAGCAGGCAGATGGACCGAAGACACTGCTGAGGGGAGCAGTGGGCGAGGCAGGAGAGGTCTGCTGTGCCATGTGGGGTTCCCCCTGGCCAGCGGGGAATTGAACCGGCACTGCAGAGACTGCAGACAGCTTCACAGCATGGCGCTCAACCGCTGCATCACCGGGGAGACCCAAAGATTTAAATTTTTAAAATTTAAATTATTAACACACTGTCTACTCATAGAATGTAACCAATAAATACATAAAATCATAAAAGTGTAAGCTTGCATTTTTCCTAGCATTTACAAATAGTTCTAAATATCTCACAGATCAAAGGAGAAATTGGAACGTGAAAGAATTTACAATGATGAAATTTAAAATACCATGAATTAATAATATGGACTATAACTTCAGTGATACCAAAAGGGAAAATTGTAGCTTTAATATACTTATATAAGGGGTTCTCCTTGGTGGCACAAGGGGTTAAGATGCAACCTTTGAAGCTATCAGCAGCCACTGCAGCATGAGTTTGATCCCTGGTCAGGGAAATACCCACATGGCACAGCAGACCTCTGCTGACTCGCCTGCTGCTCCCCTCAGCCGCGTATGTCAGTCTATCTGCCCGTTCTGTTCCCCACTCTGTCTCTGGTGAATCCTCTCAACCCCACACCTCTGACCTGTACCCCAGTTCTTGTATGCATAAATAAATAAATCTTTAAATATATATATATACACTTACATAAAAAGGTAACAGAGAATGACCTAAGTAATATAAATCAATCTGTAAGATATTGAGAGTAATCCCAAAAAAAGTTGAAAGAAGGAAATGACACAGTAGAAATTAACAGAGAATAAAATTTATATAGAGAATCAACAAAATAAAAGCTGACTCTTTATAATGATTAACAAAATAAACAAGTCTTTGTCAAATCTGACCTAGAAAAAAATGAGACATAAATAAGCACTAAGAATTATGATTATTATTGTTTTAAGATTTATTTTTATTTATGCCTACAAGAACTGAGGTGTAGGCCAGAGGTATGGGGGAGGGCGAGAGAATTCACCAGAGACAAGAGTGGGGAGCAGAACAGGCAGATTTACTAAAATACACTGCTGAGGGGGGCAGTACGTGAGCTAGGAGCGGTCTGCTGGCTCCTGTCTTGGGGATCAAACTCAGCTGGAGTGGCTGCCGATAGTTTGATAGCGCTGACTTTAACCCCTGTGCCACCAGGGAGACCCCAGCACCAAGAATTTTTTTTTTAAGATTTATTTATTTATACAAGCACTGGGGTACAGGCCAGACGTGTGGGAGGGCGAGAGAATTTACCAGAGACAAAGCAGGGAGCAGAATAGGCAGAGGGACCGAAATACACTGCTGAGGGGAATAGCAGGCGTGACAGGAAAGGTCTGCCTCACCATGTGGGGATCTCCCTGGCCAGCAGGGAATCGAACCGGCACTGCAGAGGCTGCAGACAGCTTCATGGCACTGCTCTTAACCCACTGTGCCGCCAGGGAAGCCCCAATTTTAAAATGTAATTTAAAAAAAAAAAGTTTTTAAAGATTTATTTATTTGATTACAAGAACTGGGGTACAGGCCAGAGGTGTGGGAGGTGAGAGGATTCACCAGAGACAGAGTGGGGAACAGAACAGGCAGTAGACCAAAGTACACTGGTGAAGGGAGCAGCAGGAGAGTCAGGAGAGGTCTGCTGTGCCATGTGGGTAGCTCCCTGGCCAGCCAGGGATTGAACTCATGCTGTAGAGGCTGCAGACAGCTTCACAGCGCTGCACTTAACCCCTTGCGCCACCTGGGAGGCCCTAAAATGTAATTATTGATTATAAAGACAAGACAGTGTTAGAATAACATTATGACAAAAAATTTTGAAAATGTACACAAATGGACTTTTTTTAAAAAAACTTTTAAAATGAATTCAAGAATGAAAGACTTCAACAGAACTACAGCCATTAAAAAACAATTTATCCACTTAAAATAATGGAGGAAAAGAAAGGAAGAAGAAGGAAAGAAAAAGAAGAATGAGAAAGTAGAAGGAAAAAACCACCATTAGGTCAAGATGAGATTTATATGTGAGTTCAACCAAACATGAATGACAATTCAAAGAGAACAGAGAATTTGACACATTTGGGGGTTTAATTTGACCATAATACCAAAATTATACAAAGACATAACGAAAGGAAAATCTCACATACCAAAACAGATACGAAAATCCTAAACTATCAATAAATATTAGCAAACTAAATATAGCAATATTTCTTTTCAAAAATTATAACAACATTCATTTGCCCTAAGATTGAAGAGATGTTAAATTAGAAAATTACAATTCATCACATAGGTATTAGAGAAAATTTTTCAGTAAAATGGTGAAATGATAAATTTGAAAGGCTGGGTAGACTGATAAATGTGTTTCTATGTGAAGTATTACTTTAAATATTTTAGAACAAAAAGTCAGGGTTAAAATGGTAAAATTAAAAGTGAAAATGGCATAAAAAAAGGTAATATCTATTCATAATGGAGTAAATCCGCATGACTAATAAACATATGAAAGAATGTAATGCCTAGTATTGAAGGAAATGAAAATTTAAAGTATCTGATATAACTTTATAACCACTTAACTAATAAAAATAATAAGGGGAATAAAATCTATTACTGAGTGAATTGCAATAATTCCTAAAAATGTAAGTTGGGTCTGTTGTGGAGATAATAACACCTATATAATTTTGAGAAAATCAATGTCAATAAAAATCAAATGGTGTCTTAGTTAAGGATGCTGTAACAAAATACCTTAGACTGAGTGGCTCCAAAGCAATAGGTATTTTACTTATCACAGTTCTGGAGACTGGCAGTCTGAAACTATCAGTTTTGCAAGTTATCAAAGAATGTCATTTCATTCAACATCATTTCTTTATGTTGATTTTGAAAAAGGCAATCCACTTCCAGGACCATTTGCATGTTCTCCTCATGCCTGTGTAGGGTTTCTCTTGATACTCCAGTTTCCTACCACATTCCCAAAAATGCACATTAGGTTAGTTGGTATGTCCAAATTGTTTCAATAGGAGTTTGGGTGTACACTGAATATGCCCAGTGAACTGCTTTCCATCTAAGACCCTACACTGGAATAAGCAGGTTGGAAAATGCATGGAGGAATGAATGAATACAAATTATTATTTAATATTAGAAGTGTTTAATATTAAAGGTCTTTATTTTTAAATTTGATGATGTTTTTGAGACCAGAAAAATGCCATAGGAGCTTAACTCTTATTTATATCAATTAGCTTTATGACAAAATTGGTTTCATTACCCATCATTTCCCTTAAAGTTGAATTTCCAAGAACCTATCAAATAAGTGAGGATTTACTATGGTCAGGTTCTGGTAAAATACACTTCTCTGTTTCAGACTGACAATGTCTTGTTATTCGCATAGTGGAGAGCAGAAAAGAGAAGTAAGCCTTCTCATCACTCATATAAAGCTACTAATTCTATTTATTAGGGCTCCACCTTCACGATCTCATCGAATTCTAATTATCTCCCAAAGACGTCACCTTCTATTATTATTATATTGGTCAGTAGAGTTTTACCATATGAGTTCGGAGAAAACACCTTCAGTCCAAAACATGGTAAGTCAAATTACACAGTCATGTATCTAGAACAAGTCAAACATTTGCCATTTGAGATTTATCTATCTATCTATTTATTTATTTATTTATTTATACAAGCACTGGGTACAGTCAAAAGCGCGGGAGGGTAAGCAAATTCACCAGAGCCAGAGCGGGGAACAGAACAGGCAGACAGACGAAATGCACTGCTGAGGGGAGCAGCGGGCGAGACAGGAGAGGTTGTCATGCCATGTGGCACCCTTGCCGCTGGCCAGGGATTGAACCAGCGCTGCAGAGGCTGCGGCTGCGGGCAGCTTCACAGCCCAGCGCTCAACTGCTGTTCCACCAGGGGAGGCCCTACATTTGCCATTTGTAGGACTTTATTTTAGTCCTAATAGGAAAAAATATGAATTGTCAAAATAATATATGTGCACATACTTTACCACACCAAGACACACATACCATCAATATCAATGTCTGTCTTCCAATTTCAAAGGAATTCAGGTCAATTTTTTAATTTAAAACTAAAAATGACAAAAATAACTAACACTTTATAGAGAACTTTCTATGTGCTATATGGCTTCTATGTGCTTTAAGAACTATCAGTAATAATAGTATACACCCCATCTGAGTGGGGAGATGAGGAAGCTGAGGCACAGAGCTAATAAAAATAGTGGAGCAAGGAGACAAACCCAGTTACTATGGTGCTTATTCTTTACCATTATGCATACTGCCTTTGCTGAGTTTCAGGACCATACTTATAATAAATCTCCATAAAACTGACCAGACAGCGTTGTGAAGACATGAAGTACATCCTGAATCAAAGAATAAGTTATGTTCATATATTTTCAACATCATAGTTGTTTTTTAGGTTTTAAATTATCTCCCAATGGATCTACCACATGATCCAGTGATTCTATTCCTAGGACTCTGCCCAAAAAACACAAAAACACTAATCTGACAGGAAACCTACATTCCTATATTTATTGCAGTACTATTTATAATAGCTAAGATATGGAAATAACCTAAATCCCCCAAAAACAGATTAATGGAGCAAGAAGATGTGGTATACATACACAATGGAATACTACTTAATAATCAAAAAAGATGAACTCATACCATTTGTCACAATATGGCTGGAGCTGGAAGGGATTATGCTGGCGAAATAAGTCAGAAGGAAAAAGATAAATATCAGATACTTTCACTTATATGTGGAATACAGAGAAACCAAACAAAGCATAAGGAAAAAGACAAAACTTAAAAGCTGACCATAGATCTGAGGCATACAGCAGGGGATGGGGGGAGAGAGAGGCAAAAATAAGGGAAGGAAGAGCACAAGAGACTATGGTGATGGTTCACGGGTGCTGTGGTAGTAGGGAAATTATGAGGACTACACCTGAGGGGAGAACAAATACTGTCCAAAAATTAACAATAACTGTAAGAAAATAAATAAATTTAATTTAAAAAATTATCTCCAAATAAATTAGATTATTAGCCACATTGTGTAAGTGTTAACATACAAAATGTCCATATTCAAGATCTGTGTTGATGTTTCAAATGTTTAATCAAGTACAAAAACATATATGTCCTTGGAAAAACAAAGGTTAGAAACGGAATTAAAATTTTATCCTAGGGGCCTCCCGGGTGGTGCAGAGAGTTGAGTGCAGCATTGTGAAGCTGTCCGCAGCCTCTGCAGCGCGGATTCGATTCCAGGCTGGCCAGGGAAATTCCCACATGGTGTGGCAGACCTCTCCTGTCTCGCCTGCTGCTCCCCTCAGCTGTAGTTTGGTCGTCTGCCTGTCCTGATCCCCGCTCTGTCTCTGGTTAGTCCTCTCATCCTCCCATGCCTCTGGCCTGTACCCCAGTTCTTGTATGAAAAAAAAAATTTTATCCGAGTATCTTTATAGCAACAGTAAGTGATCAATATGTTTTTCTACATCTGCAAACATAAAATTTACCTTTAAAAGCATAAAGGGACTTACTACTTAGTAGATATGTTAATGTGACATCAGTTTTATCTTTTTTTTTTTTTTAATAGAGGCATGTTTATTTATTTATTTATTTGTTTGTTTTTGTTTATACATGCACTGGGTACAGTCAGAAGCGCGGGAGGGTGAGAGAATTCACCAGATCCAGAGCGGGGAGCAGAGCAGGCAGAAGGACTGAAGTACACTGCTGAGGGGAGCAGCGGGCGGCAGGAGAGGTCTGCGCGCCATGTGGGACCCTCCTCAGGTGGCCGGGGAGCAGCCGGGGATCGAACTGGCGCCACAGAGGCTGCGGGCAGCTTCGCAACCCAGCGCTCAACCGCTGTGCCACCGGGGAGGCCCGACATCAGTTTTATCTTAAGTTGAATTCAACATATACTGGTATCCAGCTTCTACTGAGGTCAGACCAATGAATTTTTCTCAACCAAGAAATAAAGATGCATCTTGACTAGGGAAGCAAATGACAGGCCTTTCCCTTTTTTATGCTTAGTGCACTTTCTACAAATATGCTTCAGGATCTCAGAATTTCTTCTAAACAAAATTTTATAGGTATTTTTGACAATAAGGTACCTTCTGCAAGAAAAACAATGTATTTGCCATCCTCCCATTTATTTCTGGACAAAAGTTAATCTTGAGAATTATTCAACAGAGTTAAATTTTATGGCTGTCCCAGTGGCACTCAAGAGAAGTGTGACACAATTAACATAATCTTAGCACAGCTCCTTGGGGTGGACAGAGCACCTGGTATGGAATCAGAAGCAGCAGTGAGCAGAACTGCACCTGCAGGGGTAGCAACCTGTGAACCAAAGAGTGCAAGAAAGGGGTTGGGAGGATCTACTCACCCATGCAACCCCACTTCTACTCTGACTACAATCTGAATGCCAATGTGGAGTACCACCCTACATCATTTGCCTGTTTTACAAAGAGATGAAGATGCTGACCACTGACCCTCCCAACCACATCAAGATCTTTTCCAATGAGAAGGACCTCACAGACCTGCAAGTCACCTTCATCCTCAGGAAACCCCTTACCTAAGAGGTTTGTTCAGCATGAAATTCCTATTGCGGAAGGGCTTTCCTGCCTTCCCACCCAAGGGCTTCTTTCTGACCATGATCTTCTAGCCAAATGTGGGGGCCAACAATAAAATCTATGTCAACATGCACAGGAAGAACTGGTTCATCTTCTAATTAATCTCCCGCTACGACCACTCATAGCAGAAAAGGCAAAGGAACTCTCTAGGGTCCTTTTTATATTGGCACTAATCACACTCATGAATCATCCACCCTGATGACTCCCAAAAACAAACATTCAATCTATAGCACCAGCCGAAGTAGTATTTATCCTAAATTCTACTCTAATGATATTCTCATTTCTATTCATGCAAAAAATACCTATCAGTCATGTAAACACTTTCTAAAAGCTCAACAAAATAAATTATACATGTACAATGTACATAAGCAGCATAGTTAAAGAAACGACCTATTCACAAAAAGTTGTTTTTGAATACTTACCACAAGCTTTAGAAGCAGCAACACAAATTTCTTCAGCAACATACTCCCCAGTTGAAAACTTCAGGCAATCTCCTTCAGCCTTCCCAAGAGAGTGATAGAGATACACCTGTAGGACCGGATCTATTTGCTTCACAGAATTAGCATTTCCAGGAATATCACCATTCTGATGTAAGGGAGATGCTGATGTTCCTTCCATTTCTGTCATTGTAAGGCAAGCCATTAAGAGTCTTTTTCAAAACATTTGCCTGCAAGAAAAAGTAAAATTAGTAAAATATTGATCAGGAATCTTTCATATACAAAGAAATCTTCACTAATAGCAGTAACACTGTTAAATCCATTGGATGAATAAATACTGTGCACTACTATATATAAAGTATGGTGAGAGAACACAAAAAATTATAAAAGTCCTATATGTAAGACCCATAAATGTAAATAGGTAACATGAACAAAACGGCAAACAAAATCAATTATAGAAAGAAGAAAAAGAGATATCATGAGGCAACATGACTTCTCAACAACTGAATTACTTTACAATTGTTTACTGGTGTTTAGAGGAGAAAAATAACATTTCAAGTTGGGACAATCTGATGAACTTTATTAGAAGAGGTCATATTTAAAACTGATCTTGAACAATGGATTGGATTTAAATAGATAGGGAGACAGTGAAACTATGCTGAAGAGTAGGAGGGCACAAATATTTCAATAAGTTAGGGGGTTGCAGTGACATATTTGAGCAGTTATATCACTAATGAAAGTTTAAAAATATAAACATTTATGACAGGATTGTAGCTACTGACTCAATCTGTGTTTTTCCCTTCTTCCTTGCCATGGAAGCCCAATTTGGTGGGTGGGAGTATAGGGTGAGTAGCAATATACACACACACACAAAACTGTGCTTCCCCACAGATGGATAGCCACATAAACCAGTTTTACAGCAAACTAGATTTGGTTGGTGTTGGTTGCATAGTACCTCCCAGAATCACTCTTTAAAAGGAAGGTGACTTAGTTGGCATCACAGGTTTTTATCCTGTGTTAATTTAATTTCCAAATTGTATTTTTACTTGCTCCTTCAGTTAAGAAACTGTTCCTTAAATTGCATTTCAAAGAATGTCTCTTGGGTTCTAAAAAAAAAAGACAGACAGAAAATTTAGACTTTTGTTTCCTAAGGTCAGATTTTTTTCTTCTTCTCTAAATAGCAGGAAGATATTTCATATAGGTGGATTCTGAATTGATTTTGGTCTTGCAAAGATTCCATTTGTATGACAAAGTCTAAATCCTCAAAGAATTTTGATTGTAGCCAGTATATTATAAGGTTATATTATAAGGTTAAGCCAGTATATTATAAGCACACTCAACTACATTTTTCTCTAGTATCCTTTTATATCAATGAGGTTTCCAATATAAAATGGAAAAATAAGATTCTTATTTAACAACAATTAAAACTTCATGGACACAACACTAGAACCATTCCAAAGAAAACCAAAAACCATCATAGGATAGTTTCCCTGAGAGTTGGTAAGAAAACTTAGAAGGAGTAAAGTTCTTGCTTTTTGTTCAAGGACTTGGTTGAGACCAACCAACTCCACTTCTCAGAAAGACAGAAAAACAAACATATCATTCAATCCTATATTTCTTACAAAAAATACAAAAGACAGATCAGCAGTTATGGTGTAAGAGGAACAACCTTCAAGATAGTGGATGGCATTTATAGCCAATTCAATGGTAAAAGGGGGAGTTTTCCAGACTCTAACCCCTGAATCCCTAAACTAGAGGCAGAGTGGAGGCACCCTATAAGGCTTAAAAAGACTAAATATTGGTGGGTTGGGTCTCTATTTTAGCTTCTTCTTACACTCTGATCTCTGTTCAGCTGTTAGGACAGATAGCATCTTGCCACATGTTGGTCAATAAATTTTCTTCTCCTTCCCTCTCTTTTCTCACATCTTGTATATTAAAGCCTTTTATTTTTTAAAAATTTCTCTCTGTATCTCTGCTTTTGTATCTTATCTTGTATTCTTAAGCATATGGGTGACAACTCACTAAACAGGTCATCCCCATTCCCCTAAATTTGCCCAGTGATAAAAGGATATGTAGAGAAGAACAAGAATGGGGATAGATTAAGATACCTTATTTTACATTCTGCTGTTCACTGAGCTTAATCAACTTTGGATTAAAAAAAAACCCTTCTCTGGGCCTCCCTTGTGGCGCAGGTGGTTGAGCGAGGTGCTATGAGGCTGTCCGTGGCCTCTGCAGTGCCGGTTCAATCCCCGCCGGCCACAGAGCAATCCACATGGCAAGCAGACCTCTCCTGTCTCGCCCGCTGCTCCCCTCAGCAATGTATTTCAGTCCGTTTGGCTATTCTGCTACCCACTCTGTCTCTGGTGAATCCTCTCACCCTCCCGCGCCTCTGGCCTGTACCCTGGTTCTTGTATTAAAAAAAAAAAAAAAAAAAAAAAAAAAAACCTTCTCTAAATTTAGAGCTTTGAATTTAGTATACAAAGCTTCGGAAGTGCAAGAGTTTCCTAGTGGCCACACTAAACTCAAAATATCTTTGATATTATCAGCCCAATTTATTGATGAGAATTTGTAACAGTAAGGTCATAATCCTTATAAGACAAAATTTTAAATCAATTTCTGTACTTTTCTTACTCAAAAAATTTCCGAAGGCTCAAGATACTTCTCTACATTTTTTCACTTCTTTTTTCCTACTAATTTTTTTCAATAATAAACTTGTATAGAAAATTCTGATTTTTTCATAGGTCCAATAAACAATTTAGAAGCTTTCCATTCTACAGCAACTCAGCGCCAAATAGTAAGCATTCTTTATTCTTTATCCAAAGATCCAGAAGTTCATGGCTAGTATAAAACACAAGAAAAAGAAAGACTCAATATACATTAACAGTTTTCAGCTAAGTTTTGGATCTCTTAATGGTATAGCTACAACCTAGAAGGGATATGTTGTGCGATCTGGCACATGTTTTGTTCTACAGACTACCTCTCAAAATGCATGAACATGTTCTTATAGTTAGTGGGTGCTAACCTACTCCAATCCACGACCAACTAATCCTATTATGGGAGACTTCTTTTTGAGATGGCAAGTACTCTAATATATTTTAAATTCTTGACCAATGCCCACCAAAGCTTACAGTTTGGGGCTTCCAAGATTTCCATAGCAACAGCTATTATATCAGTGCATATTAAGATTTTCCCTTGTTATAACAGCAGAGAAAACAAAGTATAGAGATGGTAGTCCTTTCCTGAAAATTAGGGGAAAAGGCAAAATCTTGGATCAAATTTTCTACCCATGGAATAGAACAGAACAGCATCTCAACTTGGAAAAAAGCTAGCCATCCAAACTACCAGATGGAAAGCCAAGCTCTGGGGAAAATAAAACTCAAAGGTTAGACCAACATTAAGGAACAAAATATTTAAAGAGTCACCCAATATCTGTTAAATAGAGCACACACAGGGCCCTCATAAAACCAGGTACCAGGGAACCCGAGAGAAGCATTGATAAAGCTGACAACAGTAAAAACTTCAGCAGAGGGCCTTCCCGGTGGCATAGCAGTTGAGCACTGGGTGGCGAAGCTGCCCGCAGCCTCTGCAGCGCCGGTTCGATCCCTGGCCGCTGGGCGAGGGTCCCACATGGTGCACAGACCTCTCCTGCCGCCCGCTGCTCCCCTCAGCAGTGTACTTCATCGGTCTGGCTGTTCTGTTCCCTGCTCTGGCTCTGGTGAATTCTCTTACCCTCCCGCGCTTCTGACTGTACCCAGTGCTTGTATAAATAAATAAATAAATCTAAAAAAAAAAAAAAACCAAACAACTTCAGCAGACCTGCCCCCAGTGTAAACAATTGCAGCAGACCCCCTCCGGCAGAAAAGACCCCCTCAAGTACACCAAAAATTCTCGCGGTAGCCTAACCCTATAAAGACCTGAGCTCCCATTTTGGGGCGTGACTCTTGGCCTACAGAGTGTCCTCACCTCGCAGACTTTCAATAAAGCCGCTTCAGTCTTACACTCTTGGCATCCTCTCTTTTCTAACAGTATTAGCTTCCCATTATTTTCTCTCACCAAGTTTAATTAAATTTTGAGACAGAGACAAAAATCTCACCACTCCTTCCCTCTGTTCCTCAGGGATTAGGGAGTCAGACTTGTTAATTCTTTTTAGCTGGCTCTTGTTAAACATTCAGGATCTCTCCATGATAGCTTTCAGAAACAAGGAGGGTCCAGTCTACAAACTCTCCTGGCTGGCTCACCAAACTGTCAGGGAGCAAAGAAAATGACTCTGTAGCCCTTTGGATTCTTCTAGACTCTCCTAGGGAATTCAGAATTCAGAAGGGCCCAGAAAAAAGACTGCAGGGCAATCAGCTGAAGAAGCAGAAATAAAAGAAGATAAAATATAGGAGAAAATATTAGCAGCATATGAAAATCTCGAATCTAATCATCCTTATAAAATACCAATTTACAGGAAATGCAGAGAACAGAGGGACACATTAAATTAGACCACAAGGATGTGATCAGCAAAATCCAGGTTATAGGAAACCATAACCAGCCTACTTAAAACAGGAAAAAAAGGGAAGAGATAAGGGAAACATACATAGAAAGACTACAAAGCTGCAATGTGTGGATCTTACCTGGGTCCTATATTTTAAAAAAAAGACTATAAAAAAAGAAAAAAAAACACTTATGATATCAGACAATTAAAGATTTGATTATTTGCTAAATATTTAAAGATATTGGGAACTGAGAATTTTTATTTTTAGGTTCTTATATTTTAGAAATACATAGTGAAATATTATTGAAAGAAATGGTATCAACAAAATACTTCTATATAACACAATAGTGGGGAAAGCAGATGCAGAGGAATACAGTTTATAAAGGTTATTGAGGGGTTAATTAGTACATGAAAGTTCATTACACTAGCATGTCTACATTTGTATGTTCAAAATTCTTCCTGGGCCTCCCAGGTGGCGCAGCGGTTGAGCGCTGGGTTGCGAAGCTGCCCGCGGCCTCTGCGGCGCTGGTTCGATCCCCAGCTGCTCCCCGGCCACCGGAGGAGGGTCCCACATGGTGCGCAGACCTCTCCTGCTGCCCGCTGCTCCCCTCAGCAGTGTACCTCAGTCCTTCTGCCTGCTCTGCTCCCTGCTCTGGCTCTGGTGAATTCTCTCACCCTCCCGCGCTTCTGACTATACCCAGTGCATGTATAAACAAAACAAACAAATAAATAAATAAAACATGCCTCAAAAAACAAACAAAAAAAAAAAACAACCAAAATTCTTCCTAACCAAAAAGCTTTTTTAAAGAATATTTGTTATATTTTATCTAGCATTTCTTAATATGATGATTTTCAGATTATTCAATTAGAAAATACTAGGAAATGAAGCCTCAGATTTTACTTTGTATTGAATAATTCACTTCTCATTTATCTTTAAAAGAAAAATCTTCCATAAGATAAACTCCAAATGTTTTTCTTTTAAAGATATAGAGCCCTAAATATAGAAGTTTATTTCTACTCATACAAAAAAAAAGCCAAAATGTCATTATACTGTAAAATATTCCAGAATATTTCCAAAATGTTCAATACTGCCACTATCATATAAACTACTTAATCAAACTAAACACTCTCCTTTATAAAATCAATTTGAATAGTTTTTCTGTGGAGTTTTTGGGGTTCTCTATGTATATTATATCATCTGCAAATAGTGATAGTTTTACTTCTTCTTTCCCTATTTGGATTCCCTGTATGTCTTTCTCTTGTCTTACTGCTTTGGCTAGGTCTTCCAGTATTATACTGAAAAGCAGTGGTAAGAGTAGACATCCTTGTCTTATTCCAGATCTTAAGGAAAAGGCTTTCAGCTTTTCACCACTGAGAATGACATTGGTTATGGGCTTGTCATATATGGCCTTTATTATGTTAAGGTATGTTCCTTCTATCCCGAGAATTTCTAGATACATTAATTGATTTTCGGATGTTGAACCATCCTTGTGTCCCTGTAATAAATCCTACTTGGTGAATTATCTTTTTGATACATTGTTGGATTCTGTTGGCTAGGATTTTATTGAGGACGAACAATTAAATAATATACAAGAAAAATGCACTAAGAACTTATTAAAGATCTATTTTTTACTTTTCATTTCATATAGATTTCTAAATAATTTACATCCATTTTATGAATTACTAATCTGATTACTGACCTCTAACCTTTACACAGTGAATTTTTAATTTTCACCACATTTCTTCTTTGACTTCCTTCATTTGAGAATGATTCAATATATTATACAAAATAATTTAGGGCCTCGCTGGTGGCGCAAGGGGTTAAGACGCAACCTATAAAGCTATTCACAGCCACTGCAGCATGAGTTCAACCCCCAGCCAGGGAGCTACCCACATGGCGCAGCAGACCTCTCCTGACTCGCCCACTGCTCCCCTCAGCAGTGTATTTCTGTTGATCTACCTGTTCTGTTCCCTACTCTGTCTCTGGTGAATCCTCTCACCCACCACACCACTGGCCTGTACCCCAGTTCTTGTATGCATAAATAAACAAATCTTTAAAAAAAATAATTTAAAGCAATTGCTCTTACAATTGGCTACAAGTTAGACTGGCACAAGGAAATGCCTGGGCCCATTCAAAAATCAAAGGAAAAATATGGTATGATAGGAACTTCAAAGCATTCATGTTTTTATACTCCATTTGACTCTGGATGTCTTCATTGCATTTTGAAACGTTTTAAGCCATTATTTTTCTTGATATTTGTTCTTTCGAAATGCCAGTTAGATACATTCTGGACACTCACAGTCCTTTCTCTCTGTCTCTTAACTACATTTTCAGTTTATTTTATGTCTGTATCATTACTGATTTCTGGGTCAATTCCTTGGTACCACCTTTCTTTTTTTTTTTTTAAGATTTATTTATTTATACATACAAGAACTGGGGTATAGGCCAGAGATGCAGAGGGTGAGAGGATTCACCAGAGACAGAGTTGGAAACAGAACAGGCAGACTGACCAAAATACACTGCTAAGGGGAGCAGTGGGCAAGACAGGAGAGGTCTGCTGCACCATGTGGGTTGCTCCCTGGCCGGCCGGGGATCTAACTCATGCTGCAGCGGCTGCAGATTGCTTCATAGTGCAGTGCTTAATCCCTTGTGCCACCAGGGAGGCCCTAGTACCACCTTTCAATTTACTACTCCTCTTCATCTTTTCCTAGCTATCATCCCATATATTCTGCTGGTTATTTTCTTTTATAATTTTGTATTCTTTTAATTGAATGTTAATCTTGTTTCCTATCTTCAAATCACTAACATTATTTGTATCACTTCTCTATTTCCCTACCAGTATTACCTGAATTTAAAAAAATAAAATCTACTTTCACTCAAATCCTATGTTGGGTTTTGCTTCTTAAAATATTTAAACTAAGATAGCATGTACTCATGATAGTGTGACCAAGCTTCAATGAGAAGACTACTATAGAGCAGTTTCATTTTTTGACTTGATGGGGTTTTTTTTGGTTTTAAAGATTTATTTATTTATGCATACAAGAGCTGGGGCACAGGCGAGAGGTGTGGGGGGTGAGAGGATTCACCAGAGACAGAGTGGGGAACAGAACAGGCAGACCGACGGAAGTACACTGCTGAGGCGAGCAGCAGGTGAATCAGGAGAGGTCTGCTGCGCCATGTGGGTAGCTCCCTGGCCGATCAGAGGATGGAACTCATGCTGCAGAGGCTGCGGACAGCTCCATAGGCTGCGTCTTAACCTCTTTTGCCACCAGGATGGCCACGACATATGTTTTTTTTTTTTTTTTTAATTCAGGTAATACTGGTAGGGAAAAAGACAAATGATAGAGGGAAGATAAGGTGCCCAATAAAAACCCACTCTAAACCAATTACTACAATAGGCAAACCAGAAGCTTAATCTCTTGAAGAAGTTCTAAGAAACAGTGTACAACATAATGTCTCAAAATTTTCCCACCAAAGGGATCATACCCTCAAGGGTATTTATATAATACCAATCAGTGTGAGTCATTAGTTGAGGGATGTTCCTAAGACTTAATTCCACTGCACGTCTTGCATTCTACAAGCACTGGAAGCAAGTGGAAGCTTCTTCCTAAGTTTCCAAGCAAAAGAGTTGGCAGATAAAGATGCAAATACTGGGCATTCCCTGGCCGCGCAGGTGGTTGAGCGCCACATTGTGAAAATGTCCACAACCTCTGCAGTGTGGGTTTGATCCCGGCCAGCCAGTAAGAATCCCACATGGCGGAGCAGACCTCTCCTGTCTCACCTGCTGCTCCCCTCAGCGGTGTATTTCATCAGTCTGCCTGTTCTGTTCCCCACTCTGCCTCTGGTGAATCCTCTCACTCTCCCACACATCTGGCCTGTACCCCAGTTCTTGTATGCATGAATAGATAAATCTTTAAAAAAATATATTTGTGACGACAAATATGACTGACATTAGTGATTTTATAGAAAACTAATAATAGTTAAAAAAAAAAAAAAGATGCAAATACTAGAAATGAGAAGCTTGCTGAAGCTCACTGAATGTCCCAGGAAAGAAGAGTGAGACAGTGACAGCATCAGCTGCTGCTGCCATAGTAGACAATTATGCCACTATATAAAGAGGACAAAAGGAGAAAAAGAGATGCTATGATCTCAGTTCTATGGGCTAATTGGTTCAGAACTTGTTTTTCTTCCATTTCTTCTTGAACACTGGATTGCATTAATTATAATTACATTAAATTGAATGAACATGGTTCTTTTTATTCTAATGAGTATTTGGTATGGTCTTTAAAGAGTGGGCATTCTTTCTTGTCAAAAAATGGAATGCCCTCCTCAAATAGCATTCTTAGAAAAATGGATTCTAGCTACAACAGGAATATTAATTTAGGAAAAAAGATTTTAAAAGGAGAAAGTTTTTAAAATATTTTTATCTTATATTCACACCATCTAATCACATTAAGGCTGCACATTTCATTTGAATGCAATCGTTAGATAAAAATTTTTATATAAGAAGTGGGAGAGACTATATACATATTTAGTATAAAGTTATGGGTTAAATTTTGTGAAGAGAGGGATTTTTGAATGCTTCAAAACCAAAGTAATTTGGTTGTACAAGGGAAGGTGTTATCAACTTTCATAATACAGATTTTGTTAAGTGCTTGCTAAAGAAAAAGGTGTTCTGCGAAGTTGACACATTAAACTACAAAAAGAAGTTGGGTTTTTTTTTCCTTAATTGTTCACATGCAAACTCTGCATATAATTTCATCCAAATTACACTTATGAAAGCTGTAATAGTACCAAAAAAACCCACTTTATTTGGATCACTGAAGACAAATAGTGGCTGGGGTAATACAGGAATCTCATCTATTACATAAAAACACATGTGTTTCTCCTATAAACAAGATTAAATGCAAAAGATAATTTTTTAAAATACAGATCCTGCTAAATTTTGTTTGAATATATTTAATGGGCATTTAAAGATTCTTGTTATTTATCATGGCTAATTTTTTTTTTGGTTTGTTTTGCTTTGTTTTTTTGCAAACTGTCCATTAGAAATATACTTTTTTTTTTTTTAAAGTTTTGGTTTTTTTGTTTTTTTTTTAAAGATTTATTTATACAAGCACTGGGTACAGTCAGAAGCGAGGGAGGGTGAGAGAATTCACCAGAGCCAGAGCAGGGAGCAGATCAGGCAGAAGGACCGAAGTACACTGCTGAGGGGAGCAGCGGGCGGCAGGAGAGGTCTGTGCGCCATGCGGGACCCTCCTCCGGTGGCTGGGGAGCAGCCGGGGATCGAACTGGCCCTGCAGAGGCTGTGGGCAGCTTCACAACCCAACGCTCAACCGCTGCGCCACCGGGGAGGCCCCATTAGAAATATACTTTAAAGGAAGAAAGCAGCTAGGAAAGAAGAGGAAACAGGAGGCTAGAAAGGAAGTTCTTACTTTAAATAAACTTTCCATTTTTATTGATGAGGACAGGTATATCTGTTGTCCATGTCTTTGTTTTATGAATTGTCTTTGTTTTTTCCTAGTTGTTCTTTGAGGTATTTATCATTTTATAATTAATTTATCAGAGCTCTAAATATATTTGTCAGAAAAAAGAAGAAATTTACCCCATCAGATATTAAAATTTACTATCAAACAACTATCAGTAAAATAGTATTGCTATACATACAGACAGATCAGTGAACCAGAAGAGCATCCAGAAAAAATCCAAGTATTTTTCGGAACTTAAAATAATAATGATGACATTCAACTCTTTCAAGTCATATGCCCTTACACATATAAAGTTGGACATTTCCAACTTTAATTCCTTTCATGTATTTGAAATCCATCCACAATTAATTCTTTCTATAACAAAAAGTCTTTCACATATAAGCATGCTTTCCAGACCTAATATCTAAGAAAGACAGTAAAGGAAGTAAAGACTGATAGTCTTGACTACATAAAATTATAAACACCATAATCAAAAGTTTTAAAAACTGAGAAAAAAATACTAAAGAGTTAATATGTTTATACAAGTAACTTACAAATCAATAAAAAAATGGGCAAAAAAATACATTTTACAAAATAAATGCAAGTATACCTTAAAATTAAAACATAGACAACATAATTAATAATCAGGAAAAAAGTAAATAAAAATGAGATGCTTTTACCTGTGAAATTGGAAAATATTTAAAAAGACTGGTAATACCAAATCTTGCCACCTGGCAAAGACATTTAGAAAGTACGTATATGTAAGAATTTGTCATTTTTAAAAAGACAAAAGTAGTAGGCTGCGTACCTAGGAATCTATGACACTATAATAATGAAAAAAATTTAAGTGACATTAAATAAATCTGGTATACTGTAACAACAGAATAGTATAAAGACATTTAAAATGATGCCTCTTAGTTTACCTGTGCACAGCACAAAATACATACTGATTACTGAATGGTTGATTGTATTAATGATTTACTCAACAGATGGTTGATGGTTGATTAACTGCTAACTGACTGGGTAAATGACTCCCTTACCAACTAGTGACCAACTGAGTGACTTGAGTGATTAATTGACCAGCATACTGATGGAGTGAGTGAGGGAGTGACTAAGAAAGTAACCAATTGACTAAATAACTCACCAAGTGAGTTGAGTGACACCCTCCAAGTAAAAAATGGAATGAAGGGATAAATGATTAATGAATATCTAATCACTGAAATGCAAAGATCGCCACAATACACTGTAAAGTTACAATGGCTCAAGTTAGAATAAAAAAGATTCTATTAATTTAAAGGTGTATTTCAATTTGTCACTGCACAGAAATTCAGAAAGATATCAAAAATTAATCAAGTTCTGTCAATTACAAGAAGTACTTGGAAGTCTCTTTGATTAATGAACGCAATTTTTTATTGCTAAAATATCTTTTGTTTTTTTATTGAGGTAACATTGGTTTACAACACTGTACATGACACAGAATAGGATCTGGCCTTCTCAAAGGCATGTCCTCACACCACACCCACCACCAAGGCACCCACAGTCCTCCACCATAACCCATTATGTCCCCCATTCTCTGTTCTCCCCCTCCCCCTTTTATAGCCTCAATTCCAGAGTTTTCTAGGTTTTGTAATTGGTTTAATTCTTTGTTTTGCTTCTCCATATTCCACATATAAAATCGTTTGGTATTTGTCTTTTTCCATCTGAGCTATTTCATTTAGCATTACCTCCTATACTTCTATATGTGTTGTTACAAATGGCAAGAGTTTATCTTCTTTTTATGGCTAAAGTAGTACTCTACTATGTACTTGTGTGTGTACACACAGATATATATACACACACACATATATATATTTACACACACATACATACCAAAATTTTCTAATTCCCTCCTCTGTCCTTGGGTTATGTTGTTTCTATAGCTTGGTTATTGTAAATAGTGCTGTAGTAAACACAGGAGTGCATATATCCTTTTGAATTAGTGTTTTTGTATTCTTTGGGTAGATACCTAGAGGAGTGGGATGGTGTATCATATGGTAGATCTTTTTTTAATATTTTGAGAAACCTCCATACTATTTTCCACATGGATAGGACCAGTCTATATTCCCACCAACAATGTAGGAGGATTCCTTTTTCTCCACACCATCACCAACACTTGTTTCTGGTTTTTTTGATATAGGCCATTCTCACAGGTTTGAAATGGTATCTCATTGCAGTTTTGATTTGTATTTCCCTGATCATAAGTATTGATCAGCATTTTTTCATGCATTTTTCATGGACCATCTGTATGACTTCTTTGGAAATATTTCTCTTTAGCTCTTCTGCCCAATTTTTGGCTGGGTTATCCAATTTCTTTTTGTTGAGTTGTAGAAGTTCTCTGTAGGTCTTGGATATCAGACCCTTGTCAGCTGCAGGATGTGCAATATTTTATCCCATTCAACCAGGTGTCTTTTTTCATCTTAATGAAAATTTTCTTTCACTATGCAGAAGCTTTTTAGTTTGCTGTAGTCCAATTTGTCTACATTTACTTTTGTTGCTTTTGCCATTAAAGACAAGCCCACAAGGCCAATACCATGGAGTATATTCCTATTTGTATTTCAATGTATCTTATGGTTTGAGGTCTTATATCCTCATCCTTAATCCATTTTGAGTCCATTTTTGTGTATGGTATAAGACAGTGATTTAGTTTCATTCTTTTGCATGTGGTTATCCAGTTTTCCCAACACCATTTGTTGAAGAGGCTCTCCTTTCTCTATTGTTTACTCTTGGCTCCTTTGTCATAAATAAAATGTCCACAGATGTGCAGGTTTACTTCTGGGCTCTCAATTCTATGATGAATGTAATTTTTAAATGACAATTTTATTCACTTGAATTTTTATATTTGAAGAGATATTATTTAATATCTTTAATACTTAACTACTGTCCCTTAAAAGAGCATAAAATATATGTAAAATATGCATGTTTTAAAACATCATGATCACAAGAAACAAGGATCTATGGTGAATACTTAATATTGAGGCTTCAGAAAAGAAGAGGACAAGGACATCTATTTATTTAATAAATAGTGAAGTCAAACGTATCATTTTATCCTGGGCCAGTCACAAAAGTACATAAATAGCAAGCAACAATTTAAAAGACTTTCTGAGAAATCTGATTATCATATTTTATGTGTGAATAGAAAGGGGGAGAAATGTAAGTCATTCTGCAAATCTAGTCCCTCCCTCCATTTTCAGTTGGAACAAATTGTGAGTTAAAATTATGCTAATGATGACTACATAGGAAAAGGTAGATTTATAATTTATAAGCTGGGGGGGAAGTGCTTTAAATAGATCTATGAAAGTTGGGGGGTTTTTTCCCTTAAGATCTCATTTTAAAACCTTCATATTTCAATACTATATTAACAAGACATTTTTTAAAATTTGTTTAAAATTTTAAGTCACAATTTTGCCTATAAAAATAAAATTGCACGGGAAATTTAATTAATCACAATGTTGACGTATTTAACACTACTGTTTGCTACTGACATTCAAAAAAATCTTAAAAAGTTATTAATTCATAATTAATTTCAGTTTCCACTTATTTTAAAAATACTACTACGCCGGTGCATTATTTCAGACACTTCTCTGGAATAATTATTTAAAGATTATAATGCATCAGGTAAAGATAAAATTGAGCACTATGAGCACACATACAAAGAACAGGATTACATAATACGGAAATAATTAGATAGTGAAGCATTTTCTGTTTTGGATGAAATTTCCACTTCCTCATTAACCCATTATGAATCACACAGACTTAGACTATAGTTTCCTATTGTCTTCTCGAGGTCATCCTGCAAGTTTTGAAATTCCCTCTGAATGAATCTTGGTCAAATTTTATAAAAACAATATATTCTGTTACCTCTAAAATAGCAGTTAGAGATACAACAAGGGAAGTAATATAAAAGGAAAAAATAATTCTAGTCATGATAACGGTGCCTAAAACAGTGCTACTTTTACTGACCACCATAACCAGAGGCATAGTGAACCAAATTTATACTGAATGTGTATTTATTTTACTTCTAACAAATTTAACTGTTCATGGTAATGAGCATATTCCAATCAAATCAGGGTTAATTTTTTTACAAGACAGGGTATATTATGATTCCCTGTTTATATAGAGAGTAATAATACCCATCCATTAAAAAGACATTTAAAATATTAAGTTCAATTTTTCAAAATACAGTTAAAAAATCCAGACTCGGGCCTCGCCAGTGGCACAGCGAGTTGAGCGCAGCGCTGTGGGGCTGTCCACGGCCTCTGCAGCGCGGGTTCGATTTCGGGCTGGCCAGGGAGATTTCCACATGGCGTGGCAGACCTCTCCTGTCTCACCCGCTGCTCCCCTCAGCAGTGTATTTTGGTGGTCTGCCTGTTCTGCTCCCCGCTCTGTCTCTGGTGAGTCCTCTCACCCTCCCATGGCTCTGGCCTGTACCCCAGCTCTTGTATAAAAATAAATAAATCTTTAAAAAAAAAAATCCAGACTCATCTTAAATTCTGTCTTCTCTGATTGGTCAAATTATTCACAGCTCTTCTAATTTGCCCTTAAAAACATCTCCATAAGGTTCTAATTCTCAAATGTTCCACCCTATGCTATAAACTGGCATTATGAATTGACAAATACCTGTTGGTATGCAAATCTGATATAGATAAAACCTACTGTGAATTTTTAATAATCTAAAGCCAAAAGTAAACTATTAATAGTAAGAGCAGACTCATAAGTTAGCAATTACCCATTCACTAAATAAAAAAGAGAACACTTCACAAAAAATGTAAATAAAAACAGAAAAACCAAGATTAAATCTAAGTTTAAAAATAAGTAAGGAAATTGAATAGAATAATTAAATTAAATAATTGACACAAGATCTACTATATCCCTAAACTGTTGACTGCTTCATTTTATTTTCATTTGAGTACCTCCCATATACACAGAACCTGAAAATAAAGAAATAAAAATATTCCCTAACTTGAAATTCACAACAGTTTCACAGGAGCCATTGTTGGGAAAACACGAAGTGTAGAAACAAACTCACTTATATGCACACTTAAAATATTAGTTTACACAGCAGCAGAGAAAAGCAGGATTATTTTATAGTATTGGAACAAATGGACAACCAGATGGTTGAGGGAAAAAAGCTGGGACCCACCTTATACCTTGTACCAATATACATTCCTGATAGAACAAGAAAACAAGGGAGAGTTTCAAAATGTAATTTCATGTTTGAGAAGAGACCTAAGTACAACTTAAAAAAAAAAGCAGAAGTAATAAAAAAGATAACTTACAAAAAGAACAGCATAAAAACCAAAAATGCATGCATGACCAAAAATAAACCACAATAAAATGAAAAAGATTGGGGAAAAAAAAAACCTGGGTCCTCCCTGGTGGCACAAGGGGTTAAGCAGCCCATTGTGAGGCAATCCGCAGCCTCTGCAGCATGAGTTTGATCGCCAGCCAGCCAGGGAGCAACCCACATGGCGAAGCGGACCTCTCCTGTCTCTCCCGCTGCTCAGCAGTGTGTTTCAGTCAGTCTGCCTATTCTGTTTCCCACTCTGCTTCTGGTGAATCCTCTCCTCGCTCCCCCGCATCTCTGGCCTGTGCCCCAGCTCTTATATGCATAAATAAATAAATCTTAAAAAAAAAAAAAAAAAACCCTGGGAAAAATACTTAAAATTTTTTTCACAAGCACAGAGCTGTTTTCCTTCATATAGAAGAGCTCTCACAAATCAAAGTACAAGTCCAATAATCAAATAGAAAATGGGCCAGGATATGAATGAACAATTCCCAGAAAATGAAAATTTAAAGCAAGTTAAAAATTTTGAGATTCCAATTTTTCTCAAACTGGCAAAGGTCAAACTATCTGAAAACACACATGGGGATGTATAAACAATTAGGAGATCAATTTGGCAGTATTTATTGAAATTAATAAGACATATAACTTTTGAAACAGCAACTCCTCTTCTACTTAACCTGTAATTATGATCACATACATAGAGATGGACATGTGTACAAAGACTTACCACTTTTTGAATCCTAAAACATTTAAATGTGTGACCTATTCAAATAATAGATAAAATGTTTGAGAACAGAGACAAATACAAACAACTCTTTCAAAGAGTTTTGATCAAAAAGGGAGTCAATTAATGGTATAAATTGAGAATTAGCAAACTATAGCGCACAAGTCAAATTTATCCAGATGACTATTTGTAAATAAAGATTGACATGTCTGTTCATTTGTGCATTGTCTATGGTTCTTTTCACATCACAAAAGCAAGAGTTGAGTAGTTGTAATAGAAACAACCTTGTTTGACAATCAGGCTAAAATAGTTATCATATGGTCCTTACTTAGAAAAAACTGGGCAACCCCTGATTTAAATTAGTGATTCTCACAGTCTGGTCCCCAAAACAGTATCATCAGCATCACCTAGGAACTTCTTAGAAATGCAGATTCTCAGGTCCCACTCCAGATTCCTACAGAAGCAGAAACACTGGGGGGTGAGGCCCATCAATTTGTTTTTAAAAGCCCTCTAGGCAATTCTGATAAGAACCACTAGATTAGGAAACAATTGCAGTATAGCTAGAAACAGAGGAGGATCTGTCTGAGGTCTGTGTTCACATTTAGAGGGCCTTCTGTAAACCTCAAGGAGAGAGTCAGGGAGGATTTAAAAGTTAGGAAAATGCTATTGAAAGTCAAATAAAAAGAGACTCTTGTTATATACAGTAGTAAATATTTTGGCAAATCTACCGCCTACCTGGAGAATAAAATACTCAATGAATTAAGGAGATTTTGGGCAGAATGAGCAGCAGCTGGCTTCTTCTAGCTGCCTTTATAATTGAGAGAGCAGAGAGATGAACTAAAGAATGAGTTATTCACTTTTTTGAGTGGAATTTCAAGGAAATGTACAGGGCTCAGAACAGTCTTTTCAGTGAGCAAAGTTCTTAAAGTAAGAAAGGGCCTCAGGGTAAAGATCAAATCTAGACTGGGACTGTAAGATCCATTGTCAAGACCTCAGAGAGATCCAAATCAATACCTCAGAGGTCCTTTCTGACAAAAGATTATCTAAGAATTTTAAGGGTGTTGTTTCACAGCAGCCTCACAGAGCCAAAGGTAGGAAAGAACTCCTCTCTAAAGAAATTTGTATTTCACCCTGTTACATTTACACAGGTATGGCTTTTGTCTGATGGGTTAGTTGATGAACTAATATACCAGCAGTATACAAAGTTTTTAAAGAAGTCATAGTAACTTAGAATGAAAAGGATAGTGACTAGATAAAATAGTAGAAGGCCTCTGGACCCTGAACCACAGAAGACAAGAAGCAAGCTCAGGAAGTTGCAAACACAGATCACTTCTGGGAGGGGGGTGGGGACAAAGGAGGTGGGGAGGAAGGGGGTAGGGAGGAAGGGGGTGGGGAGAAAGGGGGAAGGGTAGATGGGGGCAGTTAAGGTGGTGGAGAAAGATTCAGGTGAAACCAAAGACCAAAAGAAGCCATAGCACATTAAGAACTTGTAGGGAGTAGGACTAAGACCTAATCAAAGAATTTCCAGCATATATCAGCTGGGTTTCAGAATTGCTATACTCCCTTTTTAAACAGGAATGTCTTCTGCAGTTAACATGTCTTTCCGCTCTTACGTGTTAATTATATGGGGGTATATTGTTGTGCCCAGCGTCGACCAGTGCAGCCCCCAAGGACACACAGACAACCGCTGTAAGAGCACAAAGGAGTTTATTACGGGCTCGAGACCGGGCCCTCGACACGCACCGATGTAACGGTGGAGGTCGGGAGCCCTGAACAAAGGAGACAGGGATTTTATATAGGGATACAAGTAGACTTCTAAAAATTAAATCATGTTGGCAGTCATTCATTAGTTACATAGGTGTATCATTCATTGATTACACAGGTGTATTTCTTAATAATGGTGGGTACACAGTTATTTTATGGCTAGTTTGACCCCATCAGTGGCCTGCATTGCTCAGTTCTATTTTATGGCCAATTAGACCCATTACTGGGCTCCACTGTGGCTGGCCATCAGAGATAAGACCAGAGTGGGGTGGGGGTCATAAACCCTCTTTGGAATGCAGGCTAATTAGTCTTGAGTAAGCAAAACTTGAAATACCAAGATGGCGGTTATACACAAGATGGAGGAATAGTGGCTAAGTCTCACATATATTACTTGCCTCTTCATAGGTCTTAGGTTTTCATTTAAAGAGAAATTATTCTCAAGAAATCATACCCAAGAAATCTTATTTGCATCTGGACCTGAGTGAGATGATGAGATAATGAATTTTGGGGTAATGTTGTAAATTAGAGAGGTCTCTCAGGGGGTGAGTGTATTTTGCATGTAATGCATGTATTTTGGATGTGGGAAGAAGGATGTGAAGTGAGGCAAAGGGCAAGCTATGGCAACAATATTGTCCAGAGATAGCCATAACAATATCTTCAATGCCAAATGTTTTCTTCCTCAGAACTATGCCACTCCCCAATTAGTAAGTTGAGTCTAAACTCCCCAAATCCCCCCAAATCCCCCCTTCCATCAATTTATTCACTAAAAACTCGCTTGTAGACCCCTATAAATTACGTAAGAAAACCAACTACCCTGAGAACCCCATATTGCAAGAAAGTTCAGTTCATATGTGACATCCTTTTCCCCCTAACATGTACATGCTCCTGTTAATAGCTCCAGCTGAAATGTAGATCAACAACCAGTATTAATTACCAATATTGTGAGTGAAAACACCTCCAGATGATTGTAGTTCCCTACCTTCAAGTTACTCCAAAGTCAGCAAGTCTTTCCAGAGGAAGACCTAGACTTTGCAGAGTGAAAAACAAGCCATCCGTGGTGGCTCTATGATTATACGCTGATAGAAATGATCCAGAAAAGGGAAAAAAAGAGAATTCAAAAGAAGGGAAAAATACAATGCCTAAGACCCTGAAGGTCAAAGAGGATGGAGAAGCCATGCAATTAAATGGAGAAGTCTTGGAGAAAGAACACTTTAACAGTCTGTTCACTATAAAAGAGGAAAGAGCAGAGCACAGATATAGAATGGAGGAGGCTAGGAGCTGTTGTTTTTGTTATAAACATTGATAGGCAATTTACTTCTTAAATTTTATACTTTTATTATATTATGTTTTTAATTATGTTTTTAATTATTTATTATGTTTTTAATTATTTACAATGTGATTCCACCTTTTAAAAGCAAGCAAAGTTTTAAAAAAAGATTTAGTTTACTCTCTCATTTTCCAATTGAGGGAAAAAATTAGGTTCAATGATTATATGATTTACTCAAAATCACACACCCTGTTGACAGTGGTCATTCACTGATGCCCTAATTTCTAAAGCAGTGCACTTCCTCACATCACATTGCATTTTATATCACAACAATATTACCTACTGCATTTATATCTCATAACCAAAATGATTTTAGTGTAGTTAAAATGAATACCCTCCTTCCAGGGACTTAAACCAAAAAAGCAAGCAGAAGGTTGTCCTAGGGAAGATCAAAACAAGCATTAGAGCAAAACTAATGGCTCAAGGACTACCTCAAACTAGTTTGCCTCTGGTAGCTATATTAGTACAGGCTTCAAAAGTAATGCCTCTTTTTACCTTTTCCCATTTTCCTAACCTGATCACTCTTAATCACACTACCCACAACGTTACAAAGTTATCTACCAAGATTTTCTCTTTCTTTTCAGAAATTAATACCATAACATTTTGAACCTTTACCAGTACACCACCACCCAGAGATCAGTTTTCTAACCTGCTAGGACACTGAATATGTAATGCTAACTTCTGAATGTCTACTCATTCAAATAATACAAATACAGGGCTAATGCCCACAAAGAATAGCAGTACCTGGGTAGTGTATGAGAGGACACAGTTGAATCACATCAATGGAAAAATATCTCCCAGTCTACTATGCCTAAAATTCTCATAATCAGTCCCAGAGATGAAGAGAATACTTTGGATAGAAGTTTCCACTGATCACCCAAACGTTGTCTGTCATACAAGAGAACAAATTATTAACAGTGATTATATCTGCATGAGAAAAACTGTAAGCAATTTTCTTCTTTTTTCTGTTTCTCTAGATTTCATATTAGGAAAAATACTAGTAACATGCTTAAAGTTTTCAGATTGGATTTTTCTCATTTCTTGGGAGTGATCAAATTTTTAATCATTCTCACCTTCTTAAATAGTCCATTTGCCTCTCTTATTAAATGTGTTTTCTATGTCTTTTGCCAATTACTCTTCTTTCATCCAATCTCTAACTATGGGTAATCTCAGGCCCACTACCCTTTTTCTGGAGCACCACAATTCTAGCCTTAAATTTCTCTACCAAGTTCTGGTCATATACGACACTATCTGGCTATCTATTTTTACTTGCCTATGCCAACATCACCCCAAGCTCAACCAATTGAAATTATAAGTCTGTCTAAATTCCTTCAACCAGCTACTGGTACTTTCATAACTATTTCTATCACTATTGCCATTAATGAATTCTTTCTCTGTCACTAACTTGCTGAACAACTGTCAACACCTTTTTAAATCTTTCTGGGTCTCAAATTCCTAATGCACAGACTGGTTCAGATATCTCAGTTGTTTTAGAGTTTCAACACTCTTTGATTTCCTCTGTCACTGAGGATAACAACTTCAAAGTCATCTTTGACTATTTCTCTTCCTCCCCAACCACATCCTCTTTCAGTCCACAATGAAGTCTTATGTAATACCTCTCAAATCTTATTTTCATTAAATTCAAATTCTCATTACATGAGGCATATATATTACTTTCCCAGTTCTATCATTTCTCTTTCCAATTTAAACCATACCTACTACTTGTGCTGCTCTAATTTTCTGAAAATACTTCTTTTAGTAAGTTCTTTCTCAACCCAAAACTTGCAAAGCTTCTCTGTTGCCTATATACAGAGTACAATTTCCTCATCCTACCACTTAAAACCATCCATAATTTAATTTCAACCTGATTTTTTACTACTCTCCCACACAAACCATTTCAGTCAAGTTGATCTAGGCACTGCTCTCTGAACATGTCATGCATATTCTACTTTTGTTTACCTCCTACACTAGTTCCTTCCTCTGATGCAAAATCAAATCCTGCCTAGTTTTGATTCCACACCCTCTATGGAGACTTCTCTGTCCATGTCAACATAAATAGTCTCAAGTGGGCCTCCCTGGTGGCACAAGGGGTTAAGTTGCAGCATATGAAGCTGACCACAGCCACTGCAACTTACATTCCATCCCCGACCAGGGAGCTACCCACATGGCGCAGCAGACCTCTCTTGACTCGACCGCTGCTCCCCTCAACAGTGTATTTCAGTCAGTCTGCCTGTTCTATTCCCCACTCTGTCTCTGGTGAATCCTCTCACCACCCCACACACACACCTCTGCCCTGTACCCCAGTTCTTGTACAAATAAATAAATCTTTTAAAAATAAAAAAAAATAGTCTCAAATATCTATAACTTTTATTTTTGATCTTCTCACCCCAGTAACATTTTAAGTCTGCAGGGAAATGAACCTATTTTATAATTTTCTGCACTTCTGTTGGACATAACAAAGTACTTTTTACATTGTAGGAATTAATAAATATTTGATTGGCTGCCAAATAAAGTTCCTTCTTTACTGCATGTTCTACAAGTACTGATTAAAAACAAAATAGTTATGAACGTACTAGTAGCTGGTTGAAGGAATTTAGACAGCCTTATATTTTGAATCAGCACTGTGTATGTGTTTTTGTTTTTGTTTTTAATCTAGGTATTGTTTCTCAAAGAATACACAGTCAAATTGAGATGACATGGCTAACCCTAGAGGTCATACCATCAGCTGGGTCATAAGAGAGGAATGAAAGAAATATTAGTAACAAAGTTTCACAAATTAGGTGGAATTTTACCTGGGCATATAGTGACAGTATGATAGTATCCAATAATAACTAATAGCAGTAACTAACACTTTAAGAGAGCTAAAATGTACCAGGTATTATTCTTGTTAAGGAATTTTCACATATTGACTCACTTAATTCTCACTATCACCCTTTAGAAAAAGTAGTTTTCATTTTTCAGATGAGGACACTGAGGTCCTGCTCAGTTGTTCCACACCTGGTAAGTAATGGAACAGGGCACTGAATTGGAGACAGGAGAAGAAGAGAAGAAGACAGAATAAGCGTAGCTATTTTTGAAAGTGTGGAAAGCAGCTTGTGAGACTAAAACAGAAAATGCTTGTAAAGGGTCCTTAGACCAAAAACTGAACAAATAGGACAGGGATGGATGACAGAGTATCCTGAAAACCAGGGAAAGGAAGTTAAATTTAATAGGTGGAAAGCAGGAAGCCAATAGATATTTGGTAGCAAGAAAAAAATCGCAATAAGGAATATTAAAGTGATATTTCTATTGAGAACAAATAGGAGGAGGAGACACTGGGTTTTGAGAGTTTCAAATGATTTCCAGAATTTTAGGGTGAGGAAACTAGTACTGGGATTCAGATGATAAAGTGCAGAAAACAGAGCTATTAGAAATAAACAAAAAATATGAACATGACATGTTGAATGGGAAAATATAAGAGGTAAATTTTTAAAGATTTTATATATTTATTTATTTTTGCATAGAAGAACTGGGGTTCAGGACAGAGGTGCATGGGTGAGGGCGTGAAAGGATTCACCAGAGACAGAGTGGGGAGCAGAACAACCAGACCTACTGAAATACACATCAAAGGGGAGCAGTGGGCCATACAGGAGAGGTCTGCTGTGCCATCTGTGGGTTAACAAACTGGCTGGGGTTGGAACTCAGGCCCTAGAGGTGATAGCACTGAGACCCTAGGCCACCAGGGAGGCCCTAGAAGAGGTGATGCTTAACTTAAAGCTGATATGACCAAGAGAGAAGGAAAATACAAAGAGGTGTACAATGATTCTTTTCATTTGTGGTATGATGAGTTTAAGAAGATGTTCAAAATCTAGAAGACACCAAGACTGCAAAAACCAGGAGGTGGGCCTCCCCTGGTGGTGTAGCAGTTGAGCGCTGGGCTGCGAAGCTGCCTGCAGCCTCTGCAGCGCCGGTTTGATCCCTGGCCGCCGGCGAGGGTCCCACATGGCGCGCAGACCTCTCCTGCTGCCGCCCGCGGCTCCCCTCAGCAGTGTACTTTGTCACTCTGCCTGTTCTGCTCCCCGCTCTGGTGAATTCTCTCACCCTCCGGCGCTTCTGACTGTACCCAGTGCGTGTATAAATAAATAAATAAATCTTTTTAAAAAAAAAAACACACACACAAAAAAAAACAAAACCAGGAGGTGACTAGAACTGTAAGTAATAGGATTAGTTTTTAAATGAAAGAATTAGGCAGAAGCTATAAAGAAATTAAATAGAAAGGGAAATATATTATGCCATGATCTGCTGGTAATAGCTTTGCATTAATAAGCTCATCAATAATTCCCATGAGGAGGAGGATCGATTAGTGTCCAACATTAAAAAAATTTTATCAGAGGGCCTCCCTGGTGGCGCAAGGGGTTAAGACGCAACCTAGGATGCTGTCTGCAGCCACTGCAGCACGAGTTCAATCCCCAGCCAGGGAGATACCCACATGGCGCAGCAGACCTCTCCTGACTTGCCCGCTGCTTCCCTTGGCAGTGTATTTCAGTCAGTCTGCCTGTTCTGCTCCTCACCCTGTCTCTGGTGAATCCTCTCACCACTCCCCACTTGTACCCCAAGTGGCGACTTGTACCCCAGTTCTTGTATGCATAAATAATAAATAAATCTTAAAAAAAAAATTTATCAGAAAAGTCAACCAAAAGCTAAGGTAGAGGTTCCCAAACTTTCTCCATTCAGGGAGTACTTTTATTAATTCTTTTACAGTACCCCCTAAGCTAAAAGAAATACAACTCCGTGCTTGTTGCACACTGCACAACTTTTCCAAAACCTTGGAATGAAATTGGACAGCATCACACTCTCACTGCCTATTTTACATTGGTTTCATGCAGTAGCTGCTTTTTATCAGCGCAATCTTTAAAAATAGTCTTGCAAAGGAAGGAATGTATTTACTGTTGAAACTGAACTCTCTCAAACTAATAATTCAAGCCTGAACTCACAAGTGCTCTGGGGCACCTCAGCACACAGTTTGGGAAACTGAGCTAAGGAAAGAGGCTTATAAAGAGGGGGGAAAAAAATATGTATGTAAAGGGGGAGGAATAAAGGAAATTCTTAGAACACTGAACCACAAGAGGGCAGCACATAGTCGGTAGGGGCAACATAATGGGGGTGAGGAGGGTGTCAAGGAGAGAAATGAGTCAAACTTTTCCATTAAAGGGCTATAAACAAAAAGGTTAAACAATATGGTAATTAAATTATCGTGGTGATCATTTCACAGTATATAAATATCTAACCATTATGTTAACACCTCAAATTAATATAAATGTTCTGTAATTACAACACAATTTTTTTAATGCTAAAACACCCTTAACCAGTCTAATAAAAGTCCTTTTTGTCCTTTAAAAGGGAAGAAACACTGGTCACTGGCAGATCATCTTATGCAAAGTCATTCTGCCCTTCTCTGAATTACCTTTGCCTGCTCAGCCATAATAGGAGTGAATATTTTTAAAGCAGCCAAGCAAAGTGGAACTTTGCATGCATAATCCTATTCAATACTCCCAAAAATCTTATAAAAGGGAGGCTCAGAGATTTAAAATAACACAACTATTAAGTGGCAGGAATCCCAGAATTCAAAGACAGTGCTCTTTCCTATTCTCAGAAGCATCCCACCTTTCAGCAATAAACAGGTTAAGACAATGTGCTCCTTTCCCACTCCTGAGACACCTGTTTCAAATCACTAGGAAAACCCAGCAAATGAAACATACTGCCTTACTTACCATGTCCCTATAGCATGCTATAAACTCCAAACACAGAACATTCAGTTAGAGCAAAACGAAGCATTATGTGCTTCTTTAGACAGCATATGATGCAGTTTTCCCGACAGGTAAATACATTTAGTATTAAGGCAAGTGCTAGACACATCCAGTTTGTTAATATTTTGCACACTAATAGATATGTGCAAATACAAAGAAGAGATTTTCACACTTAAAGTGATAAAAGTAGAAGGGGGTGGGGAAAGATTTGTTAATTCATCTTCAAATCTTCAAATACTAGAATATTTGTAGTAGTTCAACAACTCAAGGGTACAAACCTATTATGAAACCAAAAGCAATCATCACCTTATTCCCAGTTACAGTTTCTTTCTCCACATTTCTCCTCCCTTCTATGACATATTCAGTTCCTTCTATCCTCTCATTCACACAAAATAAGTTTCTCCTGACAGATTAATAGCCACCGGAAAGTTCTGTCAACCGACAAAGCAAACACAGGCTGATAAAACTATCCAGGAAGTATTCAATGTGGTAGCAGAAACTCCAGCAAGAAAAGCTAATTTGGTCTCTCAATAGGTATTTCTTATTCCTTAACAAGGTTCCCCTTTGAAAAAGTAAGAATCTGCGAGAGTGGAGAGTGTAACTGACAACGTTTTCTCCGTGAGCCTTGTGTTCCTTGTATGATCAGCAGAGAAACAATGATTATTTCTTAAAGGCTCCAAGAGCAGCAACCAACACCCCAAATTACCCTCACAGACCAACATTAAAAGTTCAGCACTGCCATTTTCTGAGGAGTAAGCAACAAGGAGTCCTGCCTGTCTCCACATGTCTCCAACCTTCCTACGCACCCAACACACAGCTCACGACACCCTCGCCTTCATGCAGCGATAAAGGGCAACACCCAGAAGAGCATACCCAGTCGCGGGAAGGGGAGGAAGGGCCTCTCTTTCTGCAGAAGAGAAACAGCTCACATCTTGCTCCCTTGCGGGCTTCTGAAACCTACAAGAAGGGCAGCGGTTAGAACCTCTGAAAAATCGGGGCAAGCAGATGTTCTTTCCTAGTCTTAGATGCCGAGAAAATTGTAAAAAGCGCTAAGAAATTGGGGGTGAGGGTGGATATCAGCACAGGGACACATGGATGCAAACAGCAACAGCCAGGCTGTAGGGTTTCCTCTCAAAAGAGGAAGATTTTCTTGCTGTGAAGTTTGCCGAGACTAGTAGAGAAAAGAGGTTGGGTGGGGGGTGGGGGGTGATCGGGAGGCAGTAGGTAGGCAGAATCCACTGCTGCCCTCCCCTTCCAGAGGCGAGGCAGCAATAACACCTACCCGCGGCACAGATCAGGCGACGACGCGCCCTCCAAGCCAGCAGGGGCTGATCCTCCCCGGCGCCCCCGGCCCGACCAGGTCGGCGAAGCCCCCGGGGCAGTCCCAAGGTCCGCCAGGCTGGGCCCTCCGGGCCCTCCCGTGCGGGGCAGCTCCCTCACATCCCTCCGCAGCGAGGACTCGGGTTCCTCCTTCGCCGCGACGGCAGCAGGTCCCCGCCGAAAGTCCAGGCCCCGGGGCCGAGCGGCCGAGGGGCGGCGCGAACTCCCGGGCTCGCCCGGCGCCGGCCCAGCCTGACAGCGCACGGGAAGGCCGTTAGCGGCGGCCGCTGCTCCCCGCGCCGGCGCCGCGTCCTCTCTCCTTCCTGCAGCCCACACCCTGGGAGGGGCGGCCTTCCAGCCCGTCACAGTCTCGTCCCCACCCTGCCCCGGCCACACGGTCTTCCCAGCGCCGCGGGCCACGCCGGCTCGGGCGCCCAATTCGCGTCGCACTCGGCCTCCGGGCGGGCCTCCAGCCCCGCGGCCTGCTCGCGGCACACTGAGGCCCGCCTCAGAGCCGGGCCGCGGCGGGGGCGGGCGCCTGGCGCGCCCTCAGACTGCGCGTGCGCGCGCTGTCCGCGGGGCCCGCGCTTCTCCGGGCGCGCGCCGCGGGGCTGGCGGGGGCGGGCCGCGCTGAGGAGGGCCGCTTGGGAAGCCGGCGGGCGCGCGCGGAGATTCCCGGGGCGGCCCCGGGGCGGGACCCCGCTGGGAAGTTGGGCCGGCCCAGGCTCGCAGAGGGGGGCTGGGAATGAGTCAGCCCCGCCGGGAAGGCGCCCCCTGCGCGCCGTCTGGCACCGCTTGGAGACTGCCCTCCTGCGCGCTGTCTTATCTTTGCTCTCGCTTCCACATTCTGGGCGCGGCATAACTCCTTTCTCTGGCGTTGAGGGTTGGGCCAACGCCGTACACACACGCAGTTTCGTACCAGTGCAATCCCAAACGCCTGCCGGCGTTGCCGGCACCTCTGCTGGAAAGGGGTGAGGGTGGGATGAGGCACCCAGCTATCTGGAGAAACAAATTCCACCGTCCCAAAAAGTCTCATTCAGGGGCCTCCCTGGTGGCGCAAGGGGTTAAGCACCGCACTATGAAGCAATCCGCAGCTTCTGCAGCACGAGTTCGATCCAGGGCCTGCCAGGGAGCAACCCATGTGGCGCAGTCCTTGCAAGCATGAGCTCGATCCCTGGCCAGCCAGGGTGCAACACACATAGCGCAGCAGTTAGGTCAATCTGCTTGCTCTGTTCCTCCTCTGTCTCTGGTGAATCATCTCACCACCACCACCCCCGCCCCACCCCCCCACCCCCACCCCCCCCCCGCATCTCTGGCCTGTGCCCCAGCTCTTGTACGCATAAATAAATAAATCTTTTTTTTTAAATGCCCCAGCTCTTGTAAGCATAAATAAAGAAATTAAAAAAAAAAAAAAAAGCTCATTCATTTCTATAGAAGCTACTAGGTGCCAGACAACAGGTCCCCAAAAAAGCTATGTGAACACAACCCGCATACTCCTTGCCCTATTGGGGCTTGTATTCTGATAAAGGACAAAAATGTCTTTAAACATTGTACGTTGTCACTAAGGAAAAAAATATAAAAGAAAGGGAAGATATGGTGGATTATTTTAATTAGGACTGCCAGCAAAGATATTTGTACATGAACATGAGCTAGTGCTGTAACTATCTGGAGAAAGAAGGACTAACAAAGGCAAGACTCTGAGAAGGGGATGTGTGTGGCAAGTTCTAGGAACAGGAAAGAGGTCAATATCACTTGTGGACAGTGAAGAAGGAGTTGGGTAAGAGGTGAGGCCAAAGAAGTAACCTGGGTCACAAGTGAGTAGGCCCTATTTTTGTCAGTCTAAAAGAACTGATGTCTTTATAGCCCCTGCATCCCCACAAGTGAATACTGTTGCAGTTCAGTTCTAGCTTATAATTAATGATTCTTTAAATAAACTTCCCCAAAGTGACTCCTGCAGCTCTGTGACAGGGTGGTCACCAAGAAAGGGGGAGGTTCCAGGTTCCTGTCCCACCTAAGGAAAGGTGGAGCTGAGCAGATTGGAAAGGAAACTGGAGAAGAGCCTGGGGAAGGAAAGAGGAAGGATGGAGAGCAAAGAAACCTGGAGGACGTACACGGAGCAGAGAGACAGGTGAAGAAGCTGTACTTGCTTTTCTGCCTTGGGCTTTTGTGCCAGGGACTTGGAGCACATGGAAGGACATACTTGAAACAGACATCGGTGACAGCCCCATGGGGCGGTAACAATGGCAGCATTTATTTTAATTTTGTGTTTGCTTTCTTCCTTCCAGACTTTTCTGGCTGTTTCTGCCCCTTTTCTATGGGTCCCCACCAGAAGGTGCTTGAGACTTGTGGCAAACTTTTGGGCCTCAGGGGCCCAGCTTTGGGCCAACACTTTTTGGCCAGGCATTTACCCATGAGGAGATGGGTAACTTTGGGTGTTTGATTTGGAAACTATATTCTTTGTCTTCTCTTTATTGCACACTAATTGTATGCAAGTTCCTTTCTATTAAAGGTCTTACACACTAGAATATGTTTTGTCTTGATGGCAAAACCTATTTAGAGTGGGCAGGTTTGGGCATCCCAGGGTGCTCCTCACCCTGCCCTGAAAACTTCTTACATAAAATTCATTGCAAAAGGTCTTTGAGCAAAAGATAAATGGATAGTAAATGACTTGAATTCACAATGACTTCTTTAACTAAAGAACTAGAGCCCTGTTTTCTCATAGGAGGGGATTTGCATGGGAGTTCCATTCCTATGGCTAGTGCTTTACAAGTAAAATATGCTAGAGGGTATTTTTATTTCTTTTAAATTTTATTTATTTATTTTTGCATAGAAGAACTGGGGTGCAGGCCAAAGGTACAGGAGATGAGAGGATCTCACAGAGACAGAATGGGGAACAGAAGAGGCAGGTCTAGTGAAATAATCTGCTAAGGGGAGCAGTGGATGAGACAGGAGAGGTCTGCTGCACCATATGGCCAGGGATCGAACTCAGGCGGTAGTAATGATAGTGCTGAGACTTAACCCCTAGGCCACCAGGGAGGCCCTTTTTATTTCTTAAAAGAAATTAGAAATAGGAGTGGTGACTCAATGGAAAATCTAATACCTGCTTAGAATATTATACTAAAATTATAAACAACCACCACAATAAGATTCCCTCTTCCTGCAAATAAAACTGTTACTAGAGTAGAAACCAGAAGACAAATCCACACAAAGAAGATAAAGTGCTGAAAGTAATCTTAATGTCAAGGTTAAAATAAAGAGCATCTCAACTATGGAAATGGAAACATATTCTTTTGTGGAGGAAAAAAAGACCTGTTATAGAACAGTGCAGATACATTTATTGTAGTAAATGACCTTTCTATATTTTGCAAAGATCTTTTTATTCAACCAGGCATGGTATCTGTTATTGTTCACTGTTTGTTAGCAATGACAGACCATTTGGAACTAGTGAATATTGAGTATCTTGTGTGGGAAAGAATTGTTTTTTATATTGGATATGGAAGATCATGAAGAGAAAACATTTACTCATAGGTAAGATCTAACTACCCATGCAGAGAGATGTAGTGACTTGCTTAGTGTCATTCAATGGTCAACTCAATAGTCATTCAAATAGTAAAAGTCCCTTTCCTCACTATGATATTATAATTTTAAGTCAATATTACCCTAGAATGTTGTGCTCCTTTAGTTCAATAGAGAATTTATTTTTTTGGATCTTCATGGATATCTTAGTATGACAGAGCTAAAAATGGTTTCCCAGGACAAACATTTCAGAAAATTTCCTTTATTCTTTGGTAATAACAAAAGAGAATTCCAGGGTCTCCCTGGTGGCACAACAGGTTGAGCACAGCGATATGAAGCTGTCCGCAGCCTCTGCAGCATGGGTTTGATTCCCGGCCGGCCGGGGAGATTCCCACATGGCTCAGTAGATCTCTCCTGTCGAGCATGCTGCTCCCCTCAGCAGTGTTTTTGCTCTGTCTGCCTGTTCTGTTCCCTGCTCTGTCTCTGGTGAATCTTCTCACCCTCCCGCGCCTCTGGCCTATTCCCTAGCTATTGTATAAAAAAAAAAAAAAAAAAATCTAAAAATAAAAGAGAATTCCAGTAAATCTAACCAATTCTTTCACAACATTCTTTCATACAATATGTAGAAACAAGAAATGTTAGTTGGATGATAACATGTTTAGATTCAAAACTATTGCCTGAGTCATATCTAAAAATTAGTGGCCAATTGTCAACTAGAGGGCAGTGTGTAATGGCATACCACAAGATTCTGTCTTTCCATAGTAGCAGACATGGCAGCAATTAATGGTTCATGACTGCCGCTGCCCAAGCAATCCCAAAGACTGTAATATATAGTATATGTGAGAGGGGGCCTTGGCTTCTATCTGGTTTTGATGCAAAACCAGCATTGCAATTCATTGGCCAAAAGTTTACAAAATTAAACTGTGAATCCGACAGATTCTGGTTTGAATCACAGCATTCACCAAGGAAGTCATTTAGATTTTCTAAACATCCATTTCCTCATCAATATAATGGAAATAATGACATCTTCTTTGAAGAGTTGTTTTGAAGATTAGATGGAGTGTGTTTTTAAACCCTGAGAAGTTACTGAATGCCTATTTATGGTTTTGGTAGAGTTCATTTATAGATCTTGCCAAGCTGGGAGATATAAGGAACATGTAGGATTTTATTAGTAATCCTTAAGAATTTGATTGCATTACACAGAACTGTGTGGGCTGAAATGATAAGAGCTGAATTGTAATAGAGGCAAATGCAAATACCTGCATTTGGATTAAAAAATATATGCCATTTAAAGATGAAATAATGGGGCCTCCCTGGTGGCGCAGCGGTTGAACACTGGGCTGTGAAGCTGCCCGCAGCCTCTGCAGCACCAGTTCGATCCCCGGCTGCTGGGCAAGGGTCCCACATGGCGCACAGACCTCTCCTGCCACCCGCTGCTCCCCTCAGCAGTGTACTTTGGTCCTTCTGCCTGTTCTGCTCCCTGCTCTGGCTCTGGTGAATTCTCTCACCCTCCCGTGCTTCTGATTGTACCCAGTGCTTGTATAAATAAATAGATTTTAAAAAAATAAAAAAAGAGGAAATAATGAAAACACCATTCTTAAGAAGAGCATCAATGTGAGAGCAAATAAAAAAGATTTATTTATTTATTTATTTATACAAGCACTGCCCACAGTCAGAAGTGCGGGAGGGTGAGAGAATTTACCAGAGCCAGAGTGGGGAGCAGAGCAGGCAGAAGGACCAAAGTACACTGCTGAGGGGAACAGCGGGTGGCAGGAGAGGTCTGCGCCATGTGGGACCCTCCTCTGGTGGCCGGGGAGCAGCCGGGGATTGAACCGGCGCCGCAGAGGCTGCGGGCAGCTTCACAACCCAGCGTTCAACTGCTGCGCCACTGGGGAGGCCCCTAAGGCAAATTTTTTAGCTAAAGCTACAAGAATTTTTGTATTGCGTGCTTTCCATTCAGATGCTAATTCAGCCCTTTCACTACCCATAGGAAGTGTTCTGGGAATCAACAGAATTACAAGTAAAAAGGTTTTTAGTAAAAATGATGACTGACATTTTTTAAACAAATGCTAATTACTGGAAAAGATGTGTTTTAACTCCTGTGAAAGCATACTCATATATTTCAGCATCCATTATCCTTAGTAAAGGGTTTTGAGGTATATTTGTTGAGCAAGGTACTTTTCTTTTTTTGATGTCACAAGTAAACATTGATACATACTACTTGCAGAAAATCCAAATAATGTAGAATATAAATTGTACAACGTGGAAGTTCCTATTGATCCTCCTTCCCGAGCCCTCTTTTCTTCCCAGTGGACCACTAATAACTACTTGGTTTGTAACTTTCCAGACTTTTTTTTTAAAGATTTATTTATTTATGCATACAAGAGCTGGGGTACAGACCAGAGATGCGGGGGGTGAGAGGATCCACCAGAGACAGCATGGGGAATAGAACACGCAGACTGACTGAAATACACTGCTCAGGGGAGCAGCAGACGAGACAGGAGAGGTCTGCCTCGCCATGTGGGTTTCTCCCTGGCCAGCCAGCGATGGAACTCGTGCTGCACAGGCTGTGGATTGCTTCATAGTGAGGTGCTTAACTCCTTGCACAACCAGGGAGGCCCCTTTTCAGACTTTTTTCTAAGAATTTTCCTATGTATTGCTTATAGATATAGTTTTGAAATCTATACACAAAATGGATAATTGTATACTTTTTTCTGTTGTTATTTTTTCACTTATGACCTGGAGGTCCACATTCTTTTTAACTCTTATACAGTGTCAAATGAGTAAGATGACTTAATTATTTGTTAAATAATTCCCCCACTTATGAACAGTTAGGTTGCAAATTTCACAATTAAAAGTAGTGCTAAATTTGAACATTATTATAGTAAAAATATTTTATGGTGATGAAAACACTTCCTAGGATAGACACTTAGACTCTCTGCACCAAAGGAAATGTATATATAAAATTTGATGCCTAGTGTCAAAAATCTTATAGTAGTAGTTAATCTATGTATATCAATGCCCATTTCTCTATACTCTCACTAACTCTGAATATTATGAATCCCTTCGATCACATACTGGGGCACAAGACAAACATCAACAGATACACCAAGATTGAAATCATATCAACCATCTTTTCTGACCATGAAGGCATCAAACTAGAAATAAACCATAAAAAGAAGGCAAGGAACTTTCCTACCTCATGGAGATTAAAAACCACACTACTGGAAGACCACTGGACTAATGAGGAGATCAAAGAAGAAATTAAAAAATTTTTTGAATTGAACGACAAGGAGGACACCAATATCCTAAATGTATGGGATGCAGCAAAAGCAGTAATAAGAGGAAAATATATAGCAATAGAAGCTCACATCAAGAAACAAGAAAGAACGCAAAGAAACAACCTAATCTCGAAGCTCAAAGATCTAGAAAAAGAACAACAAAAAAACCCTAAAACCAGTAGAAGAAAAGAAATAATAAAAACCAAAGCAGAAATAAATGAAATTGAAACTAAAAAAACAATCCAAAAGATCAATGAAACCAAGAGCTGGTTCTTTGAAAAAATCAATAAAATAGACAAACCCCTAGCCAGGCTCACAAAGGAAAAAAGGGAGAAAGCACAAATAAACAGGATCATCAATGAAAGAGGAGAAATCACAACGGACACAGCAGAAATCAAAAGAATAATCAGTAACTACTATGAACAGTTATATGGAAACAAGTTTAACAATCTAGAGGAGATGGACAAATTCCTACAACTCTACAATCACCCAAAGCTAGATAAAGAAGAAATAGAACACCTAAACAGACCAATTACAATTAGCGAAATTGAAATGGTAATCAATAACCTCCCCAAAAACAAAAGCCCAGGACCTGATGGATTTACAAATGAATTCTACCAAACATTCAGAGACGGATTAGTGCCTATCCTTCACAAACTCTTCCAAAAAATTGAGAAGGAAGGGACAATACCAAACACGTTCTATGAAGCCAACATTACACTAATACCAAAACCGAACAAGGACAACACAAAAAAGGAAAACTACAGGCCAATCTCCCTAATGAACACTGATGCAAAAATCCTCAATAAAATTTTAGCCATCAGAATCCAACAATGTATCCATAAGATAATTCACCACGACCAAGTAGGATTCATTCCAGGGGCACAAGGATGGTTTAACATCCGAAAATCAATCAACGTTATCCAACACATCAACAAAAAGAAATATAAAAACCATATGATAATATCAATAGATGCTGAGAAAGCTTTCGACAAAGTGCAACACCCATTCATGATAAAAGCCCTTGAAATTCTTGGGATACAAGGAACATACCTCAACATCATAAAGGCCATCTATGACAAGCCAACAGCCAGTATCATTCTCAATGGTGAAAAGCTGAAAGCAATTCCATTAAGATCTGGAACAAGACAAGGATGTCCACTCTCACCACTGCTTTTCAATATAATACTGGAAGTCCTAGCCAGGGCAATAAGACAAGAGAAAGACATCCAAGGAATCCAAATAGGAAAAGAAGAAGTCAAACTATCACTATTTGCAGACGATATGATATTATACATAGAGAACCCCAAAAACTCCACAGAAAAGCTAATTCAACTCATCAATCAGTTCAGTAAAGTGGCAGGATACAAAATCAACACGCAAAAGTCAGTAGCCTTCCTATACACAAACAATAAATCTGAAGAAGAAGAAATCAAAAAAACCATCCCTTTTGTTATTGAAACAAAAAAATCAAATATTTGGGAATAAATCTAACAAAAGAGGTAAAGGACCTATACAAAGAAAACTATAAAACACTGTTAAAAGAAATAGAAGAAGACACAAAGAAATGGAGAGACATCCCCTGCTCGTGGATTGGAAGAATAAACATTATTAAAATGGCCATCCTTCCAAAAGCAATATACAGATTCAATGCTATTCCAATCAAAATTTCAATGTCATTCTTCAAAGAAATAGAACAATTATTGATGAAATTCATATGGAATCACAAAAAACCCCGAATAGCCAAAGCTCTCCTGAAAAAAAAAGAAGGGAATGGAGGCATTACACTCCCAGACTTCAAACTATACTACAAAGCCATAATCATCAAAACTGCATGGTATTGGAACAAGAACAGACACACAGACCAATGGAATCGAATAGAAAATCCAGAAATAAACCCACAGATTTATGGTCAACTAATCTTTGACAAAGGAGCAAAGACTATGCATTGGAGCAAAGAAAGTTTGTTCAATAAATGGTGCTGGGAAAACTGGGTCACTACATGCAAAAGAATGAAGCTTGACCACTACCTCACACCATACACAAAAATCAACTCAAAATGGATTAAAGAACTAGACATAAGACCTGAAACCATAAAATATATAGAAGGAAATATAGGCGAAACACTACGTGATTTGCACATCAAAGACATCTTTACAGACACATCACCCAAAGCAGTGATAGTGAAGGCAAAGATAAACAGCTGGGACTACATCAAATTAAAGAGCTTCTGCACAGCAAAAGAGACAATAACAAAAACAAAGAGAAACCCCACCAACTGGGAGAACATTTTTGCACCCAACACTAATGATAAAGGACTGATCACAAAAATCTGCAAAGAGCTGATGAGACTCAACAACAACAAAGAAAATAATCCAGTCAAAAAATGGGCAGAAGTGGGCCTCCCCAGTGGCGCAGCGGTTGAGCGCTGGGTTGCGAAGCTGCCCACAGCCTCTGCAGCGCCGGTTCGATCCCCGGCTGCTCCCTGGCCACCAGAGGAGGGTCCCACATGGCGCGCAGACCTCTCCTGCCGCCCGCTGCTCCCCTCAGCAGTGTACTTCGTTCCTTCTGCCTGCTCTGCTCCCCGCTCTGGCTCTGGTGAATTCTCTCACCCTCCTGTGCTTCTGACTGTACCCAGTGCATGTATAAACAAAACAAACAAACAAACAAACAAACAAATAAAAGATGCCTCTATAAAAAAAAAAAAATGGGCAGAAGAGCTAAAAAGAAACTTCTCTGAAGAGGAAATGCAAATGGCCAACAGGCATATGAAAAAATGTTCAACATCACTTGCCATCAGGGAAATGCAAATCAAAACTACCATGAGATACCATCTTACACCAGTGAGAATGGCACATATTAAAAAAACTAGCAACAACAAATGCTGGCGAGGGTGTGGAGAAAAAGGAACTCTTCTACACTGTTGGTGGGAGTGCAAACTGGTCCAACCACTGTGGAAAGCTGTGTGGAGATTTCTGGACCTACTAAACATAGAGCTTCCATATGATCCAGCAATTCCACTCCTAGGTATTTACCCAAAGGACACAGAAACATCAATTCCAAAGAACACCTGCACCCCTATGTTTATAGCAGCACTGTTTACAATAGCTAAGCTTTGGAAACAACCCAAATGCCCAAAAATAGATGACTGGATCAAGAAGATGTGGTACATATATACCATGGAATATTACTCAGCATTCAAAAAAGATAAACACATGCAATTTGCAGCAACATGGATGGCGCTGGAAGGGATCATGCTCAGCGAAATAAGCCAAAAAGAAAAAGAAAAATACCGGATGGTCTCACTCATAGCAGGAATCTAGAAAACTTAAATAAGGGACCAGGAAAATGAATAACTATAAGAAAGTGAAAATCAAAATCAACAAAAAACTATGAACCAGAGACACTTTTAGGGGGGCGGGGGCAGGAGGGGAGGGATTGGGGTCAGAATGGGGGGGCTGCAATTGTATGGGGAATATAACAATAAAATTTAAAAAAATAAAAAATAAAAAATAAAAAAAAAAATTATGAATCCTTAATTTTAGGTAATTTTAATTCCAAATCACATTCATTCTGGTGGTTCAACAAGTATTTTTTTAGCTGTCCTAAATTGTTTATTAGGCAAGTAAGAATTTTACAAACATTGCTTATTAGCTATAATGGTGGAGCTGGAGAGTATTGCGCCTTCTCCAAGCTGCTCTGCAAGAAACAGCAATAGTGTAGTGGAACTTGAGGACCTTTCCTAGACCTCGGCTCTTGCGCTGGCAAGATGTCAGTCCCCGTGCCCCCCTGTGCTTGTGGACTTGTTTAGTGACCCATTGGGTGTCAGGATTTCTTCTGATAGCTTTATGGGATGGATCAATGAGGATAACTTCAAAAAATGTGTATGTGGACACTTCACCAACCCAGTAAAAATTCAGAGCTCCATAGTGGCATTCAACTCACTCCTCATCAACAGATTGAAGTCTTCTAGCAAACTTCAGCTGATTAACACCATGATGGACATGCTTGCCGAAGGCTGCACCCTTTGGCACCAGATGTTTGCGGCTGCAACAGCACACACAAATCCGATATCTGACATAACCTTGCTTGACTCTATCCCAATCTTCAGGCTTTATCCAGCCAGGTGGGGTGCGGTGCTTTGTAGAAGGCTGACAGCTGGTGGTACTGCCAGCAGGGCACCCTGAGAAGAAAGCGCATCACATTGACTGCTTCTTGCTCCATAGCTCCTAGATGGACTTGTAATCACCCATTTTGGTTTACCTGATGGCTGCCAACAGATTGAGAGGAAGAACCCTTTCTCAACAAGTATTTTTTTAAGTACCTACTATGGACAGATACTCTGAAAATGTTAGATATTCACTAGTGTGTTATACAGTCCCTATTCTACCTATTCTTGCCTCTATTGTATGTTTTTAATGCAGATACCAAAAGTAGAAGAAAGAAGACCTATAAGGAACCTATTACAATAACCAAATTGTTTAAATTGCTAGCTTTGGAAATCAAAGCCATTTGAATGTATTCTTAAGATAGAGTCAAGGGATTTGTTAATGGATTAGATCTAGGATGTGAGGGAAAGAAAGTAGTCAGATAACTCCAAGATCTTGGCCTGAGCTTCTCTAAGGACAAAGTTCTTTGACTAAGATAAAGAAGACTGAGTGAAAAGCAAATTTAAGGTTCAGTTTTGGCTATATTAACCATGATATGTTTATTAGGTATGCAAAAGGAAAAATCAGATAAGCATTTAAGTTTATTAAGAGAGAGATGTGTGACAATAAAACTAGCAAGCAACCATAAATAAAAGACATTCTGTGAGGAGAGAGGGGGAGGAAAAGGGATCAAAACAGGGGAGAGAAAAGCACAAGGGACTATCGTGATGGTTCACAGGTGAAATGGTGATGGGAATTTTACGGGGAATACATAATGATGTAAAAGATATAAATAAAAAAATAAATTATAAAAAAAGAGATGTTTGAGAGAGAAATATAAATGTGGCGGTCATTGGCATATAGATTATATTGAAAACCATGGGGATTCTTCTCGCACACAGTTCCTCCTCATATTTTGTGGTTGACAATTATAAGTACTTATAATTATTCTTATAGGTCTAGATACATAAGAAATGGCATTTATATTTCTGTTTCTCATTTTCTTTTCTGTATTGAGGCAGTTAACCAAGACAAAAAAGAAACTGTCTTCCTTCCACCATTGATATCAGTATTAGGCTCTTTTCACTGTAACATTCTTTTAAAATTTAAGACAGTGACTTCTTGTACCCACATTGTTGTCTGGAATGTCTAGTTGAGTTTGGAGGATGTTGATTGAAGTCAGAGAACAACAAGCCACATTCATCCCATTTTCTTATGAGCTTTGGCAACAAATAGACTAGAGAAAAGAGGGTTCACTCATTTAAGTGAGTTGAGAAAAAAGAAACTTTCAGTTGAAACAACAACAAAGAGGGCCTCCCTGGTGGCGCAAGGGGTTAAGACACAATCTGTGAAGCTGTCTGCAGCCAATGCTGCAGCCGATGCAGCACAAGCACGAGTTCAATCCCTGGCCAGGGAGCACTCCACATGACGCAGCAGACCTCTCCTGACTCGCCCGCTGCTCCCCTCAGCAGTGTACTTCAGTCAGTCTGCCTGTTCTACTCCCCACTCTGTCTCTGGTGAATACTCACACTGCCCTCCCCCCAACCCCCGCACCTCTGGCCTATACCCCAGTTCTTGTATGCATAAGTAAATAAATCTTTTATATAAAAACAACAACAACAAAGAAACCTATAGTGAATCATTGATGTGTGGGTAACAGTAAAACAAAGTTTTTCATTTTCACCCAATCTCATACAGTTTAATCAACTTTATCCTTTGGAGTTGTCAGTGATGGCTCCATGAAAGAGGTTTAAGAGGGACAATCTAGTTGGAAGGCTGGTTCCAGATCCCACCAGGGAACTTATATTGAAGCACCATGTCTAGCAAACACTCTCTTTTTACCTGAACTGAATTTTTACTGAGGTAAGCCTGAAAGAAATTATTACAAGGCTAAACACTAACCTCTGCACACTCACCCTAACCCCAGACCAAGCTATCATCAGGCAAATCTGACCTAGATTGAATAAAAACTGCAGATTACAGAGCAGCATATATGATAGAATCTCACTTTAGAAAAGACAGGAAAAAAGAAGGAAGGGAAAACAAAAGGAAAGAAAATGTGTATGTGTATGTATGTGAAGGAAGTCTAAAGGCATATATGAAAGATACTGAAAGTAGTTCTCTCTGAATAATGATATTGTAGGTGACTTAGTCTGTGAATTTTATTTTATGCAATTTTTCTAAATTTTTGCATAATTTCATATGTTTTAATTTAGGGATAAAAATTATTTCCTCTATTTGAATACATCTTCCCCCTGTTATTTCCATTTCCTGGAACTATGGCTGACTCACAATAAGCCAAAAATGCAAGTTTGGTGGTTTAGTTTTTACTAAATCATCATCCAGTAAATTAGTCTTATGGCCATAAGCCATATCATACAAATAAAGATTATACTTACTCTCAATTTAAGTCTAATTGAATCCTTAAAATAGATTTCTCATATTCTCTGTACACTGAACCATAATATATTAGTCTGAGCTCAGATGGACAGACAGAGGTTGTATGCAAATGGTTCAGGGTTCTGGAAACTTTGGCCTATCTTCCCATCAAACAAAAAACTTTAAATAACACTGGAAAATTTTGTGTAATGAGTCTGTTTTAAAAAATGGGTCTTACAGATAATTTTTTTTTAGAGAAGCGCTCTACCTCTACTAAAAATCTGAAAGCAGGGCCTCCCTGTGGCGCAAGCGGTTGAGCACCGCACTGTGAAGCTGTCCGCAGCCTCTGCAGTGCCGGTTCGATCCCCGCCGGCCGCGGAGCAACCCACATGGCGCAGCAGACCTCTCCTGTCTCGCCCACTGCTCCCCTCAGCAGTGTATTTCATCAGTCTGCCTGTTCTGTTCCCCGCTCTGTCTCTGGTGAATCCTCACACCCTCCTGCGCATCTAGCCTGTACCCCGGCTCTTGCATAATAAAATAAATCTTTAAAAAAAATAAAAATAAAAATTTGAAAACACTGTTCTACTACGATAAACTGACTAAATGCTTGAATCTTTTAAAAAACCTGCCTGTCGAAAAAGAGACATTAACCAAAAAAAGAGACACCTTACTTATTGGGAGAAAATTTTTGCACTCCACACAACTGATAAGGAATTGATCACAAAGATATACAAAGAACTGACACGATTCAACAAAAACAAAGTAAACAATCCAGTCAAAAAATGGATAGAAGCACTTAAAAGACACTTTTCCAAAGATGAAATGCAAATGGCCAACAGACATATGAAAAATGTTCAACATTCCTTATCATCAGGAAAATGCATATCAAAACCACCTTATACCAGTAGGAATGGAACATATTTAAAAAAACTAGCAACAACAAATTTTGGCAAGTATGTGGTGAAAATAGAACTCTCCTACACTGCTGGTGGGACTGCAAACTAGTCCAACCACAATGGAAAGCTGTGTGGAGGGCCTCCCTGGTGGCGCAAGGGGTTAAGATGCAATCTATGAAGCTGTCTGTAGCCACTGCAGCATGAGTTTGCTTCCCTACCAGGGAGCAACCCACATGGTGCAGCAGATCTCTCCTGCCTCACCCACTGCTCCCCTCAGTGGTGTACTTTGGTCAATCTGCCTGTTCTGTTCCCTACTCTGTCTCTGGTGAATCTTCTCACCCCCTGCATCTCTGGCCTGTACCCCAGCTCTTGTATGCATAAATAAAAATAAATCTTTAAAAAAAAAAAAAGAAAGAAAGCAGTGTGGAGGTTCCTCAGACTACTAAAGACAGAGCTACCACATTACCCAGCAATTCCACTCCTAGGGATCTACACAAAGTACATAAAAACATTAATTCAAAATGATACCTGCAGCCCTATGTTTATTGCAGCATTATTTATAATAGGTAAGACTTGGAAACAATCCAAATGCCCAAAAATAGATAAATGGATCAAGAAGATGTGGTCTATATACACAATGGAATGCTATGCAGCAATCAAAAAAGATAAACTCATGCTATTTGTGGCAACATGAATGGAACTAGAAGGGATTATGCTCAGTGAAATAAGTCAGAAGGAAAAAGAAAAAGAAAAATATTGGATGGTTTCACTTATAGGAGAAATATAGGGGAGCCAAACAAGGGATAAGGGGAAAAAATAAACAATAGAAAAAAACCAACACAACAAAATAAAACAAAAATAGACAGCTATAAATCAGAGATATTCTGCAGGAGAGGGGGAGAGAGAGGGATCAAAACGAGGGTGGGAAGAGCACAAGGGACCGTGATGGTGCACGGGTGAATTGATGGAAATTCTATGGGGGCCGCACCTGATGTGTGTGTGTGTGTGTGTGTATATATATATATATATATATATATATATATATATATAATATATATAAATAAGAAATAAATTTCAAAAAATAAAAATAACAAAAAATAAAAACCTGCCTGCCAAATGGTTCCATCTGAAACACTGCAGTATTATTTGAGACTACACATTTTTCCCTGCTAATTTTATTAAGTTACCTAAAATGTCACTGCCAGAATTTTTTGGGCAGGCTAACTGACTATAATAAACTATTCTGAAGTGTGGACCACTGTATGAAATCCTATATTCTATTTTTTTTTTGATTTTGTTATTTGAAGGTGGTCATTTGCAGAGGCTAAACTCGTTGATTCTCAAAGTGTGGCACACTTTATCAGCAGTACCTGGCATCTTGTTAGAAATGAAGAATCTCAGCACCATGCCTGCTGGTTCAGAACTTACATTTTAACAAGATTCCAAGGTAATAATATGAATACTGATGTTTAAGAAGCATTCATATAACTCACTTAGAGCAAGGGACATATTTGTATTAGGTGTGAACTAGTTCAGATGGAAAGAAGGCATGTTCTCTAATGTTGCCAAATGTGGCCACCTATTTTGAAGTGGCCAAATCATCTGGTAAGTGTTTAAAAAAAAAACCAAAACCTGATACTTGGACTTCACTGTCACAGATTCTGATTTCATTGATTGGACTGGAGTACAGCCAGTGTATCAGGATATTTTAAAATTTACCTGGTGATGCCTAGTGTGCAACTGCATTTGAGAATCATTGCTCTAAACTAAAGTTTCCCACATGTGGTTGCATATAAGATCACTTGAGCGCTTGTTAAATACCAGTTTTAAGGCACCTACTTCCAGGTCCTTGGATTCAATGGGTCTGGGGAGAAACACAATCACTGGTGTGTTTTTGAAATTTCCCAGCTGTTAACCATGGATAGTTAGATTTGAAACACAATACCACTCGGTGCTGATAACCCCATTCTCAAATTTAGGTGAAATTCATTATATTGGAGGAATTGAAAAACTACCTTTACTACCTCTTACCCCATACAGCTTAGGAATTCAGTGGGCATTAAAAGTCTCCATTGCACTCATATTTAATTTCTCAGGCCTTGCATAGCCAGCAATACTGCTAAATGCTTCTGATGGGAGATCTGTAACTGTGGAATATAGTTACAGTCCAATTCATTCAGCAGTCTTCAAAAGGCTAAAGACCCAGGCAAAGAACACCCAGTTTGTTTAAAGAAAGCCACTCAGCTCATAAAACTCTTTTCCCCAGATCCTACTAAGTCCGGCAATCTTTCTTTCACAGCACAAGAATGTCCAAAACCCTTACATGTGAGGTACAGCTTTATTGGGCAAGAATTAAGGGTACTTGGAAGAGAAGACACAGAATAATTAAAAGCAGGAGAAAAAAAAAAAACCACCCAAAACTTAGAATCACTGACTGAATTTTAAAAGTTCAGCAAAAGTATTCTCACCCTCATTTATCTTCCTAGCATTGAGGGATAAATGTAAAAAATGGAACTCCAAGGCACCGATATCAATACCAGCAAATTAACAGTACCTAAGGAGAGGGGTATGGCTATTAATGTTGAAATTAGGTCTATATGCAGTTATTTAGATTTCATATTTTTTAAGATTTATTTATTTATGCATACAAAGGCTGGGGTACAGGCCAGAGATGTAGGGGGTGAGAGGATTCACCAGAGACAGAGTGGGGAACAGAACAGGCAGAATGACCAAAGTACACTGCTGAGGGAAGCAATGGGCGAGGCAGGAGAGGTCTGCTGTGCCATGTGGCCTGTTCCCTGGCGGGCCGGGAATCAAACTCTTGCTGCAGAGGCGGTGGACAGCTTCATAGGTTGCGTCTTAACCCCTTGCGCCACCAGGGAGGCCCTAGATTTCATATTTTTAAGAAACTTTAATCTTAATAATTAATCCTCAGGGAGCCAAGTCACTTGGCTACTGAAGAAATTACAACTGTCATACCATGCTTATTCCAGAGGTTTCGAGATTATTATCAATGAGGGGGAAGAGGGTTAATAGCAGTCTCCTTTTGTGTGTGTGTGTGTGTGTGTGTGTGTGTGTGAGAGAGAGAGAGAGAGAGAGAGAGAGAGAGAGAGAGAGAGAGAGAGAGAGAGAATATCTTATTTAAAAGATACAGGTTGAAAATATTGTTCCAATGTTCCAAAGGGGAATGTGTCCTCACCATTGCAACACAGTGGTAAGTCTACTTATAAAACACTGAGCATCTGAAGACAGGCATTTCTTAAATGAAAACCTTGACATTTGTTTGCCTAATCTATGAAAAATAGTGTTTTACCAAATTTTTTCACCTTACAATTTCTAATATTTCAACTCAACCTAAATCAACTTGTAGAATACCAGAAAGTTTATTATTGCTATGCTTTGTTTGCCATATTTCTCTCTGAGCAAAATTATAAGGCAACTACTTCACAATTAAAAGATTTTGGAAACAAATGATGGAAAAGGATTTTATCTTATAGTTGCAGTTCTCATAAAGCCTAGAACAGTAAGTATTTGCTCAATAAATACTATTGAATTTACTTGAGAAATACAAAGGCCAAATGGCATGTTTGGATCAAAAATAGGAAGAATTCTTTTATCCCATTCTGTAGCATGGCTGTCAAAAGGACCAAAAGAAAGTTCCTCTATTATGTTAATGATGATAATGTATAAATAAATTATGATGCACAATGATATAAACTTAAAGAAAATTTTATAGAATTGTATCCTTTTTTCCCCATGAAATTATGTAAATGATTAAATTATTCAATGTGTTAAATAAACCATTAAAAAATGTGACTTTTTTTGTTTAGAATGGTAACAATCTTCAAAATTCACTAAATGAAAAAAGAGGTATTGAATAGTTATGAACATTCTTAACTATATTTGTATACTATGTGAAATTTATACAGAAAAATGGTTGGTTCCAATGAGAGCAATGTGTTTAAATGACAAAACTAAAAATATAGCTTATCTAGATAAAACACTCTCTAACACTAATTTTAATACCAGGTTTCATGTCTAACATACTCTTTGAAAAGTAAACTGTAAGTATACAGTATACATTTAAAGAATATACTGTAAGTAATATTTTTAGTTTTGTTTTCTATTTTTGGTTCTTATTACTAGTATTAACAAGTTTGCATTCTTATCTTGATCTTTGATCTAATTTAGACAGTTTTAGGAGATTACTTGGAAAAATTGCTATGTGAGATTTTTCACATTTACTTCATTTTTAAAACTCAGGGAAAGGCTCTCCTATTTCTTTTAGGTCTCAATTCTTAAGACTCACAGTGGGATCATATCCGTAGCATCAGAATAATTTGAGAGCCAGCTAGAAACAAGGTCTTAATTCCATCACAGATGTACTGAATCAGGTTTTACATTTTATGCACACTGCAGTTTGAGAAACATTTCTCTAAAACATTAAGAGGGAGATAAAACATATATTACTTCTCATAAAAACTTATGCCAGTTATAGAACCATTGCAGAAAAAAATCAAAGTCTGAGATTACTTATGAGGTCAGAGTACAAATTGTTGCAATCCTTTAAAAATTTTGGTAATAGAGGGCCTTCATGGTGGCACAAGGGGTTATGCTCAGCGCTATGAACCTATCCGCAGCCTCTGCAGCACGAGTTTGATCCCCGGCCAGCCAGAGAGCAACCCACATGGTGTAGCAGACCTCTCCTGCCTCCTGCTGCTCCCCTCAGCAGTGTATTTCAGTCAGTCTGCCTATTCTGTTCCTTACTCTGTCTCTGGTGAATCCTCTCACTGCCCGCATCTCTGGCTTGTAATCCCGTTCTTGTATACATAAATAAATACATCTTTCAAAAAAATTGGTAATAGTAACACTAATGTTAAAATGGTTATAATCTCAGATTTAGTAACTATACAGTCAGAAATATACTTAAAGGAAGAATCCAGGGCCTCCCCGGTGGTGCAGTGGCTGAGCGCTGGGTTGCGAAGCTGCCCACAGCCTCTGCAGCGCTGGTTCGATCCCCGGCTGCTCCCCGGCCACCGGAGGAGGGTCCCACATGGTGAGCAGACCTCTCCTGCCGCCCGCTGCTCCCCTCAGCAGCGTACTTCGGTCCTTCTGCCTGCTCTGGCTCTGGTGAATTCTCTCACCCTCCCGCGCTTCTGACTGTACCCAGTGCTTGTATAAATAAACAAACAAACAAACAAATAAATAAATCTAAAAAAAAAAAAGAATCCAATGATATGGTAAAGATGTTCATTAGAGCCTTATCTAAAATAGTAAGAAAAGAAACAAACTATGTTCAATAACAGAGAAATGGTAAGTAAATTATGGCAATCTGTCAGATAGAATTTTATTCAATAACCAAAATTATGGTTATTGAAATATATAACATGGACTGAAAATGGTGAATAAAGAATTCTAGTTCTGTTCCTCTGTGAAAGCAACTAAAGACATAGCTAAAACATTCAAAGTCAGCTTCTGCTCAGAACTTTAACATAGTCAAAAATTTACAACTTAGTGAAGAGCACTGTTTTATATTGTCTACCTGCCATCTCTCATGCCCCAGATTAACAGAGGCAATGAAGATAGTAACCCGCAACATCCTGGTACAGGTTGCTAGGGACAGGGGGAGCAATACCAGCCTTATTTTCAAGGCATTCTAGTTATGAGTCCTGGTATCTCTGGTGACTCACTCAAGGATCTGCACCAATACTTCCCTTTGTTTCATCCTACTTAGAGCATTCCTAGGGCTAGGGCCACTTCCCAGGAGGTGTTTGTTGAAAGGCAAAGATACTGAGCACAGCAGCCTGGAGCAAAAGGCAATACTATTTTTTTTTTTTTGTGGGACCCTCACCAGTGGCTGGGGAACGAACCTGCGCTGCAGAGGCTGCGGGCAGCCTCGCAGCCTGATGCTCAACCACTGCGCCACCAGGGGAGGCCCCTCAAAAGGCAATACTTAAGACAAAAATAGAGAGAACCATAGAAAGATATTGGAGAATAAGATACAGGGAATAGGTATTTTAAACATCCCATATACATAGGAAAATCAAGAGAGTCATGAAAAGACAAGGGTCAGACATATGATCAGGAAAGGTCCAGGAAGACACAAACCTTTCACCTCCATCACATCTGTAGATTCTGTGCAAGCACAAAATAAAGGCTAAGGCAGAGTTGTAAATGGTCTGGCAAGGTATTGAATGAATACCTCAACACAGACCCAAAAACCCAAAAAGAAGTCTTTCTTTCTCCCTCTTTATTATATTTTGTTGACTTCAGGGAACAAAAAGTTAAAACTTCGGTACTATGGTTCACTACACCTGAGGTGGTAAATTGTATACTGTACACTAGCAAGGCTATAAAACAGCGGTATTCAATAATTATTTTTAACTGTCAAAACATGATGTACTACAATATTAGCTAATAGAACAGTCTTCAGTGGCCACACATGACAGAGTATACACTCTAGAAAAAATAGTGCAGAAAGTCACTAAATAAGTAAAGAACACCCCACAAAATGAACACCAACAAACCCTGAGGAGACAGTAGAATCATGACTCTGTTACTGTCATATTTTAATATTCAAAATGTCCAGTTTTGAGGAAAAAACTGCCAGGACCTCCTCATGAGTCAAGGCAGTTGTGCCAAGCTATCATTGTATTCATTGTCTTCTACACAACCAGAAACTCGGACTTTTTTTTTTTTTTTTTGAAGCAACCAATTTTATTTTAGACTCTCTTGATTAATTAGCAAAAATTATTAATTTTTAACAGTATTGATCACTGAACATATAACCTTTTTAAAATTATTTCACTATTTCCTTCCAATGTCTAGAAGTTCTGACATTTGAGAAGAAAAACAGAGTAAAAGAGTCAACCAAAACTGTATGAAAATCCTAACTAAAGCTTCTGTGGGAGTGCAGTAGGAATAGCTGGAGTGAGGAAAAGGTTTTGTATTTAACCAAACAATCCACCTTTCACTCCACTGGCTAAAGAGTCAGTGATATATAGTCCAGCTATGAATTTTCCTCTGGGTGTCAGTGGACCTTGGGTGTTTCACTCTGTTAGCATCTCTTCCCTTGTCCTTAAAAATCTTTAAAAAAAAAAAAAAAGAAGAAGAAGAAGAAGAATGTAAATCTACTTGAAGCAATTTTCATAGAGCACTCACAAAGCATTACATGGCTTCATCAGTGAGAATTCAGATGTTCTCAAAATCTTCACAGTCTATATCATAGGTACTAAGTAGATATGTGACTTTATTTAGAACATCAAACCTCTCTATTAGAGATCTTTAAAATGAACACTAAAATGTCTGACTCATTTTACAAAACATTGTGAAATAAAATGATCCAAATGAAAGCACTCTAAAAAATTAAAGTTATGATACAAACTCTGCTGAGATGTCACTAAAATATTTTTCTCTCTTAGTCCATGTTAATACTGGTCTTTAGAAAAGCAGACATATAAATTTTATGCATTTGTCAAGGAATTAATTAACTGTACTTAAGTTTTTTGATTGTAAAAATAATTGGTTACTTAATTGCCTTACTTTTGTTTTTTCTAGAAAATAAAGCTCTTATGAGAATCTTGCCTCACCTGATTACTTCCAGAAAGCCACACAGTGAGACTACCAAAAAATGGTGCTTTCTTCATTAATTTCAGATAACTCCTGGTTAATCAGAATGTGAAATTTTCTTTTTCTTTGGAAAAAGGCAACTAAATATTATGCTTCAAAGTGATAGTTCACTTTCAGGAAGAAGTCCTTTAAGCTGGAACACAAAATATCAAATACTGATGCTTCAATGTCCCTATTTATCCATGTATATACAAAGTTAGACACATTTTGGAAATCAAAAGTACCCTGATATCTCTCTTAATTGTTGACTAATTCCCTGACTTATCTATCCAACTTTCATACTGAACCTAAAAAGCAGAAAAATTTGGAGAAAAGCCTCTATTGACTTAAAAATGAAACACAATTCCTTAACAAGCTTTCCTTGAATTCATTACTTGCTTTTTTTCCTGAGTTATCAGCTCTTTCCTAGAGTTTAAAGTTGTCGTTCCAATGTAAACAAACCTATCAAGTCTGAACTCAGACTTTATTTATCCCTGGATTTTGCTTTATACATGAAAACAAATACAAAAAATTTCCAGGAAATAAGTTCTAATTTTGAAAAATTAAAATGGAACTCTTCAGTTAAAAGCTCTTGCCTTAGATCAGCTTTTTAAATGAGGCTTGTTTTGTAGATCTGTAACATAATGAAGTTTAAAACCAAAAGGAACTTGTCTTGAGTCACCTTTTGTTACCAAATAGTGGTTCTTAGGTGATTTCCTATCAGGGTGCATTTTACTCACTGATTACAAACTTGTTAAAAAACAAGAGCGAGCTGTGTGTGTGTGTGTCTAAGCCAAAATCAGAAATTCAACTCTAATTGAATCACTTCATTCTTGGCTAAACACCCAACATAGTCATAACTGTCATTAAAATATAGTGATAGTTTATGTCATTAAAAAGAACTTACATCTTTTTTTCACCCAGAAATAATGTTACTGTTAGTCAGTAGGTATTCCTTTTGAAGTACTAGAATAAATTTGTCCACACATTGTCCCCTGTAGTAGGTTAGATAATTGTTTTCAATTCATCACCCCTTCCTTATGTGAACTTCTAATGAGAATTACTTGACTATCCCATTGATATTGGGTATAGTCAATTAAGTGACTTGCTTTGGCTAATTAAATAATAGTAGATATGAAGACTGGCCGTAAATAAGTGGTTTGACTTGGCCTCTTTTGCATGGCAATTCACCTGGAAAAGAAAGTACCTCAGATAACTATGAAATCATAGGGACACATGGAACGGACCTGATCTCAGTCTGTGGACTTGACACAAGCCTAGCTGACCTACAACAGAAGATGAGCCATCCTAGGGCATCTACAGACCCACAAACATGGAAAACTGATCCTTGTCTTGAGGTTAGGGGTTTGGGTCTCCACTTATAGTAGGAAAAATAGTGGTAATTGACATGTTTTTGATATTTGAATCTGCAATGATCAAGAATTTGGGGATGCAAATAATCAAGCACATCACAATAACCAATGTTTCTTCCTATTATCAGTGGGGACCCCAGATAAATTAGAAAAAATAATCTTCAACAATGATGTTTGAGAAGAAAAACAGAGTAAAAGAATCAACCAAAAATGTACGAAAATCCTAACTAAAGCTTCTGTGGGAGTGCAGTAGGAACAGCTGGAGTGAGGAAAAGGTTTTGTATTTAACCAAACAATCTACCTTTCACTCCACTGGCTAAAGAGTCAGTGATATATAGTCCAGCTATGAATTTTCCTCTGGGTGTCAGTGGACCTTGGGTGTTTCACTCTGTCAGCATCTCCTCCCTTGTCCTTACAAATCTTAAAAAAAAAAAAAAAAAAAAAAAAAGAATAGAAGTTGGATATATTACTGAGATGCTTCTTTTTGGAGAAGGCCTTTTTAGATTTACATTCTTGTTACATTCCCAATAAGGTTATAGTAATATTTCTGCTGGTCAGGGTTAGTGATGCAGTCCGTGACAATAGTCCAAAGAAAAATAAATTTACATAGAATTTTTTTATTTAAAAAAGAGACTTTGGAATAAATTTGTCCACACCCAGAAATAATGTTACTGTTAGTCAGTAGGTATTCCTTTTTTTTTTTTTTTTCAAAGATTTATTTATTTATACAAGCACTGGGTACAGTCAGAAGCACAGGAGGGTGAGGGAATTCACCAGAGCCAGAGCGGGGACCAGAGCAGGCAGAAGGACCGAGGTACACTGCTGAGGGGAGCAGCGGGCGGCAGGAGAGGTCTGCGTACCATGTGGGACCCTCCTCCAGTGGCCAGGGAGCAGCTGGGGATCAAACTGGTGCTGCAGAGGCTGCGGGCAGCTTCGTAACCCAGCGCTCAACCGCTGCGCCACCGGGGAGGCCCAGGTATTCCTTTTGAAATACTGGAATAAATTTGTCCACAGATTGTCCCCTGTAATAGGTTAGATAATTGTTTTCAATTCGTCACCCTTTCCTTACTTAAACTTCTAATGAGAATTACTTGACTATCCCACTACTATTTTGATTAATTATGAAATTCTCACTTTTTTTTTCTATAAGAAAAATTTCAGTGTATTTCTTCACATACACAATTTTTTTTATATACTTTAAAAACTTTTCATGCAGTTAGAAACTAGCAAGTCACATCATTTTTCTGCTTACACACCAATGATTTCCCTGAGATATTTCCATTAATATCAACTAGATTATACAAGGGTTTTCTTCATAATCATTATTTATAATGCCTGTCTAACCTTCCCTTGAGTGGATGTGCCATAATCTAATTAAACATTTCCTATTGTTGGATTTTTAGACTTTAACCAATTTTTTGCTATTGCAAATCGTTCTCCTATAATAGATTGCAAACTTGTCAATATATATTTTAATCTTTGAATTACTTCCTAAGTGGAAATTCCCAGAGTAGTCTACTAGGTTAAAGGATATGGCTATTACTATATTGATTTCTATTGTAATACCACTGTTAATGTATGAGAGTACTAGTTTTACACCTTCCAAACCAATATTGAATACTATTGTTATAGGTATTGTTTTGTTTTGTAGTTAAATTAATGGGGGAAAATGCTGTTTATTATTCTAATTGTTACTTTTTCAAATAAAAAGTGAAGTAGAACCTTTTTCCATGTTTGTTAACTAGATGATATCCTCTTCTCAATATCTATTTCATTCATTATACCACAAAAGAACTGAAGTAGCTTTCAACAGTACATATCCATAAGAGAACACATTCTTATTGTTTCATTTTTATGCAGATGCTTTATGTGGGTTACTTTACATATTTGTATATAAACCAGCTCTCATGAAATGAGCCTGTGAATTTTTGGTTTTGTTTTCTTAACATAACAGTGGCAAAATCTTTCTGAAAAAAATAACTACTAAACTATTTTACCAGTATTCACCTTGATTCAAAAGTACTGAGTTTATAAAGGGGTCAAATCAATTTAGCAAATCAGCCAAAAACAACAGTACATGACAGATCAAATTCCATTTGAACAAAAACCATACAGAGAGGACATTTTTAGAAGGTAGAAATAGAACCAAAAAGGGAAAGTTGAATGGAGACAAGAATTTTGCTAGATAGGAAGGAAACTTTCTAACAAGTAGGTCAAACTCAAAATGAACACCCTGTGAAGGTGCAGGTGTCTTATCACTTTGCTCCAGCAAAGATGGCAAGAGTAGTTTGGGGTAATATAGTGGTGTGCAGAGTCCTGGTGTGAATAGGAAGGATAGGCTCTAATGTCGCGGAGCAACCTTGGAATGTAGTTCTTGGCACCAGAAATAGGGGACTGATTTGCAGAGGAGAAAGAGAAAGAAGCTGTTCTCTGGTTTGAGGTTGTGGCTTGGGCCTAGCCAGAATTTTGAAATATCAGATTATCTTTGGTATCTTCACTTCCCTTTCTGTACTTTTTCTTACCATCTCACTAAGGCCCAATTACCCCATACTCCAGTGAGGCCTTAGCCTCTAAACAGCCTCTAAACAGGAACACTCCTACTGCATCACTCCCACTCCTGAACATTTTGGATGTCCCATTCAATTAACGTAACTAATCTCTACTAGGTGTTGAGAGGAAAGCAATTTATTTGAACCATTTCATTCTAAAATGTGAATAACTGATAGCCCCATGACCTTCCTAGACAGATACAAAACAAGATGTTTCTAAAAACTAACTACCTAAGGTAAATGAGACTCAAATAAATAGGCCTTCTAGAGTTCAAGCCCAGACTCCATTACTTACTATTTGGCAAACTTGAGGAAATTACTAAGCCATTACTGTGCTTTCATATTCTCATCCATAAATGAGAAAGATATCAAGGATTCAACACTTTCATAAATGAGAAATATATATATTAAACAAACAAAAATGCACATAACCTGCTTAGCATAATGCTTGACATATTGATCTTTAAAAACATTAGTTATTATTTTCCCTGTGCAGTGCTCCATGCAGACTGCAATCATAGATTTCCTACTCTTTTCCTTCTGTCCCCGTTACAACAGCCATAACCATAAACCTTGGGCTTGGCAGTGAGTATTCAGGGCAGAGTCTGGGCACTAGAGAACCCTATGTAAAAAAGAGGACTTCCTCTACATTAGTTGCCTCTGCTATCCTTTTTTATTGCATTGTTTTCTGCCATTTCTTTTTTATCCTTTATTTTACATTTTTTCCATTTTTTTTCTTTGTGTTCATTTTGTTATTTTTGTTTCATTGAACATCAGAGTGGTGGGGTTAAATTTTGAGTTAAAAGTTCGCTTAATTTATTTTCAATTTTCTTATTTGCTAATAACATATTTAAGGCTATAGGTTTCCTTCTGAGCAGCATATTGACTATAACCCACAGATTTTGTAAAGTAATGCCTGTGTCTCTAGACATCTTTACATGACCTATAATTTTCATTTGATTTTCTCCTTAAAACAAATTATCTAGGGCCTGCCCTGGTGGCACAGGCGGTTGAGCACTGTGCTGTGAAGCTGTCCACAGCCTTTGCAGCTCCAGTTCCATCCCAGCCGGCCAACAAGGGTCCCACATGGAGCAGCAGACTCCTGTCTTGCCCACTGCTCCCCTCAGCAGGGTATTTCGTCAGCCTGCCTGTTCTGTTCCTGCTCTGTCTCTGGTGAATTCTCTCACCCTCCCACGCATCTGGCCTGTACCCTGGTTCTTGTATAAATCAATCAATCAATCAATCAATCAATCAATCTTAAAAAAAAAAAAAACAAAAACAAAAACAAAACCACAAATTATCTAGGGCCTCCCTGGTGGTGCCAGGGGTTAAGTTTCAGCACTATAAGGCTATCGACAGACACTACAGCATGAATTGATTCCCCACCCCCCAATTCCCCCAGGTAGGGAGCTAATCCACATGGCACAGCAGACCTTTCCTATCTTGCCCACTGCTCCCTCAGCAGTGTACTTCTGCCTATTCTGCTCCCCACTCTGTCTCTGGTGAATTTCCCCCACACACACACACACACTCTGGCCTATACCCCAGTTCTTTTATGCATAAACAAATCCTTTAAAAAAACAAATTTTCTAATAATATGCTTTTAATTGTTTTAAATGTAGGATTTTGGTGAGTATTATTGATTTGTGATCAGCCTTCCTATCATTATGTTTTTATTATAAATACATGTAGCACTTTATGTATTAGAAAGTCAACAGCTACCCAGTGATTCTCTCTCTTCTTATGTCTTTTCTCTATGTAAATTGTATCTCTAAGATGCTAACTCTCAGAAATTTCTATTAAGTAAATTAAGATGAAAGGATGCTTCATTAAATGTTAACATTGTTAAACCATGTGCAAAGTAACAAAGTAAAAGATACTTTTAGTAAAAGATAGCACAGTTTAGTAAAAGATGCACACATATCTGTAAAACATATTCCACAATAGCAAACCAACAGTGTTTATTAACATGATGAAACCTGTAATTAAAACAAAAGTATGCTAACCAGGAAAAAAAAATCACTTTTTGTTTATAAAATGCAACAATCTTTCAAATGGAGGCATTTATTTTCACATATTAAGCTAAAATTTGGCACTGTCTTACTAACTGATTTTAGTCAGGGAAATTTAATTATGTAACTGCTGTTACTCTTACAGCCACACTTGGGAGTTCTCTAATGAATATAAGATTGCCTTATCATAAAGAGATAGCAGTGCAGACATCCTCCCAAACTGGGTTAGTTGTTTGCTTATTTAAACATTTATCTTTTCCCCATAGTTACTGGAGACCATATTAGCAGCTGTGTTAATGTTAAAATTAAGAAAGCATAATCGACACTTACATTCACATTTTATAAGGTGACCAAATGCTCCGGTTTGCCCAGGACTGGGGGTTCCCTGAGATACACAATTTTTCATTGCCAAAATGGGGACAATACCAGACAATCCAAGACTATTGGTTGCTCTTATTTCCCAAAATAAGTCACAGCATTATCCAGTGTCAATCTTATAAGCAGCCAGACTAAGCTGGCATTGACTTTGTATGATTCAAAGGCTACTAAAAAGGGCATACCATGCTCCCAAATTACCCACGGCCTCTACTAGCACTAACCTTCTTCCTGACCAACACGTTTCATCATTACAGTCATTCCTTAAATTATTTTACTTTTCAGATAGAATTAGACAGCAAATATTCAGGCACTATTTTTAGAAGGCCTTTGATACAAAGCCCAAATCTGGAAAGAGGCTTTCAGGACTCTCTTCTCATCTCATAGTCTAAAGAACCCTTTGAAAATCAGTAAAATCAGTCTAGTAAGAGTGACACAAAATAACAGAGGTTTTCCCTTAATATCTCCAACTTGCCCCTTTCCCTGCACTCTCCTTCAGGACCCTGACATCTTGCTTCTAATTCTACTCTCTCTTAGAACAAATCCTTTCCCAGAACTGGAAGTCATAAGTACATTTACACTAAAGTATAAGATTAGGATAGGGTTTATACCTTCAGAACCTCCTCAAAAGACAATACTTTTTTTTTTTTAATAGAGGCATGTTTTTATTTATTTGTTTGTTTGTTTGTTTTGTTTATACATGCGCTGGGTACAGTCAGAAGCACGGGAGGGCGCGCTGGGTACAGTCAGAAGCGCGGGAGGGCGAGAGAATTCACCAGAGCCAGAGTGGGGAGCAGAGCAGGCAGAAGGACCGAAGTACACTGCTGAGGGGAGCAGCGGGCGGCAAGAGAGGTCTGTGCGCCATGTGGGACCCTCCTCCGGTGGCCGGGGAGCAGTAGGGGATCGAACCGGCGCCGCAGAGGCTGCGGGCAGCTTCGCAACCCAGTGCTCAACCGCTGCACCACCGGGGAGGCCCAAAAGACAATACATTTTTAAGGGAGAACAGATCTTGTTCGTCTAAGTCAAAGAGGCACAAGGTGAGGAAGTTTCAGGTACAGGCAACCCTGAATTCACTTAAGCAGCCACCTCCAACTCTGGGGGTGCTCTTGTAGGTAGGAAGCCTCAAAAGGGGGATGAGAGAATCCATTCATTCCTTCACAAACATTTGTTGAGCATTTACAATGTGCCAGGTACATTGGGCATCTGAGATAAATGAGCTGTCCTTTCTACCTGCAGGGCCTTCTGGTCCAGATAGGAGAGAGATATGCTTAAGGAGAAGCACTTTTTTTTTTCAAGATTCATTTATGCATACAAGAACTGGGGTGTAGGCCAGAGGTGCAGGGGTGAGATGATTCACCAGAGTGAGAAGCAGAACAGGTGGATCTACTGACATACACTGTTTGTTTTCTTTTTTTTCCCCCTTGGAAACAGTGACTTTATTTTTTTTAATATTTTATTTTATGTAATTCTTACATCATTTTTCATCTTTGTACAATGTATGCGTTTTCATTTTGGTTATAGTCCCCATACAACTGCACCCCCCCTCCTTATTGTGACTCTAACTCTAGTTCTTCCTCTCTCCGCCCCTCCCTAATCCCTCCTCCCCCCCCCCCCCCCCCCGCAGTGTGTCTCTGGTTTATAGTTGCTTGTTGATTTTGATTATTACTTTGCATTGATTGGTCTTTTTCCTGGTCTCTTATTTAGGTTTTCTAAATTCCTGCTATGAGTGAGACCATACGGTATTTTTCTTTTTCTTTCTGACTTATGTTGCTGAGCATGATCCCTTCTAGCTCCATCCATGTTGCTGCAAACTGCACGTGTTTATCTTTTTTGATTGCTGAGTAATATTCCATTGTGTATATGTACCACATCTTCTTGATCCAGTCATCTATTTTTGGGCATACACTGTTAAGGAAAGCAGCAGGTGAGACAGGAGAGGTCTGCTGTGCCATGTGGGTTAGCTCCCTGGCCGGGGATCAAATTCATGTTGCAGTGCCTGGAAATAGCTTGATAGCGCTGAAACTTTAACCCCTGTGCCACCAGAAGGCCCATAAAGATTAGCACTTTATAGAAGAATGGGTATGGTATTATGGTAATAGAAAAGGGGAACACTGTTGTAGCTAAAGGGAAGTCAGGAGTTGCAGGACCACCCCACAACAATTGTGCTCCCAAAATAGGCTCAGAGAGAAAGCCAAGTCTAAAAAAGTAGAATTCTCCCTACTTTACCTAACCACCTCTGAAACTGAGTTTTGAACTCAAAATACCTCTCCATTAAAACATTCTAAATATAAAAAAGTCAGCAGAAAAAAATATACACACAATATATAAAATTACATTAAATTTAATAACGCAAATAACTTAAGTAATTCTCAAGGAACTACGAATTCAATTATAAACAGTTTTTCTGGGGAATAATGATTCCAAATCCAAGTAAAAGACTTCCGCTTTTGTGGGTAATAGGCTTGATTTTTTTTTTTTAAGTTATGTAGTTTTTATCTCTTTCTGTTTCATTTCCTAGAAATAAACACTCTTTCCATTCCTTTATTTCCACTTTCCAAATTACACTGGGCACTAAACTGAATCATTGCTTATCTCACACTTAAAACTTTCAGTCCATATTCCCTTCTCCTGAGTTTGGTATATCAGAAACTTCTTAAAATTGAGTGTCTAAGTTTGCTCCTACTAATTTCAACAGTACTTCAACTTGGCATTTTCTTCAGGACGCACTACAAATTTTCAAGAAGATTAAAGTCTTTAACCTCCTTGATTAAAGTGGCTAATGCCACTTCTGTGTTATCAGTGGGCAAAGGAAGTCCCATCAAAATTCAACTGAGAAATAGAAATCTTAGATTTTAGTAAAAAGAATCACAGAAGGGAGTTTTGGACCTGTGCCTAAATCTCTTGACTTGATGAGCCAAGTCAAGAACCTTGACTTGATGAGCCTTCTTTTGGCCAGGTGAACCAAAGATTCTGAGTCAGGTGTCTTTTATCTGTTTTCCTGCAAGGAAATGACTAACCCAAACCTTAAATATGTACTTCCTGTTACTGCTGCCACCCATACCAGAAATCAAAGAGAAAATTAACATTGAGTGAGTACGTATTGTATACAAGCTGCTAAGTAAGGCCTAGGGGTTTTTTTTTAATATTTGGCAACACTACTCGTAAACAATGAAAATTTTCAACACCATGAAAGTTAAAAGGATAACAATGAAAGGATTTCACTGAAAGTATTGGAAGTGAATAGTTGGGGATTCTAGCACTGTTTCCTAGTTATGTGACCCTGGGGGAATTATTCAATATCACTAATCCTTTACCACATCACAAAAAGGGGACAATAGTTATAATTTCTTTACAGGACTGTCATGAGGCTAAAATGAGCTAATTATGTAAAATGATTTATAGGGCCTGCCACAGAGGTAGTATTTGAGTTTGACTGTTGCTTTTGCTCCTCCATACATTGCCCTTCCCCATGCTCCCTGCGCACCAAGGCTAACCTATGTGGCTTCTGCTTGAATTTGATCACCTGAGAGTCCAGGCAGGAGAACAGAAGGAAGAGGAAAGTGAAGGCAAGGCATATATCCTCTGGCTCCCCACCTGGAGACCCATGAAGTGACCCTGTCCATACAACCTCCAGGTGTAGATAAGGTAACTTGCCTGCCTGTGTTACTGTGCTCTAACTTGTGATTTTCTACACACATCTTATCACTGGATCATACGGTAGATTCATTTTTGAGGACGCTCCACACAGCTTTCAATAGTGGTTGGACCAGTTGACATTACAAGCAGCACTGTAAAAGGGTTCCTTTTCACCACATCCTCATCAGCATTTATTGTTTCTATTTTTTTTTTTAATATGGCCAGTCTCACAGGTGCTAGGTGGTATCTCAATGATTGTGGTTTTGATTTGCATTTCCCAGATAACAAGTGATGATGAATATTTTTTCACATGTCTATTGGCCACTTGCATTTCTTCTTTGGAGAAGTATCTTCAACAGTGATTTTAGTAGGAGCTATAAAGATAAAGATTACTCCCTCTAGTAAGGGCCTAGGATGCTAAGGATGATAGGATGCTAGGATCAGCAACTATTGGGTTGTCAGAAAAGTCATGGCATATTTTCTTTGAAAAACATAGAAAAAAAATGTGTCATGACTTTTCCACAACCTAATATATCCTGTGGGCCAATCTGACCTACTTCTTATTTTTGTGTAACCCTTGAAGAAAGAAAGTTGGGTGTCTTTTTTTTTACATTCTTCAAATGGTTGAAAAAAACAGACTATTTTGTGACACATAAGAATATGAAATTCAAATTTCAGTGAGTAATAAAGTTTTATTGGCACACAGCCATATTCATTCATTTAGATTTTGTCTAGAACAGCATTCTACAACAGAAGATGAAGTAGTTGCAACAGAGACTATTTGGCCTACAATATTGAAAATACTATGTGGCCCTTTACAGAATATTTGCCAACATCTGGAATATATTGCTGATGATAACAAAGCTCTAAGTTCTTGCTATCAGACGAATGAATTAAAGGATCCTCTAGTGGGAGACACTCTTGGATTACTAGGTGCAAAATAACTTAGAGAGAGCCAGAATTTCCTTAAGTCTTGCTTAATCTTTTACCACTTTAATCGTAGGTTTTCTTCTTATTTTTAGAAGAGAAAATTCATCTTCAGGTATTAAGTGGTGGCACATACTTCCAGGTAAAGATAGTACAACAAAGCAGAACTGCAGACTCTTCATTCACAATATTATTGACATAAAGGAAAAAACAGCAGAAACTTTTAAAAACCTATCAAATATGTAAGCAAACATGGGAAAGCACAAACATGAGTGAGAAAATTCAATCTTATTGAAGATGGGCCTTATGCCATAGCCTTCAAAACATGGTTGTTAACCAAGGGAAAACCAGGAGGACAGCAATAAAGAAAAGCACATCAGCAATGTCATGAGAACTCTTATTATCCTCATTTGCAGACAGAATAAGAGATGAATTGAAAGCCCTGGGAAAAGTCAAAGTCAGGATTTACAGAAAAAGGAAAGGCTATAGTGCTTGTCATTTTCCAAGGCATTGTGCTGAATTGAAGTAATGAGTAAGCACTCCTGCACAAGAATATACCTTTGACTGAGTGGAGTGAACTTATCTCACTCTTCTGAGGTTCCACAAAATTTCAGCAGACATATCAGAACCCAACTAAAGATTGCACTCTAACCTGTACTAGATCTTTCCTCCCTTACACCCATATCCATACTCTTAGTTTGCAGAAAAGAGGTAGAAAGCAGTATGTTTCTTCTACGACATAAGGAATTGAATGGGATATATAATCTATTGCCAGTGAATGTGAAACAATGACAATTAGAGTTGAGGGCATGAAGAAAATGTAGGAAATAACCAGTTAATGCTGAAGAAAAACTAATAAATTAATGAAGAAGAAAGATGAAAAAGAAAAAATGAACACAATCTTATTTAAGGACAATTGGTACCCTTGCAAAAGCTGACAGAATAGAAATAAACTTTGAGAAACATAATTGAAGAGATTATCAATGGAATGATGACAGAAATGATTGAAAGTAACTACAGTGCTTTTTAAATAAAAATTTAAAATTAAAAAATACATATCTAATTCATATTCCAATTAAATGAATGAGAATGAATGAGCTTCAAGTATAAAAGCATAAAGCCTTTCAGGCACAGAAAATCAGGACACCTACAAAGGTGAATAATCAAGTCAGTTTCAAAAAAGTCTTAAGCAACATTAAATGTCAGAAAATAAAAGAACAATACTTAGAATGTTCTGAGGAAAGGGTAACCCAGAAATATTACAGACTGCTTAAAATACTTTAAACAGGCAAATACTATTTCTCAAAGTTTTAGAGACCTTGTATCACACAGAACCATAGAACTCTCCTGGGAAATAAAACTTTTCTACATCATCTGACCAACCAACATTGAGTCAAACTGAACTTCAGAAAGGAAAAGTCATGGCAAAAGGTCTAATGGTGACTGCAGAAGTCTTTTAAATATTAAATTAAGAATAAACAGCTGGGAAAATTATAATTGTAAATCATAATGCCAATGTGATAATTCTCGACAAAGTTAAAATATATGAACGACAAAAATCAGAAGCAACAAATCACTCAAAACAGAGGGGTTTAAATTACCTCCTTTTTTTCAAAAAAGAGTAAATATGGACTATCTAAAGTTGAGCATATATTCTTTTAAAACTTACCGACTCTTATGATTTTCAGAATTTATTTCTTAACCCGAGAAGGATAATCTAGAAAATATCTCATGGTAAAAAAATATTGAAAATTCACCAACACCTTCACAGTTTCAAGTAGAATGAAATGTAAACTATTATTTATGGCATGATTTTATATATAAATTCATTAAACTAAACATAATATTGTGTATAACACAATTTTATTTATACTTAAAACCCAAAGTATATTTATTTCTACCCATGCATTTTTTTCCCCCATCTGTATAAAGAGATGCCTGAAAATATGTTAATCAAATATCACACTCATTTTAGGATATGGGACTTTGGGTGACTTGTTGCTTTTTTCTTATTATTTCTCTGTATTTCTTGAATTTTTATTTATTGCTTTAGTCACTTCTAAAAATTTACATACTGTAAAATTCACTCTGTTTAGCATATAGTTTTTTGAGTTTAAACATGTGTATAATCTTGTAACTACCACCATAGAACACTTTTATCAGCCCCCACAAACTTCTGTCGTTACTGGCTTCTTTTACTTAGCATAATCCATTTGAGATTCATGTAATTGTGTGTGATTTTTTCACTTTCATTGCAGAGTATTTTTTCATTCATGGTTTGTTCATCCATTCACCAATTCAAGGACCTGTGGGTTGATCTTGCTTCTGTGATTATAAATTAAGACACTGCAAGCATTTGTATGCATGTTTTTGTGTGAGTGTGAGTTTTCATTTCTCTTAAATAAATACGTAAGAGTAGACTGCTATTTCACTTGGTAAGTGTATGTTTATTTTATAAAATATGCCAAACTGTTTTCCAAAGTAATGTAACTTTGTGTGTTCCCATTAACAATGTATGAGATTTCTGCTTTATCATCATCATTTAGTATCATTAGTTATTTGTGTGTTTAATTTTTAACTATATTAATATATGTGTGGTGGTATTTCCTGCTTTTAATTTATATTTCCCTAAGCTTGAACTAAAAAACCAAATTCTTAAAAAATATTAAAACTATTAAAGAAAGAATATAACATTAAAAGGACTTAGTTTTTCAAAAGTGATAAGAAGATATTTTCAGTTTTTGCTTTTGAAATGTGGTGTGCAGTCAGCTAGAGCCATGTTTTTTTTTTCTCCCAAGAAATTGTGTATTAGTCCTAGCTCTTACACTTCATAGATAGGAAAGACCTATCCCTCAGGGTCTGATTACTCAATCAAAAAAATGAGGGTTTGGATATTAGTGGTTCCAAGTTTGGCTGAATATTAAAATCACCTATGGAGATTTAAAATTCCTGATGCCACACCATATCCAAACCAGAAATTAAATCACAATTCTAGAAAGGGAACCCAAGATCATGTTTTAAAGCTTTCCTATAGGCAGCCAAGGTTGAGGACCACTTGACAAATCTCTAAATTGATTCAAACCTTAAAATTCTATTTGTCTAATTTCAGTTTTCTAGGGCCTATTTAAACTAGGTTCTCTCTGTTGGAGCTGGATAATTCTTTGTTGGGAGTGGGGAATGAGGGCTGTCTTGTGCATTATAGGACACTGAACAACATCCCTTACCTCTACTCACTCTACGCCAGTGGTATACACCCACCCCAAGCTGTGATAACCCAAAATATTCCCAATTATGGCCCAATGTCCCTCCCAGCAAAAACAGTCCTGGTTGAGAACTTCTATTCTACAGCAAGCCACAGAAAACCAGATACAACTCAGGGGGATTTAGAGCTTTTATTATGCAAAACAGCATTCTCTTTTGTGTCTTATCCTATCTACTAATGACTTCACCACCATTTCTTTTTTTGAAGAAGACTTTTTTATTTATACAAGAACTGGGGTACAGGCCAGATGCACGTGAGGGTGAGAGGATTCACCAAAGACAGAACAGGGAACAGAACAGGCAGACTGACAAAATACACTGCTGAGGGGAGCAGCGGGCGAGACAGGAGAGGTCTACCAGGCCATGCAGGATTCTCGCCAGTTGGCCGGGATCAATCCCGCGCTGCAGAGGCTCTGAAGAGCTTCACAGCACTGTGAACAGCTTCACCGCCTGCGCCACCAGGGAGGCCCACCACCATTTTTTTAATTAAAGGTACTAAGAAACTATTTTTAGACTTAAATTCTGAGGATGAGATGCTGACAACCAGCAGAGGGCACCTCTAAAAACTGACTGATACTTCTAACTTTACTGAGCTCCTGTGGGGTCGTGATAAGACCCCTGTGGGGTCATGTGCAGCTTACCCCACAACCCTTGTGAGAAGAAAAGAGAGTAGGGAGGAAGACAGGACTGAGGGCTGAAGAAGGGTTTGAGGAGAGAAAAGATAACACAGACAGCCAGGAGATTGACAGCTCGAGTGGTTAGAGATACGGGTCACTGAAGTGGAAATTAGGTCCAAAAACTATTAGACATGGGGAGCTAAGCCACTTCCAGTTTCCCTAGAAGGGACTGGATGGAATATGGAGCAATACCTAGACTTTCTCCTTTCGCCTGACGTAAACCAACTACCCTGAAAAAGAGCATGTGACAAAGGCATGAACAACCTCTCTCCACCTATGACTTTGTAAAGGAGCCCAAGATATCATGTTACAATTGTCACATGTATGTATCACAACTTAAAACTGCCTTAACTTATTTCTCAGGGTCTACCAACTGGTTTTCTGGGGGTTACAAAGTTTCCATAAGTCTTCTATTAGATTCCGGTCCTGCTGGCTTTGTTATATTCCCTCGGTCTTCTTGAGAGCCATGAACTCTTCTAAAAATAGGTCTTCCAAAGTCAGCTTTGATTACATACCCCTTCTCATTTACCAGCAGTCTTGATTATCCTTTCGGCTTGTTTTTTCTGACAACAGCATACCGCAAATTCCTCTTAGAGGGAACTTGGCCTGATATTTCAAGCAATTCTAGCTTGACAGCTCTAGCTTTTTGGCAAAATCAGAGCAGTGTCAATCTTACAGGGAGAACAGCCACCTAAGGCAGAGGTTCCTTTTTTCCCCAAAAAAATATACGTATTTTCCTATTTTAAAATAATGCACGTGTGGAAGAAATTTAAATGCATATTACTAAGTGAAATAAGCCAATCTAAAAACCCTACATAATGTGTGATTCCAATTAAATGACATGCTAGAAAAGACAGCTATGGAGGCTGTAAAAAGATCAGTAGTTACCAAAGGTTAGGAGAGAGGAAGAGACAAAAACAGAAGACTTTTAGGGTAGTGAAATTACTTTGTAGGATGCAAAAAACCCCCAGTAGATACAAATCATTACACATCTGTCCAAACCCACAAAATGTCCAACATTAAGAACAAACACTAATATAAACTATTTTGGATAATACTGTTAGTGTAGGTTAATCAGTTATAATAAATGTGACACTCCAGTCGGGAGGCTATGCATGAGAGCAGGCAGGAACATATGGGAAATCTCTGTACCTTCCTCTCAAATTATCTGTGAACATAAAACTTCTGTAAAAACCAAATTCAATTTGGGACTCCCCTGGTGGCGCAGCGGTTGAGCGCAGGGTTGCAAGGCTGCCCGCAGCCTCTGCAGCGCGGGTTCATTCCCCGGCCGCCAGCGAGGGTCCCACAAAAAACAAACCAAAACAACAACAAAAAATTCAATTTAAAAAATTTTAATATACTTATACAGTATAAAAACTGTTAAGTAGGAAAAAAAGGAATAATGAGAGTTGATATGGGGGAAAAAGAAAAATCTCTACCAGCCTGATATTCCATTCTTCTAATTAAATCATTTGAATCTTCAAGAGTCTATTTGAGTACAGTTACCCTTGGAGGCAAGAGATTTTAAATTTTCATCTAAATTATTCTTTCAAGGGCCTCCCTGGTGGTGCAAAGGGTTAAGACGCAACCTATGAAGCTGTCCGCAGACACTGTAGCACGAGTTCAATTCCTGGCCAGCCAGGGAGCAACCCACATGGCTCAGCAGTCCTCTCCTGACTTGCCCGCTGCTCCCCTCAGCAGTGTACTTCAGTCAATCTGCCTGTTCTGTTCCCTACTCTATCTCTAGTGAATCCTCTCACCCCCTGCACCTCTGGCCTGTACCTCAGCTCTTGTATGCATAAATAAATCTTAAAAATAAATAAATAAATAAATAAATAAATCTTTCAAATACAGTTTAGCAAACAGATTAAGAAGCTGAACTTTGGAATCTAGTTGTGAGACCTTCAAAAAACTACTTAATTTCTTCAGGTGTCAGTTTCCATCACTAAAAAATGGGGTCATACTGTTGTAAAAATAAATTCTAGCCTTTTACCCAGGCAGAGGAAGAACAAGCGGTACTTCAGGAATGGGGAGGTCAGGAGAAGCTTTATTACTCATGCATGAGGTCCCAGACCTGGGTAGCCCCCGTAAGGTCTGAACACCAGTTTAAAGACCAAGGGGTCCTTTTATACACAACTGTCTCCATATCTGTTACACTGATAGCATCGTTTTTCAGCAGGCACAACCATTTGCGGCAAAGTCCCCAGACAAGGGGGGCAATGCAAGGCGGGGAAAGATGCAGGCATTTGAGGATGGCCTTGGAGAGATAGACCAGCTGGTTGGCTGCTAGACCTTGTAGATAAGCGTGCTGGCTGAGGCCCCAGCCATGAATCTTGAAAGGGAAGGAGCCGTAAGTAAGCAAATTTAACTTGCTTAATTAAGCAAACTTAATTACGCCTTCATTGGAATGTTCATTGCACCTGTACTGGAAGTTCTGCTGGAATCTTTATTATATTCATTTGCTCAATAATATATTTTCTCATCAATATTAATAGAATTTAACTCAGAGTTATTTGTGAGGATGAAGTGAGAAAATGCACATAGATTCCTTAGAAAACAGTGGATCATATGTAAAGGATTTTTTTTTAAACTGAAATTTTTTTTTCAGTAAATATTTCTCTTTTATTTTTTTTAAATTTTATTTTTATATTCCCCATACAATTGCAAACCCCTATTCTGACCCCAATCCCTCCCCTCCCGCCCCCTTCTCCCCAAAAAGTGTCTCTGGTTCATAGTTTTTTGTTGATTTTGATTTTCACTTTCTTATAGTTATTCATTTTCCTGGTCCCTTATTTAAGTTTTCTAGATTCCTGCTATGAGTGAGACCATGCGGTATTTTTCTTTTTCTTTCTGGCTTATTTCGCTGAGCATGATCCCTTCCAGCGCCATCCATGTTGCTGCAAATTGCTTGTGTTTATCTTTTTTGAATGCTGAGTAATATTCCATGGTGTATATGTACCTCATCTTCTTGATCCAGTCATCTATTTTTGGGCATTTGGGCTGTTTCCAAAGCTTAGCTATTGTAAACAGTGCTGCTATAAACATAGGGGTGCAGGTGTTCTTTGGAATTGATGTTTCTGTGTCCTTTGGGTAAATACCTAGGAGTGGAATTGCTGGATCATATGGAAGCTCTATGTTTAGTAGGTCCAGAAATCTCCACACAGCTCTCCATAGTGGTTGGACCAGTTTGCACTCCCACCAACAGTGCAGGAGAGTTCCTTTTTCTCCACACCCTCGCCAACATTTGTTGTTGCTAGTTTTTTTAATATGTGCCATTCTCACTGGTGTAAGATGGTATCTCATGGTAGTTTTGATTTGCATTTCCCTGATTACACATATGTAAAGGATTTTTGATCCTTATAACTAAAAATTTTATAATAATTCTTCTGAATATACAATGAGTTTTAAAGCTCTTAATGAGCATTTTGATCTTTGGTGTATCTCTATTTGCCAGTTTTAAGATCTACTCAGTTCAGTATAAAGATCCCTAAAAAGAGTAATAAAATCTTTTTTTAAAAAAGATTTATTTATACAAGCACGGGGTACAGTCAAAAGTGCGGGAGGGTGAGAGCATTGACCAGAGCCAAAGTGGAGAGCAGAACAGGCAGACTGAGGGGAGCAGCAGACGAGGCAGGAGAGGTCTGCGCACCATGTGGGACCCTCGCCAGTGGCCGGGGATTGAACCGGCGCTGCAGAGGCTGCGGGCAGCTTCACAGCCCAGAGCTCAACCGCTGTGGCCCGAGTAATAAAATTTAAAACAGGTTATATAGTCTAACAGCCTCATTTTATAAGTGAATAAAGTTAGGCTCAGACTGATTAAGTGCCTGACCCAAGAGGCTATAGTTAATCTTAAGCTGGAAAAACTTCTACTCTTTAGAGGAAATACAGGACAATTGGTTTTGTATACATTTTCAAGCCAATTTCTTATTCTAAATATAATGAATGTTGGTCTCCCCGGTGGCGCAGCGGTTGAGCGCTGGGTTGCAAAGCTGCCCGCGGCCTCTGCGGCCGGTTCGATCCCCGGCTGCTCCCCGGCCACCAGAGGAGGGTCCCACATGGCACGCAGACCTCTCCTGCCGCCCGCTGCTCCCCTCAGCAGTGTGCTTCGGTCCTTCTGCCTGTTCTGTTCCCCGCTCTGGCTCTGGTGAATCCTCTCACCCTCCCGCGCTTCTGACTGTACCCAGTGCATGTATAAACAAAACAAACAAACAAATAAATAAATAAATAAAACATGCCTCTATAAAAAAAAAATATAATGAATGTCAACTTAATAATGTCATTCAGTTTCACAGATCACAAATCCTATTAATTATAAACAGCAAATGCTTTGAGGTCACATAAACTCAAGTTTGAATGTTGATTCTGTCTTAGACCAAAAAAGACAATTGTGACCTTAGCCTAGTCCAGTGTCTAGCATAAAGACAAAGATTAATATTAGTTGATGTTCCATGAATTGTGAAAACTACCAGGCTTTGTTAATTACATTTTTCAGTGACAGTAAGAGAGAATACAGTTATGCCCAATAAACCAGCTACTTATGCCTAACAGTTAAAAAACATTAGAGATAAAACAGCACTTTGGAACAAAAGCAAAGGGTAGACTAGAAGATTAAAAGATAGATTAGAAGATAGTGCAAATGGGGCCTCCCTGGTGGCACATCGGTTGAGCGCTGGGTTGCAAAGCTGCCCGCAGCCTCTGCAGCGCCAGTTCGATTCCCGGCCGCCGGGTGAGGGTCCCACATGGCGCTCAGACCTCTCCTGCCGCCCGCTGCTCCCCTCAGCAGTGTACTTCGGTCCTTCTGCTTGTTCTGTTTCCCGCTCTGGCTCTGGTGAATTCTCTCACCCTCCCGCGCGTCTGACTGTACCCAGTGCTTGTATAAATAAATAAATTAATTAAATAAATAAAATAAATCTTAAAAAAAACCATATTGCAAGAAAACTTCTATCAAAAACAAACAATAGCCAATAAGAGTGGGAGCAAACTGTTACAAGAATATTAGACTTCAGAGTTAATACATACATGGGACTAGAGAGTCCTTCCTTAATTTAAAATTAAACTTGCCTCTTGTCCCAACTTTCATACCTAACCTCACTTTTTCAGTGTTATTATGGGCCAGACAGCAATATTATGCATCAGGGTATATTTAAAGGGAAAAAGATTCCTTATCATTCAGTCTAACATACAGCCTCAGTATTTGAGGATTCTGAATTTAGGAATTTGCCTACTTGCTAGAAAATTTGTTTGTAACCCAAAAGTCAACAGTGGCAGAAATTTTGGGAGTCATTTGCAGACATGCACACAGCAACAAAAGATTTGAGTCACTTGACGGCACTCATTCCCAGTGGAGGTATAAAGCAATGTTCTTATTTCTGCTCTCACACTGTAAACAAGATTCTTTTTTTGTTCCATTTGTGATGTGTTTTTCACATTTCTGTGCTTTTTCTTCATGATTTCACTCTTTAAAATGGTCCCCAAGAATAGTGCTGAAGCACTGTCTGATATTCCAAAGTGCAAGAAGGCTGTGATACTCCTTATGGAGAAAATAATCCATATTAGGTAAGCTTCACACAGGCATAAGTTATAGTGCTGTTTGCTAGGAGTTCAATGTGAATGGGTGAATAATAGATATTAAAGTATCTTTAAATAGAAACACACATGAAACTAAATTATGTATTGATCAATTGATAAAAGGTATAACAAGTGAGCAGCTGCAACTTATCTCTGTATTTCTCCTAGGAGCAATAGTACAGTATTTGCTAATACAGCATTCACAGCAACACCATAAACTAGAACTACTGCAAATAATGACAGTCACCTGAACCTCAAAAACAGCAACCTCCCCAAAACAGCTAATAGTTGGATTGCTTATGCCTTGACCTGAGAGATCAACGATGCACCTCCTAACTCAGCCCACAGGCCGCCACTTAGTAGAGGTAGTATAAAGCACCACTTCTGGGGTGAAATTGTCCAGGTGATGTCATCTTTGACTGAAACACAGAGTGGCAACAAGGAAATACTGTCTCTACTCTGTTGTCTAAGACTTAACAGAACTTTGCTGAACTGGAGCAATTACATCTCCTAGAAGTATCAAGTCAGCAAATGGTTGCTTACAAAGCTCAAAACTATTTTAAGAAAAAACAGTCTATCAACTATAAGGAAATGCATAAATTCGGGGTTATACAACTGCAGGAATTTTTTTTTTTTTGCTTCATACTACATTTTTTATGACAAAAATATAATCAAAGTCAGAAATGGGGGACATTTTCAAAAAGGTTTGTTTGGCTTTCCATCCTGAGAATTTCCAGATTATTTTAGTTCTTAAGAAATATGGTTCAGGGGCCTCCCTGGTGGCACAAGGGGATAAGATGCCACCTATGAAGCTATTTGCAGCCTCTGCAACATGAGTTCAATTCCCGGCCAGGGAGCTACCCAGTCAGACCTCTCCTGACTCACCCGCAGCTCCCTTCAGCAGTGTATTTCAGTCAGTCTGCCTGTTCTGTTCCCCACTCTGTCTCTGGTGAATCCTCTCACCCCCCCCGTACCTCTGGCCTGTACCCCAGTTCTTGTATACATAAATAAATAATTTTTTTAATTAAAAAATAAAAGAAAATTTAAAAATATATAGTTCAAGGGGTCCTGAACATCAGAGAGCTGACCTCATTTGTATTCTGGATCCTGGCACTTTAATTGCACAGGTTTGATCTTCAGCTATCCCCAGAGCTACATGAGTTTAATTTACCTCGGACCTTGGGCAAGATGTGAGCTCAGGTTCTTACAATCTATCGTCATAAAAAGCCATTGGGTTCTTCCCAAAGCAAACTGCATGAGTGGGGATAGAGCTGCAAATGGAAAGCTGAATTGGATGTGGCTGTGGCTCTACCTGGAAGGCTGGGATATCAACAAGGAGGAGGTATGCCTCTCATGTTAAAAGGACATTACTAGCAATATAAGGCAAACAAGTAGCACACAGGTGGGGCAGAGTTATTCAAGAAGGCACAGATGAACAAACAGATCTTATGGGAACCTGTGTTGGTGTAAACATTACCATATTGGAATGAAATGTATTTGTTCTAAATTCCAGTATGTTTTTCAATTTGCCTTGCAGAGACTTGGTCCAGCCAAAGATGACATCGATTCTTCCTTTGGGAAGAATGCCAAATATTTTATTACATCATTTTCAGCAGCTTCCTGTACTTCAACTCAGACTTTCAGCTGGCTTGGTTGGTCAGAGTGTGATAGAGAAGCATCACTTTTCACAGCAAAAAAGAAAGAGAAAACATGTTCAATGTCTGTTACTGCATTCCAGCTAAGTTCATTATGGTTTATCCAGAGAATTTTACATACTCAGCCTTTAAAAATCACAGAGATCTGGGCCTTCCTGGTGGTGCAAGGGGTTAAGCACCCCACTATGAAGCAATCCACAGCCTCTGCAGCATGAGTTCGATCCCCAGCCAGCCAGGGAGAAACCCACATGGCACAGCAGACCTCTTCTTTCTCGCCCACTGCTCCCCTCAGCAGTGTATTTCAGTCAGTCTGCCTGTTCTGTTCCCCACTCTGTCTCTGGTGAGTCTTCTTACTCCCCGCATCTCTGGCCTGTACCCCAGCTCTTGTATGCATAAATACATAAATCTTTATTTTTTTTTTCATTTTTTTTTTTTTAAGATTTATTTATTTACTTATTTATACATGCACTGGGTACAGTCAGAAGTGCGGGAGGGTGAGAGAATTCACCAGAGCCAGAGCGGAAAGCAAGGCAGGCAGAAGGACCGAAGTCCACTGCTGAGGGGAGCAGCGGGCGGCAGGAGAGGTCTGCGCGCCTACATAAATCTTTAAAAAAATTAAAAAAAATCAGAGATCAAGTGTGCTAATATGAAATTACACTGCTCACAAATACAAGTGGTACCCCATGCCACACTCCCTCAACCCTGACCTCAATTGCAGCTATAGAGGACAATTTCCATGCATGCTGAAGGCTTCCCAACTCAAGTGCCTGCTGTGGTCCCTTAGCTTTTCTACCCCAGGGTCTTTTCCAAAGCTGAAGAACTTTTACAGCCTTCCCAGGGTACAGTGGAATTGCAAGAAAATCAACCTCTGGAGGCAACCCTCAGCGAGTGGAGGATGCCTCCTGTTCTTTAGAGGTACAATTCTTTTTTTTCCCAAATATTTATTTATTTATTTGTTTGTTTGTTTATTTATTGCATGCATGCATGCATGCAAGTACTGGGTACAGTCAGAAGCGCGGGAGGGTGAGAGAATTCACCAGAGCCAGAGCGAGGAGTAGAGCAGGCAGAAGGACCGAAGTACACTGGGAGCAGCGGGCGGCAGGAGAGGTCTGCGCGTCATGTGCGACCCGCCTCCAGTGCCCGGGGAGCAGCCGGGGAGCAGCCAGGGATCGAACCGGCGCTGCAGAGGCTGCGGGCAGCCTCGCAATCCAGCACTCAAACGCTGAACCTCCGGGGAGGCCCTTTAGAGGTACAATTCTGAGTGGCTTCCTACATAGTTTCTTATAGAGTCTCCATGATATTGATCCTACATTCACTTCACCAGTCAGTTCACGATCCTGCATTTATTGTTTTTTTCCTCCTTCTTGGTACTATTCTCCTTAATATTTCCTCCTAGTTTCTTTTTTTTTTCCTAAAGATTTATTTTTAATTTATTTATACAAGAGCTGGGGTACAGGCCAGAGGCGCGGGAGGGTGAGAGGATTCACCAGAGACAGAGCGGGGAACAGAACAGACAGTTTGACTGAGATACACTGCTGAGGGGATCATGGGAGAGGCAGGCGAGGTCTGCTGTGCCAAGTGGATATCTCCCTGGCCGGCTGGGAATCGAACCTGCGCTGCAGAGAGCTTCACAGTGCTGCGCTCCCTGCCACCAGGCAGGCCTTATTTCCTCCTAGTTTCTTTGAATTACCTAAAACCCGAAAGGTGGGGGAAGGGGTGAAGGAGGAGGCAGAGAATGAAAGAAAGGAAAAGGAGAAAAAAAGAAAACTACCTGCCCCCAAGTCCTTTACTCAAATTTGGCTTTGGGGTAAACCCAAAGGATGTTCAATGGAGGGGGACGTGACTCAAGAATGGATGCGTGGCCATTCTCACTTAACCAAAAACCCTCATAATAAAATTGTAAGTAATATATGTACATATACTTAAAAGTCATGGAGTCACACTGAACTATTATAATGATTGCACCAGGATTGAAACAGTTAAGAGTAAGTGCCATTTTAAACTTTGTATACTTTTGTATTATTCAATGTTGAAAAGATGTTACTTTTGTAATTAAAAATGTAATAACCAGGGGGCCACCCTGGAGCACAAGGGGGTAAGTCTCAACATTATGAGGCTATCCACAGTCACTGCAGCACCAGTTCTATCCCCAGCCAGGGTGCTAACCCACATGGTGCAGCAGACCTCTCCTGTCTCGCCAGCTGCTCTCCTCAGCAGTGTATTTCAGTCAATCCTCTTGTTCTGCTCCTCACTTGGTCTCTGGAGAATCCTCGCACGTTCCGCACCTCTGGTCTACACCCCAGCTCTTGTATGCATAATAAAACAAGAACTTTTCCAGATCATTTCCCTCATACCCTTTTTTAGTCAATGGACATTTCAAACCCCAGAAACCACCATCTACTTTCTATCATCATAGATTTCATGGACAAAAGCATAGAACATGTTCTATTATTGTGTCTGGCTTCTTTTGCTTAATAATATATTTGACATTTACCCATGTGCAGATGCACCAAAATTGGCACATCCTTCTCCCTCTTTTTGAAGGGCATTTGGGTTTTCTCCAGTTTGGAGCTATTATATATAAAGTTGCTATTACTATTCTTTACAGGTCTCTATATGGACATAGGTGCTCGTTTTTTTTTTTTTAGTAAATAACTAGGAAAGGAATTAACCAAACTTAAGGCAGAAGCATACTAAACTGTAGCTGATGATGAATAATTCTCAAAAATGGTTCTACCATTTTATCTCAAATAATAAGTATTCAAGTTACTCTACATCTTTACTAATATTTCATATTGTCAGTTTTTTTAAATTTCTCTTCTAATATTGGGGGTGGGGTTGAGGTATATTTTACCTTGATAACTAATGATATCTGAACATCTTTTCACCTGGCTGTTTTTCTAACTTCTTTGGAAGGTCTGACTAAGTCTTTTGCCCATTTCTAATTGGGTCATTTGTTTTCAGTGCAGATTTCCAGGACTTATTTACATATTCTAGATACAAATTTGTCACTCATATCTGTGACTTAGTCATTTTTTTAATGGTATCTTTTAAGGAGAAGAAATTTATTTGTAAAGTGCAATTTATCTATTTTTAATTTAATGATTTGAATGTGTTCTATAGTCTTTTAGAAGTCTTATGGTTCTGAGTTTCATGTTTAGGTCTATGAGTCTTCCATTTATAGTCATTTAGGTTATCCATCTTAGTTTACGTATAGGAAGTTTGCTCTGACAGATGTACCTTGGTAACTTCCATGAGAATATGCCCATGTTGCTGGGGGAAGAAAGACACATGAAGCACACCTGAATCCTAGGAGTCATTCCAGCTACAGCCATCCTAGATGAGATGCTGGACTCCTCCACATAAAACCCACCGAGCCCAGTCAAGATTACCTAAGCTCAACCTGAATCAGTTAAACTACACAGACTCCTACACTAAATAAATGTTTATCTTGAATGCTACTGGGATTATTTGTTCTGAAACATAATTGACTGATAGATCATTGATAGAGAAATTGAAGCTTAAAAGTGTGGTATTATGGTAACAAAACTTAAAACCTGTGGTATTTAGCTTTGAGACTGTTAGTAGATGGTGCTAGGAAAAAAGGTCAGAAATTTATTGGAAGAGGCTTGAAAAATGGTGACAGTGTTTTATAGTGGAAAAATATAAAAGCACAGTCTGTGTTAACTTAGAAGACAAAATATTTACCAAATAAACATTTGGACTTGAGCAAAGATTTCCAGGAAAAATGTTGAAAGTATCAATCAACTCTTACTAGCTGCTGCACATAAATAACCCACTCCAAGAAAGAGCACTTAGAAAAGAATCAGAGAACTTGCAAGCAAAATTTTTGCAGTAAAGAAGGGCCAGAAATTGCAAGGTTGGGAAATAAAATTGTTTCTCAAGTCTAGTCTATCAAGGCAGTAAAGTGTTGGGAAATTAAGATAAGGCCTTAGGATATAGACCAAATCAAGGGTGTGGCTGTTATTCCATTGCTGAGATATCTGAAAGATGCAAGGTAATGCAAAACCAAACTTTTCTGTGCACAAAAGGGCTTCTGGGACTCACAGCACGTTGGCATTCCCAAATTAGCACTGATAAAGGCTGAAAAGAAAGACATGTAATGGCAAAGGCAACACTAGTCAAAACTAAAAGGGACAGAGACTGAGTAAAATGTAAAAAAAAGACCTCTAGGTGTCCAGTCTTCTTTGGAAAAGAAACAGAAGTTGTTCAGAGGGCATACTCTCTAAGGCCCTCTTCAGAAGAAGTCAAAGGGAATACAGGAGTTTTTTGTTTTGGGAGTATTTAGTTTTATGGTGCTTTCCAGAAAATGAGATTTTTTTGTTTGTTTCTTTGTTTTTTCCAAATTGAAGGTTTGTGGCAACCCAACATACAGCAAGTCTATCTGCATAATTTTCCCAGCAGCATGTGCTCACTTTGTCTCTGTGTCACATTTTGATAATTCTCACAATATTTCAAACTTTTCCATTATTATTATATCTGTTATGGTGATCTGTGATCAGTAATTTTTAATGTTACAATTGTATCCCTCCACCAGTAGAAGGAATATGACTCACTGAAGCCTCTGATGATAGCAAAAGTTTTAATTATGAATGTATACTTTTTAAACACTATGTATTGTACATTTAAAAGATTAAGTATAAAAGTAACTTTTACTGTATTGCACTGGAAACCAAAACATTTGTGTGATTTGCTTGAGTGTATTGGTCTGGAACTGAACCCACAATATCTCTGAGGTGTCCCTATAATGGAAAATGCGGGGAACTAACAGAGGGGAGAGTCAACAGCTGAGAAGAATAGAATGGCAAACCATTCCTAAACAGTATAACCAGGATTTGATTTAAAAACATTTCGTACTCCCAGAGTAGGGGAAAGCAGGCAATACTTGCTCAGAGACCTTCAGAACTACTATGGACCTATGAATGTGCCTCCCTTTCTTCCACTTTGTAAATGGAAGTGCTTATTATATTAATCTAGTCCCTGTTTTACCCGTGTATTTGGGATGCATGAGAGCAGATAATTTCCCTTTTTAGTTAATAAGTTACTGCATCAAAAGGAATCATACCCAGACTTGACATAAATCATATCTAGATTTCAAGTCTGATTACAGGAATGGATGGAAATTTTGGAGGGTCCTGGGATAGACTTGAGCATATTCTGCATGTGGAGAATATTTGAATACTTTTGTCCAAAGTAAAATTGTGATATGTAAAAGTGAAGTAAATTCTTCACCCTGTCCTTATCTACACCCCTTGCCTTGTAGCCCTGTGATACTCTCCCACTCTGACTCCAAAATCAGCCAAGTGACATGACTTAGCAATGACATATTAGCAAATGTGACAAACAATGGCTTGAAAAGTGATTGCATGTTCAGATTTGTGCTTTCTCTGTAACTTCACTAACCTACATAACCCCAGTAATTCCACTCACTCCAACTGAGACCATCTTAGATCAGTTAACAGCCAGTCAACCCACAGAAATATAAGCACACCTGTCATGGGAGTGTCCTAGCTGACTTGCAGTTCACCACAAATGTACAAGCAAGCCTAGGCGAGATCAGGTGAAATCCAGTAGAGATTTATGAGTTATAGGTCAGCAGAGCCCTACAGATTCATGAATTAAGATGTATTGTTATACTAATCCCCTAAAGTTTCACAATTGCCTATTATGCAGTATAATTGTGGAAATAGATAATGAATGCAAATTCATCACAGAAAGTTCAGTAGTAACCAGTAACTTTTTCGAATCAAATTAGTCATTTACTTTAAGGGAACTTTTCACTTAGCTTCTTATCACTTCTCAGAGAAAGAATTATTGAGCTCATATAACAAAGTTGTATGTGTGAGAGGCAATAAAGGGCTGAATAATTCTAGAACAAGTTAGCATTTTCCATCAATTTTTCTAGTATTGGGGCTAGACTTAATTTTATCTTGGATAGGTATATATTAGGGTTACAAGGTTTGGCTTTTACCTATAACATTGCAATGGACAATTTTACTAATGAAACTATCAACATTTTCTAGGATATTATCTTTTTGGAAAAAGAGATTACCATGAATCAAGTTTGAACTCCAGGAAGCTAAAAGAACTTCCCTGCAAAAATGGTGGTGGGAAGGCCTTCCTGGTGGCACAGGCGGTTGATCTCCGCACTGTGAGGCTGTCCGCAGCCTCCGTAGCACAGGTTCGATCCCAGCCAGCCGGCAAGAATCCCACATGGTGCAGCAGACCTCTCGTGTCTCACCCACTGCTCTCTTCAGCAGTGTATTTCTTCAGTCTGCCTGTTCTGTTCCCTGTTCTGTCTCCAATGAATCCTCTCACCCTCCCACACATCTGGCCTGTACCCCAGTTCTTGTATAAAAATAAATAAATCTTTAAAAAAAATGGTGGTTGCAGATGGGAAGGTGGTTGGAAGGTGGGCAAATTGGGTAGAAAGAGGCCCATTTAATGGTGATGGATGGAAACTAGACTTTTGGTGGAGATCATAATGCAGCATATACAGATGTCAGATTATAATACTATATTCCTGAGACCTATATTATCTTATAAGCCAATGTTACTTCAGTAAAAATTAAGAAGAAAAAAGAATTTTCCTGTCTTTGTTCACATTTTTGTCTGTAATTTGATGGACCATCCATCCCTACCACAGGTTTTTAAGTGTTTAGTATGCAGTTGAACTCTGATAAGTGTTCTACTATATAGATATGCATACATACAAACATACATAGAAGATAGCTATTTCATAATTTCTGTAAAACAGGTATTATAATCCTCATTTTATAGATAAGAAAATTGAAGACTCATTTCCCTCTCCCCCAACAATACCAATTTTTCCCTTAAGTTTCACTTTAGGCATCACTCTTTCTAGGAAGCCATGCTTGATTTTCAATTTGATTTTGGGTCCAATGAGTTAAATTCCCACAGTAGTGTTTGAATCTTGATTATCACGTTTGTCATATTGTAAGATCCAGGTGATACCGTTCTATGTCTAATTGCCTCTCCCAGGGCCTCCCCGGTAGCGCAGCGGTTGAGCGCTGGGTTGTGATGCTGCCCGCAGCCTCTGCAGCGCTGGTTCAATCTCCGGCCGCTGGGCGAGGGTCCCACATGGCGCACAGACCTCTCCTGTCGCCTGCTGCTCCCCTCAGCCGTGTACTTCGTCAGTCTGCCTGCTCTGCTCCCCGCTCTGGCTCTGGTGAATTCTCTCACCCTCCCGTGATTCTGACTGTACCCAGTACTTGTATAAATAAATAAATAATTCTTAAAAAAAAATAATAATTGCCTCTCCCAGACTCTAAACTCTTAGAGGGCATGAACCATGTCTTATTTATTATTGCAACCCTAGTGCCATGCAGACAGACTAGTATAATATAGGCACACTATAGATGTTGAATTGGTTTGTTGAAAAGGAAAGAGCTGAAATGGGAAACTACCACACATAACCACAAAATCCATGAAGGACCAACTAAAACCTTTTGGTTTGATTAAAGAGTTTACAAACAACTAACTGATGTCCTTTGCTTCTAGTAGCACAGCTCTACAGGCAAATCACCACAGGTCAAAGGCCACAGTTCCTGTGCTGCACCTGGCTAGGAAATACTTAAGACTCTATCAGACACCCTTTGCCCACCCTGGTCATAGACTGTACCTCCAGAGAACAGAGGGCTCACTAGTTATCTGAAAAGTTCCCCTTCACTGTACTTTTTTAAGTTTACTAGCTTTTTTTTTTTTTAAAGATTATTTATACAAGAACCGGGTTACAGGCCAGATGTGCGGGAGGGTGAGAGGATGCACCAGAGACACAGCGGGGAACAGAACAGGCACACTGCTGAGGGGAGCAGCAGGCGAGACAGGAGAGGTCTGCCTCGCCATGTGGGACCCTCGCCGGCCGGCCGGGATCAAACCTGCGCTGCAGAGGCTGCGGACAGCTACACAGTGTGGCGCTCAACTGCCTGCACCACCAGGGAGGCCCAAATTTACTAGCTTTGATTAAGATTAAAAACGGTCAGATTGTCCACCTGCCATTGAAAAGAAGGAAATTGAGTGCTAATTCTGTGCCAGGCACTGTCCTATGTACTTCTGTTTTACTTAAAGACAAGTATTGCTATCCTTACTCAGAGAAAGAACTGACTGTATTAATTATAGAGAAATTGTTTCAAATTTCCTGTTATAATCTTCCTCTGGCTTGGAATTTTGTGAATTAGCTTGATGAAGAACAATTTATAACAATGACACTTGATTAGACTATAGTTCTTCCACTGACTTCACCATGATACCTACTCAGTTTGGTTCTAGATATGCAAAAGTTTGACATTTCCTATTTCTTCTCATTCTTATACATACTTTATCATAGTCTGTGTCAGTTTCCTCTGAATCAAAGTTAGACATGCCTTTCCTTTATATTTTTCTTTGAGAAGACAATTTTAGGTAAAATATTCTAAATGCCTAGGCTATTTAATATCTGAATATTCTTTTATTTCTCCTTGTTCAATTTCTCAAATTGAAGTTCATTTGGAATACTTACCAGATTGAAATGTTGTGTCTCACTGGTTCTTCAACACTTATTTTTCCTTATAATCTTAGATCCTAAATAATTTTCTTTTTGAGTTAATAAATTGATATAAAAAAGTTGAGAAATCTAGAAAAATATATGTATTACATTAAGGTTAAAGAACTTATATTACACATGAAGTAAGCCAAGTGGTTCTGGTAATGTAGAGGGGCTAATTTTAATGTAGAAGTGGTAAGTTTTAATAATGGCTATATCCTAGGTATCAGTACCAAGGTTGATTATTTAACATTATCTATATTATTTATGGCTTCCAAGTGATAAAGTACTAATTGGATGGTGATAAACTAGAGAAAGCTCTTGATATTATGAATCAAGTATAAGATGGTAGCCTCAAAGGTATCAATTATGGATATCTTTCTAGGTCATACACACCAAAAGAATCTGCCTCCTTGATTCTTAAAAAGCTTAGCTAAAATTTCACTCCTTGGCATTTATCCAAAGAATTCAAAAACACTAATTCAAAGAGACATATGCACTCCTATATTCATTGCAGCACTATTTACAATAGCCAAATTAAGGAAACAACCTAAGTACCCAAAAACAAATGACTGGATTAAGACAATGTGATACATATGCACAATGGAACACTACTGAGCTATAAAAAAAGTTGATCTCCTGCTGTTTGTGACCACATATATGGAATTTGGGGGATTATGCTAAATGAAATAAGCCAGGGGAGAAAGACAAATACCAAATGATTTCACTTGTATATAAAATATAGAAAAAACAGGGCCTCCCTGGTGGCGCAGTGAGTTCAGCGCAGTGCTGTGAAGCTGTCCGCAGTCTCTGCAGCATGGGTTTGATTCCCGGCCAGCCAGGAATGACGCAGCAGACCTCTCCTGGCTCACCCGCTGCTCCCCACAGCAGTGTATTTCAGTCAGTCTGCCTGTTCTGCTCCCCCCTCTCTCTGGTGAATCCTCTCACCCTCCACACCCCTGGCTTACACCCCAGTTCTTATATAAATAAATCAATCTTTAAAAAGAAAAAAAGAATATAGAGAAAACAAAACAAAGTAAATAACAAAATTGAGCCAAAGACTAGAAATATGACTGCAGAATTGAGAATTCTAGAGGGAGAGGGTGAAGGTGGAAATGAAGAAGGGAGGGGACCAACAGTAGCAGGTAAGGGGATACGGGTGCCCTGGGTGGGTAGGGTGTGGTGATGCACATTTGAGGAGGTGTGAACCTGTTCCTCTGAATGCTATACAGTGATGGAAATCAATAATACTTCAAAATAAATTAAGAGAAAAAGAAAGAAAAGAATAGAAATTTTAGCTGAAAGTTTACATTCATTTTGCTTCGGGACCATAAGAGACAAATGTGGGGGGGGGGGCACTTATTACTTATTAGATGTCCTCATAAAGGTATTAAAAATAAAAGAGAACATAACTTTATTTTTTTTTTTTTACAAAAACAATGCATTTGCCAAAACAGAAGGGACTTCACAGCTGGACTCCTGGGCTATGTGGATTTGAGTCCACCTATTTGGGTTCAAATCCTGGCTCTGCCACTAGCACGCTTTATAACCTTACATGACTCTGTGACCATAGTAAGAAGCCTACCTCTGCGTGAGAGCCTATGGTTCAAGTAGCTAGCATAAAGACTTGTACAGTAGGGAGTTTGCAATAAATATTAACAAATACTATTTTATAGTTGCCTGGAAGTGAGAGGAAAAGACTTGTGATTCAGACTTGTGATTCAGAAAAAAGACAATGAAGCAATGTGCTCAGAGTTAAAAAAGGAATTAGTTGAAGACACCAAACTGAAAAACTGGGTCAGTTCTCCATAACCTTGGAAGAGAAATCAGAAGCAGAATGGAAAAGTAAGTGCAGAAATGGGTAATTTAAAGACCAAGTTGGAAGCTGAAAGCAGATGCCAAGGATAGTAAAATAACTGCAAGTCAGGGCTAAGGAGTCCAAGTAGTTAGGGTTCAGAAATCAGTGCATTAAAAGCTCTCCAGGGGCCTCCCAGGTGGCGCAGCGGTTGAGCGCTGAGTTGTGATGCTGCCCGCAGCCTCTGCAGCGCTGGTTCCATCCCCGGCCGCTGGGCGAGGGTCCCACATGGCACGCAGACCTCTCTTGCCGCCCGCTGCTCCCCTCAACAGTGTACTTCCTCAGTTTGCCTGTTCTGTTCCCTGCTCTGGCTCTGGTGAATTCTCTCACCCTCCCGCGTTTCTGACTATACCCAGTGCTTGTATAAATAAATAAATAAATCTTTAAAAAAAAAAAAAAAAAAAAAGCTCCCCAGAAGGAAAATAGTACATCTGAAGCAACTCAACACTTAACTGCTGTTGAAGGCACCATACTCTAGTAGCTCTGATGCCCTAGTGATTTTTGCATTGCAGTATTTCATTTCACTGAGGTAATAGAACTAGGCTAAAAGAACATTTAGGGGAAAAATAATTTATGGAAAAGGATTAGAAATCTTTTTTTTTTTTTAATAGAGGCATGTTTTATTTATTTATTTATTTGTTTGTTTGTTTTGTTTATACATGCACTGGGTACAGACAGAAGTGCGGGAGGTGAGAGAATTCACCAGAGCCAGAGCAGGGAGCAGAGCAGGCAGAAGGACCGAAGTACACTGCTGAGGGGAGCAGCGGGTGGCAGGAGAGGTCTGCGCGCCATGTGGGACCCTCCTCCGGTGGCCGGGGAGCAGCCGGGGATCGAACCGGCGCCGCAGAGGCCGCGGGCAGCTTCGCAACCCAGCGCTCAACCGCTGCGCCACCGGGGAGGCCCAGGATTAGAAATCTTAAGCCTATATTATACATGAGAAAAATATAGCAACGTTAGTATATATGAATAGGGTAAATAAACTTACTACTGAACTGAGAACATTCACATCGTACAGATCAGACTTTCAACATTCCGTGATGGGGGGTCAGATTTTGTTTATTTGTGTGATGCTTGTTTTCCTATCAATTCTGTTCTGTCTGAAAACATATAGATATATGTATGTGCATGTATATTATATATTATAAAATATATAATATACAGTACATATTATATAATATATAGTTATATAATATATAGTTATATAATATATAGTACATACACTTACACACATACATATATATGCACGCACATACATACATGCATATATTATGTATATAAACCTACACATGATTTGCATGTAGCTCATGCCAATGCAACTCCCAAGTGAATTCAACAATTAATGTTGCCTACTCTTTTCAAAAAGAGTACACTGATCGTGTGCTTGATGCCACCAGAAATGTCATTTTTAATTAACTTTCTAAATGCTCACTCCAATGTTCTATACTAACCCCGTTGTGACCTAGTTACAAAAACTTACATATTACCACCAGTGAATAGATGAACGTTTAAGCCCTGAAATGGAGGCATAAAGACCTAATCACCTCACCACCACTACCAGTATCTCTTATCCATCTATCATACTTTAACTTGTCACCAGAACTTCATTGTAAATTAGCTTATAAGAACCTTATTCCCTTTGATAGGGAGGGATTTCTAATACTCACAGTACATTCTACCCTTATTCACATGCATTATTATTTTTATATCAAAATTATTTGTATGTATATCTTATTTCCTCTACTAGATTATAGTAACTTTCCCATTGTGTCTTATACCCACATTATCTTGGGTACAGTAGGTACACAATAACTATAACTTGAATATAGCAAAAGGTATCAGTAAGAATAAAGGAAAAGGAGAATTAAAAAGAAGGGAGGAACAAGTGGCCAGAAAAGGTAAGTGGACACAAGTAGTAGCCTCTCTTATTCATTCCTTATGATTATCAAAATTCCTTACATTTCAAAATGATAAAAATTCTAGAGCAGAATGTTCATGGATCTTCCTGTGAAAAGACTAGGAAATATCCCCCATATATTTGGAGCAACCAAGTATCAGGGCATTCCTGGTTTTTTGGTAAGAAGTGAAATTAATCCTTCCTTTTCATCCTTCATATATTCTCCTAAATACCTCTTTCTCTTGCCTTGACCTCATTTCTACTTGGTTTTTATTTTCTTCTGTTTTCCCCACTCCATCCTACCTTTTCTCCTACAACTAAAAGATCCTCTCTTCTCTTCTGTTAAACTTGATGTCAGAGTGGGCTTAGAAGGTCCTGGTTTTGTGTCTAACTTAGTTATGTGCTCTGTATTGTGGGACTGCAAGAGTCAGAAGTGATCAAATATTTACTAAGGACACTTCATGTTTTAAAAGAGTGGATATTTGGGAATTAAGTGGAATTGAAACAGTTGAAATCAGTCTCCAACTTATACTCTCTGTGCCTTATTGATCTCATCAGGGAAATGAGTACAATACTAGCAATTTCCACAGAAAGTTGCTGTAATGAGTGATTAAAGAGGATATTGGTTGTATAATGCATAGTTTAAAGTAGGCACTCAGCAAATAGCACCTATTAGGGAACTATGACTGAAAACAAGGAAGGCTGGGCCTCCCTGGTGGCGCAGCGGTTGAGCGCTGGGTTGCGAAGCTGCCCGCGGCCTCTGCAGCGCCGGTTTGATCCCCGGCTGCTCCCCGGCCACTGGAGGAGGGTCCCACATGGCGCGCAGACCTCTCCTGCCGCCCACTGCTCCCCTCAGCAGTGTACTTCGGTCCTTCTGCCTGCTCTGCTCCCCGCTCTGGCTTTGGTGAATTCTCTCACCCTCCCGCGCTTCTGACTGTACCCAGTGCATGTATAAACAAAACAAACAAACAAATAAATAAATAAATAACATGCCTCTAAAAAAAAAAAAAAAAAAAAAAGAAAAAGAAAACAAGGAAGGTCATATTCTAGTTTCTTTTCCTCTCCTCCAGCCTAAATGAGTAGAGGAGTATGGTGAGTGGAAAAAAAGGTGGAGAGACATACATGAGCAAATACTGCATTTTAAATCTTAAGCTTCAATTTAGTTGCCATATTAAAATAAAAGAGATTGACATGAAAAGTTTTACTTCATATACCTGACTTTATAGTTTATTTCAGAGACATTAGCTAAGTAATAACTTGTTGAATTTGGAATAAAAATCTCAAATGGGAACATGTTCTTAGACCAAAACTTAAGTGAAACTGACACACCCAGATTACTCACTGGCTTCTCAAAAGGAATAAAAATCTGGTGATATCATCTCTCCTTTTGCCTACTCCAATAACAACACAGCTTCAAATTCTCAGAAGGTAATAAAAGTTTTTGTATTTTACACAATAGATAAACAAAGCAAAACCCCTGAGACTCAACTCATAGGGTAATGTGGTTGAGGGGGCACTAACAATTGTATCTAATTAGTGAATTTTCCAGATATTCTATATTTGTTCTGCATCAAAATACAAATACCTATTGTGGATAGCTTATTCCTAGTGATAATTGTAACTCACTTGGAAAGTCTTCCAAGCAGGTAGACACATTTTTCAGAAAGACTAATTCATTGTATAATTGTTGCTACACTTCTAACCATTTCTCTGATTAAAAAAGGAGGAGGGGGAAACAAGTTTCACCATAGTTCTCTAAGAAAATGTTTCACTATTTTCTGTCATTGTTCAGCCTTGGCAATATCTGATTTCACTACTAGGGAATCTACTGCACTTTTAAGTAATAAAGAAAAGAACACATTCTGGTTACTGCTGAAAAGATATTTCATCAGTCTTCCTGTTAATATGAGTCATAGCAAAGAATTTGATTATTGCAAGAAAAAAACCACAGCCCACTAACACGCACGCTAAGCCTTTATGTCACAAAAGAATGAAATCAGAAACAAATTTTACCCTAAATTTTTGAGCAACTGAAAAAAAAAACCAACAAACTTTTAAGCACCTACTATATACTAGCACTGTACCAGTACTTTTCAGTACTTCTAAAATACAGGCTATAGGGCCTGAGTTTAATGAGTGTTGGATCTGAAATTTTTTTTTTAAGAAGTCAGCATTCTTTTTATGAGTCTTCTAATATGGTCCAAATAGCTCAGCCCTCATTCACCTTTAGAGCAAACACAGTAATAGCATTAGTATCAAAATCTTGCCAGCTCCAAGTCTCCCATTTGCTTGATCACGGGTAAGTCCAATCTTTTAGTATCTCCCCTTCAAGTTTATATGCTGGAACCTACAAAGGTACCTAAAAAGATCTATAAAGAAGTCATGAATAGGGACTCCCTGGTGGGCTAAGCACCGCACTATGAAGCAGTCCGCAGCCTCTGATGCATGAGTTCGATCCCCCGGCCGACAGAGAGAAACCCACATGGGGCAGCAGACTTCTCCTGTCTTGCCCACTGCTCCCCTCAGCAGTGTATTTCAGTGGATCCGCATGTTCTGCTCCCCACTCTGTCTCTGGTGAATCCTCTCACCCCCCTCTCATCTCTGGCCTGTACCCCAGCTCTTGTATGCATAAATAAATAAATCTTTTTTTAAAAAGTCATGAATATGAGCTTCTGAATCACTTAGGAGGAAAAGAAGCTGCAGCAAAATGACTTGAACCTCAAAATATTAAGAGCTGAGTCCAGCTCAATCATTTGCACTTTATTGACAATTTAGGCACTTATAGTTGACCCAGTTCACACCATCCTGTGTGATAGTTTTTCATCTAAAACTAGAAAAATGAGAGGGGGTTACAGATGTTCTGTAGAAAAGTTGGTTTATCCACAAATTGCTCTGGACAGCTTACCTTTAACTTAGACAAAAACATTTTACTGGGGGCCCTTACCAACCACCAAGATGAATTTTGGTAGCAGTCCCTGTGGTACACCAGGGGTAACCACTCCATAAAACATTATGGTCTTGCTACTGGACTTGCCTCGCTATGGCAGACTCTTTTCTCTCTTAGAGCACGTATGCTCTCAAGTGCCCCACTCATTTCTCTGCTGTCTGACTTTATATAGATATCTTCAGTATATTAAGGTGTCTGAAGCAATGGTGGTCAGGATCCAAGTCTTCTGTTCCAGGAGGCTCTTGGCTTTTTTGCAAATCAGTATCTGGCTCCAATCCAGCTCCAATCCAGGCAAGATGCTCTGTTACATTGGAAGTATCATTAACAGGTGAGTGGTTATAAATGTTGGTAAAGCAAGCCAAAAATGTAAAATGACTTCTTGGTGCGAACTGATATTTTCCCCCATTCCAGACAAGAAGGTGGTGATGTTTGTATATGATCAGAAGGCTGTTTAAAGTGATTAGCAGAAGGGAAAGTTCATATCAAGTTGAAAACCTTTTCATTACGAGAGAATGTAGAGGCTAACAGGTCATACATGATGCTTATTTAGCTCATCATGTTAAAACCACCAGGACTTATAGGTCTTCAGGACCTAAAGCCTGGTTTGTTAGTGTCCTGTGAATGCCCCACAGACCTGGAAATCTATGGTAACCAAATAAAGCTCTTTTCACATTTAATTGCAGGTGGTTTCTATTGGTCTTTCCTGAATTTTCAGGGTTCTTTCCACAAGAATTTCCCTTGGACTAGACTTCCTAATGGCCATCATCATCACAATGTCAAAATATATTGAGTACTTACCATGCTTGAGACACTGTGTAACTAACACACACATATTTCACGTGAGCCACTTACCAAATCCACACAATTCTATACAATTGCTATTATTATTACTCCTATCTCATAGTTGTGGAAGCAGATTCATGGAGAAGCTTCTTGTCCATAAATCACAAAACTAGAGAGGGTTGTAGATAGAATTTATACCTATACCTGTGTGTCTCTAAATCCTGAGCTCTCGATAGATCTGGGATATATATTCCTCCCTGACAAGAACTGGAAAAAACAAAACCAAAAATTTCTCTTCTACCAGTTTCTTTTTTGTTATTCTTTTCTGTGTCCCAGTGGGTAAGTCACTTAGCTTCTCTGTGCCTCCATTTTTGGAGATGGACAGGATATAGGAAGTGCTTTGCAAACTGCTTCTGACAACCATTAATGGATTATGAAATCAATTTAGTGAACCACAATCACTACATCTTGAGAAACAAAATAGTATAGTAGAGTAGTAGAGAATAAGTTACTCATTTGCAGTAAGGCAAGCATTTTTATCAGTCTGTTTCAGATATGTCTGTCGTGTGTGTGTGTGTGTGTGTGTGTACTATGTTACAAAGTAAAATATATTTCTTATGAGGATCTTGGAGTTTGAATAATACTTGACTCTGGTTGTTTCTACCTCAAATTGGAAGACTCTATCCAACAGTTATGATACTTGCGTCACACTCTAATGTGAAGACTTTAAATCTCTACAGTTGTTTCATGACTATCTCATTGGTAAACTCCAGCAGGAGACAAAAGAGAAAAAGAGGGGAAAAGAGTCAAATGGAATCTAATACTGCTTGGTGTCTACTTGATGTTCGAAGTTCCTTTACTGATTACCAAGAAGTCAAACTCTTTGTCAAAGAGTTTTCCTCCTTTATTCATAAGAATTAATATTTTTCGGGCCTCCCTGGTGGCGCAGTGGTTGAGCGCTGGGCTGCAAAGCTGCCCGCAGCCTCTGCAGTGCCAGTTCGATCTCCGGCCGCCGGGCGAGGGTCCCACATGGCGCGCAGACCTCTCCTGCCGCCCGCTGCTCCCCTCAGCAGTGTACTTCGTCAGTCTGCCTGTTCTGTTCCCTGTTCTGGCTCTGGTGAATTCTCTCACCCTCCTGCGCTTCTGACTGTACCCAGTGCTTGTATAAATAAATAAATAAAATATATTTAAAAAAAAAAAAAGAATTAATATTTTTCCTCTCCATTAGCACATTCACAACAGTGACCTCTGTTCCTTTCTTTGTTTTATGATTCCATGAATGATAAGAAACCAATACTATTAATCTCATCTATCAGTTCTGCATGTCATAATTTGTCAAACAAAATCCTCATGAAATACTTAGTATATTCCTCTAGTACCAGCTGCTTTGCAGCTCACCTCTTGTTTGCTCAAATATAACAATTTTAGAATAGAAACACAACAATCTAGTCTCTTAAGTAAACTGCAACATCTACCTTTTGACCCACCCATCTCTTTATGTTGCTCTGAGAAAATGCTTATTTCTCTTTAAGCAGGTGCCAGATCAGACTTTGGCAGTCAATGCATTAGACCGCCAATGACTTTCTCTGAACATCTCCAAAACAAATCCCTGGTGCATTAATGATCACCACAAAAATCCCTCCCTAGTACATACACAGAGATAAGATCTTGGGAAGGAGAACTAAAGCTGTCTTCATAAAAGCAGTAATTCCCAAAAAGATCTGTATCTAAATACACCAGAATCCCAAGGAGTTATTCAAACAAAAAATTCCTGAGCCTCTAAAGGTTATTAAAAATAGTGCTGTGGGCCTCCCTGGTGGCGCAGGCAGTTGAGCGCCGCACTGTGAAGCTGTCCACAGTCTCTGCAGCGCCAGTTCAATCCCGCCGGTCGGCGAGAATCCCACATGGCAAAGCAGACCACTCCTGTCTCGCCCGCTGCTCCTCTCAGCAGTGTATTTTGTCAGTCTGCCTGTTCTGTTTCCTACTGTGTCTCTGGTGAATCCTCTCACCCTCATGCGCATCTGGCCTGCACCCTGGTTCTTGTATAAATAAATGAATCTTTAAAAAAAAATTGTGCTGTATGAATATACTTTTATGTATCTTTTGACATACACACACACACTTTACTTTTGGGTACACAGATAGACAGGATCTAAGAGTAGGCATATATATATATATTTTAAAGATTTATTTATTTATGCATACAAGATTTGGGGTACAGGCCAGAGGTATGGGGGTGAGAGGGTTCACCAGAGACAGAGTGGGGAACAGAACAGGCAGATTGACCGAAGTACCCTGCTGAGGGGAGCAGCGGGCGAGACAGGAGAGGTCTGCTATGCCAGGTTGGTTGCTCCCTGGATGGCAGGGGGTAGCAAACTCATGTTGCAGTGGCTGCGGATTGCTTCATAGGTCACATGTTAACCCTTGCGCCACCAGAGAGGTTCCGAGTAGGCATATATTTAGCTTTAGAAGACACTACCAAAAAGGTTTTCAACACGGTTTTATCAAATCTGAATACTTTAAACTATTTCCCAGTGGAATCTGATGCCACATTTGGTTAACTACTGAACTAAAGCATGAGCATTTGAAGCATCCACCATGACACTCTTTTTCTTCTGCTCCCAGCTATTAGACAATATTTTACACATGGCAAGAGATCAACAATTACCTGTTAGATTGACTTCAGATTAAATTTCCCACACACATTCATCAATAAATGAGGAAAAACAATGTTTTACTTCACTTTATTTCCTGATTATCTTTTCTTATAATTTTATAGTATTCCAAGTGAAATGGTTAAAAAGGAGACATTATCCCAACCAAATCATCCATATTGTCTCACTTTGTAGAGCTCACTTTGTAGGGAAGTGGGTCATATTCTCTCAGGTCCACCAAGGAGGAAAATAAACCTTTGTTGCAGGCTGAATATTTGTATCTTGCTAAAATATGTATGCTGAAGCCTTAACACCCCAGTGTGGCTGGGTTTGAAAATGGAGTTTCTAAGGAAGTAAAGAAGTTTAAGTGAGATCCCAGGAAGGGACTGATCTTATAAGGTTTATTGTCCTTATAAGAGATTTCAAAAACTTCTTCTTCACCACTGCACACACATGCACACACACACATCTCATAAAGGTCCTGTGAGGATACGACAGGAAGGCAGCCCTCTGCAACCCAAAGGGAGAGTCCTCACCAGACACTCATCCTGCTGGCATGCTAATCTCACATTTCCAGCCTCTGGAAGTGTAAGAAAATAAATTTCTGTTCTTCAAACCACCAAATTTGTGGTATTTTGTTATGGTAATCCAAGCAGACTAATATACACTCCAGTGCAATTTAACAAGCATTTAGTTAGCCTACTGGGTTTGAATGTTATTTTAATAATTTAACTAGATTCCAAAAGAAAATTGGAAGTTAACTTTCATAGGAATAACTCAGCAAACTATTTCAAAACATTTATTCAGGGCCTCCCTGGTGACGCAAGGGGTTAAGCACCACACTATGAAGCAATCCGCAACCTCTGCAGCACGAGTTCGATCCCCGGCCAGCCAGGGAGAAGCCCACATGGCGCAGCAGACCTCTCCTACCTCGCCCTCAGCAGTGTATTTCAGTCAGTCTGCCTGTTCTGCTCCCCACTCTGTCTCTGGTGAATCCTCTCACCACCCTCCATCTCGGGCCTGTGCCCCAGCTCTCATATGCATAAATAAATAAATCTTAAAAAAAAATTTATTCACTCATTTCCAGGGAAAGAGAATTCTCACTTCCACCTCCAAACAGGAGCAAAATGTTCAGGGCTATATTAAGGCTTGTATATTTCCACAATTTCCTATACCCAGACTTGGCAACAATGGCAGATAATGTAGCATCAACTTCCCCAAAAGAATGATTCTATACAGAAAGTCTGGAAATAAGGACTAACCATGCTTATGACTAAAATACTGAAGGAAGATTTCAAAATAAAATAAAATCATTATTATTTTTTAAAGTATTATATATATGTGTGTGTGTGCATATATATATATATATGTATATCTGTACACTCACACCCATAAAGAGGAAGATAAAAAAATAAAAGAATAAAGAAAATGAGAGTCTTATATAAATCAGTATTACCAGAAATTGTTTAAGATTTTATGGAAGGCGATTTGTCAGAAATCTCAAATTTTAAATACATGTGCTCTTTGACCCAGTTAAATCTATCTCTAAGATTATTTTTACAGATGTATTACCACATGAGTTAACCACAAATATACAAAGATATTTACAACATCACTGCTGATGATAAAATATAAAAAAATGAAAGCAATCTAAAGTCATCATAATAGGGCAACCGCCACATTAATAAGAAATGGTTAAAAATAAGTCATGATATACTCATACAATGGCAAACTATGAATTTCAGTAGGAATGTGGTAGGTAGTTCTCTATTAGGACTGACATGGAAAGCTATCGATGACATACTAATAAATGAAAAAAGGCAAGTCACAGAGCAATATTTATATGCTCAAAATATCCCATCTATGCAAATAAACTTCCTATATCACTCTGTGTGTGTGTGTGCGAAAGCATAAGAATAATTCTGAAAGAGCCTGTTGGTCATTGTTACCTCTGGAGAGAAGAGTGGGATAAAGGTCAAAGGGTGTGTATTATTTTGCCAGGGTTGTCATAACAAAATACCACAGAACAGGTAGCTTAAACAACAGAAATTTATTTTCTCACAATTTGGGATGTTAGAAGTTCAAAATCAAGATGTCAATAGGTTTGGTTTCTACTGAGGCTTTTCTCCTTGTCATACTACCTTCCCACTGTGTCCTCATGTGGCTTTTTCTGTGTGTGTGCACATCCCCCTGTGTGTCTCCCTTTGTGTCCAACTTTCCTCTTCTAAGGATAGATAGAATTAGAGCTCACCCCAAAAACCTCATTTTAACAAAATCACCTCTTTATAGGTCCTATCTCCAAATAGTAACATGCTGAGGTACTGGGGGTTAGAACCTCAACATATGAATTTCAGCAGGGGGATGGGAATACAATTCAACTCATAATACAGTGACTTTCACACTTTGTCTATAATGTCTTGATTTTTTTAATAATGAGCATACATGTCTTGTGAAAATTTTAAAACAATAAACAAGACAGGAAAAGATCAACTGGAAGACAAATATTAATAGGCATTACATCTAAGGCTAACAGATGAGATTTACATTTATCCCTGTGATTTTTTTTCTTAAAGATTTTTTTTTTTCCAATGCATACAAGAACTGGGGTGTAGTAGGCTTGAGATGTGGGGAGTGAGAGGATTCACCAGAGACAGAATGGGGAGTAGAATAGGCAGATCCACTGAAATACACTGCTGAGGGGAGCAGTGGGTGAGAGAAGAGAGGTCTGCTGCGCCATGTGGGTTAGCTCCTTGGTCAGGAATTGAACTCAAGCCACAGTGGCTGGTGACAGCTTAATAATGCTGAGACTTTAACCCCTGTGCCACCAGGGAAGCCCCACCCCTGTGATTTTTAATGTTTCTTTCTAATATGCTTCAATAAACATCAATTCCTTTTTTAATTAGGAAATAGAATGACATTTTTTATTTAAATTTTATTTTTATATTTCCCATACAATGACATTATTTTTAATTTTTTTTTATTTTTATAGAAGCATGTTTTATTTATTTATTTATTTGTTTGTTTGTTTTGTTTATACATGCACTGGGTACAGTCAGAAGCACGGGAGGGTGAGAAAATTCACCAGAGCCAGAGTGGGGAGCAGAGCAGGCAGAAGGACCGAAGTACACTGCTGAGGGGAGCAGCGGGCGGCAGAAGAGGTCTGCGCGCCATGTGGGACCCTCCTCTGGTGGTCAGGGAGCAGCCGGGGATCGAACCGGTGCCGCAGAGGCCGCGGGCAGCTTCGCAACCCAGCGTTCAACCGCTGCGCCACTGGGGAGGCCCCAATGACATTATTTTTAATAAAATAAACCCAGCAGCTTCACCGTCAAAATCCTGGAAATCAGACATACTCAGACAAAGCATCTACTTTTGAAATTGTGTAAACACTTTTAATAATTCATGACACTGTACTTACAATAAAGCTGTTTAAAATATTGCTACTTAAAAGATGGCAAACGATTCTTAGGGTATGAAACTGGTACACATTCTCTAATTTTCCAGGTTACAGCAGTAGTTAACTAATCTTGAATTAGTAGCCTTTTCAAGCAAATAGGATTACATTATGCCTATGCTGTTCATTAATGCTGCAAATTGCAACTTTTTAATTCATTAAATTTCATTAAGTAATGAGCCTTAATCCCAACACCAATAATAAGTGTCCTACATATTAATAGACTATTTTTTCCAAGAGATATTCAGCATAATCATTAACTAAATAATCCCATCATATTGTGAAATTACCTGTGGAAAATGTATAGAGAAAAAGAAAATAAACAGCTCGTAACTCCAGTACTTACCTGTTTTGTTTCAGGATTGGGAGTGCAGAGAGGCACCAGTGAGATTCCCTGACTTTTAACTTTAGCAGCTACTGTCAGGTGGTGGGTTTATTGGTCCAGCTCTCAGAAGAGTTCCAGTCTGGATGTGAGAACTCAGGATACTTTGATCATCTCCTAACAAGGAAATTGTTGCACATTCCCCTTATGGCTATTTGAAATATGAAGCAATGATATCTTTCAAAGTGACATCTTTTTATTTCCTTTTCTTTTCTCTTCAAAACTTCATTTAGTGCTGGTAAGAGTGAATTTCCCAGAGATAGAAAATAATCTAAAGTAACAAATAACTGGAAATTTTGAAACTTTTCTTTTTGTGGTTGGTAATTCCAACAGTTATCTTACTACTGAGGAGCCACTCATAACTACTAACTATTCATTTACCCACTGGAATGTAGCAGATTTGGAAATTCCCAACTTCCATTCTTGTCAGGGATCCATCTCTTCACCAAGCCAAGTCTCATCAACCGCTATAGTTTGCATTTATAAGTGATTGTAGAAATGGGCAGTGTTTCCTTCTGTTTCAAAAATTTAACAGCAGTAAGTCAAGACAAAAACTTTGGAGAATGACCATGGATGGAAGTTGATGGAAGTGTATATAGCTTCCAGTATCACATCACCAAATATGATGTTTCACAAACTCCTTAGCAAAAGCAATACTGTATTTACAAATGTTTTCTTCCTATAAATTTTAAATTAAATGCTAGTTTAAACAAGCAATTACTCAAACATCTGTCTCTAAACCTTATTGTATCCAAGTTGTAAAAATTAACCATGTTTGTCTACCTGCTGGAAAAAGTGGGAGAGAAAGAAGAAATGGCCAATTACCAAGTAATTGAGAGCTACTGTTTACTTGGATTCAATTCTCTTTTATTTTTCAGGTATGGAATTTATGTCATTTTATCCACAAAGAATATGAAGCAGGCTCTTGGCCTGGTTCTTTGGCAGAATTGGGGAAGTACTTCATACTACTGGATTAGCTGGGGGTGTTCAATGTGAGCAACAGGATAGCAACAATTTAATTTTTAAAAATATTTTATTTTATATAATTCTTATATAATTTTTCATTTTGCATAATATATGCATTTTATTTTGGTTATATTCCCCATACAATTGCACACACCCCCCTTATTTTGACCCTAGTCCTTCCTCTCCTTGCCCCTCCCCCCCCAGTGTGTCTCTGGTTTATAGTTGAGGATAGCAACAATTTAAATGAGAGGAGCAGAAAGAAAACATGTAAAGAAAGGTGAGAAGCTTCTGGGTAGCTTTGTACTAGATATTGGCTCTTCCTTGTTCTATCCTGGCAAACAGTAAGGGAATCAACCCCCTACTCAATAAGACTAGGTAGACCTTTATAGTTTAGCAAGCACTTGTCCAGACAGGTACTCTCATGACTTCCACCACACCCTTTTGTTGACGAAATGGTGCGTATATACAATTTTCCATAAATAGTAAATACTATTTTCCTTCATATCCCATTAAATTTTCTGTCTTTTAAGTCAGAGAACTGGGATTCAAATCTTAATTTAGTCCCTAGCTATTATGACCTTAAATAAGGTAAGTAAGTTCTCAATGCTTCATTTTTCTTATTAACAATATGGTGATACCATGGAATATTACTTAGCATTCAAAAAAGATAAACACATGCAATTTGCAGCAACATGGATGGTGCTGTAAGGGATCATGCTCAGCGAAATAAGCCAGAAAGAAAAAGAAAAATACCGGATGGTCTCACTCATAGCAGGAATCTAGAAAACTTTAATAAGGGACCAGGAAAATGAATAACTATAAGAATCAAAATCAACAAAAAACTATGAACCAGAGACACTATATGGGGGGTGGGGCATGGGGAGGGGAGGGATTGGGGTCAAAATAAGGGGATTGCAATTGTATGGGGAATATAAAAATAAAATTTATTTAAAAAAAAAAAACCAATATGGTGATAATAATGATACCCACTTCATAGGATTAATGTAAGAACTGAGAATACAACTTCTCAGTACACCCCCCAGTACACACTAAGTCCTTAATAGCTGTTAGCTTCTGTTTGTAATAAGTATTTTCTTGAATGGTTTCTATCTTTGGTATCATCCTAGAATGTTGTTTTCCTTCCTAAGAGTACACATTTTTTATATTTAAATATTTTAATTGTATTTTATCATGGGAAGAACATTTAATATGAGACATAGCCTCTTAACAAAATTTTAAGTATATAACACAGGAAGGGAAGAGGGAGAAAGCAAGGAGAGAATGGGGATGGGAAGAAGAAAGGAAATTGTTAAGCAAGTAAGTCTGGGGATTGCTGAGTTCAACAGACTTTGATTTCATGTTGCTGGACTTCCCAGAACCTTTACTATGACATTGTATACAGTAAGTCTCTAAGATGGCATTGAGTAGACTTTTGTATTTGAAACCCTTGTAAAATAACTAATTTTCACTGGACTCCAGATCCAGGGGTCTCTGAAACCTTGTTCAGAGCTAAGTGAAAGCTTCCAAACACTTTTCCCTGAGAAAGCAGTGCTCTTCCTCCTCACAAGTTAGAGCCACCAGGGACTCTCTGTACCATAAGGGCCTGGCACCCACAGTTTCCTGGTTACCTGAACCTCAAAACAATTGAATTGTATGTTTATATCACCATAATGTGGAGTCCCGCCAACAAAATTATATTGATTTTTAAAACAAGATAAAATAGTTGGTAGGGGAAAAACTAGTATTTAGTGGAAAAACATACTTTGAGAAATGCTACAAATATAAATTTATTATTTTTCTCTAACTCAAGAGGAAAAAGCTAATCTATAAGCTTTAAAGGAATATCTCACATTTTAAGTGATAGGATTCCTTTGTATTTTAATTTAAAAAAAACCCACAGAATTAGGAGTTAGAAAATGTGCTCTCTTCTAAATAGCTGTGCTGTTGAGGAAGTGTCACTTTAATCCTTTCTAATCAAATTTCTTTCCTGTAACTGCAAAAGCAGAAATTCCCTAGTCACAGAGTTCTGTGGTAGAGGAAAAAAATAAATGCATTTGATTAAAGCAGAATTAAAGAGAATACAAATGTTGGAATGGAAATCCCCAGACTGTCCTGTTAGAAATTCCCTCCAACTGTCCTGGCTACTGCTCCTTGAGTACTGACCACAGTATGTTGTTGGGCTTGGTTCCAGTGTCCCCACAGGCAGAGTGAAGTAAAAAATACATATTATTGGGCCTCCCCGGTGGTGCAGCGGTTGAGCGCTGGGTTGCGAAGTTGCCCACAGCCTCTGCAGCGCTGGTTTGATCCCTGGCTGCTCCCCGGCCACTGGAGGAGGGTTCCACATGGCACACAGACCTCTCCTGCCGCCCACTGCTCCCCTCAGCAGTGTGCTTCGGTCCTTCTGCCTGCTCTGCTCCCCACTCTGGCTCTGGTGAATTCCCTCACCCTCCCGCAATTCTGACTGTACCCAGTGCTTGTATAAATAAATACAATAAATAAATAAATCTTAAAAAAAATACATATTATTGAGGTAAAGCTACTAGAAATGGGGCAAATGTGCAAAGCAATGCAGAAAGGACCACTTTGTAAACTGTGCTCACTCAACTGTCCTCTCCTCAACCAGATCTATGGGAATAGTTGTGGGAAAGGAGACACATGGAGGAACCTTAAAAGAACTGAACATTAGGGCCTCCCCTGATGGCGCAGCGGTTGAGCACTGGGTTGCGAGGCTGCCCGCAGCCTCTGCAGTACCAGTTCGATCCCCGGACACCAGCGAGGGTCCCACAAAAAAAAAAAAAAAAAAAAAGGAACTGAACATTATAAAAATCCATAGTAATCCAGATAATTAGCACTAAAAAGAGAATGTGAAAAAAAGCTATAAAGTTGATGAGAGTACCTGCACCAAAACATCACTCCCATATTTTTTTATTTCATCTGTTTACAGTGAATTCCACTAATTAGAGATTAATTTGATGCAAACTGTTTTTAGAAAACTAAAAATATCTCTAGGAGGGTTAAAAAGCTATTAAACATTCATTTGGGGCCCCCCTAGTGGCCTAGGGGTTAAGTCTCAGCGCTATCACCACTATGGCCTGAGTTTGATCCCTGGCCAGGGAGCTATCCCATATGGCGCAGCAGACCTCTCTGCTCCCTTTAGCAGTGTATTTCAGTAGATCTGCCTGTTCTGCTCCCCACTGTCTCTGGTGAGTCCTATCACCTCCTACATTTCTGGCCTATACCCCAGTTATTTTATGCATAAATAAAAAATCTTTTTAAAAAATCCATTTGGATTGTGGGTTTGCTCAGTCAGGACACTTTATATTCAATACTTGAAATTATTTGCACTTAAGGATTAGGATTGTGATTGGTATGTTGAGAAGTAAGAGTAATGGGGTAAGGGCATGGGGGTGCTGCAGTTGGACATTGGCATGGTGGGGAACAGATGCAGAGAAGGCACCCATACAGTGACAGAAAAGTGCAAAAAAGGAAGAGTAAATAAAGAAGATGACAGTGATAATTTATCTAATTCCAAATGGCTCCTTAGACATATCCTTCCATTTCTTCTTTCTCCCTCCTTAACCTTAAGCTAGCCTGCTTGAGGGAACCAGAAAAAGTTGGTCTAGGGTTAGCTACATCATGGGTGAAGTTGGTTTTCAATAGGTAGTCTAACAAGCTAAAAACCACCTATCATTTTAATAGACAGATGTATTTTAAATTCTAAAGAATCGCCTTATAAGAGAAATTTGGTGGTGGCGGAGGCGGGGGTTATAACCTGTTCATGAGCTGGGAGTTTCCAATACTATCCAGCCAATAAATACTTGGGTACCTAGTATGTGCACATTTTGCTAATATAGCCAAGAACGAGAAACCATTTTTGTCACAAAAATTTAATGATCACATTTGCATTTGAAAGAAAGTAGATTAGTAGAGAATAAGATTGTAATCTGGAGACCAGCTAAGAGATAGCGAAAGAAATGCAAAGAACTTGGTTGTTAATCTCCATTGAACATATCTAAGTAGAAGGGCATCAGCAAAACTAGCCTTTTGCATTTTCAGCAGAACTTATATTGTGACAACTGGAATAATGGGTATTCCTTGCCTCTAGGTTCACAATAAGTAGCTGGCTTGTGTTAATATTCTATACCAATACATGTCAGTCTCGTTGAGGGCTGCTCCCTCTAAAGCAGAACTGGCCACAGAAATTCCACAGACAGAACACTGAGAAACTAGTAGAGGAATGCTCTGTCCTGCACTGAAGTGCTAAGAGTGAGATGGTTAGGTTAGAGCGAATATATCTATTATCCTCCACTGGAATGGGCAGTGAAATGGGCAGTGACTTCTAGATCCTCCTACACATTATAGGAACACCATGCAAACAGGGACCTATCTTGAACCCATTTACTTAGAGGCCTCTTTCAGTCATTTTTAATTTATTTATTTGTTTATTTATTTATATTTATACAAGCACTGTGTACAGTCAGAAGCGCGGGAGGGTGAGAGAATTCACCAGAGCCAGAGCAGGGAGCACAGCAGGCAGAAGGACCGAAGTACACTGCTGAGGGGAGCAGCGGGCGGCAGAAGAGGTCTGCGCGCCATGCGGGACCCTCCTCTAGTGGCTGGGGAGCAGCCGGGGATTGAACCGGTGCTGCAGAGGCTGCGGGCAGCTTCTCAACCCAGCGCTCAACCGCTGCGCCACAGGGGAGGCCCTCCTTCAGTCATTTCTAATCATATACTTTAGTATTCTACATGCTCTGGTGGCCCACATTTGGAGAAACATAGCTCCAGTCCTGTGTATAACATATAGCAGATAATAAACATTGGTTGAAAGAGTTGACACACAATTTGTTTATGGAATAAGCATGAGTTCATGTCCTTTATCATGTTTGTCTTCACTTCAGTTTCAATTTTTTCCCATTAATATAAAGTCTGACTTTTTATATATTGACACAAAAATGTGTTATTTAATTATCCTTCCTCTAGGTCCTAACCCCCAATGTATTGCTGATATCTTGATTCAACTAGGCAAATATTCCTGAGCATCTACTGGATATAAAACTGTACTGTCTTACTGTATGTAGAACTCTGCCTTGAGTTCTGTGTGGGGGCCATAGAAATGACTAGAAGGAACATGGGCCCTTTTTTCAGAGTTTTTTTTTTTTTTTAATTTTCTTCTTCATTGACATTTTCTTTAGTACTCTATTATGATTTCTTTAGCTCTCTTTAACTCGTGACTGCCTATTAAACATATACTTCCAGGCTGATATACCCTTAACATTAATGGCCCCAAATAAAGCACACAACCTATTAATCATACCATTCCCTTGGCTATTTCCGGCCTACAATGAACCTGAGTTAAGTCATGTGACTTGTTTTAGCCAATGGAAGATTAGCAATCATGACTCATGCAGAGGCTTGATAATCACTTGTACATTGCATTTTCTCTTGGAATACTACTACTGCCAAGTGGGAAAGTATAGTCCAGGTTCCTTGAGAATAAAAAATCATGGAGACAGAAGCCCAGCTTCCAGCTGGGCCTGCTAGTAGAATGCAGCCACATGAAAGGCAGATGATCAGAAGAATCACTCAGCCTTGCCACACAATCATAAAAATTTTGTTAAGTTTTGGTGATTTTGTGATATAATTGGTCATATGCCTTATTTTAAAAGCCTTTTCTGACTTGTGATGGAAGAGTTGTTTCAGTCCTGAAGATATTCTGTCAATTCTTCAGGCTGCTATATTTAGTTCTACTCTGCGCACTTAGGCTCCTGAGTTCACCTTTTGGCATCAAAGCTTTCTTGTATATGTGGCTTTGGACAATAACTTTTCTAAGCTTCCATTTTCTGTATTAAAGCAGACTTTCTTAAACTATGCTCCACTTGCATCTAAATTAACTGGGGTGCTTGTTAAAAAATAGACTTAAGCAACTATTTTTCAAATAGTCAAAAACTGACAACAATGTTAACATTTATCAACTGGTGAAAGGATAGGATATATTCGTACAATGGAATTATACTCAGCACTAAAAAGACAAAACTAGCGCTATTAACAATATGGTTAATTCTCTCACATATTATTTGGAGCATAAGAAGTCAGACACAACAGCAAGTGTTGTATGGCTCTATTTAGATTTTTTAAATGGGCAATACTGATTTTCAATTATAAGGCAAAACAAAGCAATGAAATCAGAGCACTGATTGTCTCTGGGAGGGAGGGAAGAAGGTTGAAAGAAAAAAGCATGTGGGAATTTGCTAGCATGATGGAAATCTTCTGTATCATGATTTAAATCTAAGTTATCTGAGTGCATGCATTTGTCAAAACATCAAATTGTACACTTAAAATTGTGTTTTTATATGAAAATTATACCTTAAATTAAAAGAGGGATTATAGCAAACATGCAGACTAGGGTCTGTCGTGTGGACTGGGTACTTCTATTGGCTTTAACTAATTCTATTTCATTTCTTATGTAAAGTTGGAAAGCTGAAAATACATTTCCTGGGTCTCCTTGCAGCTAGGCTTCTTGATGGGAATTGGCTCTGTTAGATAGATATTTTCATGAGAGACTTGGAAAGTAGAAAGCAGGCATTTCACTTTGCCAGCTTCCCATGGAGCTTGGGGCCAATAAGTAGGCTCTGGCAATGAGAGTGCTGAGACTCCACACACTCCACAGTGGGGTTGGTGTCTGACAGTGACAACAGTGACAGCCTGACAATAGGGACAGAATGACAGTTCAGCACACCTGTGGGTCTCAGCTACAGTGGAATGACCTTGAGATCAAAAGCCCAGTGGTGGGCCTCCCCGGTGGCGCAGTGGTTGAGCGCTGGGTTGCGAAGCTGCCGGCGACCTCTGCGGCGCCAGTTCGATCCCCGGCTGCTCCCCGGCCACCTGAGGAGGGTCCCACATGGCGCGCAGACCTCTCCTGCCGCCTGCTGCTCCCCTCAGCAGTGTGCTTCGGTCTTTCTGCCTGCTCTGCTCCCCGCTCTGGCTCTGGTGAATTCTCTCACCCTCCCGCGCTTCTGACTGTACCCAGTGCTTGTATACACAAAACAAACAAACAAATAAATAAATAAATAAAACATGCCTCTATTAAAAAAAAAAAAAAAAAAAAAGCCCAGTGGTTTCCTCTCCTCCGAACCTTCCTATGGTTTTGTAAGCACCTTATTCCTTATTCTAAATCCCTTTTTGTATGAAATACCTAGAATAGTGTAGGTTTCCTGCATTGAGCCCCTCCTCAGACCAACTTGAGTAATGACAGCACTTCGTTCTGGGGGTGATTGTGAGATTCACATGCAATCCTATAGTTTTGTTGTTGTTTTTAAAGATTAGATGTTCAGTAAGTTAAATCTTTACTAAGTTATTTTGATTATTGGGTTAAAGTGTTATTACTGGACAAGATGTAATAAATCCATTAAAGGCTAGCTGCCTGGTTCAAAAACACACTCCTTTTGAAAAAATGTCTATCAAACTCATTCTTTCCTGCCTAAATTTCTATGGACTGTCCTATCAAACTCAGGGGAATTTTACCATGGCCACAGCTTTATGGACAGGGACTAGTGAAGAAGCATAAGGGCACCAGACTTGGGCCAGACAGTCAGGAGGCCAATTGCCCAAGAGCAGTTTGGTTGGATCTCAGCCAACGCTGACCAATAGTCCTTCCCATATAATCCCTTGTACCACTCTTGGCCTTCTCCATAGAGCTGGCACAGCAATCTTTTAAACTTGCAAGTCAGATCATATCACTTCCCTTCAGGGACTTCTCATTGTATTTGGGTTAAACTGTAGACACTTGAGTCAGGAAAAAAGACAAAACTTGCAGGTAAACCATAGATCTGAGGCATATAGAAGGGGGGGGGTGGGAAGGATCAGAACAGGAGAGGGAAGAGCACAGGGACTGTGGTGATGGGTGCTGTGGTGGTGAGAGAATTATGGGGACTACACTTGAGGGGAGAAATCAAATATTGTACAAAAATGAACAATGATATAAGAAAATTAAAAAAATAACAAACTGCAGACCCTTGAAAAATTTAGCCAACAAGGCCTCTATGACCTAGTCTCTACCTGACTTTCTATTCTGACCTCATACTACTCTTTCTTTCACATCCATGACTAAGAGTAAAAGGGCTCCTTATTAAATTTTCCCCATACTTTTTATAGTTGTAACTGAATAACTTGTAATTATTTAATATTTTTCATAAGAAATGTAAGCTCAGTAAAGGCAGTGTTCATTATTGTAGCACTGGTGTCTAGCTCAATGCCTGACACACAGTAAGTACTCAAGTAGTGTTTATAATAAACAAATGGGGCCTCCCCGGTGGCGCAGCGGTTGAGCGCTGGGTTGAGAAGCTGCCCACATCCTCTGTGGCGCCAGTTCAATCCCCAGCTACTCCCCAGCCACCGGAGGAGGGTCCCACATGGCGCGCAGACCTCTACTGCCGCCTGCTGCTCCCCTCAGCAATGTACTTCAGTCCTTCTGCCTGCTCTGCTCCCCGCTCTGGCTCTGGTGAATTCTCTCACCCTCCCGCGCCTCTGACTGTACCCAGTGCTTGTATAAATAAATAAATAAATAAATCTTTTTTAAAATAAAATAAAATAAACAAGTGAATTTATTTTTTTATTTTTATTTTTTACATCATTGTTCATTTTTTAAAAATATTTTATATAATTCTTACATCATTTTTCATCTTTGCCCAATGTATTCATTTTCATTTTGGTTATATTCCCCATACAATTGCACCCCCCCCCTTATTTTGACTCTAGTTCTTCCTCCCCCCGCTCCTCTACCCCCAGCCCCCATAGTATGTCTCTGGTTTATAGTTGCTTGTTGATTTTGATTATTACTTTGTATTGATTAGTCTTTTTCCTGGTCTCTTATTTAGGTTTTCTAGATTCCTGCTATGAGTGAGACCATCCAGTATTTTTCTTTTTCTTTCTGGCTTATTTCGCTGAGCATGATCCCTTCTAGCTCCATCCATGTTGCTGCAAACTGCATGTGTTTATCTTGTTTGATTGCTGAGTAATATTCCATTGTGTATATGTACCACATCTTCTTGATCCAGTCATCTATTTTTGGGCATTTATGTTGTTTCCATATCTTGGCCATTGTAAATAGTGCTGTTATAAACATAGGGGTGCAGGTGCCCTTTGGAATTACTGTTTCTGTGTCATTTGGGTAAATATCTAGGAGTGGAATTGCTGGATCATATGGAAGCTCTATGTTTAGTAGGTCCAGAAATCTCCACACAGCTCTCCTAGTGGTTGGACCAGTTTGCACGCCCACCAGCAGTGCAGGAGAGTTCCTTTTTCTCCACATCCTCGCCAACATTTGTTGTTGCTAGTTTTTTGAATAAGTGCCATTCTCACTAGTGTAAGATGGTTTCTCATGGTAGTTTTGATTTGCATTTCCCTGATTACAAGTGACATTGAACATTTTTTCATATGCCTTTTGCATTTCCATTTGCATTTCCTCTTTGGAGAAGTTTCTTTTTAATTCTTCTGCCCATTTTTTGACTGGATTATTTTCTTTGATTTTGTTGAGTCTCATCAGCTCTTTGTAGATTTTTGTGATCAATCCTTTATCATTAGTGTTGTGTGCAAAAACGTTCTCCCAGTTGGTGGGGTTTCTCTTTGTTTTGGCTAATGTCTCTTTTGCTGTGCAGAAGCTCTTGAATTTGATGTAGTCCCAGCTGTTTATCTTTGCCTTCACTATCAATGCTTTGGGTGATGTATCTGTAAAGATGTCTTTCATGTGCATGTCATTTAGTGTTTCACCTATATTTCCTTCTATGTATTTTATGGTTTCAGGTCTTATATCTAGTTCTTTAATCCATTTTGAGTTGGTTTTTGTGCATGGTGTTAGGTAGTAGTCAAGCCTCATTCTTTTAAACAAATGAATTTATACATGCTCATACCCTCATAGCTAGAGCACAGTGCCTCTTGGAAAAGATTCAGCCAGGGCAACCTTGACTTTTGTGGAGGCTTCCTTGGGTCAGAACCAGCCAACCTATTTAACCTGCAGGTTGATGATGCTCAAGATGAGATGCTGGTAGTTTTAACAGGAAAGTGGCAGAGCAGAGGGGTCCTGGGACTACTGACCTGAGATATCTGGTTCAGTAGTTTTTTGTCATATTCTCAAAGAGAGAAACTACTATTAGTTCTCAGTTTCCTCATTCATCCTTTCAGGTACCTGCTTAGGTACTTCCACCCTCACCTTAGGAGGTTGTTGTTAAAAGGAGCATGTGAGACATAAGGTACAAAAAGGTTTGGAAAAAATTAACCAGTTTCTGGTGGCAAGTATTATTACTACAAGTACACACTTAAGAACAAAAGATTTGGAAGATTCAAATAAACTGTAGTTTGTGTATAGCTGTAGTTATGTATTTCAAAGACTTTTCATTTGCTTGAAAATAGACACACCACAGTTTTCCTACCCAAAGCCAGCTCAGCTCTTAGAGGATTCCAGAAAATTCCCTTAGCACTTCTAAAGTTCCTTGGGTAATAAAGTCGTATCTCCCATAAAAACACTTATCAGTGCCTTCCTAAAAATCCTACACACCATTGCACTAGAACCAGAGGAACTAAGTTAAATTCTTACTTCCTTTTAGAGTTACTCACCCATGACCTTTTTTATTGAGCATACTCCAGCCTCTGGCTAGTCTCTAGACAGGTGCAAAGAAGAATGAGACCCACTACTGTCTTCCAGGTCTCATTCTTCTTTGTACCTGTCTAGAGACTAGCCAGAAGCTTAGCTATGCTCAATCATTTGACAGAGTATTTATTGCTCTGAATGAACAGGCTTAGAATCTACGGTACCAAAATGAGTTTCTGTGATTATTAAAAGGGACAATGCAGTTTTAACACACAACGCTTGGCAGATGATAGCTACTCTAAGATGTAGCCATTATCATTATTAAGAAAATTCTGTAACCTCACACCTCAAAATTAATTCTGAAATAAACTTCCTCTCAGTTTTTTTTCACAATCTCCTAGAAGTCACAAGAATAGAAAGGGTAAAGGTAGAGGCTCCCTTCCTCTTGTTTTCTTACTTTACATTCATTAGGCAAATGACACCAATTTTCATAATTATAATTCAATGATAAGTGTGTGTGGAGGGGTGTACTACGAAAATACAAACCAGAGTAGGGAGTGACCTAGCTTGGGAAGTTAATGTCAAGGGAGTTTCCTTAAAAGCAACTCATGGCTGGGCCTCCCCGCTGGCGCAGCGGTTGAGCACTGGGTTGCGAAGCTGCCTGCAGCCTCTGCAGCGCCGGTTCGATCCCTAGCCACTGGGTGAGGGTCCCACATGGCGCGCAGACCTCTCCTGCCGCCTGCTGCTCCCCTCAGCAGTGTACTTCGGTCCTTCTGCCTGCTCTGCTCCCTGTTCTGGCTCTGGTGAATTCTCTCACCCTCCCACGCTTCTGACTGTACCCAGTGCTTGTATAAATAAATCTTTAAAAAAAAAAAAAAAAAAGCAAGTCATGGCTGAGTGGAGTTTTGAATGATGAATGGGAATTAAGCCAAGATTTAGATCTAAGAGGTAAAAGGATCATTTCTGATAAGAGGGAATAGGAGGACGCAGAAGGAACAAGGGAAATTTCCTGACCAGCATTTGTTGTGCGTGTTTCTGGTTATATTTGTTTATTTTTACTTTCCTATATAGACTAGAACCATAATAAGCATAAACATCACGTTATAGAAGAAGTTGAAAAGGAAATTCTGCCATCTGGGCCCTATTTCTAGCTAAGTCATTATCCAGCCTTTGTGTGCAGGTATGTCATCTTGAGTGGGTCTTAAACCTATTTGGGCTCCTGTTTCTTCACCTACAAAATGAGGGTCTTAGAATATATAAAGTTTATGATATTTCTAAGGATCTCTAATAGTTTCAGAATATTAAAAGACATGTTAGGTAGCTGAGACTGCTTTCCTGTGCCTACCACGTTTCTGATATGTAGCTCTGTTATTCTCCTGAGCATAACTGATTGGTTTGAGGGTGGGAATTAAAACCTGAGGGTAAGAATTGACTCAAGTTAGACTAATCATACCTTCTTCCCTAAGAATTTTCAAGTAGGCTGGTTCTTTGAATGAAGGAGATAAAAATGGAAAGATTGCAGGGAAACTCACTTTCTTCCCACTAGGTAGAATTAAGAAGCAAAGAGGATTTCTGAGAGAAAAGAATGAAATATTAGCAAAAAGAAGTTGCCTGGCCCTACAGCTTGCCGGTTCTCTCCTAAGGCCCAGCTATATGTCTGCCCTTGTATTCCATACTTACCCCTGTATTCTTAAAATAAATCCCTTCCTTTTTTCTTTAAGAGGGCTTGAATTAAATAGTTGACTGTAGTAGCTACAGTATTTGTCTAACAATATTTCCCCGTTTGATTTCCCTGGAAAATTCCTGTCCCAATTTTCATGAGATTCTAGTAGAATACATCATCACAGGCACTCTTCCCAAAGGGTGAATACAAGATTATGGTATCACATCCTCCTGGTCACAATGATTGGTCTGTGTATGGGCACATGACCAAGCAAGGTGATTTAATGTCTTCCCTAGGAGTTGGAAAGAGAAGTTCTCTTTCTGCTAGGGTGGTTAAACTGAGATGATTATTAGTTTGGAGCACCATTTTACCCTCTTGGTGAAGAGACCTGCTGCATAATGAAATTAAGTAGAGACAAGAATTTCAAAGAATGAGTACTCTGAAGATAACTTCTGAACCTTAGATTCTATCCTACCTAAAACCAGATCCATTCCTAGATTTTTTTTCAATTACCTAAGCATTTCTTTATCATTTCTTTGTTTAAGCACAGCTGGAACTGGGTTTATATCACTTACAAGCCTAAGAGCCCTGGCTTGAACAAGCTAATTTCTATTTTTTTCCATCAAAATACTAATACAACAATGTAGCTTTGACATCTGCCCCTATAGGGAATTAACAAGGCCACTATTTTGATAAGAGTTTCAAGATACTGCCATAACTCCTTCTAGCTCCACTTGCTATAGGTCCTTCAGCCTTTGGTCTCTGTTATGGGTTGAATTATATCTCCCACACACACCCCCACCCCAGAAAAAAAAAATATGTTGACGAGTTACTCCAGCATCTCAGAATGTGATCTTATCTGTAAATATGGTGATTGAAAATACAATTGGTTAAGATGAGGTCATCTTCAGTATGGTGGGTCCTTATATGAGACCAATACAATTGGGGTCCTTATATAAGAACAGGTGAAGAGAGTGACTCAAAAAGACACCACGTGAAGAGGAAGCATTAAAGTGATGCATTCACGAGTCAAGGAAAACCTACAGCCACAAGAGTTAGAAAAGAGGCATGTAAATGATTCTCTGAGCCCTAAGAAGGAACCAAATAAGCCAATATCTTGATTTTGGACTTCTAAGACAATAAATTCTATAAGACTATAAAATTTGTTATTTTTAAGCCACCAAGTTGTGGTACTTTGTTATAACAGTCCTGGAAAATTCATACAGTCCTCAAACCATCCAATGCTAGGTGAATGCTGGCTGCAGTACAGCTCAAGTATAGGAGTTACATCTTATCTCCAGACTTCTGAAAACATCCAAGTGCTATAGATGTAAAGTTAAGCCCTATGACTCATGTTGACATTAAATTGTTAGATGACAGACTGCTTTGAATATTGACTAAGGATTGAACAACTAAAAAGAACCCTGAGCATTTAATATATAGCCCCTTTGTTTATTAAATCTTCTAATGACCAGACTGAAAGGTAGGTATTTCCCATTTTACACTTGAGGAAATTAATCTCAGGTAGAAGGCCAATGCTACATATCAACCCGCATGGTTAGTACTCAAATATGGGTCTCATTCTTAAGTTTTTATTTCCACAGTGCTCCACCAAATCTCAAGAAACCAAAAGCCAAAAGCATTCCTCAGGAATGACTGAATTAATCTTAAAAAAGAAAAGAAAAGAAAAGAAAGCTTTCCAAAAAGAAAATCAAAAACAACTTTAAAGTCATTAGCTACACTAAAACTTAAAAGATGAACCCAGTCCACACCTCCACAGGTTAAAAGAGAGAATTAATCAATAGCTGAGTGTGGTGAGTGTTAAGATAGGGGAGGCACCCAGAGGTCTATGAGAACATGTAGTAGGGGTGGGACTCCCCCAGGAACTGCTGGGTGATTAAGTAGGTGGCTCACTTGAAGGGGTGGGCTCACAGAGCAGCATTATCAAACCACACATGTTAAAATGTAGACATAGCCCAAGTTTCTGAAAGACTTTTTACAATGTAGTCTTTTAAATTTGCTGGATATCCGGCAACTCATCTAATAATCAGCTGACTCCTTGGCAATTCTGTGTGCCTACAATTTCCTGCAAAGAAACTCTACGGTTCTCACTACTTTGACAAATTAATCTGGGATACATTTCATTTTGTAGATAGCTAATTAGTTTGCTCTTTTCTTTGCACAATTTGGAGTATTTTTCCTGTTTTTCTCGCAAACATTTTCAAAGCTTACATCTTAAGCATGCCTTTAATTGCCTAATGGGTAAAATAGCAGGTTAGTCAAAAAGGGAGCCTGTGACTGAGAAGTATGGCATTGGGGCCAGGAACCAAGGGTACTTAGCACTAACAACAGCCTTAGGTGGGCTGACTTTCTTCACTTACCAAGTCAGATACCATTTTAAACTATATGGTCCCACCAGTATCTTTCCTTCAAAACTGTAAAGAATGTCAAGTTGTCCTACCATTCCCAGATGCAGCAGGAAGAGGAGTTCCCCTTACCATCCCCCTTTCTTTGGAGTATCAGCGATTAGATGCCCAGATGGCTGCCACTGAGTCCAGCAGCAGTCCCGCCATTGTCATGCATGTGGTGACAGGGCACTCACAGGGCAGACATATGAAGCCACCACATGTCATTGCTGGGCTGGTTCACTATTTTTTGTCTTTAAGTTGGCCTCTGATTTCTAGAAATTCACCTATCTTCAGCATTTTGAACACATTGTAGCAGGAAGAAACTATTAACAAAGTAATTAATCTGAATATTTTTAGATGTTAAGGTCTTCAGAGGGGATAGGGATGGGGATTGTTCTGACCTCAGAGAAACATCTAGTGTGTTTTAAAAAAATACTCATAAACTCACTAAACTAACCACCTCGCACCACAAATAAACATGTGAGAATGGGGAGGGAGGGAGGAGGCAATTAGGGGCATCAATTGATCTTCTGGTTACTATCTCACATCACATACCCACCCTTATTCCACAGAGGAAGTGGGGGAGGTGAAATATTTAATGTCATATTTAGTGTCTCGAGCTGGGCCAGAGCACAAGCTGTGACATACCTCCTGAAAGCAACATCCCTCCTCTGCAAACTCAACAGAATGGTTTCAGCAGAGCAGGATCCTCATCCATAACCACTAGTATCAGAACAAGCAGAAAGAGAATGTTCCAGGTGCCAAGACTCTGACAGTGATTCATCAGCAGCCTATGCTCACGCTTGGGTTTGGACTGCCAGCTATGGGTCAATTATGACAAGGAGTTCGTAGCTTCAGACCCAGGCAGTCCTGGACAAAAATGACAGTTTTTATTTACTTGAGTAAAGGAATGATGGGGCTTGGCCTCTGTACAATATCAAACACTGATAAACTGTTCCATTCAAATGTTTTTTCAGACCTGGCCAACTACAGTACAAAAAGGCCCAGTTTCTTACAGAGATTCCTAGTCACTTCTAAAAAGTAGGTAAGGGTGGTCTGAATATGGAACCTCTAGGGTGTCCCTGGTGGCACAAGTTAAGCACCATACTATGAAGCAATCCTCAGCCTCTGCAGCATGAGTTCGATCCCCGGCTAGCCAGTGAGAAACCCACGTGGTGAAGCAGACCTCTCCTGTCTCGCCCGCTGCTCCCCCTCAGCAGTGTATTTCAGTCAGTCTGCCTGTTCTGTTCCTCACTCTGTCTCTGGTGAATCCTCTCACCCCTCCCCCCCCCGCATCTCTGGGCTGTACCCCAGCTCTTGTATGCATAAATAAACCTTTAAAAAAAATTGAACATGGAACCTCTAAATATAAGCCAGTTTCCATCCACTTTGGAAGCAGGTGAGGAGCAGTGTAGACACTGGCTTGTGATAATGTCTGTGGTGTAGCTTTCCCATTCATCACAGCCCAGTTGTATGTCCACAGCAAATACAACAGGTAACATCAATGGAATCCCAAATTCTAGCCTCACACCATGACCAAAGCCCCAATAAATCCATTTTTGTACCCACCTTGAATCCCCACCTCACCCAGTTGAATCCTACCCCTACTTTGGGCACAGCCAAAGCAGTAGAAATTTCTTGTTTCTCTGGTGTTTCTTTAGTTTCACAATCTACCTTTGATTTTATCCACTTCAAGTCTCCTTTACTCCACCCCCTACTTCCTTCCCTGCTACTTCCGCAGCATCCTGAACTCTTGCACTCAGTCACCATAAACCTAACTGCTAGCAGTGGCTTCACCCTGGAGCCTCCCAATATAAAAGATGTAGTGGGAAATAACCACCCCATCGTCTTTTGTTGTAGAGCGACAGTAAGATAACAGTTACCATGGTACAAATTATGTTTTGTTTTTTTTTGACTGGGTCTATCATCAGTGATGACCTTCATCATATTTTATCAGAATACAGTAAAAAAAAAAAAAAAAAAACAGCTACAAGGCTCAGCTGCGCTATGAAGCCAATTTGCTGTTTCCCTATCAGCAGGCCCTGTTGTAATCCTCTAACTTCCTCCCAGTCTTTGTCTTGATGAATATGGTAAAATAACCATTACGGAGGCAGAATAGTTGGTGTTTGTGCAGAATGTACTTGAAACGTCTTGAAAGACATAAGGAGAGCCTGGATGATGACAAGAAGGCAAAATCAGTGATTCGCCATGATGCCTAACAAGATTACAGGTATAGGGGCTTCCCTGGTGGCACAAGGGGTTAAGTCTCAGCACTGTGAAGCTTTTGGCAGTGCAGCCACTGCAATGCGAGTTCAATCCCTGGCCAGGGAGCTAACCCACATGGCGCAGCAAATCTCTCCTTGTCTCACCCACTGCTCCCCTCGGCAGTGTATTTCAGTCAATCCACCTGTTCTGCTCCCCACTCTGTCTCTGGTGAATCCTCTCAACACCACCACTACCCCCTACCCCCTGCACTCTGGCGTACACCCCAGCTCTTGTATGCATAAAATAAATCTTTTCAAAAATAAAAGATCACAGGTATATCTGCCTGAAAAAAAAAAAATCACTATGCCCACTGAAATCAGTTTCATCAGCAAAGGAGCAGAATGACCAAGACAGAAATCCAAGCTTAAAGTGCAGGAATTTCTCATCAAACTACCCTGGGAAGTAGTTAACTGGAATTAAGCGGGAGAACAAGGCAGAGACTGCAGGAGCTGAATGACATTAAATTGCGCCAGCAACCAGCCTAAATGACTTCTACCCAAGGAATAGTATTGCATCTCCTGGACATTTGAGAAGGGTTTGGGAGCAAGCTGTTTAAATAAATATTAAATGTGCCTTCCTTTTGGCAATGTCATCTCATTACCACTACTGCCAGATGTTTTCACTTCAAAAGCAGCTATACCAGATGGAGGGCTAGGAACCACTAGATAGTTCCACGTTTGCAGTAGACAAGGGCACACACCCCTTTAACCACTTGCAATTATCTGCCTGGAGTCTACATGCTACCCTATATTGACCAGCAGTACTACTTCAAGAACTTGTTCCAAGAAAAGGGAAGTTCCTGTAGAACAGCATTTGATATGTCCAAAGCAATGTGACCCCATAATTCTTTATATAAGCTTGGGCAGATCTGAGTTCAAACATCAGCAGCTCTAAGTAAGAACACAGCATGTGTAGAAGGCAGAATTCTAAGATGGTCAGCCAAGATTCTCAGACTCTGGCTTTTAAGACACTAATCTAAGTATGCTGTGATCAGTTGACCTTAACATAGGGAGATTATCCAGGTGGCATTACTGTGATGTGAGTCGTTTAAAAGCAACATTTCCTCTTGCTAGAACCACAAGAGTCAGACTGAAAGCACGAGGATTCAATGCACCATTGCTGGCTGAAAAATGGAAAGAACTTTGTAACAAGGAATTTGAGTAGCCTCTGAAGTTAAGAATTGTCCCCAGCTAGCAGCTGGCAACAAACAGGGATTACAGTCCTATAACCTGAATGCTACCAACAACCTAAATGAGCTGGAAGCATATTCTTTCCCAGAACCTTCAGTTAAGGGGCACAGACTGACGAACACTCAACATCAGTCTGTGAGATTGTAAGCATAGAACCAACCAAGCCAGCTTGAACTTCTGACCTATAGGCTTGTAGTTAATAAATGGAAACTGTTTTAAGCTGCTAAGTTTGTGGTAATTCATTAAGCAGCAACAGAAAAACCAACAAAGTACATAGAGCTTTCAGAAGTAGAGTGCCACAGCTCAAAATGGCCAGACCTTCTTCAGAGTTAGCTCTACCTCCACATCCCCCCCAGACCCCAGTCTTCAGAATGAAGACTTCTGTTGCTCTCTTTTCACTGAAAAAGAAAAAAGTACCAAGAGGACTGGTGAGGCAAAGATTTTTCCTTACTTCAAAAGCCCACCCATGAAGGAATCGACATTTCCTCTTCTACCAAACTTGATCCCATATGCACACCAAATGTAGAGAGTATTAGTTGGCAGGGATGATCCACCAAACAACCCGAGTATTTCTGCATATTCTTGCTGGGTAGGCCTTTACCAGAGCCTTTACTTAAAGCTGTGTTTGCAGAAAGCAATCTTGAGGGGTAAAATACAGTGACGCATCTCTTAATTATTGGGACATTTTCTGAGAAATGTATTCGTAGACGGTATGTTTGCAAACATCATAGATATGTATGGGGCTGCTCCCTGCATAAAAGACCATTGTATTACAATAGCTACTACATCCCTAAGCCATTTTGGGACCATGCTGCACATGTGGTGTGTCAATGACTAAAACCCCATTATGCATCACATGGCTGCATGACCCTATCTGGTGCAAAGAGCAGATGTGTTATGAAAGAGATTATGTACTCCAAGCATGCACATTCATTGGGTATGATGCAGGCCCACTGTGTACATGGCATCTACTTGAGGAGTCCCCCCACATCACTGCTGTGTTATGCTGGGGGCAAGAGAGAGCACTATGATCATGAAGCTCATGCTGCTTTCTGTGCTCTGAATAATAAAGTTCTTTCTGAACAGAACACTTGTGTTTTCTCCTAGCATCCACAAAATAGTAATACTCTAACTTATTAGCTTGCAAACAGGGTAAAATTCCAAACTGGCATTTTTAAATAAGGAGGTCTAATGTACTTTACATTATAAATTTCAAAGAAAACAAAATCTCTGTTTTGAATTTTCTTGCGCAGAAAAAAATCTACATCATTGGGCTATTGAGACTAGAATGAGATTAGAATATGGCACTTAGGATACAAGAAATATCCATTAACTTTAGTTGAACCCCTACCCTCTGCAGCACCTCCACAAACACATATAAAGAACCAGATGGAGAGCAATATCTTCTCTGAGTAGCATTCTATTCAGAAAACAAGGGACAAACAGTCTAACACATCAATTTCCAACAATGAGTTTCCATCCATATTATTTCACATAATATCTACACAGATACTGAGGTGCAAAGAAGATAGTTTTGCAAAAAGAAAGACATCAGTTCTCCACAGTTCTGGAAAACAGCCACATGACAGAAGTCCGGGAATTGTGGACTGAAGAAGTATTGCTGAAATGTGGCTGTGATATTATTCTAGCAGCTTAACTATGTCCTGAAGGCCCACTCTTTGTCCAGGTAAGGCATGAAGTTCTCACGATGACTGGGCCTCCTAAGGAACATTAATGCCACTGGAGAAATGGCTGGAAACCACATGATATAGAGATAACTTTTATTTAGATATTCTGAAATTTTTCTAAATGGGAAATTGATAAAATCCTTCAAATAAGAGGCTATCCTGTCCTGGATGAATTTGGACTTGATCCCTTTGGCATCCTTGGCAGTTTCTGCTTTGCTTGTAGGCACTGAGAACTTATATTGTGACAGTATCACTTGAGGGTCTTGCTAAGGTTGGAGAAGCCAATGCCAACACAAGTCATCAGCACTTTATCCCCACCCTTGAGTTCTTCACCACATGGCTTGGTTTCAATTTTAAACATAATCTGGAAAAAGCTCTTCAAATGCCGCAAAAATTCTATCCTAAAAAACAAAAAAGGGGGGGGAGGGGAATGAAAATGGAATTCCATATTTATTTTATATTTTATTTTATATATTTCTTACAACATTTTTCATTTTTGCACAATGTATGCATTTTCATCTTGGTTATATTCCCTATACAATTGCACCCCCCTTATTTTGACGCCAATCCCTCCTCTCCCTGCCCGCCCCCCTGTAGTGTGTCTCTGGTTTATAGTTGCTTGTTGATTTTGATTTTTTCTTTATTACAGTTATTCTTTTTCATGGTCCCTTATTTAGGTTTTCTAAATTCCTGCTATGAGTGAGGCCATCCAGTATTTTTCTTTTTCTTTCTGGCTTATTTCGCTGAGCATGATCCCTTCCAGCTCCATCCATGTTGATGCAAATTGCATGAGTTTATCTTTTTTGATTTCTGAGTAATATGGAATTCCATATTAAAAAAATTCTCCTTTCCCAACCTAGAACCCAAGCTTTTAATATCCCAAATCAAGAGGAATGACTAAAATTAAGAACTCATCAATGGTGATTAAATAGTATTTATAACCTGCCAGCTTTTAAAAAGGATTTAAACAACTTGCAATTTGCAGAGATATATACATGATAAATTAAATACATTTTTTAAAAGGTGTGAAGTTAGCACACAAGAGATAAAGAGATTAAGTCATTTAATCCTACACACTTGTTAAGAGTGGACATATGTGACATTAGCATTGAATAGCTCATGCAAGAAACAATATATATACACCCTCATTATTGACAGCATCATGAGTTAAAACCAAGAATTTATTGATGTTGATGCTCAATTTGATGACATTTGAGCACCTGCTATGATGATACTACAGTCAACTAAAAATCCCTTCTCTCCTGAAGTTTTCAATTTAGTGAAAAAGACAATTTAAGTAACTGAACGATACTATAGAGATTTAAATAAAGTAAAAAGTCAGATGGGGGAAATGTGAATATAATAGTATTTGTATGCATATGAGAGAGGCAATATTAAAGATGGCTAAGGAGGAGCTCATAATAAAAACAGCAAGGAGTATCATATGGTTGTTTGTCATCCTCCTTAAGAAAGAGCAATTCTATGGAAGGACCACAGTGAAGGTATGCAGGCTTCTATTGATCTGGCTAAGCAGATTCTGCATTGCCCCAGCCATTGTTAACCTTGAGACTCATCTGCAGAATTCATTAAAACACATATTCCTAAAAGTTCTGATCAACTGACAACTGGTGGGAGGTATTTCCATGCAGTGCATATAAGAATTACAAGTCACATAGGATATTCCTTCCCTCACCCTACAATGCTCAGGGGCCAGAAATCTATTGCTAAGAAGCAACCTTGGCGATTCTTATCAGGCAAGTTTGTGCAATACTGGTTTAATTAATAACAGATGGTCTGCGTACATGCTATGAAGAGTTCAATAACTGTGTATTGTGCTACCTTCGAATCAAGCCATCCAAACTCCTTTACTCCAGCCAGATGGTTTTTAACTCCGAATACACATGGAATCATAGAGGAGCTTTCAAAATGCTGATGGCAAGCTTTCAAAATGCTGATGCTGTTCCAATCAGTGGAACAGAAGTGAGAGTCAAGAAATAAACCGCATGGTCAGGGTCAATTGATTTTCAAAAAGAGTGCCAAGATAATTCAATGGGGAAAGAACATTCTTTTCAACAATTTGTGTTAGAACAACTCCACATGCATATCTAGACACAAAAGAATGAAGCTGGGCCTATTCCTCATATTGTACAAAAAAAAAGGATCAAACACCTTCATGTAAGAGGAGCTTACATGAAACTCATAGAAGAAAACACAGGGATGACACCACATGATCTTGGGCTAGGCAACGGTTTCTTTTTTTTTTCTTTCATTAATTTAAATATTTTATTTTATATAATTCCTATTTTTAAAAAGATTTATTTATTTATTTATTTATTTATTTATTTATTTATACATACATACATACATACATACATACATACAAGCACTGGGTACAGTCAGAAGCACGGGAGGGCGAGGAATTCACCAGAGCCAGAGCGGGGAGCAGAGCAGGCAGAAGGACTGAAGTACACTGCTGAGGGGAGCAGTGGGCGGCAGGAGAGGTCTGCGCCATGTGGGACCCTCCTCCGGTGGCCGGGGAGCAGCCGGGGATTGAACTGGCGCTGCAGAGGCTGCGGGCAGCTTCGCAACCCAGCGCTCAACCGCTGCGCCACCGGGGAGGCCCTATTATATATACTTCTTACATCTTTTTTCATCTTTGCACAATGTATGCATTTTCATTTTGGTTATATTCCCCATATGATTGCACCCCCCCCCCTTATTTTGACTCTAGTCCTTCCTTTCCCTGCCCCCCCCACCACCCCAGTTTGTCTCTGGTTTATAGTTGCTTGTTGATTTTGATTTTTACTTTGTTTTGATTAGTCTTTTTCCTGGTCTCTTATTTTGGTTTTCTAAATTCCTGCTATGAGTGAGACTAGGCAATGGTTTCTTAATTATAACACCAAAAGTCCAAAAGTAGCATGACGAATAACTAAATAAATTGGACATCAAAATTAAAATCGCTTGTGCTCACTTGGGAAGCACATATACTAAAACGGGAATGATACAGAGAAAATTAGGATGGCCCCTGCACAAGGATGACACGCGAATTCATGAAGCATTGCGTATTTTAAAATAAAACCTCAGTGAAAAAAAAATTAATCTCTTATGCATCAAAGATGCTGTCAAGAAAATGAAAAGACAACAGATAGGAGAAAATATTTGCAAAGCATATTTCCAAGAAGGATCTGGTGTCTAGTTCTTACAATTCAATAATAAAAAGAAAAACCTCAATTTTAAAATGGACCAAAGACCTGAAAAGCCATTTCCCCAAATACATTATACATATGTAGCCAATAAGCACATGAAAAGATGCCCAACATCTTTTTCATTAGGGAAATGAAATCAAAACCACTCCACACCCAAGAGAATGACTACAATCAAAAAGACAAATAATAAAGTGTGGGCAAGAATGTCAGAAATTGGAATCTCATACATTGCTGGGGGGAATGTAAAATGATGCTGCTTCTGTAAAACAGTCTGGCAACTCCTCAAAATAGTAAATAAAAATTTTGAGGAGTTACCATATGAGCTAACAATTACACTCCAAGGCATGAGAGAAATAAAAACATATACCCACACAAAAACTTGTAAACAAATGCTGATTCATAACAGTTTCATTCATAACAGTCAAAAAGTGAAAACAACCCAAATGTCCACTAACAGGTGAATGGATAAACAAAATGTGGTAAATATCTGTACTACGGAATGTTATTTGGGTAAAAAAAGGAAGTGCTGACACAGATTACAATATGGATGAACCCTGAAAACATCATGCTAAGAAGCCAGTCACAAACGACCACATACTGTGTAAGTCCATTTATAGGAAACGTCCTGAGAGACCAATCTAAAGAGGCAGAAAGTAGATTAGTGGTTGCCTGGAGCTGGGTGGTGGGGGTAGGGAGTGAGGGGACAATAGGGAACAACCATGAATGGGCAAAGGGTTCTTTCCGGGGTGGTAAACATGTTCTAAAATTAGGCTGTGGTTATGGTTCTACAACTCTGAATATACTAAATATTGCTGAATGAATGGTACATTTTAAGTGGGTAAACCATGGTATGTGAAATATCTCGATGAAACTGTTCTAAACAAATACATTTTAATATATATGTAGGTGTGCATGCGTGTACGTGTGTGCATTTGTGAGGTTTTAAAAGAGGATTGATCCTGGCTCCCACCCTCACACAGTATATATCAAACTTAGTATAGAGCCTGCTGCAATGAATTTCTACCCTCTTCTATCCTCCCATCCTAGCTCATGTAGTTAAAGGCAGGAAAACGCAAAAGGAGGGTCTGAACAACTTCCTTAACCTGGTCTGACTGAAATGACTGGCATGTCAGGGGTTTAAGAGAGGAAACACTCCTTAACCAGAAAAGTAATTCTGGTGAGAGCTACATACTGGAAGAATAAACTGCCCCACTTCTCTGCTCTCCTTTCCACCTAGGATGGATACTACTTTCTGCTCATTTTTAAAATAACATCCTATTTGCCCACTTTCCTATAGTCTTCCTGAGTGAATAATCCCTCTGAATGTCTGTAGCATTTTTGGCCCTACTTGTGGTATCTAAGTAAATGCTTATGTTTTGTTATCTCCACAACTGCCCCTTTCCTCTTGGTAAATGATATACGCATGCCATTATCTATAATACCTGACAGGAACTATATATAAGACACTACAATAGGCACTGAATAGAACGTTGAAATTAGGGTTAGTTTTCAGAAATGATTTCAACATTCTTAGTAATTAAGGGGAATCAGTTCTTCCTCTGCTGGCTTTCCTGTCTGACTAACCAATTGGAATTTTCAGTTTTTTGCTCTCAGTCCCAATCTCACAACCTTCCCATTTTGTCCTCGGGAAAAGAGAAAACAAACACATCAAGCCCATAGATAAACAGTCCACATCTGTGGGCAAAGCTTCCAGCTGGCACCAGTGCAGAAAAAGCCAGCCATCTCACCCACTCGTCTGCATTTTGAGAAGAAAACAGCTTGTTCTCTCGCTGCTCTTCAGCTATAATACAGGTCTGAGGCACGCTCTGCCCCCAGAGTTTCCCCAGCCTGCTTCACTGAATCGTTCACTGTGCTGGGAAAACGAGACACCCTCCCAGCTGGCAGAATTCCTACAGGGCCTCAGTTTGCTTCTGATCTCTTGGCAAAGGGAGAAACACAGGCTTGAGTGTACAGGTCTACATATTTGCAGCCTTTTGGACATTTGCAGCCTTTGGATCAGTGAGAAAAAGCAAAGTTGGCTCCACTTGTTTACATAACGCTCTGCCAACCTCTCAGCCAGTCTGAGGAGACTGTGTAAGGGGACTGGGTTGAGCTATGTTTCAGCATGTTTATCCCCCTACCTCCAACCCCATTCTCCCTGTATCCTCTCCTGTAGCTAAGACATCAAAGAGCAAAGATGTTCAGAAGGTGTGAAATAACCATAGGCAATATTAAATCCCAGCAGTTTCTTTAAGAAAATGAAACTTAAATGAAGAATAAATGTGCCCTATATCTGTGCAGTTGAACAAAGTCACTTCCAGTGTTGATCCACAGGCCCCCGAGACTGTAGGCACGCACAGGCACTGCAAGGTACGACCTCCCGAGTGCAGAACACTTTCTTTTCCTTCTCTTCCAGACACCATAGTACAGTAGATATGTAGTAGACCACCCTTCTGAAACACAACCACATAGCCAGGCAAACAAGAGACCCACAGCATGCTGAGAGCAACTCTGTTCCTAGCAGTGTAATTGGCAGCTATTCAGATCAACTTTAGGCAACTGGGACACTATGCAATTCCTATGTGAAGGATTTTTCAGGACAACATGGTTTATTTTCAGGAAAAAATTCAAAAATCCTACTTTTCATAAAAGCCTCTAGTTCACCTGTCAGGCAGACATCAGAGAATTCTGGACACAAAGATCATTTCTCCTGTGTGTTTTCAAAGGTCAGGTTGTTCCCCACTACTGCTTCCACCACCTCCACTGCTACCACTACTGTTAGTTAACAGGCAGAAGCCAATAGCCCCATGGTCATCTGCCCTTTGAATCTCAAAAGCCTGAGACTTACCAGGTTGCCTGGCTCACCCCTAAATACAATCCCACTCACTAGGGTCCATCTTCTGAAGCTGCTAAGGAGTACAGAGTAATTATGGGCAAGTTCTCTCTTTGGTGATCCCACAAACACAAACCACAACAGAAGTTGCTGTCTCCTGCTTCACCAAGCCATTTGGATACTGGGGTACAGACTTCATAGGCCTAAGGAGTTGCTATGGAATCGAGGGGAATGATTTGGGAGTGGAAGAGAAACTCTAGATGAGGGCCCCTGTAGTCAATTCACAACAACTTTTAAATATATTAATGGTGCCTTTTCTACCAAACTGGCTTTCCCAAGGCTCAGATGACCTCTGCTCCAAGAATGCTCAATGACTGCTCAAAACAAGTTCGTGACTGAACTCATCCCAGAGCCCACATCTCCCTACGTGAAGGTAGCCCGGGCTTCCTTCATAACTGAATTTAAACTTCATTCTTGGAACCAAGACCAGCCTTTTCACCTGAAAGATAAGGCTATCACTTGCTTTTTACCATATGCCAAATATATCCTGGGACTCAAACTACTTTAAACCACTTCACAAATGTCAGGTGGAGGGATATATGCTAGCTCAGAGAGAGGAGTTAAGCAACTGAACCTTAAAAGCAGTGCACTGGGCCAGCAGGTCCCAGTTTTCCTGGAAAATTATCTCACTTCATAGTCACACAGCTATGCTGCAGATTGGACAAGCCAAGAAGCCTCATCAGGAAGCATTTAACAAGGACATTGGTTCTTGCTCCCCACACTTCACAAGGAGTGGGAAAAGGTCAACTATTAAGTCAGAAAAAATAGCATTTTTTTGGTTTATTTTAGATATCCAACCACAGATTGAGATCATCGTAGGGCAGCATTTGAAAGGAAGACTGAAAAGATGTAGCATTGCATCCTCTTTCAGAAAAGAGGGCGCCTGGAGTCCAACAATATGGGAGATCCGGCTCTTACACAAGTGCACAGTGGTCAGGGAAGCATGGACCGTGGAAGACAGTCTAGGTCTGACCCGTCCTTGATGACTGTGTGGCCCTGAGCACATGATTAGACCTCTCTGTGCTTCAACCCCCTCACCTTTAAAATGGAAAATGTAATGTATGCCTCTACTACCCTCACAAGGTTACCATAAAAATTAAATGAATTCATATTTGTTTAAAAAAAAACAACAAACATTTAAAACAACACCTAGCATACTACAAACACTTCAAGTGTTTGCTAAATAAACACCTTGCAGAATTCTAAGGGAGAGTAAATGTGTGGTTTGCTTATTAATGTGACAGTTGGAAGTTAGCCATAAATTAAAAAATTAATGGGGCTTCCCTAGTGGCGCAGCGGTTGAGCGCTGGGTTGCGAAGCTGCCCGTAGCCTCTGCAGTGCCGGTTCGATCCCCGGCCACCAGCGAGGGTCCCACATGGCGCGCAGACCTCTCCTGCCGCCCGCTGCTCCCCTCAGCAATGTATTTCGTCAGTCTGCCTGTTCTGTTCTCAACTCTGGTTCTGGTGAATTCTCTCACCCTCCCGCGCTTCTGACTGTAGCCAGTGCTTGTATAAATAAATAAATCTTTAAAAATTTTAAATTTAAAAATTAATGGATAGATTTACTGACAGGTGCGCAGACAATTTAGAGTTGATTTGAGGCTTAAAAGTGCCCAAAACAGGGCCTCCCCTGGTGGCGCAGCAGTTGAGTGTTGGGCTGCAAAGCTGCCCGCAGCCTCTGCAGTGCCAGTTCGATCCCCGACCGCCAGCGAGGGTCCCACATGGTGTGACAGACCTCTCCTGCCGCTCCCGCCGCTCCCCTCAGCAGTGTATTTCGTCAGTCTGCCTGTTCTGTTCCCTGCTCTGGTGAATTCTCTCGCCCTCCTGCGCTTCTGACTGTACCCAGTGCTTGCATAAATAAATAAATCTTTAAATTAAAAAACAAAAAAGTGTCCAGAACAAGTTTATCTGACCTCCTGGTGTTCAAAGTGACCTCAATGGGAGACTTCCCAGACTGGGGTAAGGGGGGAGGTATCCAGCCCTGATGAAGCTACATCAGGCCTACTGCACTGCTGCGAGCACTAAGCATCTGCCCTCATCTCCACAAGCCCATGACATATCAGAACCACTGACCTTTCTGTGGATGAGACTGAAGTCCAAAGATGTTAAATAACTTGTCCACGGTACTGGAGGGTAGAACTATACTGAAATCAGAGGCTGGACACTAAAGCCAGTGTACTGGCAAAATGCAAAAAGCTCTGGTAACTGCAGACTCCAATCATAAGCAATTTCTGAAAGTGCTAATGAAAGTGTTCACTGATATCCATTTTTCTTGATGTTAGTCCTACTTTTAAATAGCTTAATTCTCCAGGGGAGGAGGAGGGAGAGGTATCAGAGGGAGGGAGGAAGGAGTAGAGAGGACTGAGGTGATGTTGCACGGGTACACTGGTGAAGGAAACTCTATGGAGACTACACCTGAGGTGGTGAGGGGAAGCAAATACTGTTTAAAAATGAACAATGATGTAAAAAAATTAAATTAATATTAAAAAATAAATAAAAATAAAAAATAGTTTAATTCCTCCCTAAACTATAAAATTAAGCTTTTTGAGAGCAAGGTAGAACAACTGTCAGCAAATGTAAACCACCTAAATTGCAACAACTTAAACAAAATAGTTCTCTACATACCAGTGTGTTACCCCAAATTATTTCATTTTACTAAAAAAAATCTGGCCTTCCCAAAGAATTTTACACATACATAATTTCTTTCTCAAGTAACACAACCAATAAACAATGGCAATCTCCTGAAGACAGAAGGGAAGAAGAAAATAAAGAAAGAACATAGAGACCCTTATTTTCCAGAAAGGGTTTGAACATAACATTGAAAGGAGAAAAAAAACCGTCTTTTAATCCCAGTTCTCCCTAAGCAAAAACTTAAAAACCTGGCACTCCCTGGTGGCACAAGGGGTTAGGCAACACACTATGAAGCAATCTGCAGCCTCTGCAGTATGAGTTCGATCCCTGGCTGGCCAGGGAGCAACCCACATGGCGCAGCAGACCTCTCCTGACTCACCCACTGCTCCCCTCAGCAGTGTGCTTCAGTCGATCTGCCTGTTCTGTTCCCCACTCTGTCTCTGGTGAATCCTCTCACCCCCTGCATCTCTAGCCTGTACCCCAGCTCTTGTATGCATAAATAAATAAATCTTTTTTTTAAAAAAAAAGAAACTTTAAAACCTATTTATACACATCAAAATGTGCAAGGTGCCAGGAGAAATACATTTTCTTAAACCAAGAAGATCTTGTTTCTATTTTTCTTTGAGAAATTTGAGGTCTTCAAAAACAGATTCCTTTGACTTTAACTTCACATAAAAATATGTGAGATAGTTTGGTCTCTAAAACTCTTGAATCCAACTAGGATAAACTGTTTTCCCTACCTCAACTGCCCCAGTGGATTTTGCCCCTTTCCCACATTTAACTGTACACACACAATGTTACCTTTCCCTATCATTCCTGAAGGACCCACATTTCCTCCCATCCTTGTCCTTTATCATTTTGAACTACTGTCCCCTCCCACAGTAATGAAGGGTAAAAGGGTCCCATAAAAATGCAACTTTTTAGAAAGCCAAATCTCTTACCCTTTCTTGTGTTAACTTATGAAAAAGGGAGGCTACCCTTTCCCACCGCCTGGCAGCCCCTCTTGCATGAAGCCTGAGAGGCTAGTAATCCAGAGGTAGAATGTCTTGCAAGTCCCAACCCTAGTCTCAAAATAGTTTTGCAATTTGTCCTACTCCCTGTGTAAAGCTATATTCAGAACAGACACTTTGCTTCCAAGAGATATAATAAATGTAGGCAAGGATTCTTGACAATAAGACATTACCATTAATGTTTGATAGGGGTGAAGGGCTGAGGAAGAGAGGGTGTCAAGGAGGACAAGGGAATTTTTTATATGTCCAGTCACATTTTGACCATCTCCAGGGAGTTTGCTGACTTCCAAGTTTTATAAGGCCCTGAAGTCAAAGTGAAAAAAATGTCTAAAACAAAACAAAAGGGCAAAGAAAAATAAAAATTAAATATATATTCCATTTTTCACAATGTTCTGCCAATGCCACATGACACAGCCTAGTGCTGTGCAAGCAGCCAGGCCTTCAGCTGCAATGAGGAAGAGGCTGGAAAAGCAGCAACAATGAAACGAAAAAGGTGAAGAGAGCCATGGTGTTTGCAGAGCTATCAGGTGCTTCCAGAATGCTCTCTAGGGAAGAGAATCTGTGTACTAGGATACGGTACTCCCAACCCTCATCTCCTCCCCAGATGCCTTAACTATAATGTCTATTTTAGCAGGATGGATTCCTGATGTTAGTGTGCCTCTTAGGATTACTCAATTTCAGGTTTCCTGTCCTACGAAATACTTTACACAAGCTATCAGAAGATAATGTGGTCCTCACCAGTTTCCTGCTTATCAGTCTTCCCCCACTGCCAAACAGAATGTATTCTCTTTCATTTGTTTGTTCCAAAAAAGCCTCTCAACACCAACTCAAAAGAAGAAAGAAACTGGGCCTCCCTGGTGGCGCAAGGGGTTGAGACGCAACCTATGAAGCTATCCGCAGCCACTGCAGCACAAGTTCAATCCCCAGCCAGGGAGCAACTCACATGGTGCAGCAGACCTCTTGTGACTTGCCCGCTGCTCCCCTCAGCAGTGTGTTTCAGGCATTCTGCCTGTTCTGTTCCCCACTCTGCCTCTGGTGAATCCTCTCACCACCCCCCATGCCTCTGGCCTGTAACTCAGTTCTTGTATGCAGAAATAAATCTTTAAAAAAAAAAAAAGAAGAAATATCCCAAAGAATTTCTTTCATGCTCCAGCCCTCCACCCAACAGTCGCAGGCCATATTCTGACAGTCACTGCCCATTGGCAATGCTCACCCCTTTCTCAATGTGATGGCACCACCATTCTTCAGTTATCACAGTACTGTACCTTTCAGATATACAGCATCGGTACCATGATAACCGAAAAAGGACAGTTCAGTCTCATATCTACCTTAATATTTTCTCCCACACAACCCCTCTGCCCCAAAGATGGCCATATAATGACCTTCAAGTATATAAGCATGTATATACACACACAGGGATATAACAGTGCTCAAACAGGCTGTTTACAGCAACTTCATTTACTATCACTGGGAAGTGCTTCTTTCACTGTGCTGTTATAATTCACATCTTCCTATGTGAGCTGCTCTTTTTGGTGAGTACTTAATTTAATACCTCTGCAATCAATTTCTGTTAACATGTAATAGTCTCAGACTCACTTCTACCATCTCCCTACTAGTCCAGTGGCATTCCTATAAACTCAGTCTCTTTCTTTCTTTCCAGTCAGTTCACATCCTACCATCTTGGACAAAGCTAGAGGAAAGAGGGATTTTTAAAAAAACTAACAACAAAACCCAAGCTGTAATAGAACCAGTTTACTTTCCCTAAAATGGAAAAAAAATTAAGTACAGACACAAGTACTGTCTACTAGATATCACATTAATTTAATGGCATGGGAATAAGGAAATGACAGCAACAGGAAGCAAAATAAGCAGGAATGACAATTTCTGACTCATTTAAGGATCAGTACAACCAGATGTTCACAGTACCAGGCTATACATGGTACAACACCTTTGTCATCTTGTACAACTGGAAGATTAAACTGGACAGAATAAAGAGGTTCAAAAAAACAACTCACGTGTAGGGAGAGAGTGGTCCTAGCAGGACTTTGGAAACATCCTGCTGTCCAAGGGTCATGAGCAAAAGAGCCAGGCTCTGATTGGTCGAGTCCACACATCCACCCTATAAACATAAACACTTTAAAAGTTAATCGTTATACCAACAAGAGAGTGGAAAACCAACAAAACAGAAGAGGAAAGAAAACAGAAAAGGATACCCAGAATAGCAGAGTCCACATAAAACCAGATTGTGATGTTCAAGCAATGATAAAATACAACATGGATCTTTTAAGAGTAATCTTTACATCAACTATAGTTAAATCAATGCAAATTGTAGTAACTAGAACTAACAGAATGGACATTCAAGTCTATCTGTGAAAGATAAAACTTTCCCTTCATAATTAAAATAACAGCAGGACATATAATCAAAAAATATATAATCAGTTCTAGGAAATGTATAGTTAATTACCAAGCATTAACTCAATGACTTACATTTATTTAATCTGTCATAAAACACCACAGTCACTCAGAAATAAAAGGACCTTTATCTTAAAGGGCCTTAACAATAGTTATTCAAATAGGTCCAAACTGCTTGCCATATTACATTAGTTTCTCCTCTTTATCTTTTTCTGTATATGTTAAAATTGGAGAACTACTGAAATCACATCCTTCCATTCTTATAGCTTATGTATTATTTTTCACCACTTTTTCATCTTTTCCCACCAAATCAATAAGCACAAGTCATTTCAAAAACTTTCTCCTGAAGTACAGTTGCTTTGGTTTTCTTTCTTCTTTCACTCTTGAATTTCTCAAACATTTCAGGCATTTGCTTCTTTTGGATGCATACTACTACTGTTTAAATTAGTGGCTTAAAACTGTCTTTATTTCTTTTTTTTTTTAAAGATTGATTGATTTATGCAAGCACTGGGTACAGTCAGAAGCACGGGAGGGCGAGAGAATTCACCAGAGCCAGAGCTGGGAGCAAAGCAGGCAGAAGGACCGAAGTACACTGCTGAGGGGAGCAGCGGGCGGCAGGAGAGGCCTGCGCGCCATGTGGGATCCTCCTCCGGTGGTCGGGGAGCTACCGGGGATAGAACCGGCACTGCAGAGGCTGTGGGCAGCTTCGCAACCCAGCGCTCAACTGCTGCGCCACCGGGGAGGCCCAAAACTGTCTTTATTTCTGCTCATTCTTTCTAGTATAATTTTAGTTAAAAACCCAAGCTAATACTGTATAAAGTGAAAGCAGGATAACCTTGAATTTCTACAGATTTTGTAGACATCACAGTAAGAAACCCAGTTTCTGACCACAACACAACTGTCCAAGGCTAGACTCTTCCAGATTTTGAATATAATAGGTAGCCACTCATTGTTATTTATATAAATACACCCCCCTCCTTTTAATGCTATTTATATAAATACACCCCCCTTTTAATGAATAAAACAATTCTCAAGAACAGACAGCCATTCTGTCAGATAATGCAGTAAAAAAATAAGGGGATTTATACTACTACTAGTTTTTATGAAAATCTATTGCTTTTTCTAAACTAGTTGAATTAATAAAGGACAATATTTATCTTAATTAGCAAATTTTACAGTAAGAGAAATCACAGCATTTATGAGGGTCCAAAAAGGAAAACCTGAACTATGGAGAAGAATGAGAATAAAAATTTGTTCTTTCATAAGAGTGTCTAAAATTAAACTGTTAGGGCCTCCCTGGTGGCACAAGGAGTCAAGCACCACACTATGAAGCAATCCACAGCCTCTGCAGCACGAGTTCAATCCCTGGCCAGCCAGAGAGCAATACATATGGCAAAGCTGACCTCTCCTGGTTCGCCTGCTGCCCTCCTCAGCAGTGTATTTCAGTCAGTCTGCCTGTTCTGTTCCCCACTCTGTCTCTGGTGAATCCTCTCACCCCCCGTATCTCTGGCCTGTACCCCAGCCTTGTATGCATAAATAAATAAATATTTTAAAACAAAAAACAAACCAAAAAAAAAAGCACAAAAAAAACTAAATTAAATTAAACTGTTCTTTTTAAGTCTTTGCTCCCTATCACCATGGTTGCCATTCCACCAATCGCAAATGATTTTTATTATGTACTGGACCAGTATTTTAATCTAACAAATATGCTAGGATCTGTGTATAGGACACCATGGAAGGAGAGAGCAGGGCGATCTCTACAGCAGAGGATGCAATCCTTAGTGTGAATGGTTTCAATGTCACTGCAATAGTGATATATGAGCAGAACCTAGACACAATTTAACCTGAAGCCAAAGCTATGCAGAGCAATAGGACAGCCAGTGCTTCTTACCCTGCACCAGAGGGAGGATTTGGGGAAGAAGGAACTTAAGTGGCTCCTGAAGAGTAACAGATTTGGAGAAGGAATGAGAACAAGAGAATGTGGAAAAACACGATCCAGAGACTAAAAGGGGGCTGCATGCTGTCTTCAGATAAGTATATGAAACATAGGGAGAAGGTGAATTAGGCATATTAAGGTAGGGCTTTTCTGAGCTGGTCAAGAGTTTTTAATTTATCTTGGAAGTGAGAAGCAAATGGAAGTCTCTGAACACAGGAGTGAAAAGATTAGATCAGTGTTTTAGGAGAAGATTTAGACTGAAGGTGTTAGAAAGGATTTGGAAAGGACTTCATCTCTGCAAGTGGTGACAGGCAGTACATGTAGCCTAGGTCTGGGAAGGTGGAGGTGGGTAGTGGATGGAGACGACAGAAAAGATCAACAGGAAATAGTGCACATAGGAAGCCTGAAATAAAGTCAAGAAGTACTGGTAATCGATGAGGCATAAATGGAACAAGAGAGACTAGATCAAAAGATTCAAACTTAAGTAAAAATAAATGACAACTTCAAAGGCAATATTTTTATTATTCATTTAAATTATGTCATGATGGGCCTCCCCGGTGGCACAGCGGTTGAGCGCTGTGTTGCGAAGCTGCCTGCAGCCTCCCCCGGCTGCTCCCCGGCCACCGGAGGAGGGTCCCACATGGCGCGCAGACCTCTCCTGCCGCCCGCTGCTCCCCTCAGCAGTGTACTTCGGTCCTTCTGCCTGCTCTGCTCCCTGCTCTGGCTCTGGTGAATTCTCTCACCCTCCCGCGCTTCTGACTGTACCCAGTGCTTGTATAAATGAATAAATAAATAAATAAATCTTTGGATGAATGAATGAATGAATGAATAAATAAATAAATAAATAAATAAATAAATAATGTCATGCCACAGAATGGAGAATTATTCATAAATACATTATTTTATCCTCTTAATTAAAAATCCTAAACACATACAAAGGAACTTTTCTTAAAGATTTCAAAAAATAAAACTGGTCTTTAACTGCCAGTTACACCTGACTTGCTTTGGTTTTTTACCTTCTCTCCCCTTATGATTCTGCTGAAGTTCTTTTCTCTTCTCACCATTAAAACTTACCTAGCCTATATTCCAACCCAGCAGGGCTAGGTCTCTACTCTAAGACTAGTTTAGTAATCCATTAAACTAGTTCATGCTAAACTGTTTAATGGGCAGGATCAGGTTAACTCCTTGGACCAAGGACAATGAAATGATTTGAAGTAGAAGTTAATTAAAGAAAAAAATTAAATAACCTAACCCAGACTGCATGTTTTTTTTTTTTCCTCTTGTGGACAGACATGCTATGCTTTTGCCTGGAGGGATTATGATCTGCTATTTATAGGGATATAAAACCCAACTCCAGCTGTGCCTATAGGCTCCCACTGAGCTGTTCTGTAATGTGATGCTTCCAATTCCCCCAGATCTGCTGGAAGAAAGAGAAGGGTTCCCATGGTCAGATAGAGGCCCTACGGGTCACCAGAGGAAAGAAACCTGCCCAAGTCAACAAGAGTTGTATAGGGATGCACGTAACGCATGCACATTCTTTCCTCACAAATGTCTAGATGACAAATTCCTGAACAAAATAACAAACAGGGCAACCTGATCACTTACCCCAACTTCTAGTTAGTTACTACCCATCTTTTACAACCACTAAAGTTAGCATCAAACATTGGACTAATTCAGCATCAAAAAAGCTGAAGTCATTTTGATTCTGAATCAGTTGTCACATTCAAATCTAGATTTCCAGCTTCCCTGGAAAACAATGCCCCCCTTCCATTGGGCACCTGGGGAAACTGAGAGAAAGTACACACTTTGCTCGGGGTGGTATGTGGCCTTCAACTGCCAGTCACACCTCACTTGCTTTGGTTTTTTACCTTCTCTCCCTTTATGATTCTGCTGAAGTTCTTTTCTCTTCTCACCATTAAAATTTACCTAGCCTGCATTCCAACCCAGCAGGGCTAGGTCTCTGCTCTAAAACTAGTTTAGTAATCCACTAAACTAGTTCATGCTAAATTGTTTAATGGCTAGGATTAGGTTAACTCCTTGGCTTAAGCTTTTGGAAGAGAGTTGCCAAGAAATATGAGAGAAGAACGCTTCCTGATGGTTCCTCTTTCAGAACCTGCAGAGGTTGTAGACATACCCTATAGATTTCTTCAAGCAGGAGCTTAGCACAGTTCCTGCCAAGGTCCTCTGGAAGCACTGCTGTTCCTTGGCCCTGAGGGTTGGAAGCCAGTTCAGCACTGAGGAAGGTGCCATTGGTGGTCTCAGCAACCAGCGACAATCCAAAACCTGGAGACCTGAGGATACAAAAGCATAGGTACTGAATAAGGATAATGAGATAGGGTTCATAATCACCACATAAGAGAAGACAAACAGCATTTTGCACACCCTTCTTCCACTGTCAAAGAACTTGCCCTGAGAATTTTTAACCATCAACACATATAATAACAAGGACTCCCAGACACTTAGCACCTATTTTGTGCCAGTTTCTAAGTTAGGAGCTTTGATACTACAACTCTGCAGGATAGATATCATCATCCACATTTTACAAATGAGGAAATGGAGAACTTAACTAACTACATCCACATAGCTAGAAAGTGGCTGAAACACATTTCAAACACAGGTCTTCCAGACTCCAGAGCCTAAGCCACTTCTCCACCATAGCACTTACTCAGCCCTTACTCACAGCCCGTTTGGAAAGTATAAGAAACCTGGAGAATAATCTGATTACAGCTCTTGAGAATATCAGGCTTTTCCCCCCATAATAAAAAATACAACAGAAGCCAGAAATGGCTTAACACCTTTATGCTTTTGTCCCTAAGGGACGTCTCTAAATTCAGAATTCAATTAATATAATCAATGAGCTGGTGCCATGTTGTTTTATTTCTACCCCCCCAACATCCAGAACCTAACATCTGCTGTCCAGAACCTCAGCTGATTCATTCACTCATCCAACAAACATTTCTGGAGAAGTATCCAGGGACAAGGAACTTGGGGCACTATAGTAAACCACAAGTGTTCTTGACCACTTGGAGTTTAGTGACAACCAGTTTGACACGTAACAAAATCAGTCCATAAGCAATTAAAAGCAAGTTTTGTTGCATAATATTTTCAGATTTGATACAGCGATTCTACTTTGCCCAATGACTTTTTTTTTTATCTTTTTTTTTAATTAATTTATTTATTTAAGCACTGAGTATAGTCAGAGACACAGGAGGGTGGGAGAATTCACCACAGCCAGAACAGAGAGTAGAACAGGAAGAGTGACAAAGTACACTGCTGGGGGGAGCAGCAGGCTGCAGGAGAGGTGTGCGCGCCATGTGGGACCCTCACCCAGTGGCCGGGGATCGAACTGGTGCTGCAGAGGCTGTGGGCAGCTTCGCAACCCAGTGCTCAACCGCTGCACCAACGGGGAGGCCCTGCCCAATGACTTTTAAGTAAATGTGTTACCAGGAAAGGTGCAGCAGCCTTTCCAGCAATAAGGCTATATGCAATCACAATACAGAACCCGCCTCCTTTAACAATTCAACACATGTGTTCATGAAGTATTTGGTGGTGTGTTCCCCTTAATGGAGAGAGAAGATGACTGGCACTTAGACCAAGAGAAGATTTTTTTCACTAGATTTTATTTACTCAGGGTGGAAGAACTTGTGTGTGTGTGTGTATACAGAGTGTAGATGGGATTTAAAGTTCAAGACACTATTTGTTAATAACTAGGCTTTCATTGCCCTAGGCCTAGGGACTAGACTCCTCCACTCCCAGTGCTGGTCATTGTGACATTTTCCATATGATGGGCACTCAAAAGATGCCTGTTGCTGACAACAGTTAGTCAGAAGGAAATCATTTCTGAAATCATTCTTCCTCTGACTGCCCAACCTCAGAGCTGGCAGCATTAATGTCATTCAGAACAGTAGTTAGAAAATAGCTGGGGCAGCTTCAGAATTAGCCTCCAAAAACACTTTTGGAGTTGACTTACTTTCCGGAGTTGACTCCTTTCATGTGGTCTGTGTAAATATAGATATCGGGTATAAACTTGTTGAGGATGCTCCTTGCAGAATCCACAATCCGGTTAGCCATCTGAGGTGATACACGTACAGAGTACCTGCAACCTAGAGTTAAGGAGGGCATTCTGCTGGGACTCCAGAACAAAGAAAAGTCAGTTATAAAGCTAGCAAATACTATGGAACTGTAATAACAAACTAGGACTTCTAATTACAGTCTATTTCCCAACTATATTTACTTTATAGTAACACAACCTAATTTTTTTATCACTCTATAATTTTTACACTGCGATTTTAAAAAGCTAAAATGCTCTGGTTAAAAAAAAATCAAGCAATATAGAGAGTTGGAAAGCATAAAGTACTTCCCAATTCTGCTTCTAGACTTCCTGCTAACATTCCCTCCCCTAGAAATGGTTCAGCTCAATTTTGGGACATGGAAAGACAACTCTCTCACTGTATGACAACAGCCAGGTTCCCTGTGAAATATCCTCTGACCCCCCTCACTGCTATAATCTTTCTTTTTCAGGACCAAAGGAAAGGATAGACACTACCTGGGTCAGGCCAAGCATAAGGCAGCTGCTGTTTATAAAGATCTAAAAAGGTTTATTTGTTTTAAACTTACAGAGCCTATTTTCAGTTATTTAAATATCAATTACCCCATTTTGTCAATGATACAGGCTTCCCATACCTGCTATTTATGGTCATAACACTGATAATTAGCACTTTTACAACACAGCACACTCAGGAAGCAAAGAAGGAAGGAATTGGTAACTCAAATGAAAAGGCTGGTATTTGAGAAAGTGGAAACTAGTAGCTTATATTAGATTTGAATGCAGAGACTTGCTGTCCCTAAATCACAAATCAAATAAAAAAAAATGTACTGAACACTTTTAATCTACAATATACAGTCAAGAGCTTCCTCTGTATGTGGGATGAGGGATTATAGAAACAGAGAGGTAATATGTCATCTCCCACTACCTAATACCCTAATCGGGTTTCCAACAGGGAAAACAAGGGATATGATGTGCCCATCCCTGCACACAAAAATTACTTTCAATAACACAATTTCCATTTGAGCTAGAGAAACAAAAAGCTCAGAGACTGTGCAAAGAAACTGACGCCATCTCTTCCCTTTTATGATCCATCCTGAACACCCCACTGTAAAAACAATCCTTCTCCATGAGAATCCCCCCGTAACTCTAAGCTCTTCCAGATCTCACTATCAAAACTCTTCAGTTTGGTCAGTATTCATCCCCAGTCTGGCACCATCATACCCCCACCCTTCCAAATTATCCAAATTCTTCAACCTGGACTGCCTGCCTCCATTATTCCAGCCCAGAGTTCTCTTTCTCTCCTGAAACCCTCTAGCCCAGTACCCACCTATGGTCACTAATTGAACTTACCAGACATCTTCCTTCATACACACACATTTTGTTCTTGCTCTTCAATAAGACCACACACTCCACAAGGGAAAGGACTCTATTTCTGTATAACTCAGAACTCTCTAATACACTAGTTTTGTACTCAAAAATATGTGATAAATATTTGACTTGACTCAAAGGACAAACCCGAAATGAGGAAAGAGCAAAGAGGGATTTTTCAATACGCACACAGAGCCCAGTTACATCACCACCTCTCTGTCCAGAATGTACTTTGACCACAGGCATCTCAGACAAACAGTCCCGGATCTCATACCCTTTGGACCTGGGGGATGATTTTCTTCTGAAGCTGCCCACCCTTCCCAGGAAAGCACAGCTGTCCTATCTTAACACAAAAACCTAGAGCATTCATGGTTCCCAAAGCTCTTTCAGGTACATAATCATCTTATTTTATACCCACTGTAATTCTGGGGCAAGGGTCACAGATTCTTGGTTCCAGAACTCACACTGAGGAAAACATCTAAGATTCAAAATTAAATAGATCCAGCTTCCCAAAGACAACTTCCTCCCCTAATGCCTCCAGAGATGTGGAAACCAAAAGGTAATAGTACCAACTCAAGGCCAGAGAGAACCTATGCTAGAATTCAGGCAGTGAAATGAAAAAAGGAAAGGAGCTTTAAAGTCGGCTACATCTCAGAGTCGCCACGGAGCCACCTGGCTTGGAAAGGAGGCCCTACCAAGGAATGACTATGAGTTCTAGAATCAGACAATCCACCTTCAAATCCCATTTCCAGCAAAGTGCGTCACTCTGATCTCATATGCTGGTCTCTGTGCCTCCATTTCCTTATCAGTAAGAGAAGAATAATCATTAATACTCTCCTCAGGGTCTGGAAGCTCAAATGAAATAATGCATGTAAAGCACATAGTGCCTGGTGGTGGCAAGAGTCCAGTGGATGTTAACTATTGCTTTTCTTACTGTTACTTCGACATTCAAATCCAAAATAGTTTCTTATCCTTCTGGAAACCAGAGACCTCTAGGAATGTGATAAAAAGCTATGGACTCTCTTAAACATACATACCCCCTATTGCAGACAATTTCAGGGGAATGTGATAAAAAGCTATCGACTCTCTGAAACACACACACACCCTACTGCAGACCATTTCAGGGAAATGTGTACCTCCTGAAGCCCACTGATGAATACCATATGAAGAACTCTATCCAAGACAGATTCATAGTTACAGTCCATAAGAAGCTCCCCCCCATTCTTCTCCCTTCCTGTTGTTCAAGGTCAGAGAAAGGTAAAGAGACTGTGTATATTTGAGAGGGAGAGTGGGGGAGAGGGTAGGAATGGGGGAAAAGATTGAGATTCTCTAACCACCTTCCTTCATGGTTAGAGAAAGGAAACCAAATTGTCCCCAAAATTACAACTCTCTCCAATCTTCTGCTTCTACCCCAAGCTTTTTCTTTTAATTCTTATATACCAAATCATCACTACTGGGACAGAATCACAAAATTAAAACACAGTGTTCCCTTCTCTCATCCTGCATCAGGTAGGTAGAAAATGAGAATGGGTGGCATTAAACAAAGATTAAACCTATGCCCCTCACAAAGGGAAAAGATGCATTTTGGGGGGTGACTCAGTTAAAACCACAAACACACTCAAGAGTAGAGCTAGTTCTCCCACCTTGATCCCTCCTATGAGGAACAAAACCTCAAGCTCAGCCCAACAGTGGTTAAAAAGCAAACAAACAACAACCAAAAAAACCCACAAAACCAGCTAAAGGTTTTTCCAAAGGGAGTTCTTTTATCCCAGGCTCCAAAACTGGCCAAGAAGGTTGGATCTCAATTCAAACCCACATTCCTTGGAGGTGTTTATAAAATGGGCAGTTCTGTCAGTGGCTGGAACATTTGGTTTGCAGACAGGGATCTGAGACCGGTGCTGCAATAACTTTCCTCAGGAGTTCAGAGAAAGGTTCTCTAAGCAGAGGTGTACTGAGGATGATTCAGATGTCCTACCCCACCTCAAGAAAGGGGTGGGGGGCCTTCCTAGTGGCGCAGGCGGTTGAGCGTTGCACTGTGAAGCTGTCCGCACGCAGCCTCTGCAGCATGGGTTTGATCTCAGCCGGCCGGCCGGCGAGAATCCCACACGGCAAGGCAGACCTCTCTTGTCTTCTTGCCCGCTGCTCCCCTCAGCAGTGTACTTGGTCACTCTGCCTGTTCTGTTCCCCACTCTGTCTCCGGTGAATCCTCTCACCCTCCCGTGCATCTGGCCTGTACCCTGGTTCTTGTATAAAAATAAATAAATCTTTAAAAAGAAAGGGGTGGGACTCAGGACTTCACCAGTCTTTCTGGCTCAGATTCCACATAAGAAAGTCTCAAAGAAAACCACGAAGAAGCCAGGGAGGAACAAAGTCACACCGCAGGTGCCTAGGGGCACAGCAGTTCTCTTAGCTTTCACATTCTCATCCATACAACCCCAGGGGCTTCCCCATTTCCCAGTGTGGTCATCAAAGCCCTCCTCAGAAGGTTTTGTGCACCCAGTACAGAGAGTACAGGAGGGACTCGAGTATGACAGCCTTGTTACACTCGTATTATTAACAGAAGACTTTGTAAAAAAACACATGCTGGAAATCACATTTCTAGACTAGCGAGGATAGATTCTCAGCACAGTTCACTGCCATGATACAGCAAAAAGAAAACAAATCTCAAATGAGAATAACCAAATTGAAATAGTCCTGGCAGTGAGGTAGGATTTCAGGTGTAAGGCCACTGCCACAATATTTTTGGTAACAGTGAAAAACAGAAGAAAATTCAATGACCATCAAAGAGTTTAATTTGGGGTCCTTTATATGGTGAAATACAATGTTTCCATTAATACAAACAAGGCTTGAGTTATAAGTAACTGAAACAATAAGACATATTTGGTAAAAGAAAACAAACACTCATATTGCATTTCCATTTCTCCATAACCTGTTTTAATCTCCTCAAAATCAGAGAATATAAGAGTTAAACGTCACCTTCAGAAGTCAATTTAACTACGCACCTGGGGGTTCCCAGAACAGGAGCCAGTTCTCCCTCACCCTCTCTCTTTACATGCAGGGGATGCGCCCCTTAGAAGGACTCTGGTAAAGCCATGCTGAGAACAGACCATATCCAGCGTTTTTCGATATAAATTCACTGTTCCTGATCCTTAGAAGAACTTCAAGCAACAGTGTAAGTTTGATCTTTTATCTCAACAACAGCTCTCTCTACCTGGTGGTTGTGAGGCCTATCCTATTCCACGTCCTCTTCACTTACTAATAAGTTCACCTGGGTCTCTGAAAAATTAGTTCATTGCACACTTCTTTTCATCCAAATAAAACCTCCTCCCAAGTCCCCTGAGGAATACTAATTTGACCTTAAGCATCTTCCCCAATCCTGAGAAGACTTTACCTACTTTGTCAAACTTCCCTTTAACCCCCAGAAAGTCATTCCCCAAACCTATCAAGTGCCCTGGCATCCAACACCTGCCCTTACCCAGATCTTGTCAGCACATAGAATTTTACCACTTTTAATATTTGAAATCCAAAAACACACTTCCCTCAACACAATTGCTTGTTTCTTCTGCACAGCACACATATCTACTTTCACTAGACTGAATCTTTAACCTGTTACGGTTTCTAAGATTTCCCCTGACCACCTGGTTTCTTGACTGGCAAGCCCCTACTACATTACTAGTAAGGAGTACACTGGTCGTCACTACAAAGAAAACGCTCATCAATACTCCCTCCAATTCAGACTTCCACACACTCACCCAGTCAATCCATAACCATCCCAGGATGAAACTGGCCCTCCTGCTGTCTCTACTCTCTCTTGCTGCCAACTGCTACTATACACAGCCACACAGTCATGCAGTTGGCACCATGATACAATTGCAGCCTCAGCAGGGCCCTTATTGTTGTTCCACAGCCTTTTTCTTTTCTTTGGTTACTACACCAAACTGTATCCACCACCACTGTCACACTCTTATCCCTGACCAAATCCTAACTGAGTCACAATTCAAAATTCCTCCCAACCCGCTTCAAATCACCTCCAGACAGCTGGATCAAGAGCCATCCTTATCACAGACCTTCATATCATGTCTTTAATCCATCCCCTGTCAAACAATAATAAAAATAATAGCAGGGACCCCGCTCGTGGCACAAAGGGTTAAGACGCAACCTATGAAGCTGTAGCAGCCTCTATAGCACGCCCTGCCGGCCGGCCAGCCAAAAAACAACCCACATGGAGCAGCAGACCTGTCCCGTCTCACCCGCTGCTCCCCTCAGCAATGTACTTCGGTCAATCTGCCTGTTCTGTTCCCTATTCTGTCTCTGGTGAATCCTCTCACCCCCCACACCTCTGGCCCGTACCCCAGCTCTCATATGCATAAGTAAATAAATCTTTAAAAAAAAAATAAAAATAACAGCAGCATACACAAGCCCAGCACATCATATTAAATAATACCTCATCCTCATATAATCTTCATTGCAGGTATGGTATGACACTATACCATGTCATAGTATAGTGGGTCCAAAGATAACTGAATCAACCAAAGCTTGGGGCCAAGATCCTATCATCAGTGGTAGCACCAGAGTCACTACCCACAGCAGTGATTGCAATATCTGTGCTTTAATCACTTTGCCACATTGATTAATAAGTCTCCCTCTCTCAGGCTTAAATCTGTTTTACCTAATCTACATAAATAATCAAATAATTGCCAGCTCATGTTTTTTTAAAGGGAAAGAATCTTCTCAACTCTCTCTTCATCAAATTACCTGATCTTTCTTTTTACTACTGTTTCCTGTAAAAAATTTCCCTCTCAGATACTCCACAATCCAAAACTGGTTACTGACCTCTGTTTCTACCACTCTTGGAAAGAGTACCTCACAGGGAATCAGCAGCAGCCTGCTGTGAGTTCTTCGCCTATCTCCCCAGCCAAATGCTGACTCCTCTGGATCGGGGCACTGACCTGGGCTTCAAGAAGCTGCATTTTCTTTATTTTCCTCCCAACTCTTTAACTTTTCCTAGTCTGCCTCCTGGAAGCACTTACTTCACTTCCGCTTTCAAGTTTTACTGATCTCTCAGGATTTTCATCCTCCTTTGTAGTGTACATGGTAGTTTCAATCCTTCTCAAATCATTCATTTCTGGACTTCACCTTGTCTCCAAGTTGCAAATCTACATTTCTAATTTCCTTACCAAAGTTACCTCCCTGTAACCATCTTGAAGAAGCCTCAAACTTAACATGAATAAAACTGATTTTAATCTTCACCATCCCCAACCCTGCCACAGCCCACCCCAAATATTTGTAGCTATTATCAAAACAAACATCTCCAGCCAGATGCCTAAGTGAGAAACAGCAAATTTATCCAAGTATATAAGGAATTCATACAACACAATATCAAAACACAAATAACCTGATTAAAAAGTGGTCAAAGGATTTGAATAGATTTGAATAGTTTCTCCCCAAATATACACAAATGGCCAAAGGGTACATGAAAAGGTGCTCAACACTTTTAATCATCAGAGAAATACAAATCAAACAATGAGATGTCATCTCAAACTGCTAAACAGAAACAAACAAAAAAACAAAAACAAACAAAAAAATGTGGTGAAGGTGTGGAGAAAAGGAAGTCTTACACACTGTTGGTGGGAATGTTAATTCATATAGCCATCATGAAAATAAATATAGAAGTTTCTCAAGAAATTAAAAAGATCCATATTGAACTGAAAGGGGTTATGCTAAGCAAAATAAATCAGAAAAGGGACAAATGTTAAATGATTTCACTCAGATACGGAATATAAAGAAATAAAACAAAGGAAAGACAAAACAAACCCTACAGGGGCCTCCCCAATGGTGCAGCAGTTGAGCGCTGGGTTGCGAAGCTGCCTGCAGCCTCTGCAGCGCCGATTCGATCCCCGGCTGCTCCCCGGCCACCGGAGGAGGGTCCCACATGGCGCACAGACCTCTCTTGCCGCCCGCTGCTCCCCTCAGCAGTGTACTTCGGTCCTTCTGCCTGCTCTGCTCCCCACTCTGGCTCTGGTGAATTCTCTCACCCTCCGCGCTTCTGACTGTACCCAGTGCTTGTATAAATAAATAAATAAATCTTTTTTAAAAAAAAAAAAATCTAAAAATCTGAGTGTAGAATTGAGGCTATAAATCAGAAAGGGCTGGGGCTAGGAGACTAGGGAGCACAATGGACGATGTAGAGGATTATTAGTGCTTTGGTTGTGGACATGGAGTTACGGCAATATCCATCTGAAGAGGTATAAACCTATGCCCTTAAAATATATACGGTGTTGGGCCTCCCAGGTAGAGCAAGGGGCTAGGCACCACACTACGAAGCAATCCGCAGCCTCTGCAGCATGAGTTCGATCTCCGGCCAGCCAGGAAGATCCCACATGGCAGGCATACCTCTCCTATCTTGCCCACTGCTCCCCTCAGCAGTGTATTTCAATCAGCCTGTTCTGTTCCCCAATCTGTCTCTGGTGGATCCTCTCCCCCCTCACATCTCTGGCCTGTACCACAGCTCTTGTATGCATAAATAAATAAATCTTTTAAAAAAATATGTACATATATATATACAGCATTCTAAACCAACAAGACCTCAATGAAAATTAATTTTCAACAAATAAGATTTTTAGTGAACATATACAAATGCTGATTTATAATAATGCATATCTGAAAAGTATGTAAAAATAGGATTGTTATAATGCAATCCTATTTTAATAAAAAAAATTTTTTTAAATCCATGAGATCTAGCAATTCTACTTCTAAACATACATCCAAAATAATTGAAATCAAGATCTCATAGATACATATGTACTCGTATGTTCATTTCATCATTAGTCATAATAGCTAAGATATAGAAGCAACTTAAATATCCATTGATAGATGAAGAAAATGTGATATTTACATACAATGGAATATTATCTATCCCTTAAAAATGTCACAACAGGGTACTATAGAAACTATAGTACCCTGTATTAAGTGAAATCAGCTAGACACAGGAGAACAAACATTACATGATCCCGATTATACATATAAATAATCTAAAGTAGTTAAACTCATAGAAGCAGAGACTGGAATGGTGGTTGTCAGGGGTTAGAGAGGGGAAAATGGAATGGTGGTTGCTAAGGGTAGAGAAGGAAAAATGAGAAAGTGTTGCTAAAAAGTACAAAGTTTCAGTTATGCAACATTAAGACTACAGGGTCCACTGCACACCTTAATGTACCTATAGCTAAGAATACTGCATTTATACTTAGAAAGCTGCTAAGAGGATAGACCTTACGTTGTGATCTTGTCACCAGAAATTTAAAAAATTAATTTTTTTTGAACTAAGACAGAGCCTCCCTAGTGGCGCAAGGGGCTAAGTCACAGCACTATAAGGCTATCTGCAGCCACTGCAGCAAGAGTTCGATCTCCGGCCAGGGAGGTGACCCACATGGCACAGCAGACCTCTCCTGTCTTGCCTGCTGCTCCCCTCAGCAGTGTAGTTCAGTCAATCCACCTGTTCTGCTCCACACTCTGTCTCTAGTGAATCCTCTCACCCCCAACACCTCTGGCCTGCACCCCAGTTCTTGTATGCATAAATAAATCTTTTTAAAAAATTTAAAAAAAAAGACTAAGATGGCAGGAACAATCTTTCAGAGGTAACAGACATGGAAGCTGATGGTACTGATTATGTCAATGGTTTCACAAGTGTATACTTATCTCCAAATATTAGTTGCACACATTAAAGTCTGTGTGGTCATTCGTATGTCAAATAATAATTGTAGCTCAAAAAAGTTTTTAAAAAATTAAGGTAATTAATTAATTGATTATCAAAGTCTAAGCAGAGTAAGCACTAAACAAACAGTAAATATTATTCCCTACATCCTGTACACAAAATTAGCCACTCTCTTAGCTTCCCCCACTCACTATGCATACATCTACATGATTTTACACATTATATCAAAACTATGTGCTTGCATATTTCATTTCTTCACCAAGTAATGAGATCTCCCTTCTGAGGAAGAGATTTCAGTGCATTTGGAGGCCCCAAGCCACAGCTTTTGGGAGAGTATTACATATATGCAAGTTATTTGCTGAGTTAACTGAATAAATCAATTTAGTCATGTTGAGGCAAACAATAAAGCATCATATCTCAACCAACAATTACAATTTCATTGTCAAGAATTTTCCAAGATTGGGTCTCCCCTGGTGGAGCAGCGGTTGAGCGCTGGGCTGCGAAGCTGCCCGTAGCCTCTGCAGCGCTGGTTCGATGCCCAGCAGCCAGTGAGGGTCCCACATGGCATGCAGACCTCTCCTGCCGTGCCCACTGCTCTCCTCAGCAGTGTGCTTTGTCAGTCTGCCTGTTCTGCTCCCCACTTTGGTGAATTCTCTCACCCTCCCGCGCTTCTGATTGTACCCAGTACTTGTAAAAATAAATAAATCTTTAAAAAAAAAAGAATTTTCCAAGATTATTGTCTAAAATGTAAATAACCCTGAGATGTAGAGTTGTTATGAGCCATTCTTAGTGCGGTAAGAAAAAAATAAGAAATCTTATCCAAATGCAAAGGATACGCCATTCCTCTGATTCGTTTGATTTTTCCTGGATCTGTGAGTTGAACAGGTTTCAGGAACTTTCTTATGGGACATGAGAAGAACACCTCACCTCCTCCCCCAGGAGGCATTCCCCGTCGCACAATCTGCATATATGGGGAGAAAGAAGAAATGAGGATACAGCAAAAAGTGGATTATCCTGACACCCAATCTAGAAGGTTTATACTAAAGGACTCTTCTTTACAAGACAGGTAGCTCTTTCACATTCAACTTGTCAATCCCTTCGAGATCAACAGCACCTTATGTTAGTTTCAACAGGGCAGTGTTGAGCAAAGACACCATATGGTGTGTCAGAAAAAGGAGCAGATCATGTCAGCATATCCGAGTCAAATTTCAGGCAGGACACTTCACCTCCAGGGCCTGTTTTTTCATCCTTAAAATGAGGGACTGGCCTACTTCATCAACTGATTCCATTTTTTAACTATCAGGAACTTCCTTTTCTCCTCCTATGCAAATAACTGATATATCAAAACTCTATTTATTTAAAAAATAACAATGTAATAAGAAGGAGAGATGCCAGACATCTTAAGATATCCAGTGTTATCACATTGGATTGACATGATTTCTTTCAACAGCTTGAGTCCCACTCTGCCTACTGCTAACAGATGCTTAAGTTACTTCTACTAGGTCTTAAAAATACTGAAAATTCTCAGAGGCATCCAAAATGCAAGACCATGGACATAGTTATATCCAAATGATCTAGATCAGAGAGGCTGTATGCCAGAATCCTGGCTCCACTATTTACTAACTGAGTGACAGGAATGGAGTTGTTAAAGGAGCAAAGGAAGTTAATATATGTGTAATGCTTACAACAGTGCCCACCACAAAGTTAACTGTTGGCTACTACTATCATTATGAAAGGGTCCCTTTTTTAGCTCAAAACCTGTAACATGTGGTTCACGAATTCTGTGGCTCTTCCCATAAATGTCAACTTCAAATGTGACACACACTAGGAGTCATAAGAAAATGCTTTACACAGATATACACAGCCAAGAATTCACACCTTCTTACCTTTAGCTCAAATGATTCACCATCAATCCCAAACTGTTTCAAGAGAGGAAGGGCTGTTGCCTTGAGAACGTCAACCTGTAGAATTATTTCGGGAAAAAAAAAGATTAGTTAAAATCCTGAGCAGATGTGGGCCTCCCTGGTGGCGCAGGCAGTTGAGCGCCGCGCTGTGAGGCTGTCCGTAGCCTCTGCAGTGCCGGTTCAATCCCCTCCAGCCTCAGAGCAACCCATATGGCAAGCAAACCTCTCCTGTCTTACCTGCTGCTCCCCTCAGCAGTGTATTTCATCAGTCTGCCTGTTCTGTTCCCTGCTCTGTCTCTGGTGGATCCTCTCACCTCACCCTCCCATTCATCTGGCCTGTACCCCGGTTCTTGTATAAATAAAATAAATATTTAAAAAAAAAAAAATCCTGAGCAGATGTGAAAAAGAAAAAGCCCATGAAGCAGGCTGAGGCTTAGCAACAGATAGATGATGCAGCCTGGTAAAGAGGAAGGACACTGGCTTTAAAGTGAGGTGGGCCAACTCTGCTCCCAAGACTGTGATTTTATAAGCCACATGGGCCTCTCTGAGCCCTGCTTTTCTCATTTATGATATGGAGACCTACTCCTACCTTAGAAGTCATTTTGAGCATCACAGACATCCTGCAAAAGGAATCTAGAAACTCCTGGACTAATACAGAAAACAAAATGGGACCTCTGTTCATTCTTACGGATATAAACTCTATGGAAAAAATATCAGCATTTTTTTATTCATCTTTTTCCAGCAAGGTTGCTTAATGTTTAGAGATGATGACACTCTAAGCCAAAGCAAACCAAATGAACTATTCAAAGACTACCTAAGAGTTCTGCTGATACCCAGCACACAGGCAGCTAAAGGTAGGTAGTGGTTCTACAAGGGAGTATGGGCCCATGGGAGAATGATAGGTTCAATAAAGCAGCACAAACCCCAAAATGTAACTGACTGCACCCACAAGACTGTGCCAAGAATGCTATTTTAATGTCCTCTCCATTCAGAGGTCCTAGGAGACCTGGGCTTACTTCTTAGTTACCTGTGGTTTCCTCATAGAATGTAATAATGATAATAAAATCAATTTATCTAACAAGTCAGTGAATGTAGCCTCAAAGGAAACAAGGAAAAGAAAATTACTCCCTTACTTATTCCCAATGGAACAAGCCCACACAGAGACTGACCCTATCAGGAGGCAGTGAGAGTAGTTCAAGCAGATGATGCAGGGAAAAGCCCTGGTCTTGATTCAGGCTTTGCCTCTGGCTGGCTTCAGACCAGCTCCTTTGGCTGGTCTCAAAGGAGCTCAGTCTGCATGTCTTGAAGTTGCTACCAACTCCCACATGGTGAGACTCAAAAGAATGATACTGTGGGCCTCCCCTGGTGGTGCAGCGGTTGAGCACTGGGCTGCGAAGCTGCCCACAGCCTCTGCAGTGCCGGTTCGATCCCCGGCCACCGGTGAGGGTCCCACATGGCGCGACAGACCTCTCCTGCCGCACGCGCTGCTCCCCTCAGCAGTGTATTTCGTCAATCTGCCTGTTCTGTTCCCTGCTCTGGCTCTGGTGAATTCTCTCACCCTCCCACGCTTCTGACTATACCCAGTGCTTTTATAAATAAATAAATCTTTAAAAAAAAAAAATCATACTGCAATAAGGCATTATAGCAGAGAACAGGCCCCAACTAAATATCCTGATAACAGAAAATTAATCAGAGGTGAAAAAAAAAAGACCTATGGGATCTAGGATCATATTCAGAATAGACAAAGTGAGACAGCAATAGTTATGGGGAAAATCCATTAAAGATTAGCTGATTTCAATTAAATATTAAAGCTAAACATACACCACAACTTAAAACATGGAATTGGGATTGCCAGAACCAAAAATAATTCAGCTAGGCTAGAAATTAAGGGTGGTTAAGGAGAAGGCCAAGACAGATTCCTGGAAAAAGTCGGGGAGGGAGAGGCTAGGATGTGGGTTACTGCCTGTAAAACTCCCTAGAACTTGGTAGCCACCAGCTCTTCTGGGGAAAGAAAAGCAAGAAAACAACACCCCTCTAGCTCATCCTACCTATACCTGGAGGCATAAAGGATCAAATAAAACTTACTTTGAGGGTATGGTTCTGCCTTGTAAAGCACTCTCCATCTGACACAGAGGGCAGGCAACTTGGCGTGGTGGGACAAGGGCTGGAAAGCAGGTATGGGCTTGAGTCCCACTCTGCCTCTTGCTGGCAGGGACCTGAACAGTTCCTATTATGTAAAATGAGGGGCTTGGCTGGACATGTCTCCTCCTGCTCCAGACTACACCAAGTTATCTGTTATCTCCTCTCCATTCAGAGCTCCAAGAAGACTGAGGTCCTTCCGTATTCGTTTGTGAATTCCTTAACGAATGTAAGGATGACATTCAAACTACATTTATCTAACAAGTCAGTGTGCTCTGAACACTAGTTTTACCAAATAGGAATGAGCTGCAAGTTTTCCATAAGAAAAACAGAATCTTCACTCTGCAGTTAGAAACAGCCAAAGTCTGATCCAAGCACCACCCCCCTGCCCCAGGCAAATGAGTACCCTGACACTTCAGTGAAATCAATCAATAGGAACAAATGTGATCAGATTCATGCCAAATAGAAAAGGGCAAGAAGCTGCTGAGTTATCTTGTCTGAAACTGTGATAAGAACACCCACCTCACGGGGTTGGTACAAGAATTATATAAATATGGGGCCTCCCTGGGGGCACAAGGGGTTAAGGTGCAGCACTATGAAGCTATCCGCAGCCACTGCAGCAGGTGTATGATCCCCAGCCAGGGAGGTAACCCATATGGCACAGCAGACCTCTCCTGCCTTGCCCACTGCTCCCCTCAGCAGTGTATTTCAGTCAATCTGCCTGTTCTGTTCCCCACTCTGTCTCTGGTGAATCCTCTCACCACCCTCGTGCCTCTGGCCTGCACCCTAGTTCTTGTATGCATAAATAAATAAATCTTTTTTAAAAATTAAATAAATACGGATATATGTATGTACACTTAGTGCCCAGCTCACAATAGGCTTTATGGTACTTTATTTCCTACTCTTTACTCAACTTGTGCCTGTCTTATATATGTGCCTCTAAGGATATTACTCTCCTAATGGTCAATGAAGTTTCTCACTGCAGTTTCTCCCAACTCAACTCCTGGAAGACCAACTCTGTGATTCATCCCCAACTTCTTAGATTTGTCCTACTTGGCTCCTCCAAATATTTAATATTTATACCTCCACAGTCACTGTCTATAGCTCCTGTTCTTCCATTCACACCTTAAACACTGATTTTCTCCTTTTCTTCTTCTATTCTCAGTCCAGGGACCAAAAGCAAAACCTATAAAGCCCACAGAGACGAGAAAGGGAATTTTAATGGGAATGATGAGGTCAACTAAGACCTGTATCCAACTGGTAAGTTCATGCCTTATTCAAAGAGAACAGCTGCTATTCAGCTCCAACCAATGTCTGCTGTGGATGTTCAGTCATACAGAGTTGCCACATCAACCAACAATAATACAAAATCCGGGGCTTCAAACATGAACAAATAGTTCAGTAATACATATGACCACCACACTCTATACAAGCCAGAGGAAAAAGACCTGTAGGATTTTCAGTCAAAAAACCACTAGTGCTCAACTTCAGAGTCTTACAGAACTAAGTATCCTGATGTTACCTCTGGGGCTACAGACAATAAATTCCAATGGCCAACTGATCATCCCCATGTACATATCCTGCCAATATCCCAGGGAACAGAGGAACAAAATAAACACATCACCATTTACACTGCTGCAATTTTTCTCTTCCCCCTGTCAAATTCTTTCTGATCACTAGTCTTCAAGTCAACCAGGACAGAAATCATAGAGATTATGATAGCTCCCTATCCCAGCACTGATCAATTGTCAAATTATGAAGTTTCTCCCTCCACATTATCCTTAATACCTGTCCATTCCATTCCTTCCATCTCTATCATGTTTAAAATTAGTTGACACCTCTCCAACTCATCCCTGTCCAGGCCTCCACAGCTATCTTCCTAAAATCCAGAATGTCTATGGTTTCCCATCCTCTAGAAAACTCAATCTGAGCACTCTGTTTGTACCCCTGTCAGAAGTCAGAGGCATTCAGCCTGTAGTCTCGCCAGCTATTTACCCCATGAGACCAAGTTCTCTAAGAGCAGTACTCATTATATTTATTCTTGTGGGCAGGGAAGATGAAGACATGAATTGATGGGAAAACCACACATTTAAGAGAAAGCTCAAAATGAATAAGTCACAAGCAGTAAAAGTTATTCTTTATCCAGTATTAGGTATTATCCTAGGCTAGAGTCAGGTACTTTTAAGCAGTCATTTTAATCATAGAGCAAGCAAAAGCAGGTAGTCTTGCAGTATATTAAAACAAATTTACAGCGAAATAAGCCAAAAAGAAAAAGAAAAATACCGGATGGTCTCACTCATAGCAGGAATCTAGAAAACTTAAATAAGGGACCAGGAAAATGAATAACTATAAGATAGTGAAAATCAAAATCAACAAAAAACTATGAACCAGAGACACTTTTAGGGGGGCGGGAGGGGAGGGATTGGGGTCAGAATGGGGGGGCTGCAATTGTATGGGGAATATAACAATAAAATTTATTTAAAAAAAAAAAATAAAAAATAAAACAAATTTATTTTCAATATTCTGCATAAAGGATTAGCACTATTTCTGGGAAACTGTCATTGTTAACACATAAAACTTTTAAAATATTGATTGTAGTTTTTAAGATCATTAGCTATTGGGCCTCCCTGGTGGCACAAGGGGTTGGGATGCAACCTATGAAGCTATCCGCAGCCTCTGCAGCACGAGTTTGATCCCAGGCTGGCCAGGGAGAAACCCACATGGTGCAGCAGACCTCTCCTGCTTTGCCCGCTGCTCTTCTCAGCAGTGTATTTCAGTCAGTCTGCCTGTTCCGTTCCCCACTCTGTCTCTGGTGAATCCTCTCACCCCCCACACCTCTGGCCTATACCCCAGTTCTTGTATGCAGAAATAAATAAATCTTTAAAAAAAAAATCACTAGCCATTATAGAAAAAGTACAAAACTGGACACACATAGTGCCAGTTTCTTATATGCTTCCGGGCCTTTCCCCCTTATTCAAGGTACCTTCCCCCACTTTCAAACTAAAAGCGTAGGGGCACCCCTTTCATACTTTAAGTGAATGGTGCATTTCCTAGAATCTTCCAAAAAATACAATATCAAAGGCAACCATTTCAAACTAGTTTAAATTTCTTAACAGCTTTATGCAACATTTCTTTATATTTAAGAAATTTCAGATCTTGTATGGTACTCAGGATCCTAAGAGTACATGTACCTGAATTCCCAAGAATTGAGGATTATGTCTTCTAATGCTTAAGAACACATTAATTGTGTTTAACAGGTGTCTTGTGAATATCAGCAGTCTCCAGTTTGGGGCTCACTATACCACCTAACTGTTCTTCTCTGGTTAGGAAAGCTACACACTTCACATTCTGCCTTAGAACCTGCCCATTCACTGATCCTGGTCCACAGTCTATAGAGGTAAAGATAAGTATCACCAGTGAGGACTTCACACCATGGAACTCAGCTTTAAGATACCTTCTCTGAAGGGCAGAGTATCCAAAGGTGGGGAATCCTTCCCTCCCTATGAGAGGTCTAAGGCAGATCTGGACAGGACTTCACTAACCCCACCCTCTCACCCCTCCCCTGCCGCCCCCCACACACACCAAAACCCATCCAAGACTGGCTCTAAGGCAGCCACAGTGACCCATGAAAACTCTACCTGAACATTAAATTCCCTATAAATGCAGGCAAACTAGCATGTTAATAAGAAGCTTGTTGGAGCCTACAAAGTATCAGTGCTCACATATATCTTTCCTGCCTTTTTGGCCTTTTTTTAAATTTGCAAACTTCTCAGAAAAAGTCCTCAAATTTATGGCTGAAACCTGAATAAGTCAGATTATGCTTCACCAATACCAGGAAGATATTATTTTCTGCCTAAAATGTTGGTCTGCAGCCTCAGCTATCACATGACCTTACATAAACTCTACTCTCACACACCTAGACAACACAGCCATATTTCGTGTCAAGCTTAATGAGACTGCAAGCATGTGTTCTGAAGGTTCTTAGACACAATGGAAAGCACCTCGATGGATGTTAACAACTGTGACTAAATTTGATAATTATGAGTCTTGGTTCATCTGACTCCTTGAGTGGTAAACCTCTAAATCTCAAGGTAAATCACACAAGAAACAATAAACCTGTGCCTGATCAGGTGGTCGTTTGCAATAGCTGGGTTGTGACAAAAGACAAAAAAATAGTACATCGGCGCCTCCCCTGGTGGCGGAGGCGGTTAAGCGCAGCACTGTGAATCTGTCAGCAGCCTCTGCAGCACTGGTTTGATCCCGGCTGACCAGCGAGGGTCCCACATGGCGCAGCAGACCTCTCCTGTCTCGCCCACTGCTCCCTCACCAGTATGTTTCATGCCTGTTTTGTTCCCCGTTCTGTCTCTGGTGCATCCCCTTACCCTCCCATGCATCTGGCCTGTACCCTGGTTCTTGTATAAATAAATAAATATTTTAAAAAATAAAATAAAATAAATAGTACATCGTTTAGCCTTATTACTCACCGAAGGGTCAACCTGGTCATTGGTCACTCCTCGTAGAACTATTCTTAGTGGGTGCTTCATAAATGGAGCCAGGCACAGAAGACTTTCCAGGTAATAGCCAATACCACGAAGAATACTACAGTCATGTTCCACGGATCCACCATAAAGGAGACCAGGCTGATAATATAAAGTCGTTCCTTATACCGGAGGAAAGAAGGGCACATCAGCAGAAAAAAATAACTAAGTGTCATAAAGGCAACAACAAAGGCAGTGAGTCCCAAAGGGAAATTCTGACAAGGACATCCAAGAGAATTCAAAATGTCATTCCTAAGAGCCTATACTTCACTCCAAATACTGACTCATTACTGTCAAGCCCCTGTGGTAGTAATAAACTGTGAGTGCAATTTAATAAACAGTAATAAATTAAACCACTTCCGAAGCCATCTGAAATGCCAAAGTTGTGGCAGGGCACAGAGGAGAGAGTCTAACAAAACCCTGGTCTCCAAACAGCACACTCTCAGGCTAGACTGATGAGGGATTTAGAAATGAGGTTCTGAAATCATTACACCTGCAACTAGCTTCTTCTAGGCCCTTGAAATGGGATTTCCCACGTATTGCACTCACCAAACACAGATGGCAAGCACTTTGAGGCAACTAATTCCACTAACATAAGCTATTTTAATCATAAAAAATGGACATACATAAAATTATTTAACAGTCTTAGTGGAAACTTATATATTGTTTACCCTTTCACATATTCATGTAATCCAAAGAGTTTCTTGCTGGATTTACATTTTGAAGGGAAAAAAAAATATTCTAATGATTTAGGGGGTACAAATGGTTGAAAAGGAATTTTTGCTGCTCAAAAAATAAAAAAGGCAGGTTTAACTATATTAAAAAACAAAATGTTAAGAATCATATCAGAAAGTGGAAAAAATTCCACATCAGTTATTCTAAATACTATTAGAGCCATAAAACCAATCCTTAGGACAAAAGGTTAAAAAAAAAAAAGACTATATAACCTCTAAACTGCAAATTTGTTGGTGCCTACAAATTAATCAAATGAGAAATGGACCAGTTCATCAGGATGGTAGATTTCTACTTAGGGTGTGTCTGGGTATGCATGCGTGTGCCTGTGCATACACATGCATTAGTTTTGGGGGGGACATGAGATAGTTCCCAACCTAAGCTAACAATGTGGCTAAGAAAGAACAGAATTATCAGCCCTCTAGTCACCAATAAAAATTGCTGGTAAAGTCTTACCAATTTCAAAAGAAACATGCTAAGGGAATCTTGGCATGCAAAGGCCATCTGAATGTCTCATGCTTGAAATCTATTGTCTGTAAGGTTGAGTTGATGCTGCTACAGATCACCAAGTGGTGTAGGGTCAGTTACGAAACCAAGTTCATCTTCTTTCTTAAGAGAGCCAATATATGGGAAACCAGAGTTTCCTTTGTTCAATATATGTACAAAGGTACATAATTCATGCAGTCAGCCATGGATGTTTGCCATGGTGTCTTATATCATAAGTCAATTAACATTATGGGTAGATTCACTACTTCATTCAACTTCAGTCAGTATATACATTTTTTTTTTCTTTTTGGTCATCAACATTATAATGAAATGAGACTGAACAAACAGATTTATTTCAGGACCTACTGTACAGGATAGATACAACAGTGTCTAACAGAACAAAAACAAAAAGCTAGAAATAAGCTACATGTTGGGTCTCCTTGGTGGCTCAAGGGGTTAAGACGCAACCTATGAAGCTATCCACAGCCACTGCAGCATGAGTTTGATCCCCGGCCAGGGAGCTATCCAAATGGAGCAGCAGATCTCTCCTGACTCGCCCACTGCTCCCTTCAGCAGTGTATTTCAGTTGATCCACCTGTTCTGTTCCCCACTCTGTCTCTGGTGAATCCTCTCACCCCCTGCACCTCTAGTCTGTACCCCAGTTCTTCTATGCATAAATAAATAAAACTTAAAAAAAAAAGAAGAAATAACTTACATATTTCTTGGTAAGGAAGCAGTTAAATAAATTATCATGTATTCAAATAGAACACTATATAAGGTTCACTGAAATAGTGACATGGATCTGCATTTGACAGCAGAGAAATCTCTCTAAGATATTTGTGCTAGTGAAAAATAAGTTGGCTGCAGAACAGTATTAAGAGCATGATCCTGGTGATGGTTTGGAATATAGAAACGCTCATGTAAGCAAATGCATACAAATGGCACACACCCCAGGCTGTGACCCTGGCTGCCCCTGGGGAAGGGATTGAAGGAAGAAACAGGTGAAGGTACAGTCATATTTTTTTGTATATATTTTTGTAAACTTAATTTAAAAGACAATAAAATTCAGTACACAAAACTATCTCACAGAATTTCTCATAAGATTTGAATGTAGGGCCTCCCCAGTGGCGCAGCAGTTGAGCACTGGGTTGCGAAGCTGCCTGCAGCCTCTGCAGCGCCGGTTCGTTCCCCGGCTGCTCCCCAGCCACCAGAGGAGGGTCCCACATGGCGCGCAGACCTCTCCTGCCGCCCGCTGCTCCCCTCAGCAGTGTACTTCGGTCCTTCTGCCTGCTCTGCTTCCTGCTCTGGCTCTGGTGAATTCTCTCACCCTCCCTCTGACTGTGCCCAGTGCTTGTATAAATAAATAAATAAATATTTTTTTTAAAAAAAGATTTGAATGTAATGGGGCCTCCCTGGAGGCACAAGGGGTTAAGTACCACACTATGAAGCAATCCGCAGCCTCCGCAGCCTGAGTTCGATCCCTGGCCGGCCAGGTAGCAACCCACTTGGCGCAGCAGACCTCTCCTGCCTTGCCAGCTGCTCCCCTCAGGGGTGTATTTCAGTCAGTTTGCCCATTCTGTTCCCCACTCTGTCTCTGGTGAATCCTCTCACGGCCCCCGCCGGCATCTCTGGCCTGTACCCCAGCTCTTGTATGCTTAAATAAATAAATCTTCAACAACAACAAAAAATTTGAATGTAACAATATAAGTAAATGAACTTTGAAAAGATTCACATAAATATTAGGTATAAAATACTTTTATTATCTAAAAAGATTTGAAATTTTCACTCTTCTACCTTCCTTAAATCAAGTGTATACCACCTTAATTGACAGATTTCATATACATCTCCAGGCAATTGTATCAGAGACAGGAAACTGGATATTTCCATCTGAATACAGTATTTATCCCACTGAGAGGAGAAGCTGAGAAATATTGAAGTTGTACATGTAAGTGCTTTTAGTAATGGGAAGAAAAGGAGAGATTACCTGTTTGGTTTATTTCAATTCGAGAACCATTAGTTATTTTGTCCAATAGCCTTATGAAGCTGGCTTCAAAATCTGTGGGGAAAAGAGAAAACAGATTGGCCTCATGTTAAGTAACCATTTCCAGAGAGCACCTATCCAGGTATTGCAGTGAAAGGCAGATTACTTACATCACACTTAAGCTCTTCTTCAGAATCTGGGTAGGATCACTAGTTGAGGAACCTGAAGCAGCTAACTAGTGCTGACTAGCATGTACACATTTGGTAGAACTATTAGAAATAATTCAGTTTTCAGAATCTACAAATATTAGCAACTTTGTGAGCAACATGTTTTTTTAACTTCTACCTGCTCTGCATCAGCAACACATGCCAACTAAGGGAGAAAAAGAAAAATAAGGAAGAGGTTCAAAGTCAAAATCTTACTTCTTCCAGAATATCTTAAGAGGGCAGATTAAATTGAGGGCCAAAGACAGTCTCAGAGTCAGTAAGAACAACTCCTTATCTCTTCAACAAATTTTCCCTTCTCTTTTCTTCTATTGATACCATCTTACTAACCTAGATCTATCTAACCAATTCCATTTGTTTCTACCATTATAAAGATATGTGAACATACAGTATTGTCACTCCTTTTAAAAATGCATTAAAAAAAGACTGGTGAGGGCCTCCTGAGTGGCGCAGCGGTTGAGCACTGGGTTGAGAAGCTGCCCGCATCCTCTACAGCGCTGGTTTAATCCCCGGCTGCTGGGCGAGGGTCCCACATGGCACACAGACCTCTCCTGCCGCCCGCTGCTCCCCTCAGCAGTGTGTTTCGTCAGTCTGCTTGCTCTGCTCTCCCCTGTGGCTCTGGTGAATTCTCTCACCCTCCCGTGTTTCTGACTGTACCCAGTGCTTGTATAAATAAATCTTATTAAAAAAAAAAAAAAAAAAAGACTGGCGAGGGCCTCCCTGGTGGCACAAGAGGTTAAGATGCAACCTGTGGGGCTGTCCACAGCCTCTGCAGCATGAGTTCAATCCCCGGCTGGCCGGGGAGGAACCCACTGGCGCAGCAGACCTCTCCTGGCTTGCCCGCTGCTCTGTTCTGTTCCCCACTCTGTCCTGTTCTGTTCTGTTCCCCACTCTGTCTCTGGTGAATCCTCTCACCCCCTGCACCTCTGGCCTGTACCCCAGCTCTTGTGTGCATAGATAATTAAATCTTTAAAAAAAGATTGAAGGAAAGAAATACCAAATGAGGTTCTTTTCATGGCAAGATTTAATATTCTTGTTTATATATTAATGTTCAATTTTGCTATAATTCTTCTTATGAACATACTGTTACCTAAAATATAAAAGCTGGCTCTTCTTTGAAATGGGGGTAAGGTGGAAAGGAAGGAACAGATTTCAAATGTGGAATAAGAGGAGACAGAATGAAGATTCTGACAGAATATGTTCTCTAGCTTTCCCCTGAATTATCTTATACACATGTTCACGCACGAACCCTAGCTCAACTTCCTGCCCATGAACAAGGACAGGTAAGGCAAATCTTTAATGGTTTTGATGACATTACAACTGTCTGCTGCTTTTAGGCAGTTTCCCCTCCTGCAATAAATGAGTAGAATTCTCAAACACAGACTCCAACAGTCACCTGAACTGATCCCAAAGGATGAGCAGATCAACTAAACAATTCTCATCCACCTGTTCTGATTACTTAATGCTCTCCATACCTCCTGTCACAACAGACTCTGCAATCTGTACAAAGAGCACTGAGCTATAAGTCAGAGATACTCCACTAAGCACTAAAATAAGTAACAGTGGCTAATAACAGCTGGTATGTATAAAACTTAGAGCCATACATTCTCACATTTAATCCTCAAAAACACAAGGCAGCTAATGCCATTCCCATTTTATAGTAAGCTGAGAAAAAATGCCAGCCAGTTTGTCCTGTCATAAGACTGGCAAGTGGCAGAGCCAGAATTTGAGCCCAAGTCTGTTTTCCAAAATCCATGCTCTGAACCACACCATATGGTTTGCCAATTCCCAATTAGCTTACCCAATTCAGTTCAATCCTTCAGAATTAACTTCCTCCTCCAGAAAATCATGAACCCTTTCACCTGTAGGCAGTAACCTATTGAAGGTTCCTATAGGCAATTTAATGGGTCCCCAATCAACATTTATGTTTAACAAAATTAAAATAGAATAAACAAGAGCAGAGTAACAGTACACAGTAAGGGTGCTGCTACTCATGAAACTTTAGTCTCAGTTTTACAAATATTTGTATTTATACAAGCTTGTGAGTAGTATCACAAAAGTTTAAAAGTAACTCAATTACAAAATGGAAGCAAATTATTTCAATGGTCATTTTATATATACAATTTTACACTTCTAAAATCAGACATGATCTCTAACACCATACTATTTTCTATTTATGTGTATAGCAAATGCAAGGTACTCTGCATGAAAAAGGAAAGCTCTTGATTTGCTCAAGATTTTGAGGTATCTAAATGGAAGGAAATAATAAGCATTTATTTTTTTTTAAAGATTTATTTATTTATGCATACAAGAACTGGGGTACAGACCAGAAATGCAGGGGGTGAGAGGATTCACCAGAGACAGAGAGGGGAACAGAACAGGCAGATTGACTGAAATACACTGCTGAGGGGAGCAGCGGGTGAGTCAGGAGAGGTCTGCTGCGCCATGTGGGTTGCTCCCTGGCCAGCCAGGGATTGAACTCATGCTGCAGAGGCTGCAGATTGCTTCATAGTGCGGAGCTTAACCCCTTGCGCCACCAGGGAGGCCCCATAATAAGCATTTATGATTAAAGCCCAAGATTAAATTCCACAGCTTTGGCAGATCAGAAAATAATTGTTTTAGAAATAAAATTTACTTTTTGTAATTCATAGAGCTGTTAAGCATGTGCACAGTTAAAAATGCCCAGGGGGAAAAACAAGAATAGGAAGAGAGTGGCATCTAAAGTGACCTCCAGACAGGACCATGCTCTGGTCATGGCATATAAATGCTTCCGAGTTAGCATTCAAAGAACCAGATACAAACCTAGTTCCAAATCCTGGCAATAGTGAAGATATAGCTCCATCACCTGGTACAAAGATCTCAAGTTCACCTTATAATGGTACAACCTAAGACCCCAAACTACTTTAAGACAAGATGTGCAGGATTCCTTATCTCTTCACTTCCAACACACCCTTTTTTTAATGACTTTTTATTTTTTTATTTTTATTTTTTTATAATTTTATTTTTATATTCCCCGTACAATTGCAACCCCCTGATTTTGACCCCAATCCCTCCTTTCCCCGCCCCCCCACCCCAAAGTGTGTCTCTGGTTCATAGTTGTTTCCAATACACCCTTTGTGACTCTTCCTCACCAAGACTGCTCCAGGGAGTATAAAGTTTCTGGTATCTAAAAACATTAGGGGAACCGTCCTAAAAAGAAGCACAACTTTAGCGCGTTGAGATAACACAATTAGGTTCTAAAACTATGAGTATCTAAATGAATACCATAATGATTGGGACAGTGGCTACCAGTAAGGGCATGAAAGGGAGATATGAGCACACAGGGGTGCAGGAAATATCCTATTTCTCAACCTGGATGGGAGTCACACTGTTGTACATTTTATAATCCTTTAAAGCACTATTTTTGTGCTATACATTTTGTTAAGCTATTCTATTTCACACTTCAGAAAAAAATCTTTAATTTCAGGATTCCTTAAATACTTCATGTGCCTAATGTCTTCTCTCTAGCACCCAAAGTATGTGAGCTCATCATGTCTTTAAAGAGGTCTTATGTGTGCCCCTATAAGACAGTGGCAATCATCTGTCTGATCAACTCCTGAGAAAGGCAAAAAACCAGGTCTCAACAAGGGGTGAAAGGAAAGCAACAAATGATTCACACTTTAACAAGGATCAAATAAGTACAATTTCAACACGAAAGTATTATAACAAAACAAATATCTGAAAATACTGTTCTGGTTTAAAAAAATTGTGGCATACCTATTTATCATCACTCAATAGCCTAAAATTAATGAGATTTTTACATACTAATATGAATTGTCTCTATGGTACACTGCCAAAAAGTAAGATGCAGATGGACATTTGTGTTCAAATATTCACAATTCATTTATTTACGGAAAAAAACCAGCAAACTAGTAATACCAGTTGCTTCACAGGAAAGAAGATTGGGAAAGAGACAGAGACAGACTTTATAAACCCCTATTAACTTTGAATTTCCTGCTATATGTAAGTTTTCAAAAATACCTACAACTTAAATTGTAAAAACCACAATTTACATAGCAACAAAACTGCTCTCTTTAAATAACCTATGAAAGATCTTTATAATACTATGTAGCCTTTTAAAATATATTCTCACTATTTCATTACATGAGGAAATATACTACATAAAGAAAAAAATTAAAAATATTCATACAGTGTGATTTCAATTTATTTAGAGAATTAATTACAAGATGAAACAATGAACTGTTAACACACAAAGTTAGCAGTTATTATTCTCCTCACTAAATTCAAAAAATAGAAATTACAAACATGTACCCAATTCTCAAAATAAGTTAAGACAATTCACAGATTTTAAAGAAAATTTTTAAGTAGCAAAACAGACCAAAAAACCAACACATGGCAATTCAAGATCTCAAAGGAATATGGCATCAAAGGAGAACAAATCTCTAATCCTGTCAGATTAGAGATCAAAATCACAAAATTAGGAAAATCAAATAGATAGCAAAAAATGTAGAAAGACAAGTCAAAGTAATATGAGAACTCAGGAAAGCTATGAAAGAGATACAGGAAATTTCAGAAAAACTCATGAATGAGCTCAGAAATAAAACTGATGAATGGAAGACAGAAATTGAAGCTTAAATAAGAAAACACCAGAGATTCTGGTTGTAAAGGTCTCAGTAAATAAGACCAAGAGCTCAAGTAAAAACTGTGAAAGCAGCATAGACCAAACTTAAGATCAAATTAGTGACCTTAAAGACAGCAATGCACAAAGGACTCAGATGGAAGAAGAGAAAGAAGATATGGGCCTCCCTATTGGCGCAAGGGGTTGAGCACAGCACTGTGAAGCAACGCACAGCCTCTGCAGCAAGAATTCAATCCCCAGCCGGCCAAGGAGCAACCCACATGGCGCAGCAGACCTCTCCTGACTAGCCCGCTGCTCATTCTGCCTGTACTGTTCTCCACTCTGTCTCTGGTGAATCCCCTCTCACCCCCCACACCTCTAGCCTGTACCCCAGCTCTTGCATGTATAAATAAATAAATCTTTAATTTAAAAAAAATGTTGAACCTTTGGGAAAAAAAGAGAAAGAAGATTTAAAAAAAAAAAATGAAGAGGCACTTTGGGAACCATTCAACTCCATTAGGAAAGGATAGGGATAATGAGTAATCCAGAAGGATAAGGGAGAAGGTAGGAATAGGATGAATGGGGAGCTTATTCAAATAAATAATATAATAATATATAATTTCCAAATATAATAATATATAATTCCCAAACCTGGAGAAGGAACTGAATACACAGGTCCATGAAACCAAAACACCTAATAATCTAAATGGAATGAGACCTAAACCAACACATGTAGCAGTAAACATTTCAAGACAAAGAAAACTGAAGGTGGCTAGGGGGAAAAAAAGCAGGTAAATTATGACGGTACTCACATCAGGATTTAGTCAAATTTCCCAGAGGAGTGTGCAGGTAAGAAGAGAATGAAATAACATATTCAACATACTCAAACATAAAAATTGTCATCCAAAAACACTATATCCTACAAGTGGGGTTTACTCCAGGAATGAAAGTCTGGTTCAATATTTGAAAAACAATCAAAGCAGTATTAACAGCCTAAAGAAGAAAAATCATCTGGTGATTAGTGCATAAGATGCATCTGACAAAATACAACACTCATTCATAAATTCTAAAAAACTCTCAGCAAAACAGGAATAGAGGGGAACTTCCTTAACTTGATCAAAAAGACCTGAATAGGGGCCTCCCTGGTGGAGCAAGGGGTTAAGCAACGCACTATGAAGAAGTCCACAGCCTTTGCAGCACGAGTTCTATTCCCGGCCAGCTAAGGAGCAACTTACATAGTGCAGCAGACCTCTCCTGTCTCGCCCACTGCTACCCTCAGCAGTGTATTTCAGTCAGTCTGCCTGTTCTGTTCCCCACTGTCTCTGGTGGATCCTATCACCCCCCACATCTCTGGCCTGTACCCCAGTTCTTGTATACATAAATAAATAAATCTTTAAAAAAAAAGACCTGAATAAAAACATCTAAAAAATTATATATAGCTAACATTATACTCAAGCGTTGAAATACAGTTAGCCCCTAAGATAGGAAGGTTTGCACTCTGCAGTCTTGTCAATATCAATATCCTGGTTGTGACACTATACTATAGTTTTTCCAGATGAGACCCTGGGGAAACTGGGTAAAGTATAGACAAGATCTCTCTGTATTATTTCTTACAAATGCTTATGAATCTACAATTATCTTTTTTTTAAAAAAGACTTATTTATTTACACAAGCACTGCGTACAGTCAGAAGCACGGGAGGGTGAGAAAATTCACCAGAGCCAGAGAGGAGAGCAGAACAGGCAGACTGACGAAGTACACTGCTGAGGGGAGCAGTGGGAGGCAGGGGAGGTCTGCGCGCCATGTGGGACCCTCACCCAGCGGCCGGGGATCGAACCAGCGCTGCAGAGCTTTGCAGCCCAGCGCTCAACCACTGCGCCATGGGGAGGCCCTGAATCTACAATTATCTTAAAATGAAAAGATTAGTTAAAAACAGTAAGATGGTACATAGTTCCATACAGAACAGTGTTTTACCGCTTTCTAAAAATAGGACATTAGGATTCTTGGCATTCGTATTTAAAATATGAGTGCCTTGGGGCCTCCGTGGTGGCGTAAGGGGTTGAGCACCTCACTATGAAGCAATCCACAGGTTCTGAAGCATAAGTTTGATGCCCGACCAGCCAGGGAGCAACCCACATGGCGCAGCAGACCGCTCCTGTCTCGCCCACTGCTACCTTCAGCAGTGTATTTCAGTCAGTCTGCCTGTTCTGTTCCCCACTCTGTCCCAGTCTGGTGAATCCTCTCATGCCCTGCATTTCTGGCCTGTACCCCAGTTCTTGTATGCATAAATAAATAAATCTTTTTAAAAAAAAATATGAGTGCCTTGTTTTGGACAACCAATAGTCATCACATGGAGAGAACCTTAACGGTCAATACAGTCAACAGCAGTATAAAAGGGCAGGTACCCAATCAATAAAATCAAATAAAAAATATTCTATCTACACTAATTAATACAGACCACTAATTAGCACAGTCATCAAGTCTTCCCCAACTCCAGTAAAAGTAAAAGTACAGGTCCATCATTGTGATATAACAAGAAACATTTGGTTTTTGTCCCAGTTCTTGGCACAGATAGAAAAGTCTAATAAGAACATAAATGTTCTGTTTCTGAAGAGTGAAGCAAAAACTACACATGTGGCTGTCTGATAAATAAAAAACATTCCAGGGCCTCCCCGGTGGCGCAGTGGTTGAGCGCTGGGTTGCGAAGCTGCCCGCGGCCGGTTCGATCCCCGGCTGCTCCCCGGCCACCGGAGGAGGGTCCCGTATGGCGCGCAGACCTCTCCTGCCGCCCGCTGCTCCCCTCAGCAGTGTACTTCGGTCCTTCTGCCTGCTCTGCTCCCCGCTCTGGCTCTGGTGAATTCTCTCACCCTCCCGCGCTTCTGACTGTACCCAGTGCATGTATAAACAAAACAAACAAACAAACCAGCAAACAAATAAATAAAGCATGCCTCTATAAAAAAAAAAAAAAATTAAAAAAAATTAAAAATTAAATAAAAAACATTCCAGCATCATTTTTCTTTGGAGTTTGGATTCTTCTCATTATTTACAATCCCTCTATCTTAGAAGGAAGTTTTGTGATATATTAGCTGACATGCCTGAAGTCAGTATGACCTATGTCTCATCTCATTCTGAATGCTTAAACAATTTTCTTGGTACAAAATCTGCTATTACCAATCTTAAGGATATGGGGGTAAGACTTACTAATTAAGTCCACAGGCCAGATATTGAACATCAGCACTACTAATATTTTGGACATAATAATTTTTTGTGTGGGGAGCTGTCCAATACACCCACCAGATGCCAGGAGCTGCCTCCTGTTGTGAAGAAGCAAAAGTCTCTCCAAAAATGGCCAAACGTCTCCAAGGAATAAAAAATGCTCTAGATTATAACCACTACATTATACATACAGCACGCAAATATTTGAGAGACACCACTTTATTAAAGGAGAAACTTTAGGGCCTCCCCGGTGGCGCAGCAGTTGAGCTCTGGGTTGCGAAGCTGCCTGCAGCCTCTGCAGCACCAGTTCGATCCCCGACTGCTCCCCGGCCACCAGAGGAGGGTCCCACATGGCGCGCAGACCTCTCCTGCCGCCCGCTGCTCCCCTCAGCAGTGTACTTCGGTCCTTCTGCCTGCTCTGCTTCCTGCTCTGGCTCTGGTGAATTCTCTCACCCTCCCGCGCTTCTGACTGTACCCAGTGCATGTATAAATAAATAAATAATAAATCTTTAAAAAATAAAAATTAAAAAAAAAAAGGAGAAACTTTAAACTGAAAAAAAGGCACCCTTCTCTTAAAATATCTGAAGTGTTTCCTCATAGAAATGGGAACAGATTTTGGGTGCCTAAGAGCAGAACTATATCCAGAGGATAGAATTTACATAATAAAAAAATCGGCTAATATTTATTCTTCACACATACCAGGCACTGTTCGGTGCACTCTGAAGTATTCCATTTAATCCTCACAATAACCATATGAAATCAGTAGTATTGGACCCAATGGATAGGTGCAAAACCAAGGCTAAATTATTACAGATTTGCTCAAGGTCAAAGAACTAATTGCAAAAGGCAGAACCAGCATTAAAATAGACATCAAACTCGGGCCTCCCTGGTGGCATAGGAGTTGAGCGCTGGGTTGCGAAGCTGCCCGCAGCCTCTGCAGTGCCAGTTCGATTCCCAGCCACCGGACGAGGGTCCCACATGGTGCGCAGACCTCTCCTGCCACCCACTGCTCCCCTCAGCAGTGTATTTCGTCAGTCTGCCTGTTCTGTTCCCTGCTCTGGCTCTGGTGAATTCTCTCACCCTCAGTGCTTGTGTAAATAAATATTTATACCCAGTGCTTGTATAAATAAATAAAAGGTTCTTAAAAACTCTGAAAAAGTATGACCATGCCAAAATAAAGGTTTTATCTCAATCTAATAAAAAACTTTTATTCTCAAAATCACTCATTACCCAAAGGGCACAGAAACATTCATTCAAAAGGGCACCTGCACCCCTATGTTTATAGCAGCACTATTTACAATAGCTAAGCTATGGAAACAACCCAAATGCCCAAAAATAGATGACTGGATCAAGAAGATGTGGTACATACACAAAATGGAATATTACTCAGCAATCAAAAAAGATAAACTCATGCACTTTGCAGCAACATGGATGCAGCTGAAAGGGATCATGCTCAGCAAAATAAGCCAGAAAGAAAAAGAAAAATACTGGATGGTCTCACTCATAGCAGGGATTTAGAAAACCTAAATAAGGGACCAGGAAAAAGACTAATTATAATAAAGAAAAAATCAAAATCAACAAGCAACTATAAACCAGAGACACACGGGAGAGGGGGGATTAGGGCCAAAATAAGGGGAGTGGGAATTGTATGGGGAATATAACCAAAATGAAAATGCATACATTGTGCAAAATGAAAAATTATGTAAGAATTAAATTTAAAAAAATCACTATCTCAACCCTGTCTGTTCAGATCAGACACATCCAGAAAGCCCTCCTTCCTAGCCTCCCAGGAATTCTCTGCTCTAACTCCACTGAGACAACACTCAGGTCTTCCTACTTCAAGATACCCTAGCTACTTATTCAATTTCTTCCTACTTAGGAAGTTCCTTAAGCAGTGAAACCACTTTCTCACATTTATACCCCCACAAAGTCATGCACATACTGGGGGGCTTAATAAAGCTTTTTTTCTGAATGACTGCTCCTGAGGCACAAGCCCTCAGCACCACACCCACCCTCCAAAGCTTATACCAGGAAGAATGTTTAAGCAAATTCCTTCAAGAAATGAAATTCCTGTATTTAAGCTAAAGATTTTACTGGATTTGTTCTGAGTTTTATCAACTCTGAGAATCTGAGTCAGGAAGAGTCAGAAAAGAGATGACTGGTAAAAAAGCAAAACACTACATCTTCAATCAAACTATCAAGAACTTTTTTTGACTATGTCCACATATTATGGCAGAGGGTTACATGTATTTATGTATATATGTAAATGCATAGATACCTATTCATAGTAATACATAAATATATATACATATATATCTATGAATTCACTTCACTGATATACACATATCTAGAAATTAAGCAAACATCTCAAAGATTCCTGAGATCTTGAAGTTGGCACAAAGAAGTCTATTTTAATTTACCCCTGTGTATATTAATATGGTGAGTCAAATAATGCTCTACATAGCGGTCCTCGTGAAATAACAATAATTCTGTCAACAAGTACTACTGCCCCATAGGCACTAGAGTCTGGCATCCTTTCAGTGAAGTGTCAGGTGGCTAAGGGAATTCATGAGTGTGACAGAGAAGAGATGCTTACAGTGATGAAGGAAGAGAGGGAAGTATTCTTTAGAAGGTTAAGCATTAGTTTGGAGGGCATCTGTCTAGAAACAAACACGAAATTGTATCTCACCAGCCCTGGATCTCTTTTAGAAATCCCTGGTAAGCAATCTAAAATACTTTTATTTCTTTCACAAAAAAAGCTGTGGGGACTCCCTGGTGGTACAGGGGGTTGAGACAGCATTGTGAGGCTATCGGCCGCTGCCGCAGGATGAGTTCAGTCCCTGACCAGGGAGCTAACCCACATGGCACAGCAGACCTCTCCTGCCTCATCTGCTGTTCCCCTCAGCAGTGTGTTTCAGTTGATCCACCTGTTCTGTTCCCCACTCTGTCTCTGGTGAGTCCCCTCACACACACCCCTCCACCCCCCCCCCAACCCCTGCACTTTTGGCCTGTACCCTGGTTCTTGCATGCATGGAAAATATGTCTTAAAAAAACAAACAAACAAAAAGGCTGTGTCTAGTGTTCATATAAGTCTATCTTCTTACCATACCCAGCTAGGGGATAATTCTCTGGGGTAATTTGGGTCTTAAGGGGAGAGCTGGCTGTTAAGGTAATACCTCAGAGTAAAGCAATCAAGCAATTCCTTTACCCAAAGGCCAGCCTCAATATAAGGCAAGAGATGTAATGAAGAACACTGGGCGTAACCATGCTAACCATCCCTCCTTAACTTCCTAAGTGTTTCTGAACAGTAGATTGAGGGCAGGAATCATGTACCAATACAAGTCTTTCCGATCCTCTCTCCAGGTTCCTCTCTACATTGTGGACAGTCTTCTGGTTCTTTCCATCCTAACTTTGCATTTCCATCAAGGACACACATTGTGCTCTTATGTGCAACCAATCACCATTCAAGAGAGGCAGAAATAAAACTGTCAAAAAAATTCATTAGACAGATAATGAAATGGGCTGGCCACGTAGCACAAGAGCCAGTGCAAAATTAAACAAATCGACATGACCCCGAAAGCTTCCAGAACCAACCAATTTGCTGATAGGTTTTTCCTTTTTTTCTTTAACCAAGTCTCCTAATTTGGGATAACCACACAGAAGCATTTAAATGAATGTGTCTTGTTCCAGGGGGCCAGCTGAAAATCGCCGCCATTTAACTAGATTTTTTAATGGGGCCTATTTTTAATCTAGCTCCCTTTGCAGAGTAAAAGTGGAGCTTGGAAGGCTGTAATTCAGCGCTTGTCACCACCCTTTACTAAAGTCAGGACAACTGGGCCGATGACTGTTAAAATTTGTCCCAAAGCTCCTGTCATACGCACATCAATCAATCACAGTCACGGCTGAAAACAAACAGAATTTTTAAAAATTCTTTAATCCAGCCAAGGGGAGGTGTGAGGGCAGTGGAGAAATCATGGCGACAGGGACGCTAGTGTCCAAGGGGGCAGCTGCTTCTGAGACCTGTTATGGGTCAGGGCACGGAACCACCCAGTGGTACTTTTCTCTCCAAATCGCTCTCCATCACTGCATCTGTCCATTCATCACATTTCGGACTAATAAGCTGTTTTTCTCCTTTGAGCGGTTTAAAGAGAAAGAAAGAAAGGCAAGCGTGGGGCGACGCCTGTGATTTTTTTTTTTTTTTTTTTTAGTCACGCGTAATGCTGGAAAACGTGCAGCTGTTTACTACGAGCGCCCGGGAGACGCCAGCGCAGAGCGCAGCCGAGCGCACCCTCAGGGCCCGACCCCGCCTCCCCCACAGCCTGGGGCGCGCGCTGGTGTAGGGGAGCCCCGCTACTCGCCCTCCCCAAATCACCGCGGGACCCCGAGGTTCCCCTTGCGCCGGCCCTTAGGGCTTCAGCTCCGTCTCCCCTCAGCCCAGCGCGCTGCCCACCCCGAGTTACCTCGGAGGCCCGGGTTGTCGTCTCTAGCCCGAATTTTTCGGATTTTGACTGGGCGCCCGCTCAGGGTGGACAAGACCAGACGCTGGCGCAAGAAGTTGCAGCCCGCGTAGCTGAGGGAGTGCGTCTGGGTCGCCATGTGCGCGCCCTCAGCAAAGGCTGGCGGGGCCGGGGCGCTGCGACTTCGCGCGGGTGTGGAGGCGGCGACCCCAGCTGCGGCCGCGGCTGTGGCTGTGAGGACAGGGGTTCCCTCTCGCAACCCTGCAGCCCCCGGCGCGTCCACGTGGTTTGGAACAGGAAGACGGAGAGACGAGGCACCGGGTCAGAGGGGAGAGGGGCGGAGCCGGTGACCGCCTCCCCGCCTGGGTGGGGGAGGCCCCCGCGCCGGGCCACGCCGCTATAGGCCCGCGCAGGTCCGGGCGGTGCCCCCGCCGCGCCACCATTGGCCGGCGCGGAAGCGGGGCGGTGCCCGGGCCGCGCTGCCATTGGCCCTCAGTGGATCTGGGCGGTGCTCGGGCCCCGGCAACAGTGCGCGGCTGGAGGCTGCTGAGTTGGGGAGGCGGTGTGGGCCGCGGGGGAGCGGAGACGCTGAGGCGCCCCTGCTGGCTCGGTCTCCTCAGGGTCTCTTCCGGTGGGGGGGCAGTGGGAGGCGACGGACGGGGATGCGAGCCTACTACGTGCTGGGTACTTAGCCTCCCCACGTAGGGCAACCCCTGGGCTGTGGAGAGTGTTAGCTCTGCCGCCTTTTTCTGAATAAAGAAGAAAACTGGATTGGTGCGCTTCGCCCTGTTGCAGCCACCATGCCAAGCGCGCCTCAACTGCTGTCCTGTCATTCCCCCGAAGCCCTGCAAGATAGGGCCATTCCCATCTTCTCCATGGGGCAAGACTCGAGGAACGCTGAGAAGCCGCCTTCCTGAATTCCTTTCCCTGAATTCCCTGCGCACACCCCTGAATTCCTGTCCCTTCAGTTCTGGGTTAGCAAACCCAGAGGCAACCTACACTGGGACTCAAGTTTGAGGACACTAGACCATTGCTTATTTTATATAAGACCTCAAGTTTCGCCCTTTTCTTATCTGTCCCTTCCTTTGCAGTCACTGTCTTCGAGCTAAAGTCTGATTCTCTCATCTCACGTGCCTCAAAATCAGGTAGTTGTGATCACGCGCGCGCGTGATCACGCACACACAAACAAACACACACACATTGCTACTCCCTCTTTCTTGTCCTCTTCTAACCCCACACACCAACATCGTCTCGGCTGTTTAAATTATGTCACTGCTCAAAAACTTTCAAAGATGTGTGGTTAACTATGAAATGACTACAAACTTAGAAGTCCGGCGTCAGAAGGTGGGTTTGCAGCAATTCTTGGACAGTGTCACCAGATCATGAGTTCAGAATACATGCGTTGGGGGATGGTTGGTGACTGAAAAAGTGGGAACTTGAAAAACATTAAAGAAGGTAGCCAAGGGCCTCACTGGTGGCCTAGGGGTTAAGTCTTAGCTCTGTCACCCCAACCACCTAAGTTCAGGAGCTAACCCACAATGGCACAGCAGACCTGTCCTGTCTTGCTGGCTGCTTCCCTTAGCAATGTATTTCAGTAAATCTGCCTGTTCTGCTCCCCACTCTGTCTCTGGTGAATACACACACACACACACACACACACACACACACCCTGCAACTCTGGCCTACACCCCAATTCTACACAAAAATAAATAATAAAAATATTATCCAACAAAATACTTTAAAAAAAAAAAAAAGAAAGAAAAGTAGCCAGTCTTATGTGAGCAAGAGTCAGTTATGAGCAACCATCAGTGAGGTCTGAATAAGGTGACAGATTATTAAAGATGTGGGTAGATTTTAGAAAAATCAATCCTGAAGTCATTGAGATGGGTAGTCCATTTATATTATTGTTACCTCTTCAGATTGCCTTTTAGGAAGTTTACATTGATGGGAAGAGGAGTCAACACTCCTTAAGAGGCACCAGGGCCCCTTGAATCCTGGTATGGGGAATGACAAAGGAAAGACAACTCATCACACCAGGAGTGGGTTTTTTTGCATATCATCTTAATTACCCAAAGACCTTTTTTTTTTTTTAAGATTTTATTTATTTATACATACAAAAACTGGGGTACAGGCCAGAGTTGTGGGGGGTGAGATGGTTCACCAGAGACAGAGTGGGGAACAGAACAGGCAGACTGACTGAAATACACTGCTGAGGGGAGCAGCGGGCGAGTAAGGAGAGATCTGCTGCACCATGTGGGTTGCTCCCTGGCCAGCTGGGGACCGAAACTGGTGCTGTAGAGGCTGCGGATTGCTTCAGTGCAGTGTTTAAGCCCTTGAGCCACCAGGGAGGCACCCAAAGGCCTTTAAAAACAACTTTCTAGGGCACCCCTTTTCAGTACCCTATTCATATCCGTTTAACTCTTTAATGCAAACCTGCTTAAATTTCCTCCAACAGCATTTATATCCATTGGTTGCAGTTTTCCCACCTGCAGCAAAATCAGCAGGTCAAAGGTGGTAAGGAATTAATATACCCAAAAGTCACCAATGATTGATGGGGTTCGATTTATGAATACCCCAGCTACCTCAACAGCACTGAGATGCAGATGCTATAGTGTTTCCCCAGAGGTTTTAAGCTCTGGTTGCCCAAAGATACTTTCTTAAGTACCCTTCCCAATTCCCTTCTGATATTCTCTGGAATTAACGCCTAGTAAACAACTTTCATTCAATTTATTGTGTCAGGGTTTTCTTCTCTGCAACCTCAAAATAAGTCCTGATTTTTAGAATTTGGGAACTGAGGTTCAGAAAGAACAAATGAATTACTGAAAGTGACATAGCTAGTAAATGGTAAAACCAGAATGCTCTCTCTCTCTCTTTCTCTCTTATTCTCTCACCATATACCTTTAGAACCTATACCTCCAAAAGAAATCTGGCTAGTGTGAAGCTGTCATGCTACCCAGACCACACATAGAGTGCCAGCTGTTCCCACTGACAGCTAGCAATAACCACCAGACATGGGAGTGAACGAGCTTTTAGATGATTCTGGCCCGGATGAGCTTCTAACCAGTCTTTGGAGCCACCCAAGCTGACACCATATGGAGCACAAATGAGCTATCCTCACTTAGCCCTGCCCAAATTGCACATTTCTGAGCTAAATAAATTGTTACTGTTTTAAATTGTGGCTTTAGGGGTAATTTGTTACATAGTAATAGATAACAGAAAATGCACATCCCTGAATTCCTTTCCCTTCAGTTCTGGGTTAGCAAGCCCCAAGAAACAACTTGCAAGAGATTTGGAAGGCAAAAGTGAAGTCACAGCCACATTCTTTAATGTTTTAAAGGCCACTACAGAGTATCAGACTCTCTTGCACCTCACATACTTATCTGATGTTGACCTTACTGCCCTGGGGAAGCAGCCAGGCCTGGAGCTCCTCCTGCTCCCATGTGATCCAACTTGAGCAATGCCAAGTACTGAGCCAAATGTATATTTACATGGCTCCATGACAAGGACACTATCTTCTGCTAGTTACTCACATCACTGAGATGTGTCTGAGGCTTATAGTCAATGAGACTGAAACAGGTTTAATTCATCCTGCTGATTTTGGCTCTATCTCTAGGCACAAAGACAAAGGCCTCACATACACTGTGTACCTAGCTCCCACAGCTGCATAAAGCCAAATCCATATAATGTACCTCTAGTGAGTGATTCTGCTTCTTTGATTGAATCTTGATTGGTACATAAGCCATTATTACAAGTCTACTGAGAGGAAGGCTCTATGCTAAAAGCTCAACATGCATGATCTCATTTGTTCTCATACTAACTAGCTCAAAAGTTGGATTATAGGACCTCCCCGGTGGCGGAGGGGTTGAGTGCTGGGTTGCGAAGTTGCCCACGGCCTCTGCGGCGCTGGTTCGATCCCTGGCTGCTCCCCGGCCACCGGAGGAGGGTCCCACATGGCGCGCAGACCTCTCCTGCCACCCGCTGCTCCCCTCAGCAGTGTACTTCGGTCCTTCTGCCTGCTCTGCTCCCCGCTCTGGCTCTGGTAAATTCTCTCACCCTCCCGCGCTTCTGACTGTACCCAGTGCTTGTATAAATAAATAAATAAATCTTTAAAAAAAAAAAAGTTGGATTATAAGTACATAGGAATTCGTGATATAATCCTCTCTACTTTTGTTTATATTTGGAATTGTCCGTTACAATTTTCTTTATTTGCTCATAGATCCTTCTTTCACACTAAATGATAAATGACACATACCTTGCCTTATACTCATTTCCACAAATAGTTCCATTTTAATAAAGCTAAAGGTGCACTTGCTTAGGATATCTGATTTAGGGGCCAGAGTAGAAAATGATTCTTTCCTGTTCATATAGAAAGTTGCTCAACATCACCCTTCCATCCTCTCTACTATCTCATCATGGATCTATGGGATTTTTCTCACTTCAGCCCAGAACTAATGCTTATACTCCTCCAGTTTTAGAATGAATTTCTGTATATAGTTCCACAACTAATCACAACTACACTGCTGCTTGTCTGTACATCTACCGCTGTATGTCCTGGTTATTTGGTGCTCTAGCAATACTAAGTGATCCAGTAAGTGTAAGAACTGTGTCTTATCATTTAAACAGAAATAGAGTCTTATCGTTGTGTCCCCGGTGCTTTTCACTTAGTATAGTGCAACAAGTGTGACTATAATTAATTATCTAATCAATTAATAAAAAGATGCATGACTAGCCTAAATCGATAAATAAAACTGTTCAAACCAGTGGTTCTCAAACTTTTGCATGTATCAAAATTGCTTACAAGGCTTGGTAAAATAGATAGCTGGGCTCACTCTGACAGTTTTTTCAGTACACCTAGAATAGGATAAGGCCTCAGTATTTACATTTCTGTCTACTCAGGTGATGCTAATGCTTCTGACCTCAGGACCACACTTTGAGAAGCTTGAAAAAAAACACATGGGATGCCTTCAAATTGTACCAATATATCATAAAAGGAGTCCATCCCAGAAGACAAGATAAAATGGGTCAGAAATATTATTTGAAGAGTGAAACTTCCCAAACTCGATGAAATATGCAAATCTACCTATCCAGGCAGTTACAGTGACTAGTTAGAAATTGCACTTCCAAATGAGAGCCAAGTACTAGCTGACACCTTGATTACAAACTTAAGAAGTCCTGAAGCTCAGAACCCAGCTAAACTGCACCCTAACTGTGACTGTGTTCAAGCCACTAAGTTTGTGGTATTTATTACACAGCTCTGGAAAACTAATATACTGGGTTTCAAACTCAGGTCTGTTTGGCTTCCGAAGTCTATCAAAAGTGTAAACTGAGGCTTTCAGAGTACCACGAAATTCATAAATCATACAGTCTAGTCCCTCTGTATAGATGGGACAGTAAGCAGATGCCTACCCCCTTCCAAGGGAACAGCTAAGAAGGCTGGGATATTGAGCTGGAAAATACCAGCCTGTGTCCCATTTACATTTAGATGACAACCAGGGACAACCATAACTAATGTCTTTAAAGATTTCTCTTGATTCTTAGAGACCTATTGACTGTGAGATTTAATCTGTTTTCCTGTAATTCTTAGCAGTAAAAGCATTGATAACATTTGAGAAAGATTGTGTCCTTGTTTCAGAGTCTTTAGGAGAGGAGCAGGATGAGGAAGCCGCATCTTGTGTCACAGACATACATAAGCTATCTTCATTGATTATGAAAGTAAAAGAAAAATGGAAAATCAGCAGATGATAAACAGAGCAGAATTTTTAAAGCACCGATTGCCATCTTGAAGCCATCATATATAATTATGAAACATTATGATTTATAATTATGAAAATTCAAATATGAATTGAAGCCTGAAGCACAAATGTGGTATTGTTACATAAAAGATACAGCCCTGATTTTCTAAAACTTCTTAAGTTCCCTTATTTTATTCATTTGCTCCATCAAATCACACTCATCACTCATCAAATAACATGTTCCAATATTTTATTCAGAACCATGTGTACCAAACATTTTTCCTGTTGTTGTTGTTGTTTTAGTTTAAATAACACATTTTAAAAATTTTATTTTTATTGGGTGAAGTTGATATATCACACTGTAAATGACTTAGGGGAGTAGGTTCAGACATCTTAAGATGTTTACTACCACACCACACCTAGTACTAAACATCTATAATCCTTCACCATAGCCCATTGGGCCCCATTTTTTGCTCCCCATCCTCTACCTCCCCTCTGATAGCCTCAATTGACTGTTATAAAAATACTAATACATACATAGGAATATTGATGTATTAAAGGTCAAAAGGTATCTAAATGTTGATTAACTGATGAATGGATAACAAAATGGAATATATCCATACAGAGGAATATTATTTGGCAATAAGAAAAAATGAAACACTGGTACATACCACCTTATGAATAAATATTGAAAGCAAGCTAAGATAAAGAAGCCATATACATACATACACAAAACTGACATATGTGTGATTCCATTTATAGAAAGGGTTCAAAATAGATAAGTCTGTAAATACAGAATGTAGATTAGGTGGAGGCAAAGATGCTTATTAGAAAATCCAGGCTCAGGGGCCTCCCTTGTGGCGCAGGCGGTTGAGCGCAGCACTGTGAAGCTGTCCACAGACACTGCAGTGCAGGTTTGATCCCCACCAGCTGTGGAGCAACCCACATGGCACGGCAGACCTCTCCTGTCTCACCCACTGCTCCCCTCAGCAGTGTATTTCGGTCAGTCTGCCTGTTCTGTTCCCCACTCTGTCTCTGGTGAATCCTCTCACCCTTCCGCACATCTGGCCTGTACTCCGGTTCTTGTATAAATAAATAAAATCTTAAAAAAAAAAAAGTAGCGGAAAAAAAAAAAAGAAAATCCAGGCTCATATTCCATCATCTTGACAAACCCAGGATGAAGCAGACCCCTCTTCCCAGCTAATCTGCCATAGGACCCCACTGACTCACAAAACCCATTTCAACAGTAGTCACAGTAGTCTGAGGGAATATGGTGCCTAGATTGGCCAAACCTGGGTTACATGCTCACCTTCTTTGTACATAAAGTAGAAACAGTGCCTCTCAAATTTAAGAATGAAACATGAAAGAGGAGTAACTTCCTTAAGGAATATTAATGTGCTGTTATCACAAGAGACAACAAATGATAGATAGGCAAAAAAACAAAAAAATGCATGGCTACTTTCATTAAACCCACACAAGGCCAAAGGGTCACATCACATAGACTTTCTTCATGACTTTGTGGAGTTAAAATGTCATAATATGTGATATTTTTTCAACTCAGCATATCAGAAAATGCACAAGGATAAAGAGTGAAGGGCTAAGAGGTGAGGAAGACTCAGATCCTGTTCTCAAGATGTCCACAGCCCAACCCAGTGGCTTTTAAGCTTTTATCATATAAAAAATTTACCTAAGCGTGGGTAGGGGGGTAGGTATCTTACTAAAGATGCAGATTCCTCAACTGCCATCTCAAATTTTCTGATTTGAGCGATAAAGACAATTCTAGAATATGTCTTTAAAAAAGCTCTTCAGGTGATCCTGCAGATTCCTCAACTGCCATCTCAGATTTTCTGATTTGAGAGATAAAGACAATTCTAGAATGTCTTTTTTTTTTTTAAAGATTTATTTATTTATTTATACAAGCACTGGGTACAGTCAGAAGCGCGGGAGGGTGAGAGAATTCACCAGAGCCAGAGCGGGGAGCAGAGCAGGCAGGACCGAAGTACACTGCTGAGGAGAGCAGCGGGCAGCTGGAGAGGTCTGTGCGCCCTGTAGGACCCTCGCCCAGCAGCTGGGGATTGAACAGGCACTGTAGAGGCTGCGGGCAGCTTCGCAATGCAGCGCTCAACCGCTGTGCCACTAGGGAGGCCCTAGAATATGTCTTTTAAAAAGCTCTTCAGGTGATCCTGTTGTGGCAGGGTCCAGGAACTAAGATTCTCTCACATGATTGAGGAGAAAAACATGAAAAAAGAAAGTACCCAAGTGTTGCTGCAAGACCAATGTGAATGTCTGGAAGGCAAGGAGAAATAGTGTCCTTGGTTAGCTTGTCTCATGCATTGTACTCAAGAAAGGGTTTCTTATTAAGGAAACTAAAGGATTATATCCAGACTACCCTGAATGTTTCTGATTATGATGAGCCTGGGGATATTTGGGAGAAGCTAAGAGCTGACCTTCATCTATTTGCTTGTAACATTATGGTACATTTGCTCTCCATTAATCCATTGAGAATTTTTAGAGTATTACAAATGAATTTATCTTTCAGAATTTAACCTTCCCTTCATTACTTTCTTAACTGAAAACCTTCATCCTTCTAAAACCTACATCCTAAAAACATCATCATCATCAAAAAACTACATCCTTTCAAATTGCTTTAATGTATTTTCACATTTAAAAATAATTATTATAGACTATTGGGATTCCATTTGGACCGACTCTTCTAATAAGGAAGAAGATACCTTAACCTGCATTTCCTCAATATATTGAAAACTATCTCTGCCGTCCTTTACACTAGGTTTTTGAGACTAGAGTTTGTATAACTTTAGGAAATTGTAGACTATTAATAGAAGGGGAAAAAGGAAACTAGTTGTCACCATTTAGAGAATATTCACAAATTCTTCAATACTCTCTTTAATAGGCAAATCCTAATTTCCCTTCCCTGGAGTATAGGTTGGACTTAGTGATTCACTTCTGGTGAATAAAAAATAGCGGAAGAAACAGCATGACTTCTAAGAGGAGGTCACAGCCTCCTGATTGTTTTTTCTTTTGAGTTGCTTGCTGTGAAAAAAGCCAGCTGCCATAGCAGTAGGATACTCCAGCAGCCCTATAGATAGGTCCATGTGACAAGGAACTGAGGATTCCAGTCAACAACTAAGTGAGCGAGCCATCTTGAAAGCAGATCATCAGGCTGGTCAAATCTTCATGTGACCATAATCCCAGCCAATATTTTTTTTAAGATTTATTTTATTTATTTATGCATACAAGAGCTGGGGCATAGGCCAGAGGTGTCAGGGGTGAGAGGATTCACCAGAGACAGAGTGGGGAACAGAACAGGTAGACTGACTGAAATACACTGCTGAGGGGAGCAGCGGGTGAGACAGGAAAGGTCTGCTGTGCCATGTGGGTCAGCACCCTGGCTGGGGATCAGACTCATGCTATTCATGCTACAGTGGCTGTTGATAGCTTCATAGTGCTAAGACTTAACACCTTGTGCCACCAGGAAGGTCCCTGGGAGTGCACTCTTCCTGGTTTACAGGTGGGGGTTGGGGGGACAACTTTTGCTGTATCCTCACATGGCATAAAGGGAGCTACCTAGCCCTTTGGCCTCTTCTTTAAAGGCATTGATCTTGTTAGGGGGAAAAGGATGAAACCCGTTTAATATCGGGGTGACTCTATAACAATCTCATTTGTGAGGGCTCCACCCTCATGACCTAACTGCCTCCCAAAGTCACCACCAACAAATACTATTACAATTGTTAGGGGGAAAAGGATGTCCTAAAGCTAATTCCATACAGGTCAGGCTTCGTGGACTCCACCCTTACTCCAGACCAAAGCCAAAAGACTTGGGAAGAGACAAATCCCATCACCACCAAAGGGAAGTTGCTGGAACCTGAGGGTGGGTTTAAGCAGCCAGGTTTGGTATAAAAACCAGACATGTGGGCTTTGGGGGATTCCCTTTTTGGCTCTCCACCAGCTCACAGTGCTTGGCCAGCTCTGAGAGTGTTGGGTTTCCAGTTGGGCGGATCAGGTAGGACACAATTAAGACTTTATTTCCCTATTTTCTCCCTGAGTTGTACATTTCCTCAATTCCCTTTCCCTTGTAAATAAACCTTTTATTAACCTTTTGTGTGTGCCTGTAGTGGAGTATTAATAAGTACCTTTTAAGCGCGTGGGTGAGGACCCACAGCCAGGCAACCCGTTTTATATCAGGGCTGCTCCATAACACATTGAGATCAGGATTTCAACATATGAATTTTGGGGTAACATAAACATTCAGTGCTTTGCACTAACTAAATCCTTACTTTTCTCATTTTCTCTAGGTTGGTGAAGACTAGCTCACCAGACCAGAATGGAGTACAGAATCCATTGTTCTGGCCAGTGTTTCTCAACCACATATATTAAATAATATTTTACATGAGTTCTTGTTAGTTTTCATCTCTGAATGTTGCTTTTTCCTAACCACAACCATTGAGTTATAACTACATCTTGCCCTGGGACCTAAAGCCCTCTGTCCTCTAACTGCAATAATGTTGAATCTACTTAAGAGAACTAATAGCAAATTGTTTCCAAACCAAAGGAAGCATTTCAAAAGTTCTACTCACACCTAATTTTTCTTAATTATAAATGATGTGTTAAGTATATTATAAATCATTTTTATTTATCCATTAAAATTAGGTGTCGCCTCAAGGGGCAGCAGCTTTGGGAGTGGCTTGGGATGGAGGAAAGATAACTCAAAGTCCAAGTAGTGAGAGAAAGAGAGAGAGGGAGAGAGAGAGAGAGGCCAGCCTAGAGGGGCTCACATCTCTGGAGATGCAGTGCCTTCCCCATGGCCAGTCTTACATTTGTTTGTTATCAGATTCAGGGAAGGTGGGTAAGTATGTAGAGGAATGTGTGGAAGAATGTTCCTGGTGGGGATATGTATTGGGGATGCATAATAGTCTGGCACAAGCTAGTGGGAGTGAATAGGGGCTATTGCCTGGGGGGCTCCATTATTGCTGATCAAAACATCCTATCTCTAGTCCCTGTTTACACTTAACTCCCTGTTAAGGTGGTCTAGCTGGTTATGGTAATCTGGCCATAATGTCTGCCAGTTTTCAGCAGATATTCTTATATGAAGACTTTTGTCCTGATGAGAGACCCCCTGCCTGACCCTACATTTTAGCTTGACCAGTAGAAACTTTGGGTGTCAAGCAAAATCTTGAGGAGGGGGGTGGTGGGGGGGAACCACAGTTAGGCATCTTGTTTCATTGTCCAACTGATTTTAGGTGTGACCATGCATTTTGCTTTGAACAAAGAAATGAGAACACAAATTATATGTATCACTTTCAAGCTGAAATTCTTATTTTCCTTTGCCATAGTGACCAGCATTTTTCTAGTTATTAGTTGCTGGGACCTGGAGTAGAGACAAATAGTATGTAGCAACTGACCTACTATGGACAAATAGCCTGAGTAAGAAATAAACCTGTATTGCTTTAAGTTACTGAGATTTGGGATTGTTATTAGTGAAAACAAAACCTAAACTATTCTGACTAATAAAGCAAAGTGATTTAAATGTGGTTTTATATTATGGTGACCTAATACAGTTGAAATACAGTTTCAATACAGTTGAAAACATTAGAAAAGGCTACCACTAAGACTGCACAGCGGTACCAAAGGATTTCTCTGTAACTGAAAGTACAAGGGATGTAATCTGTGTATTTAATATCAGAATATAGGTCAATTAATTATTCATGGAATCTTTGGCTTTCAGAGTGAAAAGGGATATTAGAGATGACCAAGTCCACTGCCCTATCCAATAAACAGTCCACTTGTATCATTCTTGGGGAGTAATTTTCTCGGAGCTTCTTGAAAATCCCTAGGGATGACAGTTCATGTCACATGAAACACCATGTTCCATTCCTCAATAACTCTATTTTTTTTTTTAGAGGCATGTTTCATTTATTTATTTATTTATTTGTTTGATTGTTTGTTTTGTTTATACATGCACTGGGTACAGTCAGAAGCGCGGGAGGGTGAGAGAATTCACCAGAGCCAGAGCGGGGAGCAGAGCAGGCAGAAGGACCGAAGTACACTGCTGAGGGGCGCAGCGGGCAGCAGGAGAGGTCTGCATGCCATGCGGGACCCTCCTCCGGTGGTCGGGGAGCAGCCGGGAATCGAACCGGCGCCACAGAGGCCGCGGGCAGCTTCACAACCCAGCGCTCAACCGCTGCGCCACCGGGGAGGCCCCCTCAATAACTCTAATTATCTAACAACTTTTTATATATCAACTTGACTTCTTTCACTTTTATTGCAATGCATTGGTTCTGTGAGTAAATGAAACCCTCTTGCTATAGAGCCCTAATGTACTACCTTCTCCTGGTGAAGTATACTCAGTCTTTTGCACTATTCATCAAAATCATTATTCCAGACCATTCTCTTTCCAGTCTCTAACCTTTGGACTATTATTCAGTCTAATAACCAAAGGACTCCAAATTTGGTGTGCAGTATTCTCTACTCCCCTCCCCCTGCCAAACCCTCTCAGCCTCCCTCCCTCCTCTACCTCCCCAACTTGGCTGCTGCTGGAATGCAAGCCCTACCACAGTAAAGTAAACCCATAGATGCTTCTGAAAAGTCTTCTAAGAAATCAAAACCACACCAAAAAGTAATGGCTAATAGTTAGGTTGTGAATTATAATAACAAAAAAAAAAAGAGAGAGATCTCTGAATGTTGCCTTTAGGGAGGAATATCAGAACAATAGACTTATTGTTTAATTCCAACTGAGTAATTTTGGGGACCCAGTCTGAAACCAGAGAAGGGAATCCAGCTGCAGGGAATTCCAAGAAACATCAACATGTGTGTACTTCTTGGAGGGAAATTTCCAGTGATTTCTGGGAACACTTAGTAACTTCTGTGCTTACACATGTTTGGTGTATAAAGGCAAGTACTAACCCCCAAAGAACTTCGTTCAGGAGTTGACACAGTAAGTCTTTATATTTTGTTTTAAATAATGTGCCCTCGTTTCTTCCTGATTTATAAAAATATTGCATGCTATCATAGAAAATTTAGAAAATGCCCCAAAAAAGTAGAAATTAAATCAGTTATGACCAGTACTCATACAATAAAATCCTTGCATATTCAGTAGCTAATGGCATTTCTATTAATGGTAGGTTTGAAGTAACAAAATTATGGTTGAAGATTATTTGGCCATGTCCTTAAAATTTGTCTAACAGCATTTAGAATTTTAAACCTTTAACTCTCCTCTTGCTGCTAGAATTACAGAATTTATTTCAATTCCCTGACTTTATAAATAAGGTAATCAAGAGGAGTAAGTGACAATTTCATTGCTCACCAACCTATCAAAAAGTTTCCCAGTTTGGCTATTTTAAGCAGCACAATCATTTCAAATACAACATGTCTAAAAACTGAACTAATTTTCTACTAAAATCTGATACTTTTCCTAGTTATGTCATTCTCTTTTTTTAAGAAATGAAGTAGTGTTGTATTTCTGGTTCCCCAGACTTACAATATCTCTCTTTCATCTTGCTGACATTATAATGTAGAAATAAGATCACATCCCTCCCCCTTGAATTTTATGCCATTACCTTAGGCCCCATCACCTGGGAAGCTGTAAGTAAGAAAGAGTTAAATGAGTGTCCACCTAGCTACCTCTATTATTTCCTCTAAAAGATCCTTAAGTTTTATCAGTCCTTTAAATGAAATGTGTGATAACTTATTGAGTCAGATCTAAACTGTTCAGCCTAATTCTGCTCGTCTAAAACTTTTTATCTACTCTGTGACAGCACTGTGCCAGGCAGGAAGGATCCAGTGATGCACTTAACAGACAAGATTCCCTGCCCCATGGTGCGACAATCTAGTGGGGAAGACAGGCAATAAAGTAAATAATAACAAAATTAATGTAACTTGTGCCCTCTGAAAGAAACTACCAGGGTAATTACAGGGCGCTTCTGTGATATGTAGATTGGGGGGGTAGGGGATCCTGAAAGAGGAAATGGGGAGTCCATTAAAGAGATTCCTGTCAATGGATAGGTAGCCAATTATTATAGCTTGGATTATTATGGTGGCAGTGGAGAGACAGGGAAGTGGTCATATTGAAGGGACAGGTAAGAAGTAGAAATTATAGGGCTTTCTAATAGGATTGATATGAAGGGCTAGGGAGATGATTGAATCAAAGATCATGTCCAGTTTCTGGTTTAAACAATTAGGCAGATGGTGGTCCCACTTTGAGATGAGGAATGTGAGAGAAGAATAGATTGGAGGATTGGAATCAGGAGTCCCATGCTGTTTCTAACCATCTAGAGAAGAGGAATCAGGCTTGGGATCATCAGAATGCAGATTAAAGTGGTCTCTCCCTTTAAATCCAGCTATCCCAGAGAAATCCTGTAGGGTAAGTGAAAATTGTCAGGATTTTCTGCCCTCCTACTGTTACAGGGCAGCCCCCCATATAAAACGGGTTGCCTGGCTGTGGGTCCTCACCTGTGCGCTTAAAAGGGACTTATTAATACTCCACTACAGGCACACATAAAAGGTTAATAAAAGGCTTATTTACAAGGGAAGGAGAAATGAGGAAATGTACAACTTAGGGAGAAAATAGGTAAATAAAGTCTTAAATGCGTCCTACCCGATCTGCCGACCTGGAAACCCAATAACACTCTGAGAGCTGGGCGAGAGCTGAGAGCTGGTGGAGAGCCAAAAGGAGACCCCCAAGGCCCACGTGTCTGGTTTTGTTGTAGAGCAACCCTGATACAAAACGGGGTGCCTGACTGTGGGTCCTCACCCCCGCGCTTAAAAGGACTTATCAATGCTCTACTGCAGGCACACGTGAAAGGTTAATAAAAGGTTTATTTACAAGGGAAGGGGAAATGAGGAAATGTACAGCTCAGGGAGAAAAGTGGGAGACAAAGTTTTAAATGCGTCCTACCCGATCCGCTGATCAGGAATCCCAAAATGGCACTCTGAGAGCTGGCCGCGAGCCAGGAGCGGTGAAGCCAGGAGGCGAGCGATAGCGAGCCCCCCAAGGCCCACGTGTTTGGTTTTTATATCCAACCTGGCTGTTTAACTCCATCCTAAGCTTCCAGCAACCTTCCCTTTAGTGGTGATGGGATTTATCTTTCCCAATGTCCTGATGGCTTTGGTCTGGAGTGGGGGTGGGGTCCACAAAGCCTGTATGGAATTAGCTTAGGACATCCTTTTCCCCCTAATACTACCATTAGCATTAACGATAGACCCCTGAGGTCCTACACGTGTGCCTGATGGTGGACACCTGGAGAGGGTGTGGGCATGCATAGGTGGCACACCTATGGCACACCTGGGTTGAGAGACTGGGCATATAAGGGCGGCGGCATCATGGGGACGCCAGTAGTAGCAACGGCAGCAGAAGCAGTAGCAGAGAAGCTACGGTAGTAGAGAACAGAGCCTGTGAGAGAATGCTAAAGAGCCCAGAAAGAATGAAAACTTGCCAGGGTCTGTCTGGGAGGCCTAACAGCCTCCTGCCTGCCTCCCCGCCCCCTCACCTCCACCCCCTGTCCTTCTGCCTGCTGTGTACCTGGTTGCCACACTACAAATGATGTAAAAAGTTCAATAAAAGCCTAAAAAAGCCACAAAGGCCTCCAGGAATCTCCTTCACCCGTCTACCTGGATCATAGAGAACCTGCTCTGTGCCTTGCTGGCACTACAGAGCCCAACTTTTAGATGGCTGGTGGCCAGTCATCATCCCAACTGAGGACCCAGATTTGACCTGGCCTTGCTGAGTTTACCTTTGATAGGGAAGGCCCTAAGCCTGTAGGGCAGGAAGAGTCTGGCCAAATCTCTTACCCAGCAGCACCTGCTCCTAAGCCTCAGCAGGTTTAAGCAGGAGGGACAAAGAGAAGAAGCTATCTATGAAGACTTCCCCACCCAACAGAGGCCCTCACAGAACTGCTTATGGGTTAGGAAAAAGGAGAGTGCCTCCCTACATTCCACCCAAGGGTGGGATCCCTTCCAGGAGGAAATGTTGCTCCCCTGAATTTCCTGTCCATCAGGAGGAAGTAGATCTGCCTTTCTCTGATGTGGAGGGTGTGTCTTCTCTGCTATGAGGAAGGTGAGCTCTTTCAAAAGCAAGGTCAGCCCCTCCCTGCTCCACAGCCATCCTAAGGCTGAGTCCTGGCATCCTATCCATCCAACATTCTGCCAGGACTTGTTTGTGAGGATGGGATCACCAACTGACTGGCTCCCAACCCCCTCCATGTCACTCTTTGTGGACAAGCTGAACCAGATTCGCCTCCTTGGCCATAGCAGGTACTGTGTGGCCCCTGGAACCTGCTCCTGCCTGGCTACTTTCACCTCAGTCATTAGGGTGAGGCCCTTGACTTCCTGGAGAGAGACAGTACTGCTAGTGTTGCTGTCATTATCACTCAGGCTACCCAGAATGTAAAAAAGTTCATTCTCTGAGGCCCAGTGCTTGGTCCAGCCAAAGAATATTGGTGCTGCCAGAACTGCCATCAGATATTCTTCCCAGACTGGGGGAGAGGACATTGAATAAAGGCAGGAACGTCTGCCATGTGAGCTCTCCTGACTCCTGTCCCTAACCACCTGGCCACTGACCCCTCCAGAAGTAACAGTGGGCTGATGCAACATCTTGTAGGGGACTTGGGAGGATGATGCCCTTGTCTGCTGCTGTGACCAGGAAGAGGCCATAAATTTCCAGCCTTGCTTGCACCTTCCACCCAATGAATTTTAAAATCAATTGTTTAAGGAATAAAAAGAAGGGAACTGTACTTTCTGTGCTCTTTTAAGCACTTCCATCGAGTTTATACCGGGTTACTCAGAACTTGATGGTTGCTTCTACCATGTATTGTCCTTAATTTGTGTGCTGCCTTTAAGTTATGCCTTCCCAATAAAATTGAGACTGAACTGAGAACAGAGCTTTGCCTTCTTTCTCCTTTGCACCTACCACTCTTCTCCTTTTGCCCAGAGCTGGGAAGGCAGCAAGCCCCTCCCCCAGCCCCTTTCCTCCTGAGGGCCTCTGGCTGAAGGAAGGATCCATGTAGGAAGAAAAACAGCTCAGCCTCTAGTTCTGGCCTTGCTTGATAGTCATCCCAATGCCCCAAGCCAGCCCTATCAGTTGTTTGCACAGGGCTGCCCAGGGATGGGGGGAGGGGTGGGGCTGGCAAAGGGAGACTGGAAAAGGGAGAAAGAGTTGTCTATGGAGCCCCTGGCCTGACTGTGAAGCTCACTTCCAACACCTCAGAAGAATCAAGTACTCTCCCCAGGAGCAAGACTCAGGTTTTCAGACCCTAGGTTGTGAAAGGAAACAATTTTACAAGGTCACGTAGGCATTTGACAGTCCGTAAAGGAAGCAGTGGATGACTAACAGAAATTACAGGATGGCGCCACCCTCTTGCTGAAATGGCATATTCTTTTGAATGCCTTGGGTAATTTCACAACACTTAGTGCTCACTAGGAGCAACTTCTCATCATCCAGGATGGAAATAGGGGTAATTACAAATATTCTTCCTATCTCCTTCATTACCTTTTCAGCTCTCCAACGTGACCAGCTTCCATCCACTTGTTTTTCTTGTCTAAGTCTTCATGCCTTCAGAAAATCAATTTATTCAACACAGTGGGACAATGGTAGACACACTGAGTAGGAAAAAATTAATTCAATTATAAAACATTTGAGGCTTGAATTCCAGTAAAACAAAACTTCCTGCCTTTCCCTTCCCCCTCTGTCAGAGCATTTATGTTGACACAGCTCCCTCTGTTGGCATCTGGAATATGTGTGTTCTTGACCACTGCTGCTCAACTCAGAACACATTCATGACATGATGATTTTGTGCCATCTATGCTAGGTGTTAGAGGTGCAAGACAGCACAGTCACCGCTTTACCTAGTGTGGTCTTTTTAAAGGTGGCACAAGTCAGAATCATCTCAGGAAATTTTCTGAATGCACATTCCTGTGGTCTGCCCAACAAAATCTGAGTTAATGAATCTGGGATAAGTTCCAGGAGTCTGTATTTTATTTTATTTTATTTTTTTATAATTTTTTTTTATAGAGGCATGTTTTATTTATTTATTTATTTGTTTGTTTTGTTTATACATGCACTGGGTACAGTCGGAAGCGCGGGAGGGTGAGAGAATTCACCAGAGCCAGAGTGGGGAGCAGAGCAGGCAGAAGGACCGAAGTACACTGCTGAGGGGAGCAGCGGGCGGCAGGAGAGGTCTGCAAGCCATGTGGGACCCTCCTCCGGTGGCCGGGGAGCAGCTGGGAATCGAACCGGCGCTGCAGAGGCTGCAGGCAGCTTCGCAACCCAGTGCTCAGCCGCTGCGCCACCGGGGAGGACAGGAGTCTGTATTTTAAATGAACTTTCCAGGTGATACTGAACCAGGGAGCTCACAAATCACATTTGGAGAAAAATTAATGATGGCAAAGCAGATAGCGGAATCCATTACTGTAATGTAGTCTGTAAAGGCCACAAAGAATGGGCAAAATTTACTGGTGACACAGAGAGGGACTAAGGAATAGGGTGAAGAAAGCTTCCCAGAAGGGGGGACTAGATAAATAGAAGTTGATGAGATAAAGAAGGTGAACAGAAGATCCAGACCTAGGGTGCAGTATATGTAAAGGGAAGACATGAAACTGCACAGACCAGAAGTAGTGTGGGAAGCTGGAGTGGCAGTGTCAGAAACTGAATGGCCTTTCTTTGAATTCTAAAAGCTCCAGGAAATGAGACAACTTTTTCCCCCCAAAGATTTATTTTTATTTATTTATGCATACAAGAACTGGGGTGTAGGCCAGAGGTGTGGAGGGTACGAGGATTCACCAGAGACAGAGTGGGGAGTAGAACAGGCAGATCTACTTAAATACACTGCTGAGGGGAGCAGCTGGTGAGACAGGAGAGGTCTGCTTGTTGCTCAGGACCTTCTTTCCCCCTATCATGCTGAGCTGTGTGGGTTAGCTCCCTGGCTGGGGATCAAACTCAAGCTACTGAAGTGGCTGTCTATAGCTTGACAGTGCTAAGACTTAATCCCTTGAGCCATCAGGGAGGCCCAATGAGGCAACTTTTCAACAAAAGAATGAGTTAACTAGATCTACATATTAAGAAAATCCCTCTGGCAACAAAGCTAAGGGTACACGCTTGAAGACAGGATAGGGATCTTCCGGAGAGAAGAGACCCGGCTCTGAGCAGAGGGGATGGCAGATAATGAAGAGGAGTGAGAAAGTGGGAAGATGAGAGGTGTTAACGTGGCACACACAGAAGAATCTAATGACTGAATTACTGGAGAGAGTAAGTGAAAAGGGCCCCCAAGGATGATGCTAAGTGTTCTGGCTTGGGTGTGAGGATGTCATCATTTTCCAGGAAAAGGCAAACAGAAGGAGGGACAGAGTGGGGAGGTTCAGGGAAGAATAGTAGACACAAAAGGAAAGAGGAAATGGACAGTGTTCTTTTTTAATGTAATTGTCACTGCCCTTACTGATCACTTATTAATATTGATTACCTGTTACACATTAACTTTTCTTTAATCCTGCTATGCCCTAATTGTTTCAGCTCAAAAAGTATGAATCATAATAGTATCTATCTTACTGGATTATTGTAATAATTAAACTAGTGAATAAATGTGAAGTATTTAACAAAAGTGTCTGGCACATAGTAAAACTCAATAGATTTTACTTTTTATACACATACATTATTCATAATAATGTTTATTGCTAGATTACTAATTAGTGTGGTACACTAGACCAGTGCTTCATTCCCTCCATGTTTTAGATTTTTACATTTATGTCTTTTGTTAAATGACTTTGTAGTAGCTCCCACT